>NC_141940.1:117772423-119022423 GCF_057802395.1 Ceratotherium simum simum | reverse complement strand
TAACTTTTCATTCAAGTAGTATGCACACAGAACTGTGCACATATCAAAAATGCAAAGCTCAATGAATTTTCAAAAACACCCTTGTAACTGGTATCCAGATCAAGAAACACAAACTTAACAGCCTACCTGCAGACCCCTCATGCTCCCCTCCTGTCACTTGCCCCCCACGCCCAAGAAGGAACCATATCTTGACTACTTACACCACAGAGTAGTCGTGCCAGGTTGGTTGGTTTGTTCTTTCAGTTGTGCCTGTTTTTTAACGTACTCGTTTGTATCTAGCTTCTTCCACTCAATATCAAGTTTGTGAGCTTCATCCATTGTTGCTTGTGGTTGTAGTTTGTTCAATCTCATTGCTGCATAGGATTCCATTGCATGAGTATACAAGTCTTTTATCCTTCCTTCTGTTGGGAGATATTTTGATTCTTTCAAGTTTGGGGCTATTAAGAATAGTGCTACTATGGGGGCCGGCCCGGTGGCATATTGGTTAAGTTCTCATGCTCCGCTTCGGCGGCCCGAGGTTCACGGGTTCGGATCCTGGGCGCGGACATACACACCACTCATCAAGCCATGCTGTGGATGCTGTGGCAGTGTCTTACATACAAAATAGAGGAAGATTGGCACAGATGTTAGCTCAGCGACAATCGTCCTCACCAAAAAAAACAATAGTGCTACTATGATCATTTTAGTACATGTTTTTTTGGTGAGCACATATCCATGTTTCTGTTGGGTATACACCTGGGAGTGGAATTGCTAGGTCATGGATATGTCTGTATATAGCTTTTGTAGATTCTGCCAAACAGTTTTCAAAGTGGTTGTACCCACTTACATTCCCTCCAATGGTGTATGATCATTCTGTTTGCTCCGCATCCTCACTGACCCTTTAATGATGGTTGGAGAAGAGGCAAGTCATTGCCCCATGTACCCACTCCACGAGTGGAGTCCAGGGAAGCCAACCCAGTTGCCCATCTGGATGTTTCCTGATTCAGTTAACCTTCCTCTGTTTTCTCACTGCCCCCTGCAGATGTGAATGAGTGTGGAGTAAAACCCCGGCCGTGCCAACACAGATGTGTGAATACACACGGTAGCTACAACTGCTTTTGCCCCAGCGGCCACATGCTCATGCCAGATGCCACATGTGCAAGTAAGTTTCAACAGCCAGGCTGCTCTCAGTCAACCTATGAGGCTTGACTTTTGCTATTTGATGCTTGGGAAAAAGTTGACTTGAGTGGTTTAAAAAAAACAAACTCTAACATCACCCCAGGCTAAAACATCTTTGAGCACTTTTTTTTTAATTGTGGCAAAATACATATAAAGTGAAATTCACCATTTTAACCATTTTAAACTGTACAATTCAGTGGCATTTAATACACTCACAAAATTGTACAACTGTCACCACTATCTACTTCCAGAACATCTTCATCACCCCAAAAGGAAACCTTGTATCCCTCGGCAGTCAGTCCCCACTCCTCCTCCCCGTTGCCCCTGGCAACCATTAATCTGCTTGCTGTCTCTATGGGTTTGCCTATTCTGGATAGTTACTTTTCAAATAAAAAGACTAACTGGCGAGAAAAGTAAGTCATATCTCTCTATATATGCAAGGATGTATTGGGTTTCTTCATGAAAATAAGCATATTGTTTTAGGGAGGTAATACATTTAAATTCCATCTTGGGACATCAGTTCTTCCCACCAACTACCTTTCTCACGCCCCTTGCCCCATGCTCAAAGATTAGTGACTTTTGTTGGAAATACATTCCGATTCACATTCCTGAAAAGAAAAGCCCTTCTGTGATAAAGAGAAACCCATGTCCTGTGGGAGGGTAAGAGTCTAGATCCATTCATTTATTGAGAGGGAAGGCTTTTCAGGTTTTATGTTGCAGCTGAAAGGCAAACCCATCCTCCCTGCCTGCCTCCCCTTCTCCCCGCTTCCTCCCTCTCTTCCATCTCTCTTTCCTCTGCCCTGTAGCCCCCAGCGAACCTGGAGCCCATGCCTTCCGCTAGCTTCCTGTGGTTACAGAGTCTCGTGGACTCCCCCGCCCGTCCCGGGCTTTTCCGCGGTTATAAACTCTCAGCTAGTGCACGGCTCACTGCTCCCCTGGCTCGTCCTTGCACTGTCCCTCCTTGACAAAGTCCCCAACACCCACCACTCATCTAGACCCTCCATTAGCAAGCAAGCTGAAGAGATAAAGCAGGCATTCAGAGTCTTTTAAAAAAAAATCCTTATTATTATAAATTAAACAGAAACCCACAAGAGACAAATACATAGCTTAATGAATTCTTATGAAGTGAGCACCCGTGTAACCACTACCAAACAGAACTTTGCCAGAACCTCTCCCCCGACATGGGAACCACTATCCAGGCTTTTATAGTAATCACTTAACATTTTTAAAAAGATATATGCTAATGGATGTTTCTGAAACATTCCATGAAAGCCGAATCAGTGCCAAAAAAGATATCTTTCCCCAAATGGAAAGATAGAATTCAGTAAATTTTGAAGATTAATTTTAAAAGAAGACAACTAAAGAGAAGAAAGAAGTATAGAAATATAACCATCAGTAGGTGCTTTTTACATTACCTTGGCCTGTGTGTCTAGTCCTGTACCCTCTTTGTCTGTTTCTATATATGTAAGGGTTGCCTGTGCCTCCCTGCTTATAGCTCAGTGTCCAGGTAGCCCTGGACCTCTCTCTTGGATGCTGATTTTATTTCACTTGGCCCTTGTAGTCTCTTTTGTCCAACTGGGTGATTGGCATGTTATGGATGGGGGTGGATGAAGGGAGTATATTCACCGTGCTCCCCTATTGCAGACACTAATGATCCACACATGCTGGACCTCTGCTAAAGAAATGCATTTTTGTGAGATAAGTTATGTTTAGCAACAAGTGACAGGAAAATCCAACTAAATTATCTCACTTACTAAAAAAGCTGGAGGCAGGCAGTTCCAGAACAGCTCAGCAAGGACTCAGTCTCTGCCATCCTCAGGGTATTGATTTCATTCTCTTGCCTGTGGCCTCATAATCACAATATGGCTGCCCCAGCTCCAGATATCACACGTACATTTAAGGTAGGCAAGACAAAGGGGAAAGGAGTGATGCCAATGAATGAACGCCTCTTTCATGCCTGTCCCTTTTATCATGCAGCACATCTTTTCCAGAAGTTCCACTCCCTTCAGAAGACTTATCTTTATATCTCTTTGACTACAACTGAGTCACATGGCCACTTCTTGTTGCTGCAAGAAAAACTGGGAAAAAGACAAATATCTGGCTTTCCAGCCTCAATGATGGGAATGGCAAGAGAAAAGGGGGTTCAGAATGGATTTTGGGCAGCGGATCAGTTGTATCTGCCACATGTTTTAATACAGGCACCTGAAAGACCAAGTGTCATGACTGAAGTGACTCTCATTAAGGCTAGATATGCATGGGGAGATCTCTAGAATGGATTCTTTTACTCTAATTACTCAGATTGATCATCTACAGTCATGCGTCACTTAATGACAGGGATATGTTCTGAGAAATGCATCGTTAGGCAGTTTTGTCATTGTGTGAACATCATAGAATGTACTTACACAAACCTAGATGGTATAGCCTACTACACACCTAGGCTATATGGTACTAATCTTATGGGACCACCGTCCTGTATGCAGTCCATCGTTGACCAAAACGACGTTATGCGGCACATGAGTGTACATCTGAAGTTGCATTTCAGCCTATAGAGACCGGCCAAGTGACATAAAGGAGGGATTAGAGAATGTACAAGAGAAGAGAGAGGTGCAGTCTTTGGTAACTGCAGGGTGCATGCCCTACCCAAAGACCTAAAGAAGTCAAATTTAATACACTGGCCAACAAAACAGACCATGGGGCCACCAAGACACCACCCCTGCCCAGATTCCATTTGGCTCTCCATTTGGGACTCAAACAAGTCTTGAGGCTTATCCTATAATGTCATTCCACGTTTTACATTTCATGTCCCAGAGTTCAGAGATTGTTTCTCAGTAAGCACTTTTTATCATCTCGGAGGAAAAGGCTAATCTTTGCCTACTGTTTCAGACTCTAGGACGTGTGCCATGACAAACTGCCAGTACGGCTGTGAAGACACGGACCAAGGGCCGCAGTGTCTGTGTCCGTCCTCGGGACTCCGCCTGGCCCCGGATGGAAGAGTTTGCATAGGTAGAGCAGCAGGAATCGCCCCCACTCCTCTCCTCCTCCCTTGACTTCTGCCTTGACTAAATTCCCCTCTTTCAGTCATCACAGTCTGCTTGTTGACTCAACATTGAAAGCTCCTAAAAGCGCAGATTTATGTCCATTTCTGAGATGACGTTTTTAGCCACATATGCTCAAGACACACTTTGGGATGCTAGAAAGAACACTTCTCTATTGTTTTTGGATTGCCTAATGCCATAGTGAAAAAAGATAAAAGTAATTTTATTTTAGTATATTTACCCTGCACGCTTTACTTCAACCACCAGATTGCACATACTCATAGTACTGTACTTAATAACATTGCACTAAATATACATAATATTGAGAGCAAGTGAGCATTAATATGGGATATCAAACCAAATCAGAATGTTGAAAGAGTTCTTAATCTTTTTTGATTTAAATAAACACATAGCAGTATGATTTAATATTCTTACGTCTTCACTGCAATAGAAATATTTTTCAGTCAAGGTGCTGGATGTTTATTTATCCTAAATGTACCTAGCTCAAAAAAGTGCATTTAGATAGCTCAGCCAAGGGGCCGGCCCCGTGGCTTAGCGGTTAAGTGCTCGCGCTCCGCTGCTGGCGGCCCGGGTTCGGATCCCAGGCGCGCACCGACGCACCGCTTCTCCGGCCACGCTGAGGCCGCGTCCCACATACAGCAACTAGAAGGATGTGCAGCTATGACATACAACTATTTACTGGGGCTTTGGGGGGAAAAATAAATAAATAAAATTATTAAAAAAAAAAAGCTCAGCCAAATAAGTCCTAAATCAGCTAAACATTTTTTAAAAATCCATGTAAATTAAAATGTGGGCTCTGCTCTTTGAAAGTAATCAATGATTTAATTAGATTCACAGGGCTTAGTACTCTTCAGTAAAATAAGATTTATATGACAAGGTTAATTCTTGACCAAACTAAATCCAAATTTTCACTCACCTCTTTAATTTGTCGTGTGCCATTTTTATTGGAAGGGAAAGTGATCACTGAAAAAATAATTTTGGTTAATCCAACACTGATTTATTATTTTAAGAATGCAAAGGGAACAATAAGCCAGCACCAGCTTGCTTATTGGAACTGCTTAACCACAGTTCCAAAATAACAACGTAATATCTATTTGATTTGACATCTGAAAGTTCAGGCAAAGCCTGAGTCTTAATTGTTTGGTCAGCATAGCCGTCAGCCCCTCTGTGACATGACTCTCAATGGTGGAACAGGAAGGAAGCCTCTTGTCAGCTGAAGTCGCATCATCACATCATTCCACTTGACCCACAACGTATGTTTACGTGCATCCTTAGGAAACCATATGTCTGCGATTTGGGTCAATATTGCAGGACTTGGAGGAGTTTGCTAATGAAATAATTCTTTCATAAAATGCAAAATTTAAATGTTTATGTATTTTGTTTGCATAAAGTGTAGCTATCTGACTATTCAAAAATTGTATACGCTATACAATATATGTAGCTGGAAAAATATTAATTTGCTCACCAAACACGTAATGTATATGTCCCAAGTGCCAGACATACGCTCCCTGCCCCCAGAAAAGCCAGGGCCTAACAGGAGAGATGTGACTGTAAGTAATGACATTACAGCGAGATAATGTCTCTAAAACAAGATGTACAAAGTGACATAAACACATAAAGAGAAGAGCTGTGAGCGTGCCTGGGGAATCTAGAACACTTCCCAGAAGATGTGATGTTGGCACCGGAATAATCAGTTTTCCAACAAAGAAACTGCATGTGTGCACGTGCGTGTGTGCATGCTTGCATTCACGTGTGTGTGAGAGCACATGCGCGCACGTGTGTATTTCAGAGGGAGGGTGCTCTTCTTGCTATCACTGACGCCTTCTGGTTCTACATCCTAGATATTGATGAATGTGCCTCTGGTAAAGCCGTCTGCCCCTACAATCGAAGATGTGTGAACACATTTGGCAGCTACTACTGCAAATGTCATGTTGGTTTCGAACTGAAATATATCAGTGGCCGATATGACTGTGTAGGTAAGAGTTCGTGGCACCTTTTCCTTTCTTCCTCTCCCCACCAAACCTATAGGCTCTCTCTACAGATATTTTGATGTCAATTCAGTCTATTAGTTGAACAATCTGCTGTGCTGATCAGCTTAACAACACAGAAAAAGTTACATTTTTTAAAGTTTCTGGCATTTAGGGAACTCCAATGACATGAATTACATGAAGCCAGGTCAATAAAGATTTAAAGTAAGGAACTTCAGTCTATATAGCTCTATTATGGGGGTAAATATCTTGAGATGATTTTTTTGTGGGTTTTTTACAAATTTGGCTGATTTTGTTTTGTTTATATATTTGGTTCTATCTCCAGGTACATATCTAAAAATGGGAGAAATAAAGCAGTTTTTATATTTGATAAAAGGAGGGGTAACGGGGCCTATTTAATCCTGATCTCAGCGATCTGTTCATAACAGTTTCCATCAGGGGTGGCTTTAGAGAAATGTGTGAGGGAGATGAAGGCACACGCTCTTTCCTCTCTCAGCCCTTTCATGGTTCAAGCTCCACATCCCCTAAAATGTTCCCTTTCCAGGGTGACCAAAACCACTCTCTGATAAGACTCTGGTGTCACTCAGCTATTGGCCTAATCTGTGTGAAATATAACTTATCCTTTAGTGAAGAGATTCCAAGTCTCAGTGAGCAAGTAAAGTGGGGTGTTTGGGGAGCCCTTGGCCGCATTCCCACTGCCCTTGGTGTAACATGGGATGGGACCTGTCCTACAGTGAAGGGAAATTTGGGCTCTCTGTAGACTCCTATTCACATAACATGTGTCACAAACGTGTGTGCATGACATGGAAAGCTAACAGTTGGGAAAAAAGTAGGATTTCTTTCAACCCTACACTCAGCTTCCCAGGATACGTCCTGTGTAATTGTGTTGGGGCAACACTTGGTTTTGAACCATCTTGTGAAGCCTCCACAGCTCTTCCCTCAAATCTTCTCAAACACAAATGTCATCCTAGACAGGCTCGTAATATCCACATTTCTCCTGGGCTTGGCCCCCACATCCTGCTGCAGACCCATCCAGCTCTGTAATCCGGTGATACAGTGTCACAGAGTAGAAGCCTGTTCCCTGATACCTAGAGGGAGGTTCCACAGGACAGGGTGGGAATTCACATGGAAAGCTTCCAAAAGAAACAAATCTTTGTGATTTTAAAAGTGATTAATGGTCGGCCCCGTGGTTAAGTGCGCGCGCTCCGCTGCTGGAGGCCCGGGTTCGGATCCCGGGCACGCACCGACGCACCGCTTCTCCGGCCGTGCTGAGGCCGCGTCCCACATACAGCAACTAGAAGGATGTGCAACTATGACGTACAACTATCTACTGGGGCTTTGGGGGAAAAATAAATAAATAAAATCTTTAAAAAAAAAAAAAGTGATTAAGACTAGCATCTGAGCTCCCTTTGTAGCTAAGTTAAAAACAATAGGCTATTTTGTGTGCATGTATCTACAAAAGCATAGATAGAAAGTGAGATGAAGAAGAGGGCTCATAAACCTCTCACTTGGGTGGAATTGGGCAGTTTCCTAGTCTAAAGCCAGCAGACTCGCTCAGACCAGCTTGGCCTTGCTCCTGGCAGTCTTGGAACAAAATGCCTCTAAATTCAGATGATGTCAGTGGTTCCTAGCCCACCTAGTCCTTTGTTGGTTTGAATTTATTTTCTGATGTTGTTATTTAGTTCTAAATTAGACAGATGTAAAAGTTAAGGAAAAAAAGTCAATGTCTGACAGATTTCAGTCGTATTGATAAGCAGATGAGATTGCTGTGGGGGAGGTGAGCTGCAGACACACTCCCTTCATACCAGGCGTCAGGCAAGGCCGGGGCTCTGGGCCAAGGTGTGGGGAGCTTTGAACAGTTCTCAGGCCACACTTGGTTTGGTGGCGGTGTTGAGTGGTTGGCCCTGGAGTTGCTCAGGTATAAGGGATAGTCTTTCAGCAAGCCCTGTTACCACAAGGTTGTTCACGGGCATGTTCACATTTTTAGATGTAAATGAATGTGCTGTGAATACCCATACGTGCAGCCTCTACGCCAATTGCCTCAATACCCAAGGATCTTTCAAGTGTAGGTGCAAGCAGGGATATAAAGGCAATGGACTTCACTGTTCTGGTAAGTAGCATTTGGTGATGGCGTCTTAGCTATTCCCAATAAAGCATTATCTCCATGTCTCCTTCCTCTCTCTCTCTCTCTCTCTCTCTGTGAGTGTATGTTCAGTGTTTGAAAATTTAACTCTGCCTCAGCCTTGTCTTCTCTGCTAATCGGACCACATCTCTAATACTCACTGAAGTTGTAGGCACTAAACTTAAAGAACAGCTAGGGTTCTGGATATTTTTCTGGTCACAACGTATTTTCAAATACTGAAAATAAGGTTTAAGGTAAAACGACACTGAGCAAATGTGTCTGTCCGGATTGGCTAGGTTATGGTGCAGTAACAAGCATTCCTAAAATGTTGGTGGTTTAGAACCACTAAAGTTTTTTAACCTTGTGAATCAGGACTTTTTCTAGAAGCACAACCGAAACAAAGTATGATGAAGCTGATGTCATTTTTTGTGTGTGTGAGGAAGATCAGCCCTGAGCTAACATCCATGCCAATCCTCCTCTTTTTGCTGAGGAAGACTGGTCCTGGGCTGACATCTGTGCCTATCTTCCTCCACTTTATGTGGGACGCCGCCACAGCATGGCCTGACAAGCAGTGCATCTGTGCGCACCCAGGATGCAAACCCAGGCCGCCAGCAGCCGAGCGCGCGCACTTAACCCCTATGCCGCGGGGCCGGCTGGAAGCTGATGTCATTTTATCCGTCATCCTCTGACGGATCCGTCATTTATCTGACCTAGATTCACATTTTTAACATATAGCAAAGAGTCCCATTGTTTTTGCTGGTGAATTCCTTAATGCTTAGGTGGTAAAATCTTAAATTTATAAACCAGATGTACAACAATAAAATCTCACTGCTGTTAACAGCTACGACAGCAATAATGGTTTATTTCTCACTTGTTCTACATCCGAAGAGAGTTGTGGGGGGAGTTCTTCTCAGTGTAGTCACTTAGGGACCAGGCTGATGGAGGCCCCACCATCTTGTGGTACCATGGTATCGATCAGAGGCTTTAGAGTTTGTCACACGGTGTCAATCAGAAGCTTTAGGGTTTGTCACAGCGGTGAGAGAAGCATGGACGAGCACACACCAGCTCTTAATTAATTCAGCTTGGAAGTAGGGCAAAAAAAATATAATCTTGCTGTGTGTCCTGAAAGAGAAGAGAACTGGAAATCGTGATGAGCACCAGAATGTTTACCATGGCCTGCCGGCAATGGTTACAGTACAGTCCCTCCCCTGGCAAACAACGTCTCACAGTGTTTAAAGTCATCCAGGTTTACCCCTCTGGTCATGTCCCTTTTAGCGCTGGCTCATTGTGTGTCTAGATTTGTTTAGTACCCTGACTCTACTCTCTTACATACCCCTTGGCAGAGTTCCCACAAGTTCCAACAAATATGGCTGCCAATTGTACCTTGACCTACAGCACATCCCATGCCCCCATCTGGCCAATGCTCCTGATGACACAACAGAGCAGCCGCTCAGTGATGGCAAAAGTCAACTGCCCATACCTTGAGAGACATTGAGCAGCACCCCCATAAAAGGTTCACAGTACCACAGTGGGCTGTGGGTGAGCGCCGCTGGACAGGAGTGTGTACAAAAGAATAGAACCAAAGAAAATGAGTCTGGAAATCAAATTCTCTGAAGAACTGCCGAAAGAACCGAGCTGCATTTAGTCCAGAAGAAAAAAGTAGTGTGGAAAAGCATAAATTGTGCCCATAAATATTTTAAGCCATGTGAAATAAAAGTAGCTTCCCTGAATCACTGCATACATAATACTGTATGTCGACTATGCTTCAATAAAAAAAAAAGTGGGCTGGCAATGGGATTAAATGGCCATTTGGTCTCCAGCAACTCGATGCTGTGGTTTCTATCCCTCTGTATGGATGTGCCCATGATGTCCTTCTGGAACTTTATTCAAAGAAAGAGAGAGAGAGATGGTCGCCTGTGCAGGGCTGTGCGTGGGTGGGTTGGGGGAAGGGATGCTATAACATTGCGAGGCCCCCAGAGAGGAGAGTGAATAAAGTGGTCTCCATGTTGGATGAGTGGTCAAGGGCTCCTTCACACCACCAAATTTGAACATGTATATCCCACCCCCACTTGTCTCAGGCCGTGTGGTATAATGGTCAACAGCTCAGGCTCAGGAGCTAGGAAGGCCGGAATCGAAATCGGAGTTCTGCCCCATACTGGCTGTGACCTATCAAGTTTCTTAACCTCTCTAAACTCAGTTTGCTCCTGTCCAAAATGGGGCTCATGGTCGTCCTGTGGTGGGTGCTTGTAATGGGCCAAGCCACAGTCTCTTGGAGCTCCCTAATTTCAAGAGACAGATGGGCAGTTCCATGCATATCTCTAGCCCCAGTACAGTGGACTCTCTCTGTATTGTGGCCTTGAAGCTTTCTCTAGAAGGCTACTCATGCCCCTGTAGGCACAACCCAGAGAGGGAGGGAGTTAAGCCCTAGGGACAACCCTCATCCAGTGGGGGACAGGAATCTGTGGAGAAATACCCCAGCTTCCCCTTCGCAGGGTGAGACAAATCTGAGGTATGTTCTACATTGGTTCCCAGACGTTCCCAGCAGGACTGAGCCCCAGTTACCCACACTGATTACCTGCCCACTGAGGCACCATTTTCCAGCTTTTCTCCCTTCCTGTGTCACTGTCCCCTCTCCCCTACTTCTGCCTCCTGGAATCACCTCCCAAATAAACCACCTGCACCTGAATCTTTGTCTCAGTTCTGCTTGGGGGAACCCTTATTGAGACAAGTACCTCTCTCCTAGGTTCAGTGTGAGATTTGAACGAGGTAATATAGGTAGAGAGCTTAGTTCTGCTAGGCACACTAGATGTAGTACCATTTTAAACAGCTATTTATTAAGGGCCAGCTACTCTACTCAGAAATTCTGTAAAAGTGGATACAAAAATGTTGTGTATACAAAGATGCCTCAGGAAAACACTTGTGGGCAATTCACCTCCACAGACCTACCCCTGCCCCCAGGCCTAAGAATCAAAGAGATTAGGAAGAACTGCCCAGAGAAAACCTGGTGTCATCTTCCTTCCTGATCATTTAATCCCCTTGAAACCACGATGTGTTATTAATGTCCAAATGAAGGCAACATCCTTAAGCATGCAATTGGGTAGTTGTTTGCAGCCTGTGTTCTCTATATCGTAATGCAGTGCTTTGAAATTATAAATCCCACATCAACACAAACATTTCTTATGTCAAGAAAACTTCTGTTTTTCTTTGACCATCCAACTTTTTTAAGTGTATTTTTGGGTAAAACAAATTTTTCTTTATACTTTGAAACTTCGAACTCATCACAATGTTCTGTTCGATATCTAAAAATCATTCATTTTATTACTATCCATTCTGCGGCTGATTATTTCTTTAGTCTTTCACCAGAATGTTTACTTAAAAGAGAAAACTATCTTTGGGTCGTTCGCTCTATTACTTGCCCAGCCCTTACCATTTTGCCTTGATTCTCTATAAAATAAACAGCCATGTCTCTGTGGAAAATTGATCTCAACAAAGTCTTAACATGCGTTGTTTAAAGGATGGCCAGAAATCCACCCTTATGTGCACAGAAAAGTCATACAAACAAAAATGAGAGAATCAAATCCAGTTAGCATCCACCATTATAAAATGTTAAACAGTCATGTGCCACATGATAACAGACCATGTATATAACAATGGTCGCATAAGATTAATACCATGCAGCCTAGGTGTGTAGTAGGCCATGCCACCTAGGTTTGTGTAAGTACACTCTATGGTGTTCACAGAATGACAAAACTGCCTAACGATGCATTTCTCGATGCATTTCTCAGAACGAATCCCTGTCATTAAGCGACACATGACTGTATTGTAAAATAACATTTGTATGCACATGGATTGCTATTGTCGGGGGAAGAGGGAGGATCTCCCTGTGCCCTTTTCCTTAAGGTTCTTATGGCTGGCCAAATAATTAACAAGACAGGTTAGCAGGAGAAAATAATACCAAGTTTAATAACATGTATACATGGGAGAAAGCAGGGACACTGCGTTTCTCAACACAATAGCAGAAATTCTTGTCTTAAATACCATGTTCAGCCAACAAAGGAGGATGTTGGGGGTGGGGGGAGTCAGTTACAGGAGATAACCACTAAAGCACAGTAAACAAGAGTAAGGTTATTATGCAGATTTAAGGCCTCACCTTTCACATTGATAAGCCCCTAGAAATGAGGCCATCCCTCCCTCTTCCCAAAACAGAGAGGGAGGTACCTTTACAAATGGAGATTTCCCTTATAAATGTAAATGATTGTCTGGCAGCTCCTCGCAGGGCCATCCAGAGAATGTGGCCAGAGAGACAGAACTTCTGATAAGATGGGCTTGTTGGTGCCTTTCCTATTGTAACATTTATCCTACATTATCTTTACAGCCATCATGATAGATCTGTTCCAGGAAGGAGCCACCATGTCAAATTCTTTAGGCAGTTAGTGGGGGAGGTCAAATGTCCCTAGAGAAAACAACCAAGGTAAAGAGATAGATTTCAGGGTGGCCAAATCTTGATCTCCTACAGTCCCGCCTTTGAAACTAAAAGTTTCACAGTCCTTTTGAAACTTAAAGAAGTTTCATAGTCCAGAAGCTGAGTTGGTAGATTGTTTCATCTCACTGAACACATTTCTTAGTCCTGATAATAGATCAGTTCAATTAAGTTCATTTTAGGAGGTGGTAATGCAGGTGGGCTCTCAAGGTTACGCCTATATTGTGGAAGCAAGCAATCAAGTATTTAATAGAAGCATTTCTATGTAAACAAAAGAAAAACAAGGTTAATGGTTGGAGCAAGTTGTAAACCAGTTTCTGAGTTCAGAGGACAGCCAGTTAAGGTTTTAGATGTCAGCATCAAAGCATCTTTTGCAGTTTAAAATGTCTCTGATGGTGTCGTCAGGTCATCTCAAGTTTATATCAAGTCCATCAGCTTCAGTTTGTAAGGCTTCAGGAAAAAGGGCAGGTTCAGTTCTCAGTGATTTCAAATGAAAATGATGGAAAAAAATGAAAAACATTAGTTTGGAGATCTGTAGCCAGATATTTTAGGATACTAGAAGAAATCAGGATCCAGTCCAGTAAATAGATATAAAACAAAAACCTCAAAAGACAATTAACAAAACTAGGATCTAATATCTGCAAATGTATACTATAGTTTTTACTGAAATATAATTTTTCTTTCTAAAATCACCCTCATTTTTATTAAGATAGCCAAATTAAAACTAACTAGTTTGTAAAATAAGTCTAGTTCCGATAGAGTTGGCCCAATCATTTACATAAGTACAGCAAGAATAGCAATTGATCACATAGGCTCTTTTAAATCTGCTTTGCTGGAACTTTTTATAAGGAATCTCACATTGAACTTCAAAGGCCTCTCGAGGCCAGGAAAGCCAAGCCAAGGATTTTGTCATCAGACTTCGCCTGTAATACCTACAGATTTGGGTGAATTCCTCTCTTCCGAGGTTCCCCCAAAATATTTCGAGGTTCCTTGTACCTGCCAGATAAGTGACATTCTTTACTTATCCTGGTAAGTGCTGCTTGGAACATAAGGTACCAGGCCAATAGTTCCACGTGGCTTTATTCCATAAAGTCCAATCTTCATTCCTTAAAAGCTGTATGGTTATATCGCAAATATGATGTTCCAGTCACAGCCTTGGTAATATAACCAGTGTTTCCAATTGTGTCCTGTTATAAGGAGAACAGATTCTTATTGAACTTATGTAAATAACTATATTGCCATGAAAACAACAATACTTACTTACTAAGAGTTTTTAAATTCAAAGGATCACATAGAGAGAAAAAGATAAATATTTCAATTTTACTTACAAAAGTGTCATTTACCAAATTGCTATAAGTCATAGCTAGCTCAGGAGAAAAGAGAAAAAGTGTTCCTTAAATCTGAAAAAACAAAACATTAAAAATTCAGCAATACTTCAAACGAAAAATCATAAAAATTATAATCATCCTTATCAGTTCATTCAGTCCTGTGTAATCCATTCTTGATCCCAATCTTTTTGTTAGCAGCTTCATGAAGTTATCAGTCTCTCCATCAGATTTCTGTAATTTCTTACGCAGTTCAGTTTTATGATCAGAAAGTTTGTCAGAAACCTGTACTCCAACGTAAATGTCAGAGTCCTTTCCATGAATTTTTCTGAAGTTGAAACATTTTGCAAAAGCATTAGAGCAAAGAAATGTCTGTAAACAACAAGACCTCAAAATGGCAATTGACAGAGAAATTTGGTTAATTTTGTGACATACAACACTTTAAAATAATAATAACCAGAATTATGACTGATAACCAGGACAGATCAGAATTTCGGTAATGTTATACAGTTTTAAAACACCTATGTCAATAACATTTACCTACATAATACCACCTGAGCAGGCTTATCATCACTTGTCTGACAATGCTTCTCACGTAGTTTAACATACTGAATAAGCCTAATAAGTTTAGTATCTTTCCCCTTATAGGAAGAGAGCAAATTTCTTTGAGAAGTTCCAGGGCCCTTTGAAAATTCTCAAAGAAAAAAAGTAAAAAAAAGACTTTATTTAAGATATGAATTTTGGGGAGCTTGTCAAAAATATAAAAAGTTAAAGCAAACTGAGCATTAACAGTCCAAAAAGCCTTAATAGAGAGACCTCAGTCTTTTGAACACAGGAAATTATTTTAACAGGGTTTTTTTTTTAGGTAGACTTACTCAAAGGTAAAGAAAAATCTTTTATAACCTCTTTATCAAGTTCAAGAAATTATCCCTTTAAGAGAAATAAGACCAAATTATAATTTTGTACGAGCTTACTTCTGATATTAAAACTCATTTACTTAATTAAATTCATTTCAATCTTAGCCAACTTGACCATGCAAAAACTCCTTTTCCAGAATTCCTCTTCCACAAACCTTCTATAACTTTCTTTTTACATTCAGAATTTGTCCCATGTCTTTCTTTTCCCTCCTAGTACTTGAGGACAAATTTATCTTTCTTAATCAACCAAACAAAATATTTTCATTCTTTGTTCCTTCTTTATACATCTTACTTTCCTTGTACACAGACATATTTTTCTTAATATTTAGTAGCTTCAATCACATATACTAATTAGAAATTTTAACCCTTAGAAACCTTAATTTGTAAGTAAAATCTAAGTAAACAATTATAAACTTTCTTTTACATTTGTATCTTGTGGCTTGGAAAATTTATGAACACTTCATAATTTCTGGAAATATGTTACTTTATAGTACAATCTTTTAATGAAACACTTGTTTACCAATAGACCCAAAACACCTTTTAGTTTTCCTGTAATGAAAAGCCAAAAGTAGACAAATGTACATTTAGCAATCAATGTCTAATATCTTATGTTATTTGGAAATGATCTACTCAACTGAATTTTTATCATAAAATTTAGCAAAACTCTAAAGTTTTAAGTCACCAAAAAGAGTTTGGAAGCTGTAACCACCATAACACATAATTATTGTTTAAAGTTCATCCAACATTTATCTTTTTTTACAACTATTTAGTTACTTATTCCCAATAATTATTTAGATTGCCTATAAGACTTCTTAAGACATTAGATAAAATTAGCCATCATTTAAATTCCTATTTTTGTTAACCAGTTCTGTAATAGAAATAACATCAGTTTTTTTCTACAAAATTTCATGTAAATTTCATCATCTCTTATACCTTTAAACATAGTTATCATAAAGAGTCTTATCAATAGGTCTTGGTCATCTAATTTTGGACAAGGGAAGCATTCCCAGTCAGACATTTTATTTTATTTTATTTTTTTTTTTTTTTTTTTTTAAATTTTATTTATTTATTTTCCCCCCAAAGCCCCAGTAGATAGTTGTATGTCATAGTTGCACATCCTCCTAGTTGCCATATGTGGGACACGGCCCCAGCGTGGCCGGAGAAGCGGTGCGTCGGTGTGCGCCCGGGATCCGAACCCGGGCCGCCAGCATCAGAGAGCACGCACTTAACCGCCAAGCCACAGGGCCGGCCCCCAGTCAGACATTTTAAAACATACTCAGGCAAAGTTGATGTAACCTCTTCATATAAAATTAGCTCAAACATTCCAACCTTTGTAATCTTACCAACACTTACACTTTTACATGTTCTCAATTCAATTGTAACCTGAGTCAATGTCTTAAGGCTAGTCAAATTTTTTTCCTTCCTTTTTCTGGCCATTTTTTTTTTTTTTTGGTACCAATTAAACAATTGTGTGAGAGCTCTCAAAACATTTTTTTTCCCCCAATTTAGAAGTTTTCCCAATTCAAAGGATCCGTCATCTGGCCATTGATGAGTAGGATCTTCATTTGTATATTTATTCCAACAGTGACTCGAACCAATAAGCCTTTTTAAGGAAAGACCCGGAGGTAACTTTCCACGCTTAGAATAAATCTTTACCATGGACGCAAGAGGCGTCCCTGGTGAGGGCGCAGATGATGTAGCCCCCGTGATCCACAGAATTCACTCCCAAAGATAGTCAGAGAAAGTAAAGACCTTCGTTGCACAGGCGGTAAGGATGGTGTCTCCGGTCTCCAACAATAGTGTGGGACGCCTCCAGTCACAGACCCGCTAATCTGTGACACCGGGCAGGCGATACTGGAATGGGATTTTTCCAGCACTAACAAGCAACAAAGGTTAAGATGACAAAAGCCCTTATGGACTGGGCCCTTTATGACAAACTCCCCTGAGAGCTTGGCACAGCCGGACAAAGAGACAGTTTGGAACCCCAGTCTACTCGACTGGCCACCAAGGTGCACCCCGGTAAATGCACCTTCCGTATGGTGGAGACCAAGGAGAAGATTCTCACTGGTCACAAAGCCAAGTTCTCAGGACACAGAACAAGACAGAGACTACTCTGGGAGGACAAGGGATCAAGATCAAAACCAAGAGTACTCTACCAAATTTAAACCGAGTCACTAAAAGCACAAGAAACTAGTTTCCCAAATATTTTCTCCTGCCAATCTAAATTTAGAAAGAGAAAAAATTCTCACCACTTCCTTCCGCCGGACTCCGCAGATAGAGATTCGGGGAGGCTGACATGGTAAGAAGTCTTACCTTTTGCCGGCTTTCGTGAGGCGTTCCCGGATCTCATTATCTGCAGTAGTCCAGGGAGAAGGCAGGTCTTCCAGCCAGAGAAGGCAACTTGCCAGCCAGTGTGGCTCCTGGCGACTAGGCCAAAACTGTCGGGGGAAGAGGGAGGATCTCCCTGTGCCCTTTTCCTTAAGGTTTTTATGGCTGGCCAAATAATCAACAAGACAGGTTAGCAGGAGAAAATAATACCAAGTTTAATAACATGTATACATGGGAGAAAGCAGGGACAGTGCATTTCTCAACACAATAGCAGAAATTCTTGTCTTAAATACCATGTTCAGCCAACGACAAAGGAGGATGTTGCGGGTGGGGAGAGTCAGTTACAGGAGATTACCACTAAAGCACAGTAAACAAGAGTAAGGTTATTACGCAGATTTAAGGCCTCACCTTTCACATTGATAAGCCCCTAGAAATGAGGCCATGCCCCCCTCTTCCCAAAACAGAAAGGGAGATACCTTTACAAATGGAGATTTCCCTTATAAATGTAAATGATTGTCTGGCAACTCCTCGCAGGGCCATCCAGAGAATGTGGCCAGAGAGACAGAACTTCTGATAAGATGGGCTTGTTGGTGCCTTTCCTATTGTAACATTTATCCTACATTATCTTTACAGCCATCATGATAGATCTGTTCCAGGAAGGAGCCACCATGTCAAATTCTTTAGGCAGTTAGTGGGGGAGGTCAAATGTCCCTAGAGAAAACAACCAAGGTAAAGAGATAGATTTCAGGGTGGCCAAATCTTGATCTCCCACACTATTATATAATGTACAGCATTGATAAAGCAACTTTTATTATGAGTTCATTGTTTTTGCAAAAATCCAGACTCTACATTGCAATACAGAAGAGGAGTTAGCAGATTATCCTTACACACCATCTATACCCAGAGAAAGAAACACCCTAAATGTAGATGTGTATGGATATTTTTTACTGTTGTAACGTATGTGAGTATTAATAATACACTGTTAGATAATTTGGTCATAATTTGACAAGAGCTGTACCTCATTCTAAGAAAATCAAAACTTCGACATTACCTGACTTGGGTAGTAAGAGTCAATTTAGGAAAGGACACTATGTCGTTTAGTTTATTCGCTTCTGGAATCAAATTACCCTGGCTTCATTCCTGGCTCCCCAGCCTACTGCCTGTGGACTGAGAACAAGTTATGTAACCTTTCAGTGCCTCAGTTTCCACATCTGCAAAATAGAGATAATAGTATCTGACCCTTAATAATGTTTTGATGATTATATGAAATAATCCATATGTAATAAATAAATGTCCATATAAAAGGCTTAGCTCCAGCCCAGAATATATTATGTGCTCAATAATCATGCACTGATAGTAGGAGTAATAGTGGCAATGGGTCAAAATTCAATAATTATTCCCATTGAAAAGCAGCTTCCTTAGTCATTGGAAATATGCTTCTGACTTAATTGGGTTTATATAAAGCATATTCAAGAACACAGGTGTTGCTACACCCAGGCCATTCCAATTTTTTTTTCTTTCAATTGTAACAAACATTAGACGTCTGGAGGCATGGCCTGGAAAAATTTTTTTTAACTCAGTAAAAGATTTTAAACATTCTGGTGATGAATTCTAAAAATCATAGCAAACAGAGGCTGAATATATGTCAGGCACTAATCTTTTTTTTTTTTTTTTTAAGATTTTATTTATTTTATTTTTCCCCCCAAAGCCCCAGTGGATAGTTGTGTGTCGTAGCTGCACATCCTTGTAGTTGCTGTATGTGGGACTCGGCCTCAGGATGAACGGAGAAGTGGTGCCTCGATGCGCACCCGGGATCCGAACCCGGCGCCACCAGCATCGCAGCGCGCGCACTTAACCACCAAGCCACAGGGCCGGCCCTCAGGCACTAATCTTAGTAATTGACTTGTGTTCGCTCATTTAAACATCACAAAAACCCTATTCTTATCCCAACTTTATAAATGGGGAGCCTGAGGCAAACAGAAGTTAAGTATTGGTTTGAGGACATACAACTAGAAGAGATGAGAGCTAGAAGTCAAATCCAGGAAACTGAGCTCCAGGGCTGTGTGCTGAAACACAGGATAGGTGTGTGCATGACGGATGGCTACTCCCCTGGGATGGAGAACTCTCCTGGGCCCCTCCCCAACAAACTCTCCTGGCTCAGCTTTTCTGCCATCCCTGCCCTTCCCGTTTCCTGGGTCCCATGGAACAGTACATTCCTCACCCACGGTTAAGCCTCTCCTCCCAGGACTGTCCAACGCTCAGATGAGAGGAGTGTTTCTCCTGCCAGATGATAAGAGATCATTTAGTGAACTAAGCACAGGTAAATGAATGTCAAAGTCATATTTCTCCTGGGGAAAATGTTGACACATCATGATCATCTTCTCTAAGTAAAGTCAGGATTTTCAGGTAGGTAGAAGTTTTTGACAAGGTGGATATTTAGAGAAATCTCAAATCTCTCCCAAGAGAAATTGTCAACTTCATTTACAGAAGACTGGCCTATGAATCCGAAAACTCTGAAATTCCCTGTTTTTATGTCTGAGATCCCTAAACATGCCAAATCCCTATCCCCGTCTACTGCCACTTTCTCCCACATTTTTATATTCTCAAAAAAATGTTGCAATAATCAAGAAATTTTTAAGAGAAACAATCATCAGTTTTGTCCAGTTTGAAACAGCAATACCTACTAGATAAAGCCAAATCTATCCATTCATAGTCATGCATATGCATAGTTTTTTTATCCTTGCCCCAGTTCTCTCTACACGCTAAGGGAGTGAACTTGTTGACACCACAAAGGTGGTGATGGTTTGATTTTTTTTTTTAATAGGAAAAATTGAAACTTCAAAGCAGAAACTGAAAGCAGATGTTTAGGTTTGCCTGGTGTGGGTTGAAACCCACTCCTCATTATTTATTAAAGATCCTTAGTTTTATGTTACTGATTGCATAAAGGAAATTTCCAGGGAATGGTTGTTTCCTGTTCATTTTTCATGCTGGATCCTGGGAAAAGATTCAGGGAGCCATGGACGGAATTATACAGTGGGCCCTCCAGAGGAAGATCTTTATATGATCAGCACATTACAATCAAAACTTAACATGCAGCCTCTGGCAAAGAAGCTGAAACAGGCCAGCTGAAGGTCAGGAAAGTGAGGACTGATGCATTACTTGTATTAGTAGTAGTTGGTTTTGAACCTATAACTGCGGGCTGTCACATTGATAAACAACTAGAACATTTCATTGAAAAGGGAAATGTAGCTCTTGTCATAACAGGCTTAGATTGATTTCAAAGTAAAAGCAATGTATTAATTAAGAGCATATATATTTTCAAAGCATTTTTCTTTCTCCTTTTGATTACCCAAAATATCGTGGACTTCTCCTTGTTTATTTTTCTACCACTTTGGTGGAGATTGAATCAGCCAAATGATGGAGAAGAACTGAGCAGGTGAAGAGATTAAAACATTGCCAAGGAAAATATTCTAATAAAATCCCAATCCAATTTCTTTTTATAGTATTCTTTTTACACACTGAAATTGATGTCTACTCCCTTATTTCATTTCCCTCTAAACTATATCTAAGTAGTAGAATTGAGCAAATTGGTTCAGATGTTATTAGACCCTTTCTTGCTTAGTCTTAGACTAGCACATGTCTACATATTTTATTTAACAATATACATATTTGATTTTAAAGATCAGTGTTTTTAATTTTTTAAAAATTACTTTTTTATATCAATTGTATCTTCTTAATTATCATGAGTAGATCCCTAGAAAGGGAGCATGCATCTTTGGATTCTAGAGCTCAAGGAATTTGAACCAGCCTCCAGAAAAGTAAACCTTAACCCTAAAGCAGGAATAAACCTGTCATGGAAATAGGACTGGAAAAAGAGTCATTCATCTTCTTTACCCTCAAATCCTAGCTCTGCCCCTGGGTAGCTGAGTGACTTTGGGCAAGTCACTTAACATCACCCAGTTGCCTCACCTACAAAGCAAAGATGTTGGGCTAAATGACCTTTTTTCTACCTCTTGAGTTCTTCTACACTAACATTTTCCCCCAAGGGTCATTGATCCACTGTGCAGTATGAGGAATCAACCTAGAGGTACACTTTTAAAAGCAATTTAACTTAGTGGTGAGAAATCAGAAATGAATGTAAAACAGTAAATATGGAAGCCTCTCTATAAACATTCAATAAATGAAATCATTTAGCTTTAGATAGTAGTTGATTAAGGTGAAGAAATTCAAAAGGGAGAGAGAACAGGGAAGAAAAATTAAGTATGTATACATTGAACCATAAATCACCATTTTTGTAGGTCACGGATGGCCCATTATTGGCAATTTATATGGTCCAGCCTAATGCTATAGCTGTAATCTTTGAACATCAAATTTGGACAAATCTCTAGGAGTACCTGGACAACACCAGCTTTGGAGAATACCAGCATGAAAACAGAAATATTAGAGGAGTCTGGAAAATTCAGCACTTTGGGATCTGTAGCCCTACTTGGTAGGAGCAGGTATTGCATTATAGTAGTCTCTGAAGCAAAACGAAAGTGTATCCTCTAACGAAAAGTAGTTAAGATACTACCGGAACACTAGAACTGCTTAAAACAGATGCAAATATAGTTCTTCCTAAAATATCACATGGAAGAGCCTCATCTGAGTTGGTTCTGGAAGATTCATTTGCAGCACTTTTACACTCTTTAAATGCTCCATTTTTTGTGAGTGACCTAATTATCAGCCAATGTGGAACTTCTTGTATTATTGTTTGTTTCAGTTATCCCTGAAAATTCTGTGAAGGAAGTCCTCAGAGCACCTGGTACCATCAAAGACAGAGTCAAGAAGTTGCTCGCTCACAAAAACAGCATGAAAAAGAAGGTAAAAATTAAAAATGGCATCACAGAACCTTCTGGGACTCCCGCCCCTAAGCTTAACTTGCAGCCCTTCAGCTCTGAAGAGAGAGTTTCCAGAGATGGGAACCCTAATGGAGAAAAAGAAGAGAATGAAGAGAGCAAGAAAGAGGGGCTCAAGGAAGAGAAAAGAGATGAGAAATCCCTGAAGAACCACGTGGAGCAGGAGCAAAGCCTTCGTGGAGATGTGTTTTGTGAGTATCACTTTTGTTATTTTATACATTTTATGAAAAATGAATTGTGGTTTCTCCTGGCAAATGAAAGAAGAAGAAAAGATTGGTTTCATGCCTTAAGAAAGAAGGGTTCAGCTCTAAGTCCTAAGAAGCAGGGTTCTTTATAAGGTC
This sequence comes from Ceratotherium simum simum, assembly GCF_057802395.1. NCBI lineage: Eukaryota > Metazoa > Chordata > Mammalia > Perissodactyla > Rhinocerotidae > Ceratotherium > Ceratotherium simum. Next base: position 118,999,813 of record NC_141940.1, on the reverse strand, counting down.
TAGAAACTTACATCTTCCACAGATACGAAATCAAATTTGCTGGTGTGGGAAACAAGGAAGGCAAGTCCTTCGCCCTTACTGGGGAGGTTTCCTGTTTGATGCAGACACTCTTTCCACTCCCAGCCAAGTAAGCTTGCTTGTCGTGCAAGCACAGTTGTCTGACTGCCCAGCTCTCCGTGAAGCACAGCCCCAAACCAGAGAGACCCTCCCCAGGAGGATCTGCCAAGCTCTACCTTTTTACTTCTGGAAGGTACTTTTTACAGTCCCACTCAATGAAAGGAGGATTTCACAGTTGTGTGGTTATGATTAAAAAAGCCAAAATAGACAATTGTAGGGGGGAAAATTCTATAGTAGAGCTTAAGCTTAAGTTTTCTATGTGAACTAGATAACTGCCTTTTTCACTGGTTGCTGTGCAGAACACACCATAGTCTCAGCCTCTCCCGGACAGTTTCCATATTGACCCACCCTGGATCCCCCACTCTGAGACTTTCCATTTGATTCTCACCAGGCATCTGCTGCTCCTTCTATATTTTGCCTTGTCTGTTCTTGGCTCCATGCCTGTTGGACTTAACCAAATGAAAAGTAGACACAGGCCCACCTATCTAAGAACTAGCATACCAATGACATCTCCCTTAATAGAAAATGAAAATCTCAAGAAGGTATATTTCCAAAACCTGATTAGAAGGTTCCTAGTGTAGATGCTTTGGTCAACTGGGGCAACCTTTGGACAAAGATGTTCTAGATGAGGAAACTGGAACCAGTGTGAATGCTTTGGAAAAGTTAGGAAAACACTGCTGTAACATATTCTGTAAGTAGAATACATGATCAAGCCCTCTTTGTTCAATCCGTCATTCATACCTTCTTAGCATGTGGGATTTTCTTAACTGATCAAGTGTTCTTTATTAGCCCCAAAGGTGAATGAAGCAGGTGAATTTGGTCTGGTTCTGGTCCAAAGAAAAGCTGTAACATCCAGATTGGAACACAAAGGTAAATAATTCTTTCTCCCAAGTTTATGCTCTCTCACAGAGTCCCATGTCATTTTCATTTCTTCATAGGATGAGATGATTGTTTATGAATCACTGCTTCATTCCTCAACACCAAGGGAACGATTGTTACATCATGACACACAGTGCCAATATGAAAATAGTAGGTCCTTACATGACTAATACCAATAGATTACAATATATTAAGGCTCTCGTCTTCCCTCCACCTCTCCCACCTGACACCTAGAGCGAAGAGTTGAGGGAGATTGTATGTATGGAGATGAGAGAAAATGCCTCGTTTGCTTCAACTCCAACACCTGAGGGCCTACAACCTGAAAATCACCATGTACTAAAATCTGGCCCAAAGTGCCCGTGTCAGTTACCTATTGCCATAATAATGCTGTGTAACAAACAATCACGAACCCTCAATGGCCTACAGCAATAAATATTTATCTTTGCTTATGAGTCTATGGATTGGCTGGCCAGTTCTGCTGATCTGAGCTGGTCTGGGTGGGGCTCACCCATGTGTCTGCAGTCAGCTCTGGGCCTGTTTGGTGACTTTGCTGGTCTTAGCTGTGCTCTCTCACATGCCTGGGGCCTCAGTTGGGACAACTGGGCTGACTCATGTGGTCTTTCATCCTCCACCAGGCTAGCCAAGCTTATTCTCATGAAGCAGTGACAGGGTTCTAAGAAAGAGAACAGAGGCACACAGGCCTTTTGAGGTCTAAGCCCAGAACTGGCACATCACTTCTGCCATATTCTATTGGCCAAGGCAAGTCACAAGGCCAGCCCCGATTTAAGAGTTGGGGAAGGTGCTACAAAGTCATATTGCAAAGAGCATGGATACAGGGAGGGGTAAAAATTGGGACCATTTTTGTGATCAATCTCTCAAAGTTACATAATCTGGAATGTCTTAGGCATGATCCCTAGTTCCTCTGAGTTCATTTAGCACTTTCACTACCATGACAAATGGTATGTGGCATCTCTACACAGGCATCAGGGAAAAGCCTACTTAAATATTTATCCCTTTCGCTTGGTGTACATATGAATGGCTTGATCTTCTATTTCCTTTTCAAACTGTCTTTCACTTACCACTATACATGTCCTAAGCTTGTGCTAATTTGATTCCCTTTTGTGTTTACCCCGTGAGTATATTATCCAATTCTATCCCTTTGGTTTATAGGACAATCTCCACTAGGAAGAAAATACCTCTCTAGTTCAGTCCTCCAAATTTAATCTGAGAAGCTTCTACTGAAAACTCTCCAAAGGCTAGTGACCCATGACCCAGCTCCTATAGGCATCTTGTTTTCCTGCATATTCCTCCTAAGTGTTCTACTTTTTTTTTATTTCTCTGCATCAAACATCTTATTGCCCATTTTCCTGGTTAGGAAGAAAATGTTTCATAGCTCAGGGGATAAGCTACATTCTCCAGGTGCTCAGAACTCCTGCTCCAGCTCTGCTTTATACTTGTTAAGTGACATTAATAAATTATTTGAGTCCTCTTTGGATCCCCGAACCGACCAGGTTTCTTATTTTACTTTTTCTTCCATGATCCTTAGGGAAACACTGACAGAAACAGAAAGCTGACAATTTTGGATATGAGCATATGACTCTGTGATTTCAAAGGTCCTTGAGTAAGGTGTCCTGGACCACTCAGTCTCAATTAGAAGACTCAGGTGGGCACCCCAACTCTGCCACTCACTGTTTGCCTTGGGCAAGTCACTTAGACTTGTGATGCCTCATTGCTTTCATGCGTAAAGTTGGAATAAGAGCAACACACCTCTCTAAGGTGCTGTCTTAGGCTGGGTCCCTCAGAAATAGACCCTGAGACAAGAATTTGTGTGCAAGTGGTTTATGTGGTTTATCCCAGGAGACTGGTTGGGGAGTGGGGAAGTGAGACAAGGAAGAGAAGGAGGCCATAAAGAGTGTGGTATCAAGCAAGTTTCCACTGTGGGCAACTGGAGCTTGATCACATTGGGGAACTCTGGGAGCCAGTGGTGAACGCGTGGCTCAGAATTGTCCTGCTGGGCCAGCCCTGTGGCTTGGTGGTTAAGTGCGTGCACTGCAATGCTGGTGGCCCGGGTTCGGATCCCGGGTGCGCATCGAGGCACCACTTCTCCGTCCATCCTGAGGCCGAGTCCCACATACAGCAACTAGAAGGATGTGCAGCTATGACATACAACTATCTACTGGGGCTTTGGAGGGAAAAAATAAAATAAATAAAATCTTTAAAAAAAAAAAAAAAAGAATTGTCCTGCTGGAGGGGCAAGGGAGCTGGGGTATTTATACACCAACTCCCATCTGACATAGGTTGAAGGCTGCTCCCAGGAGAGTGCTAATTCCCTGGTGCTCCTGGCCTGCCATAAAAGCAGGACAGGGCACCACTGTGGCAACTGGACTTCCATCCCAGTTGGACCCTCTGCAAGACTGAAGAGAACCTGGATTCCAATCTGATTTCAGGTCCATGTCCAATTCCAGCACTTGGTGGTCCTACCCAAAGACAAGAAAAAGGGAGGTATCTATCCACCTACTGGTGCCCATCAGTGGTTGAGGGCTCTCCTAGGGACAGAGCTCCTTGGTATTCTGCTCTGCCTGGCTTAGGCCAAGCAAGCTCCAGCTAGAGAATACCCTTACGCAGAGAGTTGTGGGTATTTGCAGTAGAAAGCCATGTGTCTGCAAGGGAACGTAAGTGCCGACAGATATTGGTGTGGCACCAACAGCGTCCGTTTCAGGGGTGGTATGGATTCAATCAGAGAATGTATTTGAAAGCACTTTGCAAACCATAAAGTGCTATACAAATGAAATATTGTGGTCATGAGACCAAAGCCGTGAGTTTTATCTCCTTAAGGAGTAGTTGGCTATATGCTATTCCATGGTCCCAGTGTACATTCCCAGTTTCCCGCACGTTGAGGAAAGAGGTGGGGGGGACAGGGGGGATGTTGGGACAAATGTGCCACCACAGTTATAAACCAACTGAAAAATTTATGTTGCACTGTTTAGGGGCTGGTAACCTCAACTTCTCAAACTAGTAATAGCACTCACTAAAGAATATTGAAGACTGGAAGCAAGTATTACTTGGCATCTTTTAATTTTAAAACCAGTACTGGAAATAAAATAGCTTCACTGAAATAGGGAAAAATCGGGGTTAAGAAGGAAGGAACATGAGAAAAGAGGAGGGTTTTAGTGCTGGCTCAGGATGTGTACAGGATGGACAGTACCGGATTTCAGTCTGCTTTAGGATTCAGGTCCAGTTCCAGCACTCAGTGTCTACAGGACTTGAACAAATGGCTTATGACCCTCGGTTTTACATTCCTGAAAACAGGTCTGACTACAGAATTTTTCTGACAATCAAATCAAGTGATGTAATGTATGTGAAAATATTTCGCAAATTGTAATGTCAACAACCAGCTGCTGCCACTTCTCTCTTGAGCTTTTTCTCTTTTTTTCTTGCCATTCCTTTATTCCTCAGCATAAACTACCAAAGCCCCAAAATCAGGGCCAGAGGCTGGCATTAGTTATAAACAGAAGCATCTCAGTCTTCTCCCTCTTTCCTAGTGGTATTTACTGTTGTCTACATCAGGGGTCAAAAGACTTTTGGCAGCCTGGGGTTCGAAGGTTCAGATCCCAGGCACGGACTGACTCACTGCTTATCCAGCCATGCTGTGGCGGCATCCCACGTATAAAGTAGAGGAAGATGGGCACGGATGTTAGCCCAGGGCCAGTCTTCCTCAGCAAAAAGAGGAGGATTGGCAACAGATGTTAGCACAGAGCTAATCTTCCTCGCCAAAAAAAAAAAAGACTTCTCTTTTCTGTAAAGGACCAGATAGTAAATATTTTAAGCTTTGTGAGCCATACAGTCTCTGTTGTAACTACTCAACTCTGTCATTGTAGCTCAAAAGCAGCTGTAGGCAATATGTAAATGAATGGGTGTGATGTGTTTCAATAAAACTTTATTTACAAAAACAAGCAGTGGGCCAGGATGTTAGTTTGCTGACCCCTGATCTACATAAAAGTAACCAGAGGCACTGGTTCAAAGCTTATACTAGCTGGCCCAGTGCTCCATGCAATTGTTATGATTTTATGAAATTAAGATTTGTTAAGTAGAGTGCCGGAGTGCCAGGTGGTTCAACAAAAGACCACAGAAGAAATTGAGATAGAGAAGTTTATTACTCACAAGTCCTGGAGGAAGTACATGGCACGCCTTGGGGGGCCACATGGGGGGGTCAAGGCAGGGTGCTTACACAGAAAGAGGCAGGACCTGGGGCACATGCTTTTATTAGGGTCTGTTGGTGGAGCACTTTGGGGTTCCCGGGCTAGGCTGGATGGGTTAATTCAAACCCAAAAGATTGGGGTTTTGGTAAGCTCCGAGGGGAGTCTTATCTAGGGAGCACACAAGAGGAAGGCCCTCGGAAGCAAAGGAGACTGATTATCACAAGGGCTGTTAGAGAAGTCATCGCAGGAACTTACATTTACTCGTGCCTCTGCAGGCTTTATCTAGGGCAGGCACTAGTATGAGGTGTACCGTCAGTTTAGGGGCCCCACAGGCTGCTGGGCTGAACAAAGTGGATGCCGAGGCAGCAATGCCATAGGGTAGCTTAGCTAAACTCTCAACAGCAACTGAAAACATGGCATTGCCTTCCCAACTAATGCTCTTAATGATTATGAAATGCACTCTTTTTCTTAGCAGATTTAAATATCTCAGTTGACTGCAGCTTTGACCATGGGGTCTGTGACTGGACACAGGATTTAGAAGATGATTTTGACTGGAATCCTGCTGATCGAGATAATGGTATTTAGATTTCACTACTTCATGTTGTGCCGATATGGCACAGGTAAAGAAAGCTCTCCAATCATGGGAGGGTTGTTATTCCTGTCACTTGTTAGGTCAGGGTTGTTTGTCGTGGTTGGAAAATTTTAGACCTTCTAAGTCTCCCCTGATGAATGACTAACTTGGTTCAGCATATATTCTCCTCCTTAATCCCCTTCCCACCCACCTACCCCCACAAAGGATGCTCCAGCAACCCTCTGCCATATTCACTCTCCTGCTACTGAGAGAGAGATGTTGGAATTCGTATAAGCTTTAAGAGTATTGGGGAAAAGACAGAAAGAAGTTGGTCCTTTTCCTCAATTTACCAGCTATGATGCTCTGTAGTTTTGTTTTGTTTTGTTTTTTTGTTTTTGTTTTTGTTTTCTGAGGAAGATGAGCCCTGAGCTAACATCCCTGCTAATCCTCCTCTCTTTTTGCTGAGGAAGACCGGCCCTGAGCTAACATCTATTGCGAATCCTCCTCCTTTTTTTTCCCCCCTTTTTCTCCCCAAAGCCCCAGTAGATAGTTGTATGTCATAGTTGCACATCCTTCTAGTTGCTGTATGTGGGACGCAGCCTCAGCATGGCCGGAGAAGCGGTGCATTGGTGCTTGCCCGGGATCCGAACCTTGGGCCGCCAGCAGTGGAGCGCGCGCACTTAACCGCTAAGCCACGGGGCCGGCCCCCATGATGCTCTGTAGTTTTTGTTTTGTTTTTAGGGGGGAAATAAATCTTGAAAGGAAATATGACCTTTACCTAAACCGGGAGTTTTAGTAGAGTCACCCCTCAAAGCATCAAAACCGTAATGAGCATCAAATCAGCAACCTGAACTCCTGGACTGAACTTTCCCTTCTGTTGCCTAAGGATTTCTTTCCACTTAATTTTGAATTTTTCTCAACCTCAGCTCTGAGCTGCCTACTTAAATACTATTGATGGGCCCTAGCTTTCCTTTTGGGCAGAGCGTTTGGCTGGCAGATTCCATTTGGAGCATAAATTGAATCCCTGTCTCCTAAGGCTGACTATATAATTAGAGACAACTGTTACACCTTCAGGGACTCCAGTTCCTTACCAGTCAAATTATTTATTGGGGGATATACAGGCTCAGCCCTCAGGTAAAAGATCCTTCTTCTAGATCCTTCCTCTAGGCTTATTCCTCCCTGAGACCTGTTCTTTCAAGCCCTCACCTGCAGTCAAGAAATCTGGATATCTGGTAACAAAAATTCCTTTTAGAACTTGGGATTAGAGTACATCCCACACAGCAAAGTTGTATGAATGAGACTCTCGCTAAAGATTCAGAGCAAGCACAGGGAAAGTTTAACCAATCCAGAGACAATACATCTTTGGAGAAGCTATCTTGTTGATAACTAACCTGAATTTCTCCTTTCTTCCATCATAGCTTCTCCAGGTGTATGTCTACCAGAGCTATATCATGCTGGGAACCCATAGGTTATCCCAGGATCTCAACCTCTCACACAGTCAGCAATGTCTTTGCTTGGGTTTTCCATCAATGGGAAGTCCCCTATTTACAAACACCTGATTCACAAATGACCTTGGGGTTCTCAGCTTTTGCATCACTCAAATTGTACTCCCTCCCCTCCTGGACCTCCACGAGATTTCTAGGTGGGCTTGTCTTTCCTTACAGAGTTAAATATGAAAAAGAAACAAGGGATGAATCAGCATTATTAGAAGGATAAAATCTCAAGGACAGAGTAAAAGGGGCTTTAGCTGGGAGAGAAGGGGAAACCTGCCACAGTGGGTCACAGAAGAGAGATTGTAGCTGGTAGAGTTGCCAGACAAAGTATAGGATGCCTAAATTTCAGATAAGCAGTGAATAGTTTTTAGTGTATCTCAAACATGCTGCTTATGTGAAATTCAAACTCCACTGGGCATCCTGTATTTTTCATTTGCTGAATTTGACAACTTTATTAGCTGGGGAAGAAGACTGGGAAGTCTCTGGGTCCAGTGGAAAACTAAGGCATTGTCAACCTGGGTCCTGCAAGCGTGTCCGGGAATTACACCAGCAGAAGACTCCACTTCACCCCCAGTGTCTTCCTCCCGGCTTCTACAGGAATTCCTCCTTCTCGTCAACTTCTTTAGACCCCACTATACGAGAGGTTTTCCCCAAGTTCATCAAAGTCACAACCAGAAGATTGGAGATGAGCAAACGTCCACTACCACTGGTTAAAAGATACTTAGAAGATGGATACTTAGAAATAGAAGAAGATGTGTTCCTGTATCCTAAATCAGAACTGAGAGTGATGTTTTACACGTGGTAGTTGAGCTCCATGAAACCATTAGTACAAATTCATGCATGTTGTAATTAAATACCACGCTATGGACCCACCTAAGGGGCTGACTGTCATACATATCATTAACTCAATGGGGAAGCGCATTCCAAGGTTCAAAGAACCAAGGTGGAAAATTCTAGAACACAAGTTCTCTGTCAGCTGCAAATTACCTGCAGTGCTAAAAGACCATTTAATAGATTCTTACCCCATATCTGCTGCTACCAAGCTTTGTGAATGTGGACAAATTTCTCAGCATCTCTGACCCTCAGTTTCCTTCTCTATACAACAAAAGATTTCAGCTTTGTGATCCTTAAAATCCATTTAGCATGAAAATTTTGTTCTCATGTTCAAAATAAAAAAGACATCAGCTTTCCCTGTAGGAGACTATCATTCATTTTTTATAGTTATTTTATACACTATAGCCAAACCCTTTACAATGGCCTCATTAACTGTGCATTTTTCTTCTCTTACAGCTGTTGGCTACTATATGGCAGTTCCGGCCCTGGCAGGCCATAAGAAGGACATTGGCCGATTGAAACTTCTTCTCCCCTACCTGCAGCCGCAAAGCAACTTCTGTTTGCTTTTTCATTACCGGCTGGCTGGAGACCAAGTAGGGAAACTTCGAGTGTTTGTGAAAAACAGTAACAATGCCCTGGCATGGGAAGAGACCAGGAATGAGGACGAAAAGTGGAAGATGGGGAAAATTCAGTTTTATCAAGGGATCGATGCTACCAAAAGTGTAAGTGGAAAAACGGTGTTAAACTAGATATTTACATTTTCAATGATTTAACAAGCAAAACAAAACACTTACTGAAGTACATAGGCACTGGGGCTACAAAGATGAATAAGACTTTTTCCCTACACTTAAAAAGCTTATATTCTGGGGGCCCGCCCGGTGGCCTAGTGGTTAAAGTTTGACATGCTCCACTTCAGCAGCCCAGGTTTGGTTCCCAGGCATGGAACCACACCACTTGTTTGTCAGTAGCCATGCTGTGGTGGCAGCTCACATGGAAGAACTAGAAGGACTTACAAATAGAATATACAGCAATGTACTGGGGCTTTGAGGAGAAAAGAAGAGAGAGAGAGAGAGGAAGATTGGCAATAGATGTTAGCTCGGGGTGAATCTTTAAAAAAAAACTTATATTCTGGAGCGAAATAGGCAAGGCAATTAATCAGCACAGTTAATGATAATACTTGTCAGGTGCATGCATATCACATTCTGGAAATGATCTGTTTGTGTGGCAGGCTTCTCCCACCAACTTCCTCTGAACCAGGCAATAAATCCCTTCACACACGCAAGAACATCTTCCTCATTCACTCTATGCCCAGCACTTATCACAATGAATGGAAGCTAGAAGGTCATTTTTTTAATGTTTTTTGAACTAAACTGAGAGTGGCTGTTATCTGGGGTCCTCAGGACCGCCCTCAGGTTCCATGATTCCCTAGAAGAATTCAAAGAATTCAGAAAAGCTGTTATATTCCTGATTACAGTTTATAACCACGGTATGCAGATGATACTGTTTTTGATAGACTGTATATGTGCGTGTCATTTTATTCTTTTCTCTCTAAAACTTTTGTTCCAGAGTAACCTCAGTCCTCTTTGAATCAGAATCATTTTGCTGTCTGCTTATTTCTGATAGTGAGAATTAAAGACCCCACCAGGCATATTCCCTTCTTTATTACTTCTCCTTATGGTGAATGGTATTTAAACAGTTTTATTTATTTATTTATTTATTTGTGAGGGAGATCAGCCCTGAGCTAACATCCGTGCTAATCCTTCTCTTTTTGCTGAGGAAGACCGGCTCTGAGCTAACATCTATTGCCAATCCTCCTCCTTTTTTTTCCCTCAAAGCCCCAGTAGATAGTTGTATGTCATAGCTGCACATCCTTCTAGTTGCTGTATGTGGGATGCGGCCTCAGCATGGCCGGAGAAGTGGTGCGTCGGTGCACGCCCGGGATCCAAACCCGGGCCACCAGTAGCGGAGCGCGCGCACTTAGCCGCTAAGCCACGGGGCCAGCCCTGGTGAATGGTATTTAATAGGTGCTCCATAATTTGTAGCTGTAATTTTTTTCGTAATTATTGAATTAAAAATATTTTGGTTTTTTTTATGATTATAAAACTAACATGAACTACTTTTTAAATATTACACTATTGAAGAAACTTATAAACATTCATTCAGCAAATATTTATTTTAATAATATTTCTTTGGAAATATTTTTGGATGAATTAATGCATATAAAATAGTCACTGTATATCCTTAATTTTGTTAAGTGAGTCACTCCTGTTGTTTTGTGTCCAGTTCGAAGATAAATTTTTTTAGTATTCGTCCTCTGCTCTCTATACATTAGAGATTTCTAAAATATAAAGAAGTTTGCTTCTCTTTTATTACTAAATTTCTTAGATAAAAATGATTATAGCCTAGTATGAAACATTTTTGAACACATGAAAACAATGACATTCCAGATAATTTCTGAATATATAAACCAACATTTTAAGAAAAATAACTATACTACTACAAACTACTAAAATCTGAATATATCAAAATAATTCCCTTTCTACTATATAGTTTTGCATTAGATGTTCACGGGGAATATTAAATTTCTTCTAGCCTGGTTTTTGAAAAGAAAACCATTTTCTTTTATTTTTGCTTTTTTTTCCCGAAGGAATTCCAAAATTTCCTCTTAAACTTTACCCTTCTCAGCTTTATGGGGCTTTCCAGATTCTTTTAGGTGTTGCAGCAACTCTGTTTTCTCTGAACACAATTCACTCAGTGTGGATACCTGGAATCTGGAAAATAGAATATATTACTATATATTCAATGTCAAAGCCTGATTCTATGCATTAGGGACACGTGAGTTTAATCCTCTTGAATAGCTATTAAATAGTTTGATTATATCATTGTTTTGAATATTTTGAAGTAATTTTTTATCCCCTCTCCATTATTAGATCATTTTTGAAGCAGAACGTGGCAAGGGCAAAACTGGAGAAATTGCAGTGGACGGCGTCTTGCTGGTTTCGGGCTCATGTCCAGACAGCCTTGTATCTGTGGATGGTTGAATGTTACTATTGTCTTTTATATCTTTATATTTGGCTTTTTATGTCAGTTCTCTGTTTCATAGACCTCCTCAATTTTAGAAATACAAACTGAAAAATTATAATGTACCAACTGAAACATTATTGTAAGATGCCTTTCTTATATAAGATGTGCCAATATTTGCTTTAAGTATGGTACCACTGTGTCTTCTCATTTTTTTCTGAATTGATAAAATGTGGAAATGCCAGTTCAATTTTGCCCCCCAGTGTATCTGATTTGTCTACATGAGTTGATGAACTTCTCTATACAATATTTCTAGAATTACAAGAAAAAAAATAGGCACAGAGAGATGTTTAACTCTTTGACTTTTATGGCACTTCTTGGAAACAATGACATCACAGATAGATTTTTACCTAAGTGGCTTAGCCTCATCTTTTACAGCCAAGCTTTTATATTTAACTTCTTTGTAATAATAATATCCAAATAATCACCTTGTGTCACGGTTTAAGTTTTTCTAAGAAAATGTGTTGTTGATTCTATGTTTAATTATGTGTATGATTATTGGCTTTGCTGGAAAATGTGGGTTTTCTTCTTTTCTCTATGGAAATACTTTATATTCTTAAAAGTTCTTAAAATTACTTCCTATTATGGGAACACATGACTGCTTTATTAGGCCTCATAACGGCAATGCAAATTAGTTTAAGTTGTTGAATTCACGGCCTCAGAGCACTACCTAAAACTAAATAGCAGGTAGCAGGACTCAAGAAAACAACGATGCCTTCTTTTCTTCCAAATTCAAGACCAGCTTTGGGTGATAATGAATCCTGAGTGTATTCCATGAGGATGAAAGTATATTCTGTTTAAAGATTCCGAGTCAGAAAGAGAGGCCCAAGACAGCTCCCAAACAGAAGGTTCCCCAGATACTGGCCTGCTGTCCCCTAAAGCAATGAAGGCATTGAGCCAGAGGAGGAAGGAAAGAAAGAAGGTGGTTCACTTCCTAATCTTTAAAATTTGTAGCATCACTCTTAAAGTTTTTTTATACTGAAACTCTTAGTAATCCTTCTTCAACAGTGTTCTCTTTAATACAACCAACACATACAACCTTTGAAGATGGTGGGAAAAACACATTGTTCTCCTTTAGTGTGAAGTACTTTTGGCATACAAAGTCTACACATGACTGTAGTCATATCTGTTAGAATAATTGCTAGTTGTGGAAACCTCAAAAATAGTGTTTCTAGTGAGGCCAGGTGAAGAACTGCCTGGCTAAGTCAAATCAGCCCACAGAATTGTATGAGATAATAAAATGGTTGTTTCAAGACATGAAAATTAGGAGTGGTTTGTTACACAGCAAAAGCTAACTGATACAGGTGGCTTCTAATACTGTGGTAGAACCTGAAGAAGACCCCGTCTCTTCAGCGACCAAGGAAATTTGAGAGCATCATTGTAGCTTAGAATAAAGGAAGATAGAGGAGAGAACTTACAATGAAGGCCAGTGCCCCAGGGATCCAGGTTAAAGGAAGAGACGTTGAACCAGAAATGAAATATGGAGGCCGGGGAATCATGTTATATATGGATAGAAAATCCACACAAGAAGCTGAGTTAAGTTGAATTGAATAATAATATTTCATGTTTCTCTAATATCTGTAGCAGAGACTTCTAGTTGCCTACCTAATATCCATTCTCACCTTTTTCCTTACTAGTATAACCATATATAAATATTTTTTTTGTCGGGGGGGGCAATGGGCTCAACTAAGAAATGGCATTACCCCAACCTCTCAGATGGAGGAGCCCACTGAAGTCATTGGTGGGGCTTCCAAGAAGGATCATTAAAGAGGGCTCTCAGCTGGCAGCCCCCTTTTGCCAGTTCTCTTCCTCCTTCTTCCTGCCTGCGATGTGGTTGTGAAGGCAGGAACTCTGTGAGCTACCTTGTGATCATGAGGGCAAGGACCATGCCCTATGGAGGAGTGCACAGCAGGAGGAAGCCTGAGTCCCTGATGACACTGCGGCGTCTCTACTCCTGTGCCAACTGGTCACTGCTCAGCATTTTATTAAGTGAGAGAAAAATAAACCCTCTCTTGGCCTATCTAGGATTTCAAACAAAGCACAATCCAGACTCAGGTGACCTCTCTCCCTGACCCCTGGGGCTGCTCCTGACATTTTCATCACAAGACCATAGTCTTGGGGACTAACTTCTTAGACCCTTAAATACCAACATATTTTTTTGAATTCCAATCAATAGCCTATAGTGTCATGGAGTGGCCTGCACCAGCACTGAATCATACTTGGGTTTCTTAGGTAGCCTAAGGTCAGCTAATTCAGATATGACTTCCATATCTGTTGTCCCTGGCCACCACCCAACATGCAAACTCCCCTTGTCACCCATCCTCTCCCACTCTTATCCCCACACTGTTATGGGTTCCCTCCTCCGGACACTAACTCTCACTGTTTCTGCCCCCTCCCCCATCACACATACTCCACTGTCTGGTAAACAAACTTCCTTCCATCTTGATTCATGCCAAAGATCTCTTCCTCCATCCCTCAACCTTAGCTGAACGGAGCTCTCTCCCAGGGACGCCTCTCCCCCTGCAGCCTTATCAAATGAAAGCTGCTCATCCTCCTATACTGTATGCACGTTAGGGTCTGGAGCTGAGTGGCATCCTCCTTGCTCCACTCTTTTTCACAATCTCTTATTTCTCAACTTCCATGTAAAAGTCACTGTTGCTTGGAGGTACAGTTAAATAGCTCTACAGCCCTCTGTCTTTCCTAGCTATTGTCATCAACCAACAGGTGACATCTAAGCAAATGACCCATCCAATATCCTGGCCTCACAGTTCTTTGATCTCCTCTATTCCAGTTACCATCTCCTCCTCAGTCACTGCACCATGGCCACCCCTTGGACTTGATCATCACCTCTGAACTCTTGAACTGCAACATCAAATTCTGATTTATCTGGCTTTCTCTTCTTCTTAATCTCCCCACACTTATCCTTTGAACTTTTTGAAACCCCCATTCCCTTGACATCATTTTCTTGCCATCTTGGGCTTCCTCCTGGCTTGACTCTCCTCTAATAAAACATAACCTGGATTCCAAGGCCCACCATCCCTTCAAAGACACTCTTGCCAATGCCCCTCAAGGCCCATGCTCTGGTGTCCTTCCACCACAGCCACCAGGCAGAGCCCCAATCTGGATCAACCCAACTGCCTTCTCTATGCTGTCTCCAGGCTGCTGAGCACTGTTAGAGAACATGACATCCCATGCAGACTGGTCCTTCAACAAAACCATGATCTTCAACCTTCCACAGACCCTGAGTGCTGCCCAAGTTACTTATCACTGAATGGTGCTTGCCTATTTGCTGGTATAGACTAGATGACTTTCACCAGGATGTCCCACATCCTCCAGCCTCATAGGTTTATACTAACATATTGAAATAACAATGGCTTGAGCCCCCATTTTTGCCTCCTCTTTGAGGCCCATGTCAGCGGCTGACTAAAGCACTGAGATGAAGATTTTGAGACCACCTCTGGGCCTTTGTCACAAGTGAGGAGGAGTACTGAATGACACTCTTTGGAGTTCTCTGCTCTAGGGGTTGAGAAAAGCCTCCTTGTAGCCACGAAGGTCTCTCCCGTCCCTCCCTTAGAGACCTCAGGAGACCTCAGATGCCGAGTGGAGGATGTATTCCTTATCTCATCTGCAAGATGACCGTTGGGACTTGGGCAACACCTACACCCCTTCTGCTCAGGCCCTTGATGCCTCCCTAAGACTGCACTGATCTCCAGCCTGGCCAGAGGTAGCCTGCATTTTTTGTACTCTTCTTTTTTTCTTGGAGGCACAGAACACTTGCTGAATGACTAAGGAATATTTTTACCTGAAGATGTTTTCAAGTGTCAAGAACCGTTACCCTACTTGCAAGCTAACAAGTTGGCCTGTCACAGTTTCATAGATATTGGTAGAAAACATGAGACTCCTGGATCAGAGACGGGCTTTATTACTCACGGGACGATAGACAGCATGGGCCTTGTGTTCACACCACTGCTCACAGCCTCACAAGTCTCACGGGGGTGAGGCAATGCAAAGGCGGGTCCAGGTGGAGGCCAGCACACAGTGATTTTGCGCCACAGTTGAGGAACCCTGAGCTTAGGAAACATCCAATCTTATAAGGGGACTGACAGCAAACTGCCCAACCTTGCCCCAGAAGGAGATAATATTTTTATCTTTGTGAGGATACAAATCTGCGCACGGGAAGGAAGACACTATTTCTATTCTCCCAGGCCGTGTGCTCTACAAACATCCTTGATAAGATGGTACGGAACAAAAGCTGCCACTGCCTTTGTGCAGAAGATGGACGGAAACACAAGAGAACCATGGAAAACATCCTCCCAACATCAGACTCTGGGATCAGTTAGACGAGGGGAAGACGGCTAGAAAGACTGGGTAGGAATCTGGCTCCTGTAAGTCCATAACATTGCAGATAACATTCTCATCCTGATGCTACTGCTTTCTGGAACTTACTTTTCCAGGACGCCTATTTAAATCTTGTTCCAATCTGATCACAAGATATCAGTTAGGTGATTTAATTTCTGCAAAATAAACAAACATGGAGTAAAGTCATTCCACATTTTGAGGGAAAACCATAAAAGTTCTAGAATATAATTTGATACTCTCCTCTGATAGTGGTTATTTGTTTTTGAGTCAAATATTCTTGCCCTTTAGAACATTTAAAGTGTTTTGGAAATCTGACCGGGTGAATTGGATAATGACTATTAAGCAGCATTTCAAGTAAATGCAGTTCTTTTGGAAGGTGAAAAGCTATCAGACTGACAGGCCAAATCACTGATAGTTTCTCCCCAAGCAGGACTAAGGGCAGGGCTAGTGGCTAGACATATGTTTCTATTTTAAAAACTGGCTTTTATTGAATGTCAGTATACTGATTTTAAGTGAGATTTTTTCAAACCGCTTTGATAAGTCTGAGGCCCTCCAAGAAGGCTTAGACTGAGTCAACATCTAAAAAGTAAATGTAAATGAATTCAACTTGTTTCCTCTTTAATTCAGTCAGGCAGTGACTACAAATGCCAAATAGCTGTGTTCTGTCTCCATTCAAAGTGTCATCCTGGCATTGTGTGGACACAGCGTCATTCTGTTTGGAATGGCGAGGTAGCATGCTCTTGGGGGTTTTGTAAATGTGTACAAATAAGGGTTCTTTTTCTATGTGGAGAATGGGTTGTGGATCGGAGTAGTTATTTATGACATTTTTGGAATTCTTACATCTTTAAACGTAGTATCTCTGCTTCATAAAAATTCTATCATTAACATGCACATGAAAAAGTTCTGTAAGACGATTTATAAGTGGACTTATGTCTTAGAGGCAGTAATACGGGGTAGTGGTAAGAGTCTGGCCTGGAGCTGTGAAGTGCTGCCCTGGAGTGGGCTGAGAGAAAGGTTACATATGCATATTTTTTATTAAAAAATTATCCTATGGGGGCCGGCCTGGTGGCATAGTGCTGAATTCACATGCTCTGCTTCGGTGGCCCAGGGTTTGTGGGTTCAGATCCCAGGCATGGACCTACACTCCGCTCATCAAGCCACGCTGTGGCAGCGCCCCACATACAAAATAAAGGAAGACTGACACAGATGTTACCTCAGGGACAATCTTCCTCAAGCAAAAAGAGGAAGACTGGCAACAGATGTTAGCTCAGGGCCAATCTTTCTTACCAAAAAAAACAAAATTATCCTATGTATATCTCTAATCAATCTGGGACTGTAATATAAACTTTTTCCATTTCTATGTTGTTTTATTTGTTTGTTGTGGTTTCTCTCACTCTGTGGCCACGTTCTGCAGCATGAAGAGTGCTGGATTAAATGAAATTAGGCACGAACCAATTACCCTTTACTTCTCAGAAATTTCTTTAAGAGCCTATGTATTCATTTTGCTGACAATGTTGCTCAAAACACATTTGGAATTGCCTTTTTCAGGTAGAAAAATCATACAAGAGACTTGGTATTGTCAATTTACGGTCATGTGTCATTTATGACCAAAACCACAATTACCAACCCAGAATTCCACTCCTAGGTATATACTCAATAGAAATGCATAGTAGCACTATTTGTAATAGTCCCAAGGGAACAACTCAAATATCCATAATGTTCATTGTGAGTAGAATGGATAAATAAACTGTGGTCTATTCGTTCAATGAAATACTACCAAGAAACCAGAATGAACAAATGAATGCTACTCACAGCAACACAGATGAATTTTAACTATGTGGCAATGATCAAAAGAAGCCAGAAAGTACGTACTGTCTGGTTCCACTTATAAAATCTTCAAAATCGGGCATGCTTAATCTATGATGGAGAAGTTGGGATGGTGATTACCCTTGGAGGGGGTGCTAGAAGTGAACACAAGGGGGGACTTCTGGGGGACTGATGCTTTTTGAATGGGCATATTGACTTTGTGAAAATAATTGGGCAGCACACTTATGATTTATGCACTGGCTTTTCTACACATGTAGACATAAAAATTTCAATACAAATATTTCAATAGAAATTTACTTTAAAAAGTAAAAGTGTTACCCCCCTTTAAGATGAACCTCATCCATCTGAGCTTATGCCAATTGACTTGGGACACCTAGAGTGAATTCACCTCTCAGTACCAGGCAGGTGGTGACTGAAGTTATGCAGACTCATGTATAATCCAGCCACCAATGACTCTTACATTGGGGATGTCCCCTGACCTACCATGCAGGATACCAATGGCCCCTGGACATCAGCTGGCTGCTGGAGGTGAATGGCATTGAAGTCTTGAGTGGGGGGTTCAACAGGCCCAGAGGCTGAGGCTTGAGGAAATATTCCTGCTGCTCAGGAACCTGGAATCCTCACCTTCTCCACATCTATTGGTCTTTCTGGACGGTGATAGAAGTTTCTACAATCCCCTTTCCTATCCCTGTCACTGTGCTGTTAAAAATTTTTTTCCTCATGAGTCCAAGCTGCAGTCACACAGCTCTCCTGCTGAATGTGAGACCCTTTCCACTGGTATCCTTCATTTCTCAGATCCTCTCTCAGAGTTCTAGCAGTGCCCCCTGGCGGCAGCCTAAGTGCATGTGTGTGGCTGCCACCAGGCAAACAGCAGAGGGCTGTCTTCCGCACCTCTTGCCCTCTCCTTGCTCCACGTCTCCCCTCCCCAGTGTCATGTGAACTCATGCTTCTTTCCAGGTACCCAGAACCTTCCAATTCAGTCACCTCTGAGACCTGGAAGAATCCAATCTTGAAGACTTTTCATTTTCTCCCAATTCACCCCATCAACGTTTACTGGTCCTATGTCCCATTCCGCTGGTCTCTGACAAGTGAAGGGAGACTACCCTTATAAGATAACTCAGGCGTGGGGAATAAAGAACTGCAAGTGCAACCTTTCCCAAGTAATATTCGCTCTTTTATAATAGCAGCTTCCCATGCCTTAATACAAAGGAACGAGTAAGAAGGCAATTTCAGCACTATGGTAAGATCAGGGCTTCTCTTCTGATGGCCCTCCAATCACATAGCTACATTGAGACAGGGGCTGTGTCAGTTAGTGTTTCCTGGTAGCAAGCAACAGAAACAGACCTGAGGTAACTTACAGCAAAGGGAAGTTACAGTAAAGAAGCAGGAGTGGGCAGGTGGATGGAAAGACTAGTGATCCAGCCTTGGAAATGGGCTGCAGGGCTAGAAGCAGAACTGTGGGAAAAAGCCATTGCTGATCAGGACACCACCATTGCCGGAATGACCTCTCACCATGTTAGTCTCCACATTACTCCGCTCAAAATTCACATTCTAGGGAGGGGTGTGCATTCGGTCCAGCTTGGGTCATGTGGCTGCCCCCTGGCTAGGGTAGATTGGGGCACCCGATTGGCTGTTCAGAAGGTGGGGTGAAAGCTGGGTGGCCCAAACCCACCAAAGTCCACCACGTGGACCCCATCATGTAAAAGCTGGGATTGAGTATATGTAATTGTCCCAGCCAACATACCAATCTAAATGATTTACTCTTGTCATGACAAAGGAGTTGACATCTTCATTCTCTTCAGCAACTAGAAAACTAGGTGGTGTTTGGGTCAGGTTTGAAATGAAGAACAACTAATAAACACTATTATATGAGCCAAATGATGCAGCAACTACAACGTGCTAGGTTGTTATGGGAAAAAAATGAGGCTGAAATGGAAAAACGCTTCTCCTGGGCGCCGTAAATCAGAACGGTACACTTCTGGCCAAATGTGTCTCCCCCTGAAGACTTAGAAAACCTGGAAAGAACATGGTTATCCTTTACATTGTTTTGGATGAGTGGTCCCTCTGGCAGCATGCCCAGGTCATGTGATGAAAGGAGGGCTGTGGATGGTGCGTACGGTGTCAGTCCATGAGGATGAGCCTGGAAGCTACATGGTACAAGAACGAAAAACAAAGGAAGCAGCACAGACCAATGATTTTTAGTTCAATGCTTATGTCTTGCTACTCTGATGAGCTGCTGTTACAAAACGACCTCCCTTTAAAAGAAAAAGCTGAGAACCAAAATGAAGTGAGACATTTCATGGAGCAGTCCACACATCAAGATCACTGATAGAGGGCCGGCCCCGTGGCTTAGCGGTTAAGTGCGTGCGCTCCGATGCAGGCTGCCCGGGTTCGGATCCCGGGCGCGCACAGATGCACTGCTTCTCTGGCCATGCGTCCCACATACAGCAACTAGAAGAATGTGCAACTATGACTTACAACTATCGCTTGGGGCTTTAGGGGAAAAATAAATAAATTTAAAAAAAAAAAAAAAAAAGATCACTGACAGACTGTATTCCTCCTGATGACAAGCCACTCTGACAGAATGAAATCCCAGGTGGTGGGCTTCAGCTCGGATTTCTTAACAGCAATGCAAAGGGCAATTGAGTAGGCAGGCAGAGGTCTCTGAACAGAGTCGGCATCCTTTCATCCCATTTCTCTTGTACTTTTTCTATACTTTTCTGATTAAACGGAATTTTGAAGCATTCCCAGGAACCAAGTGGTATAAATGTTGTTTCATTGCCTCTGAATTTCCATCCTATGATATGCACCAAGAAGTGATTGAAGCCAGACTTGCTGGTCCTTCATTTCCCTGCTAATCTGTTGCCATAAACCTACGGTAGAATAACTTATATTCTAGAGAAATGACAAAATGGACTAATTGTGTGGGAAAGGAGAACAAGATGTGTGGAAATGATCTAAAGATTACCACAGGTACAAGAGGATGTCAAATGGGACTTTTCCCGACTCAGTTTCACCTAGGGCCCCACAGCTAAGCACAGTGTTTGGTGCCCACTGGTTCTAAAGAGATGTGCTAGACCATCTACACACGGCTAAGTGGAGAGTCCAACACTACTTCTGCCACCTGTGGCTCCTCACCCCTCTTCAGCTTATGTATAGGAGAAGGCAAGAGTGGAAGAGGGCTGTTAGAATTCTGGAAGCTTCCTTCTGCCTTCCAGGCAAGTGGAGGGGGACTTTGACAGAATCACTCAGAGAGATTGACAGGTGCCCCTGTCATGAAAGGGCACAAGAAATGGTGCTTGACTCACCCAAAAAACTCAACAGGTGAGAAGCCAGCTGCACCTGCCTAAGACTACCTATGATGGCAAAGAAAGCGGGTGCAGAGGGAGCAGCCTCTGCTTCCAGGACCAGGTGCTGGGGTTCTCCTATGGGCTAAGTGCACATCAAGCAAGTAGCTAGGCTTAATTTGTTCTGGAAGGACCTCGCCCAAGAGGCCTGTCTGCAGGTGAAGTGACCCAACAGAAAAAGGCTCGGTGAGCTCCTCCTCCAAAGCAGGAGCTGGTGGTCAACCAGACAGCGTATCATTTGAACCAGAGAATGGATGAGTAGGGGCCCCCAGCAAGGAGCAGTCTCCAAAAAAATCCCAAAAGTGAGCCCACAAAAAGAATAAAAGAGGCAGCATTTGGACATCAGCACACAGAGAGCTCCAATACCAGGTAACAACATCATTAATTGTGCTAGTTTCCTGTGGCTGCCGTAACAAACTGGGTGGCTTAAAACAACGGAAATTTATTCTCTCACAGTTCTGGAGCCAGAAGTCCAACCTCAAGGGGTTGGCAGGACTACACTCCCTCCAAAAGCTCTAGGGGAGAATCCCTCCTTGCTTCTTCCAGCTTCTGGTGCCTCCAGGAGTTCCTTGGCTTGTGGCTGCATAACTCCAATGTCCACCTTTGTCTTCACGTGGCCTTCTCCTTTGTCTCTGTGTCTTCTCTTCTGCCTCTCTGCCTGTCATTGGATTTAGGGCCCACTGGGGTAATCCAGGATGATCTCATCTCCAGATCCTTAATTATATCTACAAAGGCCCTTTTTTCTGAGTAAGGTCACATTCACAGGTTCTGGGAGTTAGGAAGTGAACATATACATCTTTTAGGGGAGGCCACCATTCAACCCACAACACTAATCAAAAAAGACCTTTTCACCACCTCCTCCTCCCCCTGCCCTCACCCTGGACAGGCCAGAAAATAGTGGAGGAAGCAGAGAAAGGGTACAATAAGGAAAGTGAAGAAATTGATCCACATGTCTTTCCCTTTGCTGTTCCACAGAGTTACAGATCACATGAGCTGAGGGAGGGTCAGAGCTGTGAGTTGGATGAGTAATTAAGTTTTAATATTAGATTAGATGGACTTTTTAACAACCTAAAAATAAAATTGTTTATTTATACTTGAAAGTGACTGGAAAAGCTGTGGCATTTGCTCAAGCCTCAAGTACCAGACCTGGAGCACTGTCTGGTTGACCACCAAAGGGCAGGGGAGAGAGCCAACAGGGCTTGTTTCAAGGGAATGGTGAGAAAAAAAAGTTTCTTCTTACTTATACCATAAAGAGCCCAGCCTGTTCAATAAATTAGATTCATAGGTGTCTTTGTTCTTGTGATAGAAACAATCTTATAGCAACAGGCTTTTGAAACTAAAGTCTCAGGTTATATTCAGGATGGACCTGCAGTATTTCAACAGTTTTTAGAACTGAGTAGCTGCTTCTTTACTAATCACAACTTTAGTCTTGGTCTTGTCTTCCCTCCTTCTAGGTAATGTTTATTACATTGCTCAATCACAAAATCACCCTGCTTCCTGACAGCATCCAAGCCAGAGCAAAGCTCTGCTGTTTTGAACCTTGCCCCAAATTAACTTATAGCAGGGGATCAGCAAAGAAGGCTGCCACATTCTCTAGTTCCACCATCACCTCGGTTTTATTGGCTCCTACAGGGAAAGAATGTGTACATGTGAGAAGTGCAGGATGCACCAGGCTACTTAATGAATGTCTACTATTTTCATATCAATTGATGCATGCTAGGGGTGAAATAAACACTTGTTGAATTAATTACTGCATTAAATAAATCGATAATTCACATTTTTGTCCCAAGTTTTGTCCACATTTAGCTGAGCATTGCTTGACTGAAAACAGAAACGGTACGTTGTAGAGCAGTTCAACGAACTTTGCTGCTCAAAAACATTAGGAGGTTAGTTTCTTTCAATTCAGGCCCTTATCCCGGACTGTCCGCCCCGAGCCATACGACCTCCTCCACGGAGAGGCCAGTGATCGCTCTGCGCAGGCCCCATTTCCCTAGCACGCATGCGCTGGGTCCCGGGACTGTGTTCTCTAGTCTGCGGGCTTGGATTGGTTGAGCGTTCGTGGTCCCGCCCTGGGGCCCGGAAGTTCTCTCCGGACGTAGGGGCCTCCGAGAGCTACGGGGCTTCGCCTGCCCGGCTTGGTGAGCTACGCTCCGGGTTCGCTGGAGTCTCTGCCCTGGCAGAACGGCGAGCTGTTGTTTCCAGTGGAAGCCCACCCCTGCTCGGGGAGGCTCTCGGGCGGCGAGCCCGGGGAGGCCCGAACGTGCCCTCACCCCTCCCCTCCTCCAGCCAACATCACCGGGGTGGGCAGATCCGTCGGGGCCGCCGCTGCTTATGTGCTGGGTGCTGGGCTGTCACCCCTGGACAGCTCGCGGCAGGCTTTGCTTGTCGCTCCGCCCCACCCACTGGAACCCGACCCCGGGCCAGAGTGGGCCTTTGGGCTGGTCCCTTCCCCTCGCTGCGCCTTTGCTAGGGATCATCATAACGTGAAAGGGCCCCAGCGCAGTATTTGGGTGGCTGCACAGGAACTGCGACGCCCCTAGCAATATTTGGTATCATTTATTTCCACAGAGGAAGGGGCTCTCTGTGTAACTGGAGAAGTGTATGTGGGTTAAGGCTAGAAACTTAAAATTTCTCTTTAGATCTTACATCTGAAAATCTAAACAGATCTAGGTTACTGCTGATTTGTTACCAGCTCTTGAAAATTTCTTTGATCTTTCCTACTTCTCAGGGTTTAGGTTAGATGTGTGCACCTTGCCCATACTGTAGTATTAGTTAATATTTAGAAGCTTTTATATGCATTCAGTCAACAGATATTTAGGGCCTACTGTTGCTGCCACTGTATAAACTTTATTTTTGATATGTATTCAGAAGCGAGGGGTATAGGTGTGTATCTAAGCATTATGTAGATTAGCATATGCTCTGGAACTGTGTTGTCCAATATGGTAGCCACCAGCTCCATAAGGCTATTGAGCGCTTGAAATGTGGCTAGTCCAAATTGAAATGTGCAGTAAGTGTAAAACACAGCAACTTTTGGGGAATTAGTATGAAAAAGAATGTAAAGTATCAATAATTTGTTTATATCAATTACATGTTGAAATGGCAGTATGTTGGATACACTGGGTTAAAGACAATGTTTTATAATTTTACCTGTTTATTTTTTAATGTGGCTACTAGACAATTTTAAACTATATCTGTGGCTTGCATTATATTTCTATTGGACAGCATTGCTCTAGAAAGGGGTCAGCAAACTATGGCCTGCAGCCAAATCCAGCCTGCCTGTCTTTGAAAAAAAGATTCATTGGAGCAAAGCCATACCCATTCATTTATGTATTGTCTGTGGCTGCCGTTCCTGCTACAAGAGAAGCAGAGTTGAGTAGTCCATACAGAGATTGGATGGCCTGCAAAACCTAAAATACTTACTATCTGGCCTTTTACGGAAAAAGTTTGCCAACCCCTGCTCTAGAACAATGCCTGGTATGGTAGATATATGTCAACCTTTTCATTGTAGGCCTGTGTAATTGTCGGTCAGTCTTACTGTGTGACAGGCATAGTTCTGAGGACTCTGTAAGGACTCTCTCATTTAATTCTCATATTAATTGTAGGATGTTGGATTTCCCCCATTTTGTAGATGAGGAAATTTGAGGCACCGAATGGTCAAGAAACTTACTCAACGTGCTCAGTACCCCTTCTGAGAACTGTACTTTCTTGACCCTCCTAATCCTCTAATTGCTTGACTCCTGGGACCCACTTGATTAGCCCACAGTAGGCACCATGCTTTTTTTTTTTTTTGAACTAGAATTTTTTGAACTAGAATTGAGATGAGGTTGGTCTCCCGTGGAAGAAGCTGAGAAGCACTGGGCTTAGGTATGGTGGGTACACGCAAGCTGGTCTGTAGTGAAAAGAAATGAAGCTCACAAGCAGAGAGGAGAGAGAGCATCCTGGATGCTCGTCACTCATTTAGCAAGAACACTTTGTTGAGTAGTAGTAAGCACTGGCCAGGTGTGTATCAGGGAAACAGAGGGCATTCTTTTCTTATGGTCTTCTGGAGAAGGCAGACAGTAAAAAAAAAATTTAATGTGATAAGCACCATGAAAAAAACACCGTGCAAATATTTGACGTTTTTAACAGGTTTCCTCATCTATAAGATGGAGCTAAGCCGTATACCTGTCTCGGGTTACAGTGAGGATTGAGATGGCGTGAGTGTGTCTGGCGGGTAGAGTTGCTCAATAAATGTACACTGCCTTCTACTGTTAAGAGGTAAGTCAGGGAGTGAGTATGGGGAACTGGGTGCATGATGACACTTAAAACATTGCAGTCATCGGTTGTCATTTGTAGAGAAGGGTCTCAGGTGAGTTGTGCAAGCAGGTGTTTTTTATGTTTCCTGATTTAGTGGGACTCATCTGGCAAAATCTGAAGTCAGAGCGATTCTGTGCGTTCAGTCTAGAGCAGGATGGGAGCTGTCTTTGGGCCAATGGCAATGTAACTGGGATGGTCCTGCTGCGGGAGGGGAGTTATGCCTGTGTGCACAGAGCAGTGATGGCAGCTCTGGTTTAAATCAGAATCACCTGGAGAGCCGAAAAAATACCCAGGCTTACCTTCAGAGATTCTAATTCATTCTATCTGGGATGAGCCCCTGGCATTGTTTTTTTTGTTTGTTTTTGCTGTTTAATTTCTCCAGATGATTTGGATTTGCACCAGGATTGATGCTCATGTTGAAAGAGAGGCCAGGCTCCGGGAGCTGCTGGAGCAAAGGCACAGAGCTGTGAAATGGGCAGTGCCTGTCTGGGGTTCAGTGGGGTCACAGAGGAGGCTGGAAGGGGGCTTTTCATCACCTGGCCAAGGATGGTGGGCTCCATCCTGAGAGCAGAGGGGAGGCTCTGGAGGGCTTTACTTGGGAAAATGAGGGAATATCTTGCTGAGATCTGTGCTAGAGGATGATCTCTCTAACAAAGTGCTGTGAATCGGAGCGAAGGCAGTGAAGAAGAAATTGGAGCTGGCCAGATGATGGAAAGCCCAGATTCAGTTTCAGTATTCCTCCCCTGGGGTCCCCTAGCAGGCCAGTGTCTACCTTGTGGAGATACCACAGGTGGTAATTCGCCAGTGTCTTGTCTATATTCCTTCCACTGAGCTGTCAACCACTTCAAGAGAGAGACTGTCTATCATGTACCAGATTCATAATATTTATTGAATGAACTATAGAACTCTAAACTGAACACACAGCTTACTTTGTCTTTTTATGGCAGTTCTCAAAATTTTGTATCCCAGTTGTTTCCACACTATACCTTCCTAGGACAATAAATGCTTTATATCCACATGATTGTCCCAAAGGGGGAATAGAAAGTTGGACAGGATTTAAATGCTGTTTAAAATATGGAGAATGGAAAACAGTATGGCAATTCCTCAAAAAATTAAAAATAGAATTACCATATGATCCAGCAATCCCACTTCTGGGTATATACCCAAAAGATTGAAAGCAGGGTCTCAAAGAGATGTTTGTACACCCATTTTCACAGCAGCATTATTCACAATAGCCAAAACGCAGAAGCACCCCAGTGTCCATGGATGGGTGAATGGACAAAGAAAATGTGGTCTATCCATACAATGGAATATTATTTAGCCTTAAAAAGGGAGGAAATTCTGACACGTACTACAACGCGGATGAACCTTGAGGACATTATGCTAAGTGAAATAAGCCAGTCAGAAAAGGACAAATACTGTATGATTCCACTCATACGAGATATCTAAAGTAGTCAAACTCATGGAGATAGAAAGTAAAATGATGGTTGCCGCGGGCTGGGAGAGAGGAGAGAGGAATGGGGAGTTGTTGTTTAATGAGTACAAAGTTTTGCAAGCTGAAAAGAGTTCTGGAGGTTGGTTGTACAACAATGTGCATATGCTTAGGGCTACTGAACCATACACTTAAACATGGTTAAGATGGTAAATTTTATGGTATGTGTGTTTTACCACAATTAAAAACTAAAAATAAATAAATGTGGAGGAGAGGTAAATAAAAGGACATATGAAATGAAGAGCAAAGTGCTTATACATGAATACATCGACTTCTATAGATTTGCATGAGTAAAGAAAAGGTTTTGTTGGGAAGACAAATTGCTGCTCCCATCACGCTGAAGCCCCGGAGCTACAGTTCAGTTCCCCTTTAGAATCCCCTTGAAACCCTGACCCTTCTGTGAGAAATTCTGACCGGAGTTAAATATTACCCAACCTCTTTGTGGGCATTCGAGACCAGTCTCTTATTAACCACTTTGCAGCAAGCTTCAATCTTGATTTCTGGGTAGTGATGCATATAGAATGAATATAGAATGCGAGCAAGGTGAATATTTCTTTTTTGTTAGGAAATTTTCCAACAAGTGGGGGAGGGCTCAAGTGTGTTGAGCAGCCTGAGACCTTATTGTGACATTGCAGCTTGATTTCCTCCAGGTCCCAAGATCTCAGGCAGACAATTCTGAGAGAAATGTTCAGCAATTGAGGGCACGTATTTTTTATTTTTCTGTACTATCTTGCCTGTTCTTTGTTTACTGAGCCTTTGATTTTTAGGAAGACCTCTTTACTGTTTTCAGTCTTTAAAGATGGACTTTTAGAAAGGAAAAACAATGATTTTGAAGCACTTATTCTTGATAATTAGATAAATAGCCACTTAAGATCCTGAATTGATGGCCCACTAAGTGACAGTTAACTTACTTAAATAAAGAAAAATGACTGCCCAGGTTTCTATATTCCAGCACCCTCTGGTGGTAAAAATGCAAGACTCGGAATCTTGGTCATCTTTGAGCTGTCCCAACAGGGGAACACCAGTAGGAACCTCATAGTTGTGGCCAAGGGTATATTACTCTTCGTATTCTGGGATAGAATTTGAGGGATGATTCAGAGGAAATTGTGGAAGCTAATCTGAATGCAAAGCCACAGGTGATGTAGCACCTTTCAGAGATGATATTCTGATTCCAGAGGGAAGGTAGAAGTTGACCGATCCATTTATCATACCATTTTTCAATAGCAAATATCTTAAATGTATATGGTTTATCATGAAATTATATTAGACTGATAACTTTTATGATTATGAAAATAATACATAGTCATCATAGAAAATACAGAAAAGAGGAGCCGGCCCCATGGCATAGCAGTTAAGTGCGTGTGTTCCGCTGCTGGAGGCCCGGGTTTGGATCCCCGGCACGCACCGACGCACCGCTTGTCAGGCCATGCTGTGGCAGCATCCCACATAAAAGTGGAGGAAGATGGGCACGGATGTTAGCTCAGGGCCAGTCTTCCTCAGCAAAAAGAGGAGGATTGGCATGGATGTTAGCTCAGGGCTGATCTTCCTCACAAAAAAATAAATAAATAAAAAAAGAAAATACAGAAAAGTAAAAGAACAAACAAAAATCACCTAAAATCTTACCATTCAGAAAATGCCACTGTTTAGAATTTTGTGTATCTATTTTTGGCCTTTTCTCTTCTCGTGTGATTTTTAAATAAACTTTGGATCAGACTCTATATGTTGTTTTTAAATAACAGCTTTATTCAGATAGAATTTACATACCATGTAGTTCACTTGTTTAAAGTGGACCCCTCAGTGGTTTTTCGTCCCTTCACAGTTGTGCAGCTCCTCACCATAGTCAGCTGCAGAAGAGTTTCACCTCCCCTAAGAAAAACTCTGCCCCCGTTAACAGCCACTCCCCTTTTGCATTTCACTCGCTCCACCCCAGCCCTAGTCAACCACTAATGTACTTTCTGTCTCTATGGATTTGCCTATTCTGGACATTTCATATAACTGGAATCATACAACATATGATTTTCTGTGTCTGGCTTCTTTAACTTAGCACAGTGTTTTCAAGGCTCATCCATGTTGTTGCGTGTATCAGAATTTCATTTCTTTTTATTGCCAAATGACATTCCATTGTATGGATCTACTACATTTTTTTATTCATCAGTTGATGGACATTTGGGTTGTTTCCACTTTTTGGCTATTATGAATAACATTGCTATTAACATTAGTGTGCAAGTTTTTGTGTGGACATATATTTTCATTTCTCTTGGGTAGATCTGCTGAATCACATGATAACTTTCTGTTTGATCTTTTGTCTACATAGTTTTATACCTGATTTTTTTAAAGATTTTATTTATTTATTTATTTTCACCCCAAAGCCCCCAGTAGATTGTTGTATGTCATAGCTGCACATCCTTCTAGTTACTGTATGTGGGGTGCGGCCTCAGCATGACCGGAGAAGCGGTGCGTCGGTGCACGCCCAGGATCCAAACCTGGGCCGCCAGCAGCGGAGCACGTGCTCTCAACCGCTAAGCCACGGGGTCGGCCCTATACCTGATTTTTTCACCTAACATTATGTTATGGTTATTTTTCCATGCCATTAAATATTCTCCAAAAACATGATTTCAAATGGTCATATTATTATATCATCCTAGGAGTGTACTATAATTTTTTAACTATTTGAGACCTTCCAGTTTCTTCTAAGTTTGAAGAAAATTATTACATATACAACCTCCACATCTCTTATTTCCTTAAAGTGAATTTATAGAAGTAGAATTCCTAACTAAAAGGACATTACATTCTACGGCACTTATCGTATGGCTTTTAGGAACACTGCCTTAATCTCGCTGTAATTGCTTCAGTGTTGTTAGCCTGTGTGTGTTCAGTGATGGTTGTTTAATATCAAGTGCTATAAAACGGGAGGCTATAGATTTTTGGAAAGACAGGGCCCCTGCCATCAAGATGCTTATGTTCCCATTTAGACCAGACAGACAGATATAGATCCAAGGGCTTATGTATGCAAGGTTACGTACATTATGTAGAGAGAGAAATAGATACAGATAAAGCAAACATTTGCCTGCCCGGGATGAGATTCACACAGACATAATCATCAAGCAACTTTTTACACCTAAAAGTTAAAAAAAGAAAAAAGTTAATGGAACCTAGGGACCAGTTAGTCCAAAGTCATAAATCATCTGGATCGCTTAGTCTGAACCTTTACCCCGTCATTCAGAAGACTCTGATGTCAGCACAGTGTGGCCTGTTGACTTTTGGGGCCCATCAGACCTGGCTCTGGCTGCCTCCCAACCTGTGCTGTCTCACGATGTCTTTAGATTCCTTGCGATATTAGCATCCCCTTTTTGCCCTGTTTTTCATTCTTTTATATTCAGAAAAGTAACACTTAAAGATTATAAAATCAGCGGGTAGTTCAGTTATACAGCTGCATATGGAGGGGAAATAGTCTGGCCTTGCTCAGCCTTACCCCGTTGATGTTGACACTGCATGCTTTCACTCCCAGCATGATCACCAAATTCCATCCAAAGGAATTGACTAATGTTGATCTGGAAAAATCATTGATTTGTAAAATTAGAGATAGAAAAAGCTAAAGCAGCAACTCCAGCAAGCTTCTTCTAAGCAATTGTTCGTGCAGAAGCCGTTTGCAGTGCTGCTTTTTTTTTTAACTGCTGAGACTCAAACTTTTGAAACTAAACCATACACATTGCAGATTCCGTTTTCTAACATGTTGTACCCATTCATATTACATAACTCTTTCAGAAAACACTGCGTAGGTAACTGGCAGGAAGTGCTACACTACTGTCAGGAAACTGTGACTGGCAAATGCTAGCTTAAGAAAATGGAAACCTCTTTTCTCTTTTCTTTGCAGCTGTAAAGATGTCTGACAAGAACCAGATAGCTGCCAGAGCTTCCCTTATTGAGCAACTGATGGCTAAAAGGAATTTTGAGGATCTTGGCAACCACCTTACTGAGCTAGAAACTCTTGGTGTGACTAAGGAGCATCTCCAGGAGACAGATGTGGTCAGGGCTGTGTACAGAGTCCTCAAAAACTGCCCGACAGTGGCTTTGAAAAAGAAAGCCAAGTGTTTGCTGTCAGAATGGAAAGCTCTGTATAAGTATACTCACTTCAAACAAAGGGACAGCTCTAAATTATTCCCTGTGGGTGGAAATAAAGAAGAAAATTCAGGACTTTCTCATGACCCAAGTCAGGATGAGATATTGGGCGTCTCCAGTTCTGATTCTCTGCTATCATCTCAAGATGTTATGGCAAAAGCCGTTGAAATGATTGTGCCTGAAAATAGCACCAGTCCAGTGGAGCCCAAGGAAGAGCATTTCAGGGATGGTGACCCTAAATCCACTGACAGTAGATCAAATGAGTTGCTGGATCCCGCAGTGCCCATGAGAACTAAATGCACAGAGTTTCTTTATCAAGCTTTAACTAGTTCTTCCACACATCAGCCCAAAGCTGATGTGTGGCAGAACTTTGCAAGAAAAATTGAAGAGCACATTTTTGCCCTTTATTCAAAGAACCTCAAAAAATATAAAACTTGTATCAGAAGCAAAGTTGCCAATCTGAAGAACCCCAAAAATTCTCACTTACAACAAAACCTGCTCTCTGGCACCATGTCTCCGAGAGAATTTGCTGAAATGACTGTCATGGAAATGGCAAACAAGGAACTGAAGCAGTTGAGAGCCTCCTACGCGGAATCTTGCCTACAGGAACATTACCTTCCCCAAGCAATGGAGGGCACACAGACAAAGAAAATAAAATGTAGACGTTGTGAGAAATTCAACTGCAAAGTCACTGTAATCGCCAGAGGAACACTTTTCCTTCCAAGTTGGGTGCGGAATTCAAACCCAGATGAAGAAATGATGACCTATGTAATTTGTAATGAATGTGGGGAGCAGTGGTACCATAGCAAGTGGGTGTGCTTGTAACTGTAAATAAATGTTCTCTTAACGACAGATAATGAGTGATACCTTTTTTTGTTTGGCTGAGTTCTTACTGGTTTGGTTTTTTTAATTGAGATATTGACATATAATATATTAGTTTCAGGTGTACAACATAATGATTCGATATTTGTGTATATTGCAAAATGATTACCACAGTTAGTCTAGTTAACATCCGTCACCATACATAGTTACAATTTTTTTCTTGTGATAACTTTTTCAGATCTACTTTCTTAGCAACTTTCAAATATGCTATACAGTATTATTAACTACAGTCACTATGCTGTACATTACATCCCCAGGACTTATTTATAACTGGAAGTTTGTACCTTTTGACCATCTTCACCCATTTCACCCACCCCCTAACCCCCTGGAGTGATACCTTTTATTTGTACAACCCTTTTATGCTTGTTTTTAAAATCTTATACATACTATTCTTAGTCCTAAGAAGAAGGAAAGAAAGTCTTTTGCTGAAGCTCACACCACTAACACTGCAAGTCGATAGTTTGGGGAGAGAAAGTGGATGACGATTTGTATTGTGCTATGTGGCCACTTAGTACTTTGGTGTACTCAGAGTACGGTTGAGAGCAGCTCAGCATAACCTGGGAGCCTATTAGAAATGCAGACTTTCAGGCCCCATGCTACTGAATCTGAATCTATATCTGCATTTGGCAGGAGCCCCCACGTGATCCTGTTCAAGATAGTTTGAGAAGTGCTGCTTTAGCAATAGGCCTGTAATTCTCAGCAGTGGCTGCATATTAAAATCATCTGAGGAGCTTTGAAAGCCCACTGATGCTGAGGGCCCACATCTGAATCTATGGAATACAACCCAGGCATCAACATTTTTTTGATTCCTCAAGTTATTTTAAGATGCAGTCAGAGTTGAGAATTACTCATAAATAGGCTCTCACTTGATCCTTTTCACAGCTCTAAGAAAAGAATATTATTCTGTACACTTTACAGATGAGGAAACAGGTCCACAGAGGTGCCATGACTTGCCCAAGCTACACAACCGTAAATAGCCCAACTCAAACTGCTCCCAGATTTTCTTCCTCCGAATTCACTGTCCAAGACTGCCTCCATATTGACTTCTGAGAAATGTATTCCTGGAGATGTGGGACTAAATGAATAGCGTCTTTAGGCTCTAACATTGAGTAACCAGAGCCTCGTTATTTTCCCCTCTCTTTTCTCACTTTACAGATCTCCCTTGAACCATGAAAGTTACCCTTTAACTCATCGCAGTTAGAATTTTGTTTCAAGTCCTTGTGCTTAGTTGAAGGAGCCTTGCATTTTTTTTCACACAAGTTCTCCAGCGTATATAAAACTCTTTAACATTTGGTTTCTGATGTTGGGGAGTCTTTATGTTCTCAAGGGCATGTGTTTAGGTCTGTAGGGGAGGAAAAAACCCTCCTAGGCTCTCTAGCTGGGACCCTGCAAATTAGACTGACAAAAGATGGATTAACAAGAGAAAAACAGTTTATTAACATGTACAGCATGATACATGCAGGAGAAACTCAGTGATGAGTAACTCAAAGGGGTGCTAAGAACTTGGGCTTATATAGCATCTTAACAAAGCACAGTAAATTTGTAGAGAAGTAACAAGGCAAAGGAAAAGAGCTTTAGGCTTTTAGGGGCAGCAAACTGTGAGAAGGTAAATATATGGGAGGCACTAATGGAAGAGAATGGTTACTTAGTAAGGTTTGTTTGTGTAGACTCTTCTAGCTACCATCTCCTCTGCAGTGATAAGGTTGTTACCCTCTTCATGGTAGGGAATTCACAAGGGGAATTTATGTTCTGCTTTCAGGCAGGTAGGGGGAGGGCAGAGAGCTCATCCTGTGTCTGCTTTTTCTCAATTTCATTCAGCTCAAAATGATCCTTATGCCAGAATGGCGTATTTTGGGGTGGCATACCCTGAACCCCTTTAGGTCTGAAGTTCCAATTCTGCTTATGTACAAACAGGTATTAATCTGTCAGAGGAAGTCCATTGCCTCAGCCTTTGAATCTACCAACATTTCTCTAGTAAATGAATTGAAGAGGAAATTACTTCTTTGAGGCCTTTGCAAACAGTGTTTAACCAGTCTGTATAATTGTTTAAACACGACAAGCCTTCTACGTGATTATAGCTGATTTGTTCTTTTTAAAAAAATGCATAGTATGTTAATTGTTATAGTTTTAACAAGTTCACTTCTGAGTTATGTATAAACCTACACATTTTCACAGTTCTTTTCTCCTAACTCTCCTAAATTCCTCTCTTGGTGCTCTGAAGGCCTAATCATATGTACACCTAACCTGCCTTGTGACAGAATTCCCCAAAAGGTATGGAACACTAAAATATGTTTGTGTTTTCAAATGGTTTTGAAGAAGTCGGCTTGAGGCCATCAAGAGTGAATTCTATTTGATATCTTTTCTCCCTGTGGCTTCTCAGGGCTGCTTATTGTGATATAACATGTTGATCTTTTAAAGAGAAACTTGCAAAGTCACCTAAAACTTCAAGTTTCACGAAATGTGGTTTCATGTGACTTGGAATGATCTTAAAAACTATTCAGTGGTTATAAAAGAGCAAAGCACATGAAAACCAAGTGTGATTAGTTCATGACAGTGTTTTGGGGTTTAGGGTTTTTTGAGGTTGGGGGGTTTTGGTAGTTTTTATTTATACTGGAATTTTGCAAACTAAATTTGCAGACAAATAAAAGGACTTGAAATGGAAATTCCTTTCCTCTCCAAGACATAAAAATTTGGGTAGTCTTTCTCGTTTCATATCAACTGTGACTTTTGCATCTAGAGATAGGCAAATAGGAATCTGGGTTTTTTTCTTTTAGTCGATGAGACAGCATTACATTTTCTAAGTATAGATAATAATTCACATCCTGTGTCTTATCCCCTAAAAAGAAAGGGTTTTTCTTTAAAATTGCTCATGGGGTAAAGGATCTTTCATTTAATTTAAAATCATTTTTACACGAACAGCAAGTGCAAAGGCCTCAAGAGGGGAGGGTGCCTGGCACAGACAAGGTACAGCAGGAGGTCACCAGAGCTGAGGCGCAGTGGCAAGGGGAAGAAAGATGAGAGGTGAAGTCAAAGAGCCGTCGGTTTCACAAGGGTCCTTGTTGGGCATGATAAGGACTTTGGGGTTTTCTCCAAGCCTGATGGGAAGCCATCCCTAGCTTTTGAAGCTAGGGAGTTGGTAGTGATAAGATTTGAATGACCTTTAGGAAGGATCTGTCTGGCTGCTATGATAAGTTAGATGGGGAGGAAAGCAAGGACGGATGCAGGGACACCAGTTAGGTGGCCAGAGCAATGGTCCAAATGTCATATAACGGGTTTGAAATGAGTGCACAAAGACTGGTCTCCCTGTATCCTTATAGTTGATGAAGTCCTTGGTGACGGGGTTCAGGACACACTACCCAAAGTCTGGCGCCTTGGCATATTGAATATTTTAAGCTGAAGGAATTTGAGAAACAGCATGGGCAGGAAGGATTCTCTGACCACCCCCTTCTCCCCTGAGATAGGTCATAAGACCCCCACGTGAGGGGTGCCCTCTGCATCCCCAAGGAAAGGAGCAACCTTATGTCCACAGATGGAGGGACTCCGAGAGGAATCTGAAGGAAGAGGCCCTGCTAGGTTTTCCCCAGTTTACTCCCCTTAGCTCATGCCATTTTGTCCTGTCACATCTTCCCACGACTTTCCACTCTTCATCAAATCTAGTATAAAAACACTCAGGTTTAACTGTTTCTTTGGGTCTTCATTTCCTTATGAAGGCTACCGTGTCACGTAAAACTTATATTAGATAAATGTGTATGCTTTCCTCTTGTTACTCTGTCTTTTGTTACAGAGCCCCAGCCAAGAACCTAGACGGGTAGAAGAAAAAAGATTTTTTTCCTTCCCTACATTGGCAATTTTGCAAGTGGATGTTTCATAAAATACAACCAACTTTAAATCCCCTACCCATGGCCCATAATAAAAAATAACAAACAGCACAGAAATTCAGCACAGCACAAGTATAGCCTGGATCCTGGTTGCCATGGTTACGGGAGCAACTGCATAGGACAGAAACATCAGTTGTTATACCTGACTGTAGCAGGGCTCTCTTCATGGTGTATCCCACATCACTTTCCTTTTGTCCATGTTACTTTTTTTTAGATAAAAAGTTGGATACAATTGCAGCTCTGTCTCTTCCCAGAGCACTTCCTGTGATGAGAGGCTCCTTTCACTCCCAATTACCCTTTCTAAATACCAGTCACGAAGCCTGCGGCTGGTAGCGCTGCACTGCCTTTGCAAGGGCTGGGCCTTCATCTTTTAGGTCAGATTGCTTTGTTATTTATAATTTCCCAGTAAATGCAAAAGGTTTTACTAAAATATTTTTATATCTCTCAGAAGTATTTACTGTAAGTACCTAGGTTATAGAAGGAGCCTTCTTGCTTTCAGAAGAGCCCACAATCCGAATGGAGAACCGATGACAACTTCATATAATCCCATTTGCGTTACTATTTAAAATTAGGTTTCCAGAGATGATACTATGCGTTATCAGAAATGCTATGCAGTAATGATTGCACATTGCTTTACACTTTGCCAGGTGCGGGGGAAAAAGAGATGATCAAGACACCATCCCAGGCCTCGGGACCCACAAAATGCAGGGAAAGCCCCAATGCGATGTAGCTAGCAATCATTTTACATTTTAAGAGCTATGAGAGAGACACCGAGTGAAAAGGCAGGGGTGCAGGGGACCCTGGAGGATCAGGGAGGGCTTCACAGAGGCTGTGACCCTTAGGGTAAATCTTGAGATGAAGTTGGCCAAGCAGAGGAAGGGGGGAAGGATGTTCCATCACCATATTTGCTAGATTCCTGGCACTTTATATACAGCATCTTATTTAATCTTCACAACTACCCTGCCAGCATTTTAGAGGTGAGGAAACTGAGGCTGAGAGAGATTGTTGCTTGCCCAAGGATACACAGAGATGAAGCCAGGACTATCTGATAATAAAACAAGTGGGGTTTTTTTTTGCATATCAGTTTGCTTCCAGAAACGTCCAGGCTTCCTGTTAATTGCACGCAAGCTACAACTGTTTTTAAATTGTGGTTTGTTTTTTCAATGACAGGAGCGTGTGGTTTATAGACACCACCTTGGCCTGGTGCTGTGCGCTTCTCCGTCTGATGGAGAAATCAGCCAGGAACACCTGGCATGGGTTGCCAGCTCTCCTGACACAGGAGAACCTTCCCAAACCTTCTTGTGGCACCCATGTAGTTTATTTGATTTTCTGAAAAGTAAGTGATTTTTAAAATACTTAAATTTTAAAATATAAAACTAGGGCCGGCCCTGTGGCTTAGCGGTTGGGTGCGCGCGCTCTGCTGCTGGCAGCCCGGTTTCGGATCCCGGGCGCGCACCAACACACCGCTTCTCCTGCCACGCTGAGGCCGAGTCCCACATACGGCAACTGGAAGGATGTGTAGCTGTGACGTGCAGCTATCTATTGTGGCTTTGGGGGGAAAAATAAATAAATAAAATTTTAAAAAAATAAATAAAAAATAAAATATAAAACCATATAGCTTTTATTTATTTATTTGTTTGTTTATTTATTTATTTATTTATTTATTTTTGAGGAAGATTAGCCCTGCACTAACGTCTGTTGCCAACCTTCCTCTTTTATCCCCAAAGCCCCAGTACATAGCTGTGTATCATAGTTATAGAGTTGTAGCTCTTCTATGTGGGATGCCACCTCAGCATGGCTTGATGCGCAGTGAGTAGGTCTGCATCCAGGATCCAAACCAGTGAACCCTGGGCCACCGAAGCGGACTGCACGAACTTAACTGCTATGCCACCGGGCTAGCCCCCAACATACAGCTTTTAAAGGGACATTTATATGTTGATATTTTTTATAAATTTAAAGACCATAAATATATAAATGCAGTTTCAAATATTTCCTATAAAATATAGTGGCCTTTATATCTTCATTCTCTGTATGTATGACCTAGGGAAATATATAACACAGATAGCAATCAATTATGATAAAATAGCCAAGCTGTTTTGCATCCTTTGTTAAATTATTGCAAGCATCGTACAAGACAGTAAAAAAAATAGAATTAAAATAAAATTATTGGACATAGTCTTGCTTTCCTTTCAAATATAAACAAGGTACAAATAGGAGTAAGTCCCAAGTAGTCATTAATCTTTTTCAAATGATGCCACATGTTTTTTAAAAAATCTAAGACAGCCATGGAAAAGTTACAGATCTAATTAATAAGCAAACTAAAACATTGCTCATTCAAAAACTTATTATTTTTGGACTATATTCACTTTCAAAATGTATATAAATATAGACATAGAGAGCTCCCCCACAGCTGCTTTTAAATCATCAAAATGATATTATAATTTGCTAAATTCATCTTTGGGGATGGAAACAAAAAATTAAGACATTGCCAAGGGTGCCCAGTGAGGCCTGAATCATCTGGCTGGATCCCACCTAACATGCCTGCCTGTGAATGACACAGAGCTGCAAACAAGTTTCCCTTTTCTTTCCCCAACCACAGCATAGCCAGGGCTTGGCCAGTCAGTGTTCCGCTTAGCTCTCGTTCATGGCGGGGAACCATGTGCACCTCTGTGGGGGCAGACTGAAGTGGACGTTCCCCCACGTCTGACAGAAAAGAACCCCCAGGTTTAAGTGGACTATGTGTTGGCATCTCTGAGTCCACCAGGCCGCCTTGTCTTATCTTTAGTGTCTTCTCTGACTGAGGACTTCCATCTCTGCAGTTTTGTTTTCATGCAACAGATGGATTCTTAACCCCAGCTTTGTGAAATTTCACAAATTGCTAAGCAGAAAGCTTCCAGACATTTTAGTGGATTTCGATATCAATTTAAAAATGAGACGATGGCTAAAGGGCACAGGGGGTTCTTTTTGTGGTGATGAAAGTATTCAAAAATTGTGGTGATGGGTGCGCAACTCTGAGAATATGCTAAACACCATTGAATTGTACACTTTAAATGGGTGAATTGTGTGTTCTGTGAATTATATCTCGATAAAGCTGTTATTTAAAAAATCAGATGAAGTGAGGGAGGGAATTGGAGACAGGAGCTCCATCAGATCTTTATCTCAGTGAGTCATTCTGAACTGTGAGTGTCCCAATTTATTCATACATATAGTGGAGAAATAATGGCAGTCTTCATCAAAGGGGCCTTCCAAGAGTTGCCCCCGCCCATTCCCACTGGCAGATAAGAGCGAGTCATCCAGTGGCCTCTGTCCAGGCAGTTGGCTGGGCCCTGGCCTTTGCATTTCTGCATAGAAGACCCCTCCCTCTTTCAGTCCCCCAGCAAACGGCTAAAGGGGCAATCCCCAATCATGGCCCCTTATGTTTCTTCTCCATATCTTGAGCTACAGATTTGAGCTACACTATCAATGACATCAAGCCCCTGGGACATAGAAAATCCTCTAGAATCAATGCAGAGCAGTTGACAGTTACGTTCCTGGTTAGATCTGTGCTCAGATAAGAACAGTTGTAATAAGTGCCGATAAAATCAGCCCTCCGCTCTGGCTCCTCATGGTGAGGCCCTGGGATCAGCATGGCCCGCTGGGTGCCCTGTTCTAGACCTACTAAATCCAAATCTATGTTTTCACAAAACCCTCAGTGGTGCCTTCGCATATTACAGTTTGCAAAATGCTGTCCTGTCCACAGCAACAGAGCCTATGAACTTTGCCTTCCTGCTTCTACCTTTGGATGAAATGCCCGAGCTCCTAGCTAACACTGGTCTCTCCACTTGTCTGGGTCACCGACCACCTCCACCCTCCACGTTGCTAAATCCAAGGGATGATCCCCAGCCCTGAAACCTATCAGCAGTCTTTGACACACTTGCTTCCTTCTTGAGAACACTTTTTTCGCGTGGCTTGCAGTGGGTTACACTCTCTCTGATTTTCCCTCCTACTGGCCACTCCGTCTCAATATTATTTGCTGCTTCCTCATTATTTTCCTGACCTCTTAACTTTGGGGTGTCCAGAATTTAGTCCTT
Source organism: Ceratotherium simum simum (assembly GCF_057802395.1). Classification (NCBI taxonomy): domain Eukaryota; kingdom Metazoa; phylum Chordata; class Mammalia; order Perissodactyla; family Rhinocerotidae; genus Ceratotherium; species Ceratotherium simum. The sequence goes on along the minus strand of NC_141940.1, from coordinate 118,960,369 downwards.
GGACACCTTCTATGTTTACACGCACTCCTTTGTTGATTTATCTAGTTCCATGGCTTTCTATACCATCTATATGCTGATGACTCCCCCTCATTATCTTCAGGCTTGCATCTCTCTTCTGAATTCCAGGCCCATAAATCTGACAGCCTTCTTGAGTACTCTACTTGGATGTCTAATAAGTATATCAAACTTAACATGTTTAAAATCAAGTTTCTGGGGCCAGCCCCGTGGCCCAGTGGTTAAGTTCAGCATGTTTGGCTTTGGTGGCCTGGGTTCAGTTCCCAGGCGCGGACATATACCACTTGGCAGCAGCCATGCTGTGGTGGTGACCCACATACAAAATAGAGGAAGATTGGCACAGATGTTAGCTCAGGGTGAATCTTCCTCAAGCAAAAAGAGGAATATTGGCAACAGATGTTAGCTTAGGGTGAATCTTCCTCAGCAAAAAAAAAAAAAAAAAAAAAATCAAGCTTCAGATCTTCCCTCCAACACTGCTTCCCCACTTAATGGCAACTCTATACTGTATAACTTGAGCTAAAAACCTTGGAGGCATGATTTACTTCTCTCTTTCTTTCACATTAAACTTCCAATCAATTAGCAAATCCTATTGGCTCTATAGCAAATATATATCCAGAAGCTCAACTTAAAAATGGGCAAAAGATTTGAATAGACACTTCACCAAAGAAGATCAAAGAAGATACGGGAGTGGCCAATAAGCACATCATTAGTCATTAGGGAAATGCAAATCAAAACTACAATCAGATACCACTTCACACCCACTAGGATGGCTATGATCAAAAAACTGGAAAATAACAAGTGTTGACCAGGATGTGGAGAAATTGGAACCCTTGTACGTTGCTGGTGGGAATGTAAAATGCTGCAGCCACTTTGGAAAACAGTCTGGCAGTTTCTTAAGAAGTTAAACAAAAATTTACTATACAACCCAGCAATTCCATACCTTGGTATATACCCAAGAGAAATGAAAACATAGGTGCACACAAAGACTTGTATGTGAATGTTCGTAGAAGCGTTATTCATAATAGTTAAAAAGTGGAAACAACCCAAATGTTCAGCAGCTGGTGAATGGATAAACAAAATATGGTCTATCCATTCAAAGAAATACTCCTCAGTAATATAAAGGAATGAAGTACTGATCCATGCTATAGCATGGATGAACTTTGGAAACATTTGCTAAGGGAAAGAAGCCAATTACAAAAGACCACACTTTCTATGACTCCACTTATATGAAATGTCCAGAATAGGCAAATCCATAGAGACAGAAAGTAGATGAGTGGTTGCCTAGGGCTGGGGTTGGGAATGAGGAGTGACTCCTTATGGGCACTAGGGATCCTATTGGGGTGATGGAAATGTTCTAAAGTTGGATTGTGGTGATGGCTGCACAACTCTGTAAAACTCTGCACCAACCCTCTAATTGAATTGTGCACTTAGAATGAGTGAATTTTATTGTATATAAATTATACCTCAGTAAAGCTGTTAAAAATATCCAGAATTTGACCACATTATGTTCTTTGCCACCATCCTAGGTCTCAGCCACCATCATCCCCCGCCTGGATGACCACAGTACCTTGCTAAGTGGTTGCCTGACTTCCTCTCTTGTCCCCTAAGTATATTTCCAACACAACAGCCAGAGTGATCCTGGGAAATATACAAATCAGATCATGTCACCCCTCACGCTCAAAATTCTCAGTTGGCTCCAGTCTCCAAGAGAAAGGCAACATTCTTACAGTGGTCTTTAAAGCCTTACGTATGTGGCCCCTCTGCTACCTTTCCCAGCTCCTTGACTACTACGTTCCCCCTTGCTACATCCTGCACTCAGTCACACTGGCCTCCTTGCTGGTCCTTGACTGTGCCAGGCTCACTGTGCCAGGACCTTTGCACTTGCTGTTGCTTCTGCCTGGAATGCTCTCACCCCAGATTCCCAATGACTTAACTTACCTCCCTCAAGCCCTAGCTCAAATGTCAATTTGGGCAGCAAGGCTTTCTCTGGCTGTGTCTGACATCCGCTAGTACCTTTTCTCATTTTGTTTTTGTAGAGCTTATTCACCTTTTAAATACAATGCTTTGTTTATTTATATTGTTTACTGTCGGTTTCCCAACCCCCACACTAAATTGTAAACTCCATGGGGTCAGGGATATTTGTCTTTTTGGTTCATGGCTCATCCGCAGCCCCTAGAACAGTTCTTAGCACACAGAAAGACTTCAACAAATATTTGTTCAATTAATGCACTGAAGAAAACCAGAAGATCCAGGAATATGACATATCAGTGAATATATACATTTATGTAAAGGGTTAAAAACAAGTTTAGAGGGAGTGATTGTAGTTTACAACAAGCAAAACAATTTGACAGTGGAAAGAATGGAGAACTGGATAAGAGAGAACATTTTCTTCCCCAGAATATTTTCAAGTTTTTCTTCCCCATGTAGTATCACTGAGTATCATATATACTATAAAAGGCCATACTTGCTCAAATTCTATCTATAAATAATTGTCTAGCTGTTTTATAAGCTTCCCCTTTCTTGTTTGTGTGTTGTTTTCTATTTTAGTGTTCAATGGCATTGTCACCAGAAATAAATAAGGAAAAGGAGATTAAAAATAAAATTCGATTTGTTCATTGTTTTACTTGCCAGAAGACCCTCAAATATTTAATAAAGAATAGAGTTGAAAGAGTTGTCAGGTGATTTTGTGGTTCTTCTTGACTTAATTATCTATGCATTACTGACTATACTTGGCTATATGTCAGTAATTCTATAAAAGTGACTCTTCAAAAATAATCATCCCCAAATAATATATATAAACACTATTTGCAACTTTTGAGTTTTTTAAAGCTCATGTACATTATTTATTTTCATTACAATTCAGTGGTTTTTAGTGCATTCACAGAGTTGTGCAACCACCACCATTATCTAATTTCAGAACATTTTCATCACCACAAAAAGAAACCCAGTATCCATTAGCAGTCACTCCCCATTCCCCACTTCCTCCAACCCCTGGCAACCACTCATCTACTTTCTGTCTCTATGGATTTGCCTATCCTGGACATTTCATATAAGTGGAATCATGCAATATGTGGCCTTTTGTGTCTGGCTTCTTTCACACGAGTTGTTTTTTTATTTTTATTTTTATTTTTTATTTATTTATTTATTTATTTTTTTTAAGAATATGAACTCTTTTTTTTTTTTTTTTAATTTTATTTATTTATTTTTTTCCCCCAAAGCCCCAGCAGATAGTTGTAGGTCATAGCTGCACATCCTTCTAGTTGCTGTATGTGGGACGCGGCCTCAGCATGGCCGAAGAAGCGGTGCGTCGGTGCGCGCCCGAGATCGAACCCCGGCCGCCAGCAGCGGAGCGCGTGCACTTAACCACCAAGCCACGGGGCCGGCCCTCGAGTTGTTTTTTTAAAACTCAAGAAGTAAACCATATTTTACCAACCAAAGGAACTGTCCTGACCTTTGTTTAAAGTGCAGCTTTAACTGAATTTACGTAAATATGTTAACATTTACATCTGTCACAATTACACTTCTTCATACTTTTGTGTTAATAATTATTTTTGGTCAATCACATGCAAAAATTGACATTTTGAAAGCAAAAAAAAACCCCACTCTTACCTACAAGGTAAAGGTCATAAAATTTTTTTTCTTTAAGAAAAAGGAAATATGGATATTTTCCCCTAGTTTCTTAATTTAGTTGGCAAAGATGAGTTCAATCAAATTTCATCACTGCAACCATTGTCTTTAGTAAGGACTTATAGCCACTGTGTTTAGTAAGGACTAAAGTTAGGAATTCTTAGCAATGTTAGATCAATTTTTCCTCCCCTGTGTGTCTCCTTCAGAATAACACATACCCTGTGGTATAAAATTATTGTGCATTTGAGTTGTATGGCTTGTTGTAAAGTAGTCCCTTGCTCACACAATTCCATTATATCTCTAGGCTGAGGGATTTCACGCTTAGCTCATCCAAAGAATTTTCTCTATTTTCTCTCTCCTCTATTTCATCACTGCTTTATATTATTTGTGGACATTTTTTTCCCCTTTAATTGTCCATCAAGTTGCCTGTGCACATCTTAGTTATGTTTGTATCCCTCAAAGCCCCAAGGTTAACTCTGGGCATAGAATACAATTTTGTGAAATAGATTTTTACTTAGAGTGGAATTTCAATATGTGTTCATACACATTTCTGTTCTGCATATTCCACCCCACACTTTGGAAGCACTGCATCTGACTTTAATAAACTGGATCAAATGTCACTGTCGTTAATGTTTCAAACCCAATCTCCAGAAAAATAATTTATTCCAAATAAATTTCTTTCATTCATGTTATGGAATTTGAAACTTACCAAATTAATAAAACAAAGCCCTGAGTCATAAGAGTTGTATTAGATTGTATTATTGTTCAAATATTTGATGACCCTCCCAGTAGGACAATTCTAGAACACCACACGACTCAGATCAGATTTGCCATGTGACTTGCAGAGCCCTTCCCTTTAGAAGGATTGTACATCCCAGTGTGTGACTTGTTCTGGCCAATGACACATAGGTGGAAATGGTGAATGTTACTCCTGGGTGGAAGCTTTAAGAGCCAGCAGAGGTATTGTTTTGGTCTCTTTTCTCTCAACCAATGAGACCTGCAATATAGCAGACAGAGGCTGCTCCATTAGCTCGGGTTCATCAGCTTGAGCCCAGAGGGAAGATAACATGGAACGGAACCACAGCTGACCCATAATAGACAGTAAGATGAGAAATCTTTATTTTTGTAAGCCACTGAGATTTTGGGGTGTCATTTTTTTTACCACAGCATGGTTTAGCCTGAGCTGATTGATAAAAAAGTGTTAAGAGAGGTGTAATTCCATTTACCTGCATTTATATTATGAATCATGGTAAGCTTGCACTAGATAATCTATAAGATATAGTCTAACTTGGTACCATTCAGAGTTTGTAGTTGCAAATAAAGACATCAACTGCTTCTAACTTAGAAAAGGAATTTCTTGGGAAGATACTGGGTAGTTCTTGGAGGCAAGGGTGGAGTATTGAGTTTGGACAGTGGGCAAGAACAGCAGGAATTGAGAACATGAGTGGCCTGATTAAGATACTGTCACTACTAGGTACTAGATACTGCCACTACTAGGTACTAGATACTGCCACTGGCGTCATCCCCACTGCCACCACCTATGGTCACTAGATACCAGAGGCCACCACTACCCACGCCGGAATGTACTCTGAGCTGTTCCAGCATCTGTGTTGCTTGCCCAAGACTCAGATCTTCAAAGAGTATCTGATTGGCCAGTGTTGTGTCTCGTGCCTATATCCTTGTTGCCAGGGTTCTGCAAGAGCAAGTATCTAAGTATCTGGCCTTTGGGGCTTTTATAATGAAAAGATTCATAGAATAATTCGCTATCTATCAGAAGGGCCTTCAGATGCTAAGCAAAACCCATTCCCCCCACTCCCCAAAAAGACAAATAACCCCTAGATCTCTCAGAAGATAAGAAAAACTTTACAACTCCTAATCTGTATTTCTTAGTAAGTCATGCTTCCCTTTATGGGGGTAGAACATCAGCACTGTAGTATAAATGATCGCATTCCAGTTGAAAATTTATGAGATGAATGGACATTATCTAATGCAGTGATGTCCAATAGAATCTTCTGTGATGATGGAAGTATTCTATATCTACACTGTCTAGTAGGGTGGCTATTGAGCACTGAAAATGAGGCTAATATGATTAAGGAACTGAATCCTGAATGCTATTTAATTTTAATTCATTTATATTTCAATTTAAAGTAACCACATGTAGCTGGTGACTACTATATTAGACAGCACAGTTCTAGTCCTTTCAGGTACCACATATAATTTTCTCCATGAAGGTCTTCACATTTTTTGCATTAGATTTATTCCTAAATATTTTATAATTTTGTTATTGAAACTGGTATCTTTTTTTGCTTTATATTTCCTGTGTTTGTTGGTTGTATAAATGGAATTTATTTTTGTTTATCATTTTTTATCTAGCCACTGTCTTAGTCCATTTGGGCTGCTATAACAAAATACCATAGACTGGGTGGCTTATAAACAACAGAAATTTATTTCTCACTGTTCTGGATGCTGGAAGTCCAAGATCAAGGCACAGGCAGATTCGCTGCCTGGTGAGAACCCACTCCGAGGTTCACGGATGGCCCTCTTTTCACTGTGTCTTCAGGTGGTGGAAGGGGTGAGGGAACTCGGTGAGATCTCTTTTATAAGAGCACTAATCCCATCATGAAGGCTCCGCCCTCATGACCTAACCACCTCCCAAAGACCCCACCTCCTGATACCATCAGACTGGGGGTTCCGATTCAACATACGAATTTTATAATTTTATTTATGTATTTATTTTTTCCCCCAAAGCCCCAGTAGATAGTTGTATGTCATAGCTGCACATCCTTCTAGTTGCTGTATGTGGGATGCGGCCTCAGCATGGCCGGAGAAGCGGTGCGTCGGTGCGTGCCCGGGATCCGAACCCTGGCCACCAGCAGCAGAGCACGTGCACTTAACTGCTAAGCTAAGCCACGGGGCCTCAACATACGAATTTTGAGGGGACACAAATATTCAGTCTACAGCAAGCCACCTTGTTAAACTCTTTGATAAATTTTCGATTATTTACGCCTGTGTGGATGGGGGTGATGGGAGGAGATTAGAGGATAAGAAGCTGGTTACGTGACCACCAATAGTGGTATCAGCTCTTACACTGGAAAGGTCAAGAAAGCTGTTAATGGCCATTGGGCTCAGACACCTGGCAATGGGGAGGTGGAAAGTGCAACACTTCAGCATTACTGTCCCGAGTTCTAGGAGGGGCACAAAGTTTTAGACTTGTCTGTGTGGATTTGGGAGAGCTTCTGTATGAAGGAAAGAGTTGCTAAAATAGCTGGATTTTTGTCTTGCCCTAACCATTGTAGCCTAACGCAAAGATTACATTTGGATGCCATAGAAAGTATTTCTATAGGTTGCTTAAAATCGCTTCATTAAAAAATTTCCACTTATTGCTCAAAAGAATATTATAACATGGAATTCAAAATTTAAATAACAATTCTCAGAATCCTGCTGCCCTAATAATTCAACTGTCTTGATTTCCCTTGTTGCTTTTATTGTTTTTTTAATAAACACTCGTATGCACAAACGCCTGCACAAAGACACACAAATATACCTTTTTACATAATGTAACCATGGTGTGTCTGGAGTTTTCCTTCTACTGCCTTTAAAGGTGAGGGTCAGTTTATGACTCACGTTCATCAGGAAATCAACAAAGGCATCAAATTCCCCACTTCATGCCTGAATTCTAATGCCTATTCCATTCTGCCATCTGTAATTACTGGACTTAAGCTTTGTTGAGAGTGTGGTAGAGAAAGAGCAGCACTATTCAACATGCACTTATTATTTTTAAGAGAATACATTAGATCTAGTTATGCCTAGAGAAACCATTATAATTTCAGTTTTTCATCAATTATGAAGATTTTTTAATAGTTTGCATCTTTTCTTTATTTAGAATTTTATTGAGTGCTTCTATATGTGAGGTTTTTGGCAAACTGCTGTTCCCTCAACTTGCACCGCTCTTCCACAGCCCTTCCCACTGCTGCTTGCTCATCTTTAGGGCTCAGCATGAGTCACCTCCCCATTCCTGCCTTCTCTGGTACCATTACCCTGTATTCCCACCGACTGCTCCTTGTTTATTTCCTTCAGGGGCCTTAATCCAACTTGTAACTGCACATTTGTTTAGTTGCTTATTGAATGTCACCTCCACTCTTCTGAGCTCTCCTAGGAAAGGGCCTGAATCGATTGTATTCACCAAGGTAAGGTCATATGATATAAACACAGCTGGTGGATGGGAGCGAAAACTCAGGGAGGGTGCCTGGGGACACCCCCTGAATTCCTCCTCAGTCTTGTCTACCTCTGTATTCTCAGCACCTGGCATAGTGTATGCACTCACTATATATTTGTTGAATAAATAAGTATTAATGTGAAATGACTTTTCATTTTCTGCAAATCTTAAAATTACCCAAGGGGAGAGAGTAGCTGTGTGTCTATGCTGCAGGTATTGGAAGGGTTTGGGCTGGTGTGGTGGTTACCCACTAACTTGGGAGGTGCCAGTTGGGTTGGTTCCTGACTCCCATGCTCCCCCTCTCCCGACAGTGGGCAGGCTGATGGAAGGAAGTGTATTGGTGGCTTTTGACAGCCAGGTGGCCATTCAGCATCAACCACTGGACGGAATTCATGGGACCCATGAAAGGATATATGTTCTATCATGATTGTGGGTCCATTTCCATTTGATCACATCAACCTGAAGATTGCAAATTCTGAAATTTGCTCACTGATGATATATAGATTAAGGGTGATGCTACTATTCCTTTTTTGGATTCAGTACTCCTTTTTAAACTAAGCAGTAAAGAAATCAGACTTCTGGTATTTCCTCATATATTGAGATTTTATCTGACTTAAGGATCAGGAACAAAAGTTCTGTATTAGTGTAAGAAACATGCTGAATTTAGTTTCAAGACAAACTGGAAGAGTATGACATTGGCTTGAGATATTGACAATATAAATATATAAATACATATAAATAAATGTTAGATAAATATTTCAATATCTATTGAAAAGTTATATATTATAAAAAGTGCTTCCTCCACCAAATTGGGATTTTCCTCCATATACTATTTGGTAATGTTCTTTTTCACTTAACATTATTTATTGTTATCTATTTTCACTCTGACTTTAAAGCCAAATATAACGGATTTTGAATTACTTTTTATGCTTTTCTTCCTTCTTAGTACAGCTATACAAGAGCATCTATGCAATATTGAGAACAAATCTCTTATTTTTGCCAATGACTTGGGAAAAATATCAAATTTCTGAATATTTAGATATCATTTAATGGTCAAATTGCCTACCATTAAGTTCTGTGTTTTTCCTTATATGTGAAAAGTATAATCAATTTAATTATAATCAGTATTTATTACACTTGAGTCTGGGGCCCACTTACTTGTGACTTTTCATCAGAGATACCAGAGGTGACTTCTTTCAGACTCCAGCTTGAAATGGGGTATTAACTCCCAGTGCTCATAGTAACAAGTAAGTGTCATTTAAGGGAAGGAATTGTAACCAAACTCAATGGGTCTGTCTCTTGATGAGTGCAGAGCCGAAAAGCACAACAACCAAGGCTGAAGTGGATGAAGAAAAAAGGTTTATTGCTTGCACAAGCATTGGGGAACACCAGGGATAGTCCCCAAAGCAGTGCACCCCCCCAGCCCACCAGCTTAGTGCAGTTGAAGACTTGATACTCCAGAGTGCAGAGGATACGTTACAACTGTGTAACAACTGGGCCTAATCAGGGTGCATGTGCAGGCGGTTACATAGCCCCGTTCAACGCCATTACACGATGAGCTCAATGTAACATGCCATTCCATAACAGGTCCAAGGTAACTTTTGGACGCTTCGCGCTGGAGCAGTTTGCAATGGTCCTGCTGCAATCGTGTAAGTTTCACTGTAGGATGGCAACATCTGCAAAAAGGAGGACATCAACTTCTGAAAAATAGCACATTTAATTTTCTCATTGTCTGGAAAACATTTGACAGACTATGTTTAGTTGCGGATCAGATTTTCATTAACTCTTTCCTTGCCTGGTTTCTGGTCATAGAATCATTAATGCCTAGCAACCTTGACCTCTTTTTCCTCCATGGGTGATGCATTACAAGTTTACAGAATATAAAGACGAATATTCTAATTAGACGAAGGGCGTCAAACTAGGTCAGTTCTTAAATGTTTTTTGTCAGTCAACAAATTCATGGAACAAGAGAGATAGAGACCATCTATCTAACTTGTGTCAGCTTGCCAACCACACACACCCAACAACAAAAATCCCCCAAACTCACCCTCCAGGGACAAATCTTGTGACCCACCCTACTCTTGCGCTGTCAAATCAATTAGGTAAAGAAGTGAACAGTAGAAGAGACCAGAATATAAGAATATTCTTGTGTCAGTTGGCTAGTGTCCAAGTAATAGTTATTTCAGAAAAAGTAACTTTCCTCCTTCTTTCTTCAAGTGCTGACTATAAGCTACACTCTGATAGGTTTGTATGCCTCACTTACGTTTTGGAATAGCCTAGGAATCACTTGTAGGACCTTCTTAGATCCCTTTTTTGAAAACTCTTGGATTTCTCAAGTCTTACTACTTGAAGTCAAGATACAATAATTCCGTGAGAGCACTTGTTAATAGCTGGTTGGTATTAGCAGTTGCAGAGATAAAATCCTATTCCATCACTCCTTGACTATGATTATGACATAGGATTTTCAGGTAGCATTTTCTTAGTGATCCCGTGGATTGCTTGTTGCAGTTTAGTACATAATACTTTATATATTTTTTCTTTTGGAAAATTAATGTTCTCATATTTTTATTGCATAGTTTTAATTATGTGTTTTAAAATAAGGTAATGAATATCTCTTCCCCCTCCCTATTTTCAACAGATTTGTATTTTATAAACCTTTACTCATACGTCCTTGGGGAAATATCCGCATGGATAAAACATAGATTTTTTCTATAAAAGAAAAATTCATTTAAGCTCGAACTAGAGCTCAATCTTTATTACTCATTTATGCCTCATTTTCATGAGTATTCTAAAATTGTTTCTTATACTTGTGAGAAACTCTCTCAAATATAACCTTTCTAGTGCTGAATGAAAAGACTACATTAGATTCATTACCTGAAAATGACTCCCCAAAGAGCCAGAGGTTATTTAATGGTTGTGGGCCTAGCAAATCATAAAAGTGAGACGCTTCTCTTAGAAAATAAACTAAATCTACCCCACAAAATATATTGAGAGGTCACTAAAAGTCCTTCGGATCTCCAGGGGCCTATATCGTAAGATCCATGCGCGCGACCCAATCTATAAAGACAGGAATTAGAAGAGCTTCCCCAATACCGCCTTTTCCCATTACTGCTTTATATTTAGAGATGACCGAGGCAGTATTTTTTTTTAATTTTTTATTGATGTCATAATAGTTTATAACATTGTGAGATTTCAGTTGTACATTATTATTTGTCAGTCACCATATAAATGCGCCCCTTCACCCCTTATGCCCCCCCCAACTCCCCCCTGGTAACCACCAAACTGTTCTCTCTCTGTGTTAGTTTCTATTCTACATATGAGAGAGGTCATACGGTGTTTGTCTTTCTCTGACAGAGGCAGTATTTTAACAAGATTAAAGAAAAATTTTAAATTTAAAAAAGTTCCTGTTGTTCCACAGTATCACAGCTGTTTTCATTTTTCATTTACCCTTTTGTTCTTTGCACATTCATTTTCTCATGGTAATCACAACATCCTTGTGATTGTGCTTATGCGATCTGTTTATTTCCACTCTATGTAAACTTTTAAAGATAACTATCATTTCGTGCTGTCTCTCTCCGGAACGCAGCCGGAGGACACGAGGAACCGCAGACCCCATGAAAAACCGTGCTTTAGAGAGGACAGGCGGTCAGGGAGTGGGCGAGGGCGGGGCGGACCGGGACCTCGAGGCCCCGCCTCCCCGGGCTCCATAATCTAGGCCCCGCCCCACCGCCACGGGCCCCGCCCCGCCTCTCCAGGGCTCCGCCGTCCAGGCCCCGCCCCGCCTCCCTGGGCCCCGCCCCGGCCTGTCGCCATGTTGTTCCCTCTGTGCTGGACGGGAGCAACTGGAGGCGCACACGGGTAGCGCCGCTGCCTGCTGCCCGCCAAGTCCCCAACCCTCTCTTCCTCGTTGCACCCAGACGGACCGGCCCGGAGCTCCCCGGCGTCCTCCGTGTGGCCGCGAGGTGAGCGGGGCGCGGACTCCCGTCGGGGCTGGGCGCAGACAGGGGCCGGGTGCGCGGGGCGTCAGGGCCTGAGGGAGCCCCGCGGGCGGCCTGGGCTTCGGGCAGCTGGGGCGGGGGGGCGCGCGGGGCCTGCGCGGGTCACTCGTCCGCCCCGGGACGGGGGACAGCTTATCGCTCGCTGCCTCCTATTGACTGACCCAGAAGGAAAGAGGGGTTCCCACACCCACACACCCGGGGAGAGGGACTCACACCCAAACACGCGGGGACGCCCTGAGAGACGCCCAGATATCCGGGGGTTACACACACACACCTGGGAAAAGAAAGATCCACAAACAGGGACACACGACCACCCTGGGAAAGAGAGATCCGTGAACACCTGGGGACCCACACATAGCCAAACACCCAGGGAGAGAGAGACATACATGCAAACACCCGGGGAAACACACGCACAGGGAGAAATATACCCGTCACCCAGGGACACACCCAGACGCCCCAGCCCACCCAAACCAAACTCTACCCTCGAATGGTTAACGTAGAGAAAGCAAAGGCGCTCTCACAGTTTGATTTTGGTGACCTCTGACCCGCTGCCCAGGTGAGCGTTTGCTACTGTGTTCTGAGCACTCAGGTGAGGCGTTTGGAATGTAAAGCCACTCCTAGGGGCTGAAGGCGGTTTGGGGCGTTATCTGATTCAAACTCTGGCTAAGGTTTCCGAATCGTGTTCCTTTCTTTCTTCCAACTGACTACGTAAAGAGGCCGGATGAGAATTTTAAGTGCAGACCAGAGCTGTGGAGGTATTAGTTGGTTTTGTTGTTGGTGTTTTTTCTTTTTAAGTGATGACACACCCCGTGACCACGGTTCTTTTGAGGAATGACTTTTCTGCTAGTTTCCAAATTGTCACGTGACCATAATCTTTTTATAGAATTTCAGCGTCCTGAGAAAATCAATACACAGAATTTGATTGCTTTTTTAAAATTAAAAATTTTTTTACATGTTTGTCTTTCTTTCTCTGGCACCTCTGTAATGGAAAAATCCCTAAATTTCCTGTAATCTCAGAAACTGTTCATTGGAGTAAAACTGTAGAGATGAAGGAAACCCAGAACTCTTCAGTCAGGGACTTGTAAGAAGACTATTCTTAGTTTGTCTTTTAGAAGTGTCTGTTGAAGTCATCATCACTACTTGTCTAGAACTTTCAGTGACTTATTTAGATTCCCGAATCTAGGATGATGGTTTGGCAGTCTGGTGCTTTTTGTATTTTTGTGTAGACATTGTAGTAAATTCCTCTTGCTTATACTAAAAAGTTTCCGGCTTGTTGACTTGTTTATTTTGGAGTTTTGTGATTTGGGGATATTTTTGGTTTATCCTTTGTGAGGTTAGAGTAGCCCGAGGAAAACTAAGTTGAACATCATTGGCCTTGACTCCAAGCCGCCTTCTTGGAGAAATGCTTGGGAAATACTTTAGTGCTAGTTGCTCATTGCCAGCCTCTCTCTCTCTTCATTTCTTTCCATCTCAGCCACTTCTTCCATCTAGACTACAGTGCCCTGGAGGCTTGAAGATAGGTTCCTTTGGTTGTGGAAGTTAATTTTTAGCCTTCTCTCATTTCTTAGCATTTCTTGGGCAGCCACTCTGGCACTGGATGTTCTGTGCATGTAAATCCTGTAATATATCATTTCATTTAATTCTCACAACATTTCTGCGGTATTAGCTCCATTTTACAGATGAGGAATTTGCTGGAGTATAGGAGAAGTAGAACTGTTTCTCGTGGTCACACAGGTAGTGAGAGGGCAGAGCCAGGATTCGGTCAGGCCTGTGTGAGTTGAGAGGTGTAGTTCTCAACTGGGGAACATTTGACAATGTCTGCAGGCTTTTTTTTTTTTTTTTTTGGGTGAGGAAGATTCGCCCTGAGCTAACATCCGTTGCCAATCCTCCTTTTTTTGCTTGAGGAAGATTGGACCTGAGCTAACATCTGTGCCCATCTTCCTCCATTTTGTATGTGGGATGCTGCCAGAGCATGGCTGATGAGTGGAGTAAATCCGTGCCCGGGATCCGAACCCACGAACCCGGGCAGCCGAAGTGGGGCACACGGAACTTGAACCACTCAGCCACGGGGCCGGCCCCTCTGCAGGCATGTTTGGTTCACACCTGAGAGGGAGTGCTGCTGGCATCTAGTGGGTAGAGGCCAGAGATGCTGCTCAACATCCTACCATGCACAGGACAAGCCCCCCACGGCAAAGAGTTGTCTGGCCCAATCTGTTACTAGTGCCAGGGCTGAGAAACCTTGCTTTACAGCAGTCTGTGTGACTCCAGAGGTCACGTTTCAGCGCCTCTGTAATTCTTCAAATGCGATGCCGTTTTCCTATTTAGGATACCTCCCCATCGTTTGAAGAAAGAGCTGGGGGAAAAATTTGAGAACTTGAAGAGATTTCCCTTGACTAAGAGGCATATTCATTCATTTGAAAGATGAAGAAGTAAGCAAATAATTTCTGATAACAGAATCCTATTTTTTTTGTTTTAAGGCAAAAGTGTCAAAGAGAACTTGAGAGCCGTTCCGAGCCGTTGAAGTAGACTTAGGGAGTTTGCTTTCTGTATTATTCCAGTTGTCAACAGACATTTTCTGAGTAGCCCGTGGGGCACTGATACGAAGCTGCTGGTGATATGAAGGGCAGTGGGCAGTCCCCACCTCCCCGAAGCTTCCAGTCTAATTACCATCATAACATCAGGTTTTGATTTTGTCCTAGAACAAAATTTATTGCCCGGGCTACTCAAAATCAGGGGCCAGGTATCATTAAAAACAAACAAACAAAACAGCTGCACACCCACACACAGGTACCTGTATCATGGCATTTACTGTGGGCGGACTTAAGTGGGGAAAAGTTGATGTGTTTTTGATAGCTTTGCAGGTTGACCACGTGTGACTGTTTACAAGAATCAAATCGAGAAGCCATTCTTGTTAAGCATAAAATTCTTCCTTAAATTTAGCCTCAGTAGACAAGAGTTATGTGTGCATTTTATCATTGAAATCAAGAAATAAATGATGAAATTTTTAAAAAAATGACTTTTGCATCACTTTCTTTTCTTTCTGGCATTTTCCAGCCTGTTTTCACCATGTCTAAGACTAGGCCCATCAGTATGTGTACTGCTTCATTCTGGTGGCAGATGTAACTATTAGGTGAACTTTGGGAGGGAGTAATTGAGAGGAGGAATCAAAAAGGGTTGGCTCTCTTTTTAGGAATTGCTGTGAAGGTGTTATTCATGCAGTCAACATGGCATCTTTTGTGGGTAGCTTTGCTTTTTGACTCATGTGGATGGATGCTGTGTTCTTTTTTAATGAATAGATTTCTCTGCCTCTTATCAGGAGTTGTCTGCTGTAGGGTAGAGGGGATGCTAAATTATACCCCTAAAAAGGATTGCTGTCTCGTGGGATGTAATAAAGGGATGTGTGTTGTTTCCTTACTGGAAGGGTTTTATTCTGGTAAGGGTCAAGAGGAATTGGTGCAGGAAGAACATCCACTGGCCTCGGAGGAATCTTGCTCAATCTGTAGTTGGCTTGCTACTCTGGCCAAGTTAGGTCACCACATTTCTTTCTTTGTATAATGAGACGGTTGTACTTTAAAATCTATGAGATTATATGACACCAAGTAGAGACATCAGATTATTGGCTTCCAAGTAGTTCTGCCCCAGCTGGTAAACAGCAGGAGGAAATGAGCCAAATAGGAGAGGGAGGGGGAGGGGGGGAAGAGGGGGAGGGGGAGAGGGGGAGGGAGGGAAGGAGGGAGAGAGGGAGGAGAGAGGAGAGAGAGAAGTAGGTCATCAACAGAGAGCATTTATTAATCTGTGGGAGGTGAACTCACATAATGCCTCAGGGAGTTTGGAAAGCTGTGATGCCAATGAAAGGTCAGGATACCTGAGGGAGGAGACCTGGGGGACCCAGGTGTGTAGGTGGAGGGAGGCAAGGCGGCGCTGGCGGGGAGCCTGGGGCTCGTTAGATAACTCGGTAACTCGGAGGAGAAATTTCTGTTTCCCAAAGTGAATCTTGATATTGTACATGTTGTGAAGTTGAGCTCTGGGTATTGCTACATTCTGGATTACTTCTTATTAATTTTTGACCATGGTGGGTACAGGGTTTAGAATGCTGTTGCTTATTATGAACATAGAGAGGAGGACTAGATGTAGATGCAGGTACGTAAGGTAACAGCTATGTCAGCATGAGCTTGAGAGAGAGGGTTATGTGTTTTGGAGGAAATATGGAAGTGAAGCAGGCAGTGGAGGCTTCACATTCTGGCTTCACCAAACCCGGCTCATTTCATAGGGGGGAGTCTGTGTCCAGACTCCACTTTTGTCAGAGCCCTGACACCTGACAAATGTATGCTATTGTTTGACAGGGGATGGAGAAACAGTATGGAACAACTTGATACATTCATTCAGTGGCCACATTGATTATCCAAGTGTGAAGGATAGATAGCAGAGCAGTTTAAACTAAGGAACTGAACTGTTAGTTCAGTGTAAACTGAACTGTTGTAATTCCAAGTTCTTGTGAATTGGAGTAGGTTTTTGGGTACAGAGGCTAAAATAGTTTCCAGAAGGTTAGTTCTCATAAGAGTGGTTGTGTTATCAGTGTTAGAGAAGCCTGAAAAAAGCCTTACAGATTTCTGTTTGTAGAACTTGCTATGTAGAACTCTAACAGGTAGAGGAGTGTGTAAATGATTTAACACGTTCAAAAAAGTTAGAACTTGCTGGGTTGCGGGGTATAGCTAAGCAACTGCTCTAGACTGTGCGGTATTATGCTTGTGTGTTCAATCAGAGCAGTGATTAGATGAACATACCTGAAAATACATACATGGTTTAGTTGGAAGTTAGAACAACAGAACAACTGCTTGAGGACCACACGTTGGTGAATGCAGAGCATTCTCTGGAGTGAGTTCTAGTATTCTTAAATAAGATTTCATAAATAGTTGTTTGGGAGCAAACAGCCGCCACCCTCATATCCTGTTCCACATTAATATGTGCACAGTACTTGATTTTTATCACACCAGGCCTGGAAAAGCCAGCTTCGCAAAGATATGATGTCATCGAAAGGAATGTGGTGCAATCTAACATTGAAACTGTGAACTCCCTCGAGCGCCAGTATGCATGGTGTCCTCCAAACGTCCGGGACCCATGTGGGTCCCTCAGAAATTTAAAATGGCCTGCCCTGCCCGTTTCCTGTGCAGATTTTCCCTTGATAGCCTCTCCCACCCTTCCCGCACACACTTCTTGAGGAAGGCAATCTGCTGGTGGAGAAAGGGGCCCCTGGGTGCAGAGGCGGTGGTCATGGGGTCTACGGCCTTGTGGAGAAATCCTGTGCTTTCAGCCCCGCTGGCCTGTCTCAGTAAGCGTCAGGTGCCCATGTGCTCTCTAGGGCCTGCGCTCTTCAGGTCTGCGGTGGAGAAAGTGGCTTTCTCATTGTTAGCCGCTTCTCGCTGAGTTAGGTTTCCTCGTCTCTTCAGTTTATCACTACTGGACCATTTGCTTTCCATCCTTTCAATGTTGTGCTGTCTCTCAGCTACAATCAAGAGTTGTTCCTTCTTGTCCTTTTTGGCTGTGTAGATTTCTTAGACCTTTTCTGTGGTTTGGTGGGAGTAAAGTTAACACATTTGACCTGCCCTGTTTAGTTAGACCGGGGAAAGTTATTTAATCTTTGTGAACTTGTGTTTATTGATCTATAAAACATGGGTGATAGTGTCCAACTTGCAGGTGATTTGAAGGTGCTATGTGCCAGACACTTAGTAGATATTCAGTAAACAGTGGTGGCTAATGTTATTACGGTCACAGCATTTGTTATTGAGCAAACAAGACAGTGGCAATAGGTAGGGAGGGAAGTGGACACGTTTCTTGTGTGGGTGAATGAAGTGGGGAAGACAGAAGGAGACAGATTTTGGAAATGGGGAAAATAATTAACTTGGTTTTAGATGTGTTGAATTTGAACTGCCATCAGGATACCAGATGAACATATTATAAAAGGGGTTGGATTCTCGTCTGGCCCGCCAAGGGATGGGAGGGTGGAGGTGGACTTTAGGAATCACTGGGTTTTATATCCCAGGGAGATATGGTTTGGGAAGAGGTAAGGGCTTTAAACTTGCAATATACCTACTTTAAGAGCTTGTTAGAAAAGGGCGCCATCTAGGTTACAGAAAGCTAAGAGAGTGCGGGGGAGAGAAAGCGGAACCTATTGCCAGAGTTGTTTAATGGACGATTAAGTGGGAGGCATTTTCAGAGTCCCTGCCAGACTGTTTAGACCCTGTAGAGGCAGTAATGGTGGCTGAGTCCTGGCTAAGACTTGAAGGTCCCACCTATGCCTACAGCTAGAGGTGTGATACTTTGCAAGACCCTTTCCCAGTTGGGCTTCCATTACTTTATTTGTTTAAAAAAAGCCTTGAGTACCCTTCTGAGATTTTATGTCATGTACATCCAGACAAATGGCTATATCTGAGAGAATTCACTCTCTACTAGGTGGGGCTCCAGTGTGGACATTGGTCAACCATGAGGGTGTTTTCTAGAAGCATACACAGTTGAAGTCCTAAGAGAAGCGCTTTTCTCTTTATTTACTTGAGGGCTGCGTTTGCCTTAGGGCATTTAGATGAGGGCTGTGGAGACGCCCTTGGATTGGCCATTAGGAGGTCTCTGGTGACTTCTGACCTTCAAGGGGATGGAGGGGTTTGGAGCCTGGGTATAGTGAGAGGTGTGGAGGGTTGATGAGGCATAGAGGTGAAATGGGTAGTGATGGCAGAATAAGTTTGGGCTTGGAAAGCTTTTAGTAAGCAGAGTCAGCTTCAGTACCTTTGTGGGGGCAAACTGGGACATCGTTGATGGAGAAGTGAGATGAGGTAAACTTTCTGGAAAGCTACCTGCAGTGCTCTTACATTTCTTCTCATTTTGACCTGGTGACAACTTCCCTGCAGAATGGGAGCTTCTAATCTAGTTGAGTCCTATATGTCAGACATATAGCTGTCTTCTTGAAATATAACGTCTTGAGACATCCTCACTCCTCTTACTTAATTTCTCTAACAGCCAAGAAGTTCTCCTTTGCTGTGACTCCATGCCTCCTGGGCCACATTTGTATACTAACTCTTCCTTGAGTTATGTGCAGGTTCTCCAGCCCTTACCCTTTTCTGCTCCAAATTAAAGACACCTGGTTTCCTATCAAACTTGAAGAGAGGGGTCAGAACCAATGCTCCCTTAAGTTACAGCAGATCATTGCAGATCATATTTAATTTGTGTTTTGCTGCTTTAATATATTTTTCTAACATGCATATTCAAATTCATTTCTTTCACAACGTGTTCTTCCTGAAATACCCAGCTGTAATTCCCAGTCTTCCTGTCTTGTGACCTTTATCCATTTCTTTGCATTTTAATTCCATCTCCCAAAGTGCAACCTTAAACTATCCCCATTCTTTTCATTATTGTCAAGCATTTTAAGTGCCTTTTACAGGTAAGTGTCTTATTACAGGTAGATTTATGCTTGTTCCTTTTAAGGACCTCATTAAGCAAAACAAAGAACAAAATGTTATCCTCGCTTCCAGGATTAGCAGTTTCCTCTGAGTGTGTTCACTGTACCATCACAGTTCGTGGTCATAAGTGTAATACTAATAAAGTCTCACAGGTGAGGGAGAGAAGGGGGAAATAGTGATGCCACATAAAGATGAAAGTCGTGAGGGTGTTATGAGCTACACAAATGGATCACATGTAATATATGAATGATGCAGACATGTACTGATCATTTCTTGAGGTCCATATTCCTTTAAGAATCTGATGAAACCTTTTTTACTCTTTCCAGAGAACAGCTCAAGCACACACACTTCCATCCATACACTCATCCTTATTTTACCTGTGATTCAAGGAGGTGCATTTTCCCCCTGTAGCTCCTTCGTGGCCTCCCAATTAAGCACACTCTATACTTGCACTGTCCAGTACAGTACTCATGTAGCAGTTTAAACTAATTAAAATTAAAAATTCAGTTCCTCAGTTGGACCAGCTACATTTCAAGTGCTCAGTAGCCACATGTAGTTAGTGACTACCATATCGGACAGCACAGATATAGAACATTTCCATCATTGCAGAAAGTTCTGTCAGGTCATGCTGCTCTATACTTTCAGGATGGTTGGTTTGTTTGTTTGTTTGTTTATTTATTTATTTATTTATTTATTTATTTTTGTGAGGAAGATCAGCCCTGAGCTAACATCCATGCTAATCCTCCTCTTTTTGCTGAGGAAGACCGGCTCTCAGCTAACATCTATTGCCAATCCTCCTCCTTTTTTTTCCCCCAAAGCCCCAGTAGATAGTTGTATGTCATAGTTGCACATCCTTCTAGTTGCTGTATGTGGGATGCGGCCTCAGCATGGCTGGAGAAGCGGTGCGTCGGTGCGCGCCTGGGATCCGAACCCTGGGCCACCAGTAGCGGAGCGTGTGCACTTAACCGCTAAGCCACGGGGCCGGCCCCCAGGATGGTTTAAGGTTTAGTTCCTTAACCAAATCTGTTTTTTCTCCTCTCTTCTCCCTTCCCACTCTCCACCACTATTAATGATTAGTTAGTATACCTAAGTACAGAGGTGCCTTGTTTTGAGCAAAATCGAGAGTATATATTTTTTAAAAGTTTAATTAGATGATTCATCTCCAAAAAAGAATACTTATTGAAACGGGTTCTTGAAATAGGGTGAGCTGCCCTGACATCGTGATAGTGTGGTTTAATTTACAGTGTTCTCCTTCTCTAGCTCTCTGTCTGTGAACATGCTCAGTGGTCAACTAGATAATTTATTTCATCTGACAAGTTGTGCCTCCAAGTTGGTCTATTCCTATGGTACTTTGCTTAATTCTTCCCTTTTTTTTTTTGTTGATTTCTTGCTGTAGAGATAGCACCCATTAGACTTAATAACTTCCTTGACTTGCTTCTTGCTCATACATTTCAGCAAGACAAGCAGGAAGGCTGGAAACAAAAAGGGAAACTAATTAGGCTAAGTGAGACACGCTGATAATAGGATATAAGGAAATAAAAAAAGCATCCTTGGTTAGTTTCTTTGAGTCTCAGTTTCTCAAGCTATGAAATGAAATGCAGTAAGAGGTATGTCTCTAATTAGGATATTCAGGGTAGATGCAAAAGGAACGTGTGATTTTGAAAAAAAATCTATTCCTAAATTTAAACCAGGAGTGATAAATTCAATTTAAGTGAGGACTCTAGTCAAGGGCTTACAGAGTATGTGTTTCAAAATCTGAAATTTTGAGAAAAGCAGTTTACAGACCCAGCCTACTCTCCCTTTGGCAGCTTATTAGAGGAATGTTGTCGTTTTTCACCGTTTGCCAGCTCCCTGTGGCAGTCAATCGTACTTATTTTACAGTGGTTTTCTCATCAGACTTGCAAGTAGGAATCAATTTTTTTGCCCCTTCCTGCACATTTTAATAGACCTCAAAAATAGAATGGGGGAAGAACTGATTGAACAGAGAGACAAAGAATTCTAAGTGTGGAAAGTACAAATAGAAAAATAAGAAAAGAATAACAAAACTAAAGGAGGAAGTAATTTACTCTATGTTTTTAATTTAGCATTTATTTGCTTCCTGACCATATGTCAAGTTTTGTACAAGATGTTGTAGAACAAAAAAAGGACAAATGAGTGGATCAAATTAAGTATTGTGTGTCCCTCCCAGGGAGTTGACATTGTAATTAGGAAATAGACACATACGCAACTGACAGTGGTTAGAGCCTAAGTGAATGAGACCTATAATAGACGTGGAAATGATTATGAGTGAAGAAGAGAGAAGGATTAGGTTTCTGGGGGTGGCCATAGAAGACTTCTTGGATGAGGTGATCTGAACTAGGCCTTTGGATGACTAGGCTTTTCATAGCTGTTGCGGTGTAGGGAGGGGCCTCCCAGGCCGTAATAAGGGCCTGAGCAAAGGCTGGACAGTAAATGTCTGTGATGGGTGTGGGGATGGTGAGTTGTAGGAATATAATTGGGACAGGCTTGTAAGCAGGTTTGGACAGCTTTTTGAATGCCATGCTCAAAACCTTATATAATAAAAATAATGAAGAAATAAACAGCTTAGTTATCTGTAAGAATGGAGGCAATTAGATCCATGACCAATAAAAAATGTCTACCTTTAATCCATACAAACATTTCTGTTAGAGATTTATATTCTCCATGCTTGGCTGTGCCTTCCCCTTGATTTATTGTAGTACTCGGCTTTGGGAGCCAGCAAGGGGTTGGAGAAGGCCAGAGAAAAGGGTACTGGTAAATTATCTGGTAAACTATCCATAAACAATTGATAGTGCAATAAAAGTACACAATAGAAAAGTTGGAAGAGAGCGTTATGAAAAGGAAAGTTGTTATGTCATAGCTGCATGTCCTTCTAGTTGCTGTATGTGGGACGCAGCCTCAGCATGGCCGGAGAAGCGGTGCGTTGGTGCGCGCCCGGGATCCGAACGCAGGCCGCCAGCAGCAGAGCGCACTCACTTAACCGCTAAGCCACGGGGCCGGCCCAAATTCTAGAATGTTTTTATCACACCCCCCCTCCCCACACCCAAAAGAAACCCTGTACCCATTAGCATCACTCCCCATTTACTTCTCCCCCCCATTCTCTGGAACCACGAATCGACTTTCTGTCTACGGATTTGCCTATTCTGAACATTTCATATAAATGGAATGATATATAATATGTGAGCTTTTGTGTCTGGCTTCTTTCACTTATGTTTTCGACATTCATCCATGTTGTATCAGTACTTCATTTTTATGGCTGATTAATCTTCCCTTGGATGGATATGGCACATTTTGTTTGTCCATTCATCAGTTGATGGACATTTGGGTTGTTCCCACTTTTTGGCTGCTGTGAACATTCATGTACAAGTTTTTGTGTGGACATATGTTTTCATTTCTCTTAGGTATATACCTAACAGAGGAATTGCTGAGTCATATGGTAGCTCTATGTTTAACTTGTTGAGAAACTGCCAGGCTGTTTTCCATTATCATTGCACCATTTTACATTCCCACCAGCAGTGTATGAGGGTTCCAGTTTCTCCACATCCTCATCAGCACTTGTTATTGTTTGTCTTTTTGATTATAGGCATCCTAGTGGGTGTGAAGTGGTATCTCATTGTAGTTTTGATTTGCATTTCCCTACTGGTTAACGATGTTGACCATTTTTAAATTGGGTTATTTGTTTTTTTATTGATGACTTGTAAGAGTTCTTTATATATTCTAGATGAGTCCCTTATCAGATGTATGGTTTGCAAATAGTTTCTCCCCATTCTGTGTGTTTTTTCACTTTCTTGACGGTATCCTTTGAAGCACAAAAGTTTTTTATTGTGATGAAGTTCAGTTCATCTATTTTTTCTTTGGTTGCTTGTGTTTTTGGTGTCATAATGAGTTATTTTTAATATAATCTGAGTTACAGAAAAATTTAGGAAGCCATTGTCCTTGAGGTCTGGTGGATAGCAGTATTTGAAGAAAATTTAAAAGAAAACGATTTCCGTTTCGTTTTAATTGCAGCAGTCAGTCAAGCTAGGCTTTAAGTGAAAATGAAGCTTTAAAAAATATTTCTGATATTAAAAAAAAATTATGACTTTTCAACCAAATCAGAACTTTGAAGATTGAACTTGGTATTGATTATTCTGAGTTTTCTTGCACACTTTAATATAAACTTGTAAGCTTTTCCCTGGTATGATCACGGTGTGCATACTATTTGGGTTTATCACTCAGTGTATTTCTACAGTCCCATGTCTCTGTGACTCCTCAAGGCGTGCAGAGCATCCCCCAATTAGGCATTTAGGTCATTTCCGTTTGCCCCACTGTGAACATTTTCGCAAATTTTCTTTTTCTTTCTTTTTGAGAGAAGATGGTTTTAGAGTGGTATGGGGATGTACTTTTTGGTATAGTCTAGAAAATTGACAACTCAGGGAAAAGTATGGGCATTTTTATAATGGTATAATACGTTTCCGTGTAACTGTATCTTTTTAGAGAGCATATTTGATTTTTGTTAGACATAATAAGCAGGCCTAGTTCAGTATTACCTCTGCGCATGGAGGTCTGTGCAGGGTGTGTTAGGGGCACAGGGGCAGGGGCTTCAGTGGGAGATGAGGTCTGGCTGCATCTACAGGGGTGAGCAGGAGTTAGCCGGGTAGGAAGAGGAGGGGTTCAAAGGGAGCGAGGTGAAGCATGGAGCCACAGAGTGAGTATCTTACTGCAGGATCAAGTATGAGGCCCAACCGCCGTGATTTTCAATCCCAAAGCCGGCTGACACCATAGGTAGTGGAGAGGGATCGCAAGAGCACCCTGGAAGCTCTGCTTGATGCCTTCCTCCTCTCCTCACCACAGCCGTTACTTTTCTGGACTCCACATCTGATCAGGTTGCCTGCTGCTGAAGCTATTTCAGGGTTCCCCTCAGTGCGAAGGTATAGGCAGAAATCTTTCTCTTGGCTTCTAAGGCCCTGCCCGGCTCCAGGCCTCTCCCTCCAGTCCCATCTGCACGGCACTCTCCTTTCTCTCGGGGCTCCAGGTGCTCGGGCCTTCCTTGGGCTCTCCCAGTACATGCCAGGCTGGTCCCATTTCCTGGTTCCGGCTCCCTCCCCTCTGCTCACAGTTTCCTCCTCCTGCTGCTGAGCTTAGCCTGTGGTCAAATCTCCCTCCCTACAGTGGAATCAGACCTTGGTGAGGCTGCATTCTAAGGACAGCATGGGCTGAAATGATCCTTGAGACTTTGCTTTGGAGCAGCCCCCGCTGGAACCTGGTGTATGGTCTCTCACTAACACAGTTGAACACAGCCGTTTTCCTCTGGTGTTGGAAGTTATCACGTTTTCTTTAACTGAGTGGCAGGTGAAGTTGCTGGCTGTGTTAGAGGATCGTGTTGTATGAAAATAAAGTCCTCCTGATGGCTGGAATCACACGCAGCTCCCTGAGATGATCCGTGAGGTGCTTACCCCAGGGTCCTGGGTGTGCCTGAGGGAGCCGCAGGTTTACACAGCGCACCTCGCCTTCGCCCTCACAGAGGGAGACACGGGCAGGCGCCCTGCGCTGTTTAAGCTGTTCTTTGGTTTGGGCTGAGTGTGAATTGTTGTACTCTGTACCACATACCTCTCATTGGTAGCCCTTGCCACAGTTGTAAGGCACATGATTGTCACCTCCCCCAACTACAAGCTCCACAAGGCAGGGACAGGGCGTGGCTCGCATCCTCAGTGTCTGGCACAGCGGAGGCACTCACTGAGTGCTTGTTGAAAAACTGCCTTCCCGCCCGCTCTGCGGAAAGCGAGGCTTCTGGGGAGTGCTGCAGAGTTCTGCAGACACTGATGCACAGTTCATTTCAGACGTGTGTACACTACCGACACTCAGATAAAACTTAGGCACGCTCATGTGTGCTTTCTGCTACATGCCAATGGATCAACTATGACTAGTTCCATCAGGGTAACTTGTTTTTGTGCAGATCTTGAAACAAAGCAAGCAGTTGAAAGACTTACCATTGCCACTGCTTATTTTCCTTATACCTGTGACAGCAACAGGGAAACCCTCAGAAATCAGTGCAAACGTGGCTGAGCCTAGTGGGTTCACTGCTGGGCTTTAGAGCCGTCAGTCGGCCGCATTCAGACCTCACCCCCACCTTTTACTGGCTGTGTGACCTCGAGCAAGGTGTGTAGCCTCTCTGATCAGTGTCATTTGTAGTATAGGGCTAATGAGAGACGTGTGAGGAGTGAATGCGGTGGAGCAGAGTAAATGGCTTACAGGACTCAGTCAACGTTGGCCGTGTAGTTGTCATCATTATTATTTTATCTTTAACCCCAAGTGTCAAGATTTTGGAGAGTCTCTTTTTTTTATTGATTGAGTTTATAAGTTAAGTCTCGCAAAATTTATAAGCCCCACAAAACTGCCCTGTGCTTTAAAAAAGCAGGGGAAGGGAGTTGGAACCCTTTGCTTTAGCCCGAGAGAGGTTAGCACAGCCCCGCGTAGTCGCCTCTGGGAAGCCTTCACATGGAATTCGATCCTTTGGCTAGGACCCTTGGGCTTCCCGATGTCTCCTGCATAGTCCTCTCATTTGTTCTACCCATGACTCTCAGTGAAATTTTATGTAAGAAATGGTCATAAAAGAAACCTTTCTGCAAAACTGCCAGTCAAGACTTCTTCGTGTCTTCATTCCACAGAAACTTTCTGCACTCCTGTAATGAGCGTGGTGCTGGGGTGAGTGTTGTCCCTGTCGACTGAATCTT
Source organism: Ceratotherium simum simum (assembly GCF_057802395.1). NCBI lineage: Eukaryota > Metazoa > Chordata > Mammalia > Perissodactyla > Rhinocerotidae > Ceratotherium > Ceratotherium simum. The sequence continues at coordinate 118,934,334 of NC_141940.1, read as the reverse complement.
CCCAACTGCCCCACGAGATGCGTACTGTGGTCGCCATTGTCCCGTGAGCTTCAGGATGTCAAGTAGCTTGCCCACGGGTCTGCGCTCCTGGACTTTGGCAAGAGCGGCTTCTATTTGGTCACAAGAAAATTTTCCCCTCTGCCTTGGCTGCCTGGAAGCTTCACGACACTCTGTGCTGCTGCTGCCTTAGCCTCACTTTTCCTGTGTGGGGTTGGTGCCCCTCCCTCATGTGGCTCTTCTTTTTCCTTGTTTGTTTGCTGTATTTTATTCTCTGGGGTGTGATTATTCTAAGCCTCTCAAAATTTGGGCAAATTTTGAAGAATGAATGAAACATTTTACATTTCATCTTTTTTTTTTTTTTTTTGTGAGGAAGATCAGCCCTGAGCTAACATCCATGCTAATCCTCCTCTTTTTGCTGAGGAAGACCGGCTCTGAGCTAACATCTATTGCTAATCCTCCTCCTTTTGTTCCCAAAGCCCCAGTAGATAGTTGTATGTCATAGTTGCACATCCTTTACATTTCATCTTAACAAAATTTTACAGCTGTCTGAGTCTTAGAAAAGAAGGATGGGCAGGTGAGAAACTTTTTGAAAAAACAAGGATTAAAGTGCAGTATTAGATTCTAGGACTTTTTTTTTTTTTTTTGGTGAGGAAGATTGGCCCTTGATGAACATCTGTTGCCAATCTTCCTCTTTTTGCTTGAGGAAGATTAGCTCTGAGCTAACATCTGTGCCAACCTTCCTCTATTTTGTATGTGGGACACTGCCACACCTGGGATCCAAACCTGTGAACCCTGGGCCGCCTAAGTAGAGCGCATGAACTTAACCACCATGCCACTGGGCCGGCCCCTAGGACATTTTTTAGGCTGAGAAAGGTCATGGACAGCTTTCGGGTGTAGTTTTCCTTTTAAGTTAAGAATCTAGCTGCAAATAGAAGTCAGATATTTCTTTCCCATTTTAATTCTTGTTTTTTCTATTAAAATTATGAAAACAAATTCACTGTACATTGCTAAGGTGAGCTTTCTAATTTTTTCTTTGCAGATAATGATGATGCTTGAACTGAATAATTAAGGTAAGATTTATGACCTATGTAGTGTGCTTTTCTGACTCAAGATTTCCTTGTAGAATTTAGTTGAATTGCTAAAGTCATGTTTTAACCTTGGTAAAGATTTTTGCCTCAGGGCGATCATTCCTAACTGGAGTATAAAAGACTTCACATTACATTTTAAGGTAAGTTCTGAAAATAACATAGCAGAATAGCTTTATTCATTCAGCTTATACTAAGGAAGTTACAAAGGGTTTTACGGTTTTTAGATAAGAAAAAGGGAATCATTTTTAATGTCCATAAGCTGATTATGGTTATGTTAGTGTATGGATTGCATGAAGCTAGCTTTTGTTAGAGTCAATGGGAAGTAAGATGGTTTGTATAATTATCCATATCACCATGTATGTTTATATACAACTCTGCAGTTAGAGAAATGTTTGTGTGTTTATTAGTTTTAGCAAATGCCAACATACTCCCAAATAGGATGTCTGGGAGGCCTCAAATTATAGATGGGAAATGCAAAAAATTGTACCCTATTTCCTAGTGTATGGGTCTAGCACACGTCAAATTTGTTTGATCAGAATAATGGCACAAACTAGGAAATCCCGCATTATTATGAAAGAAGAAAGGAACTATCAAAGTGTCCGATAAAATTATAAATGACAAATGCTAAGGAATTTCTAAAACTTAATTTGGTAGATGTATGCAACCAGTCATCTGGGTGGAGGTTGTTAGATTGCATAATCTGGTTTATATTTGAACCTAACAATCCAGTGCTGTACAATACAACTTTGTCCGGTAAGGCAGTTAGAGACTTATTAAAATACTGGGCTATATGATAGACTAGAATTATGCACATCTGTTACACCCTCATAACACAACATGGAACTTTTGTGTTTACGTATCTTAAAAATTATGTGAAAGGAGCAACCTTGGGATGGGGGCTGCTGGGGAAGGTTCCCAGTACTGGTGATGACCGTGCTGAGCTGTTGGGAGAGCTCAGCAGTTAGTTAGGTGAAGGGGGGTGGGATCACCAGCAGAGGGAGCAGCATGTGCCAGGGCGAAGGCAAGGGAGAAAGTGCGAGCTGAGCAGGTAGAACTGAATTTCAGTTCATCTGGGCATTTCCGAATGACTGAAGGCAGAATGGGGAGCGGGGCCAGGTGTTTTGCCTTAGGAGTTGGACTTAGACCTGAATCTCTAGAGAACCACTGGAGAATGGTAAGGAAGGGAGCATTACACAGATGCTTTCCCTGTGTCACAATAGTTGGTGTGCTTTTTTGGTTTTGTTAGTCTTTTTTCTATAAGTTGAAGTTGTTTAAGCAAGATTGCAAAGAATTAAACAAAGGAACCAATTTAGCACATTGTTACCTCTGTCAGGAAATTAAGGGGCTTGAGATTGTTTCAGTTTCCTCTCTGACATTAATTTAGTCTGGGCATTGGGCAGAGTGATCCATTGGAAGTCAAAAAAGTCTCCAAGAGGTATGTCCTTTGATTGCCTCACACTTTTGTTAGCCAATTTAAATTGTATTAATTATAGCAGTAATTACTGTAGTAGTAATTTAAAAGAGCCAGTAAGAGTTAGAGACAAGTTGCTACAGGTTTTACTAGAATAGTGTAGCACATAGTTGGAAATGCAGAATTCTTACACATTACAGCAAGTGTTCAATTACATTGTACTGGGTCACTTTTGCATTTCTCCAGGAGATAGCCAGCTAATGTTTACTGCAGTGATTTTGCAAATTCATCCTAGTCAATGCAGCAGTTACTGTTCATATTTTTATTAGTTTCCCATTGAGGGATTCACAGTATCTACTTTCATGTTAATTACCATTTTGCTCTAGAGCTGTGCTAATACAACTATTGGCTCTTTAAACGTGGCTATTTAAATTAGTTACAATTAAATAAAATTTAAAATTCAGTTCCTCACTTCTTCCAGCCACATGTCAAGTGCTCAATAGCCACATGTGGCTAGGGAGTAGAGGTGGAGGACATCTCTGTCGTCGCAGAAAATTCTGTTAGACCGTGCTACTCTAAAGGTTATCTTCTTTTATAAATGTTAATATACTTAAAAGCCATTTAATACTGAAATATTTACAGATTAAATGATATAATTTGATTCAAAATAACTGGGGAGAAGGGAGAATGGGGAGTTATGGAGGAAACAGGATTTGCCATAAGTTGATAATTGGTGAAGCTAGGTTTAGGGTCCATGTGGTTTCATTATATTATTCTCACCATTCAGAAATTTTGTGTATGTCTGAAATTTTCCATAATAAAGAATTAAAACAGAAGCCTTAAATAGGAACAGTGCTCCCACCAGCACTTAGAAGTAGCTGTCTGTAAATGGGCATCTGCAGTCCCACCCTGCACAGGCTGGTACCTGTAGTGTAGAACAGTTTTTAATCCTGCTCCAGGGCTTCCCCTAAAGGGTACGCATAGTACCACATATTTGTTTAAGGTTTCTCTCATTCCCCCTCAAAACACACAAGTAACAGCACAAGCTCACATTTGTTAAGAGTTTGAGCTGCCCAAATGAGTCTTGTGGGTAGAACTTGCTAGATTACGATATTATATTAAAAATTCCATTGCTGCTGCCATTAATTTTACAAACTCAAAATAGTGTTCCTGATGAAGAGAATAGAGTCCATTTATTCAGTGGTTGGCTTCTTTTTGTTCACAGCCAGATCAGTAAGCTTCTGTCCCTGGTTTCCTGGTTACCAGCTCCTGTGGTGATAGCATTGGAGGAAAGAAAGCGGGGATCACTGAGAAAACCCTTGGCATGAGAGGAAAGCCATCAGTGAACACTGTCACTGTGCCACCAAAGGGTTGTTTGAAGTTGTTACAGAAACTTGCTTACTTTGGTCTCCTACTGCATCTCTAACATATGGTGGCAGGGCTTATTGTGAGTAGAGAGGAACGTGTGAGAGCAAGGTCTTTGGGGTCAGACTTCGCTTTGAGTGCCAGCTTCAGTCAGCTGTGACCCAAGGATGGAGAAGAGTGAGCCCTCACTTAGGGAGTAACGGTAGGGTAGTGCCTGGAGCACGGTTGGGTGCTCAGTAAATGAGCACAGTAGCTCTTGCTATTAGGTATTCCCTGTGCAGAAAGGAATTGGGGCTCTGTGTTTTATTTCCCTTAAATGCTGATATTCATAGAATCATGTAGAGCAGTGTACAGGTCTAAAGGAATGTAATGGTACCTTTTTATTTTGCAGGGTTCTGAAGTCAAGGATCTTGAGATTAATAATGGCAGGGAAATCATCGCTTTTTAAAGTAATCCTCCTTGGAGATGGTGGAGTTGGGAAGAGTTCTCTAATGAACAGATATGTGACTAATAAGTTTGATGCCCAGCTTTTCCATACAATAGGTGTGGAATTTTTAAATAAAGATTTGGAGGTGGATGGACATTTTGTTACCATGCAGATTTGGGACACTGCAGGTCAAGAGCGATTCAGAAGCCTGAGGACGCCATTTTACAGAGGCTCTGACTGTTGCCTGCTTACTTTTAGTGTCGATGATTCTCAAAGCTTCCAGAACTTGAGTAACTGGAAGAAAGAATTTATATATTATGCAGATGTGAAAGAGCCCGAAAGCTTTCCTTTTGTGATTTTGGGGAACAAGATTGACATAAGTGAACGGCAGGTGTCTGCAGAAGAAGCCCAAGCCTGGTGCAGGGACAACGGCGACTATCCTTACTTTGAAACAAGTGCAAAAGATGCCACGAATGTTGCAGCGGCCTTTGAGGAAGCGGTACGAAGAGTGCTTGCTACCGAGGATAGGTCAGATCACTTGATTCACACAGACACGGTCAGTCTGCACCGAAAGCCCAAGCCTAGCTCATCTTGCTGTTGATCATGAGAGAGGTCGCCCATGTGTTCTGACCAACTCACACATATACACAGATAAACACAGGGTGGAGAGGAGAAGCAGTGTTTGCAGCAATGGATCCTGTACTCATAACATTAAACTAACCATGTTGCTGCTTCATTAGCGGGTGGGAGAAGGGACACGTCCACTCATGAAGAATCTATTTACTCAATAATGGCACCTTACATTTATAATTTGTAACGGTTGTCTAATAATGTTTAATTTAAATATGTAAGTTACAGAGCTAATAAATGAGATGACCAAGACTTCAATTATAATTAAAACAGAACACTTGAATATTCTAGAAGTTATTGTTTTTTTCCCGGGAAAATGGAGAACTACTTTTTATATGTGTATATTTTTATGTCATTAGCATTCGGTTCCTGGTTCAGGGAAAAAATTTCCTAAAGCAATAATGTTAGATATTAAAGATTAAAATTTAACGCCTTTGCACTGCAGTTATTTGATTGACTACTTCTTCATTTTCTTTAAAGTTATTTACGTGTTCATGCTTTCATTCTGCATATCAGAGTTGATCTCACTGGTAATCACTCATCATTTGTGTGCCACACATGCGCCCTCCCTCCAACACAGCAGCCAGTTTTATCACTCTAGAGGAAATACTAAGGATTGTACTTTCTGTGAGGGCTAATGAAGACATCTTTATATCTGGTCATGTATTTAGTGTCTTCTCGATCACTGAACATTGTTTAGTGATTTGCTTTCAAGGAGATTTTCTGTCATCCTGCTGCGATGACCGGACTTGCTGATAAAGCCAATTGTGTTCTTTTGTGAGTAGAGCTCATGTGCTGCGCCATTCGTGCTGATCCCATCCTACAGCGGCAAATTAACACCTAGACCGCGTGTTAGTGAGGACGGACCCCTTGACTGTGGAGCGCTGGGTTATCAAAGGACATGCATGGGGGGACATCATGCAGGAGGGGTACATTTTGAAAAACTAGATTGCTATATTTCTCTCCCTGGCCTCTCATTGGGAACTACTGAAAAAGAATATCATTACAGTAGGCTAAACTTTTGAAAGTCTAATTTCCTAACATAACAGACAATTTGGCTATGAGCAAAACATTTTAACATATTAAATGTGGGGAAATTAAATCTCTTCATAGTCTCTTAGAAAGAGATGTAGTTTTTGTTATTTATAATCATCCCCCCCAAAAAACCCTAATCCTTCATCGAAAAAACAAAAAGGAATCCAATGTTAACAAATTGGTGTATATTGTATATTCTTCCTTTGTTTCTCTAGGGGACTTGCTTTGTTTTTTTAAATCAAAAGTGTACCCATTGTTTTGTGACTTGCCCTTTTCTCTTAATATATCTGGACGTATTTCCATTATAGTAGACCTACCTCATTTATCAGCTGTATGGACATCTAACAATTTATTCAAACCATTTTCTGTTGATAGACATCTGGCAGTAGTACATGCAAGTGCCAGTTTCCCACACCTTGGTCAGCAATAGGTATTAGTAAATTTTTGGTTCATTTTTTGAATAGATGATAGAGTCACGGGGTTCAAAATCATAAGGCACAGGGACAAATATCTCTACCCTTGCCACCCAGTTCCTGTCCCTGGAGGCAGCCATGTGTGTTTCTTGGGTGTCCATCTAAATATTTAGTACATAAAGAAAGCATATTTTATTAGTTCGCTAGGGCTGCCATAATAAAATGCAGACTGGGTGGCTTCAACAATGGGAATTTCTTTTCTCATAGTTCTGGAGGCTGGAAGTCCCAGATCCAGGTGTTGGTAGGTTTAGTTTCTCCTGAGGCCTCTCACCGTGGCTTGCAGATGACCTTTCCTCTTTGTGCCACTCCCCCCGCCGTGTGTCTCTCTCTGTCCAAATTTCCTCATTATAAGGACACCAGTTCGATTGGATTAGGGCCTATCCTAATGGGTTCATTTTAACTTAATCACCTCTTTAAAGGCCCTGTCTCCAAATACTGTCATGTTTTGAGGGACTGGAGGCTAGGGCTTCAACATATGCATTTCGGGGGGACACAGTTCAGCCCCATAACACATTTATGTATGTGTGTAGGTAATTACAAAATGTATAATTTTGATACTTGTATAGACTTACTTAATACCTTAGTGGTTTTTTAAAACTTTTAAGCATCTTATCAGTAACCTTTCTTCAGCTAAATATTCAGGGATTAGATTAGTTGGCGTTCAAGAGGTCTAGAGCTGGGCAGCAAAAAACGGTCAAGGGAACAGATCTTCATGTGTGTAAAGACAGGCTGACGGAAGGGAGAGTAATCCAGCTTCACACTGTGACTTAAAGGGATCCAGTGAACAGGGGCTAATTGACCAAACGTGGTACTGAAATGTGACAGCTAAGAGGAAGAGGAACAAAACCTGACTAAATAGCTTCAGCCTTCAAAGAAACGACAACGAACTGATGGAAGAGCTCTTCAGCCAACAACAAGCTGTGACTTTAAGATCGTGACACCATGATGCCAGTTCTTGCACAACACCAGTGGCTTGTGGGGCAGTGAAGTGTTAAGTAGAAAAATAGACGTGTACAGTCAGTGGATTCTGAGAAGTCACCACTGCGGACTGCCAGCCAGGAAGTGCTGACGTGACCAAAAAGTGAAAGAACACGAGTGTGGCATAGGCAGAGCAGAGATCGAGGGTCTCTATATACACGGAAAACATGGCCACCAATGAAGCATCCTAGAAAATGAACGAGGGCAAACCAGATTCGTGCATTTTAGTTGGATCACAAATTCAGTGCTGACATACATGTGCTCAGTGGAGCCTGATGCCCAGGGTGCTACTGATGTCCCCCCATTGCTCTTGTGTGTGGAAACTTCAGTGACATCACCTACCTCCAAATCCAAGCAAGCTTGCCGGCTCTTTAGCTTTCCTACTTATCAGCCCCTGGTTTTCCCCTTACCCCAGGCCTGGTTCTGTCTCTCAGCTGTCCTATCCACGTGTCCAGTGCTGCTTTTCTCCACACCTTCGTGCCCAGCATGCTTTCCCAGTGCGGCCCACCTCAGGTCCCACCCACTCCTACACTCATTGTTGGGCTTCCTTCGAGCTCCTTCAAAGATGCGGTCCTACCCGTAATTTGGTACTTAACTACAGTAATATACTCACACAGGGCTTGTGTTACTTGTTCGCCTCATCCTCACAAACCTGGAGAAAAGGATCACTATTTGCAGGGCACCTGTTGTTGGACTGAGCCAGGACCTGAACCATCTCCACCCTACAACTTCCTGCTGAAGCACCACGCTGCTGCTCCTGGCTGGCTTGCACCACACCCCTCTGCACTATATGCTCATTGAGGGCAGAGCAAACTATATACAATAAGTACATGTTTGGGTCTCTCCAGTGAGCATGGCTGAAATTACTCCTAGATTTCTAGCTGAGTATCTTTTTCTGCCCCTCAAGCTCTGGCACCTAGTTTGAGGCGCTCTGAGTTCTGTAAAATGCATTGAGATTATGTATTAGCTTGCAGACTTTCAATAGGGGAAACAGGACTAAAATGGTAGTGGTGGTGGGATGGGCAGCACTTAAAAAATTCGATATTAAACTTCCACAATCTTGGACAAACATCTTTATTTAAGAAACAAAATAAATAGGGTAAAAAATATGGTAGCAACTTCACACAAGGATACAAGACCAAACTTAGAATTACTTGCTCAAGTTATTCAGAATGGAAGAAAATTCTTCAAGTGCTCAACAAATATCTGGTTAATATTACTTGCTTTTCAGTGGCCATTTACTAGTTGACAGTAAGATTCCCCCACTTGTTACAGTACAAAAGAGTCCATTCCCCACCTGCTCTGGTGTACAGCCTAAATGGCTACAAGTGCAAATGTTAAGGTAATGCAAGCTTTTCTTTGTTTACAATTCTAAAATTGCCTTACAACTTTTTACTAGTACAGCTACCAACAGGTGCACTTAATCTTTAGTTTACTGTCTGAGGGAAAGGAAATATAAGAACATAACCTGTCACTTTGGTCCCAGCCTCCCACTTTGCAAACATGGATCCAGGATTCTAGAATTATAGCAGGATCACTGTTCCCAGTCTCTGACAGGGGCAGGCATGTGGCATTTGGCGCTGCAAAAGCTATTTGCTTCGGCTTCTTGGGTAGTGCCATGTAAACTGCCTGTACATTTTCATAACATCTCTAGATGTATAGATAAGCCCATGTATGTGCTATCAACTTCATTCCCTACTGCAGAAGCTATTTTCAATCTACCAAATCTTGACAGTGACATTTGGTTCTGGATTGTTACATCAAGATCAAGCTATCTGAATGAGGAAATTCAAAAGCTTATTCTCAATTTTTAAAATAAAGGTATTTCACGATTACTAATAAAGAGCTCTTTATAAATAACACTGTTTATAAGCAAATATTGATCTGTTGGTAATCATAAGAAACTGAGTGTACTATTTTTAAATATAAAAGGAATTTCATTAGGTTTAGATAAATTGAGACTACAAGTAAAACTTTTCCAGGCTATTTAATCAACTTACTTACAATGTACACATTCCTGAGTATACCCCATTGTAGTGACATTGTTTGTTTCTGAATTTTTCTGCATTCAGCTTAAAAGGTGCTTCTTCCCAAGAAACTGAACTTTTCTGTCAAATGCGCTTGATCGAATAGGAGAATTGGGTTCATAAAATGGATTCATTGCAAACTAGGAAAGAAGAAGATATTAGTGAGCTTGTCAAAGTACAAAGGCTGACAAATCATAGGTCTCTAAAAGGAAATTATTTTAAAGTTTTAAATTAAAAGAAATCATCAAAGACATTCAAAACAGAAGTCTAAAGACCACATTTAAGTAAATAGTAATGACCCTTTAAGGAAGTTTTTGTTTTGGTGTTTAGTTTTGAGAAGTACTGTGGCAGAACAGTGCTATAAGTGTTGCCCATGTAATGAGCTAAATTAACTTTCAGGATTCACTCTATGTGTGACATACTGATCTACTCACATTCTTTATAAATACATGGGTTAATCTGTAAGGCCCTTTGGCTACATAAAACTAAAAATCTGCCATATGCTCAGAGTTAAGAAACACTTATACCACACTGCTATTAAGTTACTCTTGTTTGGTAGTTTTTTAACAATCAGGTTTTTAATGCTCTCCTTTAAGACAAGGCTAATGATCAGTTTCTCAGGTAACGTAATGAGTGTATCATAACATGTGAGAAATTAATATTAAGTGGAATCACTAATGAGGAAAGGAGTTACCAATTTTTACACCTCATCACTTGATGCTGTCCATCTTTATAAGAGGGCTAAATATTCTTATTTGCTACTTCTGACTAGGAATATTTTTTTTTTCTTCTTTTTTTTTTTTTTTGTGAGGAGATCAGCCCTGTGCTAACATCTGCCAATCCTCCTCTTTTTTTGCTGAGGAAGACGGCCCTGGGCTAACATCTGTGCCCATCTTCCTCCACTTTATATGGGACGCCGCCACAGCATGGCTTTCCAAGCAGTGCGTCGGTGCGCGCCCGGGATCCGAACCAGCGAATCCCGGGCCGCCGCGGCGGAGCACGCGCACTTAACCGCTTGCGCCACCGGGCCGGCCCCTTGACTAGGAATATTGATTGTTAACTGTGCTGGTATGCAAAAAATCTTATCCAAATACAGAACATTTAAATTATTAAGAATATACTGTCGTTAGCACTGCTAACATACTATTGTTTAACCACTGACATCCTGTTACTATTTTAACTTTCTAATTAATTATCAAGAAATGCAGGTGGCACCATTCCCCTTGAGTGACTATTTGATAATATATGAATCACTTCCTGCTGGTTTATGACCTATATACATTACATTGTAACTTATTTGTAAAGTAGATGGAAAACATTTTAGATTAAAATTATGAAGCAGTTTCCCTTAGGCAGACTGCTCCCTTCTCTCTCTTTAGGGTTCCCTAATAAAATCAACTATATGTGCCAAAAGGGGGAGAATAAAACTGATTTAAAAATAACTACCACAAGTTGTTTTCCTAAATAAGTTATCTTGGTGGTGAAGACTCGCCTGATGAGGGAGCTGCCAGGGATAGTTCTGATGCGGGGAGAGCTAGTCTGAGATGGAAGCCGTGCCATATAAGGGAGTTACTTTAATAGGCCAGTTTCCTATCAAAGTTTGAATCTCTTTTGGTGAGGGAGATTGGCCCTGAGTTAACATCCGTTGCCAATCTTCCTTTTTGCTGAGGAAGATTGGCCCTGAGCTAACATCCATGCACATCTTCCTCCATTTTTTGTATATGGGATGCTGCCACAGCATGGGTTGAAGAGTGGTGTGTAGGTCTGCGCCTGGGATCCAAACCCTGGGCTGCCAAAGCAGAGCACACGAACTTAATCACTCTGCCACCTGGCCGGCCCCTGAATCTCTTTTTATAATCAGATTTAAAAAGTTATAGAATATACCATACCTTTATATATAAGTCATAGACATCAGTAAAGAAGTTCTTTATTCCATCTTCTTGCCTTATGTCATGAAGCATAATAAATCTCATATGTGAAACAATTAAGGTATAACCTTTCTTAGAAATGAAAAACGGAAAGCCATCAGTTGATACAATATTCTCAAATTAGTCACATGCAGTGTAGTCTGCAATGGAAAGTTGAATACATAAACTGGGTTCAAAGTTAGGTTAGTTTTATCTCAAAGAGAACATAATCTTCTTAAGTTAGAAAATAACTACAAAATAAAGTAAAATCACCCTTGATATGGTTCAGATAAAGCTTAGTTTTATATATGAGACTTGGTTTTAAAATTATCTGTTAAACACAATGTGGTTTTTTCCCCCTAAAAAAAGTAGCCCCACAAGTGGCCATTTTTACCTGATACTTTGAAGCCCACAGACTCAGCCTGGCATCTATGTCCCATGTTGTTCTAGTTTGTTACCCCAACCTTTAGTTAGGTATCTTTATTAAAAAGGTAAGGATATGACCTGCAGTAACAAATGCTGAAACAAACCACTCATTGAACTTGTCCACAGTTTTCAAGTACATGTTGTTCGACAGCCACATATTCTCATCTACGAGGTCGAGGGCAGCGTGAGCTATGAACTGGTTCAGATGACGATGGTCGTCCTAGAGTACAGTGTGAGCAGCACCAGGTTAACATTTCCATACGGCAGCCAGAACGCCAACATTGCAGTCCATAAATCCTATAGTTTTCTTGTGGGGGGGAACACTTTCTGCTTTTACTTCGTTTATTATTGTCATGAGACTTATAAAGGATCTTCAGTGTTTTCACATCATATTTTATTTTTTAATTTGGTATCTAAAAACTCAACAAATAGAAACAGTCAATTACTTAATAAATGAAATGTGTTCAAGAAACTACATAGAAGATTTTTTTTTTAATTTTGCAAGAAGTTACCAAATTCTGTAACCATTTAAGCATGTGAAAAAAGAATACTATGTTAAAAGAAAAAAAAAAAGTAGATCCTGCTTTCACGAAGCTCCCATCTTTTTAGAGGAGGAAGACAGGAAAAAATACGTAAGTGGTTATAGATAAAGGACAGCAATTTAGGTAGGCTGGGGTTAAGGAGGCGGTAAAGGAGAGCTACAGAGAGGTGCTGTTGGCACAGGCCGCAAGGGGGGGATGGGAGAGAGGGGCTTCAAGCGCAGGGACACTTGGTGAGCAGTGGAGACAGCTGAGGTGGTGCTCCTAAAGGCTTGGCATCCATCTCTTTCAGGTCTAAGGAACTTACATGGCAGGGGGACCTGGGAGTGGTGGGAGACCATGCTCAGCCCCAGCTGTGAGCAGTCACCTGTGCCAACAGCAGGAGACGGGCCTGTCAGAGCTGGGATGTCCTTTTCAAGGGCTGAAATGGCTTAACTGGAGGAGAAGGTGGGAATAACCCAACATAATGTGGAGAGGGAATTTACAACCTAGAATGCAGTCTTATTCCTGTGGAATTCTTACTTTCTAAATGCATTTTCAAAGAACACCTCTGTGGGCCGACCCCGTGGCTTAGTGGTTAAGTGTGCGCACTCCGCTACTGGCGGCCCAGGTTCGGATCCCGGGCGCGCACCGAGGCACCGCTTCTCCGGCCATGCTGAGGCCGTGTCCCACATACAGCAACTAGAAGGACGTGCAACTATGACGTACAACTATCTACTGGGGCTTTGTGGGGGGAAAAAAAAGGAGGCGGATTGACAATAGATGTTAGCTCAGAGCCGGTCTTCCTCAGCAAAAAGAGGAGGATTAGCATGGATGTTAGCTCAAGGCTGATCTTCCTCACATACACAAAAAAAAGAACACCTCTGTTATGGGTTGAATTATGTCCCCCAAAATTCGTATGTTGAAGTCCTAACCCCCAGTACCTTAGACTGTGGCCTCATTTGGAAAGAGGGTCGTTGCAGATGTAATTAGTTAACATGAGGTCAGGCTAGAGTAGAGCGGGCCCTAATCCACTATGACTGATGTATTTATAAAAAGGGTACATTTGGAGACAGACACACACACAGAGAGAACGCCATGTGAAGCCAAGGAATTACCAGAAGCTAGGAGAGAGGCCTGGAACAGACCCTTCCCTAGTACCTTCAGAGGGGGCACGGCCCTGCTGACACCTTGATCTCAGGCTTCTGGCCTCCAGAACTGGGGGACAATAAATTTCTGTTGTTCTAAGCCACCTATATTTTGGTTCTCTGTTACGGCAGCCCAAGGAGGCTGTGCCCGTGACTGGGCTGGAGGAAGGCTGCCCTTGCGCTGGAATCCCTCGCACAGCTAAAGCACATTTACTTAACTCACGTTGCCATGACGAAGCTAATTTAATCCTTCTGGGTATATTTGTGTCTGGCTCACAGCAGCGTTTTCCATTACTTTACACTGATGGTGAATCTTGAGAGATTAGGAGAAAACTGTAGAAATGCTTTAAGAAGGTAAGTGGTAGCAGGAGAAAGAACTAAGATCAAGTCATGTGACAAAGATTTTTTATATGCACTGCTTTGCCTATCACAAGGCCACTGGAGTGCACAGAAACTATACTTAAGTAGCCGTGTACCACAAAGCAACTCTTGCTACAGAGATGCCTCAAATCAAAGTTTTAATAAGCAGTCTGCTCATATGAATGTGGGAAAATAATGTAGCAACAACACCTGGTAGGATAATACCTTAAATTTCTATCATATTTTAGTGGAAAGATCTGAATAGTTGAAAAGCATCATACACTGGACATTACATATTACAATTAATTTCAAAAACCAAGTCCTGTCTTAAAGGACATTAAAGTTTATTTTTTGGAGGTTGGGAGAAACACAACATAACTTGTCAGCAATTTATTAGAAATGTGGACATTCCTAATACATTCCACAGAAAGATGTAAGGGACCCAGCTATTCTCATCTCAAGACTCTATGGCTCTGTTTACTCTGAATGGCAACATGTTCTTGAACCAAGCTTGTTTTTCTGGAAACATTCTTGACAACAAGAAAGTTGGGTGGTGTCACTGGGGAGGACAGCACGTGGGCACCACCCAGCCAGTAGGTACTGCAGAAGGTCACTGAAAACTGCCGTAGTCTCAGGGGCAGCAGGAGGACATGTAAGTACGGGTCTCTTTTAACCCTCCCAAGTGTAAATGGATCTACTACGTACGTCCTGATGAAAAATGTAATTCACTGGGACAGAATGGGCTTTCATGACATTTCAAGGCAGTGATGACTGTTCTTCCAGACCCACTAGAGGTGGACTATGTTTTTATGTGCTTAAGGAGCAGCTTTTCGTAGTGGGCGACACAGTGAACTGAAGATCAGGGGAAAGAGATACAGAGCATCCCGCTAGTATGTGCTAAGGGTGTGCTGACTTAAAGGATGAATCAACAATTTAGACAACATTCCGAGGCTGGCTTCTATCACCCTGTGGGACTGCAGAGCAAGCCTCATTTAATTGTGGTGGAATCGGTTCCCTCATCTGTCCAGATCTCTTCCAGTTCTAAAATAATATGACACCATTATCATTACCCACAGCATAACAATTCTTATGGAATTTTTTAAGGTTCCATACGTACTTTGGATTCTGCTTTTCCAGCTGGCAAAAACTCCATTTCAAAAACTGGATTATCGTGGTGGCCAACAATTACAAAGTAGAAGCTTCCAGACATTGTCTTCAGTATATAGCTCCTAATTAAAATAATACATATATTTAGTACTCAATACTGAAAACCAAAATAGTTAACAGGAAGTCTAGAATTCAATGTTTTACTTAAAGCTGACATTGTAGAGGAGGAGGCCGCTAAGCTTGGCATGCTTTCCAGTATACTACCATAGATATATACTACCATATATATATGGCTTTTGGACTACACAAATTATATATCTATGATATGTCCTGTAGAATCCAGTACTATATTTACACAGGGAAATTGGAAGACCTCTAATATGAAATTCCAACAACAACATTCTCATGATCTGAAAGTTTGGAACATTTAGAGTAAGCTGGGCTAAACTTGAACTGGACCAGTTAGCATTAGCACTAACACCTGGAAAGATTCATAAAGGGTGCTGATTAGGAAATAACTGGCTTGCCTTAGAAATTTTCAGGAGAGATGCTTCTGAGGAAGCTAAAAACAATCCTCCGTCATGTCACTGACACAAAGGAGAGATATAGCATTAATCTAGAGAGTGCATGGTCTATTTGTCTTCTTCCTACCTGAAGTATATATGCTACAAATATAAGTCCCTGCAGATGAAAGAGCCTATGACATGCCTCTTCAAACACCATTTATAAGAAAGGAAGAAACAGTTTTGTATTCTAGGAAAGATGGAAGAAATAATAATCCAAAAAGGAAGACATTTTGAGGCATTAAGAGGTCTTGGAACTAGGGTTAATAGGTTTGCTAAAGAAATAAAACTAAAAGAAAGTGGGAGGGGTGGAATCAGTGATTCTGTGGTTTTTAGCACTGACAATCAAAATCTGGATGGATGGATAGACAGACGGATGGACGGATGGATTTCTGTATGTATTTTTAGCACAGGGTCTTTGGAATCAGACAAAGCTAGGTTCAAGTGTAGCTCTGCCACTTACTAGCAACGTGACCACAGGTGGGCATGGTCCTTAATCTCCCAGCATCTGTCTCCTCCTCGGTGAAATAGAGATCACAATTGTAGCTCGCTTACGGTGAGCCTGAAGATTACACAACCTAATGCATGTAGAGCACCCAGCACAGCGTCTGGCTCCTAGGAGGTGCTCAGTAAATGTTATCTAGAAGAACACGGAAGAGCATGTGCACATGGAGATGTGGTGACAGGTAAGGCCTCCACGTGGGGAGGGAATCTGGTTAACCGGCAGTGTCCAGTCTCGGGGAACGTACAGCTGGGGTGTGTCAGAGCCCAGGGCTCATGGAACGTCACTGGGACTTCTGCTGATTCACACACAACACGCAATGAAATCAGAAGAGATCTGAAATGTACTTCCTAATGAATACAACGTTTTGTAAAGGAAATCAGGGCACAGCTGGCACTTCTACCTCTGGAATTCGAAGGCCATGACTGGATGAAAAGGCAGAGAGGGGACTTTTGGCATGATGAAGTAAGGAGGATGTAAAATGTTATTTGGGGCAGGGGTCGGCACACTACAGCCTGCGGGCCAACTCCGGCCTTGTCCATCCTCTTACTATCGTCTAAGGCTGCTCTTGCCTGACAACAGCTGAGCTGAGCTGCTACAACAGAGACCATCTGACCCTTTACAGAAAAAATTGGTCCCTGTTTTAGGGGAAAGATGAGAAAAAGGCCCAACTAGTAAAACTAGACAAAGACGAGCAGGAATGTTACAAAAGCTATGCAAAATTAGCAGAATTGGCAATAATTCTTAAGAGAAAGTGAGGGGAAGAGGGATGGGAGCTTGAAATGTTAACAAAGTCAACAATGACATCATTAATGCTTGCTTGAACAGGTTTCAAAGCTGGAGCTTGCCAAGGGAAGGGCTTACTTTCTTCTGCACAAACATTTAAGAAGCAGCAGCAGGAAAAAAATATAAGGAAGATGCTTCTCCCCACACACACCTTTAAGAAGCTGCAGCAGACAATATATGGATAAGGAAGATAACTCCCATTCCACCTCCCAGTACCCTCGCCCCGTGTGGAAATCCAGCGCTGGGAGAGAAGCATAGTGCTAACCAAGTACAGCGTGAGGATAAACAGAAAGGGAACTGAAGGGAATACTGCCTAAAGGTTATATCACAAACTAGCCAGCTGGGCAATAACCTGCCAATAACCTGATTTCACAAACAGCTGAAGAAGGGATATAACTGTATTCAATTCTGACAAGGAAAAACTGAAAGGTGAAGTGGAAGAAAAGGAACCTTGGGAGAATAACCACATTGTCTTAGGAAGGGAATGTGTATAATCATTTAACAGTTGAGGGCTTACTATACCCAGGTAGTAGGTAGAAGTGAGACGCACTCTAGAATTCCATGCTGTCCAATATACTGAACTTTCTGACAGGATGGAAGTGTTCTACACCTGTGCTGTCAGATGTGGTAGCCGCTGGTGGCTAATGAGCATTTGAAATGTGGCTAGTGTGTCTGCAGAACTGAATTTTTATTTAATTTTAATTAACATTTAAGTAGCCACATGTGGTTAGTGGCTACTGTATCAGACAGTGCAGCTCTAGATCAATGATTCCAAACATTTTTTAAAGTTCTGTGACCTCCTCCACCCATGAAGCAAGTATTACTTAGAACTCCAATGTAATATACATAATACAAATAAAGCAACTGCTGTATTTATGTGAGTGTGTACGTGTCTGCTCAATTTTCCCACCACCTGAAATAGGGGCCCTTCAAGCCTCTCCAAGGAAGACTGGATTTCAAGGTGTGGAGGAGGTAGCTACACAGAACTTGGCAATGGATTAAACTGGGGAACTGAGGAAGAATTGAGGGTGTTTCCAAATGTCTGACTGAGGTGATCAAGGAGAATATCAAGATGATGATGTTATTCACCAGGAAAGGAAGTAAGAAAGAGAAAGAAGGGGATGAAAATGAACATGTCAATTTTGAACATGTGGTGGTAGCCAGAATAGTCCCCCTGCCCCCGACCAAGACGTCCACAACCTAATCTCGGGAATCTGTGAATGTTAATTTACATGGCAAAGGGGAATTAAGGCTGCAGATGGAATGAGGGTTGCTCATCAGCTGACCTTAAGATAGGGAGATGATTCTGGACTACCCATGTGGGCCCAATGTAATTACAAGGGTCTTTAAAAGTGGAAGAGGGAGGCCCAAGAAGAAAGTCAAGGGGAAATGTGAGTATGGAAGGACGGGCATGGAGATGCAATGTTGCTGGCTTTGAAGATGGAGGAAGGGGCCACGAGCCACGGAAAAGAGGGCAGCCGCTAGAAGCTGGAAAGCACAAAGAGTCTTCCCGAGAGCCTCCAAAAGGGAACGCAGGGCCGGCCCCGTGGCTTAGTGGTTAAGCGAGCGCGCTCCGCTGCTGGCGACCCGGGTTTGGATCCCGGGCTCGCACTGACGCACCGCTTCTCCGGCCATGCTGAGGCCGCGTCCCACATACAGCAACTAGAAGGACGTGGAACTATGACATACAACTATCTACTGGGGCTTTGGGGGGAAAAAATAAATAAATAAAATCTTTAAAAAAAAAAAAAAAAAAAAAAAAAAGGGAACGCAGCCCTGATACCTGGATTTCAGCCCAGTGAGGCTAGTGTCGGACTTCTATGCTACAGAACTGTAAGATAATAAACTTGTGTTGTTGTAAGCCACTAAATTTCTGGTAATTTGTTATGGCAGCAGTAGGAAACTAACACACATATCAAAGCTGAAAAACCTGCAGGTATGAGAAAAAAGTAAATACTCAAGGAAGTGTGAGCAAAAAGGAAGAGGGTACAGTCTATAAAAGAACAGTCATCACTATAAAGAGATTGGGAACAAAGGGAGTTCATTTACCATGGGACGGGGGTTCAAAGCACCGTGGAAAAGGTGCAGGGGGGAGGGGCAATGGTGCGTCAAGGTGAAGCTACTTGGAGTGTATGGGGATGACAGCAGGGAAAAGAATGGGCTGTGGTTTTTCCAGCACATATCCCTAACACCTGACACAGAGCCCAGTCCATAATAAGTGCTCAGTGCTTGCAGAACAGAACTGCGACGAGGGGGCTGTGGTTTGGACAGTGTCAGATGATGCTGGAGTGAGAGGCATGGTGGGATTAACTAGCCTCAACATGGAAAAGCTCCAGTGCTGAGGCCGTCGGGGTCTCAGAGGCCTGACTGATGAAGTCTGTGTTCCAGTGCTTCACAGCACCTTGGTGAGAAGCTGCTGTAAGTTGTGAAGGTACCTGTGAAGAAATCCTCCCTGACAAGGGACAGGACTCGCACCTGTCGTGAAAACAGCAGCTGGCTCTGGTGGCTAGGGTGACTTGAGCTGCTTTTGAGAGGGAGAACTACAGAAATCACCATGGTGCTACAAGGAGCTTTGGACTACCTTGAACTCAAAGAGGACGCGTACGTGATGTTAAGAAGCAGGGCACTAACTAGTACTGAACATAAATACGGGACCAGAAATCTGTGAGGGCAATCAGAAGGGCAAAAGCCCCCAGTGAGCTGAAATGTGTGGAATATATTAAGAAAAACAAAAGCCTTTTTAGGCTGCAATCAGGAAAAAGGAAGGGAGAAAGGTCAACTGCTTCAAGCGCCTGGTACATAGTTAAATAACAGAGGACGCAGATCTGCTGAACTTCAGTTTTCTCAAAGAGAATGATTTTCAAACAGCAAGTGTGGAAGAAACAAGTTTAGGCAGGCTGTGAACCTCAAGATGGGGGATATTAAAAAAATATCTAGACATCTTAATATGGAAGCAACCCAAGTGTCCATCAACAGATGATTGGATAAAGAAGATGTGGTATATATATGCAATGGAATACTACTCAGCCATAAAAAAAGACAAAATCGTCCCACTTGCAACAACATGGATGAACCTGGAGGGTATTATGTTAAGTGAAATAAGCCAGACAGAGCAAGACAAACACCGTATGACCTCACTCATATGTGGAAGATTAACACACACAGAACAGTTTGGTGATTACCAAGGGGTAGGAGGTTGGGGGGTGGGCACAAGGGGTGAAGGGGCTCATTTATATGGCTACTGACAAATAACAATGTACAACTGAAATCTCACAATGTTATAAACTATTATGACATCAATAAAAAAAATCTAGACACTTCAATAAATACAAGTCTTTAGGTCTCAGCAAATTACATATCTTGGATTAACAAATGTGACTGTATAACTGCTGATCAGGGACATTTGAGAAATCGCAGGAACAGAAAAGAGCCACATCATCAGAGAGAGGTAAGCGCTATTCCTATTTTCAGAAACAAAAAGGCTTATCTCCTAGTCTATAACTGGGTACTTTCGAAGAGATTAAAATACCAACAGAAATATGTATCAAATGCCTGTCTTTGGTCTGACACATGCTAGGAGCTTTTATTATACATTAACTCATTTAATGTGAATCCCTAGACAAAAATAGCATAGGTTATTATTCATTCATGTACTCCTGATTATAATGAGAACAAGTCATGCCAAATATACATTTTCCGTTTTCGAAGGGAAATATGGGAGACAGTAAGTCATTTTATGAAGTAATTTAGTATCTATCTAAGAACAAACTTGGAGACTGTAGCCTAGATGATAACAGAGTCTGTGGTATCCCCAGAGCTACAGCAGTGCTTGGGGCCCAGGAAGCACTCGTTATTTGTTGAATGAGGAACAACTCATAGCTGACTTGAATGTCAATACCCGAAGAACATTAACAAAGTGCTCCATGTCAGCTGACAGCATGGGGTCTCTAGGGAACCTTCGAGGTTTACCTTAACCTACTCCAGCGTGACATTTGAATCAGTAACTGGGATGAAGACAATTTATCACATTTAAAGATAACAACACGCTAATACCAGAAGGCAAAAGTCGGGATTCAAAAAGATCTCCCTGGCTAGGAGAATTCGGTGAAATTAACCAGATAGAATTTAAGAGGATGTGAAATAAAGTCCTGTACTTGGGTTTAAAAAAAATCCACTGCACAACAGGATGGGGGAAACCTAGTTTAAGAGCAGTTCATCTACAAGAACCCCAAAGTTTTCATTTATTGCAAGCTCAATAAGAGGCAGCAGTCTGATATAGCAGTCAAAAAAAGCTAATGCAATTCTGCAGTAAGAGAAGACGACGTCCTCTTCGCTAACATCATCTCTGGGGAACGTACTCAGTTCTGGGAATTGCATTTTAAAAGGATCAATAACTGAACTGTGTGTGTTGGGAGAAGGGCGGGATCGAGGCTAGGGAATGCTCTGGAAACAAGACAGAGCTATTGAAGGAACTGAGGATGTTGCAACTGAGGGAGGGTGGAGATTTTTTTTGGGGGGGAGTGGAGTACAGCACAACCTTATCTTTAAATAAGATATGCTGTCTAATGGAAAAGGGATTTGACTAGGGACAGCAAATGGGTTTCCTCTTGTGAGCCAGTTCTAATCAACTGGTACTGACCGCCAGGAACTGGTGCTGAGAAAGATTCTGAGACTAACTGCAGTGAGTGGGAAAGATAACTGGGTTCAGTTATCCACGCCTGCTATGGGTTTGGGAGAGAGCAGTGCCTACCTGAGTGCTAAGTATTTGCTAACTCTGGATTAGACAGACTTATTCCAAACTGCTCCAGGGGCCAAACCTACAGCTGCTCCTTTGAGGTTACATGAAAAGACATTTGGGTCAGTGTAATTCAGAACTTTCTAACAAAGAACTATCAGGCTGCCTTGTGAGGTGACTAACCCTCCCCTCAACCCATCACCAGAAGTGCATAAGCGGAGGCTGGAAGACCATTAGTGCCAGACCGGGAGGATGAACTCAATGAACTTAGAAGTCCCTTCCAACTCTTAAGAATTTTAAGTTGCAGACAGAAACAAGACAACTCATGGACTCCAGTTACAAAGCCATCCATTTTTATAGCAAACCTCTTTACAGCCTCTACAGAGGAGCTTCTAGAAAACTTCCCTGTGCTTCCGACAGCAGTGGCTTCAGTTGTTCCACAGACCTGGGGCTGCAAGACTAACCTGGTGTGGCAGAGGACATGTCTACTGCAATGATGAGGAGCAGGATGAATACTATTGATAGTTCTCTTGTGTGACATTTTCCTGTTAATACTATAAGCAATTCCTCCACCTCCAAGTGAGATTATGCTGGCTTTTGGAGAATATTTTATCTAATTCTATTCAACTTTGGGACTAAAGGTGGGGGTAAAAGGGTCTTTAGGCACAGATGGTTTTTAACAGTAGTTACAACATATTAACATCTCTTCATCGTTTCACCATTCTGCTCAAAAGCCGTAATGCTTCTCATCTACAGAATCAAGTACCCGTATTCAAAACCTATTCCCACGTTGCTCTGCACGTTTTTTCTCAACCTTATTGTTCCACCTCTGCTAGAGTTGGATGGTCTACTTATTTTTTCTCCCCAACTCACTGATTGCATCCACTCCAGAGTTATTTCTCTCTTCATGCTCTCCTGATTCTGTGTGCAAACCTTGCCCATCTTTCAGAGTCCAAGGCCCCCCTCCTCAAAAATTATTTCCCAACACCAACCTACAGGCGCTCCACCTCCTATGAAGTCCTGTCACTCTTGCTGCCTCTTAAATACTTTAAAACCTTTCACAGCCAGGGGTCAAAACTCACTGTACTCTTCAGTGCTGTGCACAAAGCCAACACTGACCCAATTCTGCCCTCATAGGACTTAGACACCTTATATCCACAGCACAGGACTCTGGAGTCAGGCCAGATTCCTCACTGCTCTTGAGAGGGTCCTGACGTTTATTTCTCTGCAAATTTTCCCCATCCCTCCAATGCTCTTTTTGCCCACCATCCAAATCCTACCCATCAAAGTCCTGATGAAGTCACACTTTTTCCACAGAGATGTCCCTGCCAACTTCCATCTTCAACCACCTCTTTTTCTAAACTCTTTACCCAGTCTACAATGCATCTTAGTTCTTATCCAATTCTCTGGCTATAATGTTTTCATTACTGCTTCTCGAGAGACTGGTTCCATTTCTTTCCAGTTAGATTTAAGTATCTTGGGGAGCTGGCTCACCTTTGTCTTCCTCACAGCACGCACAACGGTGGGTGCTCAAAGTTTAGCTCATTTGTTTTCAACCAGGCGGTGATTTTGCCTCCCAGAGGACATAGGACATTTAGCAATGTCTAGAGACATTCATGGTTGTCAGAATTGGTGGGAAGGCGCTACTGGTATTTAGTGGGGAGAGACCAGGGATGCTGCTATACAACTTACAGTGCACCGGACAGCGCCCACAATGAAGAATTTTCCGGCTCCAAATGGCAATAGTGCCGCGGTTAAGAACCCCTGGGTTAGCTGACTGGCCTAGTCAATGGCAAAAGAAGCAAAGCCCCCGAGCCGGCGGACGTCTGCAGGTTGAAACGCAGTGGGGGCTGGCTGGGGCCAGCCCGGCTGCCCCAGGCTGGGGCAGGGTGGAGAGACAAGGCCAACACTCGGGTCACACGGTGCCCGGGACGTCCCACAAAGCCCCAAAGCCCCGGAGGGCCCGCCTCTCCCTCGCTCCATCCCCTACCTGCAGCCAGACGCCAACAACGGAAAAGCCCAGGCAGTTCCCGGGGCAGGCACCAGGGCTCCGCGGCCGCAGTCGGGACAACCGGAGCAGTCCTCGCGAGACCCGGCCGTCGAGCTCTCGCGATACACGGGTGGAGCTTCCGGCCGGAGCGCCGAGCAGCCCGGCGCATGCGCTGTAGCGCTCCAAGCTACGGCGGCTTGGCTTGGCGGGACTCGGGAAGGGGCGGGATCGGCTCGGAGCAGTGCGAATTCCCAGTGGTGCGTCTCCTCTCCCGGTCTCCGCCCTCCAGCCGCCTGTGAGAGTCGCGCGTGGACCACTGCCCACCCGCCCTGCCCACCCATCAGAACTGCGGAGAAAGGAAGTGCGCATCTCTGCCAGAGTTCTTAGTTCGGAGTGCACGGCAGAGCGTTCAGCTCCCTTGTTCCTCCCGATCCCCCGCGACAGAGGCAGGGCTCTGAGGGCAGCGATTCCCCTCGTCCTGGACCTGTAGCCCCGGCTGGCTCTCGAACTCGGGCCACGGCAGGCCGGGCGGGGCGGGCTTGGGAAGGAGCAAACACACCTGATGGCTCAGGTATATACACCAGCCCTTCCTCGGCGACGGGCGGAAATGAAGCCTGTTGTTTGTTTTCGTTAAAAATCCTTTCCCCGCTGGGCCTCTTAGGGCTTCCCTGGAGACCACTGGTCTGTTTTCAGAAATTCACGTCCCTTCTGCCCGCCAGGTAACCTGTAACCATTTTCTCTTCCAGTCCATCATGCCCCCCAAGTCTGATGTGTTGAGTCAAGATGAACTGCGCAAAAAGCTGTACCAGACGTTTAAGGATCGGGGTATATTGGACACGCTCAAGGTATCCGTTTTAGGCATATCTGTTATATAACTTTTACAAGTGTAACCTGTAATAACCTGTAACAGGTAGTCCACATTTTAAATCCATCCAGGTTTTGGGTTTTAAAAATTGTATGATGTATAGATTGGTGAATTACATTTTTATGTTCTTGTATAACTCTTTATCCTGGAACAATAAAGTCTCAAATGGTTTAGGGTTTGAGTTGTCTTAAAAGAGCATATTCAAATAATAGATTTTATTGAACTGGCATTAAGATAGGAGTGGGTAACTTTATAAAATGAACACATTTTATTAAGGTTAGGCTTTTTTAATAAATCTGGCTTACAGTTTCCTGAATTAATAAGTGGTTTTGTAATACTCACGTTTGAATGAAGGACACTGACACCATGTAGAAAACATTGTGTACTGCTTACCGTAGAACTGTTCCGGGAATGAGAGCTTTCTTCTTTAAAATATGTTGAAAGGTATGACTACTTAATTTGGGCAGCAAGTATTTATTAGTACCTTTTATATATGAATTAACAGCAAGGAGTAGGATTAGCTCAAACGTGTTTTCATTACTATATATATTTCAAAAGTATATTTTACACTTAAAAATGGGAAATTAAGGACAAGTGAACTTTTTTTTTCTTCTCTCTCCCCCATTGTTTTTGTAACTTAAAAAAAATACTTCAGACTCATCTGAAAAATACAGAAAAGCATCAAGAAGAAAAGTCATCTCTAATACAACCACTAATTGGCATAATGTGTGTGTGTGTATATATCCTTTTTAATATTATATGGTGAGAAGTTTCCCGTGTCCTTAAAAGTTTCTTGAAATCCTGATTTTCAGTGGCACCAGGCTCATGTTTGGATGTATGGGTAATTTATGTAGCAGTCCCCTGTTGTCGAATATTTACATTATACCCAAGTCTACACATTCCTTCAATTGCATCTCTCTCTCTTTTTTTTGCGTAGGATAGATTGATTAAGTGGCATTACTGAATCAAAGGGCATGAGCATTTTTAAGGCTCTTGGTGTTTTGTTCTAGAAAGGTTGTAATAGTTTATATTCCACTAGCAGTTTGAGAATGCTTCTCTCACTCCAATATTTTTATCATGACATTTTTAAAACCAATCTAAGATTGGAAAACCCTTATATTATTTTAGTATTCATTCCTTTGATTGTTAATGAGGTTGCACATATTTTCTGGCCATTTGTGGATTGGCAGTTCACGTTCCTTGCCCATTTTTTTTTAGGGTGTTAGTGTTTTCTTATTAATGTATAAGAACTCTTCTAATAGAAACTATTAATCTTTTTTCCATTTTTGTGGCAATACTTTATCTCAGTGTTCAATTTTTATTGGCTGTAAAAATATTGATGTTACATTTTTATATGATCAAATCTATTGATTATTTCTTTGCTGATTATTCTCAGTAAATCCTTCTCTACTAAGAGCATGAATATTCACTTTTTATTAAGTTTTTTTAAAGGCTTCATTTTTTACAGTTAACTCTTTAACTCACCCGGAATTAACTGTAGTGTATAATGCATTAATACGCTTTCTAATGTGGAATGGTCCTTGCATTCTTGGTCAGGGCATTTTTTTTTCCTGTGCTTCGGCATTAGATGTGATAGTGTTTACTTCATATCTGTAGTCACAATTGATATCCACTAATCATTATCGGTTTTGAGCTATCCTTGTTTGGCTTTGGTATCAGGATTATGCTAGTTGTTCACTCTACAGATGCAGTGTATCCTCTGGAGAGAGATTGTTTCCTGTTTGCGGCTGGCTATCCAGTTTCTGTTATTCCAGCTTGATCAGTGGCAGGGCAGATTTTTACTTTCTCAGTCAGAGCTAATTTTTCCTCAGTTCAGTGACTGTGGCCTGGGTGAGTTCTAATTTTTAAAATTCATTGAGTTTTTTAGTGGCCTAATTCACATTCTGTTTGGTTGTTTAAAGAGAATTTGTATTTATGGTTAAGTACAAAGTCATATAGATATCTATAATGAAGTTTATCAAATCTTTTTCCTTATGTTGCATCTGTTCAATCGGTCTATTGCTTAGAGAGATGTGCTGAGGATCCACAAGTCTCTTCTCTTCCACTTTCCCTCCCTGCACAATAGTTGTACTTATTTCTTTCTTAGGGACATGGCAAGCTTTAATTCTGAATGGATTTCCCTCTTTGCATTGGCTGCTAGAAAGCCCCCAGCCAGTTTTGCAATTCCTTCTAGCAAGTGCTAGATGGCATGCTTTTTGGTTTGTCAAATTGGGAATTAATCTATGTTTCATTTTCTACTCTTATTTTTCTTGCACGCTGCTTATATCATTCATTTAAATGTTATCCTATTTCAGTACTTGTTTGCGAGACACCCTCAATCCTTTTATTAATTAAGCGGGATCTAAATATATTACTTCTTTAGTATGTTACAAATCTAATGAAACCACCTCTAAATTTTTCTGGTGGAGAATGCTGTAGTTTCTTTTCTTGTTTTATTATTTTAGTTAGTGAACTGTATTAGATGAGGTAGAGCATGTGTATTCTGTTCATTGTAAATTCCTTCTTTACTACAGGATTTTAGATGTAGAATAAGTCCTGTTCTATACTGGTAATTATATAGGGGGTTCTACTCTCTAGCTAAAGGATAGAAGAAAGAGGTATAACAAGAACTCCCTTTGTTTCTTGCTTGTATTCTATTAGTACGAATTCAGTAGATAGTATTTACTCTGTGAATCTAGGCAACGTGCTCTTATGCTCAGCCGTATGTTTCCAGATAATATGCAAAATAGATTAGAACAAATATCCAGTAGTCTGATTAATTTAGGGGATTTTCTTAAAATCCAAATGAATAGTAGTGCTAGTATTATAACCTTGAGAAAATTACCCACATTGAACCTAAATTTCCTCATTTATAAAATGTGAGAAAATTATTGTATTTCACAGTGTCTTGAGATATAAATACTGTATGTGAAAGTGCATCTCAATAAGCCTCTTTGGGTTTACTGATTTCTCTTTTGTATATGTTATTTCCTTTTGGGAACCCAATTTTATTTTGATCAATATGCCCAATAAACTGGTTTAACTCAATATTATTTACATGTCCTCCAGCAATCCACAGAGAGGTGAGGAAGTAGCAGAATTTTCTCCCATACTTGATAGCCTAATCAGAAGCTGCAGAAATGGGCTCATAGGGGAGTGAAGTTAGAGTCCAGACGTGTTCTAGCTAACCACCAGTTCACTTGGAAGCTGGTGAAAGCAAGCTGCTTTTTCCAGAACCCACTGGGCTGCTTGTCTCACAGAGCAAGACAAAGTGTGCAAGAGCAGGTTCCTAACTTTTGGCCATGGATCTAGAACCATTCTGGAAATGAAAGGAAAGATTCTAATTCATGTGACAAACCTGTGTATCTCCAGTGAAACAATCCTACTGAAAATTTTTTCCCTGTTGTTTCATTTGTGTTTTTTTGTTTTTGAGCTAGACACAACTCAGAAACCAGCTCATTCACGAATTGATGCACCCTGTACTGAGTGGAGAACTGCAGCCCCAGTCCATTTCAGTGGAAGGGAGCACCCTCTTAGTAGGTGCTTCTAACTCGCTAGTGGCAGATCACTTACAGAGATGTGGCTATGAGTATTCACTTTCTGTTTTCTTTCCGGAAAGTGGTTTGGCAAAAGAAAAGGTAAAGTCTCCTTTTCTGTTTCTGAATTTTCTATTAACGGCTTCTTCTTCAGATAATAGTAAAGTACTGCATAATAGGTGAGTGCTCCTTCACTAGCTACATCCATTTCTCGTTCATCTTTGAATTCACATCATATATTTGTTATGTAATGTAACAAAGGAGTACTAAATTTGATTTTGTTATCAATTCCTCGGAATCTTGATTAGTCTTTTGTAAAATCATAATATGTAGAATCACTAAAGGTCTTGGAGCTAGAATTGCTCCTAGATTCCATGCCGTCTACTAAGACTTATAAGTGCCATTTGTGTTGAGTGTCTGTTGTGAGCCTGGCACTGTGCAGTCACACCGCAGGCATCACATGTAGTACAGATGAGGAGCCATTACATTCAACCTGAGTGGCAGTTATAAGTCTTAGTAGACTGCATGGAATGTAAGAGCAATTCTAGCTTCAAGGCATTGCTTGAGTTGCTCAAGGTCACATGATTTGTAAGTGGCAATGCAGGGCAGTAAATACAGATCTCTAAAATGTGCTCTTTTTGGGCCGGCTCCGTGGCTTAGCGGTTGAGTGCGCGCGCTCTGATGCTGGCGGCCCGGGTTCGGATCCCGGGCGCGCCCCGAGGCACCACATCTCCGTCCAACCCGAGGCCGAGTCCCGCGTACAGCAACTAGAAGGATGTGAACCTACGACATACAACTATCTACTGGGGCTTTGGGGGGAAAAAATGAATAAATAAAAAAAAATCTTTAAAATGTGCTCTTTTTACTATGCTACAGTCTCTTCAGATATTTCTCTTCTCTGTGATTACATGAGAGAAGTGAGGAATATATAATTTTTAAAAATCTGTTGAGTTCTCAAATATTAAAACACGTTTTACCACTTCTCTAATTATTTTAACTATACTTCTCCACCATTACCTTTGAACATTAGTCACATTTCATTATTTTAAAGGCAGATATAGCAAATTTTCTCTCTTTTTTTTTTTTGGTGAGGAAGATCAGCCCTGAGCTAATATCCATGCCAATCCTCCTCTTTTTGCTGAGGAAGACCAGCTCTGAGCTAACATCTATTGCCAGTCCTCCTCCTTTTTCTCCCCAAAGCCCCAGTAGATAGTTGTATGTCATAGTTGCACATCCTTCTAGTTGCTGTATGTGGGACGCGGCCTCAGCATGGCCGGAGAAGTGGTGCGTCGGTGCGCGCCCGGGATCCGAACCTGGGCCGCCAGTAGCGGAGCGTGCGCACTTAACCGCTAAGCCACGGGGCCGGCCCCTCTATTTTTTTTTAATAGACTTATTTTTTTAGAGCAGTTTAGGTTCACAGCAACATTGAGCAGAAGGAGAGATTTCCCATATACTCCCTGCCCCCACACCTGCACAGCCTCCCTCACTATCAACATTTTTTACTAAGTACATTTTTACGATCAGTGAACCTACATTGTCACCTAAAGTTCATAGTTTACATTAGGGTTCACTCTTGGTGTTGTCCCTATGTTTTTACTCTTTATCTTGTCTATAATTGTCCAGAAGTTTCATATTCAGAAGTTTTAAGAAAACAAGAACAATGTTAGTATTTCAAAAACTTAAAATTTAAATATGCTGTATTTATTCATTAACAACCAAATTTTATATGTCAACATTAGGAATTTTCTTTGGGTCCATCAATCTCTAAGTTTCTAATTATATTTCACAATTTTGCTTATTGCATGAGTAATAGTCAGTTGTATAGTTTTTATAGCAGTAATTAATCCAGCTCACACACAACTATAAAATGGGTGAAGAATATTTTCTTTAAAGGGAAACCAATTGAAAATATATCATTGTTCTCAGGGTAGACATAGTAAATGATACATTTTGTAGTAGACATATATATTAAGAGTAGCTACCTAAAATGTTTGTTTAAAACTATTTTAGGTACACTTTAGTCATTCATAGTTGCAAAGGCAGTAAAAATTTAGTTTGCTTACATTCTGCAGCAATAGTACTGTAAAAAAATTATTGCAATTGAAAGACCCTGGAATTCACTCCTGTGAATTGGTTCACAGATATTTGAGTGTTTGTCGTCTGTAAGGCATTAACCATTTCTGTCATTTCTGTTAGGCCATATCATCTTCAATGTGAAGTATTTGGAGGTTAATTAATGTGATCAAGAAAAATATTTTATCCTTTTGACCTCAATATGTTTATTGTAATTTGTTTAATAGTATAAGAAAGAGCTTCGATTTTACATTATTAGCATAGTTATAATCTTTTTATTTAATCTGAAGCATGCTTCTTAGTCTTATATTTAGAAACATCCTAATTTATCATTTAAACATTGATGTAAAAATATGTCTACTTAATTAATCTTTGTTTTTTTCCTAAAGGTATTTACTATGCAGGATCTATTACAACTCATTAATATCAGCCCCAAATCCAGTCTCTACAAATCACTGGTAGGATTGTTTAGTTTTTTTAACCTGCTTTGGTTTGTTAATTATAACTGAATAGTTGAATAAAGGTAAAATATTTTCTTTTAACAGATTTCAGGATTTGATAAAGAAAACCAAAAAGGTAGGAGCCTTCATCTTTGTAGAGAATAGCAACATTTTTGTCATGTATTTTTTCCTATAAAAGGGTGAAACTAATGATTTTTAAGGGGAAGAGTAGGGAATTTAATTTGAATTAAATCATTTGATTTTTTTCTTGCTGACAATACCTTACCCTTTAAATAAACAGAACGATTCATCTGTTTTGACAAATATAGATCATTTCCCCCAAGGTTCAATCTTTTTAATAGCTCTTAGATACTCAAATGAGAAAACTGCAGACAGTATCAAGGATCTTTCAATCCTACAAATGGCTTGAAATATCCTCTTTGTAAAGATACCCACTGTTTGGAACATTTCCACAAAAAAACAAAAACTAATAACGTTTAAGCCAAGTGTCTTTGTATCCTAGATATCCCGCTCAAGTACAGTTTATAGAGTATTGTATTAATATTTGCTTAAAGAATGAAATATCTGTTCAGGAATAAGCATTAAGTGTTTATATAGGCCTGATAAATTGCTTTAATTTTGGCCTTGATAATAACCTTCATAGAATCTATAACTGCTATGAGATAATAGAAAATATATATATTGGTCTCTGCCCCCAGTTCTTGGCACAGAGCTCCTAAAACCTTTGTGATTTCCAGTGACAGAAACACTAGGAGCATCTCTTGTTCTAATATTGGTCTTTGACCTCTGTTCCTGACCCAGGTCTTCTGAACCCCTTGTAATTTCCTGGGTGATAGGTGTGTCTTTTTTTCTAATGAGGTGACTCTGGGTGGGCTCACAGATAGCTCTTGGATTGCGGGCTGGTCACCGGAAAGACCAGGCCATGATTAGAAGCTTGGAATTTTCAGCCCCACCCCCCATTCTCTGGAGAAGGGAGAAGGGCTGAAAATGGAGTTAATAATTGATCATGCATATGTGTTGAAGCCTCCATAAAATCCCAAAAGTATGGGGTTCGGAGAGCTTCCAGGTTGATGAACACGTGGAGGTGCTGGGAGAGTGGCGCACCCAGACAGGGCATGGAAGCTCGGCGCCCCTTCCCACGTACCTTGCCCTAAGCATCTCTTCCATCTGGCTGTTCATCTGTATCCTTCATCATATCCTTTAATAGACTGATAAACATAATGGTTTCCCTGAGTTCTGTGAGCTGCTCTAGCAAATTAATTGAACCTGAGGAGGAGGTGGTGGGAACCTCCGAACTGTAGCTGGTTGGTCAGAAGCACAGGTGATAACCTGGGCTTGTGACTGGCGTCTGAAGTGTATGTGTGTGTATCTGGTGGGGGGGAGGGGGGGCAGTCTTGTGAGACTGAGCCCTTAACCTGTGGGATCTGATGCTATCTCTGGGTAGATCATGTCATAATTGAGTTAAATTGTAGGACACTCAGCTGATGTCACAGAACCCTCACACATTTGGTCACCAGAAGTGTCAGAAGTGAAGTGTCCTGTAGTGTTCTGTATAAAAGTAAAGGAGACTCACAGGGAAGTGAGACATAATAAGGTAGAGTTGAGTTTTCCCTACACAGGAGGAAAACTGAGGGTTTTTTTTCCTTTACAACTGCTGTGGGTGCCAGACCATGGGCTAGGCTTGACAATGGAGTTTGTAGCGTGAACGTAAGCTGGTAATTTGCTTGTAATGCATATTTATTCTTTAGGTCTTTTTAAATAATCTGTAAACTTAGGTAATGGTCCTTTTTTGTTGGTGTGCTCCTGGATTTTGTCTGTTGCCAGCATTGCTACCATCCCCACTGGGACATTCATTCAGAACTTATATCATTCGGCAAACATTTGAGTACCTACTTTCTGCCAGCTGTTAGTCTGTGACTTAATTGCCTAGTTTCTTGGGAGTAATGTTAGCAGAGGATAAGTGAATTGGATCACAGGACATTCTGGGCTGCCTGCAAAGTAGGTCATCCATACTGAAGTTCTGTATGGTAGTGATCCTATATTCTGTATTCTAAGGCAGTGCTGTCTAGTATAACTCTGATGATGAGAATGTCTGATCTGTGCTGTCTGTTATGGTAGAGACTAGCCACATGTGGCTACTGAGCATTTGAAATGTGGCTAGTGTGACTGAAGAACTGAAATTTTAATTTAAATTTAAATCACTACATGTGAATAGTGGCTATCGTATTGGATGGCACAGGTCTAAGGTATATAGCTGGTGTCTGTAGCTTAACTATTATTGCAGAAAGAAATTTAGGGCTTGGAGGAATGTTAAGAAATAATCCACTTACTTATTGTAGGTATTATCCTTAAAAATAGCTTTTCACCTTTACACATTCTCTTTAAATGCTTCTGGTTCAGAAAGATATCTGCCTAACAGCTCTTAACAGCTTCACCCAGCATCCTAGTAATATTTCTGAAACTCGGAAAAATTATGAGTAGCAGACATGTCAGGCATCCTAGTGGCAAAATTTGGATAGAATTCTTTGCTAACAGTAAAACAGCTACCGTTAAAATGCAATGATTTTTAAAATCGGTGGCTTCCAAATAAGAGATGGAGACCATCAGAAAACATGTCGGAAGATACTTTGTACCTAGCTGCTGTCTGTCCTCTGACAGA
This sequence comes from Ceratotherium simum simum, assembly GCF_057802395.1. Classification (NCBI taxonomy): domain Eukaryota; kingdom Metazoa; phylum Chordata; class Mammalia; order Perissodactyla; family Rhinocerotidae; genus Ceratotherium; species Ceratotherium simum. The sequence continues at coordinate 118,901,264 of NC_141940.1, read as the reverse complement.
GACCTGTGGTCTTATCTGACTGTGTCTATACTCCGAGGGTACTGATCTGTTGAATGGCCACAGTACGTTTCCCTTAGATTCCACTCACCCATCCTTCCCACCCCTAATTTTTCCTTTCAGAGAGAATGATGCCCAGAAATAGCTGGGCAGAAAAATTGGACACTGGCTCTTTGCTTTCTGGAAATTAAAATCCTTACCTGTGATTGGCAAAAGAATAGATGCATAGATCAATGGGACAGAACAGAGAGCCCAGAAATAGATCTCCACAAATACAGATCTTCCTTGACTTAACAATGGGGTTACATCCCGATAAACCCATTGTAAGTTGAAAATATCGAAAGTCAAAAATGCATTTAATACACCTCACCTACTGAACATCATAGCTTAGCCTAGCCTACGTTAGACGTGCTTAGAACACTTACATTAGCCTACAGTTGGGCAAAAGCATCTAACACAAAGCCTGTTTTATGATAAAGTGTTGACTATCTCATGTAATTGATTGAATACTGTACTGAAAGTGAAAAACAGAATGGCTGTATGGGGACAGTGGTTGGAAGTGTATTGGTCGTTTACCCTTGTGATCATTTGGCTGACTGGGAGCTATGGCTCACTGTCACTGCCCAGCATCCCGAGAGAGGATCATGCTGCATATTGCTAGCCCAGGAAAAGATCAGAATTCAAAGTTCTAAGTACGGTTTCTACTGAATGCATATCACTTCATCATGAAGTCAGAAAATAGTAAGTTGAACCATTTTAAGTCAAGGATCGTCTGTATAGTCAACTCGTTTTTGATAAAGGGGAAAGGTAATTCAATGGAGGAAGGATAGTCTTTTCAACAAATGGTGCTGGAACAATTGGACATTCATATTCACAAAAATGAACCTAGACACAGACCTTACACCTTACGCAAAAATTAACTTAAAATGAACCATAGATCTAAATGTAAAATGCAAAACTATAAAATTTCCGGAAGAAAACATAAGGGAAAATCTATGTGACCTTGGGTTTGGTGATGAGATATAACACCGAAAGCATGATCCATGACAGAAAAAATAGACCAGTTAGACTTCATTAAAATTAAGAATGTCTGCTCCATGAAAGACACTGTTGAGAGAATGAAAAGACAAGTTACAGACTGGGAGAAAATATTTGCAAAAGACACATCTGATAAAGGACTTGTATACAAAGAACTCCTAAAACTCCATGCTGAAGAGACAACCCAAGTAACAAATGGGCAAAGGATCTGAACAGACATCTCATCAAAGAGGATATGCAGATGGAAAATAAGCATATGAAAAGATGCTCAACATCATTTGTTACTAGGAAAATGCAAATTAAAACAACAATGAGATACAACTACACACCTATTAGAATGGCTAAAATCCAGAACACCAACAACACTAAATGCTGGTGAGGATGTGGAGCAACAGGAACTCTCATTCATTGCTGGTGGGAATGCAAAATGGTACAGCCGTTTTGGGAGACAGTTGGGTAGTTTCTTACAAAGCTAAACAATCTTACCATACGATCCAGCAGTCATGCTCATAGGTATTTACCCAACTGATTTGAAAACTTGTGTCCACACAGACACCTGCACATGAATGTTTGTAGCAGCTTTATTTGTAATTGCCAAAAATTGGAAACAACCAAGATGTCCTTCAGTAGGTGAATGGATAAATAAGCTGTGGTTCATCCAGACGATGGAATACTGTTCACCTAAAAGGAATGAGCTATCAAGCCATGCGAAAGTATAAGTGAATCTTAAATGCATATTGTTAAAGAAGCCTGTCTGAAAAGGCTACACGTTATATGATTCCACTTATATGGCATTCTGGAAAAGACAAAACTATAGAGATGGTAAACATATCAGTGATTGCCAGGGATTTGGAGGGAAGGGGTAGGAGGTTGAATAGGTGAAGCACAGGGGATTTTTTTAGGGTGGTGAAAGTGTTCTGTATGATACTGTAGTGGCAGGATACATGGCACTAGACATTCGTCAAAAACTATAGAACTTTACAGTACAAAGAGTGAACCTTAATGTATGAAAATTCCCAGGATGGAATGCAGACTGTGACAAAACAATCTAACTAGTAACCTCACCGAAGGGGGTGGGGAAGAAGGATGCTGAGCTAACTAACTTTGGAGTTGAGTGGAGACTGTAAGACCAAAGGCAGAAGGAACTGTACCTAGGCACTGTATTCAAGATGGTCAAGTTATTTCTCATGGGGGTACTGGTTAACAATTCTGAAGCTATTATGTGCGTATGCTGGACTTGAGCAGTTAAGAAATGGATTGTAGGTGGCAGGAGCTAGGTTTTTCACTGTTGGAGTGGAAATTTATAGATCAGCAAGGGGAGGAGGCTAGAATGATCCATGTGGTAATGGATTAGTTGGAGACATCAGCATGAACTCATGTTTAGCTTAATATAGATACAGGTAATGTAGAAAGAGTATAGATATGTGTATATACACAAATTAGTACGCACTCATCTGTTTCCTTGCTCTGCAGGCTGAGAGGGGCTAGAAGCAATGACACCCCAGTAGCAATGAGCACACCTAGTGCCCAGTTTGAAGCACTATTTGGTTTCTAATACCATTTCATAATAATAGGAACCAGGGCTCCTTGAAACGATGGCTGTTTCTAGGATTGGAGTACAGAACATGCAGGATGACCCGGGGGCATCTTACAGTGCCAGAACGTAAGGAAGTGCTTAAGAAAAAATCCACAGTGAAAGAGCTCCCGAAGGCCAAAGCTGAAACAATTGGAGCAACAAAATAAAATACTGGATTATAGAAATAATGTGTTATAGGATAATTATATATGAATTATAACCCAAAGTATAAAATAAACATCCGTGAGTCTGTACTGATATAAATAAATGATTGGGTAAATAAATGAAGAGACTAGACAAGAAGCAGTCTGTGAGTGTATGGGGAGGGGACAGTGGGGAAGTTGAACTAATTTAGGGGCCTGCAGAAAGTACTGCAGAACTGAGAAAAGGGAACAGCATTAGACGCACTGAGGTGGAAGAGCACGTCTCTGAAGATTACCCACTGCAGGATTTTGAAGAGACTTCTGCAGATGTCTACCTGTTTCATAGAGGGAGGCAGGACAAGGCCTCAGCATGACAGTAGCAGAAAGGTGTGAGGAAAGGACAGCCTGACTGGAAAAGGTCACAAGAAGACAGGTGGATGAGACAAAGAAGAATTGCAAGGAAGTGAATTGGAAAGAACAGAGTTTATGTCCACATGAGGGGAAGCAACAAGTATATTTTAAAGTCTTCAGCAGAAAAGAAAAGTCCCTTAACTTGGCTGATGCAGAAGCAGGGGTACTTGCAACTCTGTTTTAGGAAGCTAAAAACACCTAAAATAACTTATACTCATGGTTTTAAAGAAGTTGCAAGCATTCAGAAGGGTATAAAGTGAAAGAAAAGTAGCAATTTCTGCCGATATTCTCTAATCTCACTTTCCACTGATAGAGTGAATAGTTTCTTGTTTATCCTACCAGAATTTAGTTTATGAATGTAAAAGTCTGTAAATGTAATTAAAACACGCAGGCTCATAAATGGGATCATATTGTAGATGCTGTTTTGCAGTTTGCTTTCTTTATCCACCAATGTATCTTTCTATAGCCAGATATTTAGACTATTTTTAAAGAATGTATTTAATTAAACCCCTGTTGATGGAGATTTAGTTGTTTCATTGTTTTTTGCCGTTAGAAGTAATCAGTGTGTAGTGTATGTCCTCTGTGCCCCTGTGAAAGTATAGCTGTGTAAATTCATAGAAGTGGAGTGGCTAGCTCAAAGGGCACGTGCATTTTGAGTGTGCATAAACCTCGACAAATTTCCCTCCCGAGTTAACGAGCATGCCTGTTTCCCCACTCCCTTGTCAACACTGAAAGTATCAAAGTTTTAATCTTAGCAATCTCATTGGGAAAATATGGTCTCTCTGTTGTATTAATCTGCATTTGTAATTTTGTTCGTGTTGATTCGACATTTAAAATTTTTCATGCTTATTTGACATTTAAACATTTTTTTCTGTAAACTCTTTGTCCGTGTCTTGCCCCATTTTTCTGTTTTCTTACTGATTTGTAAGAGTTCTTAGAAGACTAATTTTCATATCAATCTCCATATTATTGCAAATATTTTTTCCAGTGTATCATTTGTCTTTTGACTTTATTTCATGCCATATATAAGTTTTTAATTTTTATGTTGTTGGTTGACAAATATTTCTCCTTATTGCTTCTAGGTTTTGTGTCATGCGTGGAAAGGCCTTTCCTCAGAAACTATTTTTCAAAGAGATATAATGTAAAAAAGGCTAATATTATACAGCCAAGATTATATAGACACTGACTTTATGGATGGTTGAATGAAACAAAGTTGTGAAATGAAACTATATACATTGTATTTTTTAGGTTTTCTCATGCAGTTTTTAAAAGAACTGGCAGAATATCATCAGGCTAAAGAACGCTGTGATGCAGAAACTCAGACAAATTCCACGTTTTCTCACAAAGACTCTCTGGGTAATTATAGCTTTCTTTCACAATTTCAATTCTTCTGTTTTCCCTTTGAGTGAAGGAAATGACCTGATTTTTACCATTTTATGTATTTGTCGCTTGAGCGGGGAGGGATGCAACCTGCAGGCAGCAGGGCGCTCATTTCCTCTGGGACCATGTTGCTGGAAGGGACTGGAAACTGCTCTCCAGGGCTGCTCCCTGCCCTCACGACTGCCAGGACTACACTTTCCAAATCGAGCAGGGATCCAAAGGCCTTTGTGCTTCCTTGCCTGTTGGGTTGAACCTCTCTTAACTGGGAGGTTCTTCCCTATGTCTCATCTAACTTTATTTTACAGCCACTAAGTGAGAAGATCCTAGACTATTTGCCTTGCAGAGAAGTAGAGAAGTCAGTGGCCCATCACTTTATTTTGTAGTTGAGGAAATCGAGATCGCCAGAGGAAGAGCAACTTGGAAACACCCAGTCTGGGTCAGAACTGATATTTGAGTCCAAGTTTTCTGGTCCATGATCTAGAGCGTTTTCCACTGTCCAGCCTTTCTGCAGTACCACCCTGCCCTTTTGTTAGTTGTACGCTGAGGGGAGAAAGGACACAGCTGGCTAAGATGATGTGATCAGTCGATTTCTTGGCCCTTCCTATTCCTAAAGAGCAATAGCACCTTTAACTTGTAAGAAGATAAGTTCGTAATTTGTAAAAACCGTATTGTATGACGAGGCCATTACCTTATTTAGTTAAGCTAACCAGAGTTAAGCTGACCAGAGACAAAACGCTGCCAATATTTTAGTCTACTACTTCCAGCCTTTTTTCCTGTGCATCCTTTCTGGTAGGGTTGGTGTTCTATGTGATTGCGAGTGTACTCTAGGTCCAGGTTTGGACTCTGCTCCTTGGTCAATTCCGATCCACAGTTGGTTTGAGGCCCACGAGTCTCCTGGAAAGAGCTCCAGAATGAGAGACAATCAACAGACCTGGCTTTAGTCCCAGTTATGCCATTAAGTAGTTGCTTAGCCCTCTGGGAGTCACTTAAACTGTATGGGCACCTGTTTCCTTCTCTGTAAAGTGGAAGACTTGAAACACATGATCTCTGATTGATTTTAAGGTTAGTCTTTTGAACATGTGTCAACTTTAACCCAAATCCAATAAAAGAGCTCTCTGCCTTGGCACTTAGAGATTGGAAAGAGATGCTGGTGTTTTCTGACTTAAACTGTACTCTTTGCTTTCTTTTCCCCCGACATTTTATGATCAAAATTTTCAAACATACAGAAAAGTTGAAACAGTTGTACAGTGAATGCTTATCTACCTAGATTCCACCACTAAATTTGTGTTATACTTGCTTGATCACTTATCTGTCCGTCCTTTAATCCGTCTTTATTGTTTAATGTTTCAAAGTAAATGGCAGACATCCCTGTAGTTTCCCTAAGTGTGCTCTCTGCTTTTGAACAGAGCTCTGGCTTCTTGCTCACCTGACCGCTTTTCTCTATCCTAATTTCCTGTGTTGTTTTTTAATAGCTGAGAAACTTCAACTTATTGATGATCAGTTTGCAGATGCTTACCCTCAACGTCCAAAGTTAGAATCTTTAGAAATAAAGTTAAATGAATATAAGAGAGAGATAGAACAGCAGCTTCGGGCAGAAATGTGTCAAAAGGTAGGCTTTATCTTGTTGCTATTAACCAGAGTGACAGTTTTGCTTGTCTTTTAATGTCTTAATCTTAGGTGTATGGGAAAATGTCTAGAATCTTTATTAATGAATATAATACTATACTGTTGTGCACGTTATTTTCCTTTCCAACTGATGTCATTTCTTTATGCCTTTTGAATGAATCATACAAGTACAATGAATGAGATGAAACTAAAGGTGAGTTAAACTAAATATATTTAGACAGAACATTAATGTTAAACCTAACCATGGAGAGAGAATTAGTTACTATTTCTTTAGTATAGTTATTGGTATTTACAATGATTTGTCATCAATTGGCAGTTGAAGTATTTTAAAGATACTGAAATAGCAAAAATTAAAATGGAAGAGAAAAGAAAGTCTGAGAAGGAATTAGCTGAGTTCCGGAATGAATTTGAGAGAGCTTGTCAAGTAAAATCTGAAGCCCTGATTTCTCGGGAAAAGACGACCCTTGCAAGAATTCAAAAGCACCAGGAGGTAATATTTTAAAATCATTTGCTGGGTGGCTATTTCCTGTAGCCGTTAGTAGAGTGGCTCATGGTCCAGGAGCGAGATGGGACAGTGGCTGGAACAGTCGATAGATCACGGCCCTAGAGATGCAGTAGGGACCGGGATCAAGAGCACAAGTGGAAGGATTGACGCAGATTCCCTTCTGCCGAGACTGCTGGAAGGACAGAACTGTGGATGTGAATGTTCTGTTGGGATTGTGAGAAACTCACACTAAATCCGCAGCAAATTTGAGGTTTAGGTAGCAGCTTCGAGGAGAGGATCAGAGGTGTGGAATGGCTGCTTGGGGGTAAAGGAAGAACAACTCTCTGAAGCAGACAGGACTGATCAAGCTGTGTTGAGGGCCCAGCTGAGATGGGCGGCCTGGAATCGAAGTAGACCAAACCAAGTGCTTGTGGATGATTGTTCTGTTATAGTGCTTGGGAGGATTTGTAAGGTCAGCGAGGGTGGAAAGATAGAGGTGATTGGGAAGTGGAGCTTTATAGAGCTGAATTTATTTGACTTGAGAAAGGCAGCCTATTTAATTGAAGACATTGGGGTTTGGTGGGGTGGTGAAGGGAACCAGAGGAGAGGGTGGGTGGCTACTAACCTAGGGGAGAAGGGGGGGAGAAGGGATCTGGGGATATTGACAGGTGGAAGAATAAGGGTGGGCCAAGAGGACAGAGTTGCAGGTTGAGGTTTCAGGGGAAGATTGGAAACAAAGTGCAGTGTGCTGCCATTGGAGCAAAGGTGAAGGTCCCTGGAGTAGAGGAGTCCAGGGCTGCGAGGGTCATCCATGTGGCCATTTGATCTTGTCACCTGGGTAAGTGACTGGACAGGAGGTAGAGGTTTAGGAGTGGCAGGGAGTGCGTGTCGACAGGAGGGTTTGGATCCACTTTAGGAAAAACAGGTTCCTTTTCCAGGGGTGCATCTCAGAGCAGACTGGCTCTGGGCACTGTTTCTTATCTACAGCCAGAACTACTGATATCAGGAGACGTTGAAAGTAGGAGGCTTCCCTCCAGCACCCACCCTTGCTCGGGGCGGTGTCTCAGTAAGACTCAGATATTTAATGGATATATACATTATACAAAGTCGCACTCCTCTATGATTTTCTATAGCACTTCTGGGAATTGGGCTCGTTTTAGCTAAAGATAAATGTTGGAAGCACAGGTCTTCGAGATGATTGGGTTGTGTTTAGACGAACAACTTCATCTTCAAGGTAGGTGACCGACTAGATCAGATCAGCCAGTTAACAGCCGAATCGCCATTTAGTTAACTGAGTCTCTGAAGGCTCTGGAGAAGGTTGCCATCCTCATAAAAAGCACCAGGCCTTTATTCCACCACCTGGAATGCTCTTCCCCTTCTCTCCCTGATAAAACTGTCCTCTCCTTCAAAATCCAGCTTAAGTGTCACCTCTTTGTGACACCTTCCCTGGCCCCCACTGACAGACTCCTTCAAGCATCGTTCCTGCCATGAGTCTTTTTGGACTTTGGTTGTGAAATCATCACATTGTAGTGTGATTGTTTGTTTCTCTCTCCCTGATTAACTGTGAATTTTTTAAAGATGGGGACTATATCTATTCATCTTTTTATATCTAGCTCCCAGTGTGCTCTTTGTCATATGATCGGTATTCAGTAAATCCTTGCTCAGTGAACACATAAGTGGAAGTGTGGCCTGTTCATTCGGGGGTTCATACGAGCTTGTTAATGCTGAGTCAGATAACCTATGAACTGAAACAGTCAAATGACAACAGAACCTTGGGAGTTCTAAGTTTTATTGCTGAATGTACATTTTGTCTCCTTTTTTCCTTCCTGAAGAACTTATCAAAATTTTAACTAAGTGTCTGAGAGATGTTAATTAACTAGGTAGAATAATTAGACAAGGGATGTTAGGAATATAGGGTAATGTAGTTTAACAGTCATTGGGGAAGGAGTAAGTTTTTGTGTAACTAGAATAGGCAAAAAGCATACCTTGAATTGGAGCCTCTTGAAAGTGAAATTGTTACTCTAAATGTCTGTCCTTCGATTGTTTCCTAGAATTTAGGAAGCAGTGTATTAGTTCAAATCTGTTTTATTTTCTTGAGCGTGCTTGCTAAAAATTAATGCTTTCCTATACAGACTGAAACAAAAGAAATTTATGCTCAAAGGCAGCTTCTACTAAAAGATATAGATTTGCTAAGAGGCAGAGAAGCAGAACTGAAGCAAAGAATTGAAGCTTTTGAATTGTAAGTAAGATGTGTTCGTTTTGGATATTCATAACGAATGAAATTAAAAAGAACTACTAAATATATGTCTTAGTATTCTGATGTTAATTGCCAAGCAGAGTTCTTGGTGTAAAGGTGACGCCTAGTTTAAAAGGCAGAAGTTAAGAGAAACAAAGACTAGGGTTTCACTTTTGAAACATTAGAGATTAGGATGAAAAGCAGAATGAGACACCATCATCAGGCTTACAGTAAGACCAGACAAATAATTTGAAGAAGTTAATAATGCTTTAACAAATCATATGTTTGGCATTTACTTTCCATCATTTAGATCTAATAGTTTCATGTGCATATAGAATTCCAGACCTGAATTCCAGATATCCAGACCTGCCGCATTTACCTGCTCTGCTGTCAAAAAAGGAAATACAGTGGCTCTGACTTGACTTGTACTGAGTGAAGCTATTTCTCATGGTGTGTGTGTTCTTTTTCTGAGTGCTCACAAGTGTTTCATCCTTCAGATCTTACCTGGGATTAATAACAAGCCCACCAGTCTATAGTTTGTGGAATAAGCCTTCTTTCCCATTTGAGATCTGCTATTCATTGACACTCACAGATACTCCAGAATCTTATTTCATTAAAGAATTTGTTTCCATCTTCATTAATGTTCTTTTCTCATTTATATGTAGGCTGGATTCGTTTGATTTCTTCTCTCTGCCTACCTTACTCTCTTTTTGGCAATAGTTAAGAGGTAAATTGATTACGAGAGAAAAAAAAGACGGAACCAGAGATGGTTCCTGATTATATAATCACTTCTTTACCTCTACTTCCCCTGCTTCCCCTCCCTCTAGGTATATAAGCTTAAATGTAGTTTACTGCTCCTTTGCTTTACAGGTTAGCCAGCAGAGGGAGCTAACACACAGAGCTTTAGCCTCTGCCTGGAATGGTCAGCGTTCTGTAGCACTTCGCATTATAGCTTGATCTAAGTACCTGAGAACCCAATTCCCTGGCTCTGGAATTGGTTTCGTGGTTGATTGAAGGTCTCACTATGAAGACCATTCCATTCCTAGTTATTTGGAAGTTCTGACTGATCCATCTATTTTTGGCTCTCTCTTTAGGCACTCTTCAATATTTGATCGATAGATTATTAAATACCAAAATCGAATCTTCTACCTTTAATACCTATGGGCTGATCAATTAAATCTCACAGTTAGAAACAATTTTATAGAAGAAATAAGCACTTAAGTACACTGACTTCAGTTTGGTTTGTAGCTTTGTAACTAATAATGTCATTCTTTCATCCCTGGATTGATTATGGCCATTTATCACTTGTAACCATTTTTTAAGTGTGAATCATCTTCTGTGAGAAACCACTTTGGTCTGGACACTTTCACACACCCTGCAACCAGGTGCTACCATATAGCTCCATCTGCTAGTTCAGATCCGTCATCACTAGGTCAGTTCATAAAATAGACGGAGGATTTCTGCCTCTTTTCGTTTACTTCCCAGCGGTGACAGTCACATCACAGTTTTAGTCTGTGGAGCTAAAAACACATGTTATTTTTTTCCCCTAAATCCTTTACTTCAGATATTATAGTTTTCTTATTTGCTTTATATATTTTTGCTAATTTCAGGGCCCAGAGGCTACAAGAAGAAAAAAATAAAAGCGTGACCGAGGCACTTAGGAGACGGGAGCTGAATATAAAGAGTATTGAGGAGACCTATGACCAAAAGCTCAAGAATGAACTGCTAAAGTAATTGTTAGGCATTTTAAAAGAAGTCATGTGTTTGAATGAAGTTGATGGAAATGTGGCAACACTGAGGAAGTAGATGAGACTAACATTTTATGACAAAATTTACTGTTTAAAAAAAATATGTTTTCATAGACAGTCAAGCCTTTCCCATGAGTATTTGAGTTAAGATGGTTTTAAAGAGTATAGAGAATAGCATCCTCTGCTCATTCTTATTTGTAGCTTCTCTAACATTTATCGAGGGCCTGTGATTTGCTTTAATTTTTAGGGCACCATGTGACTAGCTCAGCTTGCACAGCTGGTAAGCTATAAAATTAGAATTACAGTCACATTTAGTTATCTTTTCCTCTACCCCGCTTATACTGCCACTAGATGGGGATATCTAACAATTTAGAAATTATTTGACTTAGTGGTTATAGTAGTGGTCAATGAACATGTACCTTATATTCCTTCAAGATTCTGGAAAGGCAGAATCAAAAGAAATAAGCTAAAGTTAACTATATGAAGCAAAAAATGATATAGGGAAAGGAAAATATGGACAACTAGGGTTACTATGGCTTTCCTATTGTCTGAGTTTTGCGTTCCAATGAATAATTCCTCAGTGCAAACACATTGAGCCCATGTGGTAACTTCTCTCCCCTGTGCTCAGTATAGTGTCTGGCATGTAATAAGTATTCAGTTAGTACTTACTGAGTAAATGAATTCCTAGCAAAGAGATGATTCAGCTTGGCTGCTCTGGGTATTTCTTAATCATTGGCCTCTTTTTACTGCCTTGCTCATAATTTGTCATTGATATTTCATTATGTGGTACTTGCAAAAGTTTCTTGAGGTTATTGTTTAAAAGATTTCTATTAAAAAAGAAATACAGCACCTTTTCCATGTATCAGTTTTCTAATGATGGATTTTATCTACATATTTTATGTCAGCTCCTCTAATACAGTAGTAAACACTGAAGTCTCTAGTTGTTAAACTTTTAGGAATAAACGAGTAGAAGTGTGTGCGTTAACTTTACATAGCCATGGAAATAGTGAACTATTTGGTCTCGTTTGTCTGGCTTTGGGTGTCTTCATAGCAAATGTTGGAGTTTGGAGGATATTTACCATAGGAGGCCTTCTCTTTCCTTTCTCCCATCTCTGAGCCAGAAAGTCAGCTGGGAACAGCTGGTGGAGATAAGTAAAACTCCGTGAAAATGTACCTCTTGGTATCACTAATCCAGATATAACGCTGTTGGCAATTGGCTCTCAATACTGTGCTCAGCTCCTGCGAGCGAAAGTTCTTATCCTGGTTGGGGGTGGGGAGGCGGTCAGGTGGATTGGAAGTGACTGACTTGTTATCATTTGGGATTTAGAGTCTGTGGTGTACAGTGCAAGTTGAACTTAATTTACTCCTTTGTGTCAGTCGAGACCAGCTGAAACGCAATTGCTCTCAGTAACCTCACAATAACACGACCCTTCATTTCATGTGATTGAGTTTTTGGGACCTAATTTACAGGATCGCAGCAGGGTGTTACTAGACCTTTTATGTTCAGAATTTGGATCCCTGGCCTTAGCACTAAGATACTCTGCAGTTTATGCATTGTCATGGTCAGTGCCCTTAGGTGCCCCGGTGCCATAGATAAGCTCGTGCATTGATAGCAGTCTGTCCAGGAAAGTGACAGGAACTCATTTTTAGTCATTCTAATTCTCAGGTATCAACTTGAACTAAAGGACGACTACATCACTAGAACTAATAGACTGATTGAAGATGAAAGGAAGAACAAAGGTGATTCTTGGGGGAAAAAAGCTGTATTTTTCAGTTATGATGTAGGTTATTAGCTTCCTAAATTGGGTCTGTTCTATATCCTAAAAATATATAGCTTGCACTTCATTGATACTACAAAATTACACATTTTTTGTCCTTTTAATTTTACCAAATTAAAAAAGTAATCATTGTTTTTCATTACGTTTTTGCAAACCTTCATGTTTAACCTTTTATGTATTCACAAAGTTCAGTGATTTATTGGCAGGATTTATCCAACTTTATTTCAGTATTCAATATATTTTGATAAATAAATCTGTGATTGGCAAGAAGGTGGCAGAAACTTATTGCCACCCAGTAAATATTACTCTTAACCGTGAGAGACTTCACTTTTTACTTACAGAAAAATTTATTTTAACTTCTCTGTCCCCTGTGACCTGGTTTCTTATTTCTTTTACTTCTAATATATTTTTATGCTTCATGATGTTTTCACTTGACATATAACCTCCTAAACTGTTTTATACATTAGCCCAGGACTAGGGGAAGTTGGATAATTTTTCAATCTTCAAGTATTTTACATTTCAGTATATTTCTAGGAACTTGCCTGTGACAAGAAGTTGAACTCCTGTTGGAAATTTCAAGTGAATTCTTGGGAGTAAACAAGGGCTGGGTACTTGATACTGACCTGTAAGGTCACCCAGTGTGTGGCTGCTCCTTTGGAACTATCTTGCGGAGACTAATACTTCTTGAGAAATTAGTACCATCATTGTATTCGGCAAATTATTTTTTTATCATATATCTGCACAGACTTGTGTTAGATGAAGCGAAAATGACAAAATAGTAACTATAAAATCGTAACAGACAAATCTTGGTCTTTAAGGAAATTCAGATCTGTCAGCATGAGAGCTCTGAGCAGATGGTGTAACTCTGGTGAGTGTGTGTAGCAGGAGGAAGTTCACCACACATGACCGTTACAACTAACTGCCCATCACCTCTTGGGTAACAGGGCTTTATTTCTTTCTTGCCTGCTGATTTTTTGACTCCAACATCTGCTATTTTAGGTTATGAAATAATGGTCATTAGGTCTGCTGTACTGGCCATAAATTATTAAATGACTTCTGTATTCACTAGGAAAACATGATATTTAATTGGTGGGCTCTTTCTTTCAGAAAAAGCTATGCATTTGCAAAAGGAGCTCACAGCTGTTAATTCAAAAAAGGAAGAACTCAATCATTCTGTAAATCGTGTGAAAGAACTTGAGGTAATTGTTAAGCCTGTTGTTTTTTTGAACTAGATGTTAGACAATATCTGAAATTTTAGTTTTAGTCATACATAATTTATCTTAAGTATCCTCTTGATATGTTGGGACTGTTTATTATGTGACTAAAAGTGGGTGGCTGAACTTAACTTATTCAGTCGTTCTTCATTTCAATCGTAGTCTCCTAGGGAGGCCTAGAAAAGAGAACGTCCTCTGGGGCCTAGAGTCCTGCTTGAATCCTCTCTCTCTCCCCTACTGCTTGGGTGCCCTTGTGCAAGTTCCGTGACCTGGGATTCCTTATCCGTGAACTTGGGGATATTGCCCACATCCTGTGGTTGTTGAGGGACTTCAGTGAGCTGATTTGTGTGCCTGACCCCTAGGCAGTGCCCGTTCATCTTAGTTTCTACCTCAGCCTCTCTCCCTTCCTGTCAGCAGCAAGAGAAAGTTCCTATCACTGCATCGGGAGCTTACAGGTGAAAACAAAATGAGATGCATTTTTCACATGCCACTGTTACCTTATTTCTGTTCATTCATGAGCTTGCCATCTGAAACACAGAGTTGGAACTTTAAGTACTTAAAATATGTTCTGTATATAAAATTTATTTTTGCAACAGTGATGACTGACTGATTTGAGAACTTTGCAGACTTCTGTACCCAAACACGAGATATATTATATTAAGAAAAGGAAAACACCCCATAGCATGTTAGTGATATCTATCTCATCTTTTCATATTTAAAAAACCATATTGCTATAATCTGTGATTGCTCTTGGGCCTTGGTTGCATCTGGAAAATGGGGTGAAGCCCTTGTTTTGTGGGATGGGGTTCTATATAATTCAAGTTGGATGAACTTCCCTCTGCCCCAACTCTAGGGCAAAAGATGACTTTCATTGTTGTGGTTAGGGTCTTGTGGTTGCAGAGACCCGGATTCTGTCAAGTGACCTTAATTACATTGTGACGCCCAGCTTTTACTTAAACAGTATTGCAAAGTCGTCGTTCAAATATGTTTTCCTTTTGTCATTCCAGCTTGAGTTAGAGTCTGTGAAAGCCCAGTCTTCGGCAATAACAAAGCAAAACCACCTGCTGAGTGAAAAGGTTAAAGAGATGAGTGACTATTCACTCCTCAAAGAAGAGAAACTGGAGCTTCAGGCACAAAATAAATTACTTAAACAACAACTAGAAGAGAGTAGAAGTGAAAACTTGCGTCTCCTAAACCGTATGTCTTTTTTTCTGATTTGCATGTTTTTGTAAGTCATATTAGCTTTGTATTATGAAACTGTGCTTTGTACCTGCAAGGGAGGCTTCAATCGAGAAGATTTTATAAAATTAAGATTCTTGGATTGAAGTTACTCCTTCTTTGCTTGCTGGTGCATAATTAATAGTGTCACTAAGAAGAAATATTTTTGAACTGTACAAATCTGCCTCCGGATGGTACTAGGCTCCCCTCCCCCTCTGACCGCTGGTTGGTTTTGGCCAGTGGGGACATCCTCAAGCACTTGGAGGGAGGTCGAGGTGGTTATTGTCCCCCTACCTCCATGACTGTGGCCCTGGGCTGGCCCTGTGCCTCTCAGCCAAGCAGGATCCCCGTGCGTGTGGAATGGCCTCTCACTAGCACTCTATGCCTAGGCCAGTTCGCTCTCTCCAGGTCTGGGAATTCCTTCCTCCCCGACCCTCCAGGCCCAAGGAATAGGTAACAGCATGGCCCGTTACTAGCCCGGGGAACTACACCATCCTTTGTGGCTACCCTACGTAAGTCACTCTTTATTAAAGGGTCCTCCAATGACCCGAATTGGGGATGCCATCTGCTTTCTGCCTGGACCCTGAGTGCCACTGACAGATGCACAGATCGGGTTGGACCGTGGGGCACTCGTCCACAGGTTTTGATAGAGTGCTCCTTCTATGCCTTCTGTGCTTGATAGAGGAGAGGGGCAGGTTTTCAAGTTAATTTGAGGATTTCAAAGGATTCTTTTACTTGGAGTAGGACTCTGGAGAGTAGTCAAGTTTGCATTTACATGCTTTAAATTTTTCTGTTCTGAAATTTGTGAATCAGGATTGCTCCTAGCCCATTTAATAGAATTAATTGCATGTGTACAAAGAAGAGGAACAACAATTTGAAACGTCTTTAGCTGCTTTTGTCAAGTGAAATGAGAACACTTCAGGTTGGTAATGACCGGGCTTTTTTTTTCACCTTCGTAGGCATAGCTCAGCCGTCTCCTGAGCTGGTGATTTTTCAGAAAGAGTTAAAGAAGGCAGAAAATGCTATTGCGTTTGAGCATAAGGAGTTCGAAACCCACAAGCAAACTCTGCAGAAACAGCTGCAAAGTGAAGTGAGTAGTGCTCTTTGCTCATCCAGATGTTAGGCCGGTCCACTTTGGAGATGTGTAAACTTGGCATCCGTCACACCAGCATAAATCAGATTTATTTTAACATCAAAAATTACTCCCCCACTATGCCACGGGTATCCTTTCTCATCGGAGAAAATTCTCAAGTGATTGTATGACTTTATATTCATAATAGTAGTAAAATCCAGAGGAAAGCAAACAAACCTAAACACAAAATTTTCTAAGTCCTGAAAATGGTGCCCACTGTTAAAAATGTCTCTTGATTCTCACCCTGCGACTTACACATATTCACGGTCTCTTTCTGATGTCTGCCTCGTGCCCTGGAGTAACTATTCTTTGAGATGAGTGAAAAAGGAAGAGGATGGGCTGGCCCGGTGGTGTAGTAGTTAAGTTCACGTGCTCTGCTTCGGCGGCCCAGGTTCTCCGGTTTGGATCCTGGGCATGGACCTATGCACTGCTTATCAAGCCATGCTGTGGCGGCATCCCATATAAAGTAGAGGAAGATGGGCACGGATATTAGCCCAGGGCCAATCTTCCTCAGCCAAAAGAGGAGGATTGGCAACAGATGTTAGCTCAGGGCTAATCTTCCTCACCAAAAAAAAAAAAAAAAAAAAAGGTAGAAAACTTGTTTGTGCGTTCTGTCGTTGTTGTGTTATAGGCACTCCATGGATTACAGGCGTAAAGCTGCTCGGAATTGGCAAAACAGAAAATGAGAATAAGCCCGATCAGAGAACTGCTCCTTTTGAAGTGAGCTGTGATTTGTTCTACATTGATTTCTTTTCTTTCTCTACATCTTTTCAGATTGAGCATTCTGCACAGCTGAAGGCCCAGATATTAGATTACGATGCCTCTGTAAAGAGGCTAACTACACAGGTTTCTGATTTAAAATTGCAACTGAAACAAACTCAGACAGGTTAGAGACATTTTTAACTTATATGTGTATGTGTGTGTGTGTGTAAAGCTTCTGACGTTTGTGGAATGATCGTTACTCACTGAATTTTTAGTAATTCTCATAGTAGGGGAAAAGCCATAGAAATATGTATCAGAAGTAAACCTCCCTGTCCGTTTCAGGAATACCAGCTTGGTCATCAGCTAAAGTGACTTGCTTTCACAGGTGGCCCCTGGCTTGGGACAGCCTCATCACCCCAAATAGGAAAGGTGTGGTGGTGACACAGAAGTCCCCAAATTCATTCTGGACCTAGGCTTTCCTTTTTCATTTGTTCCTCTGATAATCAGGCCAATCGACTCTTCAGTGGTTTTCTGTATTCCTTGACAGATGTGTAAACATATAGCAGAAACAGGATGGCCTAGCAAAAAGAGCATTGCTGCTAAAATCAGAAAACGGTTTTTGTTTTTCGACCCCAATTTTGAAGTTAGTTGTTTGACCTTGGGCACGTTCCTTTAACTTCCTTGGACCTCCATGTCCTCATTTGCAATGGGGATAGTAACACCTACCGTGCCATGGTGAATGAAGATGCAGTGAGGCAGGTTCCAGTACAGGGCCTGGGACGTATAACATACTCAGGGCGTGGTTACTGCTGTCATTTGATTACTGTGTCTTCACCATGGATGCGTGACCCTGCCCCTTCCTACTTCTTAACGAGTATACTGCAGCTTAGGTATTTTCTCTAGCTGCTTTCAAGCTCAAAGGAAGTTTCTGTGTGTTACCGGTTGAACTGCTTTCTCCTGCTTTCTGGTTCTGAGCTTCCTCGGTGCCCGTTTGCACTCTTTCCTCCTCAATCCCTTGTTCCGTACTCCCTGCACTAGTTTTAATCTCTTTCCTCATTTCTACTCTTTCCTGTTCTTCATTTTCTCTCAACAATTCTGTTCGCCAAACTGCCCACAGCTGAAACCATGGCGATCTCGTATCAAGAAAAGTAGTGTAATGAAGATGGAACCTTTTCAAACACATGCATTGCCCATTGCAAGCATCTGTCCTGTAGCACCAGCGAAGAGGCATTGTGGAGAGGAGCCGTCACATGTACTGGCTTTGCGTTGGGAGATCCCAGCGGCTCTCCACCTTGCTAACTGTGTGACCAGCCTCAGTAAGCCTCAGTCCCTGATCTGTAAAATGGGAGCAGTGAGAGTTCTTAGCCCACAGCGTTATTGTGACTGCAGGTCTTCATTCCCTTCTCTGAAACTCGGGCCAAACACTGGTTTTCTGGGGCAGCATCCTGTGGTGAAACACGTTAATTATTTTGCAGTCAAATGCATGAATATTCATGCTGGGTGGAATAAATAAAGGTTATAAAGGGATTTACATCAGTTCAGGTCAAGTTTTTCAACCAAATGAGTTCAGGTCTGGTTAGGCTTTGCCACCCAATAAATTATGAATAAATTTTCAGTTCCCAGAGCTTTTTGGATTTCAAGATTGTGCATAATGGATTGTGCAGTAGTACACGTTACAAAAGAAGGCCTATGAAGCCATAGTTGGTACATACAAGCTCTCAATAAATGTTAATAATTATTATCATTACTGTGGCTTCAGAAAGTGTTTAATGTGCAAGTTTCTCCTTATTCTTCCTTTCTCTCATTTTTCAAAAATAATTTTCTTGAGTATATTTTAATTGTGTTCTCCGCCTCTTCCCCTCCTTTCTCACATTACCTTTCTGTAACCTGCAGCCCTAGAGAATGAAGTGTACCGCAACCCGAAACAATCTCTGATCGATCGTTCCATCTGTGGACTAATGGTGCCTCACGACGATGGTATAAGTGAGGATTTCTTGAAAAATCCTCTCCAACGGGAAAAGCTGACAACAGGCACAGTTACACCAAGGATCACAAGTTATCCCAATGCCAGCATGGAGGGTAGTTCCCCCGATTCTGACCTTGAGTTTGTAGCCAATACCAAGGCAAGAGTGAAAGAACTAGAGCAGGAGGCACAGCGCTTGGAACGAGCTTTCCGAGATTACCACCGAAGAGTGAGTCAGCACCCCGTGAAGAGCCCATTGGCAGCGCCAAGCCCACCACCCCTGCACTTGCTAGACACTCTCAAGAACATCACTTCAGGTTCCTCCAAGAGACGTGTTTTTGCAGAGGACAGACTTGTCTTTGAGCGGCCTCCAGTGGGCACATGTACAGAGGAGAAGAGCGATGCGTCAGAAGCGCTGATGGGCAGCTCGGCCTCACGGCTCCACAGAGGCCCTTCCTCCAGACGCCTCTCCTCCACTCCCCTTCCAAAAGCTAAACGAAGCCTGGATGGTGAAATGTATCTGGAAGGTAAGCTACTGCAGAAAGGGCTGCAGGATGCCCTGGATGTGGATGCATCTGATCTTCAGTGGCCTCCTATCTGAGTAAGAGTGCAGCCCTAGGCACCAGGAGGGCAGTAGTGGAAAGAGTGCGGGAGCCAGGCCTAGGGAAGCCCAAGCTCAGTGTCCTCTCTCTGAACCTCGCTTTCCTGCTTAGCAGGGTTGGAGTGGGAGGCAGTGGGAGAGAGGGTCAGCTTCTAGCATTTTGCTTGGCACGCAGAGGTGTTCAAAGAGGGACAGTGGCTTTTCCTTTACTGCTGGTTGGTTTTATACATTTTATTGTTATCATTGCGGTTTCATTTAGGTGCTTGAATTGTTAATTTTGTGGATCACTTATGCATCATACTCAGCTGTTTGCAAGGATAATAGAATTTATTTTCAAAGTAATAGAACTCCTTAGAAACCACGTTGCTGTCTTCTCCAAACAATTTGTAATATTCTCACCCTGGTTCCTTCTGCCCCTTAGGTCTGGGCCGATCTCGCGTTGCTGCCCCGAGTCCTTGTCCTGAGGGAACACCCCAGCCTTCACCTGCCGAGTCTAGGCACAGCCTTTCCGTCCATTCTCTCTCCAGCCCTCCGGAGCAGAAGGCCAGGTAAATACCGCATTCTGGTCAGTCTCAGCTGAGTCTGGTTAGCTGCATGGGGTCTCAGCCTTGACTTGTTTGGTTTTTTTAGGGGATATTAAAGACCATGTGGCAGTATAGAATTTGCAGTCAGGTTGTAAGATGATGTGTGATCTTTGAGAATCATCTGAATTGCCTGGGGGAAAAAGATACCTTTTAGCAAATAGGTAATTTCTGCTTGTTTGCTAAACTTATATATGGAATATGCACTATGGTATCAATAAGCATCTTCATAGTTCCATGAATAGACCAGGTTTATAAAGATAAAAAAACCAACGTACAAAATCTACGAAAGCAAATACAGTTTATGTTTAAACTTGAAACAGTTTCATACAATGATTAAAAAGTCATTTAAAAATATTTTGGCATTTAAATATAAACAAATAAGCTTCCAATTTGTCTATCATTGAAATAAATTCTAAAGTGATGATGGGTCCTTGGGTATGATTGCTGAAGCAGGATGGGGTAGATGTGTTTAGAAGCTCGATGGTGGGTCACTCAGGCTGGGATTCGAGTTGCATGTGGGCCTCCTGCCTGTGCCTGGTCCCCATGGCGGGAGATTCTGACTCCTTAGTTCTGGGTTTGATCCTGGGCATCTGCAAGATGAATCATTTCTACTGTACAGAGTTGAAAACTGCCACATGTGCCTATATGTAATGTTTTCTTTTTTTTGGTTGTTTTTTTGTTTTTGAGGAAGATCAGCTGTGAGCTAACATCCATGCCAATCCTCCTCTTTTTGCTGAGGAAGACCAGCCCTGAGCTAACATCTATTGCCAATCCTCCTCCTTTTTTTTTTCCCTTTTTCCCCCCAAGGCCCCAGTAGATAGTTGTGTATCATAGTTGCACATCCTTCTAGTTGCTGTATGTGGGACGCCGCCTCAGCATGGCCAGGTGAGCGGGGCGTCGGTGCGCGCATGCGCGCCCGGGATCTGAACCCGGGCTGCCAGTAGCGGAGTGCGCGCACTTAACCGCTAAGCCACGGGGCCAGCCCCTATAATGTTTTCTTATATTGCTCTTTTCTGTGATAAAGCCAAAGAGACAAGACACACCCGTGCCGAGTTAGGGCACTCTGATGTACATCAGGCTTATAGTATTGCATCTTTAGCTGGCTTATGCTGATGGCGTACAGAATTTTTTTTTTCAAAAATGTTCTGTGGTTCTTGAAAAAATAAACTCCTCCTAGGAACGAAATTGAGAATGCAACATTATTCTTTGTTAACAAGGGTAGTACCTACCTCACAGCATGAGGCAGTTACGAGGAGTAACTGAGATAATGTGTATTAATTACTTAGAGTGATGCCTGGTGCCTGGTGAGTGCCCAATGCAGTGTAGCTCTTATTCTTACTGAGCTGAAAAACAATTAATTTTCTAAAGCATTTTCCTGAGTCACACAAGGTTTTTATCACCCTGTGCTCTTGGGTTTACGTTATTAAAGCTTCACATTCATGAATTTTATTCTTCCAATCCAGTCTTTATCAAAGACACGCTGAACTTCAAGACAAAAATGAATTTTCAAATCTGGACAAGCTAGCTTTTAAGGATAATAAGGAATTTGAATCATCTTTTGAATGTAAGTCCAAATATGAGTACTGGTTTTTATAAGTTGAAAATGTAGAAATCTTAGTTTTGGTGAAATATATCCATTTTTATAAAAAGCAAAGCAGTTACAAAGTAGGACATTTGTATTTTGTCATAAAACCACAAATACAGATATATCGCCTCGTTTTTATATCAGAGATTTTCAGGGGTGCGTTTGAGTTCTATTTTTAAAAATTTCAGGATAATCAATCATTTCAAAGTTGGAACTAAGCCCACAAGTAAACCTTAACTTAATTTACCAAGTTTAGGATTGCCTCAGATTTAAAATAATTGATTTTTTAATTTGTTTTTTTTTTTTTTCGTTTTTATGGAATATGAAGAAGCTAAGTTATTTTTCTTTAAATTATACTGATTCTATCAACTGCCTCAGATTTAGGAAACCCATTCTTAGTGAAAGAATGGAGGTGACAGAAAATGAGCTAAATTGTCTAGAAACTGGTGTCCTGGCTATGGCCTGCCTTAGATTGCTCCACCTGGGAGCCTGCTGCTTAAGTATAAAATAGGGGTGTAGAGTTGATCATCTCTGACATTCTTCCCAGCTTGGGACTTCTTTATATTTATATATAACCTATCATTTAGTCTCATGAGCTTCATTGCGAAGTCTGAAAGTATAATATAGTTTTTTTATTAATTTCATAATAGTTTATAACATTGTGAAATTTCAGTTGTATATTATTGTTTGTCAGTCACCATTTAAATGCACCCCTTCACCCCTTGTGCCTGTCCCCCTCTCCTCTTCCCCCTGGTAACCACCAAACCGTTCTCTCTGTCCATGTGTTAATTTATCTTCCACATTTGAGTGAAATCATACGGTGTTTGTCTTTCTCTGTCTGGCTTATTTCACTTAATAAAATACCCTCCAGGTCCATCCATGTTGTTGCAAATGGGACGATTTTGTCTTTTTTTATGGCTGAGTAGTATTTCATTGTATGTATATACCACATCTTCTTTATCCAGTCATCTGTTGATGGACACTTGGGTTGCCCCCACTTCTTGGCTACAGTGAATAATGCTGCAGTGAACATAGGGGTGCCTAAACCTCTTTGGATTGTTGATTTCAAGTTCTTTGGATAAATACCCAGTAGTGGGATAGCTGGATCATAAGGTATTTCTATATTTAATTTTTTGAGGAATCTCCATACTGTTTTCCATAGAGGCTGCACCAGTTTGCATTCCCACCAGCAGTGTATGAGGGTTCCCTTTTCTCCACAACCTCTCCAACATTTGTTATTTTTTGTCTTGGTGATTATAGCCATTCTAACGGGTATAAGGTGATATCTTAGTGTAGTTTTGATTTGCATTTCCCTGATGATTAGTGATGTTGAACATCTTTTCATGTGCCTATTGGCCATCTGTATATCTTGGAAAAATGGCTTTTTATATCCTCTGCCCATTTTTAGATCAGGCTATTTGTTTTTTTGTTGTTGAGTTGTATGAGTTCTTTATATATTGTGGAGATTAACCCCTTGTCAGATATATGATTTGCAAATATTTTCTCTCAGCTGGTGAGTTGTCTTTTCATTTTGATCCTGGTTTCCTTTGCCTTGCAGAAGCTCTTTAGTCTGATAAAGTCCCACTTGTTTATTTTTTCTTTTGTTTCCCTTGTCTGAGTAGACATGGATTTCAAAAAGATCCCTCTAAGACTGATGTCAAAGAGTGTAAGGCCTATATTCTGTTCTAGGAGTTTTATAGTTTCAGGTCTTGCCTTCAAATCTTTGATCCATTTTGTGTTAATTTTTGTGTATGGTGAAAGATAATGGTCTACTTTCATTCTTTTGCATATGACTGTCCAGTTTTCCCAGCACCATTTATTGAAAAGACTGAAAGTGTAATATTTTGAACAGTTAAATGAAAGGCCTTAATAAATTTTACAAATTCTTTGTCACTAAATTTCTTAAATCGTTGATATTTAAATAGAATTCAAGTGATTATCAGCAAGTCAGATGCATTCTTCTCTGTCACTGGATTGATTTTCCTATTGGGTAATGAATTGAGTTTTGTAAATGAATCTCATTCTTTAAAGCCTAAGAACACTTGGAGAAGTGACTACATTGGCACACAGCCTCGTTGAGAACTTCTTAGAATCCTGTAAGGAAAAGGTTGGCCTGGTTGCTTTGGCTGAAACTTCAGTGCTTGCAGTTAGCTACCCCTACCCCACGCTGCACTCCCTTCTCTTGCTGTTGTTACTAAGAACTCACGGGACGATTGTCTGCACCTCGTGTAGATGCAGGGAACACGCCATGGCACTTTGAAGTGAACGGCTTCCATCCTGCTGGCGACATGCATCACGTGGACGCTGCTGCAGCCGCTGTGCCCACCAGCCCCGTCTCCTATCGCTACCCCAGTAAGTTTTTCTTTGTTTTAACTAACAAATAGCATGGCCGCATCCTGAATGCCAACCTCTGCTCTGTAAACTCTTTCATGTATCTCTGAAGGACCTTTTGTAAGCATATTATTCAAAGTCTTGGGGTTGGGGTCTTATCGTTGTTCATGACATTTCTGAAGTAATTCCCTATTTGAACATGTAAAGACAGAGCTGAGGAGAAAACTGTGCAGGCAAGGCTTCTCGTGTAGCCTTCCCGGGCCAGTTGCTTTAGAACATTTTTCTTGTCCAGAGTCTGACAGAGCAGTTACCCTTTTGCTTAAGACACTTCTGCAAAAACCGTTTCCTGAGCACCTTCATATCTTGGGAAATCATGGTGGAAAATTGAAATAATGGTTAACACCCATTATATGTTCTTAATGTGATTGTAATATTTTAATGTTATTTCTTTTTCTATCTATTTGCTTCCTTTGTATCTTAAAAACTTAGGACAGAAAAACCTTTATATTTTGATCTTGGGAAAAGCTGATGATGCTGGAGGAAAACTGGTTGTCAGACTTCTCTTGTCTGGCTCCCTTTCTCTTTCCTCTTCTCTTCTCCAGATTACCCGCTTCCCTACCAGTGTGGAGGGAGGAGCGGGAAGCTGGAGGCGGAGATCTGAGCTGCGTTCCAGGGCTCAGGCCAACAGCCAGGTTCTTTTCTCCTTGGACCAAAGTGTTTAAGCCTCAAACTTGAAAGGACATTCCTCAAGTAAAACCGTCTCTTAGTTCCTTCCAAACATTGGGAAAACATCACCCCCAGGACCTATGCAAAGCCTCTTGTAAGCAGTTTCTTGGTTTAAGTCACCACACTCAGGAATATGAGGAATTGCTGGAAGAAGCAAGGGATTTTGAGAGGGTTGATTTTACTGATTCCTGAGTAAGTCTGCTTTGGAAAGCACTCATCCACCGAGACGTGATCAAGAACTGGGCACTTTCCTGGGGCTGGGCATACAGCAGTGAGCCCACCTAAGCCCCTTTTCCCCAGACCCAAGCCTCTAGGGTGAGGGTCGGCCGGTCAGCACACCATCCCCGAGGACCTCCGGTGCGATAGGTACTGAGTAGGGATGGTGGCCACCAGAGAGCAGATCTAACAGCAGCCATCTGGCAGAGTCCTGAGTGAGTAGGGAATAAAAATAACGTACTAGAAGAAGAGAAACCAACTGAGTAGATGGGTGTTCTCCCTCTGAGATATAACGTAGATTATAATAATGGCTTTTAAAATTATTATTAAATAGTGTGGTTGCGTTTTAATCATTGAGAAGTTCTCTTATATTCTTCATTCCCCTTCTTCATCTGGGTGCAAAGGGAAATGAAAAAGGCTGAAACTTGGTATCTTTGAGCTGCCCAGTAGAAATGCTTCTTTTCTTTGCTCTTATGTCCAAAGAGGCTTCTTTGTATCACTCTGCAGCTGCAAAGTATGCCCCACAGCAAAGAAGTAGCCCTTTTTTTTTCTTGATCTTTTGTAATTGGCACCACACCATTCCTGTTTTGAGGTTGCTCTTCCCTATGAGAAACGACCCTGTGTAGGAGTAACCATTGTTCCACCAGCAAGGAGGAGATTGCATCTCTGCCTGTGGAAATGACTGACTGTCTCCTGTGGTATTTGAATTTTATGACCAGGAGAGAGAAGCCTGTGTTACCTCTCTCCTATTAGTAAAACTAACTCAGTTGCTGCTGGTGACTTAGAACAGGGCACAGCAAAAGCTTCAGAGTCCTCTAGTGAACCTGTGAATTTGTCTGTTTCTTAGCATTACTTGGGGAAAAAATTTTAGGTTATAGGCCTGAGCCGGAGGAGAAAGGTCAGCATAATCATCTGAGGGATTGAGATTTAATTAAGCCTGTGAGGTGTAGGGACTTGTGTGCAAGCCATAGGGAATAGACAAATAATTAAAGCATGGGCCTTGCCCGGAAGGAATAGACGTAAGAGAAACAGATACACAGGGTTTTTGGCAAGGCAGGTACAAAATACTGTGTGAATATGGTGCTGAAATGAGGAGGAGCTCACAGAGGAGGTGGCATTTCAGTGGAGGCTTGCCTAGTGGACGGGGTTTTGTGGGAGGAGGAGAGTGCATCAGGTTAAGGAGACAGTGAGAGAAAGGGGAGTCAATCAGGAAAGAAAAAGGCAGATCGTCAGTGCCTAGACCGCCATGGGTTTGGACTCTACCAGAGCAGAGACAGTGCACAGCAAATGCAGATCTCCTCTTCAGGAAATGACTGGTGCTCATAAAGATGGATTACTTGAAGGCTGAGACTGATGTCAGGGAGAGCGCTGACTAGGTTGTTTCAGCCGTCAAGGTAAATGGTGATAAGGACGCTAATTGCAGCCGGAGGAGCAGAAGGAGGTAGAACCTGTAAGCCCTGGTGGCCGAGTGGACATAGCTTAGAAAGAGCATGAGTAAAGGGACAGGAATGATGACTTCAGGTGTGAAGCCGGTCCCGTGGGATTTCCACATGTTGATGGCAGGGAATCCCTTAGAAACATGGATGTGAGGCTGGGGAGAGAGATCAGGACTAGAGAAAAGATGTGGGCATGATCGTGACAGAGGCAAGAGCTAACACCCCAGAAAGGGATCAGCCTGGAGGAAGTGGGGAATGGTGGCAAGATGGCGAGAGCAGCGGGGCGAGGGTGGTGGTTCTGTTCCGTTCTGCTTTGGGTGGGAGAGACTTGAGCGCCTTTGTGGGAGTAATGGGGAGAGTTGTGAAACTGCTGTGTAAACCAATGGGGACTAATGGTTAAGTCAGAATCCTAAAGCTAGGGGAGGGATCGTAACCAAATACAGAGGCAGAAATGCAGGGCTTGCCTTGGAAAGGATGAAGCAGGGAGGAGATGGGTGAAGAGCATGAGAAAATGTGATGTGGAGGGCAGGAGAGTTGAAATCACTCATGGTAAGGGTGACATGTATTCATCTCAGTAAAGTGAAAGGCGGGGTGTGGTGCTAGGAGTGGGTCTGGGGGCTCGAAGACCATGAAGATGGACCAGCAGCCTGAAGCAGGTCGACAGAGTCATCTAAGAACCAAGCAGAGTCTCCCTGAGTCTTGGCAAGGGCCCCTGCAAACCGAGCCAGCCTTTGTTTGAAAAATCTGATGCTGGAAGCTACTTGCCCTTTATTTTCTGTCCCATTAGGCATAGATCTGAAACAAATTGGAGAACAGAATGAAGAAGAAAACATATGGGAACAGCGCTTGAAAGAACGAAGGCGGAGAGAAGAAAGAAGGCACAGTGAACGACAAGAAGCTTTAGAAAGGGAACGAAGAGAACTAGAAAAACTGGATCAAGAAAGGGTAATGATGATATGTACAGCTGGATTCTCTGTCCTAGTTTCTCCATGGTACACCTTCAGTAAGTACCTTCCTCTTAGGGAAGTGAGTCCTTATGTGTCCCGAAGTCCTAGGAGTGGCAGGTAACTTCAAAAGCCTGTTGTAGGCCTCCCGATCCTCTCCTTTGCTTGAGAGCAGTGAGAAAGGCTGCGTGTACACACCTTATGAGTTTCACAGGAAACGGTAGCTTTTGCAAACCTGTTTGCGTGCATTCTCTGCTGGTCTTGAAAATAAGCCCATAAAGGAGGTGGGGGGACTGTGCTTTGCTATAGATCTTCCCTTTGTAAATGGGGTTTAAAGAAGAGATTCCAAAGGTCAGCTAGCTGGGACTAGAGGAACCCAGGGGAGGTGACTGCCAGTCCATGGTTGCTTCCAGGGACTCCCCTGCCCTTCTCCTTCCTCTGGTTCTCTTCTGGTCTTCTCTGTCCTGATTCTAGTCCCAGACAGATGGATTAGTCTGGCCACACTTCACATGCCTGCTGAGTCTTTCGTAAATTAATCTTCTGTGTGGATGTTCCTTGGAGTCCTGGTTAATTTGGTTTAAAACACCAAGACACTTTAGGCAAATTAATCTCTTCATTCAATGAGATGATGTGTTTGTCTCTCTTTGATAGTAGCAATGACTTCAATAAAAAAAAAAATATATATATATATCTACAGTTCCCTGGCATGCAGGTTGTATTTAGAGGATCAGGATTATATTACCCTGTGTTTTGAAACACTTCAGCTTTTTAAATCTATTTGTGTATTTCCTCTTTTGGTGCCCATCTGTTTCGCAGAGAATGATTGAAGAATCATTGAAGGTTGAAATGGAAAAAGAATTAGAAAAGAGTATTCAAGAAATGAAAGAAAAATCTGCTTATGGTGAAAATACTTTAGAGAAATACATGAAAATCATTCAGCAGGATCAAGACCAAGAGATGGCAGATAAGGTGCTGACGCTGTGGGCGGGCCGTCTGTGGGTCGGGGGCACCGTGGGCTTCTGTGGTTTATTTGAAAACCTTGGGACAGGAATCTCTTCTCCATTGGAGACAGACAGGTAAAAACATAGAAAATCTAAAGTTCAAATGGAGCCTCGAGTCTTTTCAATATATAGACTCTTGACAAAACTTCATCAGTTTTGCTTGGGTAAAAGATGGAAGAGATTTTGATGCGTCAAAGTTTTGTAAAAGTTGAGATGTCTCTTATTATTTTAAGAACAAGAAAGAAATATACATATCACTGAATATGAATGCATTGTTCCTGTCTGAGACGTTAATGTTTTCTCTAAGTCTAAAGTATATGAGTGTTGAGAATGCATGATGGATAGTTTATTTTGATGTGCTGACTAAATTTCATGTTTAACAGTCACCTCTCTTTTTAGACTGTTAAATTACATATATATTTTAAAAATAGTTATTAGAGAAATCAGTGTTTAATAAAATTGATGCATATCTAATTTCAAAATTCTTCTTCCCCCCTCTTTGTATCAGAACTCGAAAAACATTGTCAGAGAAGGCTCACAAGTGGACACACTGCCATCTAGTGACAAAGAGGAAAGGTATGGTGTCCTCAACTTTGTGTTTTTACGCAGACCATTATCGCATTGCTGGTTTTGTCAGCCAAGAGAAACATTCAGATGTTTGAGTCGGCCTGTAAGAAATTATTGAATCAATCAAAATTACTGACTTTAAAACAAAGTCAATTGTGTTTTTTAACTCATGAACTTGCTACTGATACAAATTGTAAGCGAGGGCAGAAACCCCACAGGGAAGCAATGAGAACATTACCAAGATACCCAAATCAACTTGACACGAACTTAACAAATTTAAAAACTTCTTGTCTTCCCCTAATTTAGTTTCCCAGGCTTTTCTCCTGAAGAACCAGATGACTTTTGGTGACCACGTTTGCTATCCAGCTTCTTACTCAGCTAACGCAACGAAAGGCCCGTGAGTTGTCTGAACAAACACACAACTCTCAATAAAAATTTCATGTGTAATCCAGTGTGATTTTGTTTTCATAATTGTGTTTGGCACTATAGTGTATAAAATAATCTATTCAAGTGACACTTCTTCAGAATTTCTCATTCTTAGGCCTTTCATTACACCAGAATGGGCTATTTTTTTCTTTTTCCATTTTTGTCTTGGGTTATATTTATTTGCAAATTTATCTTACTGGTCAAATTCCAGCCCTGCATTTTGGAAGTTTCAGCTCTGTTCCTTCCTCTCTAGAGCTGGGCTACCATCTGTCAAACAGGAGGCCGTCGTCCCCAACTCTCTCCTTGTGATTTGTCCCGAAAACAAAGACAGGGTTTTCTATTCTAGGCTCTAGAAATAGTACAGTATCACCTCTGGTCTTTACTTTTGACATCTTTTTCCTGAGAATCAACACAAACCCTTCTTCGATGGTGATAAAAAGTGAAGGTAACATTTATTGAGCACTTACTGCATGCCAGGTACAATTTTAGACCTTTACATGTGTTAACTTGCTCAATGTTCATCGCAGCCGTATGAAGTATAGGTACCATGACTCCACATTTTACAGATTAGGAAATGCGAGGCACAGAGTTAGTGAGACCCGGGACCGTCAAGTCGTAGAGCCAGGATGTGTACCCAGGTGTCAAGGCCAGTGCTCTAGTGAAAGACATCCTGGAACTTGCAATCAGTTACCCATTGGATGTCCCTCTCCAGAATGACCCTCTCCACACTGACCAAATCAAGGTAACTGCACTTGAATGCAGCACCAACATAACTTCCACAAAGGGAAGAGGAGGCTCATTTGCTCTTGGCTCCCCTTTCTTCATCTTTGTACACCTGCGGCTCTCAGTCCAGCGTCTTGCGTGTGGGAGCATCTCGGAAAAGTTCTCGAATGACACTGCCAGTATAGTCACCAACAAGCACACACACAACTGCTCTGAGTGTGAACAACCATCCCGGTTTGCGTGGACTGAGGGATGTGAGACGTCCAGTGCTAACCGATGGTCACCCAGCTCCTAACACAGGAAGGGTTTGTCGGGTCTGTCTTTCCAGTAAAATCCTAGAGGAGATCATTTCCCTTTACAAATACAGACTAGGCTGAATTGTTTTTCCCGGTGATACTTGTTTGGCCATTGAGTTCCATAACAAAGTGGGGAGGAGATTTTTTGGTATATATTATTCCTTAGGCTTCTAAGGAATTTTTCATTGAAGTACACCTTTGAAAGTAATTGAAAGAAAGAAGTTGTCCAGGCGCCATTCATTATCACACTTAGCATAGCAAACATTGAATCATCTTGCCACCAAGAACTTGGCATCTTCTCTTTCAACAGCACCTCAGGTAACTTTTTTTTCTTCCAGCTTTATTGAGATATAATTGACATTTAACATTGTGTGAGTTTAAGGTATAGAACATGTTGATTTGATACACTTGTATATTACAAAATGATTACCACCATAGCGTTAACTAACACCTGCATCCCGTCACATAATGACCACTGATTTGTGATAAGAACATTTAAGATCTACTCTCTTAGCAACTTTCAAGTATATAATGCAGTGTTATTAACTATAATCTCTATGGTGTACATTAGATCCCCTGAACTTATTCATCTTCTAACTAGAAGTTTGTGCTCTTTGACCAACATCTCCTCTTTCTCCCACTCCCCAGCCCCTGGTAACCACCATTTTAGTCTGTTGCTATGAGTTCAGCTTTTTAAGATTCCATGTGTAAGTGAGATCATAAAATATTTGTCTTTCTCTGCCATGTTTCACTTAGCCTTATGCCCTCAAGGTCTATCCATGCTGTTGCAAATGGCGGGATTTCCTTCTTTCTCATGGCTGAATAGTATTCCATTGTGTATATATACACATCTTTATTCATTCTTCCCTTGATGGACACTTAGGTTGTTTCCATATCTTGGCTATTGTGGATAATGCAGCAAACATGGCAGTGCAGACATCTCTTCGAGATCCTGTTTTCGTTTTTTCTGGATAAATACACAGAAGTGGGATTGCTGGATCACACGGTGGTTCTATTTCTAATTTTTTGAGGAATCTCCATACTGTTTTCCATAGTGGCTGCACCAATTTATATTCCCACCAGCAGTGTATGAGGGTTCCCTTTTCTCCACGTCCTTGCCAGCACTTGTTATCTCATCTTTTTGAGGATCGCCATCCTAGCAGGTGTGAGGTGATATCTCATTGTGGTTTTGATTTGCATTTCCCTGATGATTAGTGATGTTGAGCACCTTTTTGTGTACCTGTTAGCCACTTGTATATTGTCTTTGGAAAAACATCTATTCATTTCCTCTGCCCATTTTTTAATTGGATTGTTTGTTTTTTTGCTATTGAGTTATATGAGTTCTTTACGTATTTTGGATATTAATGCCTTATCAGGTATGTGGTTTGCCAATATTTTCACCCATTCAGTAGGTTGCCTTTTCATTTTGTTGATGGTTTCCTTTGCTGTACAGAAGCCTTTCAGTTTGATGTAGTCCCACTTGTTTATTTTTGCTTTTGTTGTCAAACCCAAGAAAATCAACACCAAGACCAGTGTCAAAGAGCTTAACCCCTACGTTTTCTTCTAGGAATTTTACGGTTTCAGGTCTATGTTAAAGTCTTTAATCCATTTCAAATTGATTTTTGTATATGGCGTAAGAGAGGAGTCCAGTTTCATTCTTTTCCATGTGCCCATCCAATTTTTCCAACATCATTTATTGAAGAGACTGTTCTTTCCCCATTGTATTTTCTTGGCTCATTTGTTGTAAACTAATTGGCCATGTATGCATGGGTTTATTTCTGGGCTCTCTATTTTGTTCCATTGATTTTTGTGTCTGTTTTTATGCCAATACCCTACTGTTTTGGTTACTGTAGCTTTGTAATATAGTTTGAAACCAGGAAGTGTCATACTTCCATATTCTTCTTTCTTAAAATCGCTTTAGCTATTCAGGGTTTTATTTATTTTATTTTGTGGTTTCATACAAATTTTAGGATTGTTTTTTCTATTTCTGTGAAAAATGCCTTTGGAATTTTCATAAGGATTGCACTGAATCTATAGATCGCTTTGGGGAATATGGACATTTTAACAATATTCTACCAATCCACGAGCATGGAATAGCTTTCCATTTATTTGTGTCTTCTTCAGTTCATTTCATCAGTGTCTTACAGTTTACAGTGTACAGATCTTTCATCTCCTTGGTTAAATTTATTCCTAATAATTTTATTCTTTTTGATGCTACTGTAAGTGGGATTGTTTTCTTAATTTCTCTTTGATAGTTCATTGTTAGTGTATAGAAATGTAGCTGATTTCTGTATATTGATTTTCTATCCTGCAACTTTACTGAATTTGTTTATTGGTTCTAACAGTTTTTTGGTGGAGTCTCTAGGGTTTTCTATGTATATCGTGTAATCTGCAAATAGAGACAATTTTCTTTCTGATTTGGATGGCTTTTATTTCTTTTTCTTGCCTAATTGCTCTGGCTAGGTCTTCAAGTACTATGTTGAATAAAAGTGGCTAGAGTGCACATCCTTGTCTTGTTACTGATCTTAGAGGAAAAGCTTTCAGCTTTTCACCATTGAGTATGATATTTGCTGTGGGCTTTTCATATTTGGCCTTTATTGTGTTGAGGCACGTTCCCTCCATACCCAGTTTGTTGAGAGTTTTTATCATGAAAGGATGTTGAATTTTGTCAAATGCTTTTTCTGCATCTGATGGGATGGTCATATGACTTTTATCTTTCATTATGTTAATGTAGTGTATCACGTTGATTGATTTGCAGATGTTGAAGCATCCTTGCATCTCTAGAATAAATCCCACTCATTCATGGTGTGTGATCCTTTTAATGTACTGTTGAATTTGGTTTGCTACTATTTTGTTGAGGATTTTTGCATCTGTGTTGAGGGATATTGGCCTGTAATTTTCTTTTCTTATAGTGTCCTTGTCTGATTTTGGTATCAGGTTAATGTTGGCCTCATAAAATGAGTTTGGAAGTATTCCCTCTTCTATTTTTGGAAAAGTTTGAGAATTGGAGTTAACACTTTAAATGTTTTGTAGAATTCACCAGTGAAGCCATCTGGGCCTGGACTTTTTTTTGTTGGGAGATTTTTGATTATTGATTGAATCTCCTTGCTAGTAATTGGTCTCTTCAGATTTTCTGTTTCTTCATGGTTCAGTCTTGAAAGGTTGTATGTTTCTAGGAATTTATCCATTTCTGGTAGGTTGTCCAGTTTGTTGGTATGTAATTGTTCATAGTAGTCCCTTATGATCCTGTGTATTTGTGTGGTATCAGTTGTAATGTCTCCTCTTTCATTTATAATTTTGAATCCTCTCTCTTTTATTCTTGGTTAATCTAGCTAAGGATTTGTCAGTTTTATCTTTTAAAAAGCCAGTTCTTGGTTTCACTCATCTTTTCTTTTTTTTTTTTTAATTAATTTATTTTTCCCCCAAAGCCCCAGTAGATAGTTGTATGTCATAGCTGCACATCCTTCTAGTTGCTATATGTGGGACGCGGCCTCAGCATGGCCAGAGAAGCGGTGCGTCGGTGCGCACCCGGGATCCGAACCCAGGCCGCCAGCAGCGGAGCACGTGCACTTAACTGCTAAGCCACAGGGCCGGCCCTCACTCATCTTTTCTATTGTTTTTTTAGTCTTTATTTCATTTATTTCTGCTCTGATCTTTGTTATTTCCTTCTTTCTGCTAACTTTGGGGTTAGTTCTTCTTTTTCTAGTTCCTTGAGGTGTAAAAAGTTAGGTTGTGTATTTGAGATCTTTCTTATTTCTTAATGTAGGCATTTATTGCTATACACTTGCCTCTTAGAACTGCTTTTGCTGCATCCCATAAGTTTTAGTATATGTTTCTATTTTCATTTGTCTCGATGTTTTTGATTTCTCTTGCTTTTCTTTTTTGACCCATTTGTTGTTCAGAAGCATGTTGTTTAATCTTCCTGTATTTATGAGTTTTCCAGTTTTTTTCTTGTAATTGATTTCTAGTTTCATACCATTGTGGTGGGAAAAGATGCTTGATATGATTTTAATCCTCTTAAACTTGTTAAGACTTGTTTTGTGGCCTAACATATGATCTATACTGGAGAATGTTCCATGTGTGCTTGAGAAGAATGTGTGTTCTTTTTTTTTTTTTTTAAAGATTTTATTTATTTATTTTTCCCCCAAAGCCCCAGTAGATAGTTGTATGTCATAGCTGCACATCCTTCTAGTTGCTGTATGTGGGACGTGGCCCCAGCATGGGCGGAGAAGCAGTGCGTCGGTGTGCGCCCGGGATCCGAACCCGGGCCGCCAGCAGCAGAGCGTGCGCACTTAACCGCTAAGCCACCGGGCCGGCCCGAGAAGAATGTGTATTCTGCTCTTGTTGGATGGAATGTTCTGTTAATGTTAAGACCATCTGGTCCAACATGTTAAGTCCAGTGTTTCCTGATTGATTTTCTGTCTGGATGATCTACCTATTGTTGAAAGTGGGGTACTGAAGTCCCCTACTGTTATTGTGTTGCTGCCTGTTTCTCCCTTCAGGTCTGTTAATATTTGCTTTATATATTTAGGTGCTCATGTTGAGTGCGTATATATTTACAAATGTTATATCCTTTTGATGAATTGACCCCTTTATCTTTATATAATGACTTTCTTTGTTTCTTGTTACAGTCTTTGGCTTAAAGTCTATTTTGTCTGATATAAGTTTAGCTACCTCTGCTTTCTTTTAGGTTCCACTTGCATGGAATATCTTTTTCCATCCTTTCACTTTCAGTCTGGTGTGTCCATTTTTTTTTTCTTTTTTTGTGAGGAAGATCAGCCCTGAGCTAACATCCATGCCAATCCTCCTCTTTTTGCTGAGGAAGACTGGTCCTGGGCTAACATCTGTGCCCATCTTCCTCCACTTTATATGGGACGCCGCCACAGCATGGCTTGACAAGTGGTGCATCGGTGCACGCCTGGGATCCAAACCTAGGCCGCCAGCAGTGGAGTGCGCACACTTAACTGCTACGCCATGGGGCCGGCCCCTAGTGTGTCCTTAAAGCTAAAATGAGTCTCTTGTAGGCAGTATATTTATGGGTCTTTTTTTTTTTTTTTTGATCCATTCAGCCACTTTATGTCTTTTGATCAGAGAATTGAGTCATTTACATTGAAAGTAATTATTGATAGTCACTTTTTATCACTATTCCCATTTTCTTAATTGTTTTCTGTTTGTTAATTCCTTTGTTCCTTTTTTCCTCTCTTGTTCTCTTCCTTTGTGATTTGATGATTTTCTGTCGTGGCATGCTTAGATTTCTTTATCTTTTGTGTATCTACTATAGGTTTTTGCTTTGTGGTTACCATGGGGCTTACATAAAAATCTTATATTTATAACAGTCTCTTTTAAGCTGATAACAACTTTGAATATATACAAAAGCTCTACATTTATACACTCCCTCCCACATTTTGTTTTTGATCTCACAATTTACATCTTTTTACATAGTGTACCATTAACAAATTTTTGTATATTTTTAATAATTTTGTCTTTTAACCTTCATACTAGAATTATAAGTGATTTATTCACCACCATTACAACATTAGAGTATTCTGAATGTAACTATATATTTACCTTTACTGGTGAGTTTTATACTTTGATATGTTTTCCTGTTGCTAAATAGCATATTTTCATTTCAGCTTGAAGAACTCCCTTTAACATTTCTTGTAAGGCTGGTCTGGTGGTGATGAACTCCTTCAACTTTTACTTGTCTGGAAAACTCTTTCTCTTTCCTTCAATTCTGAAGGACAACTTTGCCTGGTATAGTATTCTTGTTGGCAGTTTTTTTTTCTTTCAGCAGTTTGAATATATCATGCCACTCCCTCTGGCCTGCAAAGTTTCTGCTGAAAAATCTGCTGATAACCTTATGCAGATTCCCGTGTATGTAACAAGTTGTTCTCTTGCTGCTTTTAAGATTATCTCCTTGTCTTTGACTTTAGACAATTCAGTTATAATGTGTCTCAGTGTTCATTTCTTTGGATTCATCTTTTTTTTGGAACTCTGGGCTTCCTGGATCTGGATGTCTGTTTCTTTCCCATGTTAGGGAAGTTTTCAGCCATTATTTTTTTGAATAAACTTTCTGCCCCTTTCTCTTCTCCTTTATGGGCCTCTGTGATGTGTATTTTGGTTCACTTGATGGTGTCCCATAAGTCCCTTAAGTTAATCTTCACTCTTTTTCATTCATTTTTCTTTTTGCTCTCTTGACTGGATGAATTCCACTGGCCTGTCTTCAAGTTTGTTGATCCTTTCTTCTGCTTGACCTAGTCTGTTCTTGAACCCGTTTATTGAATTTTTCAGTTCAGTTATTGTATTCTTCAGCTCTGTGATTTCTGTTTGGTATTTTTAATATTTTCTCTTTGTTGAAATTCTCAGTTTGTTCATGCATTGTTCTTACCTCAGTGAGCATCTGTATGACCTCTCTGTATTTAGAACTCTCAGGTAAGTCACTTATTTCCATTTCGTTAAGGTCTGTTTCTGGAGTTTTATCTACTTCTTTTGTTTGGAACATATTCCATTGTTTCTTCATTTTCCTTGATTCTCTGTGTTGGTTTCTGTGCATTAGATAAAACAGCCACTTTGGCCAGTTCTTGACAGAGTGGTCTACGTGTAGGAGATGAACTTCATCAGTCAGCCCTACCCAAGGTCTTGGTTGCCTCTCAAACCTTTGTGATCATCCAAGCCGCCTTCTTTGTTCTTGGTGTTTCCTAATAGCTGAGCGTATGTCAATACTGGTCAGTGCCTCAGTGGGGAGGATCATAGTCAGCACCTATATGTAGGTTGTGACTGGAAGCTGGACCCTCAGACAGCAGCTGGGAAAGTATGTAGTTAGGCCCCTTCCCAGGATAAACTGGAAGATGGGCATTTTTGCCTGTTCCCTTTGCACTTGGCCTGGGTGTATAGCTGCGGGGGTTGTTCCTGCACCTATTAAGAACTGCTGCTTTGCTTGCTGCAGTCCTGTGGGACTTGTGAATGCAAGCCCCATTGGCTATCAGAATCAGTGATCCAGGAGTCCATCTCTTGGGCAGCAGCTGAAAAAGCTGAGATGCCAGAAATGTGTATAAGCTTCTTCTAGGGAGATACTGGGGACTTGGAGCAGACTAGAGGGAGAGGGCAGGAGGAGGTGTCAGTTTCCTGGTCTCGGGGGATGATATCAGTCAGCCCTAGATGCATGCTAAGTTAGAAGCTTAACCCTCAGGAAGCAGCTTTTAAAGTATGCAATAAACCCCTTTCAGGGAAAGTCTGGGAGATGGGTGTTTGCTCCCTCTGCTCTGAGCCCTGGGAGGATAGCCAGTTAAGAACTGTTTGTTTGCTACAGTCCCATGGTACTCATGAATGGAAGCCCCATTGGCTCTCAGAGCCAGGCAATCAGGGATCCCTCCCTTGGGTGACAGCTGCAAAAGCTGGGGCACAGAGTGTATAAGCGCCTTTCTGGGAGATACTGGTGATTCGGAGTGGGCTAGAGGGAGCAGGCTAGAGTTGCAGGCAGAGGAGGTGTCCACTGGCTTCCCCAGTCTCCGAGGAGGATGGCAGTTAGCCCCTAGATGTGTGCTAAAATTAGAAGCCTGACTCTCAGGCTGCATCTTCTAATATATGCAAATAGACCCTTTTCAGGGAAAACTGGGAGTTGGTGAGTCCTCTAGAGCTGATTAAGAACTGTTTCTTTGTTATAGTCTTGTGGGTCTCATGGACGCAAGGCCTGTTGGCCTTAAGAGCTAGGTGTTTGGGAGGCCCGTGCCTCAGGTGAGAGTCATAAAAGTTGGGGCACTAGAACGAAATCGTCCCATTTGCAACAACATGGATGGACCTGAAGGGTTTTATGTTAAGTGAAATTAAGCCAGACAGAGAAAGACAAACCCTATATGACCTCACTCATATGTGGAATATAAACTAACACATGGACTGAGAGAACAGTTTGTTGGTTACTGGGGGAAGGGACGTGGGGGAGTGGGCACAAGGGGTTGAGGGGTGCATTTATATGGTGACTGACAAATACTAATGTACAACTGGAATCTCACAGTGTTATAAACTATTATGACATCAATAAAAAAAATTTAAAAAGTTGGGGCACTAGATGTGGGGTCTAAACCCTTTGTTCTTTGGGGAGAACCTGGGAGTTGGGAGGTCCCTCCCAACTGTATGACACTGTGCTGGTGGTGGGGTTTATGGTGAGCGCATGTCTCTCTCAGCCTTTCCTACGTCTTTTGATGTGGGTATCTTTTTTTTTTTTGCTTGTGAGGAAGATTAGCCCTGAGCTAACATCCGACGCCAATCCTCCTCCTTTCGCTGAGGAAGACCTGCCCTGGGCTAACATCTGTGCCCATCTTCCTCTACTTTATATGGGACGCTGCCACAGCATGGCTTGATAAGTGGTGTGTCGGTCCGCGCCTGGG
Source organism: Ceratotherium simum simum (assembly GCF_057802395.1). Classification (NCBI taxonomy): domain Eukaryota; kingdom Metazoa; phylum Chordata; class Mammalia; order Perissodactyla; family Rhinocerotidae; genus Ceratotherium; species Ceratotherium simum. Next base: position 118,862,798 of record NC_141940.1, on the reverse strand, counting down.
ATCCGAACCCGTAAACCCGAGGCCACTGCTGAAGCGGAGTGCGCGAACTCAACCACTACGCCACCGGGCCAGCCCCTCAATGTGGGTATCTTTCTCATTTGCCCATTGTGTAAGGTAGCTCAGCTAGAGTTTTGCTTTCTTTCAGAGGGAATTGCTCCATGTGTAGTACATTCTTTGTGTGTGTCCATGGGAGGAGGGAACCAGAACCCTCAGATAACTAACTCCTTAATGCTGATGGTACTGTTTTTTCCCCACCTTGTATTTTCAAAGCCCTTGTCTGAGTAACTCATTGGATACTTTGTTTTCTAGCTTGGGGTTTGACACAGCTTCACTTTTTTTTTTTCTCAGTCAACATAAATTCTAAGCAGTATTCTTAATACTCCATATCAGGGCAGAGTCCATTTAAAGAAAAGTAAGTCATTTCTAGAATGCCTATCAAAAGATGCAAGACCATCCCCCCCAGGCTCCCCTGCGCCCACCTCCACAAGACCCCCTGACCGAGTCTCTGTTTAAATCTTCCCCAGCTAGGTATAATCAAGTTTAAATATCAAAAGTGAGGAAGAGTGGGGAGCAGTTTAGAAAAAGAATGTTCTTTGTCAAACTTGACTTACCTTTACTTGTATTTTTTCTTTAAAACTCTGTAGTTTTATTCATCCTAATATTCATTTTTAAAAAGTTACCTTAAGTCAAACCTGTAATTTTTCAAACATCTGAGAACAAATTAGGCCTGCACTAGCTAGAGAAAGATGCCATCATTTAGGAAAAGATACTAATAACAAGGCGGATTGCCTCTTTTCAATCTTATAATATTATGACTATCATAGCATTATTACTGTGGAATCTTTGGTCCTCATTTTTCAATAAAGAAGTATTTTGCTTGTTAGTTTTTAAATGAGTAGGTCCCTCCCCTATAATTTTGACTTTTTTTCATCTCTCAAAATCAAGTTTCACAGGGTATAACTAGAGAAACAGAAAAATCTCTACCCTCTAGAGGTGCCTATATTTTGTGGCAGGATTACTGTCGTCAATAATTAAGAGAGCTTCTCTAGCCATGATTTACACACAGTTTATTCAATGACTCATGTAACTTAAGAAATAATTGCACAAAAAGCTACATAAACAAACAGAAAGTATTAAGTAGCGTGACAAACAAACAGCATACTAATTGGGCTCCTGATTGTTCTGCTGAGCATGAATGAAGGGTGATGCAGGGTGATAATCCGGAGGCAGCACCTCATTTAGAAATGTCAATGTGTCAATAGCAACAATAGCTGGTCCTTACTAAGAAAGGTCAATATAGAAAATCCAAATTTATAATCATGCTGACAGATAAGTAAGTAGTTTAAACAGATTATAAAATGAAATCTTAAGTAACAAATTTAGCTCTGCTGCTTTAGAGAAGAACTGTTAGATCTAGGTATTTTTTTAATATTCCTGAATCAGTCGTCTTTTTTCAGGAGACTTTTATATCTTGGGTTTGTAAAATAGCCAGTGGTACATGGACCCTTATGCAGGTTCCTCATTGTTTCTGCTTTCCCCAAACTTAAGCTTTGTGTTAATCCCACAGGTATATTGCTTTCATTTGTTGAAGCTAGTCAGAAAAATTCTCGACTTTTCACAGAGAACTATAAAATGTTAGTGGCACTTTATGTAAAATACAGGCCAGTGGGTTACGATATTTTCTCAAATTGCTCTCTTAAAAGAGATTTTTGTCAGAAATGAAACATGTAGCATTCTCTTCTAAACTTGATTTCCATACAAATGTGAAATCTTGATTATGCATACTATTTAAAAATGACACCATACTGAGGACAGAGAAAGATAGTATTTATGTATGGTAAAAAGGCAAGTGAATGAAGCTATAATTTTATTTCATTTCTCTTAGTACATCGACAATTGTTTCCACCTAAATAGATCTTTAAAATAAGCATACACAAGTATTGACTATTATCTACAAATATTTATTGTAACACTTGAATAGAACTACAGGAAGCCCTTGGCACTGATAGAAAATATTGATTCACTGTTAGGTTACAAAAATTTATACATAGCAAAATTTAATGCTCTTTACATAAAAAATATTAGACTACTTAAACAAAACTTTCAAAAATTCCTGGTAATAGCTACCAGAATTAGAAAAGTAAAATTAGGCTTTAGACACTGCCTCCTCTAGAACACTGGACTCTAACAGCACCTCCACTGCTGGGAAAAATATTTAGGTCTGTCATGCAACAGGAAAACAAAACACCAAGCTATTCTGGAACAACTGTTCTACACAGAAGAGAGCTTCTCCCAATTAAAAAGAAGTCAAGATCCAAATAGGCATTTTTAGGCATTAACAACAACAACAAAAAGAATCCAAATGAAATATTATACTTGATGTACAATTTTAATAGCATCTTGATAAAGGTATGCTTCCTTTCATTTTAATACATTTCTGCACATGTATATGTTTTTAAATCCAGGAAACAGCCAAACCACAAGTTAATTCTTAACATGAATATACATAGTTAACCCTATATTATGCAGCCCCTTTTAAAAAGCACTGATGCACTCAACAGTTATATGTATCATTTCATAAAGAACAACACAAAGTTTACCATCACTAATACCCAATACCTATAGTCAATATTCTGGAACACAATGATTTAGAAGGCAAGTTTCTTTTGAAAATGGCTTAAACTCAAGCAGTTTTTTGCTGAACATCGAACTTTATTATTCCAGGAAACTAAGATGTAGATAAGAAAAAGTGAAATAAATACCAACCCTAATTTAAATTACTTAAGTATTCAAGTCTATAAAAGTAGGAGGTCTGTGGTCTATTTGTAATTAGGTCTTAGATAGTTGGTATGAAACTGTAAACTCACTATTGAGACCACATAGAAATGGTTTAGAATGGTGGTCATTTTAATAAGGTAACACTTCTTAATTAAGAAAAACATTTGTGGAAAAAAATTCTATGAAGGGTTTTGGGTCTCCCGTGGTAATATAATTCTTAGAAATTTAAAGCAAATACTCATTAAGGCAGAGCTGACATGTATTTCCCAAGGAGGATGACAACTGGGTCATTTTATTAAAATGAAATCTATTATAAAATTGATTCTTGAAAGCTTGTCAATGAGTTGGAATCCAGCTCTTCAATGGTAGGTGTAGCAGAATGTATAGTAGCTCCTTTCAGTATTATTGAAGAAAAGATTTCTGATTGGATCAGGAAATTAATGTGCCCTGGACTTAGAGGGGGGAAGTCAGCTAATTAAAAAAAACAGGGTCAATTGTAAGAATCACATTATCTTCGATGAGCCACAATTTAATAAATGTCAGTTGTCAGAAATGGAACTTCACGCCAATTCCATTTTATCCCCTATTTAGATACATTTATTTGGGGACAGATGGCATACGTGAATTTATGGTCACATCCCTTGATGCTGACACATCACGGGTCCCTATCAAATTTCAAAAGGAGGAACAATCATTTTGTCAAAGTGTTGCCTTTTAAAATGGTTAACACGAAACCTCCAATATCTGTTCTAAAGAAAAAGATTTACCTACTGGAAGGTTTTCCTACAAATACATCCCAGCTTGAGACAGCCAGTGAAGTGTTTGTACTTCTACATTAGTTTGTTTGGTGGGATACACATCTGTACTGCAGAGCAGCTGTCTGATGATTTGTCAGAGCTGTCAATTCGTCGGCTGAAACACTGGCAAACGTTTATGTGTAAGAATTGAGTTGTTCTTTTGAGCGAGACTGGATATCTTGCAGTTCCTGTTCTTCCTTTGCTTTGATATCCTGGTAAGCCTGCATTTTGCTTGCATCCTTTAAGTAAGCCCAGTTAGAAGACAGTATCATGAGGAAGTGGATCTGGAAAAGAAGGGTGAGCATGATGGCTAGTGAGCATGTCAGAAGGCAAAGCAAGCTGCTATAGGCAGATTAGACGGTCTTTACTGTGAAAAGGGAGAGCGTTATTCTCTATTAATACTCAGTCTGCTATCAGAGGCATCAGATACTGAAAGCATGCTCTACTAGTGTGCTTAATATTAAAAGGCTGAAGAAAAGTTAGTATACAAACATAATGAACTTGAAAAAAATGGCCAAAGTTATTGTTAAAAAAAAAAGCAAAAATGAAATACGAGAAGGAGCTTTTTACCATTTTGAGAGTAATTTTAAAGACTGATGCAGAAGTTCAGAAACACATTGTGTGGTTATTTTAAAATAAATGTAATGGAAAGATCTTTTCTATCTGTGGATAAAATCAATTCCCCCAAAGGCCTAAAAGTGTGAACAATGTTTATTTTGAGTAAATAATAAAAACTACATATTTAACATGGAAAAATTAAGTGAATGTCAAAACCAAAATTAAGAACTAGAAGCAAAGCATGCAATCTCTGTGTTAACACATTTTTAGCGTGAAACTACATTTTTCATTTTATAACTGCCATTATTTCATTTCACAAAATATAAAAATCCTTATTGTCATTCTTTACAGTTGACGTGGCAAACACTTCTTTCCCATTTCTTTTCCTCATCTTTCCTGCAAAATCTCCATCTCAAGTTCCTTATATTTCATATTTCCTTCTCAACATATTTGAGACTTTCAGATCCAGGCACAATTTCTCTTTCCACTAAAATCTCACGTGCAGTTTGAGAACCGGCTATGAGGAATCAGTTACTGCTCACCAAGACAGAACAATTTAAGGTTATCAATTTTGTGGGCTCTGAAAGGAATGGTTGTGTTGTGTTTAAAAAAAATGATTTTTTAGGGAAAACAAATGGGTGGCCTTTCTTTTTCTTCAAATTTTCATCGGGCTTATTTGAGGGGCATTTATTTGGTAGTGAACCATGTAATCATAAAAAAATTTTTAATCAAATATAAAATATATTTGTAAAATATTTTCCAGAAAGAGTCTGATAAAACAAAATCCAGATTAAAAAGGTTCTCTTCCATCTCATCTTCAGCACTTGTTTTCATTTTCATCATTGAAATTGGTCATCAAGCAAGCAAAAATAATGGAAAGTACAGGTATTCCAAAGTTTTAATACTTCATTTAGAGATACTGCTCAAAGTTTAAGTTCAAGAAAATTACTTTTTAATGGATGCTCACCAATGTCAGTAAGTAACTGAATCCTTTTCAAAATGCGGAAATAGCCAGATCTCATTATTTTGTAATTCATGTACGGTAAGTCATCTTATTAATCTACCATGCGAGATGAGTTGTTGACTAAAGCTATTTACAAATTACTGTAACAAAACTGCAGAAACCGAGACTCTGCTTTAGTCTGGGGTGTCAGTGGTATTTCACGCTACATCGTATAGCTCTCTAAAGCTCCTTATTTGCCTTATGCAATTTAGAATTTAGTGCAGCAATCTTCCCGACTCTTAAACTTCAAAACCGCATAGTTATATGTAGTAGCCATCATGTAGATCAGCTGGTGGAAGAGAACAAAACAGGACAGTAAGATACAGGTAGTGAGGGCCGGGGCCATGACACTTCTAAACTTGGGCAGGGAGGGGTGCCAGCTCAGAGCTGAAGGTGTTTCTTTTTTCCCGTTTATAGATTTAGGTTTTCATATCTAGCACACACAAACTCTTTCTCATTTCACATATACAACATAAGTCCTTGGCTCTGCCCCCAGTACGTTTATTAACAAGACTTGGGTGTGTTTAAAGAATAACAACATAGAGAGCTGGGTCAGCAGCATGAGAAAGATGAAGCTAAATGCCCTATTTCCCCTCATCTTCCCCAAACTGCCTACTCAGCAGCAATTAGTCCTCTGCTTGCCTATTGCTCAGCCAAGAGAACAGGCAGCAGCTCGGAGAACAGGTCCCCACCAGGATTTAGCAGGTTGTTCTGTTCATGGGCTGTCATGGGAAGGAATGACTTAATGGTTGGAAAAACTGGGAATGACTCATTTCTGAGCAGCTGAGATCCCCCTTGCTCTACCAATCTTAGATTTCTTGAAATTACAAACCAAGCCCTCCCAGATTACATATATATACGTATATCCCAACATACAGATACTTGTGTGCGTTTATACAGCTGATCCTCATTATTTGCAGATTCCATATTGGTGAATTTGTCTACGTGCTAAAATCTCTTTGTAACCCCAAAATGAACACTCATGGCACTTTCACGGTCATTCATGGACATGCCGAGTGGGGAAAAAGTTGAGTTGCCCAATGTGCACGTTCCCAGCTGAGGCCAACCGAGGCGACCCTCTGCCTTCTTGTTTCAGCTCTCAGACTGTAAGCAAGTATCCTTTTTGTAATCTATTTAGTGCCACGTTTTTTGCATTTTTGTGATTTTACTCTTAAATGTTCCTTAATCATAGTGCTGAAGTGCTGTCTAATGTTTCTAAGTGCAAGAAGGCTATGAGGTGCCTCACGGAGAAAATGCATGTGCTCAGTGAGCTTCATTCAGGTTTGAGTTACAATGCTGTTACCCGTGAGTTCAATGTTAATGAATCAGCATATATACTAAATAAGATGTCTTTACACAGAAACACACAAAAGAAAGTTATGTATTGATCAGTTTGACTAAAATGTTGTGACCACAGGCTCACAGAAACCTAACTCTGTATCTCCCAAGAGCAATGGCTTGGTATTTGCTACCTCAGCATTCGAGAAGACTTTATAGAACATCACTACTGTGCCTAACAAGAGCAGCTGTACATGTATGTATGTATGTATATGTGCATATTTCAATTTGGAAATGAAGGTTTCCTGGCAAAGAAATGGGTAATGCCTCACATGAGCATCTGTCCATGATGGAAGTCATGAAAGTAAGTGCTAAATATGCAACAATGCAATATGCCAGTCTTAGTTAACAGGTGTTCTGGGTGTTGGTACCCTTCTTTCCACAGAATCCAAATTATATTACCTACAATCGCTGCCAAGACAGCCAACTAGTACTTCCTGCAATTTAGACAGGTGGTAAGTTCACTCAGGTGAAATTTAACCAAGGTTGAGTCCCAGGATTGTTTGCTTCAGTATGCTGAAAAGCTGGAAGGGAAACCTGCCGTTATAGAGACTGCAGAGGGCCGGAGCTAGACTAGGCCAGTCCTGGGGCCGTTACTCACCAGGGCAATGACGGTGGCACCAGCTCCTGCACAGGCCACAATGAACAGGTGATAGGACATGTAGAACTAGGAAAGAACAGGGCGCCGACATAAGCATTTTATGTGGCAGGAAATAGCCTACACCTGTTGCTGGGTGCTTGCGTGCTCTCTCTTCAAGCCCAGTTCTCAACCCTGGCCACACATTGGAATCATCCGGGGGGCTTTCAAAACTTTCTGATGCCCAGGCTGTAACCTAGGCCAATTAAATCTGAGTATCTGGGGGCTGGGCCTCAGCCATCACTATATTATAATGATCCTCGAAGACTGCAATGTGCAGTCAAGGTTGGGAGCCCCCGATTCGAGCCGATATATCTTATGAATATATAAATTGACTAGCCAGGGAGGTAGGGGCTGATTATTTTGGTAACTCATTGCTTTCCAAAAGCATGTTAGGATTTTCTTAACTATGCAAGCTCCCACTAGTGCATTTAATCTTTTATCAACAGTTATAAACCCATGCCTGAAGAATATTCTAGGGCTGAGAGATTTTAAACCAAAGTGTTAGGATTTATTGCCAATTAAGGGTGAACAAGAAATAAGTGAATCACTCTGGAAACATAAATGATTAACTTGCTTTATATACAAATTCAGGGGAATCTTTTCTATGAAAATTTACGTTTGTTCTACTTTGTAACAACTGTTAACAAATGTTCTATTTTGAAAAACTATCTGAAGGTGAAAGAGAAGAATCTACATATATTTTCATTGTTGCAGGATTGGGATCACTACAAATTATGGCCAAAAGAGAAAGCTCTCTGAATGGGCTGGACCATGTGAAATGGCCATTTTCTAGGTCAAAAATGGCTGAATATTGGTGATTACATACAGTTCAGTCTTAAAGAATCTGCAAAAAAGAGTTCCTTACTAGCATCTCAGCCCTTTCTCCTACTCTTTCTACCTAGGAGAACCCTTTTTCTCAGCCGAATTTGGGAAGCGACCCTCTGTGAGCCCTCGGACCTGAGCGGGGTTTACCTCATTGGTGTTGCAGATGTTCTCCAGGGCGGAGCCACAGATCTTTCCTGGGAATGCATTCCATGGAATGATACCTACGAAGTGAATCCCAACAGCACGTCAGTTATTAGTATAGACTGCAGTGCCTCATGCTCGCAACTGTCCTCACCACTTTAGATGTCGATTACCGTGCAGTCATACCCTACATTCTTCACCAACAATTGACCTATCTGCCCTTTGCACAACAAAATTTTTCCAATAAATAGTAAGCCCTATTTGGACAGTAGGGCAAGAGCCAAGTCAACTAGTCCATAACCTGATAGATTTTTTCCCCTACAAATTATGCTGTTTAGTTGAGCTGATATTTGTAAAAATTGATCTTCAAGGCTAGGTTTTCCCTACAGTGAATTTATGAACCGTAAGCTGCAGGACGACGCCCCTCCTAAATCATTTCTTCATGCTGAGTTCAAATCCATTTCCCCATGAATTTCATGGTCCGTGGCCTTGCTACACAAGCTGTTTGTTAGTGGTCTGCCATGAGATGAGTTCCAAATTGCAAGTCTACACTCAGAAAGTTTCATAGCAATGTGACAGAGAAATTTTTTTATGTTATGTAATTTGGATTTTTTATGTCTTTGCTTTTATATTTTTATTGTGTTTTACAAATGTATTGGAAATAGTTTTGGATTGAAAATCCAATTGTAAATTTGAAAAAGAAGAAAAACACTGTCCCTCACCACAGACCATAGGGCCAGCATGGTCTGTGGTGTCTCTCTCACTGTAACCCTGAGTCCCCTTCTCCAGTGACATCGTCCACTGGGCTGCTGATCTCTTCCCCATTAATGCACAGGTGTGTGCTTAAATATTAAACATAGCTCAAATTACATTTCTCCCAGGAGGTAAGGAAGGAGGATTAAAAAAAAATTCCTTATTCCTTCTATCTTTGTCATAGGCCAAGAGTAAGTCTTTACACTTCAGAAGAATGGGAAATGACAAGTCCCCAAACTGTCAGTGAAAGCAGTGATTTCAAATCAGAATTTAAACAGATGACTACTGATGACCAAAAATCGGTAGTAAAAATATTTAAGAATAGAGAAATGATATACATTTAGACATACATTTACAAATACTTTAAAAATCAGCTTTAGGCTCAGTTTTTCAATCCATCATAGAGAACAGTGTGGTTAAGCCTTGGTCTTGATGAGAAGAGATTAGTCCGATGGGCAGTTTTAGGCAAGTTTCATATTATGTTGTAAGATAAGATGTTGAGGATAAGCCACACGGGAAACACAAGAAGCAAAAATGAAATAGTCATCTCTTTCCAGAAAAGCTCTGAAAGAACAGTAATTTCCTCTTCAATTTTAATGAAAGGTCTTTCCCCACCCCACCTCCGTGTTTCTGCCAACAACAGGATTTGCTGCCATCCTGGCTAGAAGCACTAATTAAACTCCTTGCCTAGGATGCTGCCTTCCCTCATTCAGCGGGGAAGGCGAGTCTCAAATTAATTGACAGGAGCAGCAATGGCCCCTTCTGTGGCTTGTCAAAATGAACCAACCTTAGCTGCCTATTGCGAGGATCCCATTCATTAGAAAATGTTTGAATGGGTTTTCAACATTCTACTTTTATAGAGTATATTCTGATGACTTTAAAATACGTCTGGATTTTATGTTGTGTTTTTCAGTATAGATGAAGTTTAAGCAACTGGTCATTTAAGAGAGACCTGATTTGCAGAGTTGGATGTGCAAATTGATCGGATTATACAGTGCATGCAATATTTTGGATGGAAAGTTGGATGGTACAAAACTGAAAAGAAATTAAAGAAAAAATATGTAATCATTTTATAGTAGATATCCAGAAGTCTTTTTTGATTGAATTGTATTATAAAGTAGCTTCGCATTATAAAAAGTCTTTTTCACTACATACTTAATTTGAAAATATAATAATTTTGAATGATGCCTTTTAGCAACTAAGAGCCTGAGTGATGTTTCCAAAACACAGAGCATATTGAGGGAAAGAGTACACACTATTCCAATAGAAGAATGTATGAAGCAGATCATGATGATTAAAAAAATGCCCACGTAATACTGAAGGTCCAGACTTATGCAGAAGAAGACAGAAATTAATCGGGGGGAGAATTAAAAGGAAGTACCGTATTGCCGGATATCCACGCAGATCTGCTCCACACCAGCTGTCCCGTTGGTCTGGGGTGACTTGATGACTTCACAAGTTGACCATATGTTGTAGAACATAAACACGGGCACTGCAGAGAAACCGAACACGCCCAGCCAGGCCACTCCCAGCACGTAGGTGAGGAAGACGAACTAAGCCGAAAACAAGAGGGAGAAAGAATCATCACTGAAACAGGCAAGGTGCGTCCCCTGGGAAGAATGATTACGCATTTCTGGCCTGATACTGGACTTGTGGGGTGCGTTCAGAGCACCACCTGGGGCCATGGTAGCGCCAAGGGAGGGTAGAACCGAGGGCTGGCGGCTGGGGCGGGGTGGGCACGCCCTCCAGAGCTAGGATAGGATCAAGAATGTTACCGCCGAAGCCATTTAGGGACTTTGCAGGTCCCTCTTTTAACTAAGAAGGACAGGAGACCCCAAGAGGTGATCTCCCTTGTCCAAAGTCACAGAGCTAATTAGTGACAGGGCCTCCCACGTGGTGCTCTTTCTAACAGCAGTCCTAAGAACTCAGAGCATGGTAATTACCGTGGGATAGTGCCTGGATGCTTTCACAGGCCACTGAATTATAACCTCATATTACTTTCTCAAAAATTACCTTTATTTTACATAATAGATGGGTAGTATAATAGCAGTTGCTACAGGAAGGCCTTTCTCAAAAGGAACTTCACTTAGTTTTGTGATCCTGTGAAATTACTAACAGCATTAGATGTTTAAACCTATGTTAAAAGTTTAAAATAGCCTTGAACACAAGCTTAATGAACAGTGTATCAGATAAAACTGTCATTTCCCTCTTGTTTTTTTCCTCTTTAAGATTCACAGCAGCTCTGCAAGCAAAGCAGTGGCTTAGGGAAAAATCTTCATGTGTTCACCCACACGTTGCCATAGGCGATTTTAGGAGGAATATAATCATATTGCTTTACTTTCTTCATAACCTTCTGCCTTGACTACCAATTTACAGAGAACTTTGAAAGGCTGTTTCAAAAACGTTGTGGTATTTATATTTTCAGAATGTGCACCCACAGAGTGTGTGGGTGAGGGTTTGGAATTCTAGTTTGGCTGTTATTTTTTTAAGCTGATACTGAAGACCTGGAGATTCAGTCTAACTTTCCACACTGCAGGAAACAGCTGGATGATGCGAGGTCGGCCTGGGGGTCAGACAGGCTGCCTCATGTTGGTCACCCCCAGGAAACTGCAGAAACAGGTTACTTTTTCTTTTATTTCAAGAACATTTAAACTTTTGGAGGTATTTGCATTTCTAAAAATATTCAAAGAAGCAGATTTCAGCAGTTTCACACCCTCTTCCTCCCCAGTGCTCATGGATGGGCTACTCCAGACTAGGGTTTCTTTTCCTTACCCTTCAAAAGAATACTTTCTTTTTTGGCGAGGAAGATTAGCCCTGAGCTAACATCTGTTGCCAATCCTCCTCTTTTTGCTGAGGAAGATTGGCCCTGGCCTAACATTGTGCCCATCTTCCTCCACTTTATATTTGGGATCCTTGCCACAGCATGGCTTGATAAGCAGTGCGTAGGTCCATGCCCAGGATCCGAACCTGCGAACCCCAGGCTGCCAAAGTGAAGCGTGCGAACTTAACCAATATGCCACCGGGCCAGCCCCAAGAATACTTTCTTTCTGATAACACCACGAAGACTTGAAAATGGGCTGGTGGTCCTTTGCTTGGTGAGCCTTCCCTTCCTGTGGTGGTCAGGACTCCAAAGGGAAGGCCAGTGCCCGGTGGAGAGAGCCCAGTTGGGGGCCATTCCTGTCATGGCAGCCTCAAGCATTCAGAGTTGCTTCCCAATTAACCCCCTGGGCAGATGCTTCCCATGAAGGACCAGTGAGACCAAGACCTTCCTGTGAACAAGGATCAGCTTTGCTATCTCTGGTGGGCAGAGCTCATTTGTCTTTTTTGCCTCATACAACTTTCTGTTGTGAGCATATTGCTCTAGCTGTCAGCCCTCCCATCACCTACATCTTCCTAACACGCTCGAAAGTAGGTCCATTCAATGATCCCCTTGAATGTATCAACAAAACCAGTGTTCAAGGCACAAGTGGCCAGTAAGGAAATGAATGAAGACAGCCTAGGTCCTCTCTGCATAACAGTGGCTTGTCAACTTTTTAGAACAGATCTTTTCTCAAATAAAATCCAACATATACAACAGGTAAAAGTGGGCTTTGCTGGTTGGGGGCAGGTCTTCCTGCTTGGCATGGTGGTACAGAAGCCCCCATGTACACCAGCCCCTCCCTCCATGAGAACAACTCCAAACACAGGCCTACGTGATCTCCCACCCATCTCTGGGTGAAGGGCCCACTGTCTCCAGCACAAGCTCCTTGTACTCTCTACTGTCCCTGGTATGTTAACGACTGTTAAGAGGTAAACTGAGGCACATTAAAATTTCTGAGAAATTTGAAGATGTATCTGAGCATACATCCATTTGAATGGGGCAGCACCAAACCAAAAGCGACTAGGAGGCTCCAGCAACAGGGCCTAGGGGAGAGGTTTTTATAGACCAGACACGGAAGCAAAGCAAGGAAATGATCTGACTGGCTGTAGCTTATGCAGTTGCCTTATTTGAGACAGCCTAGTTGGCTGTTTGTGAGTGGTGGTTCTTAAGTTTCATTTTCTCGGATTCCAGCGCATGGACTCTGACTTAGGTTTCGGTTTGCTTAGGTAGGCTGCCAAGGCCTTAGGGCCACCTCCGACCACGGCCTCCTTGTGTAATGACTTTAACTCATCAAAGCTCAAATGAATACTTTAAATATCCAGAATGTTAAACATCAGGCAGTTGCTGATTGAATACTACGCCCTGGCAGAAACTGGACCCCTTTATTCTTGAAACCTGAGTGGTAGAAGTGAGGGCGGGGGAAGCTGCCATTTTAAAGCTGCCAGGAGTTTTCAGTTCTTTTCCTCACTTTTTGTTGCTATTTTCTCTCAGCTTCTTACAGTCATTTTTTTTCCTTTTTTTACAGTTGCCTCCTTCTGCCCAAAAGTAACCATTCCTCTGACTTGTATAGTAGTCACTTCCTTGTATTTTTGTAAATAACAGCTTTATCGGGATATAATTTACTCCTGAGAGTTTTAAATTCATTTACTCCCTTGTTCTATGAACTTCACCTTCAAAAGCCAAAGTGACAGGAGAATCCTATTTGGGATTTGGAATTGGAGAGGTTCGAATCAACAAAGAATGAAATCACTCAGCAGGTGAGTGGTGGCTTTCATCGCTGGAGGCAGTTTGTTTTAGGAACATGGTTTTCTGAATAACACTCACTGTGGAGACTATTTGTTCTGGGGAGAGTCTTTGTCCCTGGGAGACTGTCCCTGGGTGCGTGTGCATGCGTTCTCGTTCTGAAGTCCCACAAACGCTGTCAGTGCAGATGAACGCAAATGTTGGCATATGGCCCCTCATAGCTTATCATGTTCGGTTGGACTCCTCCCTGGGGGTGAAGGGTCTCCTGGGCAGGGTGGATCTTGGGTGGAACACAAAGTTGGGGCCAGACATGCTGAAAGGCACTGCTGATGTGAAAGAGCAACAGGGCGCCGGCAGGGCCCAGGAGGGAGAGAGGAGCAGGGCCCTGGGGTGGGGCCAGGCCCATGGACTCCAGCAGGTGTGGTTTCTGCATTGGCATCTTCTCGCAGCCCCCTGGCCTCAGTAAGACTGTTACATTTATAGCCTGGTCTTAGCCATGCGTAAGGAATTAGGGACTGGCCAAGCCCCAGGTGGGGCACACGGGTACAGGAGGGAGCAGCAGCCTGAGGCAAAGCAGCTCAGGATGGTGGGAGGCAACCTGCCGGAGAACAGAGGCTGGACAGAACCAGCGGGGCTGGCTGCGGGGCAGGTTCCTCTGCAGGATCAGGGCAATGTGTTGGGCTGCCCAAGAAATTTCCAGAGATCACTGGGTGAGAGACCTCGACCCCAGGCACCACTTACTGTAGCCTGTGGGATGCAGGCTCAGGTGACTGTGAGGTGGGCACTCACGGGAGGAGTGACATGGAGATAAGACCCAAGGTTACATCAAATTATCCGGACCCTTTGGGGGCATCTCCTTGGCCACTTTCTTCTTCCTTGCACCCCATGATGTTCCTTACCTGTCTAGCTGTTCTTCCCTTAGGTCCTCACGAAGGCTCCTTTTCTTTGGCCTACCCAGTAGACAGTGGTGTGGTCCAGGGCTCTCTCCCTCCCCAAACATCAGTGAGAACTTGTTCATGCCCACCACTCTTCTATGGACAACTCTGTTACCTCCAGCCCACAGTGTTCCCAGAAACCCCAGCCCAAGTCTCAGCGACACTCCAGATAACTCCACTTGGATAGCGGCGGGCACGTCAAGCCCCGACACTCTAACATGAAAGCACCTTCTCCATCCTCCCGCCCCCCTCACCTAATGGCATCCTCATCCTCCACATGTGGGGAGCCAGAGACTGGGCACTCACTCCCTCCTCTTGTGCTCACTCCCACATGCCAATCCTGGAGGCCACCTCGCCCACAGTCTTGGAATCTGTCCCCTATTCTCTACTCCACTACCGGCGCCTAGTTCAGATCTCCACCATTGCTCACCGTGAGCCTCGCCATCACCTCTTGCTAAGCTCCTCCTTCCCTCCAATCTGTGTTCCACCTCACTCCGAGATCTCGCTCTCCCAGGTGCATGATCATATCACTCCCTACTTGGTTTTGTCTTCTGATTTTCTTCCTAGCCTGGCACTCAAGGCCTTTCTTGATCTGGTCCCTGTCCCCTCGCCCCAAGCAGCATCGTTTCCATCCTTCTTTGCTAGGTCCTTCCCTTCCAGCTGGGGCACACCTTGGTTCCTTGGAGCGCCTCCCTCTTTTCTGGGTCTCTCTGCCCTGCTCATGCTGGGTCCTCTTCCCCAATCACACATGGAGCAATTTCCTCTCCTCTGGCCTGCCGCAAAGCCCTCCCTGATTCTGCACTTCCCTGTGCCCATGGTCTTCTGCACACACCTCTACTGCAGTTTCCAGGCTATTTGCGAAGGACTCAGAAACTTAGCAGGAACTAAGGGCCAGACAGAGAAGCAGCGAGGCAGTGCATTTCAGCAGTTTCCCTAGGACTCGAGGGTCCCTCTTGGGATGAGCAGCTGCCAGTGACAAGTCCATCCAGGGAAGGATCACACCTACCTTAATGCATACTGCGTCACAGACCCTTCACACGCAGGCTCACATCCGGTCACAAAGAAGTACGCCACACTCTGCGTGCCATCTTTAGGGGGGATTTCTATGAACACTGGGCTCACCGGGTGTTTTAAGCCAGACTCTATGTTGTCTCTTCACCAAGAGCAGAAAGCTCCATCAGTGCCCAGCGCACAGGGAGGCCGGTGCCCTGCAGGGAGGGCATCTATCTCCTTTGGGAGAGGGCCAGTGCCTGCAACAGCCAGCCTGGGTCTCTTCCTCAGCGCTAGCGCTTCTCCTGGCTCCCAAACTGTTTTCTTTACACTTGGCCACTCTTTCAAATGCCAGACCAACACAGCCAGCTGCTTGGGCAATATTTCGATGTGACTATGCCATCACAAACTCAAATTCAACGTGCCCAACATCAAACTCCATAAAGGCCTCTTTCTTCCTAGCCCCTCAACCCATCACTGAGTTTCCTCTTGTGATGAAGCACTTGCTAACCCTGTCTTTTAATGAGCTCTTTTTAAAGCTTTGTCCTTTAGACCAGAGGTCAGCAAACGTCTGCAAAAGGCCAGACATGGAACAGTTTAGGCTCTGCGGGCCACACAGGGTCTCTGTTGCAACTACACAGCTCTGCTGTTACAGCATGAAAGCCGCCACCGACAATACGCCACCGAGTGGATGTGGCGGGGTGCCAATAAAACTATGGTTATCAAAACTTGAATTTCATGTAATTTTCATGTATCATATTATTCACTTGTTTCTTTCCCCTAACAATTTAAAGATACAAAGCCATTCTTAGCTCATGAGCCGTACAAAAACAGACGGTGGGCCCGATTTGGCCCAAGAGCTGGAGTTTGCTGACCCCTGTCTCTCTTTAGACTAAGCTTCTTGAGGACAGGAGCCTGTGTTTTAATCTTTGTACCCCCAGTGACTAGCAAAGTCCCCAGCCAGGTGCTTAGTAGAAAAAGTGCTTGGTAAATACTTCCAGAAGGATTTTCATAGTACACAGCACATGTAAGCCTTTATGACCACAATCCATACTCAGAGACAAATGAAGGTGAGCATTGAGACAATATGCAAGTTATCTCCTTTCACAGTTGAAAAATCTTCAATACCCGTTACCTATACATTGATAAGGGAAAGGCTTGATTTAATACAACAAGCCATAGATTTTAATCTATTATCAATAATATGTTGAAGGTTTTTTCATATTCTTAACTCTAAATTGGTAAGAATAATATTTGCGTCAAGGACTCCACCTACCCTCAGTTAGCTCGTACCTTCTACCCAATACAGAGAAATACATAGAGGTTGCCTATCAGACAATCAGAGATCCGTACTCACCATTCCACTGATGCATCGGCCACAGGCGGTTGTTTTAAACTCCCCGTGCAGTTCTTTCACTGCACTTGTGGTGTAAAAGCCTTCTGCCAACAGAATGATCCCATACAAGAAGAAAAAGGAGGCAATTCCATAGATGACATACTGCATCAGCTGTATTCTAGGAAAAGGAAGAAGAGATCCTGAAAAGTTAAATTCACGGTGTGGTAAACAGATGTTTTCAGACTCTGGAGAGAGGATGTGAGGGTGATGTTCCTGTGACATCTCCCGCCCAGCTGATGGCTCCGGCGGGCTCATGGGCATTCCCCGCAGGCATCCCTGCCCACCCCACCACAACCTAGGCCTTTCTTCCGAGGCAGGCCCACTGATAAAGTGGACAACCTTCCCCGACAAGGGAGAAGTTTCTTTGGTCGGGGCAGGGGCCCAGTTGTAATCCTTTACTACTTACTCAAGTCCTGTGCTGTGAAGGCTAGAATCCTCATTTTGCATGTAAGTAAACACAGGCTTTGAGGAGTTAAGTTACTCGTCCGAGGATACACAGCTAGTGGCAGAGCCAGCATTTGAACTCTGGTCCAATGGACAACACGTTCTTCTGCCATCCAAGTGCCTCCCAACCAGGCCCAGTGGTTCATGTTATTCTGATAGAACCCCTAAGTAAGCACTCAGGGCTTCTTTAAGGACTAACTTGGGCCGATGTTTTTTGCATTGAGATTCTCACTACACAAGTGATAACATGTCAAGTAGGTTTAAAATACAAAAGATAATTCACAACTAATTTTGTCCTATGAAAGCTGACAGACCCAGATGACTGTTCCTCAACCTTTGGATGCCCATTGGAACCAGCTGGGGAGCTTTAGAAAATACTGGTACCTGGGTATTTTCCCAGATTATGAGATTATAATTTAATTATATGATTAAATTATGATTTGATTAGTTTATGAGACTATTAGTTGATTAGTTTAAGAGATTATGACTTAATTAGTCTGGGGTGAAGCAAGGGCATAGGGATTTTTTAAAGATTCCTGGAAGTTGAGAGCCACTTATCAAGATCACTAGCGAATTAAATCAACACACCTTTCCGGGTTCAGTGGTGGTAAATATTTATTGGTCTTCTTGGCACATAGATGGCACTCAACGAGTGCCTCGTCCTCCTTGATGCTCCTTATAACCTTCCCCCACCCCTGCTTATTTCTTTGGATGTCATTTATGAACAGATAAAAAAAGAACACAACTCCCTAAGGACTCTTCCAACATGATTCCATTATTGTTCCCTAAAAATTCATTCATGCCTTTTTCGGTCTGGTAGAGAAATTTCTTACAATCAGAAGATACCTAAACACTGTGAAACTTTGGGAGTCAAGGAAAGAATAAGAAAACACTGAAACAAATGGAAAAAGGAGGAAATACATCAAGGAAGTAAATACACTGTTGCTGAGCTTGCACAGTTATGAGAATCTATGCATGGAGTTGTTGAGACTCCACTGAGGACCATTCCAGAATGGGAGGGCAGAGATTTCAGGCTAAACCCCTAAAACTTCTCCTTTTCTGCACTGGAGGATGCCCTGGGATTTGTTCTTCTGCCTGATGAATTCATGTCAAAGTGCTGCTCCTGTAGACGTAGAGTTGGGGTAAGGCCTCAGTAGGGTTCCTATCATTCCAGGGATGGCTATTTCCTGTGAGAACCCTGGAGGGAGTCTGTTACTTGGGAACCATGATAACTCTCTCTGGTGTGATCAACCTATCACCTTGCCACAGTCCCCCACATCCACGGCTACTGTGTGTGGAGTATGCTATGCGTGCACCTTGCCATTCCCAGGTGAGATCCCACCCCGGGGGCCAAACAGCCACTGCATTCTTGGCCCTTTCTTTTTCCTTCTCTCGTGGACCTTTTTCTATCTGCATACAGTGAGCTTTAATGAAAAGCATCAGTTTTCTGCCAGGAGAGCACACCGTAGTCTTTTTTAAAACATCATGGGGTGGTTTTTGAAAACATCATGGGGTGGTTGCACTTTAAATACATTTTTAAAGGGAAGCAGGTACTTACACCTCACTCAGCAAGGCATGGTCACTGGTGTTGGTGGAGAAGTGTTGCTCAAGAATCGCCACGGTCCCCGCAAGAGCCACATGCCCACAGCCACAGAACAAGGCGACCCCGGAGAAGCAGAGGATGGTGGCCACCAGAGAGGCGTAGGGGACTCCTCCCAGACACTTGATGCAGCATTCAAAGCAGCCTGGACCCAAAGGAGAGAAAATGCAGCTGTTATAGGCAAGGTGCCTCTGGTCTCCATGAACACCACACATTAGCAGAGAAGGCTCTACTTTTCTATCTTCCCTCTCATGCTCTATGGTTAATAGCTCAACATCCCAAGGGCCAGCGGGGTAGTTGTCATCATCTCACATTCTGTGGGTGAGGATGCTGGGGCTCCAAGAGGGAACGTAGCTTAATTTGCTCAGGGCGAATGGCAGAGCAGCCAACTGACAAATAGTTATGGAGTAAGTCACAATTCTAGAGCTTCCTGATTGACCCGGGGTGGAGAAATGGGACCCCTGCTCAAGAAACAATGCGGAGCAATTATTCCACTAACAAAGTGAAAAGAGAGGACAGCAGTGAAGCCGCAGGTCCATGAAAAAATGCGACCGTCAAGCTCCCCCAACCTCAACCTTCTGGGGTTTCAAGTACCTCTATGTCTGTAGCAGCCAATGGCTTTCCCCGAGCCTTTGACCTCCTGGGCAACCAGAAGAATCAAATACAGTCATTATACTGTTGCTGTGTTCAGAAAAAAATCAACATGATCATTTTGGAAAGGTGATGGGTATTTTGGTCTCTAAAAGTACAAAGTCACCAAGATCCACTAAAGGTTCATTCATGTCAGTATCAGAAATTACCCCTCAACTTTTTAATAAAAATGTACCCCCAGCCTAGGCAGCACAAGCAGTTTATTCATAGTCCTCTTCCTCCTCCTCCTCCTCCTCCCCCTTCCCGGCTTCCATCTGCCCTCTTCCCCGACACACACGTTCAGACTAAGAACCCAGAACTAGTGGGTGACATTTAAGTACTTGGAGAGGGAAAAGGAACAGAAGAAAAAAAAAAAGGCAAAATGAGCATCCATGAAGTGAAATGAAGGAGAGAGAGCCACAATTCACTCTTCATCTTGAGAAGAGTAAGACCTGTATTCATTTTTAAAATAAACTTTTACTTGAGATGTCCATAAAGACCTTCCCAAGGGGCAGAGCTGGGTGACATTTTCAGTTTGGAGACACTTCTGTTTCAGTCGAGCAGTGCTGGCCTCGGGATAACATCAGTACCTGACCTCCCATCCCCGATCATATTATCTAGACCCTTAAGTAAATGGCTCATCAGGGAAATTGAACTCTGAATGCATTATGATGTTTAACTGCAATCAAGAGCAGTTCATTACTTCAAGGCAAGCACATTAAGCCAGCTCAATTTCTTTCCTCCAAATGGTCTTTACAGTAGACAGGGAATGACTACCCAGCATAAAACACTGGAGACAGGCTTTTCTATTTTGATGAACATCGCTTTCTAAACTAGCATTTGCTTAAACCAACCACAAGAGGTGACTGCAAACTCTCATTACCAGATTTCTCTTCAGTTCGCTGCAAAATAAAAAATGTCAGGGCCTCATAAGAAAGTGTGCTTCCTTTTATTTCAAAAGATGACCAGCTGTTTTTATGAAGACCAACCTCCCTGAAATGGATTTATGAAACTACATACAATGGGAACCAGTGCACAGTACAGTTCAAGTTCTCCAGCAAGTCAGTACCTTAAAGAGCTTCGGATACTTGAGATTTGTAAACAAGGATGATGGAGTTCAATCTTATTTTGTCATATGATTTTCTGGGGGCTGAAGTGAGAACAGTGCAACTAAAAGTCCATATTCTCTCCAGGCTCCCAAACCAAGAGAAACTAAAATCCCCGGCCTCGTTGTGTCCCATTATATAAAGATAAACTAGACCTGTGTGTGTCGTATCATTCACCACCTCCCCCATTCTCAGTCTCTGTGATGATGTTAGGAAGAAGATGAATGCCTGCTTCCCTGGCTAACAAAGTTATATCTGGTCCTTACCAGACAGAGATGTGTGGCCTTGAGACTGTGTCATCCAATATGGAAGCCACTAGCACAGGTGGCTATTTAAATTATTTAAAATTAAATAAAAAATTTCCATTCCTCAGTTGCACTAGCCACATTTCACATGCTCAGTAGCCATATGTGCTAGTGGCTATCATATTGGACAGAGCAGATAAGGAACATTCTATCATCACAGAACACTGCTTTGAAAGATATATTTTGACTTGCCACATATTTGATTTTTTGTAACATGAGCTGAGTTATGAGTTTTACTTTAGATTTCATTAATTCAGTACCTTTTGAAGACCTACTGGGTGCTAAGCACTGTGCCTGGCACTGGGGATACAAATATGAAATAAGACGTCGTCTTTGCCTTCAAGGAGGTCAGTTTAATGCTGCAGGTAGATAAGTAACATAATTATTATAGTATAGCGTGATGAGGGCGAAGATATAGACTGCTGGAGAGCCAATGGATGGTGGGTGTGGGGAAGAAGGAGAGAGACAAGGATAGGAGGGAATATAATTCATATTGGAGAGGGGAAAGGAAAGGCTTTCTTTTTTTTTTTTGTGAGGAGATCAGTCCTGTGCTAACATCTGCCAATCCTCCTCTTTTTTTGCTGAGGAAGACTGGCCCTGGGCTAACATCCGTGCCCATCTTCCTCCACTTTATATGGGATGCCGCCACAGCACGGCTTTCCAAGCAGTGCGTCGGTGCGTGCCCGGGATCCAAACTGGCGAACCCCAGGCCGCCGGAGCAGAGCGCGCGCACTTAACTGCTTGCACCACTGGGCTGGCCCCAGGAAAGGCTTTCTACAGA
Source organism: Ceratotherium simum simum (assembly GCF_057802395.1). Taxonomy (NCBI): domain Eukaryota; kingdom Metazoa; phylum Chordata; class Mammalia; order Perissodactyla; family Rhinocerotidae; genus Ceratotherium; species Ceratotherium simum. The sequence goes on along the minus strand of NC_141940.1, from coordinate 118,841,175 downwards.
AAGACCTGGTATGCAGGATACATAAACAGCTGACATGGTAACACTGATATATAATCTGAGAAAATACTCATCAATTTCTGAATATTTTTATTATATGTATATTTTAATAAACCCACAGGCTTTCTCATCATTTGGAGTTAAGGTTAGGTGTTACGGCGTAGCACACTTGCCATTTAACAATAGAACTCATCCTTCCAAAGCCACAGTTGCCACTTCAAAACAGTCTTTCGTCCAAAGGGTTATAGCATTCTGCTTCTTTCAAAGGAAATATCACAGCTGCTCCCTGGCTCAAAAAGACGAGCGGGGTTAGAAGAATGATGCTGTTCAGTCCCAAATTCACCACCAGATCAAGGCTCAAGTTTCCCTGCTATTTATATCTCTCAAGGACTCCATATGTCCCATGCTGTGGGTCTAGTTTTATAACAGCAGGGAAAACCAGGGACTCAAGGATTTGGGGGATCCCTTCAATGAATCAGACTCTCTCAGCAGATGCCAATGCTCTCATGTTTTCAGCAGATGATTTTATTTGTGGCTACAGGAACTCTGGCTCCTGTAGAACAGAAGTCACCATATTGGTTATCGTTGGTCCACACACACAGATAAAACTCTTCTAGACCCTGCCAGCCACTGTGAATACAAGCTTGTGGAATACAACATGGGAAAAATTTATAGGAACTAATACAGCTGGATGCAGAGCTTAGTCTAGCTTGGTTGACCAGTTACCTGCAGGGCTCAAATTGCATGTGTGGTGGATATTCAACCATCTATTTATGGTACCTTCTATGTCAGTCTAGAAGTTATCTCTATCCACGGTGTGTAAGATATCTTTGAACACTGGGTAATTTGGTCATAGGCCACACACTTATCCCAGAGAAACCAAAACTGCTAGAAAAAGTGAATAAGAAAAACCTAAAGATGTTTTCTAAATATGGATATCAGCAGTGTTAGTGTCCTCACATTAACAGCATTTCTGACTCGAAAAACATGTAAGTAGGTATGTGGCAGAGGTGGTGGAGGCCACGATGATGATGTGTCTTCAGGCCGGCCTCACAGGTGTGCAATCTGTGTAGTCTCATGGGGCCCTGTGCTTGGTTTAATGCTCTGCTATTGCCATCTTGAAATTCTTAATAATTTTTGAACAAGGGTATCTGAATTTTCATTTTGCACTGGGCCTGCAAATTATGGAGCCAGTCCTGGGTGTACTTATGTGGGAGGAAGCAGGAGGGGTTCTTTTTACTTTATATGTCCACAGTGCATTCTATTTCATTTCACAGTGTTAGAAATACAACCTAGAAAGGCAGACATCACCTTGCCTACCATATCATCCTGAGTACAGCGGCCATCAAACTCTATATAAAGGGACTAGCCATGTCCTAGAATTAATGATTTCCCCTTCACTGTGAAAGGGAATAGCAATTACCCACTACAGTATCCATCACAGAGTCAACGCTGAAAGTTCTCCTAAACCAGAAATCAGCAAACTATAGCCCATATTTTTGTAAATAAAGTTTTATTGAAACACAGCTTACACCCACTCATTTACAAATTGTGACAATTTTTGCCTTACAATGACAGAGTTGCGTAGCTGTGACAGAGAGCGTATGGCTTACAAAGCCTGAAATATTTACTATTTACAGAAAAAGTTTGCAGACCCGTATCCAGAAGCACTGATATTCATAGTGTGGTCCCAGGATCTGCAGCATCAGCATCATCTATGATCGTATTAAAAATGCAAGTTCTTGGTTCCCACACCAGAATAACTGAATCAGAAACTCGGTGGGGGGGGGGGGTGGACTCAGTAATCTGTGTTTTCTCAAGCCCTTCGGGTAATTCTCACATAGGCTCAAATTTGAGAACTGCTATTCTAAAGAATCATGCAAGCTCTTCACTGTGTCAGTTCCACCTGCTTTCTTCTATTACCAGCCAAATTCCACCACAATTAAAATCTAACTCCACAGGGGCTGGCCCCGTGGCTTAGCGGTTGAGTGCGCGCGCTCCGCTGCTGGCGGCCCGGGTTCGGAACCCTGGGCGCGCATCGACGCACCGCTTCTCCGGCCATGCTGAGGCCGCATCCCACATACAGCAACTAGAGGGATGTGCAGCTATGACATACAGCTATCTACTGGGGCTCTGGGGGGAAAAAATAAATAAATAAAATCTTTAAAAAAAAAAAAAAAACTAACTCCACAAAACGATTCCTGGCTTCTGGCCAAGACGGAGTAACAGGCACCTAATTTATTCTCCTGCTTGAAACAACTAAACAACAGGACAAAACATACGAAACAATGGTTTTCAAGATATGAGACATCAGGCTATGAAGAACCATTAACCACGGCTAATGAGTTCATTATTAAAATAAATACTCAACAGAACCAAAGAATTAGATGACTTAGAGTTAGATGACCTGTAACTCATTTCAAAGAAGCAGTCAGCATAGGTTCATCTGAAGGCCCAGCTCAGCCCTCGCTCAAAACAAGAGAAATCCTTCCCCATCACCCTGCAGTTGTCATCATCTCGGGTATTGGGGTCTCTTAAAGGCCTCGTGCAATTGAAGCTGTCAGTTAAGCAGAGTAACAGATATGGGTGAGGATGACAGCATTGGGAGCAAGGGAGCAGCCGTCCATTCATTCATTCCACTTCATTCAGTTAGTGAATATTCAGTGCTCACCAAATGTCTTTGATGTCCCAAGCACTGGGCTGGGCACTGGGGACTCGATGGGGAGCTAAGATAGGTGTGGTTTACATGCTAATGGAGTTTATGTCTATGGGGGAGACGGACATTAACCAAATTCCGAGGGCGGGGGTGGCCAGGACGGCTTCTGGAACTTAAATATGAAGAATGAATTTGAGTTCATTAGGTAAAGGGAGAGAAGGATGGGCTAGGGAGGGTGTTCCAGGAAACAGGAACAGCATGAACAAAAGCTCTATGGTGGAAAAGAGCAGGGTGCTTTCCAGGGCGTGAAAGACGCTAGAACACAGAGAGTACACAGTGAGGGTGGGACAGGGAGGCAGGAGGGCTCTCTCAGAGCTAGACCACTCAGGGCTTTCTAGGCTGCCTTAAGGATTCTGGACTTTATCCTCAGAAACATGTGAAGCCACTGAGCATTTGTAACCCCGGGGAACAGACGGGTTGTATAAGATCACTCCGGCTGATGTGCTGGGAACAAAGGGGATGTGGAGATGAGGAGGAGCTCATTGCAATGCTTCAGGCAAAAGGTGACAGGAGCTTGGACCCGGGCAAAGGCAGTGGAAGTGGAAGAAACGGATGGGTCTGGGAGATGTTTAAGATGTCAAATGGGCACAACTTGGTGTGGGTTTGATGGTGGGGTTGGGGATGGATCCTAAATGTCTGGATGGATGTTGTGTTTTGCCCTGAGTTACAGTTGACCAGAAGAGGACTAGGCTTTGAGAACAAAGATGATGAGTTCAGTTTTAGACATGATGAGTTCAGTTTTATACATGATGAGTTTGAGGTGACTGGATGTCATCTTAAGGGAGGATTTCTGGTAGGTGATTGGATATGTGGGTCTGTAGGTCAGAAGAGCTAAAGTTGGATGCTGTCAGCTTGGACAGCAACGAAAACTTTCAGAGGTCAAGAAAAGATGGACCATTTCGCAGTGGAGAGTGCTTTAGACCCTTTGCTTTGCAAACTGTGGTCCTTGGACAAGCAGCATCAGCTTCAGCAGGGAGCTTGGGAAAAATGCAGATTCTTGGGCCCCACCCCCGACCAGCTGAATCGGAATCTGCATTTTAACAAGCCCCAACAAGGTGACTTGTGTGCGCATGAAAGTTTGAGAAGCCCATTTTGAGTCAACAGTTCCATCTTCCCATTCTCAGGTGTGGCGTTCTGAGTGCGTTGGGAGTGCCTGCCTTTGTGTTCAGCTGTGATTGGTGTTTTCTCCCTATGAAGTGGCCTGCTGGGCTTGGCCAAAACACTCTAGCCACTTGCAAATCAAATGGCAAGTTTCGGGGGCTGCAATGAAGAAAAACAAAATGTTCCAAGTGGTTCAGCTGTCTTGAAAAGAGTACAACTTGAGTGCTTTTCCTGAGCCAAGCAAGTACTGGTAACCTCAGAATTTTTCACAAAGATGCTTTAGTGCCATACCATTGAGGGGTCCGAGAACACAGGTATGTAGTCACTTGACAAAGTGGACTTCCTCCCCATCCCCCACCCATGGTGCTGAGTGTGTCTTACAGACAGAGGAAGTGGATCTGTGATTCAGCATGAGAAGTCACAGGCAAGGCTGATGTTTTTAAATATAGAGGAGGTGCCAAGGACCAGCAGAGCACCACACTGTTACAAGTTTATGCCAGCTAAGGAAGATCAATGCTTTTCTTGGATACTCCTGTAAATCTACAGCCGAGTTTTCCCGAGCTTCAAAGCAACAATGACAACGTTGGTTAACATGAACCAGAAAAGGCAAGGAAAGCATTTTTTTGATGACTGTGATCTACTCATGTAAAAAAAAAAAAAAAAATCAATGCTAGGCTTTCTAGCACATTTTACTAGTAATTCTCAATACCTCTCACCAAACCCCAAAAACCTCTGTTAGTTTAATAATGTCTTAAGCCTTCATTTAGCTCGTCTCTGTGGTTAAAGAGAATTTTAGGTTTTGATTCGCACAAAAACTCCAGTGTGCATTAAGACAGTTTAAATATAAACCACATAGTAGGGAGAAAAACTACGCATCAACGCCTCTAACTCTCAATGGCCATTTGTCTCCAGCATCTCTAGAACCTTTTGTGCAGAACAACAGAATAAAACACGTTTTGTCCTCGGGCCTGTGGATGGCCGTTGCCATGGCTGTGAGTTCATAACGGCCCAGTGATTTGCCCCAAGTTGTCTGTGATCCTGGCTGCAGATTTAATGCTGCCTCAGAAGGAGGGCCAGCAGGAACAAGGGCTCGGATTCTTCCCCGGGAATGAATGTCACACACACACACACACACACCCCCTCTATGCCCGGCCTTCCTTGCTACTTTACTGATTCCTAGTGAGCCACAAAATTAAAAAGAAAAGGAGAAGTAACCAAGGTTTGCAACTTTCAAACAACCAGCAACAGGAAAATAGAGGCGAAGAGAATCTTACTCAAGAGAAGCAAAAGTGAATGTCAGCCAGCAGCGGCCTCCCCGATTCTGAAATGGCCTAGGCAGCAGTTCTTAACAGGGGGTGACTGTGTCCCCCAGGGGACATTCAGCAATGTCTGGGGATATTTTGCGTTGTCACAACTAGGGGAGGGGGTGCTACCGGCTTTTGTAAGTAGAGGCCAGGGATGCTGCTAAACATCCTACAGTGCACAGGACAGCGCAACAGTTATCTGACCCCAAATGTCAACATTCTCCAAGGTGGAGAATCCCTGAGATAGCATCAACAAAAAGACTCTCCATTGTTTAGATCAGTGGTTTTCAACTGGGGACCATTTCGCCCCCTAGGGAACATTTGGCATGTGTGGAGACATTGTCAGTCATCAGGACTTGGAGGGCACTACTGGCATGTAGTAGGCAGAAGCCAGGCATGCTGCTAACCTCCTGCAGTGTACAGGATGGCTCCACCAGAGAATGATGAGACGCAACATGTCAACGGTACCAAAGGTGAGAAACTCCGCTCTAAGGTTACAACGTACAATCGTGGTCTGAGACCCCCGGTGTTACTGCTCAATTCTCCAATTAAAAAAAAAAAAATAAACTTGACTTTGTTTAAAAAATATTATAGAGAGGTTCTCAAATTTTGCTGCACGTTAGAATTATCTAGAAAGCATTTGAAAGCTCTGACGCCTAAACTTTATCCCAGACCAATTAAGTCAGAATTCCTGAGGGTGGGACTCAGCAATTAGAGGTTTTGCCTTTTTTTTAAAAAAAAAAAGCTCCCCAGGCGATTTCAACAAGCACCTAAGCTGGAGGAGAGTGTTACAGAGCAGGGGTCAGCAAACTGTGGCCCATGGCCAAACTCAGCTCTCCATCTGGCCTGCGAACTTAGAATGTTTTTTTACATTTCTAAATGATCAAAAAAAATAAAGCTCAAAGAATAATAATATTTCATGACACATGAAAAGTATAGAAAATTCAAATTGCTGTGTCCACAAATAAAGTTTTATTGGCACACAGCCACTCTCCTTCGTTTATGTACTGTGTGGGGCTATTTTCAAGCTACAAAGGCAGAATTGAGTAGTTGCCACAGATATTTACCATCTGGCCCTTTACAGGAAAAGTTTGCAGATCCCTGTTCAAAGAGCAGTGGTTCTCAAACTTTAATGCACAGATAAATCCCACCGGGGGATCTTGTTCAAATGCAGAGTCAGCTGTTTAGGCAGGTCCGCAGAGAGGCCTGTGCTTCTGCCTTTCTTACCGGCTCCCAGGTAGGTGATTCTATTCGGAGTCCACCGGCCCCACACTGAGCCACAAGGGCAGAAAACTGGGGTCCTCAAAAGGGGGGCTTGCGCAGCCAGGGAGACCTGTGACTCTTTCAGGAGGTCTGTGAGGCCAAAACTCTTGTTGTAATAGCGCTCAGATGTTATTGACTTTTTCCACTGTGCTGACATTTGCACAGATGGCTCAGCACGAATCAGGCAGTGGCACCAAAGGGTACTAATCAGCAGTGTGTTCTCCCCCACCATGCGCTCACGGTTATGAACATAAATCAAAATCAAACACAGTTTCACTCAGAAACGTCCTTGACCCAGTAAAAAGTCATTAACTTTTTCAGTCTCAACCCCTGACTATACACCTTTTGGATATTCTGAGATGAAATGGAAGGGTGCATGAAGCCCTTGTGCTGTGTACCAAAGGAAGATGGTAGTCTGGAGAACAGTTCTTGTGTGATTGAGTTACGAGCTGAACTAGCACCTTCTTTCGTGGAACACCGTTTTTTCTTGAAAGAATGACTGACAAGCTCTAGTTATTAAGACTTGGGTATCCGGCAGAAATTTCCTCAAAAACGATCCAAGTGAGCTTGTCACTTCAATTGATAGGATCTGTTGTCAATCAATTTTGGAAAACTTGTATCTGCCATAGTGAAAGTGCCAGTTTCCCAATACTTACAAGACTTGATGAAATTGCTGGTGATATTAACAAATGCGACTTTTTTTGATGTGGTATAATAAGATGTGTCAATATTTGGAAGATCTGCACAACTCAGAGAACCAATATTTTCCAAATGACCAATGTGCGATGTTTACAAAATCATTCTTGAATGCAGTGCAAGAAAGTGCAAGAAGGAGCAACAGATTTTAATGGAACAGAGCACAAAAAGTTCATTGATATGGTTTCAGATTCTACATCACAAATAATCTTTAAGAAACCACCACTTGTTGAATTTGGGTGTATTATCAAGGAAGAGTTCCACAAATATATGAAAAGGCCATTAAAATACTCCTCCCTTCTCCAACTACATATCTGTGCGAGACCGAGTTCTCTTCATGTACTTCAACCAAAACTAGATAGCGCAAGATGCCTCTGAATGAATGTAGAGGCAGATGTAAGAATCCAGCTGTCTAATATTAAGCCAGATATTCAGGAGATTTGTAAAAATGTAAAACAGTATTACTCTTCTCAGTAAAGTTTTATTTTGTTTTGGAAAATAGTTATCTTTCCTAAACATTATTTATGTTAACATGTAATGGGTTTATTGTTATTTTAAATAAATAAGTTTATTATTTAATAATTTCTCAGTTATAATTTCTAATACAGAAAATATTCATAGACATAACCCACATGAGCAAAAGCTTTTTGGGGTCTTGAATTATTTTTAAGAGTGTAAAGGGACCTAACACCCAGAAGTCTGTGAACCACTAGTGTAACACCTTAAGAAGGTATCATGAAGTCAATGGATAGGAGGGCTTCCTGTTAAAGAGCTAAGTGAGAAATCACTTAAATGATAGCTAAGTTGCTTCTCAGTTCTCTCTTGACCTTCTTAGAGTCGTTGACATAAAAGTTCAACTATGTCATGCTAAGAATGCTGAAACTATTTTTAATGATATAAAGGGAATTGCTTTTCAGCAGATCCTTTTAAAAGCCTGTCCTAAAATCTATTAAGTAAGAAATTTTCATTTTTGTGGCACTTTGTGAAAATCTTAAAATAGATTAGCCTCTAACATTTGCAATATGGCACGAGCAATAGAAGATAAGCAATTATATAAAAGTAAAGATACGTTCACATGGTGAGAATAAACAAATTCAAGAAACAGACACTTGTTAGGCTCTTCCTTGGCCTTTTGTGGGAACTGGCTTTGGTTTTCCTATAGATCACATGTGTGCTCTTAGCCTAAAGAAGTGGGGGAGCCAAGAATCAGGGAAACCGATGGTGAGTAGGGGAAGCTAGCTCTAAGTTCAGACGGCACCGCTTTTAAGAGCTTGGAGATCTGTACGGTGTTCAAGAAATCTGAGAACTATCTGCAACATTAAGCTTTAGCAGCACTCAACCTCCTTGACCATCTGGGCAACAGCGTCTGTGCTTTCTTGGATTCCACTGAATTCAATGAGTAGCTGTTGAACTGCTGCTATATGCAAGGCACCGTACTGGGGGCTGCAGGGGCTTGGTTTGCCCTCCCCTCGTTGACACTTTGGAATGCGGTGAGGAACAGAAACACATACGAAACCACTGAAGTAGAATAAAAAGAGAGGTGACTCAGGGACATAGGGAGTGAGGCAGGGACAGGTCTCCTTGGTCTAGTATGGGGAGCTAAGGAAAGGGTGTGTGGGTGGCAGTAGTGTAGACAGGCGTTGCAGAACAGAAGGATCCCATGGTTAGGACAGATGGAAAAGCATGAGGGAAGGAGAGCAGGCCCAACATGGGGAGCAGCACATGGGGAGGGCTCAGGGTGTGGCCGGGTTTATGGAGGACACCAGGGCAGTGGTCGGGGAGAAGCCTGAAAGGCAGGTGGGGCCCCCCTGTGGGAGGCCTCCAAGCCAGCCTGAAGCCCTGTGTGCTTCATTTTGCAGGCAGTGGGGAGAGAGGGAAGGTTTGCGAGCAGGCGAGTGACATGATCCGAGGTATGCTTTTAAGAGATTAATCTGGCACTGGTGTGTAGGCTGGATTGGAGTGGGTGCAAATCAAACTCTTCCACTGTAGGTGGCAGCAGAATGGGTCTTTCTGAGTTTTATTCAAAGGGTGCAGGGCATATTCAATGGAGGCAGGAAGGATGAAAATCGGACAAAGCTTGGAGCTATTAAGCAGTAAATATCACACAACATATTACAGAAATGGCTTAGTGAGAAATAGGTGAGAGAATTAATGTGAACAAATCTTCATAAGGGCCATTCTAGAAAATATAAACTAATCCAGAGAGACAGAAAGCAAATCAGGAGGGTAGCTGAGGGGGGCGGGCTTACAAAGGGGCCAGGGAAACTCTGGGATTGATGGACACATCACCATCTTGCTGGTGGTGCTGGTTTAGTGGGCACATACGTATGTCAAAACTTATCAAACAGGCCGCTTTAAATATATGCAGTTTATGCATGTCAATTCTACCTCAAAAAAAGTTTAAAAAAACCCTGCTTCTTAAGTTTGGTTTTTACAAAAGACACCAGTCATTTTAAAAGGTTGCAAATCCCTTTTGATAACTAAGGATTAGCAGCAAAAGGCAGGAGCCACATCAACCTGAGTGGGGTGGGCTGGGGGACATATCCTGGGTTGCAGAGCTGCTGGCTCCCCCTATTTGGTGACAGGAAAGTGAAGGCATTATTGTCACTAAGGAGAGAAGACAGTGCTGGAAACAAAGGATGTGTTTCCTCTATGTATACAGTAGTGGTGGTCAAACTTTAGTGGGCATCTGAATTGCCTAGGGAGCTTATTAAGACATACGAAATTCCTGAGACCCACCCCAACGAGGGAGGGTGGGGCCTGGGAATCTGAATGTTTAACCAGCATCCTTGGTGATCCTGATTCAGGGCATCAGAGGCCCATACTTTGAAAAATCACTTAAAGAAATGACCCTCAATATTACACTTAATAAACTATAAATGATCTTTTACATATCACAGAAAATAAAACTTGCTAAAGTACACTGAATGGAATAATAGATGAAAACAGCTCCATGACATCCATTTAACAGAACTTGGTTTATTATGGGAACACTCAAAGAAGGACCTGAAAGAGACCAGAGGGCTGAGCTTTCAGAAAGAGCCAAGGGACTCTCTGAAGAAGGGCTGAGCTTTAGTCTAAAGCCTGTGAACAATTTTGAAATGTTTATACAGCTTGTGGTAGGCAGTCTTCTAAGACACCCCCAATGATTCCTGCCTCCTGATATTCACATCCTTGTATAATTCCCCCTCCCTAATTGTGGGCTGGATCTAGTGACTTGCTTCCCTGATTAGGTTTCAAAAGACTACGACTTCTGTCTTGTTAGCACTCTCTCTTGCTGGCATATTTTCTTACCTACTCACTTGCTCTCTCATGAAGCCAGCTGCCGTGTCATGAGGGAGCTATGAGAAAGCCCACATGGCAAAGAATCAAGGGAGGTCTTGGGCCAACATCTAAAACTTTGCTAGCCACTCAGTTTCCTACAATCTTCTCCATCCAAGATCCCTCACCCTCTTCCCTTAGCAGTTCCTTGCATACTGTTGTACTGAGGGCCCAGACTCCTAATCTACAGAAACTGAGATTATAATCTTAGTTAAGAAAATAGCACGTCATTGTAACATCTTTGGTAAAGTATCCTTTCAGTTCAAATACCTTTCTGAAGAACAACATAAACTTGAAATTCAAAGGCAACTTGTATACATCTTTACTGTCAAGATGCCCAAAGCCAGATCACTCCATCCTCAGCAGACCGTGCTACTGAATTTGAGGCAAACTCCTCTTGATGTTTTAATATTGTCATTGCATCTTGGTGTATGAAAAAAATGCAAAAGATTCTATTGTAGAGCTACAGGCAAACACTGGAGCTGAGGCTGTGAATTAGTTATCTATTGTTGCATAACAAATTGATCTTAAACTTAGTGGCTAGAAACAACAACATATATTATCTTGGTTGCCTACCATAAGTAGATTGAATTTGCAACGTGTGCTAAAAATGCAATTGCTCTAAGGTAGGGGTTGGCAATTTTTTTTCTGTAAAGGGCCAGACAGCAAATAGTTTTGCTTTGTAGGGCATGGAGTTGCAACCACTCGATTCTGTTGCTGTGGTAGGAAAGCAGCCACAGACAATTTGTAAGTGAATGGGCGTGGCTGGTTCTAATAAAACTTTATTTACAAGAACGTGGTGGCTGGCATCACCAGCCTGGGCTAAGTCCTCACCGGAATCTCTATGAGCTCCACTTGTTACCACTGGGAAAGAGCACATGAGTGTAAACAGGGTTGCTTTCAGACCAGGGAAAGGTGCATTTTGATCTCATTACTTCTCCTACCAGCCTGACATTTCACCACTAGAGTTATTCCTCGGGGTGGAAGCATTGTCCATGGAAGTTCCCAGATAAAACGCAAGCATGATGATCTTTAGAGAAAGCCTCACCCCACCTAAATGACTCTCTGACACCCAGAGCCTTCTGTTTAGTACAAAGGCCATTTGATATAAGTTTTTTTTTTTTTATAATTTTATTTATTTATTTATTTTCCCCCCAAAGCCCCAGTAGATAGTTGTACGTCACAGTTGCACATCCTTCTAGTTGCTGTATGTGGGACGCGGCCTCAGCATGGCCGAAGAAGCGGTGCGTCAGTGCTCGCCCGGGGTTCCGAACCCGGGCCGCCAGCAGCGGAGCACGTGCACTTAACCACTAAGCCACGGGGCCGGCCCTTGATATAAGTTTTGATAGACATGGAAACACACGGGGTTGTGTGTGTGGCTTATTTGTGAGTGAACAGGGACACCCAAAAGGACACAGCCTGAGGAGGTGGGAAGACTCTAGCCTCTAGCAGTAGACTTCAGCTACTTCCCAACTACTTCACAGTATCTCCAGTTAGCTCTAAGGGTGACTAAAGATTTCAAAACAAAATTAATTTTAATTCACTCTAGCAGAAAACATATAACACATGAGTTATCATAAAGGAAGCGAAGACCAGATATCACTGTTTCTAAAAGACTGAGAATCACTGCTTTGAATAATCCAAGTTGGTGTCACTAAAACCAGAGTCGCGCCTGATAGAAAGTTCCAGATCAACACTCAATACTGATCGATTTGCTTTTATCTCTGCTTTCTTTGTTTGCCTACTCTGAGCTGAGGAACAGACACAAGACCAAGAGGCAAAGGGAGGTCTGTATGTCACAGACACAGTCAGCCCCGGTTCCACGATCAAGTGCAAATCACATACTAACAGTACAGCTGATAAAAAAAATTGAACGTTTGTAAACAATCAAGAAATTATATATATGGCTGATAATAGTCTTTGGTAAATAAGCTTTAAAAGAGTTAACTGCTCTATATGGCACATTTTTTGTGAAAACTGCAGGTGACTTGAAAAAGTTGATCCATAGCAGGAAAAAAAATGCAAAGAACTAGAAAAAAAACCTCAGAAACGTTATAGCATGAACTGGAGCTACAAAACACTTGCATTGTGTCCACCGTTAACCTCCATTTAACCTGAAACACCTTGAGTAACTGGAAGCCGTCAGACAGACTCAGAGCTTCCCCTGGCTTAAGCTGTGCAAACGAAGAAAGCTTCTCCAACCAGACTCCAGGGAAGAGAGAGGCCTCGCCATCAGAGCCCACACAGCAAGATCAGACTGTTGGTTATAGTCGACACCCAACCACAGACGGAGGCTCAATGATGCACGCAGCAAGATTAAGAGTTTGTTTCCCCTTGAAATACATTTCAAGTGTTGTCAGAAAAGACCTCAAACTTAGTGGCCTTACAACCTTAGGTTAGGAAAGAGTGACACTCAAGAACAATAACAAAAATCCAACAGCATTTCCCAGGACCCTTATATCCACAGGTGTCACTCTTTAAAGTGGGTCCATGAGAGAGAAGTCCCAGGCTCAGCCTAACAGGGGCCAGAGGGATAAAGGCAGAAGATCTCAGGGGGCCCGCCTTCTCAGGTCACATCTGGACAGACACACAGAACCGAAGAGTGTGACCTGAGTCACAGTAGCAACAAGCGAGATATGCTTGCTTGTTCCTCCCTCCAGGTCCATGCCTGGCTGCTGGGGCATCAGTTCTTGGCAATGGAAACCCCAACACAGGCGCTGGCTGCTCAACTCTCAGCTAAACACCAGCATTCCCCCATGCTCTCCCGACACCCTCCATTGTAGTCCATCTGTGAGAAGTCTCTCTGGACTTCTGGAATCATCTACGGCCATCTTAACCCAAGCATCAGAGCAATTTGGATTTGGGAGATGGGCAGAGGGGAAAATGGCGACTGGTGAAGGGGGTAGTTTTTCAACTCATCTGTCAGACTGAATGCTGAACTATAGACTTACCAGTGTATGAATAGTCACTCTTGGTCCATTAGGTTATAGCCTATATTAAGTAACAGCATCTTGCATGTCATTGGATTATATTAAAGAACGTGATGAGGGACAATTGAGAATTTCTTCCAAGCTCCCATCAACTACTTTCTCCTTGCCCTCTCTTTGCTACAAAGAAACAAACCTTTCCCACTTTCACTGCCCGCCGCCCACTCTCCTTCACCAAGATTTTAAACAAAGGAATAAGAGGGGGCATGCTTTCAGACAAGTAGATAAGAGAATCAAAGGTCACTGTCCTTCAAACTAACCAGGACTCAGCGCATTACTGACTGGCAATTCATTAGTGACTGGCAACTCTTATACACGCCTCTCCACAAATAGAGAGGGGAAAAAAGAATGAATGCCTTAAGCAATTCTCTGTCTTTTCCAGAGGTAAGCGATTTCTAGATCTCTTGAGGGTAAATTTACTTCTTCAATTCCTTCTGTCTTCTCCCTTCTTGCTCTGGATCTTCCTCTAAATTAGCACTTCTCAAACTTCAATGTGCATAGGAACCATCTGGAAATCTTATTAAAATGCAGATTCTGATTCAGCAGGTCTGGGGTGGGGCCTGAGACTCTGCACATCCACAGACCACACTTGCAATAGAGGATCTCAATTCTCTTAGACTATACTCTGAAGCCTGTGTAATACAATCTACAGTAGCCTGAAGTATTCCCTACATGTTAAGCACAGTATTCCATTGAACACAGATACAGCACTAACTATTCCATCTTTCACTACTGTCACCATCTCAGACCTCCATCTCAGGCCTAGGCCCCCAAAGGCAGCATCGCATGGGGTTGCCCATGTGGCCACCCATCCTTTGATTTTCTGTAGGCCTAGAGAAGACACGGATATTACCTGGCCAAAGTTAAAAAATGAAAAAACAAGAAAAGAAAAAAGAAACAGATGGTAGAGGCTTAACTACCCAAATCCTAAAAATGTAATTCTACCGGGACGTTACTCCAAAAAAGAAAAACATGAAAAAATCAAGGCAAAGGAAACTGGAACCGCCTTGACTTTTCCAGTGGGGAATAAGGAAATTGGGGGGGTGGGAGGAGGTGGTCTCTGCTATAACAACTGAGAGGGAGAGGCATTTTCCTTTGGCAAAGATCTCCTGGTCAGCCTGTATCAAAACCTCTTTCCCCCTTCCCCCCACTGGAAAGAAATTGAGAACTCTGCAAAAAAAAAAAAAAGACACAAGAGCCATATGGAATTCTCTATTTTTTCCTTCGCACCATCTGGTTTGGGATCTAAGTACAGAATGGCAACTGCATTGATTTAGGAGCCAACAAAATCTTGACGCAACTGGGAAGGCAATAATACGGCAGAGTCTGGTGCCCTCCCTCCGGGGCCTGCGCTGTATTCTTTAAACTATCCTACGCAAGGTCTCTGCGGCTGGTTCCAGACACAAATGGCCCCAATGCGTGTGCCATGGAGGCATACTTCTTCCAATGATTTCAGTCAATGCACACAGAAAGTTCAAACTACGTGTGGGTAGCGGCCATTTCAGGATCTGGGAAGATGATTCTATTAATCAAATTCAGTGATTTCATTTCTCCCCCTCAGACAAGAACCTGCTCGATCATGGAATTCTCACGTGAAATATCACCAGCAACCCGATACTATTAGAGTTCTACAATTTCGCATCACGCCATTCCAAAATTCCAAAAACTCTGAAAACTAAGGATTCTTTTTTTCGTCTAGCTCATCTGGCAGCAAAACCTGGTCTGATCTGAAATTACTTGGTTCCAAAACCCGATCTGAATGGACAAGAGGCTGTTTACAGGCTTCATTTACCCAATTCAGGCTCTCCACAAAGAGTAACACGCTGGATTTGTGGGAGCCCCCACCTTGCTGGTGGTATCGTGAAGCACACGGTGTGTGCGCCATGTTACTTTTCAAAAACCCAAACTCTTCTGAATTCTGAAACAAATTGGGCCCCAAAAGTTGCGGAAAAGAAATTGGAGCCTTGCATTTTTCCTCTCAGCTGCCGCTGCTGCTTAGAACGCCCACATTCCCGTGTTCGGCTGTAGGGTCAAAGCACATGAGTCTTATCCCAATGCTCTTCCAGGCAACTGCTCAACCAGCGGACAAAACTCATCAAGAGCAACTGATAGAGAGTTTTCCCCTAATAAGATATTGATGTGTACTCTTTACCACTATCCAGGAAAGACACTTAGTCTTTTTCTTGATTTCCAACCGGCCTGGTGTCTTCCAACACATTCTTAAAATGAAGGCCATTCTCTCTCAAGTAGTAGTTTCTGATAACTTGGGGACCTTCTTGTCATGTTAACAAATACTCTTCTCTCTCTCTCTCTCTGCCATTGAATTGTGATATCTAATGGTGCTTTTTTTGTTTGTTTTTTTTAAAAACAGCTTTATCGAGATATAGTCTACATATAAAATTCACCTGTTTTAAGTGTACAATTCAATGGTTTTGAGTAAATTTATGGAGTTGTGCAACCATTACCACAATCTAATTTTAAAACATTTCCATCACTCCAACAAAGATCTCTTGTACCCATTAGCAGTTACTCTCCATTTCCCCCCCCTCCCAGCCTCTGGCCAGCACTAATCTACTTTCTGTCTCTATGGATTTGCCAATTCTGGAAATTTAATATAGATGGAATCATACAATATTTGGTCTCTTGTGTCTGGCTTCTTTTATTCAGCATAATGTTTTTGAGATTCATCCATATCGTAGTATATATCAGCATTTCCTTCCTTTTTATTGCTGAATAGTATTCCATTGTATGGATATATCATGTCTAATGGCAATTTTTTTTTTTGTGAGGAAGATCGGCCCTGAGCTAACATCTGCTAATCCTCCTCTTTTTGCTGAGGAAGATTGGCCGTGGGCTAACATCCGTGCCCATCTTCCTCCACTTTATATGGGACGCCGCCACAGCATGGCTTGCCAAGCAGTGCATTGGTGCACGCCTGGGATCCAAACCGGCAAAGCCCGGGCCGCAGCAGTGGAGCGCGCGCACTTAATCGCTTGTGCCACCGGGCTGGCCCCCTCTAATGGCAATTTTTAAATAAAGATTCCAGAACCCTCTTCATTCTTTAAAGGATCTATGAGAACAAATGTCTGATGTCACATCTTGCTCATTTTTTCTCACCAGCACAGCACAGGCACACACAGAGTTGGTGCCTAATAGCCATACGTCAAGTGAAGGAATGCATAATTCAAGATGTAGAACTAAATACAAAATCAGATTTCATGTTAATTAACCTGAAGCCACAATTTAGGTTTTAAAAGAAAAAGTTTTGTAAAATTAATTACAGGTGTTATGACTGTAATTCAATGGGTGCCTTACATTGTACCTCAGGATTGCTCTTTCTCGAGTTGTAGGTTCTACACTATCATTTCTGATTTATTCCTGAAAAAGTAAGCAACTGTTTGGGAGAAATGATGCTATGGGTTCACTCAAAATCATAGCAATAATTTAAGCCTGTTGTGTTTATTTGACCCACCATCATCCGTTTATATCCACATTTTAAGTAACTTGAGGTCACTGAGTTTCAGCTAATTGAACTGAGTAGTAAGACACGTGTCAACTTGGGGAATGTGGAGGACGGATGTTCATATTGCTCAGCATTCTCGCTCTTCTGGGTCCCCAAACTGGCTGATGCACATTTCACCCAGACCCAGCACTTAGCAGTTCTGAGAGACAGTGTTCCTCATGAGCAAGGAAACTGGAAATCAGACCCAACAGATCTACCTGATGGGATCATGTACACAGTTATCCAATCCCCATTTCATGGGCTTTGATTTTTCCTTCTCAAAGGCAATGACTGATGTTAAATCAGAGTGGTGCTGGGAAGACATTTGGGGACACTCATGGTACTCTTGGAGCCAAGGCTCCTTGAGTGTCCTGGCCCAGTTCTTGGTCCCATGGAGGACATGTGCGACTTCCCACCCCCCCATTATTGGTTCAGACATTGGAAATTTCATGGTTAACCCAAAGGCATATCTCATTGTACACTGCTCCCTTTGAGAAGAAGAGGTAAGGGTGAGGAAAAGGAGAGCAGGCAGAAGAAAGAGGTGAAAGATGGGGTGGAATGGAGAGAAGGAGAGAAAAAGAAAGATGATTTAAAAAATTTTAAAGGGCCAATTCCACCCACGCCCCTGTGAACAAATTAACGCATCAAGCAAAACAGAAAATATCACCAAACTGAAAGAGCCTTTACAAATAATATTAAAGATAACAGTTGACTTGCTATTAGAATTCACCCCGAGGCTGTATTTACCTGGACTGCTCAAGGGGCTAGCCCTGTCCCCCAGGGTTGGCACAGGATGGTACTGGTGGTTCTTTGAGCCTGGGTACATCCAGTGGTACCTGCCAATTTCCATTTCAGCTCTGCTGTTCACTGCCAATTTCAGGTGGCAAAGAGTCAGTGTCTCTATCTCCAGCAAAGATTCTATATCAGCATTTTTATTTATTCTTTTACCATAAAGTTAAAGGAAATGGGAAGGTTAAAAAATATGCTATTGAAATGCAACCTGTCAGTACCATCTTATCAACTCAGCATGATAAATTGAGAATGTTGGAGTCTCCTCCTCCATTTTTGAACTTAAGTTTACAAAAATCACCAAAATTTTCTTTTCTTTCCTTATTTTCTCCATTCCCCTCTCCCCCCTTAGAATGCTCATTTTGGGCAGATTATAATGAAAATCTGGCTTCTCACAATAATATTTTTCTGTTTATTTCATTTTCAGACCCACAGAGCACCATAATTACTGCAGCTACAGAATCCAGGCTCATTCTCCATAATGGTACCCAGTCCCAGCCTTCAAAATCTATCAAATAACCCCATGGTCTGCTGAATCTTGGATGAAACTCCTGTCCTCCCACTGACATCTGCGGTATTCTCTGTCACCTCATCTTAAGCTCAGTACTTCAGAGTCTAGAATGTTCTGGATTAAATCCTGTTCTAATAAATTATCTCTCAGTGTTTTAAAGAGAAAAGGCTGCTGGTCTTGGACTGGAACTACTGCTTACTCACAGACAAGGTGACAATTGGCCTCCTGGGGACTCAGGTCCCTATCTGGTAATATGACTACATTTCTCACTTCTTAGGGGATTGGAGAGAAAAATATATACCAATTTGCCTGACACAGAGTAGGCTGCTGGTAACTATTAGTTGAATTAAAATCTTGAAATCCCTAAGAGGTCATAATGTCACTATGATCAGTTTATATTTGAGAATCTCATAAAACCTAAGAAGGGGTTACGTCTTCTAGGGTGCCACAAATATTAAAAAAAAAAAAATTCTGACATTGATGTGGCTAATTATTCCATCAGAAGTTCAGGTTATAATGCTCCATGTGGCACCTCAGATCACTGGAGATAAGGACCAGGCAAACGAGCACATCGTGAGGCAAACACCCAAATGCCCTGCCCAGTACGCTGGAAACCTCGAGAAGCCTTCACAAAGCCCCAACTCCATTCTCCACCATCTCTGAAAACTCGCAAGGTACTTCCGATTGGGAAGCGGAGACATACTTTTCTAGGTGGTGTTTTAGAGAAAAAACTTTTTGGCTTCAAGATAAAGTAAAAATGTCTTTTAAAGTCATTTAAAAGGGAAAAAAAGATGCCAGGACAAGATCAGAACTGTCTAATGAAAGTATTTTTGCTGCTGCTGTTTTTGTTGTGATGACGATGACGACGATGACGTC
Source organism: Ceratotherium simum simum (assembly GCF_057802395.1). Taxonomy (NCBI): domain Eukaryota; kingdom Metazoa; phylum Chordata; class Mammalia; order Perissodactyla; family Rhinocerotidae; genus Ceratotherium; species Ceratotherium simum. Next base: position 118,822,112 of record NC_141940.1, on the reverse strand, counting down.
GACGACGATGATGATGATAGCAGCTGTAATTTACGGAGTGCTTATGATGCACTACATCATGCAAAGCACATTGCACCCGTTCCTCATTTGCCACAACCATCTTGGGAAATAGGTACCATTATCATTCTATCTTTACAAATTAAGAACCAAGGGCAATGAGAAGGTGAGTCCTTTGCCCCGGTCATGCAGCCAGGGGGTGGAGGAACCTAGGTAGAAACCTGGGCAACTTTACTCCAGAGGGCACAGTTTTCAAAGCACTATATTACCCTACTGTGGACTGTGCATTTGCTGCAATTTTCCACTCTTTTCCTGAAGCCGTGGTTAGCGCAAGAGCTTTTCTGAGGTCCATTTGGAGGTGAGCTGTGCTTCTGTGCCTCCTAAAGAAATGTTTCAGGTCTCAAGCTACTAATGCTGTTTCAGGGTTCTTAAAACTTCTTAACTCTCAGCCTTCCCTGGATTTAGATTTTTGCCTTACTGTTCAGGAGATTCTTTCTCAGACGTGGGTTGTGCTACATTCTCTTAAAGCAAAACAACCCAGTGGGGCTGGTGGAAAGAACCAGAAGAAGGTCAAGTTGCCTCACGGTATGATCTGATTTCCTCTTGGTAAAGTGGCTGTGAGCCCTCTGCATTGACCTCAAGCAGGAGGATTCCAACTAGCTCGATCACTTTTGATCTGAAAAATTTCATTGTCCTTTAAAAAAATTTCTCTCTCCAGGCCCCCCACACAGCAGGTGCCCGAGAAATGTCTGCTGAATAAATATTTGGTTGAATGCAAAGGAGCACCCTGGGACTCTGTGGACCAAGAAATGGCTCTCCAGGTCCCCTGCCACACTGACCTCACCCAAGCCATGCACTTGCCATGGGAATCTGTGCATAGGATATACCCATTCTCTGTCCTCATCTCCTCACGTGGATGGGGAAGTCTGCAGACATTCCGGCAATGAAGGCTTCTAGGCAATGACAACGAAAAAGCACGGACTGCCCAATGCTAATGTGTTTTCTGAGAAAAACATGGCAGCCATGCCTGAGACGCTTAGTTCAGCATAACAATACTACTACTCCAGTAGATCTGGAGATGGGATAGGCAAGTGGATGGGTGTTTTCCAATATTTCTGGGAAGGCCTCTTTACAACAGTAAATCTTTAGCTATGAAAGAAAAGAAAATCATGCCTGTTTTATATTTTTGAGCCAAACTTAAAGACATTAAATATAAAATTATTTCTAAAATTTCAAAGAGTACAGCATACATTTTGTTTAAAAGAACAGGGTCCCAACACTTAGAAGGGAGTCACATGATTCGAAGCCTCAGCTGGAACAGTATATTAAAACACCGTTGATTCTGGGCAACTGGCAAGAAATGGGAAAATGTACACACCCAGGAAGATCCTGGTTTACGCCCTATAGAGGGAGGGCTGAAAATGATCCCCTTAGAGAGTAAAAGACAGGGATGGGCAAGAGACCAATCCATAGTCTCGAAGAAGCACAAAAGACTGTGACATCTGAGATATTATTTATACTTGGGGCTGAGGTGAGCAGTGGTGGCTAATGGTGATACACACAACTGTGCGTGGCCATCACCAAAGGTGGGTATGAAACAAGCAATGGGAAATCGAGGAAAGGAAAACAAAACAATGCCTTGTACCCTTTTTTTTTATTTACTTAGATAATGTGATTTAGTGACAAGGCTGAATAACTGAGCTGCAGACTGGTCTACATTCTAGCATCTAGGAAATTATCACTGGAAGCAACTAAGTGACAAAGACTAAGCTTCCTAGAAAGACCATAATCCCTGGGCAAGGTCTTTGAAAGCTGTATCTGCCATCCTTCATTTTTAGCTATTATTTAAAGTATTAAAGGAAAGCTATAACAACACTAGAGAATACAGCAGGGGTCAGCAAACAACGGCCACCTGTGTTTGTAAATAAAGTTTTATTGGAACACAGCCACACCCATTTGTTTATACACTATCTATGGCTGGTTCATGCTGCAATGGTAGATGTCAGTAGTTACAACAGAGACTGTGTGGCCCACAAAACCTAAAATATTTACTCTCTGGCCCTTTACAGAGGAAATGTGCTGACCTTTGATGTTGAATATAGCTAGTAAGGCTTGAATTTATAAAGAAGTTAATGCAATTAATCAAATCAGCCTACAAAATAGGAAATTCTTTTCTTTTCTTTTATTACATGTTCTCTGAAGAGAAATATCAGTGGGCTGGCTAAGGATCAAAGTTCTCCTCTCTGGCATTGTCATCTGCTATTTAATCTGCCATCAATCAGCAAAACTATGGTTAAAACCAAGATTATACTACACATAATGGCCCCTAAGATGAGACAGCACCCTTCTACACCTATGACGTGAGCTCAGAGGACAGAGGAAGGATGAGGGTTCAAAGGAAAACATTATTAAATGAATAAATAAGTGAAGAAGTGAATGAACCACCAGGTACACTGTGAAGCTGGGATTGCAGCCTCCCTCTCTCAAAAGCCAGTGGGCATCACCTTCTTCCTCCATCCCATAGCCATCCCTAGTCCTGGTCAACCATCTCACATGGAGGTACATTTGGTCTCAAGGAGAAAAAAGCAAGAGGGTGTCTGAAACAATGAATTTGTCACCACTCCCAGTGAGGAGAAATTTATGTCATGGGGATAACTGGCTATTTCACATGTTCTCCGATACATCAAGGCTAATAAGTCCTTTTATTAAGACTATTTACTTTAAATTGACCTGTACCTCCTAGTAACAGAGAAACACGATGTTTAAAATTACAATCTGAATTCAAGATTTCCACTCAATTTCAAGGAAGGCAAATCTAACTTTCCAAAAATGGATTAGAATTCTTTGTCTAATGAAATAGCAAGGCCAAGTCTTAAAAAGTATGCTAATAGAAATGGTAATATAAAAGTAGGAGATGCACTAAATGACTTGTTGAAATCTTCTCCACACAAATTTTCTAAAAAAAATAAAATAACAGCGAGCTGTATCCTTCCTACCACATATGTTCAGCACCATCTGGCCAGCCACGCTTTCCTCCACAGCCTATTCCCCAGACACCCTCTCTTCAAATGTCCTCCTCGGCATATTCTCATGGGGAAAAACTGTATCTGAAACTTTCTCTGTACCATGTTCATATAATCAAGTTAGAAAACATCAGTAAAAATCTCAAAATCCAATAATTCATAGATCACCAGGAATAGTGTAACACGTTAAATGTGTCCCTCTGGGTTTTTAGCATATAGGTCATATATTCTAGAAGAGTCTAAACAAAAAAGAAGAGGGGGCCAAAAGTGCACACATTTTGCTAAATTAAAAAAAACCAAATACATAAGGAATTATATTTATTTGATTTAAAAGATTTAAATGGATGTGTCAATTTTTTAATCGAGTCAACAATTTGAATTCGTTTCTTACTCTATATCCTATAATTTATTTTAAATTATACATTATTTATGATTTACTACATTTTTCTTCCTATGTGGTTAGGAACCTAATTTGATGCTGGGAATTCTGGAATTTATTTCAGCAATGATTCATAGGAGCTTAACTAGCCTGACTACAATTGTTTCAGTAGATTCCAATTTCCTACATACAATAAAAATAATTGTCATCACAGATACTTCGGTTTTTTTCACACAGAGCAATTGATTCAATTGTTTTGATTACCCACTAACAGCAATTCCAGAAGCCCTGGTTTTCACGAATGAATTGACATCAAGTAATACTCCACAGAAATAAATAGAAACCTAACTCTCCATCTCTTTATTATTGAGTCCCATGATCTATTTCCTTTGATTCTGTCTTATTCATTTCCTCCACTTATTCCATTTCAGTGAATCTGCTTACTCAGTCCTCACAATTTGATTTAATTTAATGCTTCCAATTTAAAAACTGTCATTTATAATAATTTGGCATTTCTTACATCCATCTGAGAAAACCTGACTGTTTTCCTTAAAAATTCCCGAATAACTTCCCGTGAATTTTGATCATCCGGTAGTGTTCCGTGACAAAAGCTATGAGACTGTTTCAAAAACACATATGCTGTCTTTTTTTTTTTTTTAAGGACTTGGATTATTTTTGTTTAAAATAGGAACAAAGTCATTCTGATTTAGTTTAAAGAAACAACCCTCTTTGTCCTGCTGAAATTCCCAGGAAGTGACACAAACTAAAAAAGTTGAAGTCAATTTATAAAGCTAAGTTTAACTTAGATTCTCAACAAACACTGTAATAATTATCCAAAGCTGTTAATTCACAAGCTACTGGGTACTAGCCAATGGACAATAATACCTCACATTAAGAGACAGGTATTGCCCCTAGCACTAACTGTTGAAAACAAATGGGAAAGGAGGAACAGAGGAGGAAAAATATATGTGCATTAAAAACTCTGTGGGAAGTGACAAAATGTGTAGGATTAAATTTAGTAAATTAAATTCCCTTGCTGAAAGGCTTAAAAGAAAAAAAATCAGATCTACCAGCTCCAGAATTATATAATGCATTCTCTAATTATGTCAAATTTTTAAATGTTAATTTCAATGAAGTAAACATTTATTTTATAAATTTAAAATTAAATCTGAAGGAATACTGGAGCGACAAGCATGCACAAACACTTGTGATTATTGTTGTGTGCCTGTGTGCCTCAAATGACCAAGGGTGAGCAAACGGGACACTACAGAGATGATACTTGTGTGAGATTTGACCTTGGGCAGCTGGCATATGAACTTGTTGGTCTAAATGAAGATCAGTATGTAAGTCACCATGCAGATCAACATTTATGGTGGGTGGGTCACAGAGCGATCACCACCCCTGTTGCTGCAGTAAATACATTCCCTGGCCTGGATTCTTACTCAAGTATGTAGTATACAAGTGACGATATCTTGTGTTAACTTGGTATTTCTGAATTACTTAACAAACAGCTAATGTTTATCAATTCTGGTACTTTTTAAAAAGTACCTCCAGGAATTATTTTTTGCTTCTAATTTTGTCTCTAAAACCATAGCTAACAAGTTTTCATATACAGATGTCAATGGATGTAGTGGCAGCCTGTAGCTTTGGTATTAAATAATATTAATTGACGTAAAATAATAGAAATCTACAAGACTAAATGGTGATGGGATACACAGTTGTGCGGTAAGGATTTTATATTGGTTTTATGCCCCTTGCTTGCTCTTGGAGAGAAAAACGAAAAGGATGTTTTTGCAGAGACCAAAATGGTTTTCTCTGCCGCTGGCCAACACCGTGTTAATAAAAAGTGAGTACTAAGCAAAGTCATCTATTTTAGGAAAAAATTGCTATAAAATGTGATAGGCTTCACAACAATGCTATTACGTGATTATACTATCCCCCAAACTTCGTCTCTAATCATCATGGAAATGAATCTCTAAACTTTTATCTCAGTTCCTCAGCTTCATAAACATTCCCAAGAGTTTCTCTTATTGCTATGTGGTCATTCATGTAAATTAAAAATATATACATACAAGAAAAGGCAGGGTTTTTTTTGGGCTGTTGTTTGTTTTGTGTTTTTGGTGGAGGATAGCAGGCTTGATTCAGGGATGGAACTAAAGTACCAATTTTAAAATTTAAGTGCTATGTACTTAATGCTACTGAATTCTACACCCAAAATGGTTAAAATGGCAAATTTTATGTTATGTATATTTTATCACACTTTAAAAAATAATTTAGAAAATGAAATTGTTTAGGATAAAATGTTATTAATGTATTGTGTGCAGAAGAAATTCCATATAAAAACAAACAGCCTCTACCCAAGCATGCTAAGTTGAAATATACATGAAATTGACGGTTTTGTAGGTGTAAACTGGTTGACTATCAGCAATTTCAGACAGTTCAACCTATGGACTCATAAGTAAAACACAGCTGTCCCTCTATCCTGGAGAATTGCTGCTGTTTAGTGACTGTCAGTGGATGCCAGGGCCGTGAGAAATAATCTCAGCACGACAGCTTTTGATATGAGAGCCACTGCGGGTATAGAATCCATTTTTGTGCCTTTCTGACAGTCTCTAACTTTAGGTGAGGAAGATAAATTACAATGCAGTGAGATGCTGTTAACCTAACAGTGGCCGAGCTGATTCTATGGGGTATCAAACGCAAAATCAGTCATTACCTAGGAAAGGACAGATTAATTTTAGCCTCTATTTTCTGCCATTTTCTTACTGCAAAACACTTATTTCTCCAAAAGAGCCATTCCATGTGTCAAAATCGTGATATGTTCTAAGATTCCCTTCAAGGAACAGGACCTTTATCAATTTTCCTCCCCCTATTCTCTAGTCATAAATAGCAGAAGACACCCCCCCAAACCCCTGCCTTTCCATCAGCACTGGAGACAGAGCTGATGTCCCCTCTCTCAAGCTCCAACTGTAAATGGTTATTCCATGTCACAGTCAGGGACTGATACACAGAAATAGCAATTGTAATCAATAAGAAAATTAGAGAATGTCCAAATCACTACAGCATTAGCAGAACCAAAGCATGTTTAATATGCTTGCCCCTCCAGGTCCTCCTTGGCATTAGCAGTAAACAATGCATTCTATGGCCCTGGGATATAACATGCAGAACATATGACCTAAGTTGTGACTCATTATATTAATTTTAAAAAGACAGTTTCCCCAATCCAGCTACCCAAGGTGACAAACTTCAGACATCCTTCTATGAAATACCATGTTTAGTAGGAAGATTTGGAACATGAACGGATTGAAGAAGGGCTGCTCTATTAATTTAACACCAGCCTACAGGAAAAAAAAAAAAAAAAACCAACCACCCTGAAAGCGAGCCCATGCCATAGGGATTGTTTCAGAGCTATTTTACAAGAGACACAAAACCCGGCTCCCCCTTTTTAAGCGCCCCCAGTGAAAAGCTTTAAACAGGCTCTTGTCAGAGCACTGGGTACCTTTTCTCTCTTGGCTTTGTTCAGTGTTTTCCTCGGCTGCAGTTTCCATGGCTGGCTTCATACCATCCACCAAAAATGCTTTTCCCCGCTCCCCCCAACACACACTCTTCCCCTCCTCTTCCTTTTCTTTTGGACTCCCCTCCGTCTCTTATTTACACCCGCGTGATTGAGAGGTTCTGTTCTTCACTACAGTAGATTACAGTCCCTTCCAAGATGCAGAAGTCTCGTCAGCGTCAATTTCCCTCTGCCTACTGGTCCATAAAGACAGCTGCCAAGGAGCAGGCAGCCATACGTCCCCAAGGATCCCACTTATAAAACAGCCATTCTGTGCCCGAGTGTGCCTTGAGTCTCAATGCGGCTCCAAAGGGGGAAGAACCCGCGCCCCCACCGGGCTCTTCCTCCTTGCTCTCCTACACACGCGCTCTGGCTCCCTTCTTTCTCCTTGCCAACTGCACCCTGTGAATGCTAATTAATTCTCCCAGGAAAGAATAGATTTGTGACATCAGAGGACGGGATGTGGAGGAGAAAGAAAAGAGCCCCCTCCCACCACGTGACTCAGCTGGTCAGCCACAATGTATGTTCTCTCAGGAGAACGCATGTCTCCCCTTTCTTTCCCGTGGGACCCCTTTATGGGGCAGCACAGTTTGATTTATTTACCCCCAACCCTGGCAGAATATAATCAAAGGACTTGCCCACGGTCTCTATTTTATTTGCTTTCTTTAATATGTGTCTTTCATACAATCTCTAGCTAGCTAGATTGACTGATTTAAAAATGTATATATTAAAGAGGGAAAAAATACATTAAGGGGGAGGGAAGCCCAAATATGGATTTATCAATAGCCATGTAGCAATTCAGTATTAGAATCCATTCCCTGATGATATCCAACATAGGTGATAGTAAGAGAAACTTGAGCTAGAGCGCAATTCAGAAAAAGGCACCCTTTCTTTTTTAAAAATAAGCATAATATGCTACATATATATCAAGCTGACATTTTGGTGACTTCTTGGAATAAAAATAAAAACAGTGGTTTTTCTCGTTAGATATGGTTATTTCTATATGGAGCTTTATTCATCACAACGCCACCCCTTGCTCAAAGTCAAAAGGGTGTTTTCAAGCTCATTCTAAATGTTCAGCATAAAGGCTATTGTACCAATAACGATTTTGATCGCTGGTTTCACAAGCCTTCTTGCACACCCCGACACTACTGAACCAATGTTCTCAATCCATCCAAGCATATAAGCCTTTATCATGGTTATGAGCCATATGTTTCCAAGCATCACTAATTTCCGCACCATTTTTTTTAATAATTTTATTTACTTATTTTTTCACGCAAAGCCCCAGTAGATAGTTGTATGTCATAGCTGCACATCCTTCTAGTTCCTGTATGTGGGACGCCGCCTCAGCATGGCCGGAGAAGCGGTGTGTCGGTGCGTGCCAGGGATCCGAACCCCGGCCGCCAGCAGCGGAGCGCGTGCACTCAACCGCCAAGCCACGGGGCCGGCCCATCTGCACCATTTTTTAAGCATTTGGTCGACCCACTTACCTTCATTGTCCCTATCAAAAAATTTATATAAACTCGAGTCAAATACAGGGATGACCATTGATAACCACAGGGTGCAGGGTACCTGACCAAGAAGAGTCTGCTAGCTAGTTGGGTTGAACACCCATCTTAGAGGCAAACATAAAGACAAACTGGAGACCACCCTCTCCTAAAAAAACTCTCCCAGGTTTTCAGAGTTTGTTGTTCAACACTTTAAAAAAATGCATAAGATCCTGAATCAAAATCCTCTAACAACCTGATCTTTTAAAGCATTAGTTTTAGATAATCCCCAAAGCCTTCTACATTCAATACCTCTGGCCCTGTTAAACCAGAAAAGATTTTGAAAACCAGTTTAGCCTGTTTCAACATTTTCTTTTAATTTTACATCTCGTTTTTCACTTTAATCATGGTGCTAGAAGACCATGCCCACAATCAACTATTCCCTTCAATTATGGCCCCAGCCAATTTTATTGTCTCATGGCAAGGGGATCAAGAAGCATGGTGGCCTAAAATTTCAGACTTTCGAAGAGAGATTCATTTGTGATGTAACTAGAAAACCCCATGATGTGTCTAAGCAGGATGGTCTTAAACATTTTTGTAAAGATTACTTAGGTGCATTCAGACAGAAAGATGGCAATTGTTGCTTTGTGACAGGCTTATTCTCCCTCAGCAGTTCAAGTGAGAACTAAAACCAAAACAAAATTCAGTTCAGCACAAAAGGGGACAGTTGACTAGCTATGTTATTGGGTTTTATTTAAAAAGTACGTAGCAAAATCATTTAATTATAGAACTGGCAGAATAGAATAATTTTTTTGGCTATTACTTAAGAATATTATTTTTAAATGTTGATAAAAGTGAGAAGGCAGAATATAGAAGCCATTCTAAATTTAAGAACAATTCTAGTTCTGTATCATTGTCATGGACATCAAAACCATTGGACAAAATATTTACAAATTCTCCAGTTGATACCTTGATCTACTTTCACCCTAAAAATCTACATGCAAATGGACAATTTATCACTTTTGTCTTATTCACAACTTCATGTTCTTTTCATTAGGCCGATAATGTATGACAATTCTAGAAGTTACCATTGTATCACTTTATAAATAACTTCAAAAACTCATAGATGTTTATGACAAATCATCTGAATCAGAGAAAACATGATAGAAAAATTGGTAATAGCAAGAAAGAAAACAGAGTATACTTTTATAACATTTCTGAGGTATGCATCCATTTTTGGCCAGAAAAATTGGATATGTAGAATGTGTAAGATGGGAAATGTCTCCCAGAGCTGAAAATAATTCTTTAAGCCCCATGCTTTAAGGCAGTCTGGCTGAAGGTAAGAATACTTCTTACCTTCCTTACCTTATCCTTATCCAAAATAAGGATAACAAATATTGACACAAAATGGATGTATTAATTGAACCATACAAAATTGCAGATATTGACTAAGAACAGTAGTTTCACATGGTTCAACTTATATATGTATCAGTCTTCTGTAGAATTCCAGCCAGTTCAGTAAACATGCACAGAATAACCTTTCAAGTGTTAATATCTACAGGAAGCACAGACACGCACAAGAGACGGTGCCTGTCTCCAGGTAACCCACAGGCTAATGGGACCCAGAAAACCCTCCTAAACCGGGGTGATGCTACCTGCTCCAAGCACTATGCAGTCACAACAAAGAAGACGAGAGGAGGGGAAGAGAATTCGGGAAAAGCTTTGCAGAGTTGAGTTGGCTACTGCAGTATGGTTAGAAACTTGCTGGGTAGGAAAGGGTATGGAAGGGCAGAGAAGGGAGGAGAAGAGTAAGGAAGAGCAGGGTGGATAAGAGTAGGGAAGGGTAGGGAAGGGAAAGAATGTTCCAGGAAAAACTGAACAGCATACAAAAAGAAAAAAAGAATATCCTCAAAGTGCTGGGGAGATGATTTTTCTGACAGAGGGTTCAGAGCATAGGGTGTGTGTGGTAGGGAAGTGAAGGGAGATGGCTGAACCAGTGGGTTGGGAACCAGGGAGGTTCAACACCTTGCTAATCCTGGAGGCAGTGGGTAGAGATGGAAGCCTTGAAAAGAGATCTAATCTGTGCTTCATGAAGGTCATTCTGTCAGTAATGTGAAAGACAGAGTGGGGCAGGGCGGGACTAGAGGCTGGCAAATGAATTAGAAGTCTCCGGAAATAACACGAGCAAGAGACAGGGAGGGCCTGAACTATGGCAGGGGGAGGAAGGGAGGCCCGAGTGACATCTGATTGGATACCTATGCATGAGGGTGGAAAAAGAGAAGGATACAAAGGGGAGTCTGGAGTTTCTAGGTTGGCTGAGTGAGGAGATGATCATGCTATGAACCAAAATGGGGAACCAAAGAGGAGGAAGAAGTTTGGTAGAGGAGATGAGCATGTACAGTTTCAGGTGCCCTAGAGCATCCCGCGGGAGCTGTACAGGAGGCATTCAGGACTATGGCCCCAAAGGAGAGGGACTGACCAGGGATGAAGATTTGGGAGTCTTTGTAGAAGTAGCCTTGCAAATGGCACCCTCTCTGACTTTCTTGTCTAAGGTAGTAGCTCTGCCATGCCCAATCTCCTTACCTGGGTTTGATTTTCATTCTTGCTTTAACCATGACCCAACACTAATCTATCTATTCACTTACTTACATATTGACTCTCATCCCCCTAGAATATAATCCCGTTAAGGGTAGAAATTTTTGTCTGTTTTGTTCTCTGCTGTATTACCAGCTTCTAGAACAGTCCCTGGCACATAGCAGGTCCTCAACAAATAGATGTTAGATGAACAGTGAACAAATGATCAGAGAGAGATACAGACTACAAATACACGGAGATGGGAATTGAAGGGACATTGGCTTTTAAATATAAAGTAAAAGAAAAACTTGAAAGGGAGGGTAAAAGAGACTAAGAAGGAAAAATTAGAAAAGCAGAGAACAAGGCCAAAGTGGGATTTTGGAATCAGAACAAGGTTCCATGAAGGGCAGGAAGTTAATAGTGTCAAACAGTGTCAAAAACTGTAGAAGGAGTGAAAAAGATCAGGATTGACAAGCAGAAAGTACCTTGTCCCACCAAATAGTCATTGGAGCTTCCATGAGAAGGGTTTGGGCTGAATGATGGGGACAAGGGCATGACTCTCAAGTCTGTTTCACAACCGTTACTCTCAAAATAAGAGGCTCCCGTGGTTCAACCGAGAGTTTAATTTCACACATAGGGCTTCATGCCTATGCCTGTGCATCTTGGTCCAGTTTCCAACTTGTCAAGATAATCTGGATTTTTCTTCTATGATCTATTCCATTAATGATCTTCCCAGGTTGATTTTGTCTCTAACGATTCTGGTCACCAATTCCACTGCGTGTGCAGGTGTGGCGGGGAAATTTCCTCACACTTCCAAGTAATTCTCCGACACCAGCTGGGTGTCCTACAATTCAACTCAATTCTGACACTGTCTAACTAGAGATAACATCAGATCCCACAGGTTAAGGGCTCAGTCCTACAAGACTGCCCCCTTCCATTCTCCCACTTCAGATGCCAATCACAAGTGCAGATTGTCACCTATGCTTCTGACTGACCAGCTAGAGATCAGAGGTTCCAACAACCGCCTCCTTGGGTTCGATTAATTTGCTAGAGCGGCTCACAGAACTGAGAGAAACATTTTACTTGGTAGATTACCAGTTTATTATAAAGGATATGAAAGAATATGAATCAATGGCTAGATGAGGAATGCATAGGACAAGGTATGGGGAAATCCATGCTCTCTCCCAGTGCATGACTCCCCAAATCTCCATGTGTTAACCAACCCGGAAGCTCTCTGAACCCAGTCCTTTTGGGTTTTTATGGAGACTTCATTACATAGACATGACTGATTAAATCATCGGACTTTGGTGATTGAACTCAATCTCCAGTACCTCTCCCCTCCCTGGAGGTGGAGGTGTGTGTGTGAGGGCGGACTGAAAGTTCCAACCCTCTAATCACATGGTTGGCTCCACTGGCAACCAGCCCCCATCCTTAGGTTTCAAAGTCGCCTCATTAACATAACAAAAGACATCTTTATGGCTTTCCATTACAGGAAATTCTAAGGGTTTTAGGATCTCTGTGCCAGAAACTGACGAAGATCAAATATATATTTCTCATTATAAATCACAATATCAGTCTCCAAGTACAGTAAATTTGCTTTATGTATCTCATATTCCTTTGGTCCAAATAATTGATGGAAGTGTTGAATACAAGACCAAGGTGAGAGAATTCTCTGAGGCCACTATGGACGTCATCCTAGTCAGCTGACTGGTTCATTCATGCATTCATTCATTCAACCAAGGTTCATTAAGTACCTACTACATGCCAGAAATTGAGTCACTATTCCATGTTATATGACTAGGATTGTTCAGTCAACTGGGAATTCAGGGAGAATGGGATGAATGCATGGGACTGCACAATAATCTACCTACATATCCTTATCATAGTCACATAGCTATCAATAAAGCTTGTCAAATGCCTACTTCTTCCAACTTTCTGGAACTATATTATAGAAGTCTTCTGGCCTCAGAATGACTCCTCAGTGGGGCATCATTAATCACCAAGAAGGGATGTTTCCATAGTATTCATAGTATTCAAACTACTAATTCCTCTGAAATTTTCACATTTCATGAAACATTTTTTCCCCAAAGTCCAGCCTCCCACTCTGTACCCAAGGACAGAACCTCCTAGTGGTCACGCAGCTCCAGGGACACAGCCTCATTCAGCTCTTTACCAGTCATCTCGTTTTCCATTCTTGGCATTGACTGTTTTCTTTAAGGATCATTTCTTTCCTCCTGGTGATAGATGCTCCCTCCTTTCCAATGAGCCAGTGTGCCCTCCCGATCCTCAAGTCCCTTCACCTCTCTCCTGAATAACGAGCTAAGACTGCATTTGTGGACGACATCATGGTGACCACCTCTGACAAAGACAAGCAACTCATAGCCAGTGGGTTTCCCCAAGACCTATCCTTTCCATATGGTTTCTGGGGCCTAGAAGGCTTTTTCATGCCCCACATAGTTCACATGCCCTGGCATAATCCTTCCTCCTTGCCCCTCAAAGGAAATCAATACAGAGCAACAACCCCAGAACGAAAGTCAACCTCACTTCACATTCTAGTGCGCTTGAGAGGATGAATTTTAAATAATTGTGTTTTAAAAGAAATTTTTGTGAAGTGACTCCTATTTTCAAATTACTCTCCATGATAAAATCAAAGATGTGTTCTAATGGCAAATATCTGAGCCTTTGGAGAGAAGAGAATTACAAACACAGCAAGAATTCTTATATCTTACAATGAAACAGAAAAGATACTCTTTATATAAAGAAGCAATAACATTCAAAATATTAATACTTCTGTGCTGTGCTCAAAATGTTGCATAAATTTAAAAACACAGGAACTAGAAATATAGTATAGAGCCATAAATTTATAATATGATTGTCTAAAATTGGGTTCTTTCCATAAATAGACCTTCCCGAAGCTTTATCAATTTGGCAAAGATTTTGTCTCCCATTACCAGAATGAAATTTCTAATTTTACATCCAATGTGGGTTTTTAATACCCGTTGATTCCTTACTCTTACTCTCTTTCCTGATGTATTTCCTCAGTCCCTCCTCTATACTTGTTATACATTCTTTTATAGGAAATGACACCAAATAAAGCTAAGAGCTAAAATGACAAATCAAATTGGATGACGTATATGAAAACTCTTATAAATTATAAAGCTCTGTAAGTATAAACCATCATCATTAGTGTTTCTCTTTAGTGGTGGAGGTGGTTCCCAGGCAGGCCACCGCCATAAAACTGGCTAATGTGGATAATGAGGAGCACACAGGAGCCTCTGTTAGCCAATCGAATCAGCTGTTTATTTAACAACAGGCAGTGTCCTCATTAGGAGCTGCAGGAGCCGCCAAAACAGTGACTGTCGAGTTTGGCAAAAGCAACTTGAGTGGGCGACGAGCCTCTCTCTTCTGGCAGAAATGCCACTGAACCTCATTTTCAAAAGGAGAGCAAGAGAATAAGTTTGGCAGGAGCAGGCTGAGGCTTCACATGATGGAAACAGATGGGGCATGAAAAGTTTCAACATCCCGGGCTGACGAATGGGCACACAGCACGGGCAGTACTGCGGCATGAAGCAGCGTGTGCATTTTCCTCACTGGTGTGGACTGCATCTGTTTGTCCCAAAGTCAAGGTCAACATTGCTGCTTCTCTCCTATCTCTTAAATCAGGGTTGCTAAACCTCAGCACTAGTGACATCTGGGGCTGCGTAATTCCTTGGTGTAGGATGTGTAGCAGCATCACTGGTCTCTACTCACTAGAAGCCAGTAGCTCCACCCTAGTTTTGACAACCAAAAACGTCTACAGACATTGCCAAATGTCTCTTGGAGGGTAAAATCAACCCCAGTTGAGAACCATTGCCTTAAATCTATCTTTTCTTCCTTAAGTTTCCTCTGGCTATTGTGATATTCTGTCTGTCAATGGTTCTCAAGCCTGGCTAAACACTGGGATCAACTGGGAAGCTTTGAAAAGACCGATGCCTGGGCCCCACTCCCAGAGATTCTGATCTGATAGTCAGAGGTATGTGGTGGGCACGAGAGCTTTATAATTTTATTTATTTTTTCCCCCAAAGCCCCAGTAGATAGCTGTATGTCATAGCTGCACATCCTTCTAGTTGCTGTATGTGGGACGTGGCCTCAGCATGGCCCAAGAAGCGGTGCGTCGGTGCGCGCCCGGGATCCGAACCTAGGCCGCCAGCAGCGGAGCGCGCGCACTTAACCGCTAAGCCACGGCGCCGGCCCGGCACGAGAGCTTTAAAATCTCCCCACGTAATTCCAATATGCAGCCAACTGTTGTAGGCAGTGGGGACACACAAAATGTGTGCTACAATGACGGTGACATAATCAGAGCTGTTTTATGCAAGTTATACAGAGGACAGTTGGATGGATGGTTAGGAGACCGGAGAGGCCAGAGTCAGGGCAACCACACTCAACTGGGGAAGAGGAGGAGACTCTACACCCAATCGAGGCAGAAATGAAAAACTGGGCATCAAGGTGAAGGAGAGAGGATTCAGGGTTGATTCCAAAACTTCAGCTCGGATCCCTAAAAGGATGGTGAGTGCCGTAGGAAAACGTGGGGAGATCAGGTGATGTATTAGTTTCCTAGGGCTGCCATAACAAACTACTACAAACTGGGTGGTTTTAAACAACAGAAAATTTTCTCTCACAGTTCTGGAAGCTAGAAATCCAAAATCAAAGTATCGGCAGAGCCATGCTCTCTTTGAAGGCTCTAGGGGAGCATCCTTCTTTGCCTCTTCTAGCTTCTGGTGGTTACTGGCAATCCTTGGCTACTAGATACATCATTCCAACCTCTGCCTTTGTCATCACCTGGCATTCTCTCTGTTTGTCTGTGTCTCTTCTTATAAGGACACCAGTCATATTGGACTAGGGCCCACCCTAATCAAGTATTACCTCATCTTAACTTGGTTACCTCTACAAAGATCCTATTTCCAAATAAGGGCACATTGACAGGTACCAGGGGTTAGGGCCTCAACATATTTTTCTGGGGGACATAATTCAACCCACAATGGGTGAGAAGAGTGAGAAAAACTATCAAGTTTGGAAACCATGTGAGCCATGTCTGTGCAGCTGCTCAGACTGGGCAGTTTGGAAATGAAGACTTAGGCGTTATTAGCAGAGAGGAATTAATTATCGCAGGAGTGGGTGAGATGCGAAGGGAGATGGTACAGAGGAGAAAGCCTTGCGGGGGCCACCAATTCGAGGGTCTCTAGTGGAAGAATTACTCTCAAAGGATGCATAGGATGTTGGACAGGGCCTTGTCACAGAGGAGGAGGGAATTTTGAGAAGGAGGAGGTGGTCCACAGTCAAGGCAGACAGAAGGCAAGGACTCAGCAAAGGCCATTGAGATGGAAAATTCCAGTTTCCTTACCAGAGTCAGTAGAAAGATTAGAATGGAAACCAGTTTATAGAGGGTCTACTGAAGGACTGGGAAGCAAAGAAGAGGAAGCAGGGGCAGCCTACTTTCCAAAGAAATTTGATAGTGAGGGGAAGGCGAAAGAAAGATGCAGGCAGCTTAAGGAGGAAAATACAGGAAGGAAGAGAGTCCCAAAATGTTTTATGCTAACAGGAAGGTGGTGGTTGAAAGAGAGATTTAAGAAGATGCAAGTGAAGGTGGATAAATGATGAGTCAAGATCACAGGAGAGGCGGAGGGCCAACTGTGGGTAGGAGGATGGAACACTTCTCCTGCCGAAGTGGGAGTGAGGAACGAGGAAATGGAGGGAAAAGGAAAAGTTTATTCAAGATTGAAGGAATTTCACCTTAGAATAGGTGGTGAAAGGTGACAGGGAGGTTAAAGGGCAACATGTCCTGAGAAGGGTACATTTGTTACTTGATTTAGTCCACATCACAGCCCTAAGAGGGAGGTCCCATCCGCTCCATTTACAGGTGACATAACGGAAGGTATGATGGTCTTGGTCTTAGTAAGGCAGGCAGCTTGCCTTGAGTCCGGATTGTTTGGGGACCTGAATGAGGCTGAGTCTCTGGCGGATCAGAAACTAGAGGGAGAGTGAGGGAGATAAACAATATCCTCACTGCGTGTCTCATCAATTAGGGGGAAGTGGACCCCAACATGATGGAACCACACTTAAAGCCAAAACAGAAACAAGGACCAGGTGATGGGTTTTTAAACTGGTTTTGATCAAAAAAGGAAAATTTCTACTTCTTCCTGTGTACACAAGGCATACATCAGGAGACAGACAGATGAATGATCTCTCCCTACGAGGGCTCCCAATTAAATCATCCACCAAGTATGTACCAGCCAACGTGGACAAGGGCAGGTCTTCCAAACCTCTCTGGAAGCTGTTGAACTGCAGCTATTGGGATCCCAGTCATGTCTTCGGAGCAGTTCCTACTGGGTTGGCCAGAAACCACAGGGGCTCGAGTACTCTCTTACCCAGGGAGAGGTGGTGGCTCAACCTTAACGTTGCTCTGCGGGGGATTTTCCTTACATCATCTGCCAAAACTCCAGCCCACGCAGCCTCTCCAGCTCCTCTTTCCTTCCTGCAAGGCACAGTCCAAAGCCCGCCTCCTTTAGGAGGCCTCCTTGGTTAACTCCACCCACTTTCCTCTTCTCAGCATTCTAACCACCCCTCTGTCTCTCAGTTATAAATGCAAGCCTCTCTGGATGGCAGCTATTTACACTGGAAAGACACTTATCTGCCTTTACCTGCCTCCTACACATGTGGGAGACAAAGACTTGTGCCAACTTGGAGGAACCCTAACCTTCAATGTTGTACTCCCAAGGAAGGTGAGTCTCAATATCTTTGGCCCGTTTTGTGAGGGAAGCCAGCGATTTTCAAATTCAGGTTAAATCACAAGACACCTGGGCTGTGAAAATTCTCAACAGAAGTTGGAAAATTATGGGATGATCCCGTCAGGGTAGGGATAAAGATGACGTGACTCCTTTAAACTCTGAGAACTCAAGGTGCATTAAGGAGGCCTTATTCTTGCCTAGATGCAGGAGTCACTGTCAGCTTTCCCTGAAATGGAGTCAACTGTGGACTAATGGGTTTCTACTTGCTGGGTAAAAGTGCTGTTATCAGACAGGCACACCCACACACCTCTTGGGCAACTGGACCCCTCCAGAGCCTCAGTGCAATGCTTCCTACGTGGTACTTACAAAATGTTATTATTTCTATCTTGTAAGTTCTTCATGCTCCCACCACCATCATTCAGGTCCAAGGAGGAGGTAGAGAGAGGAAGGAACAGCTGGTGATTCTACATCCTTCCCGATCTTTCCCCATCCCTGAGGGCTTCACTTCTGAGCCCTTGTCCGGCCTGACTGGATTTCTAAAGGCACACCCCAGCCCCACCCGTGCATCTCCCCCAGACCTCACTGAGGAGGTACAGCTTGGATGCAATGCCTGCAATTAAGCTGGAAATAAATAAACAGAACTAAGATGAATAAGGCAATGGGATTAAAAAAGATGTGCCTCGAAGGGCACTCTTGAACAAATTGTCAAAATTGGTTTCTTGAAGCTGGAGGATGTTGCTAACACCTGGGTACTCAAGATCAAATCAGATTTGCCTCTCATTTTTATTTACACACACACACACACACACACACAGAGCCCCACCCTCAGAAGGGCCTAAGCGTGGTTTAATACTCTGATGTCATTGTCTTCAAATTCTTAATACTTTGATCTTTGAACTTGTGTTTTGCAAGTGAAGCCCAATGGAACAATGGAGCATGTGTGTGAGCAGAGGAGCTATGAGCTCCTTGCCACCCCATTTGCATATGGCATTCTCGATGCCCCGTGTCCCCCAGAATGCTGGGGTGGACCCATGAGGCATGGGAAGCTCAGTGAGATTCAAAGTCAGTACCAGGTAAGCATGTAATGTCTACCACCAAGCAAGCACTGGCTCTGTCACCTGCCAGTCATGAGGACTTGGGCAACTCCCATCTGAAACTCTGTTTCCTCATCTGTAAGAAGACTGTAAGATGCATCTGTAAGGTGCTTTGTGAAGCCTATCCTGGCTCTAAGGTCCACCGGGCCTTAAGTGACCAGTTCGGCGGATGGTTATAAGGAATAAAAGAGCATCATGTAAGAGTCCTGTAACCTCCATCTCCATCGCCGTTCCTACTGACTTAAGTCACCTAACTGTGCAGGTCAAATGAGTTTCCACCTGCTCTCACTGACGTCTGAACAGCCTGGGATGGATTCCACTGGGCTCCTGGCATTCTTTGCAGCAAGATGCCAGAAACTCTTTCTTTGGAAGTATGTGGTGCAATTAAGTTTTTCTCAGCTTTGATCTTATTACCCTGTGTCCTTTAGCCTCTCAAAGCAATTACACTAAACTTATCTTCACCTGCTAAGAGCACAAAGAAAACAGAAACCAGTAAAACCATTACCAAGATATTTTATAATAAAATCTAGACCCTGTTACCCACTTGGAGATATATTTTAGAAATAAAATGGATAAAGCTTAGTGTTCTTCAATAGAACATATAGAAACTGAATTTCATGTTCTCATGTTTTGTTTTGTTTTTTTTTCTAACAGAAATCTGGTAGAAAGAGAGTTTTAATTTAAGATTGATTAAGATCTTTTCCAGGATTGGTGATTATAATTTTTAAGACAATTGAAACAATATATTCATGTTCCTTTTACAATTAAAAAATAAGCTATTGATAGGCTAGGAGAGGAGGACTATGATATTTGTCAGCTTTCGAACTGCCAGGGTGGATTGAGACGATCTGGGTGAGCACGTGGCTGTCACCTTCCTCTCCCTCTACTCTAGATGTGACCTTTCTGAAACTACCTACTCAGATGAAGGACAATAAACATCCCAGACAAGCAGTCTCACACCGAGGGATTCTGATGAACACATCAAAGTCTGAAAACCACTGATTTACAGAAGAGTATGATTATCCAACACGCAGCTTGACAGAAGATTTGAGATTTACCAATACATAGCTTGACAGAGTATTTGCAATTTACTTTCTGACATTAGAATGCCTGTTCTTGCTAGTTCAGGGAAACACCCAGGACTTGTAAATACATAATTCAAAAGCCCTCAGATGAAAGTCTACAGAAAACCCTGCCTTGCTGGGTCAGCCGCTGGGTGGTCCAAGGTTGGTATAAAATGAGAATTGCACAAAAATGTGAGCTATTTCATGTGGTCTACTGGTGATGAGAATCTACACTAAAAAAGACAAAAACCCACATACTTTTAAATATATTCACATTTATTCAAATGCAGTATTTTTTTAAATTGCCTCCTCTGTTTATTTTCTGGGATGGAAATTAGGAGAAGTAGGATGAAGTCATTTAGGTCCTTTACTCCGCTAAAATAGTCAGTAGGCTTTGAAAGTTGGAAACTATTGGGACAACTTGAAATAACCATCTCTGCCAGGTCAGATATAAAATATCTGAGTGAGTAGAAAAGGCCACCAATGAGGAGTAAACCTTAGCGATCTCACTGAAATCTACCAATAATATTTTACATCATTTAATCTCAATAGGATGTCTTCATATTGGGGAATCTTCAGATTCAGAGCACCTCGGAGGACAAGGTAAAAATCTAAGGAAAGACCTCTGTATAGTCTACGACCTCAGAAACGGACATGGGAAATGAGGTCAACCACCTGCTGGGTATCCACAGCCATATCTGTGACTTGACTTGACTTTGCCATGACTAAATGTGCAAGTTAATGATTTTGCTGAAACATAAAAGTTTGTCTCCAGGCCCAAACAACGTATAGCAGGATCCTGAAAGAACTTTTGAGTGTGACTGCACCCCTGCTATAGATAATCACCAGAAGCCAGAGAGATGCTGGGAACTGAGACAAAAACTGTCCTACATTTCTAAGGCAGAGACAACAGCCTTCTCTCCGATCACTGAAAAAAACTCGACAAGTGATTTTTCAACAGATGACTCACGAACACTCCTAACAGGAAACTGTGATTTCTAGAAGCCAGCCTAGGTTCTTGAGGAACAAATTACACCAAACCAACTTGATTTCTTTTTCTATTTAAGTATTCAACTTGTGAACTTAACATATTTAAATAACAGTAAATTAGAAACAATTGCTTTCTCCCATGAACATTTTATGAATAAATTTTATTCAGACTCTTCTCCTGCATCTTCAACATTGTTCATTCGACCAATCAGAATCTTTGTCATCGCTAGGTGCCATTTGGAGTCACCTAACAGTTCCCCAGAGCCCATTATCTTTACTTCCTTCTGAGCTGTCTGACACTCAGCACTTCTGAAAAATCTGCGGATGCTGCTGAGGTTCGCCCAGCAGGCGACAAATACCCGCTCATCGAACTCCTAACTTTACGTGGGTGGGGTAACTATAGTTTCTCCTAAATTGTATATTCATAATTTTTATATCAATGGCATACTGTATTGCTAAAACAAATCTATTTTTTTTAAAAAGATAGGACTACAGGATCAGGTGAATGCCATCTTCTATGCTGACCTCACAAGCCATTTGATGAAACCCTTCCCATATTTTTGGGAATAAGATAGTGTAATGCTGGCAACATTCCAGTACACTTTGAAACACTGTATTTGTCCTGTGCTTTCAATCAACATTGTGAGGTCACTTAGTCATACCCTCAAGTGGAATTAGAATGGGCTCATGTGCTTTCAAAGTGGTTACTAAACGATGGATGTCACTTCAGAGAGGTTCTAGTGCTGTGCCTCTGGGCTTTGTCCTTGGTCTGTGCCAGAGAGATGGTGATGTCACCTAGGGCCCTGAGAGAGCAGACCACTGCCCTTCATTTCACCACCTAGGCATTTAGGATGAAGTCACTGGAGTCAAACAACCTAGAATTTCTTCACAGAAACTACAATGAGAAGAATTTTGTTCAATTCTTCCCTGATTTTCTGGCCCTGCTTAAAATAAATGTTATGTGCACACAGAATTATAAAGCAGGAGGAAAATTTTAAAACCGTCTAGCTCTCTTCTTCTTTTCTAGTCTGTAATTGGGAAAGACAGGACTAATGATACAGGTCTCTTGGCTCACAGCCAAACATGCTCTTCTTTTCGCCTGATGCATAGTTATCAAAGGAAATACTCAGCTGGGATGAGGCCCAAATGCCAAATCTGCAATGCACACACCAGACAGAGATAATTCTTCCTAAAATATACATCACATCTTTGCAAAAACAAGTTCATGTATTTTACAAAATACCTTTTAAAAGTAAAATTGTATCGGGCCAAGACAGAGTATAAGAGAGAGGACACATAAATCTTTGGAAATCAATGCTTGTTAACGTCAATTTATCTTTTTAATGAAAAGCCACTGAGAAACCATGCCATTGAATTAAGTGAGCTAATGCATGCCCTGGGCTATGCACAAGAGCTAGGAACACTCAATAAAAAGTAGCTGTTATGATTTATAGGCAAGACCGGAGTGGGGTTTGAAACGCTTTTTCACGAAGGCAATAAAGCTCCAAGATGGAGCTTGTCAGCCAGCCCAAGCCAGAGCATAATGGATGGATAGTGGTCACTTGCTCCACCCACTCTCAGGGGGGAATCTAGGATGATGGGCAATTCCCAGCTCCCAGGCTGAGATCTCACTCATTCTTGCCGACTCAGGAAAGCAGATCAAAGTGCAAGGGAGTGACGGTGGTGTATGGGAAGAACAGATACATACATTTATAAAAATAAAAAGGAAATCAGTGCACATCTCCATGCTTTCTTATTAGTAACAAATTGGAACGTCTCACCAATAATTGTAGCACCTTAGTGTGCTACGTTCCACAGCTGAGAATGGCTGCTTTGGGGGAATATGAAATGCCTCTAAGCATTTAAAATGATAAAGCATTATAAGAATCCAAGCTGTTGCTGTTGTTATACTGCCAAAGAAGAAATACTCACTAATGTTTGCAATAACAGAGAAAAATAAGCAAATTCTTGATTTGGGCTAATTCTTCAAATCCCAAAACTAAATATGAGTTTGTAGATTCTTTTTGTTTTTAAGTGCCTGATCCTAGGGGTTGGCATATAAAGGATAAATTGAACACGACACTGTGAAACGCAAATGTATTTAGAAAATTTAAACATTTTTATTTCTATTGGCCATCCTGATAATTAGCTTGTTTAAAATGTCAAAAATCTTATTTGAGGGATTTGCTGTGTAACCTTTTCTGCTGCTTGTCAGTTTCACGGGCAAAGTAACAGGTAATTTGTCATGTTCACACCAAATAGTCGATCTGTCAATATGTTAATTATCCTGTATATTTACTCCTTTAAAAAATAATTTGATATTTTTCACTAATTATTGCTAACCCTAGTAGAAGTACTCAAAAGAAATGAGATATGAATTTCAAGGCTGGCCCCGTGGCTTAGCGGGTTCGGATCCCGGGCGCGCACCGACGTGCCGCTTCTCTGGCCATGCTGAGGCCGCGTCCCACATACAGCAACTAGAGGGATGTGCAGTTATGACATACAACTATCTACTGGAGCTTTGGGGGAAAAAAATAAATAAAATTTAAAAAAAGAAATGAGATATGAATTTCAAACCTGTTAACCCCATACTTACTTTAATACATTCGGTGGGGGCAAAGACAGAAATTATTTCATAGTTTAAACTATTATCCTTAAAAAATGACTATTTTTATCATTATGAATAAAAAGCAGTCAATTAGTATATTTGCTTTAATGCCTTTCAGTTAGGCAGCCCTAACCATTCTCAATCTAAAACCTCTGCCTAAAATTGTAACTTTTGAACTTTTTTGCCAGAATATTTCCATTCCCTTCTCTTTGCCCTCCTCTTCCTCACCCATCAAAAATCCAGATCTTGGGGCCAGCCTGGTGGCGTAGTGGTTAAGTTCACATGCTCTGCTTTGGTGGCCCAGGTTCAGATTTGGGGCACGGACCTACACACCGCTCATCAAGCCATGCTGTGGTGGTGTCCCACATACAAAATAGAGGAAGATTGGCACAGACGTTAGCTCAGGGAAAATCTTCCTCAAGCAAAAAGAGGAAGACTGGCAACAGATGTTAGCTCAGGGCCAGTCTTCCTCACCAAAAAAAAAAAAAAAAATCCAGATCTCTCATTATCTCTGGATTAAAACCATATTAAGGCCCACAGTCAGAAATATACAGAAGGTTATGAAGGCCAATTCTTTCCTTTTTAAAAACCTGTAATTTACTGCTAGCAACACCTAAAACCAGTTCTAAACATTTTAACTCTTAATAACTGATTTGTTTACTTGACACATATTTATCAAGCACCAGCCATGTGCCAGGGATCATGCCAGGCACTGTGGAGCCAAAAAGAGGGGAGATGGTTTCTCATTCAAGGAGCTAAGGGGCTCTTGGGAACAGAGGGACACATTCACTTTTGATTCAGCAAATATTTACCTGTCCACTCATGTTGGGGGCACTGTCATGGCTATCCGGAGTAGCTATCTCACCAGATTGGGCAGTCCATGAGCATAGGCTCCCCGTCTGATTCATTCCCTAGCGCAGACCCAGCTTCTGGCCCAGGGCAACTGTTACGGGTGTTGCTGACTGGCCACCTAGAGGGATCTGGTCCTTAGCCTCCCCGAACTCACACACCGAATTTGCACAACCTACGGGAGGACAGGGGATGGGGGGAGCATGGGGCAGGGATGGAGCAAAGCTGAATTCCAGGGGAGAATGGCAGATAGGGGCTGTGGGGGCACAGGTGGCAAGGAAGGCTTTGTAGAGGAAACCCTTTCTGGATCGGTACCTGAGGGATAAGGAGCAGTTCTCTCCCTGTGATAATGTTAGGAATTTCACACAGTTTCTTCGTGAATCCTAGACCCACCCCACTGTAAAAACTAGGTATTGAAGATTTTTCCCAGCTCTACCAGGCAAGCAAGTTACTCAGCTCCTCTGTGTCTTGGATCCTCAGCTGTAGAGCTCAATAATATTCAGTCTACCCACCTTAAAGTGACTGGGAAGATGAAATGAGAGTGTAGCAAAGTGATGAGAACAGTTCCTGGTTACTCTGTTAAGTATCAAAAATATGTTAGTGTAGACAAAAGCTATTCATTTACATGCACCTTTTTAAAAGCTGTCATTATACAAGACTTTCTCTAAGTCGCAGCACCACTATCAGCAGTCTGCCTGAATCATCAAGAACCCTATGAGGGTTTTGCGCATCATTGAGTTTCCAATCAGGGGCAAGGAGTGGTGCTTTCAGGGGTCTGCTTAACTCCCAGTTTTATTCAACTTTGCCATCTTTATAGTGAAATGTTTAAGTACATGATCACGGCTACATGTGCAAAATGCTTTACAAGATTACATATTAGCTTCTAGCTCCTGGAGATGTGAACAGAGCAGCAGCTTCCAGGAGTGCCAAAGCTGACTCAGAAACACACGCAAGATGTTACTCAGAATAACGTGCCTCTTAAACACTGATCTGATGCCACCTGTTGAGGTTAAGCAAATGAACAAACAAAACGTGTTCAACCATTGCCTTGTGATCTGTGCGAGTGTGAAAGAGACAAGTCCTGGGCTTGCAACCAGCGGCGTTGGCACTTGAAGTCACTAAAAGTGGGGGTTGATCTGCTTCTTCACTACGATATTTTTGACCCGCTGATTTTAATCAGGAAAATAGATTAATGGTAGCTGTTTACAGGCTGTGATTTTAATGCTAAAGCGTGCTTACCATACCAGCGAACAGAAATCGGACCTTAGTTTAAGGAAGAAACAAATCCACAGTCGCAGTCATTTAATGCCTGCATGCAGGTACATGAGCTGCTTCTTGGTAGCAGTGAATGAACGAGCTCTAACCCTAGTTTCCATCCAGTGAAGTTCCCTGGGTGTAAATCACTTCCCATTTTTACAGCGCAAAAATGGATCATGTTTTAGCTTTTCTGAATTTATCATGAAGAGAAACAAAGATGCAACGTTTAATTTTTTTAACAAGCACATCAGAGACCATTGCAATAAAGCCATCCTCGGGCTGGCCCCGTGGCTTAGCGGTTAAGTGTGCGCACTCCGCCACTGGTAGCCCGGGTTCGGATCCCAGGTGTGCACTGACGCACCGCCTCTCCGGCCATGCTGAGGCCGCGTCCCACATACAGCAACTAGAAGGATGTGCAACTATGACATACAACTATCTACTGGGGCTTTGGGGGGAAAAATAAATAAATAAAATAAAGCCATCCTATATTTTCCTTTCACACCTGAAGCATACTACCATCAGTATCTACTAAGTACTCAACACAAACCTGGAATTCAATTAACGTTCATTTTCTAGCCTCAAACAGTGGTATAAAATTCACTTTCATGAACTATATCGAATACACTACAAATACACATGACAAATATACATATTGCCTCCAATGAGTCATGTGAAATTTCAGTTGGGAAACACTTTCGATGGTCTTAATGGCTGTTTGGTAATGCACGCATTATTCTTCAGTTATAAAATTCACACATTTAAAAAACTAACTGAGCTAAAATGTGCCCACAAGGAATTAAATCAATGCACTTTCCTGCATAAAAATCAGCCAGTCAGAGCAGGAAGAAAAACATGCTTTTCCTATTGTTGAACGTAGGATTCCTCATCCAATACTGTCATCTCATTGTACAGAAACGCTGGCTAAATTTGCCACATAAAAATCAAAGTTTAACGCATAAACATTTAGCTACACATCTAGTTATCCAAGGAGAGAGCCAACTGAATAAGCTGAAGATTTGACAAAAATAAACACAATCCAAATGGTATTAAACCGTGGTAATTTGGCTTTGAAAGCACAAGTATCTCAACAACCCTTCAGTTATGGCCTTGGCTTAGTCAAGTTTTTGCTGCCATTTCAAAACACCAATTTCTTTTTTCCTGGGCTGTGCCTTGCCTAGGAAGTGGAAGCCCCCACGCCAGCCCCCCCCCCAACCCCGCACAGTCCCTTGCATAACTTCCCCACCCTGCTGCACTGAATAATTTTAAGCACACAGCCTTCCTGCGAGGAGGGCGGCCTGGGTCCCCTGTAGAATGTGGCTGTCTGGCAAAGACGACAAGAGGCGGCGCCTGGAGGGAGGGCAGGGCAAACCCATGAGAACCCACTCAACTCCCTGCAGCCCGCAGACCCGAGGGGCTTCACGGGTGACTGGAGTCGTCACCCTATTCAGCCCCTTTCTCCCTGCACAATAAGGAGCCGCCGAGCCCTCAGAAGGCCGCCTTCTCCTCTCTTTATCATCATTCATATCTCAGCTATGACAGGCCTAAAAAGGCTCCGAGGGGAAATGTGCCTCAAATTAGCATATTTCTACCCTCTGCACAATAGAGGCTTTTAAGCCTCTGCTTTTTAAAGGCAGGGGAGAGAGGGGAGGAGGGGAAAAGCTAGGTTGTTCTTAGCAACAGTGTCTGAAATTTAATGATTTGCCTCCCTCAAAGGGGCTCAGTTTGTTTTTCAATTTTCTTAAAGCAAGCCTCCTCTCGAAAGGCTTAAAAACTTATTAGAAAATATTTATTGGGTCACTGTGTAATAAACACCCTCCCTCTTGTCATTCAATTGCAATTAAACTCTGATAAAAAAAATAATTTCAAACCCTAAACTCTTCCTCCAAGCCTGCTATGGAGTGTGCCGTCTCTCTTCCTCCTGGAGAAACGGACAAAATGAAGAAATTCAGTTATTGTAAATACTTATTAAGGGGAAGACCTCAGAGGGGACGCCCTTGCCATGTTTACTTACACATCTCCAATCTCCAGTAATAAAAAGGGGGGAAAAAAGACAGAAAGGCAACGCGGATGCTCTGATCACCCTGGGACTTGACTATGGGGTGTGAGCAATCACTTCCCGTCACCTTTCCTCAGAGGCTGTCCCTGTCACCTTTGTCTTTGCTAAAGGAGAGTCCTAAAGCTGCCACAGGTGCGGGCTGGCACACCAGATTGGAACATTTGAGAGGTCATAAAAACAACATCAATCTAGTAAATCTCTAAGAGGACGGCAAAGGAAATGATTTGTGTTCCATGCCACTAAATATTAATTCTCCAAAAGATTGAGTCTCAATTCGAGGGGGAGAAATTAAGATTTCTCTGGCTCAGAATGAATTCTTTGACAGGGCTCTGCCCTTTAACAGTAACTCAAACCCATCAGGGACACTTAAAATGATGCCCTTCTCCACACAAGCAAGCTCCAGGTCCTTCATGATGGCCCAGGCTGGTTGGTTTCCGAGGGCCCCAGGAAAGGAAGGCTGAGGAGACTCTGAGGGTCACAGCTCTCCCAAGGGCCAAGATGGAGCCAGGCGCCAGCTGGGGCTAAGCTTGCCTCTGGAAGGTGGCCCGCGTATTCCTGCCTTCTCCCTTCCCAAAGGGAGGAGGCGGCAGCCGACAATGATGTCAGGGCCATCTGCTGTGCCTCCCAACCAGGCCCCCAGCAGAGCTATCACGGCCTCCTGCCTTTACTAGATGACTAGACATTGCCCCCTCCCCCACTGGGACCAAAGTCCACCTTTGTGTGTGTGATTCAGTCTCCAGTCACTGATCCTGACTCAGCCTCTCTCCTTCTGTTTTCTCAAATTTACCCCCCCAACCCTCAGCTCTGACTTCCATCTTGCTTTCTCATCTACAGCACATGCCCCCACTCCTTTTTCTCGTCTACTGATGTTTCACCGGCCTGGATCGCCCCTCGGTTTGGGCCTCTCCAGTTCCAGGTCTTCTAAGGATTAAAGCCCAACTTAAAAACTGATGTTCAAAATGATAGTTTAACTCTCCCCAATTTGATCTATAATGCAATCAAGTCAAAATCCTGGCAAGCCTTTCTGTAGCTATCATAAGCTAATTCTAAAGTTCTTATGGAAAGGCACAGGACTAGAATAGCCAAAATCATTCTGAAAAAGAACATAGTTAGAGGACTCACAATACTCGATTTCAAGACTTGCTATAAAGCTACATTAATCAAGGCAGTGTGGTTTTGACAAAAGGACAGATACACAGACAGTGGGACAGAACAGAGAGCCCAGAAATATACCCACACAAATACAGTCAACTGACTTTTGACAAAGGTATTTTGATGTAGAAAAGATATTCTTTTCAACAAATGGTGCTGGAACAACTGGGTGTCCATATGCAAAACATGAACTTAGACACATACCTCACACAAAAGTTAACTCAAAGTGGATCATAGCCAAAATGTAAAATGTAAAACTATAAAACTCCTAGAGGAAAATATAGGAGAAAACGCTGCATGATCTTGGGTTCAGCCCTGAGTAGTTTAGATACAACACCAAAAGCGCGATCTCCAAACGATAAAACTGCCAAGGTAGACTTGATCAAAACGACAGCTTAAGAAAGCATGTCATAGTTGGTTTACAAGTTTTTAAATATATCTGCTTCATCTAGCTCGTGAATTTACGTGAAAGACCTAATTCTAGATGATGTCATAGCAGGGTTGGAGTCCTGTCCTGGGGGGACACCTGACACCTGGCTGATCATCATACCACCCACCCCTCAGGTTCAGCACTGACTCTTCCCCGTCTTTGACCCCGCAGCGACCTGAGCTGCCCTGCTCTCTGAAGCCACGGCACCTCCTCTCGCTCACCACCACATGCTACGCTAGTGGCTTAAGCAAGATCTCCCCACCTGCCTGAGGATTCTGTGAGGGCTGGCGCCATGTCCGAGATTTCCTGGTGCCCCCCATGCCCTCACTTGGTGTCTGGTGAATAGTAGGTGCACAAGAAATATTAAAAACAACAACAGTGCAAACATTCAGATGACATTTGTTGGACCCCTACTTCCAGTCAAACACTGCCTGGAACACTTGCCCATGTGAGAAGGAATGCCTTCTGCCCCCAGTGCTCTCTTCCACTGTTTTGGCTTTACCTCCTATTCTCCTTAGGATCCATCTGTGAATGCTTACGAGGCTCAGTCAGGCGCCCAGTCTCTCTCACGAAGTCATCCTTTCTAATAGATTCAAATGGTTCCTCCAGGTCAAAACCCCTCAATTCTCAATTTTAGGCCACAATTTCTTTTCTAAGTTTCAGTGGCTCATTTACCACAGACACACACACACAGGTGCATGTATGTATTTATATGCATATATGTGTGTACACATTCACACATATGTACACATATGCATATATGAAGGGAAGGATGAAGGAAGTTTTAAGGGGATGGGGAAAATGAATTCAGCTTAGAATATTTTAAATTTAGAAGTGTGTAAAATATTTAAGTGAAAGTATGTGGATGTATATATACACCCATACATACAAATTATACACATACATGAATGCACACACACATATACATACATGCACAAACACATCACACAAATATACATACATACACGGGTACGTGCGTGTGTACATATATACATGCATATAAACATACACATGCATGAATACACATATACACGTATGCACACACTGCATAGACACCTACACATCTATACACATACATACAGGCATGCTTGTGTATACACATACACACACGCTCACACATACACACATATTTATACATACACACTTTCACCTAAATATTTCACATCCTTCTAAACTCAAAATGTACAAAGTTGAACTCATTTTCTCTATCCCCGGCTCCATCATCCTTCCCAAGGCTTTCCTTCCTGACAAAACCATCACTGTCATCCCAACCACTTAGAATTTTCAGGCATTCATAATTCCAGCTCCACCACTGACCAGCTAAGTCACTTTGGGAAGTTAACTTCTACCTCTCTGGACATCCGTGTCTACATCTGTATAATGGTCACAATATATTCCCATATCACCATATTGTTTGGAATAGTCATTTAAATTCTACAAAATCCCTCTATATACCGTACACTCTTTCTCTAAAATACATATAGGGCCTGCCCCGTGGCTTAGCGGTTAAGCGCGCGTGCTCCGCTACTGGCGGCCCGGGGTTCAGATCCCAGGCGCGCACCGACGCACTGCTTGTCTAGCCACGCTGAGGTGGCGTCCCACACACAGCCACTAGAAGGATGTGCAACTATGACATACAACTATCTACTGGGGCTTTGGGGAAAAAAAGGAGGAGGATTGGCAATAGACGTTAGCTCAGAGCCAGTCTTCCTCAGCAAAAAGAGGAGGATTGGCATGGATGTTAGCTCAGGGCTGATCTTCCTCACACACACACACACAAAAATACATATTAGTTGGCTATGACTTCTCCACATTGAATTAGTTACCAGATGTGTGTGTGTGTGTGTGTGTGTGTGTGTGTGTGTGAATAGTTCAAATCCATCCTTGCCTCTTGATCCAATCTTTCCTGGCCTCAGGCTTGGATGGTGACAATGGCTGTCTAGAGGGTTATCAACCTCTACAATCTCCCATCTCAGATCCCCGACCAAGGCTCATCTACCCAAAATTAACACTTTCACTGAGCTGTTCCCACAGTCTACAATGGAACCCCTGCCTACTAGATCAGGTTGGCTCTTACAGCCCCATGTGGATCACCTTCCTCCGAATCAAGTCATCCATGCTCACCCGCCATGCTCCTCTCAGTCATCTACATGTACCTTCTTGCCTCTGCTTCTTGGACCAGTTTCCTTCTCACTTTCCCTCTCTCCTTCCACTTGTTTTAATTCTACTCATTTTCAAGGCACAACTCAAGGGCTACAGCATGTGGGAAACCCTCCCAATGATTCAATTATCACTTCTCAGGTCTATGCCCCCGCAATTTACCACATTATGACATTCTATCTTCTTCTCCAAAGTGTCCATGTGTGTAAGTCTTATATTCCAAAAAGACCTATGATGGGACAGGGACCATATATGTTACTTCTCTGGTGCATGCCAAAACACCTAGCCTAGGTTTAGAAACACGTGGTCACATTCAATGAGAACTCACTGATTTTTCAAATAATTAATTACTAGAACATTTGTAATGCTTATGCCCTGTGGCTTTTAAAATGAGTATAATTTTTCTATCTTAAATAAATAAAGACGGACCACACAGTACCATTGCTTTTAAGAAACTGGTAAGTAAACAGCACTTCATTATCAGAAAGGCAAAATTTGGCAAAGTATATTATAAAGTATAAATTTACATATTTAATATATTACATTGGTAGTACTCAATATATAGAAACACTAAGTGGTTTTAATTTTCCACCTACAGTTTGTGAGGCCCAGGGGCCCAAAACGACCTCCATGTAGAACAGGAGGCACAACCATCTGCCGGGAGTAATTGTTTTACTGACCTGATTAAAGAACAAGTATTTCCATGGTCAAAAAGATCTATCCAAACACATCAGCCTTAGGCACACAATGGCAGTAATTAGAGATGCATATTTCCCTAAGTAAAATATGAGTCAATGGGTAGAACATAAAATAATGTGCTATTAACATTTACTCAACCTGTTTCTTTCACCGGTTATGATGTATGATTAAGCCAAAACCCATTTTTTAAAAAACAGCCTTATTGAAATATTATTGACATACCATACCATATAATTCACCCATTTAAAGTATACAATTCGGGCCGGCCCCGTGGCTTAGTGGTTAAGTGCGCGTGCTCTGCTGCTGGCGGCCCGGGTTCGGATCCCAGGCGCACACCGACGCACTGCTTCTCCGGCCACGCTGAGGCCGCGTCCCACATACAGCAACTAGAAGGATGTGCAACTATGACATACAACTATCTACTGGGGCTTTGGGGGAAAAATAAATAAAATTATTAAAAAAATAATAATAAAAATAAAAAATAAAGTATACAACTCAATAATTTTTAGTTTACTCCTCCCTTTCCACTTGTTCAAATTTTATGGTTGCAACCATCACCACAATCTAATTTTAAACATCTTGGTCACCCCTAAAAGAAACTCTGATCCCATTAGCTGTCAATCCCCATGCCTCCCTACCCTACCTCACCCCCCAACTCTGATTTCTAAACAACCACTAATCTACTTTCTCTACCTATAACTTTGCCTATTCTGGACCTATGATATGTGGTCCTTCGTAACTGGCTTCTTTCACTTAGCATAATGTTTTCAAGGGTCATCCATGTTGTAGCATGCATCAGTATTTCTTTTTTTTTTTTTGTGAGGAAGATCAGCCCTGAGCTAACATCTATTGTCAATCCTCCTCCTTTTTTTTTCCCCAAAGCCCCAGTAGATAGTTGTACGTCATAGTTGCACATCCTTCTAGTTGCTGTATGTGGGACGCGGCCTCAGCATGGCTGGAGAAGTGGTGCGTCGGTGTGTGCCTGGGATCCGAACCTGGGCCGCCAGTAGCGGAGCGCGCACGCTTAACTGCTAAGCCACGGGGCCGGCCCAGTATTTCTTTTTTTTAATTGACGAATAACATTCTATGGTATGATAGATCACATTTTGTTTATCCATTCATCAGCTTATGGACATTTGGGTTGTTTTCACTTTTTGCCTATCATGAATAATGTTGCTACGAACATTCGTGTACAAATTTTTCTGTGGACATGAGTTTTCATTTCTCTTGGGTATATACCTAAGAGTAAAATTGCTGGGTCAAATGGTAACTCTATAACCATTTGAGGAACTGCCAGAGTGTTTTCCAAAGCAGCTGTACCATTTTACATTCTCACCAGCAGTGTGTGAGGGTTTCAATTTCTCCACGTCTTCACCAACACTTGCTCTTGTCTTTTTGATTCTAGCCATCCTAGTGGGTGTGAAGTAGTATCTCATTGTGGTTTTGACTTGCATTTCCCTAATAAATAATGATGTTGACATTTTCTTATGTGTTTATTGGCCATTTGTATATCTTTTTTGGAGAAATGTCTATTAAATCCCTTGTCTATTTTTATTTTGGGTTATCTTTTTATTATTGAGTTGTAAGACTTTTAAAAGATATATTCTGGATACAAGTCCTTTAGATATATGATTTTCAAATATTTTCTTCCATTCTCAGTTGTCTTTTCACTTTCTTGATGGTGTCTTTTGCAGCACAAAAGTTTTTAATTTTGATAAAGTTCAATTTATCTATTTTTCCTTTTGTTGCTTGTACTTTTGGTGTTCCATCTAAGAAACCACTGTCTAACCCAAGGTCATGAAAATTTACTCCTATGTTTTCTTCTAACAGTTCTATAGTTTTGGCTTTTACATTTAGGTCTATGAACTATTTTGGGTTAATTTTTTTGAATGGTGTGAGGTAGGGGTCCAACTTCATTCTTTTGCATGTGGATATCAAGTTGTCCCAGTACTATGTGTTGAAAAGAGTATTCTTTACCCATTTAATGGTCTACCTACCTTAGTCCATTCAGGCTGCTATAACAAATTACCATAGACTGAGTGGGTTAAACAACATACATTTATTTCTCACAGTTCTGGAAGCTGGGAGGTCCAACATTAAGGTGCCAGCAGATTCTATGTCTGGCGAGGTTCCACTTCCTGGTTCATAGACGGCCAACTTCTCCCTGTGTCCTCACATAGCGGAACGGGTGAGGGAGCTCTCTGGCATCTCTTTTACAAGGGCACTAATCCCATTCATGAGGGTTCCACTCTCATGACCTAATCACCTTCCAAAGGCCCCACCTCCAAATACCATCACATTGGGGACTAGGTTTCAACATATGAATTTTTTTTTCCAGGGGGGTGGTGCACAAATATTCAGTCTACAGCAGTTTGTTGTTAGTGCTGTCAAGTCAATTCTGACTCCTAGTGACCCTGTGTACAGTAGAGTGGAACCCTGCCCTGTCTTTTTGTGCCATCCTCTCACCTTCTGGCACTCTATCAGACAATGCTCCACTGCTATTCATAGGATTTTCGTGGCCAATTTTTTTGGAAGTGGGTGGCCAGGTTATTCTACCTAGTCTGTCTTAGTCTGGAAGCTCCACTGAAACCTGTCCACCATGGGTGGCCCTGCTGGTAGTTGAAATACTGATGGCATAGCTTTCAGCATCATAGCAACACACAGCCGCCATAGTATGACAACCAACAGGCAGGTGGTATGGTTCCTTGACGGGGAAATGAACCTGGGCTGCGATGGTGAGAATGCCGAATCTAATGATGTACACCTGAAATTTTTACAGTGTTATAAACCAATGTTACTGTAATAAACAAAAAATTAAAAAAAGAAAAGCATTCTAGATAAGCTAGCAATTACTGTACTGTATAATGAAAACTTATACTTGGAAGGATACAATTAAATTTGGTTTACTTTCTAGACAAATAAATAGTAATTTGAAAAGTAAAAAAAAAAAAAAAAAAAAGAATGCCGAATCTTAACCACTAGACCACCAGGGCTGGCTCTATGGCAGTATCCTTGTTGAAAATCAATTGACCATAAATGTAAGGGTTATTGCTGGACTCTCAACTATTCTATTGATCTATATGTCTATTCCTACGCCTGTATCACACTGCCTTGATTACTGTAGCTTTGTAGTTTGGGCTATTTGGGGGTTCCCAAATTCTATTTTGATAGAACTCTATTTTAACACAAATGTCGGTTATATTAAAAGTGACTGGAGGGCCAGCCCCAACGGCCTAGTAGCTAAAGTTTGGTGTGCTCCACTTCAGTGGCCCGAGTTCCGTTCCTGGGTGCAGAACCACACTACTCATCTGTCAGTGGCCATGCTGTGGCAGCAGCTCATATAAAAAAAAAAAAGAGGAATATTGGCAACAGATGGTAGCTCAGGGCAAATCTTCCCCAGCAAAACAAAAGTGACTGGAAAAACCTAATTTCACATGTGACTGATGCTTATTAGATGGCAAAAACTTTTAGTGCCTTAATCTTCTGACAGTTAAAAGATGCTTTAATCACATACACATCCTATGAAAGTCAAACATCCCATTTTAGAACATTCAGAATTATTTGAACAAATATCATCAAAATTATTATTCCAGCTAGATACAAGAAGATGATTGCCAGGCCTTGGACACAAAGGACTCAGAGCCCAAGGAACTGGAGAATGCATTCGCCTGGTCAATGCTGCGATCTAGAAGGATCTTCAAACTTGGGTAAGACAAAATATTTCATGGTATGTTCCACAGCATTTTCCAGTTGTCTCCAGCTACAGGTAGATCCCCCACAGACCCTACCAACATATTTCCTAGTGTCTGAGCTACCTATGGCTTAGAGTTGTTGAACCATTCTTTATTCCCGGCTACACTCTGAACAAAAATAAGAAAACAAGAGAGACAGCTCATTGTCTTTAATACGAAGTAAGACCAAGAAAGCTGGGATATATCTGCCTCACTTACTCGGGTATCTTCTAATGTTTTGCCAGAATGTTTTCTTTTCTACAGTGGAAATTTAAGCACCTGAAAGGCTTCCAGCTCTTTCAGTATTTATTTAGGATAGACTGCCATTTTCCATCTCACAGAATTTTTGTTCATTTGTATGAAATGGCCTTCTATCCAACCCTTTCCAAAAACCTATTCCAAAAACAAAAGTCTTCTGACATACAGAGAAGATGGATTTTATTTTTCCATGTTAGAGTGAGTTGAGTGTAAAAATTCTCTCTCCTCTAATACATAGTTTTTGTATTTATATTCAACTAAAAGTTATTCAGCTTTTAGCTTACCACTAGTTATATATTTATAAATCAATTTTTAGGGTTTGTTTAAACTTTCAGCATTCTGCCACTTCTATGGTATGCTTTAGCTGCTCAAGACTAAGGACAGCCAGCAACTTTGCAAAGAAACTATTAGCTGGTATGGAATTTTCTGCTACATGTTCTGTAAGGGGTATACACTCACGCAGAACCCAGTGCAACCTCCAAATCAATGACCCTCCTCATGCATTTTCTCTGAAACTTCCCCCATCAGGCCATGAAGAGGCAACTGTGTCCAAAGTGGTAGGTTCTTTGCCTCTGGGAGAATGGGTTGGGGGTCCTATTCCATAAAAAAGAATCCCAAAAACCCTGCCCTCCATCCTCCAGTCCTTGGTCTCATTTTCCATCTTTTTCTTCCTCCGCCATTTGTCTGCCTCCCTGTATCATCTCACGTGGTTTGCCCACCTGAGCGCTGTTCCTTTTCCATACTTGCATTTCCTCTATGTAATTCTGAATTTCCACGTGTCTATCCATTGCATCTCCCAGTCACTCCAGAATTTCTAGACTCTTTTGTCTAATTCTGATCTGTCTTCCTGGGCACTCCCATCCATGTTCCCAGGCCCTCCTTGAACCAAACACACAGACTCTTTCAAAATCCACTGCTCATGAAAAGGCTGCCTCACACTCATTGTAGGCTCTCATTCCTGTTTTCTTGTTCAGTACAGAGAGTGTAAAGAAACCTACTCTGAATGACCAGAGCAA
Organism: Ceratotherium simum simum; assembly: GCF_057802395.1. Taxonomy (NCBI): domain Eukaryota; kingdom Metazoa; phylum Chordata; class Mammalia; order Perissodactyla; family Rhinocerotidae; genus Ceratotherium; species Ceratotherium simum. The sequence continues at coordinate 118,784,971 of NC_141940.1, read as the reverse complement.
ATAGGGACTTCTTTCCGCCCCCTCCACCCTTTTTTTCTCCTCAACTAACTTTTTCTTCTTTGGCTAATCACCTTTCCCAGTACTGACTCATACCTTTTAGGCAAATGACAGTTCTGTGGTGGGTTGTGAACCCTCATAGCAATCGCTCATTTCTTGGCCTCATCTGATGCGTGTATGATAAAGGTGAGTGCTTTCTCTGAACTTCACTGACGAAACTCCTACTAATGGACAAAGACAAGCAGATGGCTTGAGTATTCTGCCAATATGTCTATTTCTATTGAGCTTTTTCCCCCAGCACTTGTCATGTTTCCATATGTTAAATATATAAACATGGTACTATAAATCCAAAATCCCCAAATCAGTAATAATATAAAGATGAAATCTTATGAAACTACTTGAGATAAGGGAAAATGATATCTCATACGTCTACAAACATCCTTACACACGAGTTGCTGCCAAAGTCCTGAGTGCTGAACAGAAAAATCTGGCAGAAAATCAGTTGAGAGAGCAATATGGCAATTTTTAAAAAAATCCAAACAATTTTTAATATAATTAAATATCCAGAGATCAAATTTTAATATTTACCAATGAGTTTCTCTCTCCAAGTCTACTTTAAACAAATAAGGATTCTTGTTCTTTATGGATTTCAGTATCTTATTTCTAAATGCAATGCATAAATACCCTATCTAAACTCTAATGCAACATTAATCCCACCTACATTTTTACATAGTTTGAATACATGAATTATGATTTCATTCAGTCTCCTTCAGGCCCTCACAATATCCATTTCTTTATAGAAAATGGAAGTGTTTGCTAATCTGTTAGCCACTTAGCTATAAGTGGATTAATGCTGGCACATTAGAAAATAGCTCCTATATATCACGTCAAATGAGTAATTCCGATATTGGACTTTATAATAAAGCCTAAAAGGCTCTCCAAATTACAGCTTTCACATTAGCTTAATAGGATGGTTCTTTTTCAAGCAACTTTAGGAATACTCTGATTTAAAAACTGACTTTTAATATTCTCTAAATTTCTTTAATTATATTTGTTTTAAGACATAAAAGGTGAAGTACAGAATAAACACCTACATTTTCTTTCTACAGTCTAAGCCTGGAACTACATGAATATTCAATAGCCATTATAAAGATATTAAGGGAGCTACCAAAAAATAAACTAAGAATTTCAAACACTTTTCCTGTTCACTCAGATAACTGCCCCACATCACAAATGTTCTTCACCCAGCAAAACTAAATGTGAGAATGAGATACCACTTCACACAAACTAGAATGGCCATAATCCAAAAGATAATAACAAGTGTTGGTGAGGATACGGAGAAACTGGAACCCTCACACATTGCCCACTGGCAGGAATGAAAAATGGTGCAGCCACTTTAGGAAACAACATGGAAGTTTCCCAAAAAGTTAAACAGAGTTACCATATGACAATTCCTCTCCTAGGTATACATCCAAGAGAAATGAAAACATATGTCCACATAAAAACTTATACATGAAAGTTCATAGCAGCTTTAGTCATAATAGACAAAAAGCACAAACAACCAAAGTGTCCATCAATTGGTAAATGAATAAACAAAATGTGGTCCATCCAGACAGTGGAAAACTATTTGGCAATAAAAACAAAGTATTGATACATGCTACAAACTATTGGTCCGTGAACCTCAAATACATTATGCTCAGTGAAAAAAGCCAGACACAAAAGAATACATATTATATAAGTCCACTAATATAAAATGTCCTGAAACAGCAAATAGTAAAGACAAAAGGTTGATTAGTGGTTCCCCAGGGAACCCAGGACTGGGGCTGGGAACAGGGATTAACTATAAATAAGCTCAAGGGATCTCACTGGGTGATGGAAATGTTCTAAAACTGGATTGTGGTGATGGCTGTACAACTTGGTAAATTTACTAAAAATCATTTAATTGTCTTTAAAACTGGTTAACTTTATGGTATGTAAATTATACTTCAATACAATTATTTAAAAAAATAGACATGGGAGAAATAGCCATGAAGCAGGTACAGTAATTCAGGTCAGAGATGATGGTGGCCTGGACCAGGCAGGAATGAAATTAAAGAAAAGTGGACTGATACAAAAGAAGCTGAGAAGACAGAACTGTCAGGATTTCCACAATGCCTTTCCTTATCCACTTTAGCACTCTGTGAACTCTTATGGCACCAATGCTCTGTCCTATTCATTTTGACATAATCCCACACTGCCTTACATCATCAGCTGATTGTTTTGTGCATATTGTCATTGCCTAGGGGCTGGATGTGTTCACAGGTGCACCATATATACTCACAAACACATGAATGGTGAAACAATTGAACATAATCAACCCCAGGCTGAATATCATTGATTATTCTGGATTATATTAAGTCACCATAATTTTCAGACAATAAAACAAGCAATTACCTTCACATAGGAGTTGCTAAAGTCATCAACACAACAGTACAGTAAAAATCAATTTGTTAGAAAATAACCACCATAACTGTGACAGCAAAAAAGAGAAAACAGAATCAGGGAGACAGCAAAAGCAACATTTGCAATACATATATTTGGGGATAAAAAATAAAAATACAGGAATACTTTGAAGAACGTGTTTGTCTTCCTGATTAAGAGTCTCTCCACTTACTAATGCAAGTCTTAAGCCCATGTAGTGCAGTGGACAGAACAGGGTACAGGATACAGGAGTCTGGACCCTCGTTGAACTATTCATGTGAGCTTAGGCAATATACTTAAGCTCTTTAACATCCAGCTTCCTTGAAAAAAAGCGAGAACACTAAACATCTTTTACAAACTTGATGGAAGACATCAACGAAACTATGTGCAGCCTCTAGGACATGCAATGAATAAAAGTATTATTGTTTTTATTGCAGTTATTATTTAAAATATTTGTAGTGATCCATTTTACAAATGAATTAAAGCTATATTGAACTACTCTCTTGGAAAAAACTTACAAGTTCATTTGAGGAGAGCTCTAGCTAGTAACTAATTTCTGTTCCAAGTCATTGAAGTGCAGGAAACAGAATATAGATTTTGAGTCAGAGCTAAGTTCTAACTTCAGCTCTGCCACTTGGCAACTGGATGACCTTGGGAAATAACTTAAACTCTCTAAGCCTTGGTTTCCTCACCTGTAAAATGAGGATAATCCCTTAAGGTTGATGGGAGGGTTAAATAGATCTAATACATATAAAGCACCTTATACACTGCCTGGGACACAGTGTCCTTGATGTCCCTGATGAGCAGTAGCTACCATTATTATTCATATAAAATCACAACTATTTAAAACATGACTTGCTTCCGGTTCTACACTAAGTTTTTGTAATCGCCAGTTGTCTCAAAGAATAAAGCATTTTGTTCTGGAAAGATGGATGAAGTCAACGTGCAATGAAATAATCAGTTGAAATGGAGGGAAAATTATCCCATCCTGCATACTGCAGACCTCGGTTTCCCCTCGAGAAGTCCAGTTTCCACAATTTTTAATGACATGAACCTTTAAAGACAACACCTAGCCAGGGTATCATTGCCAGGAAGGTAAACTCTTCCTTATCTCAGAGGCATATGTATTTTTAGAAAAGAGATCACTCATTACTTTGCTTGTTAAAATTTTACCAATGAACTAATAATGTGTCTTTGTAGAGAAGAAATCCTCCCTGCCTCCCCTTACTCCCAACCCTAAGCAATCACGTAACCCACATAGCACATACCAAATTCCGTGGAGATTTGTTCAAAGTTTATAAAAAAATGGCCTCTTTGAAATGATTGCCACTTGTCTTGCCTATTACAAATGAATGATCAAATCAAATTAAAATGCATCCTGATGTCCTTGGGTAGGTTATCAACTTTGATCAAGAAATGGAAACCACTTTTAAAGTTACCATGGACCAACTCTATGATATGTTCCATGAGAATGGGAAGAGAATTCCCTTTGTACAGCCTAATGTATTTTGGTCTATAGAATAATTAGTTTTTTAGGAAGATAACTAAGTACATGGAAAATTTCTCTGTTGTATCATATTCATTAATGAAATACAGAAAGAATAGGGGCATTCTAAATATTTCATATATGGTCCTAAAGATAACAAAAAAGATGATTCATAAGGATCCTATCCTATCTTAGTTTGAGTTCATCTAGGAGCTGAGCCTAAAACAGGGCTGGTTGCAAGTAGTTCATTTGGGAGTTGATCCCAGGAAATATGGGTAGGGGAATGGGAAGTTAGAGAAGGGAAGAGAAGGTAGCCAATGAAGATAGGTTAACAAGCAAGTTATCACTGTGGGTGACTGGGTCTTAGTCTCACTGGAGAATTCTGAGAGACAGTATAGAATATGTGCTTCAGAGTTATCCCACCAAGGGGCAGGGGAACTGGGGTATTTATACACCAACTTCCATCAGCCATTGGTTGAGGGCTGCTCCTGAAGGGTGTTAATTCTCTGGCACTTCTGGCCTGCCAACAGATGAGCAAGGCAGTTTCTAGAGGCCAAAGCCCTTGGGCAAAGAAATGCAGATGCTGGCACTTGAAATTCAGACCAGAGTTCACCAAAGTGGTAAGGGGAGGGGATACGGGCAGGGCCCCACAGCGTCTGCTACAGATACCTTACTTAGACTATTTAAAGGAAGTCCCAGAAAAACATACATCAAGATGAGAGTTAGAACCTTCAAAATTGCCAATCCCTGCTCAGAAGTGAGCTATGCTACTGGAAAATGAATCTGATATGAATCCACAGAGTAGTGATCAGATTTTTTATCTTGTTATCTGTATCTACTTAATAAAAAGCACATAATTATGATATAAGCCATAACTGAACAACACTATGGGTGCAGGATCATCAAGGTTTAGGCTTTGTCCACCATATGGTCCCTGTCCCACCTACTCAACTCCATGGTCGTAGCAGCCACGGACAATATGTAAAAGAAAGGGGGTGGCTGTGTTCCAAAATTTTATTTATGAAATCAGGTGGCTGACTCATGGGCCATAGTTGATGTAAGCAAAGGGAAAAGTAAATTCAAAGAACGTAAAATTTTTCTGTCACTTATAATAGCATGATTTCGATATGCCTCATCTATACTGCTTCCTCTTAGCCCTTCTCACTTTTTAATTAATTTAAAAAATTTTAGTAGGTAATACAATGACACGATTGAAAAATCTGAACAATACAAGGGACCATACATTGAGAATTCTCACTCTCCAGCTTCTATTCACTGTCTTACTTGTCCCTGACAGGTCACCTCTTTTAATAGCTAAAGCATAAACGCACACACTTTCCACCCTTCCTACACAAAAAACAGCATACTATATTTACAATTCTGCATCTTGTTTTTTATTTAATATATACAAGAAATCTTTTGATATATCAATGTACAACTTCCTCCTCCTTTTTTTCCCACTGCATAGTAACTCCTAGTATGAATGTACCCTGGGAAATCTAGCCGGCCCCCTACAGGCAGACACTGGTTTCTGGTCTTCCGTATTATAAGTGTGTGCTAAGGGAAGAGTACAATGAAAAACTTTTATGTACATCATTTTGTACAAGTATTTGTATAGCTATAGGATAAATTTCCATAAGTGAGATTCCTGGATCAAAGGCTTGATGAATTTATGATTTTGATAGAAACTGACAACATGACCTCAAAAAAGGTGGTTCCATGTCTGCACTCCCACCAGCAGCACATAGGAGTGTCTTCTAACCTCGTTTTCATTGGAAAAAAGCAGAAATATCCCCAAGACCACACCTATGTTCAGAGATTTGCTAGAAAGACTCATGGGACTCAGCATATATTTGTACTCATGGCTGAGATTTATCACAGCAACACAGATCATAAGGGAGGAAGACACAAGCGGAGTCTGGAGGAATCCATGTGCAGGCTTCCTTATGCTCTCCATCCCACCAAGGGTCACACAGGGCACAATCGGCCCTCAGCAACGCAAATGCAACAACACGTATGAGAGGTTTCTGCCCACGGAAGCCATTAGAAAGACTCAGGCCGGTCACATAGGCACCCTCTGCCTAGACATATCAAAATTCCAGGCTCCAGGAAGGAAAGCAGTGTTCAGTGTCAACCATAATGTCTGTACAGTCTAGGCACCCTGAACCAGCCTTATGAGTTAGCAAAAGTTTCATACCTGTACAGGGAACTGTCGACCAGCCCAGTTCCCAGACACCAGCCAAGGGCCAACCCTGCAAGCAGGCCTTGTTAGGGGAGAGTGGCCTCAGGCCTGCTATGTCAACTCTTTCTGCACAATCTCATAGGATTAAATTATTTCAGGTAAACTAACGAGCTAGTTTGAAACTATACTGCCAGTGGCAGGAAGTAGATGTGGCTTTTGGCGAACTCTGGCTCAGAGGGATGAGCTCTGATTGGTCGGCTGCTTGCCTTGAACCACTTCACACTGTTTGAACCCAACTGTAGCACTCCAGGCCCTGCTGCAGGCAGATGTGCCTGGCATGACAAAACTGTCTCCTAACAAAATTACTACTTATTTCAAGCTGCTGCTTTTAAAAAAATGACCCCATTCTTTCATTCTATAGAACTACAAAGAGCCAAAAAGGAACTGAGGGCTGGTGCTGGCTTCACAGATTTTCACGAAAGACAGACTGTACTAGCTCAGGGAGAAAGCAGACTATAGAACAGATTTCTTTTGGCTTACAACTGAGATTTAAATATACAAATTCCTTAACAAGAGAGTTCCCTCTGTAGATGTATTTTAGTGATTCTATGAAAGTACACATATTTTCTAATGCAATCCACCTGTGCACCTCTAAAATAAACCATAAAATTCTTTAGAGCTTAATAGTAGAAAGGCATGTGAGAGGTTCCTCTCTAAACCTTCTAATAATCTCATTTTACAGTTAGGTTTTTAATTGAAATATAATATACATAAAGTGCATAAATGAGAAGTGTACACCTCATTTCATTTTCACAAAATGGATATACCTGTGTAACCAGATTAAAAAAACTATCACTAGCACCCAAGACCCCATCCCCCTTGTTCCCTGACCGTCCCCCTCAAAGCTAGCCACTATCCTTTTAAACATCACTGATATGTTTGTTCAGTTCTGACTTTTATATAAATGGAATCATATGGAATGTTCCCTTTTGTGTCTGGTTTCTTTCGTTCAACAACTTGCTTGTGAGATTCATCTTCCTTGCTGTACGTCACAGTAGTTTATTTATTCATTGCCGTATAGAAACCCATTGCATGAATATTCCATAGTTGATCTGAAGGACATTTGGATTGCTTCCAGTTTGGGGCTGTTATAAAGAGTTCAGCATGTTCATTTTCAAAATGCTAGTGAAATTTTTTTAAATCGATGAATAGGCATACAGTCAAGTACACAAATCCTAAGTATACAACTTGATGAATTTTACACACACACACACACACACATCCACACCTGTGTAACCAAACCCAAGAGCAGGATATAGAATACTTCCATCACCTTAGAAGGCTCCCTGAGACTGTCTCAATTTTAAATCACTTCAAAAAGATGAGCAACTGCCAATTTTTAAACCCACTGCGCACACCTCCACTGAGGTAGCACGGCGAACGTGGTCAAGCCTCGAGTTCTACTCCAGGCTCTGTCATTTGCTTGTGACCTTACAAAAGTCACTCTCAGCCTCTGTTTCACCATCTGCAAGTGAGGGGGTGGAGCTAGATGGATCCCAGGGCCCTCGCAGCTGCAAAAGTCTACACGTCAAAGAAAACCACAACCTTCCTGCCAGTCCCTCGTTCCTAAACCCAAATTCTTTCGGCTGCTATTTTATCCTGGAGTTGGCTCAGTGAAGATGGGGAGCAGTTAATCACCATTTCCCACTTATTAACTCTCCAGTTTCTTACATATTATTATGAAATCACCCCTCAGCCTTCTTTTCCTTAGGTTGAATAATTGCAGCTCTTTTATTTTTCCCATATTGGGCTCTACTCCAAGTCTTTGTGGCTCGCCCTGGAAGGGTTTCTCATTCTCTACATGCCTCTAGAAACTGGGAGCCCCAACAGGATATAATATTTTAGTACTGTTGACCAAAGGCAATTAAGGAGAGAAGCCCAGATAATGAACAGCTCCTCCAGAGCCTTCCTATTCAGAGTGCAGCTGAAACCAGCAGCGGCAGCCGCAGCCGTCCCCTGGGATCTCGGGACAACTGCACATGTTCACGCTCCTCCCCAGACCCTCTGAGGCAGAATCTGCAGTTTAACAAGACACCCAGGTGATCCCTACGTACACTGAAGTTTAAATACGCAAAGGATGCTGTATTTAAAGTAAATCTTGAGAAAAGGTGGTTTACTAGTTTCCATTGCTGCTGTAACAAATGACCACAGACTTAATGGCTTAAAACAATACAAATTTATTCTCTAACCGTTCTGGAGGCCAGAAGTCCAGAATCAGTTTTACTGGGCTAAAGTCAAGGAGTAGAAACGGCTGCTTCCTTCTGAAGGTTCTCGGGGAAAATTTCCTGGCCTTTTTCAGTTTCTAGAGGCCACCTATATTCTTGGGTTGTAGCCCCTTACTCCATCTTCAAATCTCTGTTCCTCTCACCTCGGCTTCCATCCTCACATCTTCTGCCTCCCTCTTACAAGGACCACTGTGACTGGATAATCTCCCCATCTCAAGATCCTTAATTATGTCTGCAAAGTCTCTTTTGCCATATAAGATAACATATTCATAGGTTCTGAGGATTATGATCCAGACACGGGGGGTGGGTGGGCATTATTCAGCCTACTACAGATGAGGAGGAAGAGAAATAGGACAGAATGAGGCAGTAATTATTAGCCAACATCACTTATCAATTATCACTTATATAGGTAGAGAATTTGATGCAAAGAAGTCAAACAAAAATATAGAAAATTCCTATGCAGCGTATAACCTTGCACTTTAACATGCAGCAATAGTTAAAGGACCCACAGCTTTAAGCCCACCAAGTCTGAGCTTTCCTCCCTCTTAGAATCACAGCATCTTAGACTTGGAAGAAACCTTGGTAGTAAATTGCTGCAATTTCCATACTGTACAAAGAAACTGAGACGCTGGGAGACTAGTGCCCTCCAACAATAGAGACCAGGATTTGAGCCCATGTTTTACACAACCCAATGCTACGTCTTTTTAATGTTTTAAGAAAGGCTTAATTCTGTTTTATTGAACGGAATGCTAACTGATCTTTTGATGACTGCATGTTATCTAAAACTGAAATTGCCTAAATTCATTATTTCAATAAACATTTCTTGAGCACCTACTGTGCAGTAGTAGGTGCTAGGATACACCAGGATACAAAATTCCTGGCTCTTCTGGAGTTCGCACTATTAGGTAAACAAGGAAGCAAGATTTTTGTATTGTAAGCATACAGTATGAGCAATACTGTGATAAGGATTAGTTCATGATCTCATTCATTCCACCGCTGTGACTGCCTTCCATGTGCCAGAAACATTAAGAGCGCCAGGAGGCACAGAGAAGGGAGGATCCGATTCGGCACCACATGCAGTGACAATTCAAGCACTGAGTATCTCTCAAAGAAGTTGAGGAAAGAGGGAGCCCCATTTATTGAAGGTCTGAAAACACCCCATTTTGCATAAGAGGTGCTTATTACATCTGTGCTTGTGGAAAGGCATGCTACTGCTTCAGTTTTCCCGGAAACTGCAGAAAAACCATCCTACTACTTCTTTTTCAGCATTAAATATTTGTGCCTTTTCATTCCCCTTAAGAGTAGTTTTCTTTTTTTTGTTCTCTCAACACCTCCCAAGCCACCTCTAGATCATTCTGTTCATTCCCTTCTCTCAAGTTCATAACTATTTAAGATTACAATAAATGGTATGCTGGTAAATGGTTAACAACTGGCTCTTGGGTGGGGTTGGGGGGCGGGACCCGGATCTTTAGCGTTTGTCATTTTCCACGGTGGAAATACTCCCAGCATGGCCAATCTTAAGCTACCACTGTGATGTCACTGAACTTGGAGTTGGGAGGAGACACTCATAATTGGGACAAGAACCAGTCTGACCCACTCCAGCAGACCACTGGACAATCAGGAACCCTCTGCAACCAGATCTGTGAAGCTGACAAAGCCCAGAGTCCTCCACAATCTGAGTCTTCCCAACATGTTCCAGTCTGGCCAGTTTCACGTATAGATTGTGACCTCCAGGCCTCTGCTCAAATTATTTCCAGGATAGTCTATCCAACCCTTTCAAGTCTTATCTCTGTCAGAAGCCTTCCCTGGCTACTCCTATCCCCAGTAAACCCTCTCCCCTCTTTCTGCTCCTCCCCAATACTTATCTGCACCACACACCTTGAATTCCATTTGCTCACAGGATTTCTTGATGGTTTAGTGTACATGAACTGTCTGCAACCTACCTATAATTCCTGCAAGAATCAAGACTAGCTCAGGTCCCTTTGGCATCCTCCTTTATATTTATCACAACAGATAGGCATATGGCAAGCACACAATAGCACCTGCATTAATTCTCCTTTGAAATGATCTAAATAGTCCCGAAAACAGCATCTGTGTAAAAACCATTCACTCCTGGTCTAAAATATAAGAAAATCTAATATCATCCAGCCTTATAATTTGTAGCAAGTATGTTTTTTTTAGCTTTGAGGATAATTTACATACATTAAACTTCACCCACTTTTAAGTGTAGTTTGATGGAATTTAGTAAATTATATGCAGTTGTATAATTATGACAACCAATACACAGAACAGTTCCCCCACTTCACAAAATGTCCTAGTAAATTTCTGTAGCTGATCTCCTTCTCCAACCACTGGCAATCACTGATCTACTTTTCGTTGCTATAGTTTGGCTTTTCTAGAGTGTCATATAAATGAACTCATACAGTATGTTTGCATTTGTCTTGTTTCACTTAGCATAATGTTGGAGATTTTCCCATATTGTTATATATATGCATATGTCTTTCCTTTTCATTGCTGAGTAGTATTCCACAGTATGAACATATCACAGTTTTTTTTTTTTAATTCATTTACCAGGTGAAGGACATTTGAGTTGTTTCCAGTTTGGGGCTATTATGAATAATGCTGCTATGAACACTCACTTGTAAGTCTTTGGGTAAACAGATTTTATTTTTATTGCTAATTTTTTATATCTTTATTGAGTTCTTTTATATATCAGACACAATTATAAATATATTATACCTACCTTCTCATTTAATGCTAACATCAACCCCAAGGGATGGATAGTTTCAGTTCACCTAAAAAAATGAAGTTGCACACACTTACATAGCTAGGAAGTGGAGGAGTCAGGATTTGAACCCTGCTTTCCCATATGGTTGTCACAGGGATTAGATGAGTTAATATACATAAAGTGCTTAGAACAGTAAGTGTTCAACAAATGTTAGCTATTATAACTATGCTCTTTCCCACACACAATCCTGCCACCCACAGAGTATTCAATTGTGTTTGAAAGTAAGGCTGTACAACTACTGAAATAAATGAATAATTCACCTCACCAATGGATGCCTGTCAGCTGCATTGTCCTTTTACCTGGCTCACCTCTCTTTTCTTCCCCATCCTCTATTCCAGTCCCAGGTTGCAAAAGAAATCCACGTTTTATCACCTCAGCAACTGATATCGCATTGTAGCAACAACTGAAAGATCACTCAGTGCTCACACGTGCTAAGACAAATACTTCACAATGAGTTGAAAGAAAAACTAGATTAGTTGGCCAGGTGGTTTTCAGCCAGGAAGGAATTTTAGAAGACAAGACAATCCTCACTAGAGGTTTTTCGTTTTGTTAGTCATCGACCTCTTTTTCCTCCCTTCAGTTATTTCAGTTTTATGGATTTTAAGAATAGAGCACAAAAATGCCACACAAATCTTGTTGGGAAGAGTAAAATAGGACTGTCATTTAAAATAGATAGGAATCTTACAACAGTCTGGTATAGTGAAAGATTTAGTATAAAAGATGACTCCCATGTGGAGCCCAACCAAGGCAAAGCACTCACTACAATTCCAGAAGATGCTTTTTAAATAAAAGAGATACAAGATAAGCTCTGGTGAAAACCCCGGAGGAGGGTCTCTGAGTATCTTTGTTCTTGATATGGTAATTATCCACTCTTACCCTTTTGATGCTATCAAGCAACCATTTCAACAACTGTAAGGAGATTTTCCCATGTGAACATGAGACCATTAACACAGTCAAACCCTGAACATATTTACATCTGCTTTTAAATAAGGTATTTTTTTCATATTCTTTGTTAAAAATAATTGATAAAAATTCAGCTGTTGAATTATTTTTTTTTCTAATATTATTTTTGCTCTCAACACTGTTTTTTGGCAATCACGATGATATATTTTGGTATTGAAAAAGCCAGTAATGAACACTCTGCTTTCAAATTGACTCTCAGGATTCAATATAGTACTTAATCAAATAAGAAAAATCTGTTTTAAGCTCTTGGTCTTCTAATTAGTTTGTTAATTGAAAAAGTAACCTAGACAGATTCAATTAACAAAAGTAATATACATAGATGGTAACACGAAACTCAAAACAGAAATAAAGGATATATAGTAAAATTAAATCCCTCAGCATAGGCTTCATGGAAGCTATGAATCCCTGAAAAATTGTAGGCAAAATCTGCATACATTTGTATAGATGCTTATCAGAGGAGGGAGTTTATAAGTTTTCAACAGATTTTTCAGTGGTTCATGACCCAGAAATGGTGAGAACCAATAGTCTGGTTCATCTGGCTTAGTACAGCTCAGTGGGGTCAAATCTTAGGGTGGGGGTGCGGTATGTGTGGTGGGTAGAGTGGCAGAGTCATGGATTAAGTTCTCAAGTCAGCAGATAAGGCAAAAATGCCACAAAGTTAAAACCACAAAGTCTATCAAGTGGATCTTGGTCCTTAGAAGCATAAAAGCCAAAAAGACACTTTTGTTTGCCTTCAGCTGTGGCTTCCCCTTCCTGGGGGCAGGGGAGTCAAGATCCAGGTTGAAAGGAGGCAAAGACAACGGAGAAAACCCTGGTGGCTCTCTCTCTTTTGCTGAGGTCACCTGCCTGAGTTTGTGCGAGTTAACTGTGCACATCACAGGAGTCACTGGAGTCAGTGAATGTTTCCTCTGATGAATACAATAGAGGCCTCAGCAGTCTTGGCTTCTGTGACTTCTTAAAAATCATCCGGTGGTTTCTGCTTTAAATCCCAAACACCATTTTCATAACATTAAATGATAAGTGCAACATGGTGGGTAGGTATAATATAAGTAATATGAAGCAGTAGTAATAATTCAAAGTACATTTTAGAGCTTTTGGAAAATACCCAGTGAGATAAGTATATGAATATTACCCCCCCACAGATCTGTCTCTTTCACTTCTGACTTCGTTTGTAGAAATACTTTAAAAACTGGTATAACCAGAGAAAGCCATATAGCCTTAATCTCCCCTCTCCCCCACCCTCAACTCCACCAATATTTTGCATCTTGAATAGGCAGTAAGCAGAATCTTCAGGAGGAGGACCCTCAGTTCTGCTCGGATTATGAGAGATCTTGCACATTTTTACATAGTACATAAATAATTTCACCAAACCATCCTCCAGGGGCAATCTTTGAAAAATGAGCAGCAAAAGATATAGATAATTTCACACAGTCTTAGCACATCTCATTTCTGGATAAGAACAAATGTCCTATCCACATGCTACATCCACTTGAAATAAAAATTTACTGAACCCCATTTTGTTCACTCATGCCATAGTAACTGTTTCCATCTCCTATAAAAATGGTAGATTACAATTTCACAATGCAGAGCGGTTTAAAAGACAGTCAAACTCAGTGGAAACTTTGTTTGAAGACACCAGGGAGTCAGCCCCAGAGAAAACCACAAAAGTTCTAACACTAAAAGCAAAAATAAGCTAGTAGTAGTTATTCAGACGCCAAACTGTCAATTGTGTGACCTCTTTCCATGCTGGCCACTTTCCACTGCTCATTATGAGAAAGGTTGTTCTTTCTCTCTCCCGAATGAATGCAGCTTTTGAATACACTTTTCTAGTTACATTTGGTCCCAGCGCCGATGGATTATTTTAACCATGAGCTCCTAATGGGAAACTCACTCACTTTCTTCCTAGAGAAAGAGCTGCCTTGTGATAATTACAGAGGTTTTCAAAACTCCAGGATGTGTTGCGTTTTGAAAGGAAAGAGACGCAGTCTTTGGCAAAACAACAGAGAAATAATTTCCCTCTGGTCCATCCTTGTCCATTGTCTTAAGTTTGCAGTGAAATGGTGAAAGAAACCAGAAAGAAATACTCATGTTGCAGTTTCATATTTTGTATCACATGTGATAACCAAATCAGTATTTTTCCTAAAGTAATTCTTTATGGTATCTCGTTTTATTATATCCAGAATTGATAACAAATGACAGCAGGATGTGGCCCATTTATATCCGGAAAGCAGTGAGAGGTTAGTGAAAGCAAGAGGAAAAGTTGCTATAAATTGTATCAATAGGGTTATCTTAAAAAGGTCATCTGTTGCTTCTCTACCTTGCAGTACAGTCATGTGCCACATAATGTTTCGGTCAACCACAGACTGCATATATGATGGTGGTCCCATAAGATTAGTACCACATAGCTCCCGAGTGTAGTAGGCTATACCATCTAGATCTGCATAAGTACACTCTATGATGTTTGCACAATGATGAAATCATCTAATGATGCACTTCTCAGAACGTATCCCCATCGTTAAGCAACACATAACTGTATAAAGGAACATGGGAAATCAGCAAGAGACTTGACAAATCTGAAAGAATCGATGCTGATCCTTAACCTTCTGCCCAAAGACATGCATGGTAATATAAATAAATCAGTGAAGCAGATCTGTGGAGTGTCTTATTCAGACAAAAGCAGAATAGCTGATAAATTCTGAATCGCCATGTCTGGCATTACTGCCAATTCCCTCCTATAGAAAGCAGACAAGGGCGGCTGCTATACTAGACCAAATGCTGACTCGCTGGGAAACTAAGTTGGTGAAGTGAAGGGAACCTTGGGAGGAAGTGGCTATGTCTTCTCACATTGAGCGGTGGGGCAAGGGGCTGATGCCAGGGAACACAGGGCACAGTGAAGGGAGTAATTCCAGCTTTGGGGCCTTCCAAAGGTTCAGAAAATGGCAAATTTGATTCCAGGGTCAGAGTTTTTAAAGGAAGATGGCTTTCGAGGATTGGGATGGTCTCAGAAATGATATTCTGGTAATATACTCATCAACAAGTCCCAAAAGAAGTGAAAGAGAAACAGAGGGAAGTTAGAATGGTTTATGGGAATTGCCCTTCCCATGCAGCTGTTGGGGCTCAGAGCTGGCCACCCCAGGATGTAAATGAAATTATTTTGAATTATTTTGATTACTTTGAATTAAAGTCACTTGAGAAACAGCCAGTGCAGAAAGGGCACTTTGACCCTCCTCTATGTCCCCCTGAAAGCAGGAAATAAATCTCCCAGGTGAAAGGTAGAGAGACATTCTTATCACCAGAGAGAAGGAACTCACCGCCAAGAAGGCTGTGTAAACAAACTCTGCTTAGATTCCCCTCTAATTAAGCACCCAAAGCCTAAGTTTCTTTGTCTTCTCAATTTCTCACACATTTATTGTTTGTTTAAAAAGTATAAAAGCTGCTTGCTTTGGTCATTTCTTTGCATCTCATTTCTATGAGACCTCTGTACATATGAATTAACATTTTTTTCTCCTGTTAATCTGTCTTGTGTCAATTTAATAATTAGATCAGCCAAAAGAACCAAGAGGAGAAGGGAGGAATTTCCCTGTTCCTGACACAGCATATATGAAAGACAGGGAGAAGGGCATGTATTAAAGGACAAATAAGAAATCTGGAGGATAAAGTCAGAAAGGTGAGTTTCCAGAGTATTTGAGTGTGTGTGATAAATGCAGCATAGGCTATGAGGTGAAAAGGCCAGAAGGCACCCAGCTCTGCCACGAACAGGCTTCATGAAGACCTGGAAAAGTCACTCGACCCTAGCTGTCACTAAATGTAAGTTCAATTCTCTTTCCTCATTTCTAAAAAGCAAGTAGTAAAGTCACTGGCTTACAGACAGGTTGTAAAGATCAAATGCACATGAGAACACTTTGTAAACTGTAAAGCAGTTCATGCCATCACAATCAAAAAGAGTGAAGAAGTCATGGGCTAAATTTGTGGGCTGATGTTTCAATTCCAACAGGTAAAAGAAAATCCGATTGTCTTCTCAACTTCATTTTGCTTCTGACTTCTTGGACAGAAACAATGACCATCAGCTAGGAAAGAGTAGGGAAAATACTAGGAAGAGAGAACTGAGGCCCAAAATCAATTAGAAGATATTCTAAAGGAATTTAAGCATTGCAGTGAAGACAAATTATACCCCAGGTACTTGGAGAACTGAAAAATTAAACAGCGAAATCCTCCCTTGTAATACAGATGGAGTCAGGGAAATGCATTTGCAATTTCCGAAAGAGAAAAAGATATGTGCCTCAAAAACTATGCATTGGTGAATTTGATATACATCCTAGTCAAGAGTCTAGATGTCTTATGAGCACTTAGGAGAGGATGCAGTGATTATTAGATGTAAGAAGATTAGCCTCTCTTGCTTTTTTTCTGAGAAGGTAATTAGATTGTTAGGTTGAAGGAATTTTCCAGACATGAACTATCTGGATATGGAAAGGCACTTATAAAGGTCTTTCAAACTACCTTGTTCACAAGGGAATATGAAAGAGATGACCTTTAGTGATGTTGATTCCCAACAGATCTCAAGGCTGTGTCCAGAAGTGGTAATAAAGTATTAAGCTGCCGGGCAGTCTCCAGTGATTGGAGTGGTCAAGGGGCTGGCCCTTCCCTACTGAAGCATGCTTATCAATGGCCCAGACAAAGTTATTGACACCTTCTTGACTAAGTCTGTAGGTGATATGAAACTAGGAAGTGAGGCCAACCCACTTGATGACAAAATCATCAGATGCCAAAATGAACTTGACAAAATGAGGAGAATCGGAAGAAGTTAAATGTCATGGGGACAAATGTCATATCCTAAATTCAGGTCTTAGGTACCTAATGCATGATTTCAAGATGGAGGCAAGAGGTGTGGTGGTGGGACAGGCTCATCAGCAACACATCAAGAAAGACTGAAGGGCTTAGTCGATATAAACAACAACTTCAGCCCAATAATGTGTTCACCCAAAAAGGCCAATCAGAGCTTACACTAAATGACCAAAAACAGGGAACCAAGATGATGTATGTTGTTTGGTGTTCAGTTCTAGATGCCATACTTCTAGAATAACTACAAGGAGTCCAGCAACTAGGTGGAAGGGCTGGTGGGAAGATTAGAAATTATGCACTCAAGTACCTAACACAGCACCTCATTCTGAACTCGTAGATTCTGTGAAATGTGTCCATTTTGCATCTAGGTATGACATCAGAATACTTAGGAAGATTCGAGTTGAGCAAAGAATTTTCCAGAAAGTGAAAATTTCTTTATAGACATTGAAATAGTGCGTAAAGGTAACCCTGGAAAAGAGTTACTTAAATGATGGGAGGAAATGTTTTGTATTAAAAATAACTTTTAGAGAGCAATAACTGAAAACTGCTTGATTTCCAAAATAAAAGGTCAACACCTCAACAAAGAGTAAGATAAGTTTACTCAGTTTCTTAGTTTTGAAGGTAATATTCACAACCGAATATAACTACATGATTTTTAAATCAGATCCAAAACCAGTCTTGGGTTTTTCTTCCATCTCCTTATTTCCCATAACTTTTGCTCATAGAACATGAATTAGATATGTAAATCAGCTCACAAAGTGAAATACAGGATCTTAGTCATCTTTTCTTAGATAAAATTGTCTATTGTTAGTTATTAACCAGCCTACATATAAAAGAATAACTTTTAAAATGTGACGGTTGCATAAGAGTTTTCCTTTACCCCTTGGGTCAAATGAGGGGAAATTCCATGGCACAGAATGAAATGTATGCTGTTTCCACAGAAAAGATTCTGTTTCCACAAAGTCTGGCAATAGCATTCTTGGACAACTAATATCTTTCCTTTCTCACACTTTTTCAATAAAGTCATTCACTGCCGGGCTCCCTGAAGTGGTGGTTATTGATTTGGACATAACAGAACCCACATTTTTTCCCTTTCTAGGACCTGGGCTTGTTTCTTACCTTAATTCTAAAGATATCCCAAAGTAGTTAATCAGGTACATAAGTAAACAAGACTGCATGAGACACTTGGAGATGGTGTAGACACTTTATCCCAAGAGTCTATCTTCTGGAGCAACAGATGCATGGAACATGGGAGGCTGGGAGAATATTCTACCCTAGGATTTGACCAAAAGCCATCAGAGTAACATCCAAAGGATATTAGGTGTCCATCAACTGATGAATGGATAAACTAAATGTGGTACATATCCATACAATGGAATATTATTGGGCCATAAAAAGGAATGAAGTATAGACACATGCTACAACATGGATGAACCTCAAAAACTTTCTGCTAAGTGAAAGAAGCCAGACATAAAAGGTCACATACTGTATGATTCCATTTATGTGAAGTGTCCAGAATAGGTCAATCCCTAGAGGCAGAAAGTAGATTAGTGGTTGCTTAGAGCTGGGCAAGTGAGTTAGGGGGGAATGTTGAATGACAGCTAATGGGTATAGGTTTTGTTTAGGGGGACAAAAATGTTCTAAAATTAGATTGTGGTGTTGGCTGCATAACCGTGTGAATATTCTAAAACAGTGAATTGTACACTTGAAATGGGTGAACTGTATGTGAATTGTGTAACAATAAAGCTGTTAGAAAAACATTAGGGAGTCCTGATGAAAATGGGGGCCATGAATTCATAATCTGCGGTTATCCAGTTTAGTTTCTATGTTGAAGCAATTGTCCCCTCTTGGGCTCCCTTACTCTGCTTCCAGAACACCCCGTTTGGTGACATTTCAATTATTTTCCATCCCTTTATTTATAATTTATTTTTAACTACTTTCTTTGAGGGGTGGGGTTGAGATAACTTCAGGCTTTCAGAAGCGTCGCAAAAATATTAGTTTCTATACATCCTTCACCCAGCTTCTCCTTATGTTAACATCTTACAGAACTACAGAACACTTATCAAAACTAAAAAATTAATGCCCTTACAATGTTATGAACTAAAGTACAGAACTTATTTGGATTTTGCTGGTTTTCCCACTAACGTTCTTTTTCTGGTCCAGGATCCAATCCAGGATCTCACACTGCATTTAGCTGTCACATCTCCTTAGTCTCCTTCAATCTGTGCCAGTTCCTCAGTCTTTGTTTTTCATGACCTTGACTCTTTTGAAGAGTACCAGTCACGTATTTTGTAGAATGTCCCTCAATCTGAATTTGTCTGATGTTTCCTCATGATTTGGTTGAGGTTATGAATTCCTGGGAAGGAAACCAGAGAAGCGATGCTGCGTCCTTTGCAATGCATCGTTATCAGGGGCCCAACGGTGTTGATATCTATTACTCGTGATGTTAACCTTGACCCCTTGGCTGGGGTGGGCTCTGCCAAGATTCTCCACTGACATTTACAATTTAAAACTTATTTCCATACATTCAAAAAATATTTATTCAGTGTTTGCCATGTGCCAGAGATAATGTTAGGCTCCAGGGTAGTGATGCTCATTCTTGTCTGCAAATCAAGATGGTCTATGAAGCCTTTTAAACACACACACTCCTAGGTTCAGCTTCTTGAGATTCTGAACCAGTAGGTCTGAGGGAGGTTTCCCAGGAGATTCTGACAGTGGCCCAGATGGAGAGGTAGAGAGAAATAGGACAGTGGCCCTACTTTGGAGGAGCTCTCAGTCTAGAAGGAAGAAGAGCACATAGATAAATCATCAAATGATGACAAGCATTCTAACAAGGCATGGACTGAGGGCTGCACGAGCCCAGAAAACAGAGCCCCGAACACTGCTTCAGGGAGAGTCTGACTGCCAGGACCCAGTCTTTGGAGGTACTCGACCATTAAACAGCTCTGGTCTCTGTATTTACTTCTTTAAAACTGTACGATGAATGTATGTGTGCAAAGTATAAAGTAATTCATGCGGTCTGCATGCATTTTGTCAGAAAAATCACATTGTCCTTTGCAAAAAGGGAAATCCTTTACAACTGGGAGACTAAGTCTGTTTGGCAGCCTCCAAATCTGTTTAAAGAACTTACAGCTGTTCCAATCTCTGGTGGTGTCAGAAGATTTGGGGAAGAAGACAGGCAGGGGGCCCCCAACAGTGACGCCAGGCTGAAGATGAGTAGGCACCACCCAGAGACCCCAGAGGCTACCCGACTTGTACTCACTAGTTCTTCCATTTTCTTAACCCTAAACCTTTAGCCAAGTCTTGTTTGAGCAGCTCAGGCTGGGCTCATCTTACATTAGAATCACCTGAGGAGCTTTGAAAACACACCAGTGCCAAGGTTGCTCCCTGGCATCCTGGTTTAACTGGCTTGGGGCAGGACTTGGGCATCTGGCAGATTTTTAAACCTTCCCAGGTATGGCTAATGTGAGCCAGGGCTGAGCATCACTGGGTTAGACTGGAGCCTTGCTCCTCGAAGTGTGGTCCTCGGACCAGCAGCATTGGTTTCACCTGGGAGCCTGTTAGAAATGCAGAATCTCAGGTCGTCACAGACCTACTGAGGAAGATTCTGCCATTTAACAAGATTCCCAGGTGATTTGTATGCACGTTAAAGTTTGAGAGGTACTGAGGTAGAGCTGCTCCATACCATACGGTAGCCACTAGCTACATGTAGTTATTTAAATTAACTAAAATTAAATAAAATTTAAAAGTCAGTTCCTCAGTTGCATGAGCCCCATTTCAAGTGCTCAATAGCCACATGTGGCTAATGGCTACCACACTAAGGAGTGCAGACATAGAACTTTCTGCCATGATGGAAATGTTCTATCGGACAGTGCTGGGCTAGAGTGTTAAATGAGCAGTAGCACTTGATATCCAAGGGAGGATGAATGTCAGGGAAGAGAAGTGGAGGCTACTGGGTCCAGCTGTTCCCCCAGGTGTGGCAATCTCCCCTCATCCTTGGAGAACAGGTTTCCTTATAGATATAATTAATCAAGATGGAGAAAACCAAGGTGGCACGGCAATTAGGCAAGATAATGAGGAGTCTGATTTTGACCTGTTGAACTTCATATCCCTATGGGATATTTACTAGAATAGGGACACTGGGGAGAAGGGTTGCAGTACATGACCATATGTCACTTTTGAGAGTGACAGGAGGCATTGCCAATAATGATTCCAATACAACAGGCATAAATTGGGACTTTCCAGGCCAACCAGGATGTATGGTCACCTAGGCTGTGCGTGGGAGAGAGGATGGGGCTAGAACTCCAGGTATAAGAACCATCAACACACAGACGGGAGACCATGGAGTGGGTGGATGACCCAACTGGGTATGTAGAGCAAGGGAAAAGAAAATGAAGCACAGACTACCAACATTAAGGAGGTGGGCAGGGCAGGAGGAACCTCAGAAGACTGAAATCAACGATCAGAGACAGGATGAAGAGTCAGGAGGGAGGAGGATCCTAGAAGTCAATAGAGGGAAGAAGTTAAGAGTTAAACATGATCTTGGAGGAGGTGCAGGGCAAGGCTGGGACTAGGTGAGGCAAGAGAGCCCCAACCCTGAGCTTACACGACCCTAGGAGTGAACGCCTCCTTACATTTTGCACCCTGGGTACCTCCCTTGCGTCTTCCTAGTCCTGGCCCTGGTGAAGGGTTGGAATCTTCTGAAATGAGTGGATGTGTGCCGATGTAGGCAAATGTGGAGGTGAAGCATCAAGAAACAGAGGGAATTTCCACCTGGTGTGCTGTTTGCTCCACGGAACTAGGGTTTGGGAGTTGGACAGAGGAAGAAAAGTTTCGGCCTGATTCCTAAGGGGAATGGTGTAAGGAATTCTGAGTAGCCCTGAGGTCTCAGCAACCAGCAGGTATCTCACCCGCTTCTCATTTGAAGAACATGAAGGTAAAGAAGCTAAGTGCTTTGTCCCCCCAGTACCCAGGATGCAAGGTGGAGCTCAGACTCCAGCGTGGATCTTCTGACAGTGGTACAGAGTGGCCTTGAGTTCCAGTGCTCAGGTTCAAACACGGGCTTCATCACTTACACCAGTCGGGTAACCTCAGGAGAGAGGCTTATCATCTCTATGTCTCTGTTGCCTAATTCCTAAAAAAGGGATGAAAGATGAAAGGGTTTCCTTTGATGGAAAAAGATACTCCACGCAAATGGCAATGAAAAGAAAGCTGGGGTAGCAGTACTCATATCAGACAAAATAGACTTTAAAACAAAAACTGTAAAAAGAGACAAAGAAGGGCATTACATAATGATCAAGGAAACAATCCAACAAGAGGATAGAACACTTGTAAATATCTACGCACCCAATGTAGGTGCACCTAAATATATAAAGCAATTATAAACAGACATAAAAACAGAAATAGACAGTAACACAATAATAGTAGGGGACTTTAACACTCCACTTACACCAATGGATAGATCATCCAAACAGAAGATCAATAAGGAAACACTGGCCTTAAACGACACACTAGAACAGATGGACCTAGTAGATATATACAGAGCATTCCATCCAAAAACCAAAGAATACACGTTCTTTTCAAATGCACATGGAACATTCTCCAGGATTGATCACATATTAGGCCACAAAACAAGTCTCCATAAATTTAAGAAGATTGAAATAATACCAAGCATCTTTTCTGACCACAACGGTATGAAACTAGAAATCAACTATAGGAAGAAAATCAGAAAAGCCACAAATACGTGGAGATTAAACAAAATGCTACTGAACAACGACTGGGTTAACGAAGAAATCAAAGAAGAAATCAAAAAATACCTGGAGACAAATGAAAATGAAAATACGACATGCCAGAATTTATGGGATACAGCAAAAGCGGTTCTAAGAGGGAAGTTTATAGCGATACAGGCCTATCTCAACAAACAAGAAAAATCTCAAATAAACAATCTAACAATGCACCTAAAGGAACTGGAAAAAGAAGAATAAACAAAGCCCAAAATCAGTAGAAGAAGGGAAATAATAAAAATCAGAGCAGAAATAAATGAAATAGAGACCAAAAAAACAATAGAAAAAATTAATAAAACCAAGAGCTGGTTCTTTGAAAAGAACAACAAAATTGCCAAACCTTTAGCTAGACTCACCAAGAAAAAAAGAGAGAAGGCACAAATAAGTAAAATCAGAAATGAAAGAGGACGGGTTACAACAGACACCTCAGAAATACAAAAGATTATAAGAGAATACTACCAAAAGCTATATGCCAACCAATTCGACAATCTGGAAGAAATGGATAAATTCTTAGAATCATACAACCTTCCAAAATTGGATCAAGAAGAAGTAGAGAATTTGAATAGACCAATCACCAGTAAGGAGATCGAAACAGTAATCACAAACCTCCCCAAAAATAAAAGTCCAGGACCAGACGGCTTCCATGGTGAATTCTACCAAACATTCAAAGAAGAATTAATACCTATCCTTCTCAAACTCTTCCAAAAAATTGAGGAGGGGGGGAAGCTCCCTAACTCATTCTACGAAGCTGACATTACCCTGATACCAAAACCAGACAAGGACAACACAAAAAAAGAAAATTACAGGCCAATATCACTGATGAACACCGATGCAAAAATCCTCAACAAAATACTAGCAAATCGCATACAACAATACGTTAAAAAGATTATACACCATGATCAAGTGGGATTTATTCCAGGGATGCAGGGATGGTTTAACATTCGCAAATCAATCAACGTAATACACCACGTTAATAAAATGAAGAATAAAAATCACATGATCATCTCAATAGATGCAGAGAAAGCATTTGACAAGATACAGCATCCATTTATGATAAAAACTCTGAATAAAATGGGTATAGAAGGAAAGTACATCAACATAATAAAGACCATATATGAGAAGCCCACAGCTAATATCATCCTCAATGGTGAAAAACTGAAAGCTATCCCTCTAAGAACAGGAACCAGACAAGGATGCCCACTCTCACCACTCCTATTTAACATAGTACTGGAAGTCCTAGCCAGAGCAATCAGGCAAGAGAAAGAAATAAAAGGGATCCAAATTGGAAAGGAAGAAGTGAAACTGTCACTGTTTGCAGATGACATGATTTTATATATAGAAAACCCTAAAGAATCCACCAGAAAACTTTTAGAAGTAATAAACGAATATGGTAAAGTTGCAGGATACAAAATCAACATACAAAAATCAGTTGCATTTCTGTACACTAACAATGAAGTAGCAGAAAGAGAAATTAAGAATACCATCGCATTTACAATTGCAACAAAAAGAATAAAATACCTAGGAATAAACTTAACCAAAGAGGTGAAAGATCTGTACACCGAAAACTATAAAACATTTCTGAAAGAAACTGAAGAAGACACAAAGAAATGGAAAGATATTCCGTGCTCTTGGATTGGAAGAATTAACATAGTTAAGATGTCCGTACTTCCTAAAGCCATCTATAGATTCAATGCAATCCCTATCAAAGTTCCAACAACATTTTTCACAGAAATAGAACAAAGAATCCTAAAATTTATATGGAACAACAAAAGACCCCGAATAGCTAAAGGAATCCTGAGAAAAAAGAACAAAGCTGGAGGTATGACACTCCCTGATTTCAAAATATACTACAAAGCTATAGTAACCAAAACAGCATGGTACTGGCACAAAAACAGACACACAGATCAATGGAATAGAATTGAAAGCCCAGAAATAAGCCCACACATCTATGGACAGCTGATCTTTGACAAAGGAGCCAAGAACATACAATGGGGAAAAGAAAGTCTCTTCAACAAATGGTGTTGGGAAAACTGGACAGCCACATGCAAAAAAATGAAAGTAGACCCTTACCTTACACCATACACAAAAATTAACTCCAAATGGATTAAAGACTTGAATGTAAGACCTGAAACTATGAAACTTCTAGAAGAAAACATAGGCAGTACGCTCTTCGACATCGGTCTTAGCAACATCTTTTCAAACACCATGTCTGACCAGGCAAGAGAAACAATAGAAAAAATAAACAAATGGGACTACATCAAACTAAAAAGCTTCTGCACAGCAAAGGAAATCATCAACAAAACGAAAAGACAACCTAACAATTGGGAGAAGATATTTGCAAACCATACTTCTGATAAGGGCTTAATCTCCAAAATATATAAAGAACTCATGCATCTCAACAACAAAAAACTACCAACCAAATTAAAAATGGGCAAAAGACCTGAACAGACATTTCTCCAAAGAAGATATACAGATGGCCAACAGACACATGAAAAGATGTTCAAAATCACTAACTATCAGGGAAATGCAAATCAAAACTACAATGAGATATCACCTCACGCCCGTCAGAATGGCTATAATTAACAAGACAGGAAACAACATGTGTTGGAGAGGATGTGGAGAGAAGGGAACTCTCATACACTGCTGGTGGGAGTGCAAACTGGTGCAGCCACTATGGAAAACAGTATGGAGATTCCCCAAAAAATCAAGCATAGAACTACCATATGATCCAGCTATTCCACTGTTGGGTATTTACCCAAAGAACTTGAAAACACCAATTTCTAAAGGTACATGCACCCCTGTGTTCATTGCAGCATTATTCACAATAGCCAAGACTTGGAAGCAACCTAAGTGCCCATCAAGGGACGAATGGATAAAGAAGCTGTGGTATATATACACAATGGAATACCACTCAGCCATAAGAAACGATGAAATCCAGCCATTTGTGACAACATGGATGGACATTGAGGGTATAATGCAAAGTGAAATAAGTCCGAGGGAGAAGGTCAAATACCATATGATTTCCTTCATTAAGTAGTAGATAATAGCAACAGTAAACAAACACATAGAGACAGAGATTGGATTGGTGGTTACCAGAGGGGAAGGGGGGAGGGAGGAGGGTGAAAGGGATAATTCAGTACATGTGTGTGGTGATGATGGGTTGTAGTTAGTATTTGGGTGGTGAACATGATGTAATCTATGCAGAAATACTATGCAGAAATAGAAGTATAATGATATACACCCGAAATTTTTACAATGTTATAAACCAATGTTACTGCAATAAACAAAAAATTAAAAAAAAAAAAAAAAAAAGAAAGGGTTTCCTTTTGGGGTGATGAAAATGTTTTGGAACTGGATAGAGGGGGTACAAAAGGTTGCTACAACATTTTGAATGTACTAACTGTCACTGAATTGTTCACTTCAAAATGGTTAGTTTTATGTTATGTGAATTTTATCTCAATAAAAAGAGGGATAACTATACCAACTTCATAGGGTGGTCTTGGGATTAAATGAGTCAATTCACATTAAGCAATTAGAACAAATCTGACATACCATAAGCCCTCCAATGATACTGATTATGATTATATCATAGTCCAGCTGCTTCATTTCATGTAAGTACCATGAAAATGTACTCAAGGGATCTAGACCATTTAAGTGTCTCAATTTTTGCCTAATGAATGATTAAAACCAAACATTTAAAAATGCATTTCTTTTTAGAATGTATATGAAGTGTCCTTTCCTTCACATTTTCTATCACTGAATAGCAAGTTGCCATTTCACTAAACTGTACGTCGTCTCTTAAAAATTAAATACAGCATTAAAATTAAAAAAAACAACTAGGCTTCTTTAAATGACAAAAAAACCCCACAAAACAGTGTCATCTTTTCTTACCCTGAGCAACATCACCAGAGAGTGCTTAATAGCACATATTGTACAAAGACACATTTCAAATTGAGCTGCCAGCGATTTACAATGGATATATTAATACTATTTTTATCCAAAAAGAATGGGATTAAGAAAGACATTATGAGGCAGTCAAAAGCTTTGTTTCAACAGTTTGTAAACAGATGTAAATAAAGATTGAAACTTTGGTCTAGGAATGAATCGGAACAATTTCATAGAGAAAAGCCTACACTTTTCTGGGGCTTAAGGAGAAAAATTAAGAAAAAAAAGAATGGATGTTGGGAAAAATTAACACAATGAATGGCATATTCCTTGGTAATCTGATTCAACAAATATTCACTGAGCACTGAATATACTCAACACATTCCATAAGGTGCTGGGGATACAGGAATTGGTGAACAACTTTTAAAGCTGGAGGCTCATCAGTGATACCTGCAATGCTGGTTACAGGGAAGTGATGACAGCGGTCCACCCTAAGAAATGACAAAGGTGTGGCAGTGGCCAAGAGCTTGCATAGTGTTGAAAATTTAACTTATATACTGTTGTAAGTCAAATTGTGTTCCAACCAAAATATATGTTCAGGTCCTACCCTCCACTACATGTGAATGTGGCCTTACTTGGAAATAGGGTCTTTGCAGATGTAATCAAGTCAAGATGAGGTCACACTTGATTTGGGTGGGCTCTAATCCAATGACTGGTATCTTTATAAGAAGAGGGAAATTTGGACACAGAGGAGAGACACAGAGACAATGTGAAGGTAGAGATAGAAATTGGAGTGATGCTTCTGCAAGCCAAGGAATGCCAAGGATTGTGGGCAACATCAGAAGCTAGGAGAGAGGCATAGAATGGATTCTCCCTCAGAACCTTCTGGAGGGAACCAACCCTGCTGATACCATGGTGTTGAACTTCTGGCCTCGGGAACTGTGAGAGGATAAATTTCTGTTGTTTAAGCCACCCTATTTGTGGTACTTTGTTACGGCAGCCCTAGGAAACAAACACCCATGCCATCTTGGTCATACCCTCCTCAAGGACCATGAGAGGTTGGAGAGAAGGGGGGTCAAAGGCACAGGCTTGAAGTCAGACATTTTGACCTTGCCATGTAAGAGTTCAGTGGCCTTGTGCCAGGTATTAAATCTCCCTGTGCCTCAGTTTCCTTGTTTTTAAGTGGGGATAATAATAGAATCCACCTCACACGGTTGTCATGAAGATTAAATGAGATCGAAGTCAAAACAGCTGCATTAATGCTATTATCATTATTCTGAAAATTTTTGTTTTTACCCTATATGTATAACAATCCCTCTCTTCAACCTCCCTTTCCCTCTTTGGCCTACTTTATAATTCTCTGACATTTAGTATTTCAGACATGGTAGAATCTACAATGCCTATATTTCAATGAAAACCTGAGCTTCATGAGCAATAGAATCAAAACCTACTTTTGTAATCTCCAGTCATTACTAAAATAGCCCAATGATAGAAAGGCAAAAATAGTACCAAGTGCCTTTGAGCACAGAGAACGTGTATCCACCTCCATCCTTGAGAGGCTGCAGTTGGGTGCACGTAGAGCCGGACAAACATCCTCAAAGTCAAAAGGAATACGGCAGACACAAATGAAGATAGGAGAAGGCAAAAATCAAGTTTCTCTAGGCAGAGCTGAGCAACAGGTGTTCATAGGACTGTCAAGGATGCACGAGTCACTGGACGCTGCAGGGAACCACTAGGAAAAGAACTCACGGTGGAGGCGAGGCCTAACATGGGCTTGAAAGAGAATGGACATATATGGCAAAGAAGGATTGGTGTGACCAAAAGGCCACACTCCCAGGTACACACCCAAAAGGTTTTAAAACAGGTGTTCAAACAAAACACACCTTCATGGCAGCACTCTTCATAATAGCCAAAAGGTGGAAAACCACCCAAATGTCCATCAACCAATGAATAGATAAATAAAATATGGTCTATTTGTACAATGGAATAGCATTCAGCCACAAAAAGGAATAAAGTACTGACACACACTACAATGCGGATGAACCCTGGAAACACGCTAAGTGAAAGAAGCCAGACACAAAAGGCCACATGCTGTATGATTCCATTTATATGAAATATCCAG
Source organism: Ceratotherium simum simum (assembly GCF_057802395.1). Taxonomy (NCBI): domain Eukaryota; kingdom Metazoa; phylum Chordata; class Mammalia; order Perissodactyla; family Rhinocerotidae; genus Ceratotherium; species Ceratotherium simum. The sequence continues at coordinate 118,756,181 of NC_141940.1, read as the reverse complement.
AATAGGCAAATTCTTAGAGACAGAAATCAGATTAGTGGTTGCCAGGGGCTAGGGGGAAGGGGGAGATGGGGAGTGAGTATAGGGTTTCTTTTTGGGGTGATGAAAATGTTCTAGAACTAGATAGTGGTGATGTTTGCACAACATTGTGAAAGTACTAAACGCCACTGAATTGTACACTTTAAAATAATTAGATGGTAAATTTTATGTTATATGTATTTTACTATAATATAAATTAAATTAAAGGAATAAAAGCAAGGAAAAATTCCACAAGAACAACAACAAAAAGCCATGGTGAGATGAGTGATGTGTTATGTGGAAAGAGAAGTAACGGTAGTTCATTTGTCACAGAGATGAGATTAACTTGGTATAGCACCTAAGGCAATCATTTTTTAATCAAAGATCAAGGGAAAAGCTGTAAGCAATAAATGATGGCCATCCTCAAGGCTCTACACAGCCTGAAACTAGAGACCCAGTCCTATATTATTTGTGGATCACTCAAAAGTGTATTAATGTCTTTAGATGATCACTGATAAATTGTTGATTGGTTATTCATCAAGGGAGAACCAGGTGAACACACGAGATGCAGACATCTTTGTCTTCCAAATTTTACGAGTCTCACTTGTGAAAACTTTCTTTTTTTTTTTTTTTTTTTTTTAAATTTTTTGTTTATTGCAGTAACATTGGTTTATAACATTGTAAAAATTTCAGGTGTACATCATTGTACTTCTATTTCTGCATAGATTACATCATGTTCACCACCAAAATACTAATTACAACCCATCACCACACACATGTACCCAATTATCCCTTTCACCCTCCTCCCTCCCCCCTTCCCCTCTGGTAACCACCAATCCAATCTCTGTCCCTATGTGTTTGTTTATTGTTGTTATTATCTACTACTTAATGAAGGAAATCATACGGTATTTGACCTTCTCCCTCTGACTTATTTCACTTTGCATCATGCCCTCAATGTCCATCCATGTTGTCACAAATGGCTGGATTTCATCAAGTTTCTTATGGCTGAGTAGTATTCCATTGTGTATATATACCACAGCTTTTTTATCCATTCGTCCCTTGATGGGCACTTAGGTTGCTTCCAAGTCTTGGCTATCGTGAATAAGGCTGCAATGAACACAGGGGTGCATGTACCTTTGCAAATTGGTGTTTTCAAGTTCTTTGGATAAATACCCAACAGTGGAATAGCTGGATCATATGGTAGTTCTATCCTTGATTTTTTGAGGAATCTCCATACTGTTTTCCATAGTGGCTGCACCAGTTTGCACTCCCACCAGCAGTGTATGAGAGTTCCCTTCTCTCCACAACCTCTCCAACACATGTTGTTTCCTGTCTTGTTAATTATAGCCATTCTGACGGGCGTGAGGTGATATCTCATTGTAGTTTTGATTTGCATTTCTGATAGTTAGTGATTTTGATCATCTTTTCATGTGTCTGTTGGCCATCTGTATATCTTCTTTGGAGAAATGTCTGTTCAGGTCTTTTGCCCATTTTTTAATTGGGTTGGTAGTTTTTTGTTGTTGAGATGCATGAGTTCTTTATATATTTTGGAGATTAAGCCCTTATCAGATGTATGGTTTGCAAATATCTTCTCCCAATTGTTAGGTTGTCTTTTCGTTTTGTTGATGGTTTCCTTTGCTGTGCAGAAGCTTTTCAGTTTGATGTAGTCCCATTTGTTTATTTTTTCTATTGTTTCTCTTGCCCGGTCAGATGTGGTGTTTGAAAAGATGTTGCTAAGACTGATGTCGAAGAGCGTACTGCCTATGTTTTCTTCTAGAACTTTCACAGTTTCAGGTCTTACATTCAAGTCTTTAATCCATTTGGAGTTAATTTTTGTGTATGGTGTAAGGTAAGAGTCTACTTTCATTTTTTTGCATATGGCTATCCAGTTTTCCCAACACCATTTGTTGAAGAGACTTTCTTTTCCCCATTGTATGTTCTTGGCTCCTTTGTCAAAGATTAGCTGTCCATAGATGTGTGGGTTTATTTCTGGGCTTTCGATTCTATTCCATTGATCTGTGTGTCTGTTTTTGTGCCAGTACCATGCTGTTTTGGTTACTATAGCTTTGTAGTATATTTTGAAATCAGGGAGTGTGACACCTCCAGCTTTGTTCTTTTTTCTCAGGATTCCTTTAGCTATTCGGGGTCTTTTGTTGTTCCATATAAATTTTAGGATTCTTTGTTCTATTTCTGTGAAAAATGTTGTTGGAACTTTGATAGGGATTGCATTGAATCTATAGATGGCTTTAGGAAGTATGGACATCTTAACTATGTTAATTCTTCCAATCCAAGAGCACGGAATATCTTTCCATTTCTTTGTGTCTTCTTCAATTTCTTTCAGAAATGTTTTATAGTTTTCGGTGTACAGATCTTTCACCTCTTTGGTTAAGTTTATTCCTAGGTATTTTATTCTTTTTGTTGCAATTGTAAATGGGATGGTATTCTTAATTTGTCTTTCTGCTACTTCGTTGTTAGTGTACAGAAATGCAACTGATTTTTGTATGTTGATTTTGTATCCTGCAACTTTACCATATTCGTTTATTACTTCTAAAAGTTTTCTGGTGGATTCTTTAGGGTTTTCTATATATAAAATCATGTCATCTGCAAATAGTGACAGTTTCACTTCTTCCTTTCCAATTTGGATCCCTTTTATTTCTTTCTCTTGCCTGATTGCTCTGGCTAGGACTTCCAATACTATGTTAAATAGGAGTGGTGACAGTGGGCATCCTTGTCTGGTTCCTGTTCTTAGAGGGATAGCTTTCAGTTTTTCACCATTGAGGATGATATTAGCTGTGGGTTTCTCATATATGGTCTTTATTATGTTGAGGTACTTTCCTTCTATACCCATTTTATTCAGAGTTTTTATCATAAATGGATGCTGGATCTTGTCAAATGCTTTCTCTGCATCTATTGAGATGATCATGTGATTTTTGTTCTTCATTTTATTAATGTGGTGTATTACGTTGATTGATTTGCGAATGTTAAACCATCCCTGCATACCTGGAATAAATCCCACTTGATCATGGTGTATAATCTTTTTAACGTATTGTTGTATGCGATTTGCTAGTATTTTGTTGAGGATTTTCGCATCGATGTTCATCAGTGATATTGGCCTGTAATTTTCCTTTTTTGTGTTGTCCTTGTCTGGTTTTGGTATCAGGGTAATGGCAGCTTCGTAGAATGAGTTAGGAGCTTCCCCCTCCTCAATTTTTGGAAGAGTTTGAGAAGGATAGGTATTAAGTCTTCTTTGAATGTTTGGTAGAATTCACCAGGGAAGCCGTCTGGTCCTGGACTTTTATTTTTGGGGAGGTTTTTGATTACTGATTCGATCTCCTTACTGGTGATTGGTCTATTCAAATTCTCTACTTCTTCTTGATCCAGTTTTGGAAGGTTGTATGATTCTAAGAATTTATCCATTTCTTCCAGATTGTCGAATTGGTTGGCATATAGTTTTTCATAGTATTCTCTTATAATCTTTTGTATTTCTGAGGTGTCTGTTGTAACCTCTCCTCTTTCATTTCTGATTTTACTTATTTGTGCCTTCTCTCTTTTTTTCTTGGTGAGTCTAGCTAAAGGTTTGTCAATTTTGTTGATCTTTTCAAAGAACCAGCTCTTGGTTTTATTAATTTTTTCTATTGTTTTTTGGTCTCTATTTCATTTATTTCTGCTCTGGTTTTTTTTTTTTCCCTTCTTCTACTGATTTTGGGCTTTGTTTGTTCTTCTTTTTCCAGTTCCTTTAGGTGCATTGTTAGATTGTTTATTTGAGATTTTTCTTGTTTGTTGAGATAGGCCTGTATTGCTATAAACTTCCCTCTTAGAACCGCTTTTGCTGTATCCCATAAATTCTGGCATGTCGTATTTTCATTTTCATTTGTCTCCAGGTATTTTTGATTTCTTCTTTGATTTCTTCATTAACCCAGTCGTTGTTCAGTAGCATTTTGTTTAATCTCCATGTATTTGTGGCTTTTCTGATTTTCTTCCTATAGTTGATTTCTAGTTTCATACCGTTGTGGTCAGAAAAGATGCTTGGTATTATTTCAATCTTCTTAAATTGATGGAGACTTGTTTTGTGGCCTAATATGTGATCAATCCTGGAGAACGTTCCATGTGCATTTGAAAAGAACGTGTATTCTTCGGTTTTTGGATGGAATGCTCTGTATATATCTACTAGGTCCATCTGTTCTAGTGTGTCGTTTAAGGCCAATGTTTCCTTATTGATCTTCTGTTTGGATGATCTATCCGTTGGTGTAAGTGGAGTGTTAAAGTCCCCTACTATTATTGTGTTACTGTCTATTTCTGTTTTTATGTCTGTTAATAATTGCTTTATATATTTAGGTGCACCTACATTGGGTGCGTAGATATTTACAAGTGTTATATCCTCTTGTTGGATTGTTCCCTTGATCATTATGTAATGTCCTTCTTTGTCTCGTTTTACAGTTTTTGTTTTAAAGTCTATTTTGTCTGATATGAGTACTGCTACCCCAGCTTTCTTTTCATTGCCATTTGCGTGGAGTATGTTTTTCCATCCCTTCACTGTCCGTTTGGGAGTGTCTTTAGGTCTGAGATGGGTCTCTTGTATGCAGCATTTATATGGGTCTTGTTTTTTATCCAGTCAGCTATCCTATGCCTTTTAATTGGAGCATTTAGTCCATTGACGTTTAAAGTAGCTATTGATAAGTATGTACTTACTGCCATTTTTTAACTTTTTTTTTTCTCAGTGTTTCAGTAATCCTTTTCTGTTCCTTACTTCTTCTATACAGAATTGATGGTCACTTTAGTTTGACCTCTATCTGAAAGCTGTACTCTTTAACTACCCTCCTCCCTCCTTTTATGTTTTTGATATCATATCCAACCTCTTTTTTGTGCATTTGTATCCATTACGTTCTAATCGTGGAAATAGATAATTTTTCCTATTTGTGGTCTTCTCTTTTCCCCTTAAATCAGTCCCTTTAACATTTCTTGTAACACTGGTTTCTTGGTGACAAACTCCTTTAATTTTTGCTTATCTGGGAAAATTTTGATCTCTCCTTCCATTTTGAACGATAACCTTGCTGGGTAGAGTATTCTTGGCTGTAAGTTTTTTCCTTTTAGCACTTGAAATATATCATGCCATTCTCTTCTAGCCTGTAAGGTTTCTGCTGAGAAGTCAGCTGATAGCCTTATGGGGTTTCCTTTGTATGTAACTTGACATTCTCTTGCGGCTTTTAGGATTCTCTCTTTATCTTTAATTCTGGACATTTTGATTATGATGTGTCTTGGTGTGGGCCTCTTTGGGTTTATCTTGTTTGGGGCTCTCTGTGCCTCCTGTACCTGGATGTCTGTTTCCTTCCTTAGGTTAGGGAAGTTTTCATCTATTATTTCTTGAAATAGATTCTCTGCCCCCTTGTCTCGCTCTTCTCCTTCCGGGACACCTATAACACGGATGTTAGTGCGCTTGATGTTGTCCCAGAGGTCCCTTAGACTGTCCTCACTCTTTTTAATTCTTTTCTCTCTTACCTGTTCACCTTGGGTAATTTCTTCTAGTCTTTCTTCCAGCTCACAGATCCGTTCTTCTGTATCCTCTACTCTGCTTTTGAGTCCCTCTAATGAGTTTTTCATTTCCAGTATTGTATTCTTCATTTCTGATTGGTTCTTTTTATATCTTCCATTTCTTTGTTGACATTCTCACTGAGTCCATCTATTCTTCTCCCCAGATCAGTGAGCATCCTTAACACTCTTAGTTTGAACTCTCTGTCGGGTAGGTTGCTCATTTCTGTTTCACTAAGGTCCTTTTCTGGGGTTTTGTCCTGTTCCCTTACTTGGAATGTATTCTTTTGCCTCTTCATTTTGCCTCTTTCCCTGTGCTTGTGTCTACGTATTAGGTAGGTCAGCTACGTCTCCTGCTCTTGGATAGGTGACCTTATGTAAGTGATGGCTTAGGAGGCTTCCAGTGTGCTTCCCTCAGTTCTCAATGTTCCAGGGGTGACCCCTATGTGGGCTACGTGTATCCTTCTGCTGTGGCCTGTTTGCTCTCCCTGTAGGCGCCCAGGGAGGCTGAGTTATGCTCCTGGCCAGCTGTTGTAATGCTCAGCTGCTTGTAGTTGTTGTGGGCCCTTCAGTCTCTTTATCAACTGTGGGGAGCCCCAGCACAGTTGGCTGCAAGTTCTAATACCACATTTGTGTTGCAGTATTTCTTTTAACTGAGTAGGCCCCAGCGTGGCAGGTTGTTAGGCTCAGGGCCTTACAATTGCTGTAAGCCTCTAGCCTATTAGGCCTCTTGTCAGCTCTCTGAGGATTGCAGCTGGGTGGGGCTGGCCTCAGGCACAGGAGCACCCAATTGTTTCAGGTTTTGGAAGGTGGAGCAAACCTCCTATGTGGGTCTTTGAGAAGTACAAGTCTTCTGCAGCTGACAAGCCCTGTTGCCCACAGGTCCACACACACAGTCAACACAGTCCTGCCCCGTGTGAGCGCCCCAACCTCCCCAAGCGGACCCAGTCTCTCCACGGCGGGAGCCCCACACACTCTGCCACCGCCCCACACTCTCCACCCGCTCCTTGTGCACACCCTGCCCCGCTCAAGTCAGCTCAGTTGCCAGGCTGCAGAGAATCCAGTCACCAATCTATGCAGGCCCACACGTTGCCTGAGGGCTTGTTGTTGGGTGGGGCTAGTCTCTAGGGTGGGCTGCCTGCCCTGGCTGAGCTGGATTAAATCGGTGCTCTAGCGGGTGGAGCAGACCCTGGGCTAGCAGGTCTCAGGGAGAACTCCAATGGCGTCTGTGTCAGCACGCTCACACCAGGCCACAACAATGGCCTCCGCCAATGTCCCAGTCCCTGGAGAGGTCTCACCCCTCACCGAGATGCACTCAGGGCCTATTAGGTGAGTCTCTCGTCACCAAGCACTGTGCACCTTTCTTTCTGGTGATTTTAGGATGCTTTCTGGAACGGGTGAGTTTGTGCGCGGGCCCTTTAAGAGCCAGTTTTAGTTTCTTTGTGAACCGGGTTTTCTGGGGGTGCTCCCCAATGCTTTAGTAGCAGGCACAGTCAGATATTATGCTGCTGGTCTCAATTGTGCTGGGTCCACAAAATGCCCACAGCGGGGGCGCTCCCCGGCTCAGGGCCCCGCGCCTCCAGGGAGGCTGCGTACCTGTGAGCTGCTCCCGGCGGCCGTGAAGCTGGCGGCTTGTGAAGGTGGCGTTTTTCCTCTCCAGATGGGAGTCTCTGCCTCTTCTACCCCAGTTAGAATTGTCCGTTGTTGCAGGAGTTCCTCTTATCCAGTTTTCAGTTCTGTCTCAGGGGTAATTTTTCCACGAGTAGTTGTAAATTGGCTGTGTCCACGGGAGGAGGTGAGTTCAGAGTCTGCCTACGCCGCCATCTTGACTCCCTTCCTCACTTGTGAAAACTTTCTACGTGCAAATGTTCTCTGATGAATGGCACAGGTCTTGTGTTTCCAGCATAACTGGTCACCCAGGAGAGGTACCGAAACCTCTGCCTGAGTAGATAATGTCACAGGGAACTTTAAGCTGTTTATCAGAAACATTAGGGAATGAGATGTCAGTGTGAAGGGCAGATGGTGGGATGGATCCAACCAGATGGTCAAGGGTGGTCTGGAACAATCTATTGCTTGTGAAGATGGTCTTCGGCTGACTCTGAAGGCATAAGGAACCTCCTGCAAGCCTGTGCAAGGTTGAGCACAGCACATCCACTTACAAACACTGAGGACAGCGGACAAGAGGATGGCTGTTTCCCAGCGGATCCCAGCCTGTGTTACAGAGTGCCGTATGTCCGACTTCAGTGGGCCTGTTGTCTGGCAACTTTTGAGGTGACATCATGCACATACCATGATGCTGTGTCACCTCCTGTCCAGTTCCTGGAATAATGGACAATCCACTGGGGTAATTTGGGAGCATCATCTAAACTCCCAAGCTGGGGAGCAAGTCTGGGGTTGATGTGAGTACACAGGCAAGACCATTTTCTGGGTCACACAATTTCCAGCTGTGTGTCTCAGTGTCATTGCAAGGCCTGGGTCATGGAGCAGGAGAGGACACTTCCTTGACCGTACCCACCCATAAAACGGCCGCTTGCCGCACCCACACAGCTGAAGATCAACTGGCAAATGCATACCAGCTAGAACTGTAGATGATTGTATTGGCTTTCTGTCCAAATAAGTAATGCTCTCCATCTAGAAGCCAATGTGTCCTTTAGAAGTTGAAGAGCGGATTGTGATAGGGGACAAAACAAATGTAACAAGATCTCAAGATTCTCTAAAATGTGAATTATGTTTCACCAAGGAGCACCTGGAGCATGTAAACTTGACAGGGATGCTGAGGTAGAGAGTTAGGGCGCCTAATAAAGCATGAGTTACATAAACATAGAAGAGCTGGGGAGTGGTGGACTGTAATCAGTAAAGCTCCTAGGACCCAAGTTATTTCTCCAGTGCAACACTAAGAAAAAAATAATTGTTTCAGAAACTGTATTTCTGGCCATCTGGGTCCTTAGATTCACTTGTTGCATATAATATTTTAAAAATCATTTCACCATATTTGCTTTATCTTTTTTCCCAAGACATTTCACAACTAAGTATTTCAGTATGTATCAAAAAAAAAATAAGCACATTTTCCTACAAAACCACCACACCATTATCACCCCTATAAGAGTTAACAACTTCTTACTATCATCCAAGACATGTCTATGTTCAAAGTTTGCTAACCATCCCCCCAAACGTCATTGAGAGTTGGTTTGATTGGACCAGGATTTGACAAGGTCCTGGATGAGACAACTGGGAGCAAATCTAGAAGGCAGAGAAACAAAAATTGAAATTATACCTTAATAAAGCTGATTAAAAAAATTGAATGAGCACCCACAAGTTTTGTGGATTTTTTTCTAGTCAGGGTTTAAAGTTGGGGGGAAAATAGAACAGATTATTGGGGCAAGAAGGGTTTTTCCCTCCCCCATCTTCCACTTGCAAATATTCTGATTATCCCTCAACCTCCCTATCAGCATGGCATGGGGCCACCCACCAGTGGGGGTGTCAAAGAACAAAGCAGAGGGGTCTGGGAGTGAGAGGGAAGCATTTAAGTAATTTTTAAAAGAACCAATGTAGAGACTTTGGGAACACAAAAAAAGTGTTAGAAGATTTCAGACCCTCACCAGCATTTACTGAAGAGCAGCTCTTTGCCTGATATTTTCACATATATCTCATTTAATCCTCAAGGAGCTCCTTCAAGAACTTTTTACTATCCTCAGTATACAGATAAAGAAACTGAGGCTGTTCAGTGGCCTGGTGTGGAGGCAGAATCAGGGTTTTTCTCCTCCCCACCCCAAGATATCCCCATCCTAATCCCTGGCACCTGTGAATATGATGGTTTACAAGGCGAAGGAGGAGTAGGGTTGCAGATGGAATTAAGGTGGCTAATCAGCCGACCTGAAAATAGGGCGAGTAGCCTGGGTCATCCAGGCGGGCCGAGTGTAATCACAAGGTCCTTCAGCGTAGAAGGGGAGGCAGGGGAGGTCAGAGTGATGCCACGTGAGAAAGACTCCACCCGCCCTTGCTGGCTTTGAAAATGGAGGAAGGCCACAAGTCAAGGAATGTAGGTAGCTTCTAGAAGCTGGAAACGGCATGGAAACAGATTCCCCCCTAGAGCCTAGAAAAGAACACGGCCCTGCCGATACCTGGCTTTGAGCCCACTGAGACCCCTGTCAGGCTTCTGACATAAGCTAACAAATTTGTGTTGTTTTAAGCCACTAGGTTTGTGGTCACTTGTTACAGCAGCATAGGAAACTAATAGAGCAGGAATTTAAGAACAGCCCCCAGAGCAGAACGTCCCTTGCTTTTACAACAGTACTTGGAAGGTTTCTTTCCCCACTCCCCCTGCAGGTAGATGTACTTTTGATAATGTACTTAAGCTAAAAAATCAGTCTGCTCTCCTTAAACGGTGCTATGGTCTGAATGTTTGTGTCCCCACCCCCCAAATTCATACTGAAATCCTAACCCCCAAGGTGATGGTATTAGGAGGTGGGGCCTTATGGAAGGTGCTCAAGGGTAGAGCCTAGAGCCCTCCTGAATAGGACTAGTGCCCTTATAAAAGAGGCTCCCAAGAGCTCCCTCCCCTCGTCCACCACATGAGGACACAGCAAGTAGACAGCGTCTACGAACCAGGAAGCCCGCTCTCACTCGACTCCATCTGCCAGCACCTTGATCTTAGACTTCCAGCCTCTAGAACTGTGAGAAATCAATTTCTGTTATCTATAAGCCACCTCGTCTGTGGTACTGTTATAGCAGCCCAAATGGACTAAGACAAGCAGATAATTTATAATCACAGAGAAGATCCACATACAAACAGGTTGGCTAGGCAGCATGACCGAGGGATTAAAAACTCACGGAGGGAAGCTGCAGTGTAGACGGTCTGCCCATGGGTAATTGAGAATAGTTTTTAAATTCAAATACAATGCTGCCAGTTGCTCTCAGTAGGAACTTTATCAGGACTGCCAGAGGCTCCTTCCAATTTCGACTGTTAAATTCTCAGGATATAATTACTTCAGTTCTACAACTCTGAAAATCCTGATAAGAAGCCAGTCCAGAAGCCTTGTAAATATTACACCCTACAGTAGCATCCGATAGGAAGAACCTAAATAAAACATGAATAGCCTCAAACGGGAAGAGCTGGATTCAAACACTTGATTCCAAAGGCTGCTCAAATGCTCAACATTGACTTGAAAGGGTTACAACGAAAGGAACGGGGCTCTGCTCCTCAGCCACTTAGCACTTTTCACTCTGAGCAACTCTCTATCGGCAAAAACCAGTGGTTCCTAAATTGACGTGCATCACCTGGAGGGCTTGATAAAACAGATTGCTGGGCCCACCTCCAGAGTTTCTGAGTCTTCAGGTGTGCTGGGAAGGGGCCTGAGAAGCTCTAGCAAGTTCCCCCGTGATGCTGCTGCTGCTTCTCCGGGGACCACAATTTTGAAAACCACCAGTGTAAACTAATTATCACCACCTGAAAATTAGTTTCACTTGGGGTATCAGAGCCAGCCTTATGTTTATGAAGAACAGAGCACAGCCATCTGAATCGCTGGTGGCAATTTTCAGCTTCTGTGAGGGTTTCTTTTCCCTCCTTTGCTTACACATCCACCGATTCTCCTAGAAACATGCAAGCACGTACATGGTTGTGTCCGAGTCTGAAGTGGTGACCACGTGAGAGTAAAGGCCTCACCACACACCTGTACAACAAGCAGAAAATGATGCTTTTCAGAACCCAGGGCTGGCGGATGAGGTGGTTGCAGGGGATCGGCTATGCTCAAAGCAAGGGCTGGAGAGCTGTGCCCGATCTCCCGTTCCTACGGAAGGCAGAGTGGTGGCCCCCTCTCCCCAACTCCCAGAAAATCCTCCAAAGCCAGAGTGACCATTTTAAAAAGCAAGTTGGATCCCCTGACCTACACCTTTTATTGCTCTTAGAATAAAATTCCAGACTCTTTACCAAGCTCTGCAAGGTCTTCGAGGGTCCAGCCCCTCCCCACTTCCTGACTTCATCTCCAACATTTACTCCCTTCTGTCTACACTCCAAACACATGAGTCAGCTTTTGGTTCCTCAGATACGATACATCAGGTTCTCCGTGGGGCCTTTCGACTTGGCCTGATGCCCTGCCCCAGATCCGCACCAGCTGTCTGCTTCTGCTCATGCAGGTCTTAGTGCAAAAGTCCCCTCTGCTGAGAGGTTCTCCTGGATCACTTATCTAACCCCCACCTCGGCTCCTCACGATCACGCTAACCTGTTCTAGAGACGCCCAAGCACCTGCTCACACTGAGATGACCTTGTTCATTTACCTGCTTGTTTATTACCCATTTCCCTTCACTGAAACGTAGGATTCGAGAACACGCATCTTGTTCGCCTCACTCACCACTCTGGCCCCAGCAACCAAAACACCAACTGGAACGTAGAAAGCACTCAGTAAATAGTTATCATATGAATACATAACAGGGCAACAGAACAACTTTTCAATGAGGATGATCATTTAAGAGCGAATGCTATTGTACAGTAGCTCACTGCTTAGTGCTAAGTCCTTTGTGTGTATTAGCTTATTTAATCCTCACAACCCTAGGAGACAGTTACTACTACTAGCCTGAGCCTTCAGGTGAAGAAACTTAGGCAGGAAGAGGAATTCGCCCAAGATCCCAAAGCTAGCAGTAGTCAAGGTGGGATTCGAACCCAGGCTCTGGACCCACAGAGACCACGCCTCTTAACCACCGGAGTACAGTACATCTGCCTCTCAAGGTCATCAGGATCTGGTTTTTCAGAAGTGCAAACTGAAAGAGGATGCTCCTCCAGTTCACACGGAAACATTTTAGAGATTGGTAGTCTCCCATTGTGGTCTTCGGACGAAAACAAAGATTTTATGTGCGAAGTGGTTTAGTTCCTAATACCAACTGTTTAAGTTTTCTATCACGTTTCTTTTCCAAGAGCTCCTTTTCTCAATGTTCAGGTCATCTCTCTAAATTAGGGCAAGAATCTTGACTGTTATCAATCTCTCACTATCTGGGTCTAGGGAAGAAGATCCAGAGCTGTGTTGTCCAGTACAGTAGCCACTGGCCACATATCACCATTGAGCACTTGCTTGGGGTTAGTCCCACTGAGAAGTGTTGGAATTGTAAAATTCACACCGGGCTTCAAAGACATAATATAAAAAATAATGTAAAATATATCACTTTTTTATATTGGTTACACGTTGAAATAACATTTTGTATATACTGGGTTAAATAATATATTAAATTTCACCTGTTTAACCTTTTAAATAATTTGCAATAGCCTTTAAAAATTACACGTGACTCATACTTCTATTAGACAGTGCTGGTCTAGAATATTCTACAATAGTTCATATTGGATAAAATATCTAGAATAGTTTTCCATGTTGGAAATGCATACTTTCTTAATCAGGTTTTTATCTAGAAACAAGTATCAGATTCCTCTAGATTCTGAATGTCAAATGAATTCATCAGGCCTCCGTCGACTTAGCCAAACGCACAAGATGAACTAATTTGACGTTCTACACTTTATCTACTTCAAGAGTAGTACATTTAGTGGCCATAAAGCAATTCTGCATTGTTCTGAAATAGAGGGAAAATGTTTTTAAGAACCTATCAACTGATAATGCAAACTCCCTAATCTAAAGATTCTGCAGATCAGACCTCATTTTTATTTACTCACATTAAATATTGTGGAACCATGGTGTAAGAAGAAATAACAAGCAGTCTCTATTTTCTTGCCACATTTTTTTCCCTTGAGAGCTACAAAATAATGCGGCATGTCATTAAGTGGGCTGAGTTTTCCCAAAGATATTAGATAACTGAGCCTGTGTTCCTGACCAAGGACTCCAGATCAAAGAGACAAAGATGTAAATAAATGTTACGGAAGGAAACAGAAAACCTCCAGCCTGCCTAAGTATTCAAAATACCTAGAGGAGGATCTATGTAGTGGATGGGCCCGGAGGACGTGACCCCACAGAGCATTCGGCCTGCCCTGAAATTTATGAGGGGAAACGGAAACCCAGAGGAAGGGATAGGAAAATAACATTTGTTGAGCATCTATGTATACTTTGCATACGTCACCTTACTTAAGGAGAAATCCAGTAACTTTCTAGTGCAGGAGTCTTGTTTCCAAACTCTGTATTCCCAGAGCAGGGCTTTTAAAAAAAAACCATTCTGTACCACTTTTCTAACAAAGTCTCTAAACTGTGCATAAGTAAACTATAATTATACATGGAGGACTGGTTTATTATAAAGTATACAGGCATCATATAAAAAACAAAATTTCTGTGACTTTATTTCATCCCAAACTAACACATTAGCTAACACAAGCACTAAATATTCCATTAATTATCTTGCTTGCCACCTTAGAAAGAGAAATCCTCAGCTGTTCAAATAGATATCCAGGAAGTGTAAGCTAAATACCTTTTTTTTTTTGGTGAGGAAGATTAGCCCTGAGCTAACATCTGTTGCCAATCCTCCTCTTTTTGCTGGGGAAGATTGGCCCTGAGTGAACATCTGTGCCCATTTTCCTCTCTTTTATGTGGGATGCCTGCCACAGCATGGCATGATAAGCCGTGCGTAGGTCCGCGCCTGGGATCCAAACCTGTGAACCCCGGGCTGCTAAAGTGGAGCGCGTGAACTTAACCATTACGCCACCAGGCCGGCCGTTAAGTGAAATATCTTTTTTCCCCACTAAGTTGCCTCAAGGCAAATAGAGGCAACCTCCACAGATATCCCCTCCAGTTTTGCAATAGTGAAGGCACCATGAAGGTTCCGCTGGGAAGTTAGCAGGCAAGGACCTGTACAAGTGGACCTGCTCTATCCTGTCCTTTGCTATTTCTGACCCCTTCTCAGCAAAATCTTCAGAGGCAGGTCAAGGGATGCATGAATGGGGGTGGGGCGTCATCACTCTCCGCAAAAGAATACTAAGGTGTTTATAACCCTACATCTGTGTAAACAAACCCCAGCGGCCGACTACCTCTTGCAATCCCACCTCCCTCCACCTTACATCACTGACGCAGACAAGAGCGATGGATGGAGTGAACGAAGTGCAGTCGAGGTAGCCATTGACAGCAACAAATGAGCAGAGGAGGAAAGTGCGCATGGCAGAGAACAAGGCTTGCCTTATACGAGCACGCCGGATAATATTTCATGTTTGGGATTCCACCTGTTACCATAATGGCCCCAAGTGAAAAACTGACTGACCGTTTTTTTTTTTTACAGCTAAAACAGAACAAAAAGAATATCTAAAAAGCACAAAAACTTACACTGTACGCTTTTGTGATACACTTGTAATTTGTTAAATTAGCAACAGAAATGCAATTTTGACCTTGCTATCTACCTCCTCCCAATTGTACACCTCATAAGCATAAAATGTTTGTTTTTTTGGTTATGTGCTGCAAAAAGATTTCACCAAATTAGTATTCTACATATGCATTGATGCAAATTTATTCAAACATTAAGCTAATGAGTTCGAAAGCAAAATCTCATCCTGAAGTTTAATCAATGATTAATTTAACCCAATGCCTTTAGGAACTCAACTGGTATCTTCGTAGGCTACCCCATTTTTCTCCAGCGAAATTTTACAACATTCCCCCTCAATACTGCCTTCCTTCATCTTTATGTTTATAGTACTGTATGTATCAAGATATAGCTGCTTTACTGGAGCATGTGAAAAATGCTTCCACGCATATGCAGTATTTGTAAGTTCCCAGCACTGTTGACCTCATAGGACATGGAAGGGATAGAGTCTATATAATGCAGTCCTCTGCACTCAGATTTCAAGACATTTTCTCTCTAACCTACACGAAGAGAGGCCAGGAAACCCTAAGCAGCCATTCTGCTGACATCATCACTTCCCCAGCTCTCAACATGACTGACCATCAACATCGAACCAAAGAGAATGACTTCTTCCGGGCCTGCCTCTCTCTACCTTAAGTCACTGCTGAATCAAAGATAACGATAGCAAAACACAGAAACCCTTACTCTCAATGGTTGATGCATGAGGTTGGGGACTAAGCTACAGATGCCCGCTCTAACAGTGGCCTTTGGCTTCCAACTACATTAACTACAGTCCTATCCATGCCTACTGTGTGCACTGATAAATGCTTTGTGTCACCACTCAGGGTAACAAATAGGTAAGTCAAGCTCCAATGATGATGATCAAAGTGGAAAGAATTAAAGTCATCACTTTGGGTTTCTCCTTCAGGAGGGCGTTGGGGGGAAGACATCTTGGGAGAAGACAGGTAAGGGTGTAGGAGTGAATAGCATGGACTTCCTCACACCAGCCTGACTATACCAGAAACACCAGTAGCAAGATGACACCACCTCTCTCCACAGGAAAGTCTCAGAAGCCCACAGGTCAATTTCCATCACAGGCCTGCCATTGACATGCTCCCCTAGCCTGACTTCCCTCCTTGTCAAAGCCTAGGGTGGAAACAGAGATTTGTGACATTGAGAGAGAAGGACGGCGGGCTAAGGCGGCAAGTCTCCGCGTGGGCTGAACGTTAGACTCACCTGGGGAGATTTGCAGTCCCCCACCAGGCTGCGCCCCAGAACAATTAAATCCAAATCCCTGGGGGTGGAAGCCGGCGAGCAGAGGCTTGTAAAGCTCCCCAGCTGATTCCAATGTACGGCAAAGTTTGAGAACCTGTGGTATATGGAGCATATCAGAACTACTGAGGATTTTTTGCTTCCCAAGTGACCGCCTCTCCACCCTCAAAATTCATGCATTGTGGGGCCGATGCTCTTAATTGCAGAGTTGTATATTCTACGGGTGGGCTGGGGACAGAAAGACAGATCGAGAACCACTGATTTAGATAATCCCTAAGGCCCCTTTCAGCACCCAAGGTCGATTTTTCTGTGATTCTAGTAGCGTCTCACATCATGTATGGAACTCGATAACACTAATGGAAAACATCACGGTTTTGAAACATTTCTCCACGTAGCCATGGATTACTGTAAAGTCCACTTTCTTGCAGAAAGCCATTTGGTTACAAGCTTGGTACTGAACAAAAGCTTTCAATCATAACGGATCTTCCAACGCACACACAAAACTCTGGAAGGTAAAATTAATTACCTTTAATTGTCTTTCATGCAAAGCCTCAAAGGACATAGAGAAACACACAAGTATTTCTTCCTCTTTCGCCCTGGTAAATGAAATCAGGAGTTGCATTTGTCACATGGTTTCTAACCGAGCCAATATTTGGCAGTTCAAACTCTGTCCTCTCAGCCATTTCTATCATCTTTGTTCAGCAGCCCAGCACACACTGAAGCATTATGCTCTGCTCTCAGCGAGGGCAAACAGGAAATGTATTCTTTTCTCTGAAAGAGAAAGATGTAACTTTTTGCCTTTCATTTTTCTTCTACATGGGGCAAGATTATTTTATTCCATCCATTTGGCTCCTGCATCTCTCCCCTCCTCATTTTCCTGTTTTGCTTGGTGGCGGTTTAAAAAACCAAGACTAGAAATGAAGTAGAAAAAGTGTTTTTTGCCTTTTGTCTCCCAAGCCAATTATCTAAAATAGAAGCACAACCGATTCTGAGGGTAACAATCCCTCTTTCTCTGTAAAATATTTTTGCATTGTAGACCTCTCTATCCAGCCTCCAGAAATATACATTTTCCTTCAAGGCGGAGTCAACAGCTCTCCAGGCCAACTAGAATAGGACATTAACAAGAAAGGAACTGATAGGCTTCATCAGACTTGGATATGCAAACAAATTACCCAGGGGCTTTGTTAAAATGCAGATTCTGATTCTGCAGGTCTGGAGTGAGGCCTGAGATTCCGGATTTCCAACAAGCTCCTGGGGAGATGGAGATGCTGCCAGTCTTAGGACCACAGTTTGAGAAGCAAGCATCTAGATGGTGGTTCTCAAACGGTGCACATTGGAATTACCTAGAGAGCTTTAAATACTACTGATGCCCCATTCCCACTGCATATCAAGGGAACCCGAATCCATGGGCTGTGGCTCAGGCATTAATAGTTAAACTACTCCAGGTGATTCTAATCTAAACCAATACCCAGAGAATAACATCAGAAAAATAGTGCTTAGCCACAAACTCGCCATCTTACAACTCCTCTGGTAGCAGAGGGCTAGAAGACAGAAGATATTAAATCCGAATGTGTGGATAACAGCTAACTCCCATTCCCAGGGAGGTTAACATATATACTAGTAGTAGATAATCCACCCAATGAATATTTGTGGACTGCCTACTAACTCCCAGGAAAACTGTGCTGGGCATTGGGGATACCATGGAGAACGAAACAGCTGTGGTCCTTACCCTCATAAAGCTGACAGTTTAGTGGGGAAAGGCCTTACTCAAATAATCACACAAATCCTTACGATTTTAAGCCACCATAAGTGCTAGTAGGAAAGAATATTGAGTGTAATGGGAACGTGGAGCAGGGTGGTGGTTTCACACTAGAAAAAGGGCAAACATATGGTTTACTGTCCAACCAATGATCACAGAATTTTTTGTGGTAAAATATGCATAACACAAACTTTATAATTCAGTGGCATTAAATATATCCACGATGTTATGTAACCCTCACCATCATCCATTTCCAGAACTTTTTCATCACCAGAAGCAGAAACGTTATAACCATTAAACAATAATTCCCTACACCCCCATCATAGAATTTTTTACTGAAAGGGACTTTGGGAGCTTGTAAGAATCCTTGCCACAGTAGCATGTTGTAAAATAGAATTAGCTACATGCTATTAGTTAATCACTCTCAGTAGTTATTGAAGAAAGAAAGAAGTGTTGAACTTCCCAGCCCGTTGAGGGCAGGAGTTAGATGTTATCCCAGGTTTCTCTACCTGGGCACCATCGATATTTGGGCTGGATCATTCTCTGCATGGGGCGCTGTCCTGTGCATTGTAGGATACATAGCAGCATCCCTGGCCTCTACCCACTCAATGCCAGTAGCACCCCTCTCCAGTTGTGACAAGCAAACACGTCTCTAGACATTGCCAGATGTCCCCTGGGGGGCACAATTGCCCAGTCGAGAACCAGTGAGTTAGAAGGATACTTTCTTCAAGTGCCACCTCTTCCAGGGCTGAAGAACTGGGCACAGTCTGACTCAGGACCCAAAAGGAAGATGTGTCCTCCCTTCCAAGAGAATAAATCCACTTCTTACATGTGCAAAGCTGCCACAGCTCCACCACAGTGCATATGAAAACCACTGGGGAGATTTTAAAACTCCCTATGCCCAGGCTGCACACCCCAGACCAGTTACCCCAGAATCTCTGGGGCAGGGCTTGGGCATCAGCAGTTCGAAAAGCTCTCCAGGTGATCCCAACCTACAGCCGAGGTCGAGAACCACTGATCTAGCACCTGCTACTCAGGCGTGGCGGTCCATGGATCAGCTGCATTGGCATCACCTGGAAGATCGCCTGAAATGCAGAGTCTCAGGCCCCGCCACAGACCTACTGAATCATAATCTGCATTTTAACTAGATCCCCAGGTGATTCAAATGCACATTAAAGTCTGAGAAACGCTGCTCTGGAATTCATTAAAAACTAATACCTTGACTTATGAGTAGTCATGCTAACCTTTTTTTTCCAGCTGCACAAAGCAATTCAGATAAAATCCAAAAAAAACTTGCCAACGGTAATTTTGAAAGAGCTGCTTCTCAATTTCCCTCTTCTAAACCCAAGAGGCCACACTTTCGGGGGTGGAAACACCAAGGGAGAAATGTGGCGTGTTTGCCATTGTGGACATTTGTCTGAGCTTGCAGTCCCCAAAAGGGAGCTGGACACACTGCTATGCGCTCCGTGGGTGCTTAATAAATATTTGTTGGCTGGCTGACCAGCCCAGATGTAAGAACAAAGCATGTTTCTCTCAGAGTTGGGGGAAATTGATCCACCTAACCATTTCATACGATTTAAGGCGAGCAGTCACAAGTCGGCTTGTTTCCGGGTTTTGCAAAGCGCTGGGACTGAAGGAACGGAAGGCGAGGGAAGACTAGAACAGCAAGAGGCAAAGCAAGAAGTTGCAGAGGGCACAGAATGCATTACTGTACTCATGGCATGAAATAAACAGAAGAAAAGTATGCCAATCACCACATAATGAATTCGCTTCTGGCTGCCAAAGTAGGAGCCCCAGAACAATGAACAATTTGAGCGGCTTCTGTTTCCACAATGCAGCCTTGTGCATGTCCACAGGCAGAAAATTTTGCCTACCATGCAAGGCATTTTTCTTTCTAGGCTGTGCTCTCGATCTGGGCAGATTATGTACCTAAGAAACATTTCAGGGCTAGGAAAATGAACATTTGAACCTCCTGTCCTGCATGGTCCTTGAGTATCAGGATTTCTTTTTCTGAAAACCATTTTCTTAAGAAAAAGCAAGTGTTCAAAACAGCAGCGGTTGTCTGGTTAGCTGAATATTGACATACCAAAAGGGTTTCAAGAATCTCCTTGCTAACTAAACCATCTCATAGGCACAGATTGCAAATAATCATGTTGCCTTTGAGTATATTCAGTCATTATTTGTCAGCTAACTTGACAAGTCATGTCAGTATCCTCCACAAATAAGTTCTGACAAGTAGATCATAGTAATTCAACCCACACCATCAATTTCTGTGTATGATTATGTAGCAGGTGGTCTACCAAAATTGTCCTCAAACTAGCATTTTGAGAAGTCCGGGAATACTCACTTCTTCAGACAAAAATGGAGGTCTTGATTAATGTTGACCTGATAAACATAGGATGAATTTTCATTTTAGTACCTCCTTTGTAAAGCTCCTTGCAAACAACAAAATCTTTACTTCTTCAATCATAGATTCACACAGGCCTGAGTCAAAGACTGGGCATATAACTGTGCCTCTCCTCAGCTCAGTTTCCTCATCGGATGAGTGGCTTGTTGGATGGTGGCTACACGACGTGATTTCTGGGGAGACAAGCTCAAAAGATCCCCGCCATGTGGCAAGTGTGATGAGAAAACTCAGGAAAACACACAAAGGCAACAGTTATATACCTTCCAATACTCTCTTCTTTCCCAGTTCAAATAAAGAAGAGATTTGATCCATTCAATTTTCTTAAAGCCAAGAGCCATCTAGGGTAACTTCTCTCCCTACCCCTCCCTCCTTCCACAGTTCTCAGACACACTTGAGGCATCTTCCATGGGGTATCAATTCGTCCCACAAAACACTTTCCTGAGGCTTCTGTCCAAAAGGAATAGTCTTGTATGTAGCACACAAGAGTCAGGAAGTATATGCTTTGACCTTTTTCCCAACAGTCTCCAAAATTTTTTATTGATATACCTCTATTATCAAAAAACAAAAGCTCATATTCTCAATACATGTAAATTTAGGTACATATTATATACTTAAATTACTAGAATTATGTATATTAAATATGTTTAATTTCTTTATTTTTAAATAAATATAGACGTGTCAGTATTTTCTTCCTGTGTCTCGTGAACATGGATCTATTCTCCCACATTCTACTCAAGTGTGTCCCACTGGGTAAAGATAATTTGAGGCAATCAAAGAGAAAGAGAAAGTATGAATCTGTTGTTCTCTGATTTATGTCATGAAAATTTGGTTTTAACCTTAAATGCATTTCCAAGAGTTTCCTTTCTTTTACAGACTGTTCAGGTGTGGCGTTCCAGTTCCGCTTTCCTTACAGCGCCCTGCTGTGCGGGTGGTAACTCACTATTAACACGAGGTTAAGAGGCACACACTCTCATCCCTCCCAAGTTTGGTCTTCCACTACAACGGAAAGCCAAGGATAGGCTTAATGACAAAACTTTTATGAGCTCAAAAGAATGCACTACCTTTTCGAATTATGGAGAAGGGAGTTTCAAGAGTGGTCTTCCACAAATAGGAAACACGTTCAGTCTTCCGTCCTAATTATGGAACGAAACAACTAGTATACGCACATGTGACCATTTGTCCATTAGACCAAGGTTTATTAAGCACCTTATCATGTATCAGGCCTGGTGCCAAATTTAATAAGTCACAATCATTGCCCTCAAAGTGCTTACAGGCTCATGAGGGAAACAAACATAAACAAATAACTGTAATACCATGTGATCCGATGGGCAAGGGAGGCACGTCCTAGGCAGAATGGTACCACAACGGAGGGAATAATGAAATTGCCTATAAAAGCGGGAAGAAAAGGGTACTGGGAGGAGGAGGAGGACTGAAGGAAGAGTAGGGGTTAGTTAGGCAGACAAGCTGAGGAAGGAGCAGGAACAGAATATGCAAAGGCACAGCATTATGAAAGATCGGGGCAAGTTTGGGGAGACATGAATGGGTTGGCATGATGGAAATAAAAAGTATATGTGGGAATATGTTGGGAAATGGGGCCAGAAATACAGGTATAAGCCAACCAAGACTTGTAAAAAATGTATCTATATCGCTTTTATCAATGATCAAATCCATTTCTGAAATCTTTAACAAAAGATCTTTAACGAAATTCCCAGGGTGGCCAGGGGAATGAATCCCCCAAATCCCTCGAGTTTAAGGTTGAACACAGTAAGCCCCATTAGAGGAAAATGAAAGGCTTTGTGAGCTCACAGTAAGGGGGAGGGAATGATGTAGAGACCACCTCTCCCTTTAGTGGCCAGAATTTAAACTCGGTGGTAGTTTTCTCCTGGAGGTCCCTGTTGCCTCCAGTGTCTAATCTCCTGACAGACACTTGGGGGCAGAGAGGGCTTGCCTGCAATCTTTTGAAAGCAGAGGTGTGATTTTATGAGTCAGTCTTTCTACTTGCCGGGAGGTCTGGGCAAGATTTCTGCAGGGGAGTTAGGTGCAGCTGATGCACAATGAGCAATCTGGGGTACCTTGAGGGTTTCACTGATAGGACAGAGGCTTTGAACGACTCAAGGCTGAAGCACCAATCATGCCTTCACGCAGCCTTGTTCGGAGGCATTTAGTAGATTCTCAGGGGTCTACCAGTTCTCCAAAAGCAATTTTAACTATTGTGATTTCATTTGAAAAGTTCCCTAAGAAAACTTGAAACAAGCATATTCTGGATCATTTAAATCAGGGGTCAGCAAACTCTATTGGTAAAGAGCCAGATGGTAAATATTTATGCTTTGTGGGCACATGCAGTCTGTTGCAATGACTCAACCTTCTCATTGTGCGCAAAAAGAGCCATAGATAGTAACGAATGGGCATGGCTGTGTTGCAATAAAATTTTATTTATGGACACTGAACTTTGAATTTCATAATTTGCACATATCATGAAATGTTATTCTTCTTTCAATTTTTCTTTCAACTCTTTAAATATATAAAAACCACTCCTAACCTGTGAGCCATTCAAAAACAGGTGGCAGGCCAGTTTTGGTCCATGGGTCATAGTCTGCCAACTCCTGGTCTAAACAGCCATTTTATAACCAGGTTTGATCCCCAAATTACATACCTGAGTTGGCAGTTGTGTTTATCATAACTTCTATCCACTTACAACTTTCACTATAAATGTAGTATTTCTTAAACATAGTCTCAAGGATCCTCAAGGTCTCCTGTCTTAGAATTTCATCTTAAAGGCATATCATTAGCTTAGTTTCTCAAATGACCAGATTTCCCCCCTAGCTTAAACTGCGTTACCTGCTCGAGTCAGACAGCATGGTGGCCACATTGAATCTACAACAAAACTTTCTTTCTGGCAAATATTGGCTTCCACCTTCTCTCTGATCAACACATTACTGGAGTTGCTGACAATCTCTATCCCGTACTAGCCTAAATTTCACTTCTTTTCCCTGCCCTGTGTCTGAGCACCAATACTAATGAGAAGCAATGGTCACATTTGACTGAATGGCCAAAGAGGCAGGCAGAGGGAGGGAGCAAACAAGGGCCCCAAGGTGCTGGGCCCTGGGTTACCGGGCCCAGGAGAGCCAAAGGTTTTCAATACTCCACATGTAAGGGCTCATATCCCAGAAGTCATCTACTAGCTGGTGTCTTTACTTTCACCCATGAACTGGAGGTCTCCAAGGCAGTGAAGGGAAGCCTTCCAGAGAGCTGGTTTATTTCATTCGCTGAAAGTGACTAAGCACTGTGCACTTGTGCCTTTGTCTTTAGGGTGCTGCACAAGGAGAGGCAAGTTCACCTTCTATGCAAGGAGGTTGTCCTGCTGACCGAGGTCTGTCTCCTCTTCTCCCAGAGGGCCTTAAACATGCCTGGAGATTCAGAGTAACAGGCTGCAACTCTGCAGGCGTTCGTCTCTCCACGTCCTCAGAGACCTCACGGGGGCGGAACTTGCTGGCGCTAGGCCTGGATCCTCCCCAGGGTTAAGCAAAGCTCATTCCAAGACCAAAACTCAATGTCGCTCGGGGAAGGGTTCTCTCTGCAGGCCATCTCAGGGAACACTCAGTGTTTCCACAGTGTATAGGGGAGACAAGGAAGCAAAGCCTGGTCACTCTGATCCCCTCTAGGTGACCCAAAAACATTTCAGCCCACTAAGCCGTTAAGCAAGCCCACAGATTAAATGAATATGCATTGTAGCCACCGTATGAATGACACAGAATTCTTCCTCTCCGAACTAAACCCCCACTCTTATATCCGAAGATCTGGAAAAAGCTATGAAACTGTGAAATCTAGCTAATCAGACAAACTACACAGTAAAAGTTTATCATGTAATTGCCACCCAAATTAGATCTCTCTCTCTCAGTTTGTACAAGCCAGTTCTTTTCATCCAGGGATCTTTGAGTATATTTCATTTCTCTTATGGCTAGAAATTAATATTCCTATTTAGCACATTCATCCTAAGATAGTTGAATCATATGCTGAGGTATTTTATTGTAACTTTTCATTACAAACTAAATTACAGCCTCATCCATTCACTTGCCACCGATTATTTATGTTGAACGAATTCATAAAACCACATGAGAAGAAGTAACACAGCAGATCAAACAGTTGGTTAGAAACACAATGTTGGGTTCTTTTCGGGGCAGTGATTTGCCACAGAACCACTTTACATTTTATATCTTGCATCTGCAACAAAAGGGTCTGCTGCTTTTAACCTATTTTAAGAAAACAACATAAATTTGCTAAAATGTGGAGGTTCATATAAGCAGAGAACCAAAGCAGGCCTCCCCTATACTCTTGCTCTGTAATCCTCTCTGAGGACTGCTCAGCCCTAGGAGACATAAATGACAATAATAAGTGAGTCGCTGTCACTGTTTTCCCTGAAATGTTACAACATCATTTTGGTGAGAAAAGAGCTCTTCATTACTTGCCATGCAAATATTTTCTTTGGGGGATTTTTCTCATGATGGGAGAGATCTTAATTTGCAAGTGTCCACTGGGGCATCTCGGCTGATGCCCTGCTTTCGTTATAGCTTCTAAATATAGCCACATAATCGCAACAGCCCAGAGGGGTCAATAAGCTTCTTAGCATCTCCCTGCTATGATCCTGGCCCACAGTAAGGCAATGACAGTGGCCACAAGTAAACCTGCAAATCTAATTTCTGCAGAACATAATAATAATCTGGTACTTTTTTTTCACTTTCAGTTGTTGTAAGATTTCTAAACTTGTGTTGAAACATGCTGCTTTCATCTCCCTAGAGGGGAATAATATTCTTTTAGAAAAATTCTTAGGTCAAGCCCATGTGTATTTTGGAATGGACCAAAAGCTGGAAAAAATAACAGATATCATCTGGGGAAAAAAATCATAGCCAATTAGTAACAAACCTTTCTGGAAAGTGACTAGCATGGAACAGGATTTTCGACTGCATATTGAGGATTGCTAGTTCCATGAGATGTTAAAAGGTATTCCACAGTTAAAATATCTTTGAAAAATGATACAATTTATATCTCCATCATGGAAATTAGTAATGGACTTTAGAAGATTAGCAGCAAAGCAACCATTTTTTAAATATCAGTGTTCCAGACACTTCTATGACCTCAAAAATCCCCATTTCCCCCAAGGAATATCTGTCAATAACTTGAGATATTGGTGCCTGGTTGATGAGATAAAAATGTTGGAATACAATTAGGGTTTAAAAAAAAATCTTAAATATGATGCTTACGAACAAGAATTAAAAAACAAACATAGCTAGAAGATAGGTAGTTCATCATTCTAAAAATTAAGAGAAGTGAAACCTCTGTATGGCTGGAAAATAACAGAATGAACCACTGTAACTCACACATGGTGAAGTTTCAGGTACCACCCCCATGGGAAAGGTCTTACTGCTCTGAAACCATATCCTGTACAGGGATGAAAAACATAGACAGAGTCAGCTATTCGGAAAACACACGCTATACCTAGATATTACTCCTCATGCTTATAGAAGCTATTTTTTACACAAGAATTAAAATATTTTACTAAATAATATTAGACTGGACCATATGAAATTGCTGATTTTGTAGGTAAAAAATGGTCACATGTTGGCAGTTTCATGTGGTTCACTCTAACAGGGGGAATTACATAGGTAGAAGATAGGGTAGTCTAGCATTTTAAAAATTAAACAATTTAAATTAAGAGAAATTGTGATGATTCAGCTAATTAACTTGATTTTACTAGTGGGAAGAAAAAATAAGGAACATTTATTCCAGATGATGGAGTCAACTGTTCAGCAGACATGTTTTTATTCGTAGGAAAAGTCTGGATTTTTTTTGTCTTAAGTATATATAACTCACAGGCTCAACAATTCTTGCCCAACAGCTGAGCTGAGCTCAGTCTATAAAATTCCACTGGCCTTAGGATTTGTTAGAATTGTGTATTTTAGATTCCTCGCTCCTTCAGGGTCAACAAGTTTTTAAATCATTTTAAATGACCCAACAAATCTTTTCTCCCTTCTATGAATGGACCGGCATTATTTGGTTGACATTAGCTGACTATCATGTTATCTTCCAAAAAAGACTATAATTAGAGTAAACTTACAAATACTTCTCAGAAGCAAATTGCCTAATATTAAAATTCTTTTAACCCCAATGGAAAATTACACTTGACAGAAAAGAACTTTCAAACCATCCATCCTCAGATGGCACTCAACTTTTATTTCTTGCTGCTGCTGTTTTAAATCATTCAAATACAAACTGATTATATTAATACACTGAAAAATCCAGATGCCGCCATATGTACCTCCCATGAAACAAGCCTGGTTTGTTAATAAGTAGACCTAGACCTATACATCAATCTGTATTTGTTACTCTCTTGAGGGGAAAATCTTCCACAGTGAATTTTTTCTATTGTTAAAAAGAATCTCCAATCTGTGGATCATAACATTGCACCACTTTCCTACCCAGCTGCAAGTCATATTCAAGAATCCAAAGGAATGTCCCAAGTTTGTTCCAAAAATGTCCAGATGGGCTCACTCGGATACCACTCCAATAAACAGTACCGGCCAAGCGTGTGCAGCCTGATCAGCCCACCACATTCACACTCCATGAGATGCAGGCATTCTTGTCCTTCCACCCGCAGGGTCTCCTGCCACATGAGCATGTGGATCTCCCCATAGATCTCATGATTCCAAAAGTGTTTTCCTTTTAATCTACCTAACTGCATTTCTTCATATTACCATTAATTTACTTCCCCATTTTTTTGGGGGGGGAGGGAAGATTTGCCCTGAACTAACATCTGTTGCCAATCTTCCTCTTTTTTTTTCCTCCCCGAAGCCCCAGTACATAGTTGTATAACCTAGTTGTAAGTCCTTCTAGTTCTTCTACGTGAGCCACTGCCACAGCATGGCAACTGACAGACAAGTGGTGTGGTTCCGCGACCAGGAAGGGAACCTGGGCTGTCGAAGCGGTGAGAGCGCCAAACTTGAACCATAGGCCATCAGGTCTGGCTCTACTTTCCCATTTTAAATTGATTAGAGATATCTATTCATGTCGACTGCAGAGCTTGACCACTACAAACTATGTGGCGCTACCACACCATGTTCATATCACTCTTGTCAAGAAGGAGAGGGAGCATTTATAGTAGTCTGAGCTGCCTTACTGGGGGAAAGTGTGTGATTTCCTTTAGGCAAGGGTTTCCAATTTCAGCACTAGTGACATTTTGGGCCAGACAATTCTTTGTGGTGTGGGCTGTCCTGTGCACCGTAGGACGTCTAGCAGCATCCCTGGCCTCCACCCACTAGATGCCAGTACCGCCCCCCCAGTGTGACAACCAAAAATGTCTGCAGACATTGCCAAATGGCCCCTGGGGAACAAATTGCCCCTTGTTGAGAACCACTGCTTTAGACTTTCTGAAATTCTGAGAAAAGTTTGAGGACCCCTTAAAACTGCCTTTGTGTTCTCTTAGGATATTGCTGCTCAAAGTGTGGCCCCTGGACCAGCAGCATCTGTAGCATTTGAGAGCTTGTCAGAAATGCAGAATCTCAGGCCCCACCCCAGATCTGCTGAATCAGAATCTGTATTTTAACAAGATCCATGGGTGATTCTGACGCACATTAAAGTCTAAGAAGCACTAATCTCGAATACCCTATGTTGGACTCTATCATTTAGTATTCTTATAAAGAAGATGATTCATAACTAAAGGTGCTAAATATGGGCTGACATGCCAGAATCATTTATTATTCAACAGCTGACTTCTTTCCATTTGTTTTAGGTAAATGTGTGCTCTTCAGTATTTTATATACAAAGAGAAAAATTGAGGAGGGTGGGAATCAAGAGCTCACTCCTCTGCCCCACTTTCTCATAGGGATCAGCTCGATGTCAGTCACCTAGTGTACTTCCCTCCCAGCTCACTCATGAGAGGACAGGAAACACAGCTCCAACAACAAACTCAAGTACGATGCACTAAGGTAGTCTGACATTAATTTAAAAAGCAGATCTAGGGCCGGCCCCATGGCTTAGCAGTTAAGTGTGTGCGCTCTGCTACTGGCGGCCCGGGTTCGGATCCTGGGCGCGCACCGACGCACCGCTTCTCCAGCCACGCTGAGGCCGCGTCCCACATACAGCAACTAGAAGGATGTGCAACTATGACATACAACTATCTACTGGGGCTTTGGGGAAAAAAAGGAGCAGGATTGGCAATAGATGTTATCTCAGAGCCGGTCTTCCTCAGCAAAAAGAGGAAGATTAGCATGGATGTTAGCTCAGGGCTGATCTTCCTCACAAAAAAACAAAACAAAACAAAACAAACGAACAAAAAAAAGCAGATCTATTTATTTAAAATAATTGAAGATATAGAATATGCATTTTCAACATGGGCAATATCACCCCCAAGAGGATGAAAATGGGTTCTTGAGGGATAAAATAAAACCTTACTCTTTTTATGTATAGAGTATAAATATACACACAGTACATAAACATATATACAGTGTATCTGTGGTATTAAGATTTCATGGGGAGGCAATTAGGGAAAAAAGGTCTCCTTGGGAGGTATAATAAATAAAAGGTTGAGAAACACTGATAAAAAGTATGATCTCTTAAAAGACAGTCTTCTAAGATCTCAACATAGTCTTGGATAAATGGATTGTGAGCAACAACCCACAGGAACTCACTAGTACTACATTTGTGTCAGGAGACAGAAACACACAAGCTGGAATGGGAAAGAAGATAAACAAAGGGGACAGAGAACAGTCTGGGGACCATGCTGCTATGGAGATAGGGGCTGTTCCTCAGCTGTGAATCCTGGCCCGGTCACTGCCAAGCTGTAGGAACCTGGGGCAATCGCCTCTCTGCCTCCAAGCCTCAATTCACTATCGCCTGAGCAGGTTGTCAGGAGGATGAAATGCAGTGATTACTAGAAGGCGTCCAACACGACCTGGCATAAAATAAGTTTTCGTGAAATGTTAGCTTTCTCTTTTCCTATTAATCACCCTCTCCAGTTGTAAGATTTTTAAATGTCATTAATTTGGTTTTTTGGTTTTTTTTTTTAGCAATAAATCTATTCTTTCTTATTTGGATTCTGAGTAAATCATAACTAGAACTTAAATAGATGAGTCTCATCTCATCCTGAAAACAACTTATTCAATAGGGAGATGTCAAATGGAAGGTTTAGACACAGGGCTCATCAGGCACTTCCGCTATAATGCCACATAGGCGGTCCTAAAAATCATCACGCTTCGCAAAAACTCACAATAAAAAGCACAGGGCTTATAGGAAAAATGGGGTTCGGGACACAACACTCAAAAATTTCATCAGTGACATATGTAAAAAAAAAGATAGAAACCTAATAAAAACGGTAGCACCATTTTACATGTTAAATGATTAAAGAAATGTATAAATACCTATAAATATTTCACTTCACCTTGAATAAAGACCTGAAGTTGGCATGTGGAGTGGGCGTCAGAGGGGCTGCAGCTTACGAGCTGCTGTGAAGCGGGTAGGAGGGGGATCTGAAATCGGAGGGGAGGTTGTAAGCCCAGGTGTGGATGGGTGTGGCTCCTAACACCGAGGGTGAACCGAGGGAGCTCTGAGGTGTCTGAGCTGTGTGCATGTGTGTGTTTTGTGTATTCCCACTCTGCTCGGTTCAGTTGCATAGAGTTTTCTGCTTTCACCTGGTGTTTCGCCAGGAGAAAATGGCACATAAGCCAATGTGAAATTCCGACTATTATTGTTCCCTAATATATCAATCACACTGGAACACATTTGTGGTTTCAAAACAAGAGTTATAGCAGAACTGATGGTATTTCCAAGACTGCTTAATTTCTTAATCTTGGATGTTATGTAAAAAGAAGGGATCCTTTTTCTGAAGGACATTTTAATTCAAAATCAGATCCATCAACTATAGTCTGAAGCCTCCAAATAGAGACGTCTAGCCCATTTTCCCCTCTGACAATGTTTCCAACTGATAGCATTTCAAACCACTCCTGAGTTTCCAGAGAGTTCAAGAATTCACAAAAGTAACACAATGTGCTGAACACGGGAGGTAGCTGTGGAGAGGGTTCTAGACTTACAGAGAGGAGTCTCTATGCAAACCCTTGTATGACTTGCAACATCCCTTCACCTCTCTGAGCCCCATTATCAAATCTCTAAACTAAGGTTGCTTTGAGGATCGAATGAGATAACATATCTTGAAATTACCTGGGCCAGGGCTTGAAAAATATCAGCTGAATGTAAATCTGGACACAGATTGACTCATAATCATGAAGAAAGCATAATCCTTATCCTTCCAAGAGGCAAACATCCGCCATATCAGAAACAACCTTTATTTTACTGCCTGGGCATAAAATGGTCATTGAGGTAGCTATGAAAATGCAGAGAAGATACAAAATAAACATCCCAAACACTAAGGTAGTTTATAGACACAGGAAGATGTGGGAGAAAGTAGCCGCTTCTACCAACCCAGAGAGAATTTTATTTCCTCCATCCAGGTTTTATTAGCTTTCATCTCTCTGGTTTCTTGTGTTACAGTCTGGAATGTCCCACTTCCTTGTCTAAAAAAGAAGATTCAATCTCCCGAATCTACAAAAATTATTCTTGCTCAATCCATTCCTCCTGTCGTGGCATTTGAAGGAACTCCAGAGTCATCTGATGTGGTTTCGCTCTTCCCCTAACCCTGCCAGGAACGAGGACCTCTTGTTCCCAAAGTCCAGCCAGCCAGACAAGGTCACGCTGCGAAATCCAAAGATTTTTGCTTGCTTGTTTTGCATACTTCACATTCAGACCTGCTTCGGGAGCAGAGAAGATGCACTTGTACCCGAAGACGGACAGAGACCACAAGAACTGGGCTGTGAACTCTGGGA
The DNA here is from genome assembly GCF_057802395.1 of Ceratotherium simum simum. Classification (NCBI taxonomy): domain Eukaryota; kingdom Metazoa; phylum Chordata; class Mammalia; order Perissodactyla; family Rhinocerotidae; genus Ceratotherium; species Ceratotherium simum. The sequence goes on along the minus strand of NC_141940.1, from coordinate 118,725,082 downwards.
ATTCTCCTTACCATGAAATTTAGACCCCAGGGAGCTGTCCCAACCAAGAAAGAGACGCTTTGAAGGCCGAAGTCTGCCTGTTGATTTCCTGTTACAAATCAATTAAATGACCTCTGATTTTAAACTTTATTTTTAAAAAAGAATTGCTAAGTGTCACGTAGAAGCAAAAGGCAACAACACGAGGTTACACTAGAAGTGTACACTTCTAGCATCAAGACCCATCATTTGTTGGTCTGAGTTCAGAATTCCTATATGATCATTAGGCTATTAGTGGATGCAGAAAAATTAGCTGACTGTGTAATAGGAGTCCAAGTGTGTTGTTTCCCTGGTAGACTCAGTCCACCAACACTCAGTTAGAATCTTCTTTGACACATATCCTTCATGGTAGAAATACAAATAGGATCCTATTTAATAAGGTCTTTATTCCTTTCTAACAATGAGTGCCTTCAAAAACAAGTGGGAAAGACTCCAGGCCTAAATAATGAATGTTTCCTCTCAGTTAATTTGTTATTAAGGGTGGTTTCATAAATGTGGATTGAATTTATTTTAGATTTATGTTGATTATCTCACTTGACCATTTCAGCCACTCTGAGCTACAGACAGCATGCTTCCTCTGTTGTCTTCATGAAAATGGCTTGCCCATAAAATGATTTCTCGACATTTCCTCATTTACTCCTCAGGGAGGGATTACCCCATTTTCGACGAGGTCACTTAAGCACACAGAGGTTAAGTGGCTTGCTCGAGACCATGAGGCAGTTAGTGGAAGTCACAGGGCTATGATGCAGGTCTCTGACCCTCAGTCCAGCACTCCTTCTATGCGGCCACAACAGCTCCCCACTAAGGAGCCGCCTGAAGGCCAGCAGAAAGTCATAAGGAAACCAGGAGAAGAACCTCAGGCTTCTGTCTCCCACTCTAGTCAGGGCTCATGATCCACACCTGCAACCAAATGCCAATCCAAGCACAGAGAAGTTTGTCTCTTTTTATCTTGACAGCCTTGACAATCCCAACGACAATTACTGGTGCCCCCCAAGCACATGAGCTGCAGCACCACACGGTGAACTGCAGAAGGCCCACGTGACCCAATCCCATAGAGAAGGTACCAAGGATCAGGCTCCATCAAGATGGAAGAAGGCTTAAGTGAGGGCACCCAGTTGGATATTAATGGGTATGTCCATAGTTTGACTCCACCTGGTGATCCTGGAACCATCCCACAGCTGTCTGGGGCCAGAGAGTGGGTCCTAGAAATGATCACAACCTGACGTGGGTATCAGGGTCAAAGCTTTGCCAAAGGGGACCTCATTAATGGTAGCTGGGTGGCATAGACTCACTCTGATACTCTTTGTCACGGCCACTCTGTCCAATGGGTCTTCTCCTGGCCCATCACTGCCCACAGTGACTCTACCAGGTGAAAGCCCCTCAATACCAGGCCCCAGTCACCTCCATCCTTTTGTTTCCCATCTAGGATTTCAAGGTATCTGTGGGGTTCACAGGGCCAGCCTCAGAATCTGGATTTACACCAGGATAACTCCAAGTACCCAGCTATCAGGCAGCCCGGTAAATACTCCCTCCCGGTTGCTGAACATGTGCCATGTACCAGGCCCCATGCCAGGCACTTCTCTTAGAGTCAATGTATTATTTACTCTTCACAACATCCTATCAGATAAGTAAAATCCCCAATTACCATGAGGAAATTGAAGCTCAGAGAGAATAAATATAGGCACTCACCCAAAGCAGGCAGTTAGCAGAATAGAGACATGAGCATTCTACTCCTAGGCTCGTGCTCATTATCATTTTACCATGCAGGCCCTTGGGTCTTCCCCAGTGCAGGGCCAGCCTCCTCCAGGCAGGGAGACACAAGGTCATCATCATGGTCACCATCATCTAACACCAGTGGGTGACTCTGACTGTGTACGGTTCACCAGGGGCTGGGAGGAGTGGTTCCTTCCCTTCAAGGAATCACAAACCCATTGGATTTCAGAGCTGACTGTCTTACTAGGGCCAGGACATAAACAAATATGACATGACCACAAGGCAGGGCCAGGCGTGAGTGTCTGTGAATGGTATGGTGTAGTAGAGCCGGAGGAAGGCAGGACCAGAAAGAGCCACGTTGGGCTCTGAAGGCTGGGCAAACGAGGCGTCACAGGCAAAGCTAGAGACGAGCGCCCCTCAGTGGTTGGGAGGAGAGGGACAGGATCATCTGAGGAAGTGGAGTTCTCTCCAAGACAACATAGCGGTAAGATGGGGCTTCTTCCCCCTTGGCCATCGACTGAACCCTCTAGACTCCCTTCTCAGAATAATGTGTTTAATGCATGAAGTAAAACACAGAGGATTTGGAAGAAAACGAATTAAACTGAAGTACAACTATCAAAATAAACAAATTTGAAATATAGATAAGATAAATACATGTAATAATATAATATGTAATTATATATACATGTACAATATGTATTTATGTATTAATGCTGGTGAGGCTATATTATACAATTTCAAAGTAGTGACAAGTATAATATTTTGAGATCTCTGCAACAATTGTAACGAGATACGAACAGACCTGTGATTTCTATTCACGATAAAGTCACAGGTCCTGCTAAAGTGACTGGTTTGTTGCCCACATTCATAAGAGAACAAATGCTGAGTGTCTGTTGGAGGTTGGTGAAAATATGGATGTATTTGTTTCCTATCCCAATTCCTCCTGAGTTCTATCCCCATGGACCCCTGGGAGGTGTGTGGACCCCTTTAGAAACCTCTGCACTAGACCAGGGGTCAGCAAACTATGGCACAAAGGTCAAATCCAGCCTGCTGACTTTTCTTGTAAATAGTTTTATTGAACACAGCCACACTCATTCGTTTACGTATTGTCTAGTGCTGCTCTTGTGCGACATGGCACTGTTCAGTTGTGGTGACAGATATTTACTATCCGGCTCTTTACAGGAAGTTTGCTGACCTCTGCGTTAGACAGACTCAGTGAGCTGGGAATTCTCTAAACTTTTGGGACCAGCTAGGGCTCAGGCCTGACACTCTGAGGGTGACAGAAGGGGCCGAAGATTCCAAGCAGATCCTTGAGGCTTGATCAGGCGAGCACCCAATACCTCATCTACCTCGAGGTGTCCTGTACTCCCTAAGACTTAAGAAGGCAGGAGCTCGCTGCACAAGAAGTTTGTCTCTGGGCCTGAGATAGAGTAGGCTTCCTGCAGCCCAGGCCTGCTTCTGCCTTTGAGAAACATCAAATTGTGTGACGCTCCAAGGATGTGCTATGGCCTTTCGTAGACCACATCATCCTGTACTCAAATGTGGCTCTATTAAGAGTACATTTTAGTTTTTTATAGTTTCTCAGACTCAGTGGCTGACATGGAATACTTCCTAAATACCATGAGAAGATTACTCTGCAGAGTGGGCTCTGTTGTAAAATGCAGAACTCACTTATGGTACTAAGAAATGCAATGATATAAATATTGCATATGCATAAGCCATCTGTACAACATGGAAATGAGCATTTCCAAGAAAGAGTTTTCAAGTCCAGCTAGCCATTCCGCCTCTTTCCTGTTGCCCGGGTAATCCTGATTTCTCAGACCAGTCATATATGCAATTTGCTGTAACAAGAGCATCCCATGAAACGAATCAAGGTTCTACCATGCTGCCTGCCTTCCCAGTTTGCCCAGCTTTATACCATGTGTACTTGTTATTCTGCTATTATAAGCTTAAAAACCTCTATTTGATCTCAGATGTGAGAAGATTTGGCCTGAGACAGCTATGTCCTCCATTCGAAAGACGATGGATACAACAAAACAAAACAACACAAACCTCCTAAGTCATCTTGATGCCGAACATCAAACAACACTTCAGAATTGTAAAATGAAGTAAGGGCTGGGTTGATTCAAGAGTCACTGGTCTCATATCAATTTCCTCTAGGGCTGGCCCGGTGGCTTAGCGGTTAAGTGTGTGTGTGCTCCGCTGCTGGCGGCCCGAGTTCGGATCCCGGGCACGCACCGACGCACCGCTTCTCCGGCCATGCTGAGGCCGCGTCCCACAGACAGGAACTAGAAGGATGTGCAGCTATGACATACAACTATCTACTGGGGCTTTGGGGGAAAAAAAAAATTCATCTATGCATTACTCCACCAGCTTCATACACATACTTCACTTCATCTCTCCCCAAATAAAGAACATCTATAAACCTTCACAAACTTTAGAGTGCTCAAATGCATAGAGAGGGCTTCCTCTTTGATAACTGGAGCAGCTGCTGGGGCAGAATTGCTTTTCTTCACTCCCTTTCACTGGGGTTTCTCTCCAGCAGCTGCTTCTGTTTTTTCGTTCAGGCGCCTCCTCCCACTTCCCCTCCCCTAACCAGTTACGAAGTTGGGGGCTGGGGGGGATGCTGCAATACAAAGCAGTACTTGTTAAAAATTTGAGTAAATCTGGGCTAATAGCCAAATCTAATTCTAAAGACCCATTTTGGAGGCTCAGGACTAAAATGGCATCTAGTATAGATCTGGCTGTTTCTAGGACACCATGGCCCCATTGTGAGGGGGGAGGGGGGGCAAGAGATTACTTTGATTCGTTGGCCACCATGTTTTGAAGATTTGATACATATCAAAAATAAACCATTTCTCATAGAGCTAAACTATATAGAGATTTTTAGTTTGAAATAATTTATGATTAGATGAAATTTTAAACTCAAGGGCCGGACTACACATTAATCGTATAATTATATTTTCCAAACCACAACCTAACTAGACCTTACCTTCCTAGAAATAGGGCAAATCTAGCATGTTTATGGTGTTGCTTTTTTTTTAAGAAATATCGAGCCTAATGACCTTTACATTTTAGGATTAAATCTATCAGAAACATCTAGTAGTTCAAAGAATAAAGGAGCTGTTGGTAAAGACAATCACCACTCAAGTTCATAAACTTTTCAACGATCAGATTACTCCCAAAGCTGATCCCAAAGAACAATTTTAATAAGCTAATCTCAATATATCATTCTTTTATTAGTAAGTTATGTGGTAGCTATGGAAAAAATGCTCTTTTGTGTTTTATAGTCATCCCCAGAAAGATTCTGGAACGATGGTCATAAAAGCAAGACCACTAACTTGAGAATGATCTAACTGCACTTGAATTTGTGGGAATAAATGTACAAAAGAGTCTGTACGTTTCTTCTGCTTCTATGTCTCCTATTAGTTCTACAACCCATTTGCAGATAAATTAGGACATAAAGCTAATTGTTTATCCTTTCGTGCTCTGTCAACTCTTAAGAGGCCACAAGAGCCCTGTGTGGGATAATATCACAGATGGCTGATCTTTAATGCGCACTTACCATTAGGTATACTATACCAATGGTTATAGACCCAGCGCCTGGCACAACCTTACCTCTTCTCCTTTCATGACACTTCACGACAACCCAGAGGAGGTTTTATTGGTGTGGAGACTGTGGCTTGGAGAAGCTAAATAACTCGCTAGTGAGGGCCAAGACTAGGATTTAAATCCAGGTTTGTCTGACTTTAAAAATTACCCTTAACTATTTAAAGATTTTATTTATTTATTTTTTCCCCCCAAAGCCCCAGTAGATAGTTGTGTGTCACAGCTGCACATCCTTCTAGTTGCTGTATGTGGGACGCGGCCTCAGCATGGCCGGAGAAGCAGCGCGTCGGTGCACGCCCGGGATCCGAACCCGGGTCGCCAGCAGCGGAGCGCGCTCACTTAACCACCAAGCCACGGGGCCGGCCCTACCCTTAACTATTTAAATGTAAAGTTAGATTCAAATCCAGGTTTGTTTAACTTTATTTATTTATTTATTTATTTTATTATTATTTTTTTTGTGAAGAAGACCAGCCTTGAGCTAACATCCGATGCCAATCCTCCTCTTTTCTGCTGGGGAAGACTGGCCCTGGGCTAACATCCGTGCCCATCTTCCTCCACTCTATATGGGATGCCGCCACAGCATGGCTTAACAAGCGGTGCGTCGGTGCGCGCCAGGGATCCAAACCGGCGAACCCCGGGCCACCGCAGCGGAGCGCCCGCACTTAACCGCTTGCGCCACCAGGCCGGCCCCCAGGTTTGTCTAACTTTAAAATGGACTGTTAAATATTGCACTTCATTTCTTAAGTTAGCAGAAAAAATTGCTTCAAAAAACGCCTATTAAAGTTCAGGTACTTCATTTCCAGAGGACGCTCTTAAGTCTTGATTTATAGCCTATTCATTTCTACTTTACACACAATTATAACAGCTTGATTATCTGCTTTATTAGCCACTATTGGTGGCAGAACTCTGAAAATGGTGATGTGGGAGATCAAGATTTGGCCACCCTGAAATATATCTCTTTACCTTGATTGTTTTCTCGGAGGGACATTTGACCTCCCCCACTAACTGCCTAAACAATTTGACATAGTAACTCCTTCCTGGAACAGATCTTCTATCTGATGGCTGTAATATAATGTAAAATAGATGTTACAATAGGAAAGGCACCAACAAGCCCATCTTATCGGAAGTTCTGTCTCTCTGGCCACATTCTCTAGGTGGCCCTGCAAGGAGATGCCAGATAAACATTTACATTTATAAGGGAAATCTCCATTTGTAAAGGTATCTCCCTCTCTGCATTGGGAAGAGGGGGGATGACCTCATTTCTAGAAACTTATCAATGTGGAAGGTGAGGCCTTAAATCTGCATAATAACCTTACTCTTGTTTACTGTGCTTTAATGGTAATCTCCTGTAACTGACTCCCCCCACCCCCAACATCCTCCTTTGTCTTTAGCTGAAGATGGTATTTAAGACGAGAATTTCTGCTATTGTGTTGAGAAACACAGTGTCCCTGGTTTCTCCCATGTATACATGTTATTAAACTTGGTATTATTTTCTCCTGCTAACCTGTCTTGTTAATTATTTGGCCAGCCATAAGAACCTTAAGGGAAAGGGCAGAGGGGGATTCTCCCTCTTCCCCCACAGTGAGAAGGTGTCATTGAAAGTACAAATGAGAAGAAAGAGAGAAAATTATGAAAATTACACAGAAAACATCAAAAGCACAGCTATTTGAAACCATTTAATGCTTGGGCATAATTTCTCCCATCTCATTCTTATATCATAACATCACACATGAGTGGTGTCCATTATCAAAGATACCTGTAAAAATAGATCAAAATCCACAGGCGCCCCCTCAACCAAATGGTCAGGGTTACTATCACTAGTAATAAGACATATTGACATCATGTGTCCCCTGATACACTGCAAAGGGCACATCGGCAGACATTCTGTGGCATTCTTGCCCCAAATGCAGAACCTCAATCTAATCGTGAGGAAACATCAGACAAACCCAAATTGAGGGATACAGTACCAAACACCCGATCAGTACTGTTCAAAAGAGTAGAGGTCACGAAAGACAAGGAAAGAGACTGAGGAATTGTCACAGATTGGAGGAGGCTAAGGAGATGTGACAACTAAATGCCATGTGGGACCCTGAACTGGATCCTGCAACAGAAAAATGACATTAGAGGAGAAACTAGTGAAATCCAAATAAAGGCTATAGTTTAGTTAACAGTCTTGTACCAATGTTAATTTCCTGGTTTTATAATCATACTGTGGTTTTGTAAGTTGTGAACGATGGTGAAGGGTATATAGGAACTTTGTATTACTTTTATAACTTTTCTCTAAAATTATTTCAAAATAAACAAAAATTTTAAGTGGATTGAATTTGGTTCTGCATACATATGGAAATGTATATTTTAGAAATATCCACCCCAGAAATATTTAAAACAAAAACGCTTTGGTTCTTTATGAAAGGGGTAAACTTCCCATTAGCTGAACACAGAGTTGGCACACAAATATATGTTGAAAAATGAATAAATATCTCATTCTTATTTCACAAGGGAGTATTACCTTGGCAATAACTTTTTTAAATAAACTTTTTAGTTTAGAACAGTTTTAGATTTCCAGAATTGTTGCAAAGACAGTACAGAGAGTTCCCATATACGCCACACCCAGTTTCCCCTATTATTAATATCCTGCATGAGTATGGTGTATTTGTCACAATTAATGACAAGCCCCAGCCCAGATACTTGTCTTCAGGCAGCGGCTAACCCCACTGGCTCTTTGGGCAGGCTCATCACATGGATGATAATGAAGATCAACTTGATGCTAATCGTGGATTTACTGAGCACTTACTATGGGCCAGGCATTGTACTCACAGGCTGCATAAATCATCACATTTAATTCTCACAATAAGGGAATTAGGTAAGTGCCTTTGATTATTCCCACTAAATGGAGAAGGAGACTAAGGCCCAGCTCCAGACCACCAAGGAGGAGACGGGGAAGCCAGGACTCAGACATAGGACTGGTTTCTAAGTACACAGCCCTAGCCACTGTAGCTATAAGTCAACTGAAACCTCTCCGCAGCTGAGTATCTATCGTCCCATATCCAATACATGTTCACTTGGTTTTATTTAAAGTAACTAAAAGGCTTTAGATTTCTTCCTCTTTGACTTCCCTTAGATTCACTCATCTTTCCCTCTAACCTGTTAATATTGCCTTTGACACCTGCCATCTAACATTGACCCTCTCCTTCCAGCTTAACTTCATCGTCCAAGGGGCTGATCAGCCTGCATTGTCCTGACTCGTATCACTGAGAAATATGCGGAACTGGACAGCACCCTGTGAAAATCCACCAGCTTCCTCCAGCCAGGGTGGTGTGGCTCCATTAACCAGTGATGTTTGGACCACGCTTCGAAAAGCATCCACTCCATCTCACCAGGGAGAGGCTGGCCCAGTGGGTCTCAACCCTGACTGCACATTAGAATCACCTAAGGAGCTTTAAAAAGTCCCTGTGCCCAGGCAGCCCTGCAGACAATTACATCAGAATCTCTGGGGGTGGGACCCAGGCATCAGCATTTTCAAAGCTCCTCAGGTGGTTCCACAGGGTAGCCGGGTTGAGAACCACTGGACTAGTGCACATTTCCCTTCATGGACAAGGAGACCAGGGATTACTGGGTCAGACACAGTTTGGACTCCGAGTTCTGGATCTTGGCATTACCCTCCTCTTTTAGTCAAACTGCCCCCACCAACAAAGGATGCCAGCCACCTGTGGGGTGTGACAGAGCCTTTATGAGCAGAATACTGGCCCTTGTGATTTAGTGCACTCCACAATCTAAGGAATTGGAGAGATATAGACATAAATATCACCAAAGCAGAGTCTGCTCTAGAATTTCTCAGCAATGACATCAAGCTCATTAATTTTGGGGGGAAGAACCAATTATACAGCTACAATATCAAAGAACAAACCTTGAGCATGCCATTCTAAGTTGTAAGTAATTTATTCTCCAAAGGGGCTTAATATATGCAGGACAACATAAGCATTAAAAACCTATAACATGGCACATTTATATTCGTGTGTAGCAACATGTTGCAAAGAGGTTTAAAAAACACAGAAAATACCAGCAAACTGAAAACATTATTTGTAACGAAAACTTTTGATAGCACCTTAGACTCATCAATAGATGAAATAAATAATAAATAGTAATAATAATAGCTTAAACACTGAGTATTTTCCATGGGCCAGGTATATGTCTCATATACACATATGAAACCATTTACCACTCAGTCATTCAAAGTAGGAACTTCATTGTCCCTGTTTTTCAGATTAGAAAATTGAGGCCCGGAGAAGTCCCCTTGTAGGTAAGTGCTATCTCAATCCAGCAGTCTGACTCCAAAGTCCACTCTCCAAACCATAAAACGATGCTATTACAGCTGATCCTCACATTATCTTTATAATACACATAAGCATACAAAACTAGTGGTTGCGGAAGTGATACGCCCACTGAGGCCTAGAGTGGTTCAGAGATAAGATCACAGAGCTTTCAAGGGCTCAAATCAGAACAGAATCATCTCTTGACTTTCATTCCAAGCCTCCTCCTTGCTAAACCATCATTGGTTCTTAGATGCCTATCTATAGACTAGCCGTGTCCAATAGAATTTTCTGCGATGATGGAAATATACCAGATTTGTGTTGTCCAATATAGTAGCCTCTAGCCACATGTGACTGCTGAGCATTTCAAATGTGGCTGATGTGTCTAAAGAACTGAATTTAATTTAAACTAACTCAAATTGAAATAGCTAGTGACTATCGTATTGGAAACACAGCTCTAGAGGCCATGAGAGGTCTATCATTTGTGCATTTTACAATTACTTTTCAAACCAAATTTACTTTCAGGCTCTGTTTCCACGCTCATTTAACAGCTCATCAGTCCATCTCAAGTTCTATTGAAATAAAAGACCACCAAGGGGGTTATACAAATGTGATCCCCATGATCTCAGTGGGTATTTGCCTGGTAAAATCACCCCAGCAGGCTCGGCTATAAATTGGAATATGTGACTCACGAAATGGAGTCAAGTCAAGGAAAATATTTCCTGAAGAAAAGCCATTCTCATTTCTTTGCTCGTTGAGGATGTAGTCTGTTTCCAAAGAGCTAGAAAAGGTTTCAAGATAAGGCAAATGCAAACTCCACTGGCCAGTAGCCCATCGCCTGGCCCGCCTGAAATACTGCCCTAAATTGTGACATTTAAGACATCACCACCCCAAGCCCTTCCCTAGTCGTCAACCACATAGGGTTTCACTATTTGCTTTTCGTAGCTGAGAAAATTGAGGCCAAGATGAAGGTGAACAATCTTACCAAACAGTCATAGGCTTAATTGGTGGTAAATCCAAGAATAAAATCCAAAATATTGGCTTCCTACTTCTAACATTGAATTCTGGAAAGCCTTGTTTTCCATTAAAGAAAATAATGCAATTTTTCTGCAGTTTCTCTACTGATATACGTTCCATTGCTGACAAATATCTCTATAGTTCAGACAGCAAAGTAACGCTGAACCAATAAAAGATTTAATTATTGTCACTGTTTAAGGCAGTTTTTACACAGAATGCTTTATTAGCATCTAAAATTCAATTGTAGAAACCTACTTGAGTCCCCTAACTCATCTGACCTCCTCCATTACTCTTATTCCTTAAGATCTTGATGATTATATGAAGTTTGTGCATAGACCAATTAAGTAAAAGACCAGGGAACAAGATGCTTTTGAAGCAACCCTTTTGATAGACACAACTGGGAGAAAGTTGGTGTTTTTTCAAATTTTAATAAAAATTTAATTAGAGTGATCATCTAAACAGAGGAGCCAATAATGTGAAGGCAAAAGAGAGCATTGAAGTTACGCAACAAAAGAGATCGCTGGGGTATTCAGCTTAAGGGATTCAGCAAGAATTCCTGCTTTCATCAGCGGAAGGATGAGGCACGGTAAGAAACGATCACTTTGTGGGAGATCAAGATTTGGCCACCCTGAAATATATCTCTTTACCTTGATTGTTTTCTCTGAGGGACATTTGACCTCCCCCACTAACTGCCTAAAGAATTTGACATGGTGGCTCCTTCCTGGAACAGATCTTCTATCATGACGGCTGTAATGATAATGTAAAATAGATGTTACAATGGGAGGGGCACCAAGCCCCTTTTATCAAAAAACTCTGTCTCTCCCTGACCACATTATCTATAGATGACCCTGAAAAGAATTGTCTTCTTGCCCTCTGAAGTCCCAGACCACTACCCACTCCCAACACCTTCCTCGCCTTTAGCTGCAATACTTAAGCAAGCAGCTTAGACAGAGGGACGAGTTGCTCATTTCTGAGCTTCTCCCATGTATACATGTTATTAAACTTGGTATTATTTTCTCCTGCTAACTGTCTTGTTGATTATTTGGCCAGCCAGAAGAACCTTAAGGGAAAGGGCAGAGGGGGATTCTCCCTCTCTCCCCACAACTTCATCTCATGCACGCCACTAGGATAAGGGTGGCTTTCTATACTTGATCCAGTTTTGGTTATTTAAAAATGTCTCCCCATATGGTTACTATAAGAGGAAGATTAAAAATTTATTCTTTAATCTATTTATTTTGTTTCCACATCTCACCCTGAAGAAAACTCCATATGGGATGAGCAAAATCACTGAACCCATATTATTCTATCAGTGTGAGGAAAATACAGTATATATCTTAGTTACTTTGTATTTAGATGAAAAGTATTAAATATTTATAATCGAACTTTGTAGGGCTGAAAGCTATATGCTTATAATTAATTAATATGTTGGGAGATGTTAAATATTACCTTAAATAAAAATTACAAGACAATCACAGCACATCCCAGGCTTTCCATTCTTTTTAGACGACACACCTGATCTTCAGGTAAGGTTCTGCCTCAGTGTTGAATGTAACTTCAAATTAGCATAATTTTACATTATAATACATGTCCTTCCTCAATTTACACTGCCAAAATGTGACTCAAAAGCAGGAGGTGAGCCAACCCTCTAACATATTGTTCAAATGTTAATAAACGCTTCTGGTATCTTCTTGTTCTATTTTGTTTACAGTCTTTTTTTTTTTTTGGTGAGGAAGATCAGCCCTGAACTAACATCTGATGCCAATCCTCCTCTTTTTTTTTTTCTGTTTTCTGAGGAAGACTGGCCCTGAGCTAACATTGTGCCCATCTTCCTCTACTTTATATGGGACGCCGCCACAGCATGGCTCGACAAGCAGTGCGGCGGTGCGCACCTGGGATCCGAACCGGCGAACCCCGGGCCACCGCAGCAGAGCGTGCGCACTTAACCACTTGCGCCACCAGGCCTGCCCCGGTTTACAGTCTTAATTTTGGCGCATTTCACAAAGCAAGGGAATTTATATTCACAATGTGTTAACACTATCAACTACTTGGAAAACTCTTCCTTTTCTCCATCATGGATTTAGTAATAGCTATAACTAAGCTACATGGATTTTTTTTTTGTGAGGAAGATTGGCCCTGAGCTAATATCTGTTGCCAATCTTCCCCTTTTTGCTTTAGGAAGATGGTCACTGAGCTGACATCTGCGCCCATCTTCCTCTTGTTTTCATACATGGGACACCACTGCAGCCACGCTTGATGAGCAGTACATAGGTCCCCGCCTAGGATCCGAATCCCCGAACCCTGGGCCGCCGAGGTGGAGTGTGCGAACTTAACCACTATGCCACTGGGCCAGCCCCTACGTGGATTTTTTTAAAGTTTTACATTTGTAATGTTAATATGGAGCATGGAGTGCCAGCGTATCATTATTCTGAAAGAAAAATCAAATTATTCCAATATTTGACATTTTTAAAAATCCGAAGGTTTACATATGTTTTTACCAATTTTACTTCTCTTAATACCTAAGTGTGGCAGGCACTGCTTCCTGTTTTCCAATATCTATGCCCCCCTCTTCTTCAGTAACAATATTTTTAGCTGGCTGCCCAGCTAAAGATTACATTTCCCAGAATCACTTGCAGTTATGTGTGATCATATGATCAAGTTCTGGCCATTGGGATGTGAGTAGAAGTGACAAGTGCAACTTCCAGAAAATGGCCTTAAAGAGAAGGGCTTGCCCAACGTTTTCTTCTTCCTATTAGCAGGAATGTAAAGGTGATGGCAGGAGCTGCAGCAACTGTCTTAGACCACAAAATGGAAGCCAAGTCTTGAGTACGACAGAACAAGACAGACAGAGCCTAGGTCTCTGACTCCTTTTTGGAGGAAAGCCGCCATACCAGCTAGCACTTTTACATCAAAGGGATGGAAACTTCTGACATGCTGAAGTTACTATTAACATTTTGAGGGGCTCCATTATAGTAGATAAACCTGTATCCTAGCTAATAAGTGTGATAAAGTAATGAAATTGTGTTTTGTTCTATTAAAAAAATAATTACTAAAGTATACATACAAAGAATTGGTCTCCTAAGCCACCCGGAACCCAATGGTGCTGCTGAAGTATCTCTAGAGAGGATAAACAATTTACATTATTTTACTGGGTCCCCAAATGGCAGTCCTCAGTTTGGTCACTCACCTTATTCATTTGATCTGGCCCAATTGATTGCGACCACTTTCCAAAAATCTAACCCACCACCAAAAGTGTGCCACCACTGAGACCACTAAAAAAATGAGCCACAGGTTTCCCTATTCCCCTTCCTGCACTGGCAGAAGAAAATAGGTAGGAGAAACAGCATTCTCCATATCTTCGCCCATCCCTCTAGCTGGAGGTCCCCTGTGGTTATAGGCACCAACACCCAACAAACCAAATCAAGAATACCATTAAATAATATTGACTGCACCACCTCCATCAAGAGGAGGTGAAGAACACAGAGATGGAGCCAGAATGCTTGGGTTCAAATACTGGCCTTGCCACTTCCTGGCTCTGTGACCGCAGTGGTCACATCTGTGAAATGGGGAGGATTACATTGGTTGATGCAGGTCAAGCACTTAGAACAGTGCCTACACATAGTAAGTGAGGACTCAGTAAATGTTTTACATATGTGTGTGTATCATACACGTGTGTATACGTAAACATGTATATACCATATATGTATATATGTGTATGATAGATATGTATGTTACACACAACACATATATGCATGCATGTCTGTCTATATACATGTATGTTATATATAACACATATTCATCTTATATATAATGGGCATGAATATATGTGTATATATGTATTCCATGTGTGTTTATCCCCATTTCTTGACTGATATACACATATATTCTGATTTCTGTGAAAGCCAAGTTGATTCATAAAAACAAAGTGCCCTTCTGTCTCGAGTCCAAAACCTTGTCAAAGCTCATTCTCCTGCATTTGTAATATAGCTAATAATTAAGTGCATCTGCCACTTAAACATCCCCACATCCCCTAAGGGGCTCTGAAAGGCCCAGCAGGATTCTCAGCTGCTCTGGCCCAACCTCCAGAAGGAGATGTGGCATGTGGGTACAGAGCAGGAAGAGCGCCTAAGGCAGTAATCTCGAGACCTGCCTCACGAGGCTTTGAACTCTAATTTTATTTTCTCAGTGACCAAGGGAGCTTATCTGAGCCATCAAAAAAAGATGCTAATACAGAAATACAAACACACTCTGCCAACTAAAGATATCCATGAAGGCAGAAATGATGAAAAGGAAGCTCACAATTGAAGCAGTACTCTTCCCTACACAGCACCCATGTTTCTGAAACAGAGGAAAAACAAAAAAGGCAGAGTTGTCATTGTCTACGTCTCCAAAGCAGGACATATTTATATAACCAATGTGGATACAGAATGCAATTTATGTGCAGATATATCTACATAAATTGTTTTTCCCCACTTATTCAGAATTTGAAATGTTCTGGAAGCCTCAGTCAGTCATTTGCAAAATAGTCAAGTATAAAAAGACTCTGAGGGCCAGTCCCGGTGGTGGCCTAGTGGTTAAGTTTGGCGCACTCCGCTTTGGTGGCCCAGGTTTGGTTCCCGGGCACAGACCTACACCACCTGTCTATCAGTGGCCATGCTGTGATGGCAGCTCACGTACGAAATAGAGGAAGATTGGCAACAGATGTTAGCTCAGGGCGAATCTTCCTCAGCCAAAAAAAGACTCTGAGTGGTCAATAGCTGCCATAAGGCCCTCTCCACAGAGGAGGCCACGAAGTTCCTGGGCACCCACTCCAGGCTAGTGCACGGAAATTACGCAGCATTCTGCACTGCTTAAGTTTGTTTACAAAGAACATATATTCACTTATTAATTCGTGTGTGTGTGTGTTTAAGGAGGTTCCATCTTCAGTAAATAAATAAATAAAACAAGGCAGCAGATTGGCTGTTATCGGACCTCCATGACAGCAGAGGGGAGACAGGAAGAGACTGAACTATTCAAGTCCACTGTCACAGAGACGCAAGTGAGAAGTGGGCCCCTCGCTGCAGTAACTGCGAACTGAAGACACCCCAGACTGCGCCCAAATCCAAAGCATCCTGAGTCCCTTGAGTATCGAGAAACAATCTGTTAAGGTTGTGTCACTGTTAAACATAACAAAGATACACTTATGCTATTTGTTAAATATTCGAATTTTTAAATGATGGAAATTTAAAATATCTTTAGTGCTTTATAGTAATAACCTCTGGTATTTCTCAAAACAACTTATGTGATCAAGTCATTTGCTGAAATGCCAGTTCAATGAGGAGTGACTCACTGGACATGAGGAAATTATGTGTAGAGATTTTTATAGCAATCCAACTGGAGATATTTTTAAACCAAGCAAGCACAGCCTGCCATTTTAAGTACAAAGTTACCATGGCAACAATAACGTATACCCTGTCTCCTCTACCCTAGAGATAAGTTTTCATAGGTAATAAAATTATAGAAATAATTAAATGAAGCATTCCATTTGAGACTAAACTATATAAGAGACTAGAATTTGTCAGGCATTCAAGCAACACCTTAATTAATGTTCAGGTTCCTGCGATGGTGTCACCAGGCTTCTAAAGAAGGAAGCATCATGTAATGACGATGTTTCATTACGTTGTTATACTTACTGACATGATTTATGGTTTATTCTGTGACACAACTTGTGGTTTTGATCAGTTTTATTACCAACCATCTCTATTGTCCTAAGTGCATTAAACTATCAATGATAATTTGCTACATTCAGAAAATGCCCTCTTGCAAAAGTCTGATCCTCCCCCACTGAATACGTTTCTACAGGATGTTCACTTGCAAAAGTAGCAACTCTCAGATACAGCTAAATCTGAAACTTGTTAATACTGTCATTAAAATAGCCAGCTACTGTGTAAAAGGATAGAGAAATGTCTACTATACGGTAATATATGTGGTAGAAATGTAGACCAATATTGGCATCATTCTATCCCCAAGAGAAAATGCTTTTTTGAACACATTTCTGTTGTTTTGCTTTTAATCCTTACCATAATTGCTCTGCTCGCAGGTACGTCTCTCCACCAGACTGTGGGTTCTTTCTCAAGGCCAAGGACTCTCTTATTCGCCACCATAGTTCTAACATTTACAACTGTACTTGGGCAAGGAATGTGCACAATGAAAGTTGGGAAGCTGGCTGGTAAAACAAGCTGTGTCTCAAAAAATGCCTTCGATGATATCAACAAAAGCAGCAACATCCCAGTAAAAATAACTACTGTGGACGTTCAGAGCTTGGGCTCCAGCTGTAGCAGTCTTCTTTCTCCCCAGCCATCTCTGTGGCTGACTATGACAAGGATAAAATGTTAGACCTTCTCTGTAGCATTAGAGAGACATACCCTCATGGGAACGGAAGCAGAGACAACTCCCAATTACCTGGGCCGATGATCTACAGTGGGGCAAATCTTTCTTTCCTTCAGGGTCTCTTACTTCCTTAAGTTCTCAACTCTCTTTATTTACTTGTTTGGAGATGCCATCTAAACTCTCTTCAACTTCAGGGAAGAGTCAGGGGAGGCGAAATCTTTGATCACAGAGATTTCAAATAATAGTATACCAGTATGGCAGACATCACAAAGACGGATTAGGCAAACGGACTAGAGGTGTAGGAAGTAGGAAGAAGTAGGAAGAAGACAGTTTCTTGACTGGCCAATATGTGGCTCTATGATTTTTGTTTGATGATATTTTCATGAATATACATGTGCTTTCAAATATAGGGATAAGTACTATAATAAACACGGTTCTGATTACTTGCTGTTTCATACCAGGATGGACTCTAAATTCTAGGAAACCATGGTATGGGTTTCTCCATTCTTAATTTCACCCTCAAAGAGCAATTTTATATTTATTTCAAGTAATGCTCATGAATGTTTAGCAGTTTTACAGAATACAAAAGAATAAGACTTTCAAACAACCCATGTAGAAGTCTCAGTATATGAAATTATATTGGATTTTTCTCACAAAGATGTTAAAGTAAGATGCACTAATTGAAAATTCATAGTAAAGTAGAGATATAAATATATTTAAGAATAATTAAACAGTATGGACATACAAACTTGACACTTATCTGGAAATGACCACATTTTACCAAATTCAACTAAAAGTATGGAGGAAAAACTTTCCTACAAATATTGACTACAGTTGACCTTTTTTTTTTTTTTTTGTGAGGAAGATCAGCCCTGAGCTAACATCCATGCCAATCCTCCTCTTTTTGCTGAGGAAGACCAGCCCTGAGCTAACATCTATTGCCAATCCTCCTCCTTTTTTTCCCTTTTTCTCCCCAAAGCCCCAGTAGATAGTTGTATGTCATAGTTGCACATCCTTCTAGTTGCTGTATGTGGGACGCCGCTTCAGCACTGCCAGACAAGCGGTGCGACGGTGCGCGCCCGGGATCCGAACTGGGGTCGCCAGTAGCAGAGTGCGCGCACTTAACCGCTAAGCCACGGGGCCGGCCCCTGACTACAGTTAATCTTATATGCCAATATTAAACTACCCAGAGGCGTTCATTAAATATACCGAAATAACAGACTGAACATAGAGAACTTCCTCCATTTTACACTTAACAATTACCCAGACAGGTGTACATACACCTGAAGAAAATGTAGCGCACAAATCTACATTTACAGAGCAGAGCAATCGGGGAATGATTCTTTGCTTCACCAAAGGAGTTGCTGAAGGACAGCATTCTTTGGTTCTTCCATTTCTGTGAGGGAAACCCCAGGTTTGGGGACAGAGAAACCTAAAGCCAGAGTCCTCTGAAGACTGATCAGAATGGGGCTGTAGCCACATCTGCAAAGTTTCAGTAAAAAATGAATGCACATGTCTTTTGTCTCACTGCACTACCAGGCTGGAAGTGGCCCTAGGAGGGAATATTTAGGCTACTACCTTCTTTTGACCTTGTTGGACAGCTAGGCGGTATTAGACGGAACCATGTGGAAATGCCATAGTGTATGCCAAAATAATCTAATATTGTCTATTTCATGTGCCTCAACACCTTCCCCAAGGATTGGGAAAGTCAGGGAAATAGGATACTTAAACCAGCCATTGTACTATTCATTAGCAGCTCTGAGAAGAAAATAAAAAGGTTAGACCTTTTACTTGAAATTAAATGGTGAATGAAAAAATAATTGGTTTACTTCAATGTTCTATGCTATCTTCTTACACGAATATTTGCAAGTTGGCTAGAAACAGGCTGAAACAATAAATAAATAAAACCTTTCAAGTAAAAAGAATTTTCCAAAGCTAATTATGACTCAGTTTTATAACATACATGCTATCCTCATTTGCTTCATTATTCTTGTAAAGAATGCCTTGTTCATGGTAAGAGTTCAATGGAAATCAACTGAATTAAACCAGTAGGTCCATATCAGCACCAGTAATTAGTGACATCCAGGACTAGGTCTGTCCACATCAGAGAGAGGCTTGTCCTGAAGGCTCCCCTTCAGAAAGGCACCTTCTGAACCGGGCAACTCCTTCTACACTCGGGTCGCTTTATTTGGCATCTAGAATCTCTTACCGTATTTCAGTCCAAATCCCAAACCTTCCCATGGGCTATATGTTTTAAAAGTTTGCAGGTTGTCTCTCACGACTTTGAAAGTTCAGGCTAAGTCAGCATTTCCCAACCTTGGCACTCTTGATATTGGGGCCCAGATGACTTTTTTTGGGGGAGGGGAGGGTCCTGTGCACTGTAGGATGTTTAGCAGCATCTCTGGCCTCCACCCACTAGATGCCAGTATACACTCCCCTCCACCCTGGCTGTAACAACCAAACACGTCTCCAGATATTGCCAACTGTCCCCTGGGGGGCAAAATCGACCCCAGTGGAGAACCATCGGTCTAGCTGACAAATTCTTCTTCAAACAAAAAATAATTCATTGTTGCTTCTTAAAGGAACTGAGGCCTCCATTTCTCATCAGTCCCTGAAAGAATGAGGGCCTGACTTTCTGAATACTGCTGCCTCTGAGCACTGAGGAGAGGGCCTGCCCAGGCAGCAAGCCAAACATCGTCAAGCCACCAACCAAGTAGAGGCTTCTACTCAACAACCCGCTCTATGTCACAGTTGCTTTAGTCAGAAGTTTTCTTTTTCTTTTTAATGCTCTCTCACTTGTCGTGTATGGCTGAGAAAACTGCAATTCAATCACAAAGTAGAAATACCACCATTTTTGCTAAACTCTCTAAACGCTAAAATAAGATGATAAAAAGTGAAAAGAACTTAACTTTCACATCCAAATTTAGACTTCAATTTTAAATTCTAGAGTTTCTACACTGAGAGACCACTCCAAGACAAAAACATATGGCAAAAAGAAGTGAATTTTAAGAGTGGCTTCTTATGAGTGGGGCCTTTCAGGATTATGCAACTCTAAATGCATAGAAGTGTGTGTGTGTGTGTGTGTGTGTGTGTGTGTGTTGGTTGGTGGAGGATGGTGCCCAGGGACAGCAGGCAGTGTGTAGAAAATGTCCAGCAGTCTCATTTTGTTCTGGCCATCATCAACAGCAAGGGAGTAGCAGCACTCTATTAAAAATTGCATTTCCAAAGATATGTCTTAGGAGAATTTACATTTGTGATTTCTATTGCCTCCAACTAAATAAATAAAAGTTTGAGGCCTTGTGGAGGAATAAGAATATTTCGGTGAAGTGATGGGTAACAGCCACACACGTAAGCTCATTTGACAGCTGAATAAAGCGCTTTCCAGAATAAATCAAGCTCACGCTCCAGCCCAGCGCTGGCCTCCTCTTCACACGGTGAGCAGCTATGTAAAAACATTCCAGGAAAAGTTTTCCATTAAACTGCTGAAGGAAACTAGGTAACTTTGAATCAACCAAGAAAAGTTCAATTTCAGGAGTAACATCATCAAATGTGGAGGTGCCACTCCAACAGAAGAGCCACGTTTAAATCATTCCAGGGTTAGCTTGGCTGCATCACTCTGAGATAGTGGAAAACTGGCTTTTTTTCTTTCTCTTTCAACTAGGAATTTGCATCTTGAATGTAAACTTGATCTTCGTAATGGAGCCAATTGGGTCATACTTTTCCTTTAGAAGAAATCCACATTTTGACATATTGAGGGTTTTATTTCTTATCTTATTACAATATGTCAAAGGCTGGTTTAAGTAAAAATACCTCACTTCACTTCAGTTCTTGCGACCAGGCTGGGACATGATAACTCAGAATCAGCTCCCCCTACAGCTTCTATGTTAATCTGAATAAGTTTATCCATTCAGCTGCACTTTCAGAAGGCACAGGTTTGTGGAAGGAAACCATGACATCCCATGGAATCAGATTTGACCCCAAATGATTTACTTTTTGTCTTAAAAAAAGCCACAGAAACTATGAGGGACCTTTAATAGATTTTTAAAAGGTGTGCAAAAACATTATTAGGGGATATAAAAGAAGATCTAATTATATGTAGAGATACACCGTGTATACAAATGGAAGGTTCAATATAGTGAACCCATTGACTATCATGAAACTTATTCTGTAAATTCACTGTAATCCCACTCAAAATGCTAACAAGGATGTTTGTGGAACATGAAAAGCTGATTCCAAAAGGAAAAAATGAGGAATATCTCAGATACTTTTAAAGAAGAGCAAGAAGAGAAAACTTCTCCTAGGAGATACCCAGGCTTTCTATAAATCTATAGTAATTAGGACAGCGTAGTCTTAGCACATGGATGGCAAAACAGACCCAAGGAACAGACTGGAGTCCAGAGATGTACACGCATGTACAGGAGGGAAATTTAATCCATGAGAGATGGTATTATATAAAAATCAGTGGGGAAAGGATTAAGTATGTGGTGGTTTCTATATAGGAAATATAAAATAAAAATAGATTTCTACCTCGTTCTATACCAAAAAACTAAAATCCCAATGGAAGAAACACTGAAAATGAAAAGCCTACTTTAAAAATAAACTTTATAAGAAAATATAGAAGAATATAAGAACATCTTCATGACCTTGGAGACAGGAACAATTTTAAAACAAGGCAAAAATAAAAGGCACAGATTATAAAAGAATAAAGGAAAAGGTTGATAATTAGGGCTTTATTACAACAAAAAAAAATTCAGTACAACAAAAGATGTGTTTAAAAGTTAAAAGATACGCCACAGAGAGGAAGATGATATTGACAACATATTTAACTAAGGATTAGTATCCAGAGTGTATAAAGAATTGCTACAAATCAATAAAAAAAAAACAAATAAGCATATAAATGAAAGAGAAAACCCAAATGGCCAATAACCTACCAAAAAGTTTCAACTTCTCTACGAAAATTCAACATAAAAAATAATGAAATACCACTTCATACCTACCAGAGTTTTGAAAAATTAAACCCTATGATAATACCAAATGCTGGTGAAGATACTGAGAAACTAGAATGCTCACACACTACTGGTGGGAGTATAAATTGATACCACTACTTGGGAAGCAGGGGTGACACTATACAATTTAAAGCCAGCTCCATGTGATGACAAGGTATTCATTTTGCTGACTAAATCATTACTTCACTCAACAAGATGACAAAAATTCCTCATTGAAGGAATAAAGGCAGATTATTACTACCTAAGTTCAAACAACACAAGAAGAAAAGTTAATTTGGCAAAAATAGTGTTATATCTATTTCTAAAAATTTTCAGGATAAAAACCAGAAATCACCCCAGGCCTTCAACCCTTCTCCAAACTTGCACTCCACTTAGAACACCGACTTGTCAACAGTTCACTAACTACTGTTAATTCAGACAATTCCTAAAACTCTATCTTCTTCAGGAAACTAACTGGGAGGAGGTCTCAACATCTTTTATATCCTTATACCCTGAAGCCAGAAAATATTCATACCGATCCTGTCCTGAATGAACACACAACATCTACAACTTCCTCTTTATTCACAAGCCCTCATGATGTACTTTCCATTTCCGAGGTGGATAATGGGGATGCCTTATCTTTGTAATCTCTTCAGCTACAACCATGTTTTTCATGTACCTATCTCATCTCTGATCAATTATTTTCAAAGTCCTTCTCAGACCTGCTGTGTCAATGTTTTCCACCTAAATAGAGGGTAGGAACCAGTGGTTTATGTATTCCCTAGCATAGCGCTACACGAAGGATTTAATAAATGCAAAAACCATAATGATTTAGAAGCAAGTCTATTTTCCGGACAGAAAACATCACCGAGTTTTAAAATAATGTTATTAATGTTGATCAAAAGCTGTCAGACATAAGAGCTCATACTGTATGATTCCATTTATATAAAGTGCAAAAACAGGCAAAACTACGTTGGCAGAAATTAGGAGTGATTACCCTTGGTGGGGGGTGCCTGAAAGGGAGCTTGCAGGGGATTCCTGAGGGGTTGGTAACGTTACGCTTCTTCATCTATGTACCGGTTAAGTTTGCAAAAATTTATCAAGCCGTGTGCTTATGACTTGCCCACTTTTGGTGTATATATTATATTTCAATAACAAATTTTAAAATTATTTTATAATATTCATGCCTCTTACAAAACATCTAAAAAAATCTGTGACAAAATATCATTATATAATAGAGCTCAAACCAGTTTTTGGTAATTCAGGACATGGCTTTGCAAAATGGTAATAATTCATGGAATGGCAACTCATCTCTTTAATGTTCTGAATTCTGTTTTACTTACCATGGAAACTGTCAGAGTATGCCACATGAGAAAACGTAAACAAAAATATAAAGTGCTACATCAAATAAAGTTATCTTAAGGGTTTGAATTTCTTTGCTAATTACAGCTCCATTCTTTGCTCCTCATGTGAAGGAACAGATGCCTGAACTTAAGCTGCCATTTTAAAATGCACCATTTAAACATTCTTTTCAGGGAGTCGCTGTGAAACACCACGTTCCTAAACCTAAAAGGGTGACCTGATGCACATACAAAATAGCAGATTTTCTAGGCTCCCTCTAACCTTCACTTCCAACGTTCCTGCTCTTTTTACACTAGAACTATTCTGCAAGTGTGCTCAGATCTCTTATACACACTGACTTAAGGTCTCCCTCTGAGGGGAGGAGTTAAGGCGGGGGGTAGTGGTTGGGGGTGGGACGGGGGGTAGGGAGATCAGTGGTTGTCAGAGCAACAAGGGGAAAATCAGTCCTTTCTCTTGCAAGTCCAGCATCTCTCAAACACGTGAAAAGGCATAATGAAGTCATGATCAGAGACCCTAAGGACAGAACAGAACATGCAGGAAGGTTGCCTTAAAGGCTTAATCTGGGTAGATTTGATTATAGCTAAGGAGATGAATTCTAAATTTGGAAAGGCCATCAAGTTAATTAAAGACGCTAAGAAATGGCACTAGATCCTTGATGTCTTTCTACTTAATGAAGAGAACAAAAGATGATGAAAACGATTTTAGGAAGCAAAACGAACTTCATATAGATTCAGTCCTTTCAGAGATAAAGTGCACTGACCATCAGAACAAGTTCCCAAGGAAAGCCAGGCACTCTCTATTCCCAGGGGTGTTTGGTCTCATTATTGGAATGGTTTAGGTACCATTTTATTCCAAAGAAAGAGTGAATTAGGTGCTCTGCAAGGCTCCCTATTAGATCTCCAGATTCTCTGATGATGCTGAACAAAGGTAAAAAAACAAAACTTCCTTCAGCTAGAAAAATCAAGCCTCCCTTTCGGAAGGATAACACCTTTTTAACCAGAGATCTTCCCAGTCTGCAGATGTGCTCACCAAGTCCTCAATGATGCCACTATTCAGATTTTATAATACTGTGAAGCACAAACCGTTTTCAATTCCTCGCTCTAAAGCAGTGGTTCTCAACATGAGGCAATTTTGCCCCCCAATGGCTGTCATTTGGCAATGTCTGGAGACATTTTTGGTTGTCACAACTAGGGGAGTGTTCCCGGAATGTAGTGGGTAGAGGCCAGGGATGCTGCTAAACATCCTACAGTGCACAGAACAGCCCCTCACGACAAAGAATATCCAGCCCAAAATGTCAATAGTGCTGAGGTTGAGAAACCTTGCTCTTAAAGTACACTTGGAAGGGAAGGAAAGGAGACTTCTTTTATTTCAGTATCTGTCTCCAGCTGCTCCAAAGAAGAAAGTAGAATTTAACAGTCCTACAGAAAACAAATAAATACACAAGTAAATACTAAGCAATAACTCTAACTCAAGATGATTTCCAATACATCTTATCACATCAAGTTCAAATATACTGAGTTATACACAGCCATTAATACTAAAATTCAAAAGATCAGATTTAAATACTTTTTCCTTTGGCAGATTTTTTTTTCTAACCAAATAAGCAATTTTTACTTCTAGACATTAAAATCCTATTTTCTGATTACTAGAAAATGTACTCCTTTTTTATGTGGTAAGCTCATCCATCAGATGTAATTATCAGATGTAAGTATCAACCTACTAAAATAAATTTTAAAATAAATGGTCAAGATTGATCAAGAAAAATAAAGAATACAAATTACCTACATCACTAGGAATGAACAGGGGAACATCATTACAGATCCTACAGACAACAGGATTAAACAGATAATACAAGAATATTATGAATAACTGTATTCCAATAAAGTTATTCACTTAGATAAAATGGAAAAAGTCCTTGAAAAACACAACTTATCCAGACTGAAACAAAGAGAAAGAGGAACTCTGAATAGTACTATCTCTGTTAAAGAAATATAATTCAGAATTTAAAACATTTCCACGAAGAAAACTCCAGACCCAGATAGCTTCACTGGTAAATTATTTCAAATATTTAAGGAAGAAATAATGCCACTTTTAAAATTAATAAGCAAATAAATAGATAGACAAGGACTGGATTCCATTTCAATGCCTAACCCCTCTGGAGTCACACCAAAGATCACCCTTTCCATCCCAGAAAGGCTCACACTTCCTTCCTTCTCCACTTTATCTTTTGAAAGGGAAGAGGCAATAGTCAACCTTTAAAACATTTTTGCAAGATTCATTTATATGTGTCAATTTGTAATCAATTAAAATTTGTTACTCCCCATCTGACTTTCAGTGCCCCTCCCCCATCTTATTTTCTACTTTTCCCCACACTCATTCTCTGCTATGGCCAGGCCAGTTTCTTCAGGATCCCACCAGTATACCTTGCTCCCTCCTACTTCTCTTCCATGTGTACCCTAATCCTTTCCACCATTCTCGACACACCTCAAATCCAATTCTCCACCAGAAGCTTCAAATAAGCTACAAGGTCTCACCCCTCTTAGAGCTCCTTCTAGACTTTTATTTAGAATTTTACAATCAGACATTAATTATTCTTTTACTTCTGGATTAGACTGTCATTCCCTCCAGCGGTCACTTCCCTGTTTAAAATCCCTTCTTGATTTTCTCTGACCAAGAGGGTAATGATCAAGTTCTTTCCTGGCTCTTCACTGTCTGGCCTTGCCTCTCTTCTAGCCTCAGTCTCCTCAATCTGTAGGGGATTCAGGCCATGCCCAGCTCCTCAACATGCCCAAGCAGCAGCCTCTGCCATGCCTCCTGCTTTGGCACATCTGTACCCAGAGCCTGGAATGTCCTCTCCCAGACATTCTGACCCCTGTCATCCCACTCATCCTTCAAGACTCAGATCAAAGGTAACTGCCTCCCTAGCGAATCCCTTTCTGAAATACCACCCCACCCCCTTTTTTCCTCAGACAGAGGAAAATATTCTACAGGACCTTATACTCACTTCTATTTTAATTGTTTATCTGCCTCTCTGAAATGACTGTGGTGATTTGAGGACAGGACTGGGTTTTATTTATTTGTTTATTTTTTGCTTCAAGACAGCAGAGTACTTGGCTCATCGGACTCTGTGAATGCCTACTGAGTGAGCAGCTGTCTTATTCTCCTCTGAGAGCCTTCACTGTGATGGGCATGTAACAGGAGCTCAAATGCTTACAGATTGGCACATGCTAGTTGCTTGGCATGGCGATAGGTACTCATTTAATTCAATTATACAAGGTGAGATTGGAAACACAAAACCGTTCTTACCTTTTAATCTTTAGGGCAATAATGAGTTTCACTGAAACAAAGTGTTTCACTACAAGCTTTCCTAAACTTCAAAAATCTGACAAGAAGAAAGTACTTTTCACCAGAGAGAGGAAACTATTTTATAACATCAAAAGAAAAAAGCTAAAGGCAAAAAAAAGTAATGAAATAACATTCAAACTGCTTTTTAAATTGTTTTTGTGTCTGTGTATGCCTACAGCAATCGAATTACTTTTAAAGTGACTTCAAGCTCTGAAATTCTGTTACTCTGTGAAAATCTGTGCTAAAGTATTAATATTATTAAAGAATAATGCCATTTGCCCAATTAATTTAGTATATATAGTTTATCACAGAGTTTGTAATACATAAATAAATATAATTTTACAGATCTTGAAATCCATACATTTATAATGTAGGCAGGCCTTAATACAATGCATTTTATATGATAAAACACTTATCCTTTCAACAAATATTTGTGAAGCACTTACAATACACCAATTATTTGAATGAATACTGGGATACAACAATGAATAAAACAATCCTGGCTTTTGACGAGTTTGGTATTTGAACAGAAAAGAAGGCATATTAAACACACTAACAAGCCAGCTAATAGTACCTGAAAAATCACGTGAAAAGTATTAAATGGGGGGCCAGCCCGGTGGCCGGTGGCGCAAGCGCTTTAGTGCACTCGCTCCGCTGCGGCGGCCCGGGGTTCGCCAGTTCGGATCCCAGGCGTACACCGACGCACTGCTTGGCAAGCCATGCTGTGGTGGCATCCCACATAAAGTGGAGGAAGATGGGCACGGATGTTAGCCCAGGGCCAGTCTTCCTCAGCAAAAAAAAAAAAAAAAAAAGAGGAGGATTGGCAGATGTTAGCACAGGTCTTCCTCACAAAAAAAAAAAGTATTAAATGGATGTTATTGGCTCAAAAACACAGTAGAAGCTCTCTTACCAATGTTCACCTAATGGACACATCCAATCACCCCATATTCTCTATTCTTTTTGTAAACCACATTGACCACTGTCCACAGAACTTGGCTTCTAGGCTATTCTCCAGGACATCTATATACTACTTCTTCCCCCAGTTGAATTGTGTCTCTAACAAGAGTCCATTGTGTTTGTTCCCAACCTGTTTATGCCAGTTGTACTTGTTATTTTAATTATGAAATTTAATTCAATATTACCCAAACTAATAAAATAACGAGTGCCAAAAAAAAAGAGTTTTTATTTCTTTGAAAACCAAGTTAATCGCTTTGGAAAGTCTTAACAAAGATGAGTCACTTGGAAAAATAGTTGCCAAAAAAAGTATGGGCAAGGGGAATGGGGTAGGTGATATAAAAGGATTCTGCACACAGATTGGTTCCCAATGCCTTTAAGTTCTCATTGTACTTTAAAAGAATCTGAAACTGGAAATCAGAAGCCAATGAAATTTGGCTGTGATTTATACATAAGAAAGACTTCGCGGAATCCAATTAAGGCTCACATTCAAAGCAAAGACCTTGACTCTACAACAAAATATTGGCAAATTAGTGTTTAAAGTTAAATAAACTGTTTAATACACATAGGTGGCACTTTTTATGATTCACCACTTTGGCATTTTTAATAAACCATCTAACTGCTTGGGCCCAGATGCAGCAGATAAGGATTTTCTCTAAGGAACCCTTCTTGGAGGAGCCAAGTGCTGTGGGCAACAGCTTTTGCTGGAGCAAAAATATACAAATAATTAATTACTTCCTATTTGTCACAAACAATACTCTGTGCTATTGGACTATGAGGTTTACTCAAAATTTCAGTCTGCATCCTGAGACTTGAAGAGAGCTCTCGCTAAGACGGGAGGGTGGGCTCCTTACTCGATCTTTACACTCAGAGGGAGGGAGGCTGGAGCATTCTGGGACTACTTCTGCTCAGCTATTCATCAGGATACCATTCCCTTGTCCTCAGTTACATCTGAATGCCTGAGCAAACTTCCATAACCAAACGTTGTACGCATGGGTCCTCAGTGTGCTTCCTTCTGAGTCTAGCCTCTGAAGGTGGCCTGGGCCCTGTGTGGGGCGAGGAAAGGCTCTCTGGAGCGGGCAGCTCTAAAGAGAAGAGGGCAGGAGAAGCCCAAGCTGGAAGCACTAAAGAGGGGAACACGACAGCTTCCACCACCAGCCTCCTTGGAGAAGGGCCAATCAACCTGTTGTCGGGCCCGTCAAGATGCCAGCTATTCAATGCAACTACAAATGATGCCTATGATGTGGCTTCACGGAAACAAGTAGTTTTTAAACCATTAGGGAGCTGTTTTCTCATGTTTTTCGAGCATAACATTACCCTCTCTTTTTTCTAAATTACATCCTTTTAGATCTGTAAGGGCCCAAAGAAATAATTTCAGCAAATCCTTTTATTTTGTAGTAAATTGAGATTACGAAGAGAAAACGATTTACGCAAGACCACGTAGCAAGTTAGTGGAAATGCTGGGGCAGGGCTCCGGGCCTCTGGCTTGCCCTGCTTTTCCTCTATTTTCTGACCCTGGGGACTATCAGCAGCACCACCACCACTACCACCTGGGGGCCTGCTAGAAACTCAGGCCCCACCCAGCCCCACTGAATCAGAAACCACTTTTTTAACAAGATTGCCAGATGACTTGTATGCGCATTACAGTTAAAGAACTGCTCTAAATAGTTTTTTTAATGCTATTTAGTGAAATGATGCACCGTGTTTAAATTCATAATCCTTACAAAAACTTCCTTACTACAAAATGGATCAAAACAATTACGCAGCTGTTTTGCTGTATCTGATCATTTCACATATAATTTTGATGTAAAATTATAGGCAACTAATGAAAAAATCAGCATTTCTTTCTAGATACATGAACTACATTAAAGCAGACTGGATATTCCACAAATGCCTTATAAGAAGTTATTGCATTGAATCCATTTAGTTGCTATGTCTTAGGCCTATGAATAAGGTAACAGAATCAAAATTCTGCTAGGCAGTGTCAGTTTCCATCAGAAGAAATCAGAGTAACACTGAGAATGTGTGGGTGCCTGCACTGGCCACACACAACGGCCAAATGAGGAACTCTTCAGCCAGTGAAATAATTAGTTTCAACACCCTCATTTAGGTGGTGTACTACATACAAGCAATACATCAACATCTTCCCATTGTGCAAAACAACCAAAGTTACTCAGTAGTCAAACACACTTCAAACATCAATTGGCTCATTGCATTTACATGAAATGTCCAGAATAGGCAAACACATAGAGAGAGAAAGTAGATTAGTGGTTGCCAGGGGCTGGGAGGAGGGAGGAATGGGGAGTGACTGCTAATGGGTACAGGGTTTCTTTTTGAGAGGACGACAATATTTTAACATTAGATAGTGGTGGTGGTTGCACAACTCTGAATATACTAAAAATCACTGACTGTTCACAAACGTGTAAATTGCATGGCATGTGAATTATATCTCAACAAAGCCATAAAAAAAATCAATTGGCGCAACAATAAAAAATCTTTTCTTTTAAGATGCATTGAAAGATAAAATTTT
This sequence comes from Ceratotherium simum simum, assembly GCF_057802395.1. NCBI lineage: Eukaryota > Metazoa > Chordata > Mammalia > Perissodactyla > Rhinocerotidae > Ceratotherium > Ceratotherium simum. The sequence continues at coordinate 118,694,855 of NC_141940.1, read as the reverse complement.
GCACAATGCCACTGCTCATTATTTTATTTTTCAACTTAAAGATTTTGAATACCTTAAAATTTGAGTCCAAAGGGGCTTTTATTTCCACAAACCTCACCCATTTTACCAGTAAATTAACTGATACCAGGTTAAGGAAGTGACTTGTATAAGAACCACTCAACTCAGTGGACCAATGGTTTGAATTTTCCCAACATTAAATTATTTCAATTAATACATTCATAAGGGTTTGTTCGGTAATTGAATACATCTGGCAAAATAAAACCAGTTCATGGCCCTGTAGTGTATTTACTAAGAATCTACCAAAGGAAATCAGTATGTTTCCTTTTTGGCATGAAGGGGACTTTTTTTTAATGTAAAAACTAAAACCAAGGATACTGCCAGAACCAGTGAGGTATGTACAAATTAACATAAACTGGCAATTGAAGTGTAGAACCAACAATTGTCCAAGACACAGAGTACTTCCTTGAGAACAGGCCTCTGGTTTGGGCATCTGCTTCATGAGAACTGCATCTAACTTCCACACCTATTTAAAAATAAAGCCTGCTCCCAATTAAGCCCAGAGTATTGTGAAAGCCATTGTGAAGACAGTCCCCATTTAGCAATTCGACACTCCGTTTCTAACCCGTACAAATCCGAATGCCTAGTGTTAAAAAACCAGAAATGACTTTATTTCAGGAAAATTAGTTAGTGCTTTCTTCAATACTGCACTTCTGTGTAACCTCAACATCTTTGTGCCAAGCATTGCCACAAGAATTACAGGCTGAGTGGCAGCCATCTAATTTTTGTGTACGAATCTCATTTAAAAGGGAGCATTGAGTGATGCGACTACTCACTGCAGGGGCATTAAGAGAAGTAGGAACCAGAGTTACAGGTCACCCAATTCTGCCCTTTCTAGAAGGACCTTATCCTAGCTCTCTCCTAACTTTTTGGTAAGAAATTTTCCTGTTGAATTCAGGGGTCTTATTTCCTTTCATATTTTGATCACCTAGTAAATTAAAAAAAAAAAAGATTTAACTATAAAATTCTTTGCACTTCCTTTTAAATGCAAAATAATGTGCCATCCTGGGGCCGGCCGGTGGCGCAAGTGGTTAGGTGCGCGCGCTTGGCAGCCAGGGGTTCGCTGGTTCGGATCCCAGTCACGCAACGACGCACCGCTTGGCAAGCCGTGCTGTGGCAGCGTCCCATATAAAGTGGAGGAAGATGGGCAAGGATGTTAGCCCAGGGCCAGTCTTCCTCAGCAAAAAGAGGAGGATTGGCAGATGTTAGCTCAGGGCGGATCTTCCTCACACACACACACAAAAAACAATAATGTGTCCTCCTTACTACCCCTCGCCAAAATTTTAATCGATACAAAATTACCCCCTATGCGCGCGCGCACACACACACACACACACACACACACCAGCCACACACTCAGCAGAGGTAATGTAGGATGGGGGTAGGGGGCCAGGGATGGGGGTTGGGGGGATGGGCAGGGACTTCCCAAGCCCTCGCTATTAGCCGGCAGTGGTTAAACCCACTGACTTCCTCATCAGGAATGCTTCGGAGAGGCTCTTCAGTCTTTGTGGCTTTCGTGGAGCTTGTGGCTGGAGTCTGCCACTAGAGGATAATCGAGCAGGGAGAGAAAACCCTTTCCCAAGCCCAGCTCTCAGACATTCCCAGGGGTGCAGCGGAATTCCACGAACTCTTTACGAGTTTTCCTTGCGATACAGTCCCCATTTAACGACATGTCGCTGACAGTAGCATTTCGAGGGTGTTAGGAGGTGACAGAAAGAATCCTACAGCCACTTAACATCCGCCACCAGCTAGGTTGGAGATTTTCAATCTCCAGATCTGGGTTTTCACCGTTACGATCTCCCAAATGCTTTGGAACCCGCTTGGCACACCGTCTCCACCTGCGCCCAGGTCCGCATTTTGATAGTTGGAACAGGGGACAAAGAAAGGAGACTCACCCTCTGTCCCATCCTGTCCCTCTCCCCTCCCACCTTCCTGCTTTCAAGGGTCATGGTTCCCAAATGAGCTCTCGGAAGACCCGAGGCTTGGGGAACTGGGCGTTTGTTTAATGTGGGTTTAAGGCGAAAAGGACCACGGCATAGTGGGACAGGACCGGACTCCGAGCTGGGAGCTCGGGCGACAGCAGAGCGTCCCGGGAAATGGGCAAGAAGCTACTCTCTACCACCCCCTTCAAATAAAGCAGGAGCCCGCAGCCCGGGACGCTCCGTCGGCTCTCTCTGCAACCCCTCCCGGGACCCGCCCGGGGAGGGGTGCAGGTTGAGCGCAGCCGGGTGGGGACGCCGCGAGGACAGGGCAGAGACGCGCACCTGGGCGTTCCGGACACCTGTGCCGCGCCCCTCCCACCTCCAGCCTCCGCCCCCCGGGCCCGGCCCCGAGGCGGAGGTGCCCCAGGAAGGCCCACCTGGGCGGGGGTGGGGCGGGCCCCTCGGCAGAGCGCGCCCCTCCCGGAGTCGGGGCGCGAGGCCGTGGCCGTGGCGCGGGGCCAGCGCGCTCGCTTACCCATGGCTGGAGACGGGCGGGAGGGGCGCGGGCTGCGGGCGCTCGGGCTCCCCGGGGACCGGCAGAGCCGGGGGCACAAGTTTGCAGGTCCGGCGGGCACGTGCGCGGGCCGGGCTCCGGGCGGGCTGCGCTGGGCTGCCGGGCTGGCTCCTCGCTCCTCGCTCCTCGCTCCGGGGCCGGGGTGGGAGCGCGGCGGGCTCCGCCTGCACTGGGGGCCGGCCGCGCCGAGAGGGGCCCTGACGTCAGCGCCGGGGGCTTTGTGCGCCCGCAGCGAGGGCCCGCACGGGGCAGCGGGCGCGCCGGGGCGGCCGGCAATGCTCGCGGCTTCCTCTGGGACCCCCGAGTGAGCGCCTAGGGGCGCGGAAGCCGGAAAAGCCAGCTCAGGGATGGGGAGAGAGGGGAGCCGGGGGGCTTCCAGGATCTCGCAGATGCCGATCGGCGTCCCAGAAGAGAACTGTTACAGCAGGAGGGGGCTTTGCGGTCTTAGTCTTCACCCACTGTGCAGATAAAGAAACTGAGGCCCAAAACGCTGACCCAAGGACACCCAGTGTTTGGCAGAGTTGCCCCTATCCACAGTCCCTGATCCTTTTGTTCACATATGGACTGCGGGCAGTTACTTAGTTCAGTGGGTCTCAACCCTGGTTGCATATTAGAATCGGCTGGGGAGCTTTTAAAACCCGATTTCATCAGGACCTCGGCGGGTGGGACCGAGGGATCGGGCCTCAAAAGCTTCCTCAGGCGATTCCAGCGTGTATCCTAGGTTGCCTGCACTGACTTGAGTTACTTGTGGGTAACAAATGACTTAAGGGCACAGGCGGCAGTCTCCAATCTGAGGCAGTGACAGATTCGGTGGTGTCCGTAATCAGCCCGCCTGATCCCTGGAAGCCCACCCCTGGCAGGCTCTGGGAGACTTTGCAGACTCGCCCCAGTCACCGCTTCTCCCGCTGCTCAGGCCTCGCGCTTGAGCCTATAAGGGAATTAGTGCTTTAACAGCGTCCAAGGCCGAAAGTCTTTCTGTCGCCTTAGAGAATTTTCCTGTCTCCAAAGGTGTTGCAAAAGCTCTGAGACCCTTGCGGTTTTTCTATGGCTGGTGGTTTCTGAGACATATCTGAGCCCAACGTTACCCGCTGATAGTTTGTGTGTGCTTTTCCATTGTTTTGAAAATACCTACATCGTGTTACTTGAACAGAGGGTTACATAAACAGTAACTGTAGATAGTACACTCAAGGGACATTTAAGCCAGAAGAGAGAGGCTTTAGGACTGAGAAAGGGCGCAAGAGGCAAACATTTCATCTATTGAAATTGATTGGATTAGGAAAGATTTTATCAAGGCAGAGCTCTAGAAAGCCTAATAATATTTTGCGTAAAAGGACAGAGATTTGTGCTAGTCGGATCACTGGCTCATTTTCACAATCCCGCAGGAACAGTCATTGCTAACCAATCTTCAGGCAGTAATAAAACAGCAGGGGGCTCATAGGTTTAACTTTTTGTCCTCCTGTTACAGGAAAGGAATGCATTTGAATGAGGTCTGAATGCACGTGTGTGCAGGAATCCGACTGCGGGTGACAATGGCTGAGACTGCCTGCAAAGGGCAGAGAGAGAAAGGTGGAAGTGGCGAGGGCAATGAGGAATCCATTGGAAGTCCTGTGTAGGGAAGAGCGTCTGGTTTGGTTGGGTCCTACATCTTGGGAGGCTCCTAGGAGACAGTGAAAACAACAGAAGGGGACTTGCGCATGACAATCCGAAATAGTATTTTGGCAAGATATAACCTCACTCAGCCACTCTGGAAGCAAGAACTCTAAGGTTTTGTGCACTGAGATGCAAGTAAGCCCTTTGGTCCACTTTCTGTCATTCCCTAGAAGTCTCAGATTTTTTTTTTTTTAACCAAAGAAAAGAAATAACAGCTGTCCAAATACTGGAGCTGGTCACAATGGGATGCTGTGATAAAAACCAAGTTATAGCAATTGTGTACACAATGTCAAAGGAAAGCCTCATTTTAATAGAAGTTTCTACTCACTTCGGAAATGTCATGGACTGATTTCAACAAGCAATTGTTCCTAAAACCCTTCAGAAAAACAAAACAGCAGTTGGGAATTAGCAAGGCTACTGCAGCCAGGGTGCAGAAGATGGCTAATATGCATATTCCACTTTAGTCAGAGAAATGCTATTTTAAAATAATAAACAATTTTTCTCATATTAAGTAACTAAAATCTTTAAAAAATAAAGCAAGACTACCTTGCAGATGGGGTAGTAAATTGGTAGAGCCTTTCTGGAAAGCTATTTGGCAGTATGTATCAAGAGACTTAAAAATACTCATAGCCTTGGACCTAATCATCCTGCTTCTGGGACTCTCTCCTAAGTAAATAACGACCATTTCAGTCAAAATTAATGTAAAAAGATGTTTGTCACAGAGCAAGATGTAATAGCAAACAAAACAATAAAAACAAGAAAGGAAGCAACAACTGTTCAGTAAAAGGGAAGTAGTTGTATAAATTATTGCTGATCTAGCTCAGTGGTTCTCAGCTGTGGATGACATGTGGAATGTCTGGACACAGTTTTAGTTGTCACCCCTGGGGAGGGGGTGCTACTGGCATCTGGTTGGTCGAGGCCAGAGATGCTGTTCAACATCCCACAGTGCACAGGGCAGCCCCCACTGCAACAAAGAACAATCTAGCCCCAAATGTCAATAGTGCCAAGGTTGAGAAACCCTGATCTATATGATCCTATATCACACGGCCTTGTTTGTAAAGAATTATGTGGGAAAATGCTCAGAGATTTTGTTTTTTTTTTTTAAAGAAGAATAAAAAGCTGAATGTACAATATAATCCTAGTCATATTTGAATGTACATATACACGTATTAAGAAAGACTGAAAGAAAATACACTATGATAGAGACTATCACTTATTCACCAAACATGTATCTTCTATCTGGCCACACAGCCAGACTACATTTCCCAGACTTCTTAGCAGTTAGGTGGGGCTAAGTGATTGAGTTCTAGCCAATGAGGTCAGAAGTGACGTCTACCTCTTCCAGGCCTTACCCATAAAACCTCCAACACATGTGCTTCTACCTGTTTTCCCTTTCTCTCAACTGGAAAGTGACGATGACACCCAGGGTGCCTTCTGGAAACCACATGTTGAAGATGGAATCGACACTGCCAGCCTGGGTCACCGAATGACTTTGTGGAGCAGAGGCTCACTCCTCCCTGCTACACTGCCAGCCTGGAACTGACTCAGACGCTTATGTGAACCAGAAATATACTGCTGTTATATTTGAGCCATTATATATTTTGGGGCTTATTTGTTATAGCAGTGGTCCTACCCTTACTAATGTATCACTATATTAACATATACCAAAATATTAACAGAGTTTGTCTCTGGGATTAATGAAATTTTTAGTTGTAGTTTTATACCCTTTTCTGTTTTCCCAGACTTTTACAATGAGCAAGAATTGCTTTTATAATCAGGAAAAAGTATATAGTTGTACCTTACTCCACGGTAGAGAAAGCCTCCTAAAAATTTGATTTTAAACTATAAATGAAATCACATTTCCAACTGATTTTATACAATTTGACTGAGATCTTACTGACCCTCAATGCCTCATCTAGGAGTACAAACTAATTATAAACTGTAAGGACACATTTTGTCTGCTCTGATCTTTTGGGGAGCATTTAATCACATGTGTGCACCTCACTTCTTCCTGTTTCATAATTACTCGTGAGTCTCATCTCTCCAGCAAAAATCTCCTGATAGGAAGAATCCTGGCTTGATGTTTGATTCTTAAAATCTCCTCTCTGCTTCTTTCTTACTTTAGTTACTTTCCCAGCACAGCAGGCACAATTTCTATAAGCCTTTTTTCTTGTCTCTCAGAAGGATGGCTGCTTTCTCAAACTAAGGGAAAGTCCATAAATTGGTTTTCAACTTTTATAGTCACCTTATGGACAAAGCGAAAAAAAAAAAAAAAAAAAAGACAGCTCTGTTTGCAGAACTAAATGAAAATGTGAGCAAACCTTGACAGTGTTTGAATATGCCCACAAAAGCGTAGCTGACACCAAGTGGGACGTGGGAGATTGAGAATGGAAAAGCAGCACCACTAATGTCCTCAGTGGCTCAAGTGGGGGTCAGAAGATACTGTCAAAATTTGATGGAAAAAGAAATAGAGATTTGAGTGGAGGGATAATGTAAGTGACAAATCCTCATCTTTCATGTCAAGGACTCAGTAGATATTGTCTAAAGTTGATAAATCAAGAAAGAGAATTGAGCATATTATCAAGATTAGAACCATTGTTCCCACCCACATCAGATCCGATGTTGTTTATAAACAAACATTTATCATGCCCCTTTGGTTCTCCACAAATGAAATCTAAATTAAAGAAAAGATCAATGTAACTCCCCAATTATGATATAAAGGAGAAATGAAAGTAATTGACAATGAATAGTGTTTATCTCGATGGGTAAATACTCAGGCACAATTACACTGGAAGATGTAATGAAGTCATCCAATAAGCAACTGAGCTGTAGAATTAGCATGAGTGGGACAACTAAGATGCCAACCAATTGAGATGTGTTGTACTGGTCATTCAAATACCAAGAGTGGCCTTGCCATCAGTGTTGTGAAGTTCCAAAATGGTGAACAACTTGGTAAAGTTCCAAGTTCCTTAAAACCACCCCAAAAATAGGCTGGCCCTGTGGCCTAGTGGTTAAGTTCAGTGCTCTCCGCTTTGGCGGCCTGGGTTCAGTTCCTGGGCACAGACCTACACCACTTGTCTATCAGTGGCCATGCTGTGACGGTGGCTCACGTACAAAATAGAGGAAGATTGGCAACAGATGTTAGCTCAGGGTGAATCTTCCTCAGCAAAAAGAAAAAAACAACACCCCAAAATATGTTGTGTTTATGTGTAAGATGGACTTATTTTTTAGGCGCCGATAACTAGAAGCAGATTTTTCATCTATATAAATGTCCAGGGGACATTAAAAAATCCATCAAGGAATGGAGAAATGTCTTCATTGTGGGAGACTCTCCTGTGCATTGCAGGAGGCCTGTCACCCCCTCCCCGGGCCACTAAATGTCAATAGTGCTCCCTCCCCATCACGGTGACAACCAAAAATGTCCAGGCCAATATCCAAACTGCCTCACCTCTACTAGTCTAGATTGTGGAAGTGCCTCCAGAAGAACTCAAACAAGAAACAGTTAAAAGAGATTGCCTGTGGGAGTGAGGCCACCAGTCGGGAGAGGAGGGCCGGGAGACCGGTTTTCATCAAGCCCTACTATTCTATGTTTTATCACATGTATGTGTTATTTATAGATATAGATATATTTAAATAAAGCACCTGTGTCCATTGGGTGTTAAGCCCTGTGCCTTCTGGGCTCCCGAGACCTTATTCCAGACATACCCCATCTGTAAAATGGGTATAATCATAGTCCCTACCTTATACAATTGTAGGGATTAAAGGAGATGATATTTGTAAGGCACTTACCATTTGGGGCTCAATAATTGGTAGCTATTGATGTGATGTTGTTGCTGGTGATGTTATCGTTATCTCTGCTTTTTACCCTGGGCTATCTGAGGAGTCCCTGGGGTAGCCAGAAAGCAGCTTTAGGGCGAGGGCATTCCAAGACTTTGCAGTGCAAAAAGGAATGGAAGTGTATGGTCCAACATTGTGCCTTATTTTCTTTTAGGCGGGCCGGGGAGCCCTCACTTGGCTCTGCAGCTGTGGGGGATGCAGGGTGGAAGGAAATTGTTTATTTCCATTCTTCTATTATACTGTGTTTTATTTGTTTGTTTGTGTACTTATTGGTGGGGGATGGGGGTCAGGTGGCCTTGAGTAGTAAGCAAATAGAAAATAGCCCAAGGTAGCAAGAAACCACCAGAAATGAACAAAAATAACTTTCTTATGTGGTTGGACAGTTCATTATTAGAAAAAAAACAATTTGAGTTCAAATGCACACCTTTTAAGACTGCAAATGCCCCCTTGAGCGTGAGTCTAGATGGTTTTCTAAATGCGTACAGGCCATCAGCCATCCTGAGAGCAGGCAAGTTGAGTGGAGGCAGGACACACGGACAGCACAGTGTATAGCATAGAGCTCTGTAAGGCAGGGGCAGTCAGCGCATGGCCTGGGGGCAGCGGGGATCGGAGGGGGATATATTGCAGCCCAGCAGACCTACAAGGAAGGGCTGCTTGGATCTTGGAGAGGAAGCTGAGATAAAGATTAAAGCAGGTCCAGGATGATCAGCTTTGCCTTCTACGTTTCACTGTGTTCAACTTTGGGATGGAAGAAGAGAAGATGCTATTGTTTAATAGATGTTTAAGGGGCTAATTACCCCCCCCGGGGGGGGGTAGAAAACAGAGGTCTTCGTGACTCTTCAAGTGGCTCTTCCAGTCACCTGCTGGTGATAGATGGAGGTGTCCCGGCTCTCAGCGCCCCTGTTCCCCAAGAACCTTCCTGAGCCTCTGGGTTGAGGACCCAAGGTTCCCTCTTACACTTTCCTGGTTATTTTATTGCGTCCTGGCCTTTCCTCGTGTTTCCTTAGATGAGGAAGCTGGGTCTTGGAGATATTAGGTCATGTGTCCCGGGTCACACACTGAGTACATGGCAAATCTAGATTTAGATTTGAGCCCAGCTCTATCTGGTCCAAGCTCTCTCCACTCCACCACATTACCGTCAGTAGAAAATGTTTCTGCTTATAAGATTGCTGGTCTGGGCAATAAGGAACAAGTGCACGTCCTCAGCCAGGGGTCTGTTCTGCGGCCCTGTTTCAGAATCAGTCTCCAGGTCAGCTGTGGCTTGGAGAACGGGGAACATGGCTACCTGCGGCTGCGTGTCATAGAGAATCGCAGGCTAGAAGTGAGGAGGATGCAGGCAAAACAGAACACAGCAGCAGCCCAGGGGGCTCTGGATTTCAAAGCTGACTGAAAGTAGATCCTGGCTTTAAAACACAGGTCATTTCATGCAGTCTTTTTGTGAGGCAGAGCAATGGGCAAGTGATTTTTCTGTGGTTTGTACTGAGCATTTCAATCCACAAGTCTGGGCTATGTCCACCTCTAATGCTTGTGTCTTTCACGGGACACTGTACTTTGGGACTGTGGCTGAGTTACCCACATACATGAATCTAGATGCGAGTTTACAGCGGGGCATCAGGAACTCACAACGAACACCAAAGAATACAGCTAACTGACAGCCTGTCCTTGATTTTGCAGATGAAATTTAAAATGGAACCATGTGCAGAGCTCAAAATTATTTCATTATTAGCCCATCATTTTCATTAGCTGACAATGGTTTTTCTTACCCCTCCCGCACTTCCCATTTGCCTAGTAATAATGAATTTGGTAGCCTCTTGGAAAAAATTAAGTTGCTTTGGGCTAGAATTTTCCTTTCTCCGCTCCCAAGTGACTCTTGAAAATGTGTCACAGAATCTCTGAGTTAAAGAGAACTTTATAACTCATCCAGTCCAATCCTCCATGTTCAGGAAACTCTTGTGTCCTGTCCGTGGCTGTTAGCCATTCAGGTATATTTGAATAGTTCTCAGAACGGGGAGCTCACTACTATTGTTTCTCAACAAATGTGACTGTTAAAATGTTTTCCATCCCAACCTACTGTGTGCCTCCAACCTCCACCACCTATCCCCAGGGAGTCTTCTTTTATTCCAAGCTAGGTCAGCTCTTTGATTGTTCTTCAATTTTAAAAATCTCTCAGCATCCTGGTTGTCCTATGGTGGACATTCTCTAATTTTGCAAAGTTCCTCTTCAAGTGGGAGGTTCTAAATAAGATGTAAATCTCCAGCTGGTTAGGTTGGAACTCTTTCATCCCTTGAGTTGGAAACACTCTAAGTAATATATATGTTTGTTTGTTTTTCTTGAGGTAAAATACACACAACATAAAAGGAATCATTTTAAAGTGTAGAATTCAGTGGCATTTAGTACCTTCACAGTGCAGTGCAAACATCATCACTATCTAGTTCCAAAACATTTTCACCAGCCCACAAGGAAACTCTGTACCCATTAAGCAGTCACTCCTCATTCCCTTCCTCCCTCCAGCCTCAGGCAACTGCTCATCTACTTTCTGTCTCTATGAATGTGCCTATTCTGGACATTTCCTATAAATGGAATTATACAATAGGCGGCCTTTGTGTCTTGGCTTCTTTCACTTAGCATAATGTTGTAGCATGTACCCATACTTCATTCCTTTTTTATGGCTGAATAATATTCCATTGTATGGATATACTATAATTTGTTTGTCCATTCATTTATTGGACATTTGAGTTGTTTCCACTTTTTGGCTATTGTGAATAATGCTGCTATGAACACTGGTGCACAAGTATCTGTTCGAGTCCTTGCTGTAAATTCTTTTGGGTATATATATACCTAGTGGAATTGCTGGGTCATGTGGTAATTCTGTTTAATTTTTTGAAGAACTGCCATGCAGTCTTCCACAGTGGCTGCACCATTTTACATTTCCAACATCAGTGTCTGAGGGTTCCAATTTCTCCAGATCCTCCCCAATACTTGTTATTTTCCATTTTTTAAAATTATACCTGTCCTAGTGGCTGTGAAGTGGTATTGTAAGTAATCTATTTTTTAAGAGTTCCTTGACATGGCCTCCGAGGTCCTGTCTAGGCTGACCCTACTCTTCCACTGCATGCCCCTATTCTCCATGCTCCAGCATCACTGCTCTCACAGGCCATCTCCCCGCCCCCCACAGTGCAGGCCCTTTGCACATGCCGTTCCCACTGCCTCTTTGCCTGGCTAGAGCCCACTCATCTTTTGGCTTGCAACCTAAGCATCACTTCCTCCAGGAAGCCCTCTCTGACCTCCCCATTAGGTCAAATGCCCCAGTTGGGAATATCATCATGTTGTCCACTTCCCCTTCCCGGGACCTGCCACAGTTGCAATTTTACTTTGGATGATGTGAATATGTAACGTATGTTTTTCTCCTCTGTTGAGCCGTGACTATAGTGGGAGTAAATGAAAAAATGCTGATTAATTAATGAAAAACTTCGTGAGGAATGTGTGAGGCTTTGAACTTGTGGCTAACTGAAATCTGATAGTCTTTTGAACATGAGGTTTCTAAAGTCATGTCCCATCTCCTCCTTCCCAGGACTCTGTTCCTACAATAATAGTCTTCTGTCTCTCCTGTATCATCAATATCTCCCTTTTAACCTGATCGTTCCCACTGGCTCATACACATTCTAGCCACTGCCTTATTTTCCTGCTCCTTTTTTTTAGCGAAACCTTGGAAGAGTCGTCCATACTTGCCTGCGCTTCCTCACCTCTCACTCTCTGAAGCCCCTTCCAGTAAGCCTTGTGTCCCCATCATTCTGCTGAAACTGCTCATGTCAAGAACACAAATGATCGCCATGTGGCAAGATGGGACTCTTGCAGTGGAGGCCTCCGTTCTAGAAACACTTCTTATCTCGGCTTCCACGAACCCACACATTTCTGGTTTTTCTTCTACCTCACTGGTTGCAACTTTTCAGTCTTCTTTGTTACTACCTAAATTTATCTTGTCATGACTATGTTTATTTCTTATTGTCAGTTTCACTGTGGAAATTAGATGCTCCAGGTGGGCAGAAACCTTGTTTATCTTGATCATTGCTGTAACCTCCATGCACAGAACATATCAGATACTCAAGTTTTTATTAAGTGAATGAATATCTCCTCCATTTGAACTTATAAAATTTTTAACTTAAGGATGTTTAAAATTATTTTTTGTGTAAAAAATATCATGACATCTTATAAGGGTCGTTCTGAGTTTTGATTCTTCTACCTAACATATTAGCTACCCCTCCTAGTTTTGGTGAAGAATCCTTCTAAATTTTCAGCCATCTTGTGGATAAAAATATTGACTGTCTTTCTTCCTTCAGGTTGACCTCAACTCATTGATCAGCATTCTTTGAGCATGACTGTTTTTAGCCAGCTGAGTAATCCTTGATTGTGTTGACACCCACCACACATTTCTGCATGTTGTCCACAAGGAAACAACAACTTTTATTGTGGAAAAAGGCCATCGTCTGTTTAGCGTATACAAAGTTCTAGGTGGATTCAGCTGTTCAGCTGGGGCAGGCACCTGTCAACACGGTGATTTCCAAAATGCACCATGAACAAGGCCCATCTAAACCCCAGAAAGAGGAACAGATGTAACAATTATGCAACCCCTGCACATTTCAATGCCCAGAAACTGCCTCATGGAGAAGGAACCAGTTCGTGTACCATAGTAAAACCAAGGTCAAGGAACACCTGCAGTGCAACATTTCTGCTGCTCTAACGAGGCCATATGATACGGTTTCAGGACTCTCCTCCTCTCCTCTCCCTGTGACTGGCTATCCCTCTGTTTCAACGCTTCCCGAAGCCTAGAGAGGATGTCGAGCATGTCTCTGTTCTCCCATCTAGAAACTTCATCCAGGAAAGCAGTGATATGGGGGGGCGGGGAGGAGGCGTAGGGGGTGGGGGGTGGGAACTGCTGTGCCTTGATATATGCTGGTTCCCTATGATCATCTCTTTCTTTTTAAAACACTCAGAGATCCTAATTGTCACTATTGTACCTTTGTAGATGGACTCTACACATCACCGAATATGTCCCCCAATGGATTCGTGAAATAGAGGCAGGCAGGGTGAGCATTATCAAAATTCTGCAGAAGAGATCATTAAGACTGGGAGCGGTGTAGTGCCTTAGCCATGGTTATAAGACTCGTGGATGATCAGAACTAGAACTTGACTGGGGCCACAATGACTCCTTGTCAGTTTCCCTTCCAACCTAACCAATATCAGCATCCAGTTAGAAGTGTGACGCAATGACTAGGTGACCTGCTGTTTTCTTTTGGGCAAGTGAGCTAACTCCTTTGAATCTGTTTCCTCATGTTTGAGAGGCAGGTAAGAATACTACTGGCACACGCTACCTTGTGGAATTTTGAGGAGAGTATTTGGAAACATGTGGTTTAAGGTAAAGCCTTGCCTCCAGGCTTACTATTTTTGTGATTGCCATCATCTGTCAAATGGATGTCTCTCTCGCTCTCTCTTTCTCGCTCCCTCCCTTTATTCAAGATGGACACTCCTGCTTCAATTCTGGTGCATCTTCACGTGATCCAAAGGGTCTGTGATTATATCTGCAAAGCCCTGCAGAGTCCAGGAATGTAAACTGACAGGCTTGAAATCCTGGAATAAGAGGTGTTCACTCCCAGCTCACCTGGAGATGCCCTAGGGACCAGCTGGATTCTTCTTTCTGTACTCCTCTGTGTCCTACGTACTCAGGACCTCACTGATGTTTGTTGAATGAATGAATATAAGGAGCATTCACCCTTATAGGTGAGTCTCAGCTTCCCAAACTGGGAACTGAAGACAGGAAACTCCTTGCAGGGTGGGTTTGTTGTTAGTGCCATCAAGCTGATTCTGACTCCTAGTGACCCTAGCGACCCTGTGTACGGGGCAGAGCTGAACCCGCCTTTGCGGGTTTTTTGCACCATCCTCTCACCTTCCAGTGCTATAGCAGACAGTGCTCCACTGCTATTCATAGGGTTTTCATGGCCAATTTTTTCGGAAGTGGGTGGCCAGGTCCTTCTTCCTAGTCTGTCTTAGTCTGGAAGCTCCGCTGAAACCTGTCCACCGTGGGTGACCCTGGTGGTGTTTGAAATAACGGTGGCATAGCTTTCAGCATCACAGCCACAGCATCTGCCACAGTGTGACAACCAACAGATGGGTGGTGTGGTTCCCTGATAGGGAATCGAACCTGGGCCTAGGTGGTGAGAGCGCCAGATCTTAACCACTAGACCACCAGGGCTGGCTGCAGGGTTGGTAGGAGGATTTAAATAGTAGCTACATGGTATTTTTTCTCTCTCTCACATTCAATTTACCCTCAGTTCCCCTTTTCATAATAGTATCCACTTTATATTTTATTCTTTCTTTTCCATTTTTGCTCCTTGTCAAAGGCAGGAGCAAGCTAGGAGGTAGATGGTTCTGTCCTCTCTGTCATCTGATGTGCCCCAAACCACACTTCTATCCAGTCTTTGTCCCTCCTTTGTCTAGTCACGGGCTTAAAAATGTCCTTTGTGCTTTGTGGGTCACAAATAAAGCATCGCACACACAGGATAAAATATTAGCCAATCAGTCCACCTACATAATGTCCTTTTTTTTTTTTTACAAGGCAATCAAAAACCATAATTCTAATCCTCAAAACTGTTACGTTTCTTTTGATTTCTTCAAATGCAATTGAATTTGAGATAAAGAATCAAAATCCTTTAAGAGAATTACATTGAAGTCACTTTCTATCTCCAAACAGGTCATATTTTGGGAGCAATTTCCCAATATGTAAAATGAATAATGATTGATTTAGAATAATCATAATTACAACCCCAAAAGGGAACTTTGTCTCAGTTAATTTTTTTTTCTTTGTACTGTCAAATGACTGATTCTGAAGCAATAATAAAGCACCGCATTATTTTCCTCCACTGAATAGCACGCCCATTATCCTTCACAGTTTCTGTGTGTTCCCTGCCATGCACGCATTTGAAAACAGTGGTTTTGTGATTTAAACTTATCAAGCAAAATGCCACTTAGGAAGCTGATTTGCTAATCGACCTTTGAGTGTGGATGTCTTTGTACCACAGCAAAGGGCCGGGAAAAAAATATGTAGGCGTGCGGCTGTTGAGGTACGATTAATCCTCTCTCTGCATTTGGTTTCCACTTTCTTAAGGAGTTTTGTGTGGGTGGTGGGAGCAGATTGGCCGTCTTAAAAAGCCAGGCTCCTTTTCCTCTGGGGAACAGATGCCCCTTCGTAGTAGTGTGCATAGGGTTTCTTTGCCTCCCCTGGGTATAGCTTGGCATCTTGGGTCTGTCTTCAGGGCCAGGTGCTTTGGGGATGCGTCTCCCCACCTCTTCCTGATCCCTGTTGCGTTGCTGATGGGCACCGGTGGTGGCACTTTGTCTGCCCAGCAAAATATGCACAGCTGAGAGGTGTGCCCAGGTGATTCAGCTAAGAGCATGGGTTTGAAGTCAAGCGGACTTGGGTTCAAATCTTGCCCCTGGCTTCATAGAAGCCAAGGGGACTTTAGACGAGTGACTTGAGCCTCTTTGAGCAGCCTTCCTTCTCTGCAGAATGGGAGAGGAATCATGCTTCTCTTAAAAGATTTGTTACAAAGATGCAGTGAGTTAATGGACTTAAAGAGGGTTGTGCAAAGCCGCAACTAGTAAGTTCTCGATCAACAGAAACCACAGCTACGGAGCAGCCAGGGCGGCCCTGGAAGGACCGCATGTGGGTGAATCCTCCCTCATCTCCTCCCCTCGTGCTTGGCTTCCTCAGAAGGCTTTGTTTATTGATTCATTTTCGTTTGTGTGTGTGGGCGTGTGTTTCTGTGGCCCAAGAACACCTTCCAACTGGATAGTGACCTCCCAACTTTTCCTAGGTGTATATGTAGATGGGTGGAGGTTCTAGATCTCTGTATATACGTATCTGTACTTAAACAATGTCGACACCTCTCCCCTTTTGGTAGCATTCAGTGGTGTTTCTCTTGGTGATCTTATTTCATTAAGTTTTTATCACAAGGAAAAGGGTTTTGTTTCTCTTCCAGCTCAAACCATCTAGCAGCTCATTGGTCCTCACCGAAGATGATGGGAGCAGGCGCGTCCTCGTGTGTAGAAAGGGGACTCTGAGTTGGGGCCGAGCACCATGGTACAGTCCTGTGGCTTTAACAGAAGCTACACAGACCCCTTCTCCCCCACCCTCTCCTTGGCTCGGACTGCATAGCAGTTGTCTCCCTTGCCGCTCCCTCATCTTACTCATAATCACTGACTGTTCTCAATCTGTCTTTTTCTGATTTCCTTTTCTTATTCCTCCACCTCCTCAGTTTTTTTTTTTTTTGCTTCCATTTCCTCCTCCGATTCCCACCAGCCACAGGCTGACGACATGCTCCGCTCAGCAGGTTTTCCTGATCCTGCCATGCTCCGTGCTGACCAGGCTCGGCCAAACATTGCAGAGAGCTGGGCAACCCTCTCACCTCTTTCCTGGGATGGAGCCAGCAGGTAGCATTGCCTTGGGTGGACTCTTCCCAGCCCTTTCTGCTTTTCGGGAGGACCAGGCCGAGTGATGTCGTGTGTCTGTTGGTCCCTAGGAGCAGTGGTCCATGCTCTCTGTGAACATCCCTTCTGTGTAGCCAGTGGGCAAAGCCCTGGTGACCCTGGCGAACTATTTGAAGGCCATTCGGGTTAACTGATTTGGAAGCAGCACAGCGAGTGACCCCTCTGTGTGATGAATTGATGAATTAGTTGGTGTGAAGGGGCCTCAAAGCCTCTCTTTGCCTCTGGCCTGCCGGACAGGATGGAGTTCCCACTCTCAGAGGTTAAGTTTGTGTTTCCGAGTGTGCCTGACAGCCACTTGGTACAACCAGCTGGAGATGCTTCTGAAAAAGCAGGCTCCTGACTCCCTGAATCTAAAGTTATCTGCCAGGGACTATGGATTTTAACAAGTTTCTTGGGCCACTGCTACTCAGTGTGGACCCGGAACCTGGAACCAGCAGCATCAGCCTCACCTGGGAGCTTGTTAGAAATGGAAATTCACAGCCTCATCCCGGACCTCCTGAATCGGACACTCTGGAGGTGGAGCCTGGGGCTCGGTGGGGATTCTTATGCCTGCTAACGTTGGACTGGGTTAAGGCAGTGTGTTAGTTTCTTCTTGCTCCTGTAACAAATTACCACAATCTTAGTGGCTTAAAACCACACAGATTTATTCTCGTACAGTTCTGGAGCTTAGAAGTCTGAAATCAGTTTCGCTGAGATAAAGTCAAGGAGTCGGTAGGGCTGCATTCTTTCTAGAGGCTCCAGGAGAGAATCCATTTCCTTGCCCGTTTCAGCTTCTTGTGGCTACCTGTATATTTCTTGGCTTGTGGCCCCTTCCTCCATCTTCAAGGCCTGTCAGTCCAGTCTCTGCTTCTGACATCACATCGCCTTCTCTCTCTGACCCTCGTGCCTCCCTCTTATAAGGACCCGTATGATTACATTAAGCCCACCAGGATAATCTCCCATCTCAAGATCCTTAACTTAATCACATCTGCAAAGTCTCTTTTGCCATATAAGGTAACATTCACAGGTTCCAAGGATTAGGATGTGGACATATTTGGGGGGACATTATTCAGCCTTCCACAGGTATTATCTAAAAAGGTCCTTGTCAATATGTAATTGTGTTCCCTGAAAGCCAGTGGACCAGTGTTTATCGAGGGTCTTGACTGTACTCATCCTATTAACCTATGTGGTTCCAAAGGGGAGTGAGAGGAATCCCTGAGGGTCCCTTTGAATGAGCGCTTCAGTGTTCTAGGCACTGCACAGAGATTGTCTTATTGACGCCTCAGGACAATCCCGTGAGCAGTAAGGGTCGTTAGACCATCCATATCATATCGTCAGATGAGGAAACCAGGGCACTGGGCACATAAGTAACATCCTCATGCTCACATAGCTAACATGTGATGGAGAGCTGTGTGAGGCAGCCATGGTGACTCTAAAGCCACACAGGGGATGGCTTTGTTGTGGTCCCTCGATGGATCCTTTCTATTCTCATCAGAGCAGTGCTTCTCAAATTGTAGTGCACATCAGAAGCACCTGGAGGGCTTGTTAAAACATAGGCTTCTGATTCAGCAGGTCTGGAGTGGGGCCCATGAATCTGTAGTCTCACAAGCTCGGGGTGATTGGGTGATGTTGCCGGTCTGCGGATCATGCTCTGACCAGCACTGCTGTGTACCTCACTTCCAGGTTCAGGCCGAACTTGATTCTATGAACCTCCTCTCCTCTGGAGCACTAAGGCTCCCCTAGTCTCTCTCTTTTTTTTTGTTGCTGAGGAAGATTCACCCTGAGCTAACATCTGTGCCAATCTTCCTCTATTTTGTATGTGGGTTGCCACCACAGAATGGCCAGTGGTGTTGGTCCGTGCCCAGGAACCGAACCCAGGCTGCCGAAGTGGAGTGCACTGAACTTAACCACTAGGCCACAGGGCTGGCCCCCCTAGTCTCTTGATCAAACTTTTGGCAAGCATCAGAATTACTAGGAAAGCTCATAAAAGACAGATTCCTGGGACCCACTTTCTGATTCAGTGGGTCTAGGGTGGGGCCCCACGGATGCGAATTTCTAACAAGCTCCCTTGATGCTGCTGGTGCTGGGATTACACTGCCCTGGTGTAAAACGCATGCCTCAGGGGCATCTAACCTGAGGGCTGAGGGACTGGGGTATTTATCCACTAGCTACTCAGTCACTGGTTGAGGACTGCTCCCAGGGGGTGATAATTCCTCAGAAATTCAGGCAGAGTCACCTTTCTTGGCTTTGGAGAAAAGAGATCACCGCAGGCAAAGAGATGCTGATACTGGCAGTTGGAAGTTGGCCAGTGGGCTCTGAAAAGGTAAGACCCCAGGGATATAGGTGGGGTGCCAACAACATCTGCTAGAGTGAGTCACTCCTCTTTTCCACTGGAGGCTTTCTTTTGTCACTTACAAAATGTAAGGGTGGGAGGATGCAGAGCTGTGTATGTGTGTGTATGTGTGAGCGAAACAGGCAGAATTCTAAAAATGGCCCCCTAAGATTCCACATCTCCTAATCTCCGGAACCTGTGAATGTGATGAGCTGTTACTGCCATGATTGTGGCAGACACTTTGAGAAGGGGCATTATCTGGGTAACCTAAGCCCTTAAAAGCAGAGCTTTCTCCTGCCAGTGGGAGAAGAGGAAGGCAGAGAGACTGGAAGTCTGAGAAGAACTCACCTTGCTGTTGCTGGCTTGATGGCGGGGGCCGTGCAAGAATGAATGTGGGCCATCTGAGAGAGAGGCTCCGGGCTGACAGCCAATGAGGAATGAGGACCTCAGTCTTCAATCCTACAACCACAAAGAACTGAATTCTGCCAACAACCTGAATGAATGAACTTGAAAGCATGTTCTTCCCCAGAGCTTCCGGAAAGGAATGGAGACCTGCTGACATTTTGATTTCAGCCTGTGAGACCCTGAGCAGAGAATTCAGCCATGCCGTGCCTGGATTCCTGACCTATGGAAACTATGAGATAACAAATTTGCATTGTTTCAAGCCACTAAGTTTGTGGTAACTTGTTAAGTAGCAATAGAGAACTAACACAGTGTGCTTACATGTATGAACATAACACCACCCGATGGTTGATAACTTTGACTACAGTTAACCCTGGGTGTCAATCAAGCTACTAATAGAAAGAAAAAAATAAACTCAACAAGGGGCAAGCAGCTATGGGCTGTGAAGAGACCACTGTGATAGCCTGAATAATGCCCCCGGCCCCCAAAGATGTCCACATCCTAATTCCCAGAGCCTGTGACTATGTTGACAGGAGGGTCAGAGTGAGACAATGGAGATGTGAGGATGGAAGCATAGGTTGGAGTGATGCTCTTGGACAAGGGAGGAAGGATTCTTCCTGAAGCCTCCAGAAGGAACACAGCACCTTGATCTTAGACTTCTGACCTCCAGAACTGTAGGAGAATAAACTTGTGTTGTTTTAAGCCACTAATTCGTGGCAATTTGCTATGGCAGGGATAGGAAATGAATACACTTTGTGGACAGTGTGCCAGTTCCACAAGCAGCGGTGTGTAAAGGCCACGAGCAGCCCGAGCTTCTCCACGTGTGAGTTTAGGAGACAGATTGGGGAAGGTTCCGGGGAGTTATCGCCCAATGAAAGCCTGTGGGAGGGAGGGCACAAGTATCGTACATTCCACAGACAGGGGCTCCTGACTCTTGATTGCTTTATTCTGGGGCGGCCAGCAGCTGAGTGGCAATTGTGGAAAGGGAAGGAATCATGCATCGGTTCCAGGGATATCTGAACTGAACTCAAGTCACTTCACAGGAACAAAAAACGGCCTTCCTGTTCATGCTAAGTATTCTTACCATAACTTTTTTAAAACTTTAAATGTGGTGAAATATGTAATGATATGAAACACGAACATTTTCTCAAGCTTAGGTATATGAATAAAACCATCTTTGGGGGGAAAAAAATAACTTGGGGGAAGTTTAGCTACCTGGCTCTCCATGGTAGCAATTTATAGGAACCTTTTCCTGACTTTAGCAATCCTCAATTAATATTTTTGTTTGGTTTTGGTTTCGGTTTTTATTTTTTATTTATTTATTTATTTTTGTGAGGAAGATCAGCCCTAAGCTAACATCCGATGCCAATCCTCCATCATTTTGCTGAGGAAGACTGGCCCTGGACTAACATCCGTGCCCATCTTCCTCTACTTTATATGGGACGCTGCCACAGCACGGCTTGACAAGTGGTGCGTCAGTGCGCGCCCGGGATCCGAACCTGTGAACCCTTGGGCTGCTGAAGTGCACTTAACCGCTATGCCCCCAGGCCGGCCCCTGGTTTTGGTTTTTAGATAATTGCTCTCAAGAAACTCTTAAACCCTTTGCTACTCAAAGCGTGCTGCATGGACCAGCAGCACCAGCATCCCCTGGGAGCTTGTGAGAAATGCAGAGCCTCAGGCCCCGCCCCAGACCTGCTGAATCAGAACCCACATTTTACCAAGATACCATGTGATTTGCATGCACATTCAAGTTTGAGAACTACTGTTCCAGACAACCAGAAAATACAGGCAGTAGTTCGTAGGCATAATTCTTTTCTATAAGGAGAAAACACCATTTTAATTCTTGTAATGATTTAAAAATTTTTAAATTATTTTATCCTAAAATAAAAGCTCATTATAGAAAAATGGAGAAAAAGAAAAGAAAAATACCACCTCCCTCCCAACACCCTAATGTAACCCCTATTTTTATGTGTGTATGTTTCCACATATCTACATCCACATCACACTGTTCATTCTTTTAAAAGGCTTTTTCACTGAATAATGTCTTAAAACCACAGTTTTACCGTCATTACTTCAATAGCTGTATGATGGTGGAATGGTTTATCTCACCATTCCCCAATTTTTGGCAATTTTTCATGAATCTAAGCAATATTGTGATAAATGTCTTTGTGTACATAAGCTCTTTTCTAAATTGAAGATTGTTTCTTTAGAATGGATTTCCAAAAGGGGAATTACTGGTCCTTGGTAATAAACACTCAAAAAAGCACATTTTAAGAAATCAGTGGTACCTTGTTTTTTTTGTGTGTGTGTGTGTGTAAATCGGGGACATGTTTTGGGGGCACAGAAATCTAATCTTTTTCATCTAGAGTCCACAATAGAATGATAATGCCTCACCCTGCCTCTTGAACAGCTCAGCCTGAGTTCAGCCTATGAACATGATTCTGGCTCTAGGAGGTGCCCGGTGACATTGCTGTGAGGGACTGTCTGCTCCCCACCTGGGATTCTCCTCTTCTAAGACAGTGTCCTTGGTCATCACCCCGATCATCATTTGTGCCAACAGGACTGGTTCCCGGAAATAGACGGGTGCCGATTTTAACTGTTTTGATGGATCACCTTAGAAAGTAGCAGTGGTTGAGCCATTGTCATTTGATTTCTGTCCCTTCATTTTTCACACCTGTCAGAAAGCAAAAGTGAGACAAATATGTGTTTTTTTTTTTTTCTGGTGCACCTTTTTTTTCAAAGTGTACAATTTCAGTGGTTTTAAATAGCAACCATTACCACAATCAATTTTATAACATTTTCATCACCTCTAAAAAAACCCTAGACCAAATAGCAATCATTTCCAATTGTCCACCAAGCCACCCCCACCCCAGACAACCACTAATCTACTTTCTGTCTCTAGAGATTCACCTATTCTGGACATTTCATATAAATGGAATCATACAATATGTGACCTTTTGTGACTGGCTTCTTTCACTTGGAATGTTTTCAAGGTTCATCCATGATGGAGCTTTGTGTCAGTATTCCATTCTTTTTATGACAAAATAATATTCCGTTGTATAGATAGACCACATTTTGTGTATCCATTCATTTGTTGGTGGACATTTGGGTTGTTTCCAGTTTTTGGCTGTTATGAATAATGCTGCTATCAACAATTGTGTACAAATTTATGTGTGGACATATGTTTGCATTGCTCTTGGATATATACCTAGGAGTAGAATTGCTGGGTGCTATGGTAACTCTGTCTTTAACTTTTTGAGGAACCGCCCGGCTGTTTTCCAAAACGGCTGCACCATTTTACATTCCCATCGGCAGTGTATGAGGGTTCCAGTTTCTCCACATCCTCACCAACACTTGCTATTGTCCATCTTTTTTATTATAGCCATCCCAGTGGGTGTGAAGTGGTATCTGATGGTGATTTTGATTTGCATTTCCCTCACGGTTAATGGTGTTGAACATCTCTCATTGTTTATCGGTCATTTACATATCTTCTTTGAAGAAATGTCTATCGAATCCTTTGCCCATTTTTTTCAGTTGGGCTATTTGTCTTCTTATTATTGAGTTGTAAGAGTTCTTTATATATTCTGGATCCAAGTCTCTTATCAGATACATGCTTTGCAGGTATTTCCTCCTATTCTGTGGGCTGTCTTTACTGGTACACCTTTTTTACTCTACACATAAAAGAAGCTACAGCATTTAGAAATTTGCTTTTAGTCTTTTTCCAACCACAGTGTTCTGGTGTGTGTGTGTTAAATTCAGACATTAAGCAGCTTTTAAAAATGGGCCTCCAGAGCAGAAGCCAGACCATTTGTTTGCCTGTCTGATTCTTACAGCGAGTACAACTGACTGACCGACAGAAACGAGAGTCTGTTTTCTCTCTCCTGTGCCCCCTACCCTTTCTACCTAAACATAGATTTCCAGAGATGGAGAAATGGAAAAAAGAGGTAATAAATCATCCACATTTTAGTAAGATCATCTTGCAAATAACAATGTAAGCCCCCAAATGAGAGGATGAGTCCATTAATTGAGCCTGGTGCAATCCACTGCAGAATAAGTTCTTAACGGAAAAAAATAATAAAAATTTTCAGGAAATTAGCTCCATATTAACAGGAAATAGGAATGTTCCATGTGTTGGACAAATGGTCCTTTCTGAAGAAAAGTGTTGATTCTTTCACTAATGACACGTATATGCATGTTGATTTAAAATGATAGCTGAGGCCAGTGCCACATAATGAAGCAGTGTCAGGAGAAAGAATGGAAGGATCTAGAAGGTCCTTCCCGTTCTTTCCTGTCTGCACACATCCCTACCACCCAACTGTCAAGTTCAACCAAGTCCCACCTCTCTCCTGTCTCCTCCCCAGACCCCCATCAGCCCTCACAGGCCCCCTTGCTCTCCAAACACCCCCAGGGCATCCTGGCCCTCTCACACAACTTTGGATTCCATTCTCTGCTTCCTGAGATTGTTTTCTCTGTTAACATCTTGTCTCCCCCATCCCTCTGCAAGTTCCTAAGGTCTGAGGCTGTTGTTCCTCATATACAAAGAAGACAGTCTGTAAATGTTTGTTGAAGTGACTTGTATTATGGCCTACAAGAGTGGGAAATGCTGCTGGGTCGGCTCACATCATCTCACATGGCTGTGCTTTGCCACAGTTCGCAGGGCTACTGGCAGAGGAGGGGAACAGCAGGCTCGGGGGCTGCTGCTTCTGTCACCGCACGATTTGGCTCTTCCTCTCTGCCTCTTCCCTTCCTGTGCCTCTGCTTTCCATTTGTGTCCTCCTTTTTTTTTTTTTTTTTCCTGAATCTTCTATCCTTCCCACTAAATGACAAGAAGAAAAATGACAGTCACAGAACTGAAAGAATAGCAGAAGGAAGGAAGCCTGGAATTCTCTGTTTGGTTCTTTTTCATCTTGACTTTTCTTTCTTTTGTCTTTTCTTTTTCTCATTTTGTAAAATTTGGCCAAGTGAGTTTTGGGAAATGTGTCTCTATTTAGAACTGTAGACGGTGGAAGAGATTTGAGATCGATCATGCAGCCCAACACGTGTAAAGCCCAACACTGTACAGTCAGTGAAAGTCTTCACTGAAGACTTTCTTCACTGAAGAAATGGAGGTTTAGAGAATGTTGAAGCAGAAAGAGAAAAGGAAGTTCAGAAAAGTGTCTGCCCCAACTAGCACAACTAGTGAGTGGTAGGGTCAAGGCTAGAACCTGGGTCTCTTGACTCCCTGTCCAGTGCTCTTGTCCCTGCCCATGGGGTGGGATTTTTATGCACATGAATGCCTGGTTCATAAGGAAGAGATGTTTGATAACTGTGATTATTATCACAATTAGCAATGTCTGCAAACCTATATAGGTCTCTGTTTAATTTAGGCTGGTTCAGTAGTCTAAAAATCTAGGAATCAAATTCAGTATCAGACAGAAAGAAAACAATGCATTGCTCTGTCTGACAGTTTTCTTAGAACTCACCATGGCAGGGCTTCCTAAAACTCTACAGCCTCCTACCCTGCAAACACACTGCCTTATTTCTGGCAGACGATTACAGCTAAAATCCAATGCAAAAACAAAAATTGAGAGCCGAAAAGCTGGTGCAATATCAAATTCAGAAATGAGTGTGGATGTCAAGAGGCCTCTACTGGAGCTCTCGTGGCTCAGCCTTGGCGCATGTGGCTTTGAGTGTTCCAGGCTGTCCAGTGTAATTAAAAGTTATGTTATCTGTCACGGAATGGCAAGTTCCAGAATGAGCAAGAAATGATGCTGTAGGAAAAGGCTCCATGAAATGTATTTATTTCATGGAATTTCATGAACTGTATCGGTTGATTTTATGGAGGGTAAGAAGGCAAACGTCATGGCTCTGAGAAGTCCTCATTATTTTGCTTTGAGAAACTTCCAATGAAAATAGAAATTGGGCTTCCTTCCAGCAGAAGCCCGAGGATTAGCTTCTTCCACTTTCAGAGGCAGTGGAAACAGCATTCTCTTGTAACCCTTTCTTTTAGCATAAAAATCTTGGTTATATGATGTAACAACGATAAAGGAAATAACAGGAAAAAAATGGAACCAAGACAGTGAGATAAAAGGCATAGCATAATTTTTCTATTTGATGTTTTCTGAAAAGTCTCATGACCTGACTGGAGTTTCACTTCTGTCATCCTCATGATGGTTGAGGCCCTGATTGTAGCAATCAAAGTTGAGTGGAGTACAAGTTGAATCAGCTCCCAGGATAATGCAACTCTGGGAGAATTGTTGAGCTCAGAGCTTTAGAAGCTCTGTTCATCACGCTCTTTAGAAGTCATGTTCATCAGAATCATGCTGACGTGCTGGTTGTCAGGGAGATGATCGGTGTAGGGACGCTGGGACCCTGCAGCCCAGAGTCTTCTGTGACCTCCTGGCTCATCAATCTGCCCCAGGAGAGTGCAGTCTCTCCCCAGAGCGACATGGCACCAGGGAGGCGCCCACGTTATTTCAGTCCTGTCTCTCGTGCTCTTGTGATTCATATCTTACAGCTCTAAGAAGGCCAATAGAAGAAACCTCCTCAGGGCTTGTGTGACTCTAGATTAACCATTTCTGATGTTTCGAATAAGCAAATCATGGGGCTTCAGTGGTTTACTGAAATGTCGAGGAGCTGGAGGGCATTTGTTCTATGAATACTCATTGAGCGTCTGCTGGGTGACCATCTCTCTGCGAGAGGCAGTGAGGGTTGGGAAACAGGAACCCAGCCCTCCGGGAACTTACAGTCAGAGGTTGGCTTTTGACGAAGTACCGCAATGGACTCGCTTCACGCAACGATGATCTTATGTAAAGAGTGCTTTTGTGTCACTGATACTGAGACACTTCAGTCCACCCTCCACCCTACGCCAAGAGTCATGGCTCCTTAGGATCCTGCGACTCATAATAAAAAGGCAGGAACTGCCTGGTTCAGAGAGTCTTAGCATATTTATTGGCCACATGGCATCCACCACATGGGAGTCAGACGGTATCCTATCCAGTCTATGCCTGATTCCAGGAGTGAAACTTTATGAAGGTTTGGCAAATCCACTATATCAGTGTTTTCTCTAGGCTTCTTCTGTCCCCTCCCATTAACAAGGCCACCCACATAACACAAGCTGAAGTAGGAAAGGGAACCCAATGGCTTTGTCTCATCCTTTCATAGTCCATGATTTACGCCACTATGTCCTTGGTTTTAAAGATCCCGGCTTGCTTCAACTTGAACCATCAGGATCTGAGTTCTTACCTTATTGGTTGAAAAACAGCAGAGTCATTCCAAAGCAATTTATTGGATAAATAAAAGAAAGAGTGAGAGAGCAAGGGAACGAGAAAGTGAGAGTGTGAGAGAGAGCAAGAGGCTTTATGCAGATGTCCAGGAAGTCTGATGTATTCAGCCTTGAGGTTTAATTAGTGACATCAGTCATCTCAACCCCAGACACTTTGGAGAAGTGGTTTTCAGCCTGGCTGCACATTAGAATCCCCTGAGGAGCTTTTACATGTACAGATGCCCACATCCGACCACAGATGAATTAAATTTGAATCTCTGGGGGTGGGTCACAGACATCAGTATTTTTTTTTTTTTTTAAAGATTTTATTTATTTTATTTTTTCCCCCCAAAGCCCCAGTGGATAGTTGTATGTCGTAGCTGCACATCCTTCTAGTTGCTGTATGCGGGACTCGGCCTCAGGATGAACGGAGAAGTGGTGCCTCGATGCGCACCCGGGATCCGAACCCGGGCCACCAGCATCGCAGCGCGCGCACTTAACCACCAAGCCACAGGGCCGGCCCGACATCAGTATTTATTGGAGTTTTCACTGCTAGAGAATCATCAGACGATTGAGAACCACTGAATTAGATTTCTGGTGGACGATTTAGGAGGACCAGATTTAAAAAATCCCCTGCTTTTCTGAGTATACTCCAATTCTATTCAAATATAAGACCACGGCACAATTAGTATCAGGCCTCAGTAACTCAACTTGTTACTATTCTCAACATTTTGTGTTACCAAGAGAATACTGGTTATATGTATGCATAAACACACTTAAGTATATAGTAATGTGTCTATGCAGAGAGACGGTTTACCACTATGTTTCTGGAACCAAAGTACACAATGGCTTCATTTTTATCAGGGAGGCATTCGCCTCCTTTTGTGACACGGGCCCTTGAAAACTCATCCATTCCTTTGTTCAAAGAACCTGTGTTGAGCCTGTGCCAGGTGCTGAAGCAGGTACAAAGCAGGTAAGACAGCACGGCAAGCCCGGGGAGCCTGGCCAGTCCGGGGGAGGGGAATAGCATAGCGGCATGCCAGGAGACGGTGTTGTAACGAGGTGTACTGAGTGCTGACGGAGCTTTGGGACTAGATGATGGCGTCAGAGAAAGAGCTAGAAGACATGACTTTCCTGAGACTTGAAGGATGAGGAGTAGCTTGCCTGGCAGCTTAGAGTGGGGATGGAATAGGGAGATGGGGGTAGGGTAGGCTCAGAGGCAGGAAAGAAAGATATTCCTACATGGGCCTCTATCTTGCCCTCATCTGTAATACACCATTAAGAAACAAGACAAAACAGGGGTGTATAATCCTGTTTCCTCCTAACACAGGGGGTTTTGGACCCTTATTCACATGGGTGAATGAGATACAATCCTTGCCCTTTAGGAAATTTCTGTCTCATTGGGGGCTTAGAATGATGACTTGCATTCCCATGCTTTCCTTTTTGAATGGATTTCTCCCAAAGCAGATTGTTGAATCTCATATAATTGAATACAAGACAAATCCAGTGAGAGGAATTAAAGCACCTCATTATATACAAGTATCCAAAACAGCACGTGTGAGACTTCAATATGGTAATAACACCCAAGGTTGTAAATCATTTTGCCATGTATTAGCATATTCGATCTTCATAAAAGCTTTGTGAGGTAGATGAGACAAGACAGGCAAAATATTCCCACTTGACTTGACTCAAAGTGTCATGAGATTGACCTGGAGTAAGGAAGTAAGGAATTGTTCTAGAACCCACATCTTCCTACTCCTTATCTCATTGTTCTACGTATTTCTTTCCTTCTGGCTGAACACCAATTTGTCACAAATGTCTCCATGTCAAACCATTTAAAAAGAAGAGAAGTCTAGTCCTGGAATAACTCAATTTGAGGAGAATGTGTTCAATTTAGTTCTTAGTCCCCAGTTAAGTCTCTTAGCAACCACGTATATTTAGTGATGACTACTTCTGCCTATGAAGATGCACAATGTGCGCTTGGTCTCATATGTACTCCTTGAGCTGGATCATAATTTAGCTGCAGCTTTGGTCTAAAAACTGTAATGACTCTTTCATACACAGAATCTTATTTTTCACCCTCTCTGCTATGCATATGATGTGTGAAATTCTGACACTTTCTCATTTGAAAAAGAAATTTTCTTTAAGAGGATAATGCTAATGAAGGATATTTTTTTCTGAAATGTTGTTTATGACTAGTAAACTTATGGGAATTTATATAGGCACAAACTTTTTGGAGAACAATTTGACAGTGGGTATCAAACACCTAAAATGCATTCTCTGTTTGACTTGCTAATTCCACCTCTGGAATCTGTCCTATGAAAGCAAATCTAAAATGCAGACCAGAATTTATGCATAAAAATCTTCATTGATGCATTATTTAGTGGACTGATTGAGTTAAATTTTATATAGTCATAAAATGGAATATTATGCTTCCATTAGAGTAAATAATTCTTTTAGTGGTAAAATGCTTATTACATTAGGTTAAGAGATCAAGTGGAACACCAATGTGGATGCATATTGTGAACGTAGCTTTGTAAAACCACATGGATGAGAGGGAAACACACCCAAATGTCAACAGTAGTTGTATCTGGGAGGTACCATATTGGTAAATTTTTTCTCTCATGCATATTTTTTTTCTCAAGTTTTATGCAGTGAGTATGTGTTATTCTTATAATCAGAAAGAAATTAGCTTTTAAAGACTTTGCTTGTGGGTTGAATGTAGGTTCTTCACGTGTGTCTACTGTGAATAGCTCTAGAATACGCTTCGGGGAGTGAAGTGAGGAGTGACAGAATCATTCTGGCACTGGCCTCCCTGCTTCTGCTCTTGACTCCCTACAGCCTGTATTCCATACAACAGCCAGAGGGATGCTCTTAAAATGTAAGAGCAAATGTACTCTTCTACTCAGTATTCTCCAGTGGTTTCCCATCTCATTAAGGCAGTCCTTTAGCAGAGCTGACAAAGCCCTATGGCATCTGCTGCCTCCTTCCCACCACCCATGCTCCCCGCCTCCATCTATTCCAGCCACACTGGCCTCCTTGCTGTCCTTTCAATAGGCCAGGAAAACTCCTGCCTCAGGGCCTTTGTACTGGCTGTTCCCTCTGCCTGGAAGGCTCTTCTCTCAGATAGCAGCACGGTTGCTCCCTCCCCATCTTCACATCTTTCCCCAAATGTCACCTTCTCAGTGAGCCTTCCTAACCACCCAATTCAGATCTGTACACCCCACTCTCGTCCCAGATATCCACCCCACACTCCTGATCCCTCTTACCAGATTCATTTTTCTTTTATCTGGGATAAAAGACTCATCATTTTTTAATACCCTACCCAGCCCACTTACTCAGCATGGGCCTTAATCTGTAATTGGCAGGCCGAGAGACTAAGCTCTCCTAGCTCACGTGTGCTGCGATAATGTGCAAAGTGCCTTTTGTGCCTTTTTCCCTCTTCCAAGACACTTTTTTTGGCAAAGAAATCAGCACATTGTGTATTTAGCCTCACATTTGTCTGTGTATTTATTACAACCGGACATGTAAAGGTACATCATACAGGTCATTGTATATGATTTAGGTCTCTACAATTCTGTTTGAGCCATTGTTGAATACATTTTCTAAATGGCCCTAATATAAAGACATACTTTATTTCACTAAAATTTATATTCATATGTTTTTTGAATGGCTAGTATATGCACACGGCTCAATAGCCCAACGACAGAAAAGGACACAGTGAAAAATGTCATTTGTCTCCCTGTCTTCCAGTTATTCAGTGCTCCTCCCCAGTGACTTCTGTATCCTTAGAGAGATATTTTATCCCTACCAAAGAACAGAATCCCCTTTTTCACCCAAATGGTAGCATACTATACACACCATTCTGTTCCTTGCTTTCCTTCTCAGTATGTCTAGGAGATCATGCCAAATCAGCACATAAAGATCTCCCTAGCCTTTTGCTAGTGGCATATTATTCCATAGTGTGCATGCATCAGCATTTAGTTAGCTATATCGGTGTATGTCTGGATGTCTGCATTGTTTCCAATCTCTTGCCGTCATAAACAATGCTTGTATATGAGTCATTTTGCACATATGCAACTCTATCTGTAGAATCCATTCCTAGAAGTCTGTCATCTTGTGCATTTACAACATTGCCACATACCTTATTTTTGGATATGAGGACACAAGATTATAAAGATGTCATCCTCCATAAATTAATGTAAGATTTCAATGCGATCCCAGCCAAAATCCCTTTGGCACCAAGTTTTGGAATTTTAAGTCAGCTCATGACGCACCTTTGCTCAATATGCTCCGCTGGCTCCCCACCTTGCTCAGAGAAACAGCCCAAATCTTTTCATCTGCCTACAAGGCCCTCCTGGATCACTCCCTGTTACTTCTCTGACCTCATCTCCTTCTCTCTCACATTCACTTTGCTCTAGGTGTACTGGCCTCCTACCTCACAGCCTTTGCACAGGTTGCTCCTGCTTGTCTGTGCGGTTCGTTCCCTCACCTCAACCGCCATGTTCTCAATGAGGCCTGCCCGGACCACCTGCTTTTGCACTTCCCCTGCTTCCTATTTTCCTTCCCTAGTTTGTCTTTCTCCACCTCACTTGCCACCCTCTGACACTGTAGGTATTTGGCTGATGTACTTTGTTTGCGTGTGTGTCTCTCTCTCAGCTAGAATGTAAGCCCCATGTGGGCAGAGATTTTCCCTGTTCTGTTCACTGCCGCATCCCTAGTGCTTAGACCACTGCCTGGTGCTTAGCACGTGCTCAGTTAACATTTATTGACTGAAATAAACATGTGAGAATGGCTAGGACAACTCTGGGAGGTTATTAGCTTTACCAAATAGTAAAATATTTTATAAAGCAAAAATAATTAAAACATTTTGGTTTCTGGATGAAGAATAGATTAAGCAGAAGAACAGAACAGAGAGTTCAGATAGACCCAAATCCGTATGAGAATTTAAAATATGATGAAAATCACATATGAAATCAGAACAAGAAAGGATGGATTATTCAATAAATGGTTTTGGAATACCTGTCTAGTCACTTGGAGAAAATAAGATGAAGTCTCTATGTCTCCTCTGACACCAGACGGACCCAAGACATACATGTAAAAAATAAATCACAAAAAAGTCCAACACTAAAATTTGGGGGAATTAATTTGTAATCGTGGGGACAGCCTTTCTATGCAGGACACAACACTAAGAAGATACGTAGGAAATGATTAATACATTTCACTAAAAATATAAAAGCTCCTGCAGGGAAAACTACCATAAACAGTTAAAAGACAATACATACTTGTGAGAACTTTTCAAGATAGATGACTTATGACTAATTTCCTGAAGTTACAAAAAGCTCTTATAAATCAATAAGAAAAAGATAAAGAACTTAACAGAAAAATAAGACAGGACATGAATAAGTAGTTCTCAGAACAAGAAATCCCAATGGCCAATAAATAGTGACAAAATGCTTACTTTCATTAATAATTTTTAAAATGCAAATTAAAATATCAAGAAAATACATTTTTTTCAATATCAGATTGGCAAAGATCCAACAATTTAATAGCTCCTCCTGGCAAGAAGAGAAACAGGCACTCCCACCCACGGTTGGGGGGGGGCAATTTGGAGCGATCTCTTTGCAGAGCACATTGGCAATATCAGTGAAAATTAAAGCTGGACATGCTCTCTGATCCAGCAATTCCACATCTAGGCATTTGTACTTTAGAGACAAGTGAAAAAAGATGTACACTCAAAGATATACATTGCAGCACTGTTTGCTTTAAAAAATAAAAACCTAATTGTCCAGTAATAAGGAAACACTGGTTAAATAAACCATTTTGCGTCCATACCAAGGACTACTCTTTAGCCATTTAATAAATGACCTGGGATCTTATATGTGATTATGTGATACAAGATATAGTAAATGCAAACAACATGTATAGTGTATTTCCACTTGTCATAGAATGGATATCCATATATATTATTGTATATGTATAAAAAATTTTCTGGAAAGATCCATAATGTACCTCTGGGTAGTGGGACTTGAGTCTGTGTGGGGGGAGGGAAAACTTTGCCTCTCATTTTATAGCCCCTTTCTGGTCCTCATTTCTTACAATGTGCATGTGTTACATGTATTATAACAATACAAAAACAGGTTAAATTACACTCTAAAAATTGTTCTACTTGTAGAGCACTGAGGTTCAGCTATGGAAGGTAGTTTACTCCTCATTGATATTCTTCGTTAGCACTAACAAAAAGACCTTTGCAGAGGCTGGAAGCTGGAATCAAAAGAGAATCTGCGAAATAAAGACCTGACTTAAGTTCGTGAGGTCAGATGAGGATATCTTCATCTCCCAACCCAACGAAAGTAACATTCCCACTTTCCAATCAAAAGACAGGGCTGATTAGCACCAAGCATACTGTAGACCGACAGAGCTAGGTTTGTGTCTCAATCTACTACTACAGGGTGACCTAGGAAAAGTTATTTAATCCTTCTCCATCAGTTATTAAGCTGTATATAAGGCAAATCCTAAATAACAGTGGCTTAGAAGAGATAGAGGTACTTTTTTCTCTCACAAAAGGTAATTCCAGGGTTGTACACTCCAGGGCTGGTATGGTGGCTCCATGATCATCAGGCCCTTGTACTTTCTTGCTCCATCTTTCTAGCAAGTGGCTTCCATCTCAAGGTTACCTCATGATTTAAGGTGATATCTGGAGCTCCTGCCATCATGCCTGAATGCCAAATACCAGGAAGGTGTAAGGAAGAAAGGACAAAAAGGGTAACTCTTGATTGATTTAGCTTTCTTTAAGCAGTCTCACAAGAAGTCCCACACAACACTTCTGCTTAGCTGCTATTGGCCAAAACTTGGTCACGTGATCACACCCAGCTGCAAGGAAGACTGGGAAATGTGGTCTTTTACCTGATCACATTTTTACCCTGAATAAATCTAGTATTCTGTTACTCAGCAAGAAGGGGAGAAACAGATATTAGGTGACAATTTGCAGCCTTTTTCCACCTTCCAAGCTTAGTTTCATCTTCAAAAGAGGACTAATAACAGGCTCTTCAGGGTTGATGTCAGGCTTAAAAGAAATAATGGATGTAATGCATAGCACATAGTAGGTGCTTTATTAATACTTGGTTCCTTTCTCTCCCCTTTCCTTATTGACTTTCCCAGTCATTGTTTCATCTGAGAAAGCAAGAAAGAGGAAGGAAATATTGGTTATATCATTTTTCCAACCTGAGTCTTGAGTTTTCACTTACATTTGGCATAGTTGATTGATTCTAGTTAAAGAAAAAGTTTGCCTGCAACCCCCTTTGCATGAATATTGTTTAACTTTTTTTTTTTTTTTTTAAGATTTAAAGATTACTTGGGCAGATCTTAAGTGTTAAGAAATCTATGCAGCATGACAGTGTCTGAATTAGATGGGTCGTGTTGGGTGTGTGGGGAATTGTATGAAAATTCTCAGAGGTAAGGCAGTATGAAAAAGTGTTAAGAACATGAGCCGTGGAGTCAGGATTCTGGTTTCGACTCTTACCTCACTCCATACTAGCTCTGTCACTCTGGGGAACTTACCAATCTAAAATGGGATAAAAATAGGACCTGCCTCATAGAGTTGCTGTAAGGATGAAATGATACAATACAGGCAAATTGTTTAGTCCAATGCCTGGCACACAGTAGGTGCTCAATAGATGTAGGTGTTGTTTGTTTTATGGAGGGGGGAGGCACTTGTTCTCCCCTCCTCATATTTCCAGAAGGGGAGAGAATTTCCTTTCCATTTTCAAAGGATGTGGTAGGCAGAATTCTAAGATTTCCACCTCCTGGTGTACATGCCTTATATAATCCCCCCCCCATCAAGTTCAGGTAGAACTTGTGAATGTGATAGAATATCTCTTCTGTGATTAGGTTGCATTATATGGCAAAGGTAAGGGAATTTTGCAGATGTAATTAAGGTCCCTAATCAGTTGACTTTGAGTTCATCAAAAAGGAGATTATCCTGGGAGGGCCTGACCTAATCAAACGAGCCCTTTAAAAGAAGAATTCTCTTTCTGGCCTTAAAGAAGAAATCTGCGATATTGTGGAGACGGCCATGTGGCAGGGAGTGGTGGGCAACCTCTAGGAGGTGAAAATGGTCCCTGGCTCACAGACAGCAAGAAAACTCAGACTTCAGTTCCACAGCTGCAAGGAACTGAATTCTGCCAACTAGTGAGCTTGGAAGAGGACTCCAAGCCTGACATGAGAATGCAGCCCAGCCAACGCCTTGATTTCAGCCTCTTGAGACCCTGAATGAAGAACCCAGTTACACTGTGCCTGGAGTGCTGACCCATGGAAACTGTGAGATCATAAATTTGTATTGTTTTAAGCTGCTAAGTTAGTTTGTGGTAATTTGTTACATGGCTCTAGAGAACTAATATGGGGGATGATTTAGCTTGATTCTTCTAGATCAGGGGTCAGCAAACTACGGCCTATCCCACATCCCAAATCCAGCCCACTGCCCAATTTGGTACATAAAAGGTTTTCTTGGCACATAGCCCTGGCCATTTGTTCATCATATTGTCTATGTACCTGTGTCTGCTTTTGCGCTGCAATGCTAGAGTTGAGTAGTTGCAATGCCTAAAATATTTACTATCTGGTTCTTTATAGAAAAAGGTTTGCTGACCCTTGCTCTAGAAGAAGACCTTAAGATAAATATTTGAGAACAAGTAGTTTACTTGGGTGGTGATCCCTGGAAACACTAGGGAGTGGGGAGGTGAGACAGGTCAGGAAGGCAGCCCATAAAGAGTGTGTTATTGGACTGGCTATCATTGTGGGTGACTGGGGCTTAACCCCACCAGAAAGCTCTGAGAAGCAGCATAGAACACGCATCTCAGAGTTATCTATGTGATAGGCAAGGGAGCTGGGGTATTATTTATCAACCCCCGTAAGTCATTGGGTGCAGACTGCTGCTTCCGTGGCTTGCACAGGAAGTGCCATTTACCCCAGGAAGTGGAAGGAGCCATAGACAAGGGAACAATAATGCCTTTTCTTTTCAGAAACTTGATTCTTGTATGCCTTTGCTTTTCACTTCATGCATGGTTATAATGAGAGTCTCTGCTACTTGTGTTGTTTCTATTTGGTAACTACTTCTATTTCTACTGTACTTCTTAAAAAAAGCTTGAAACATCTCATGAAATGGTCCTAACAGAAAATAAAGAGAAAAATGACTACATGTAGGGAAATAGAAAAGTCAGACAAAGCAAGTTATTATAAATGTGATAAAGGTGGGCAGAGGATGTGCATCGGCAATGGGAGGAAGTTGCCATGGCTGTCCTCCATCTAGAATAGTCGAGATCCTGACTGTCCTGACGTGGGGCTTTCTCACAGTATGGCTGGTGGCTGCATGTATCAGAAAGTATTAGGTGCAGCTGTAGGTAACAAAGACTAAATTATAGTAGCTCAAGAAGGTAGAAATTGACTTCTTTCATGTACAAGTCAGGACAGGGCAGTCCAGAGCTGTGGTGGCTGTTGTGCTTCATGAAGTCCTCAAGGACCCAGACTCCTTTCATCTCACTGCTCCCCAATCCCCAGGGTGTGACCTTCCATCTGTGGTCTAAGATGAAGGTCAGGACCCCAGCCACCACAGAATTCTGGGCAGCAAGCGAAGGAAGAGATGAAGAAAACTGCACAATGGCACGTGCCAGCTGTATTTTATAGGAGGTGACTGGCAGTAGCCATGGACCTTTTTTTTGTTCACACCTCTTCAGCCAGAACATAGTCACATGGCCACACCTAACTGTAAGGGAGGCTAGGACATGTAGTCTTTCTATGTGTCCAGCTAAAAATCAGGGTTTCTGTTACTATGGAAGAAGGAACATTGGATATAGGGGGACAACTGGCAGTCTCTGCCACAATGGGCCGGAAATTGATCACTGGGATGTGTCCTCCATGTGTTGTTCCTGTTGGGGAAGAGGGAGAATCCCCCTCCGCCCTTTCACTTAAGGTTCTTATGGCTGGCCAAATAATTAAAAGACAGGTTAGCAGGAGAAAATAATACCAAGTTTAATAACATGTATACATGGGAGAAACCAGGACACTGCGTTTCTCAACAAAATGGCAGAGATTCTCATCTTAAATACTATCTTCAGCTATAGACAAAGGAGGATATTGGGGGTGGGGGAGTCAGTTATGGGAGACTACCAGAAAAGCACAGTAAACAAGAGTAAGGTTATTATGCAGATTTAAGGCCTCACCTTCCACATTGATAAGTTTTTAGAGAAGAGGTCATCCCCCCTCTTCCCAGTACAGAGAGGGAGATACCTTTACAAATGGAGATTTCCCTTATAAATGTAAATGTTTGTCTGACAACCCTTTGGAGGGCCACCTAGAGAATGTGGCCTGGGAAAGACAGAATTTTTGATAAGATGGGCTTGTTGGTGCCTTTCCTATTGTAACATCTATTTTACATTATATTACAGCCATCATATGATAGTGGCTCCTTCCTGAAACAGTCTTCTATGTTAAATTTTTAAGGCAGTTTGGGGGAGGTCCAATGTCCGTCAGAGAAAATAATCAAGGTAAAGAGACATATTTCAGGGTGGCCAATATCATCTCCCACATTCCCAAATGCTGGTCCTTAGAACCAATGCCAACCCACAACAAAGTATTCACTGGGCTCTATTGAAATGTAAACAAATTTGTGCAATGTGGTTTTTTCAATAGTTTTATTTAAGGGACTGTCTATGGGAACTTCTGTGGCACTCCCTAAGACACTTTCTGCTTCTGCCACCCTCAGACACATGGGAATACCCTGTTATGCCCATGCCTGGCTGCCTGAGACCCCTTTGCCAGAGACCATGGGGTCATATTTTCTCTAGGGTCTTGCTCCCGTCATGGGGTTCTACCCAGGAGGCAAGATACAAACCTCCTCTAGGATTCCTGTGTGGGGTCTGTATTAATTAGAAGGTTTTTGGCTGCAAGTCAAGTGGCTTAAAAGTATGGATTGAATCATCTCTTATGACAAGAAGGTTGGAAGTAGACAGGCTAATTCTCTACCATTCTCTTGGTTTCCCTCTCTTAGTCATAAAATACTTGCTGTGGCATGAAGTATCACATTCTTTCATGACCACATCCAAAGCAGGAGGGAGAGGTCTTTTGCTTGCTCTCAAGGAGGAAAAATCTTTCCAGAATCTTCTTCTTAACAACTCATTGGGCAGCACTAGGTCACATGGCACTCCCTAAACCACCTACTGGCAAAGGGCAGGATTACCATGGCTGGTTTAGAACAATCATGATTCATTCCCTGGAGCTCAGCATATTGTCATCCAATATCTGAACAGTATCAGGGTTCAGGATAACCAGTAGTATCTGCCACAGCTTCTTTCTGTCCTTTCCTGTCCCAGGCTCTTCTGGGGGAGAGGGTATAGGACCCAAAATATATCTTTGCACATATAACTAACTGCCCCTCTGACAAGTGTCTCCCCCAGGGCATCATTATCTGGTGGGGAGGAGTGGCTGAGAGAGGGTGACAAAGCATTTTTTAAATTTATCTCATATTCTCCAATATCTGTGGTATTTGTGCATAGGGGTTCCATTTATCGCTCCTGATTGTGAGGCTTTTGGAACTCAAAAGGCCAAAGGTGACTCTTATTTTCTCTGTTTCTGGATCTCATCCCTTCCCTGAATCAATGAATAACTGAGTGCTCATCTCTATCCCCAGGTAGACTGCAGCTCCTTGAGGGCAGAAGCTTGGTCTTGTATCCCCAGCACCCGACACTCAGTGAGCGCTCAAGCAATACAGCCTGGAAGGATAAAGGACCTCTCCCAGGGGCAGGAGAGGGAGCTGTCAAATCAGTCAACAAATTCCAACATTAACCTTTGCATCACAAGTCAAGAGAGATGGCATTTCAGGTCCCCAAAAGTTTCTGACTTTCCTGAAAGGGAATATTTAGATCAGGAAAATAAGGCACACTAGCTTAAGCTGAGATAACTAGAATATTATTTGAGTCACTACAGGATTAATAAGCTATGTCTGTTTCACAGAAAGGGCATGGAAAGAAAGTGTAAAAGTTGAAAAGTGTTCAAGATGGAAGAGATTGTCTCCAACACTATGATGCCCAACAGAAAAATGGTGGAACTGGGTTACAGAACCCCCTGAATTCGTGAAAATTGTTACACCCTGAGTAAGAGCAGCTTGAGACTTCAAGCTTACCTACAAACAGCAAAGCTCTTAACACAGAGGATTGGGAGGCTATTGTCTATATTTGGTAGAAACTTAGAAAAAGTGCTGAGATGTTCAAAGATTAGAGTTGCAGAGATTTAGTGTAAAATTTCCTTCTCACTGTAGATAAGACCTTCTTTGTATTTCTTAGCATTTTTTAACAGCTTTATTGAGATATAATTCACATGCCATACAATTCACCCATCTAAAATGTACCATTTAATGGTTTTTAGTATATTCGGAGTTGTGCAACCATCACCACAATCAATTTTTGAGCATTTTCATCACGCTGAATAGAAATCCCATACTCATTAACCTTCCCTTTCCACCTCAATCTCTTCAGCCCCTGGCAACCACCAGTCTACTCTCTGTCTCTATGGATTTGTGTATTCTGGACATTTCATATAGATAGTATCATACAATATTCAGATACTGTATGCAGCCATGAATTTCATCATCCTCATAAGTAGTATTGCTACAGTTAAACAGACTAGAGAGACCCATATTTGTCATTAAATGGGCATAATCACATAACCAGGCCGTTGTCCAGTCATATATAAAAAAACAGATGGGAAAGCCGTTAATTCCCTTAGTAGAATATCTGAGCTATTTGAAAATTCATACTAATATGGTAAGACCATATTTTTGACTTGTAGTATTATTAATGTTTTTTTTAAAATTGTTGTTCCCGGTATTTCTTTCATCCTTTGACCCTTCTGTCAACTTACAGATTCAAGCCCTGCCATTCTGTCTGTGCTTATTACCAAGGGAAGGGTTGAAATGCAGAGAGTAGAGCAATGAAGAACCTCTTCCTGGCTTTTAAATTTCAAAAGCCTAGCCCATCGGCCAGATTTGTGCAGAGTTGTTAGGTGGGCCCTGCTGGGCGGCACTGCTGAGGTCCAGTGTGTGCTGGCATGGGGCTGCGTCCATCAGGAGGGCAGGGCACTTTGGTCTTATCTGCATAAAGATGCCATAAGGGCCAGCAGCAGCCTTCCCCTTAGCTGAGAATGGAAAGGGTTATGGTTTAGGCAATAGATTAAGGAGAATACTTGAGTCACTCACGCTTCCCACAGACCCCACACATAGATATCAGAGGCCCTCACAGAGGTGAGACCATATCCTTTCCCCCCTTAAAAACACCTGCTTGCTTCTTGATGCATATGGCACAAATCTACAGTCATTTCCTCCAATGCTGACTGCAAACCAGTACTGTCCAACAGAACTTTGTGTGACGATGGAAGTGTTCCATTCTGTGCCATCCACGTGGCTGCTGGGCACCTGAAATGTGACTAGTGTGACTGAGGAACTGCATTTTTAATTTTAAGTAATTTAAATGTAAATGCCACACGTGGCTAGCGGCTACCATATTGGACAGTGTAGACATTGAAGAAATTCCTATCAGACAACATTGTTCCTCCAGAAACCAGCCCTGAGACAGGTGTGGAATTTATTTGGAAGGGTAAGGGAGTGGGAAAGTGAGACAGGAGAGGAAGGCAGCCAGAAAGGAGCGTGTCAGCACTGTGGGCACCTGGAGCTGAGTGAGGCCGGGGACCCTGGGAGCCGGTGTAGAGCACACACGGATGATCTCAGCATTATCCTGCCCAAGAGGTCAAGGACTTGGTGTATTTCCCACCAATTCCCATCAGTCGTTGATTGAGGGTTGCTCCCAGGGGGTGTTAATTCTCAAGCACCTCCACCTGCTCAGAGCGTGGGCTGAGAAGGCTCTGTGGCCAGAGGGAGCCTTCAGGCCAAGTCACAGAGGGCAGTGGTTGGGGTTGGCAGGGTCTGAGTGCTTGGGGCACTGACAGTGCCCACCCCCTCCCACTCCTGATCCCCAGTCTGCTCTCCAGAAACAACCACAACGTTTCACGCCTATCCTTAGAGACATTTTTGCATATATATAAATATAAATACAGGTAAATACGTAAATATATATTTATTTGTTGTTCTTCTATTTACAAATGGGATCATTCCATACATAACTCTTCCACACCCTGCTTTTTGCACTTCATAGGCTATCCTGGAGATATTTCGTTGTAGTCTTTTCTTTAATTTCCTTTGCTTGGCTGTCTTTATCATGAAAAAGTTCAGACTTCAAGAGAAAAAGAGCTGCAATGGTTTGGCTGAAACAATGCAAAGAGATTTGTGTTTAGCTTATGGATTTAAAAGGCAAGCTGTTTGTTGAGACTGCAGAGTTTGGTTCAAGGCATTTCAGGATGGCGTGATTTTCCTGTTAAAAACAAATGGGAATTTGCTTGGTGATAAACTCAGGCAGTGTGTGGGCTGATTCGACAATAGAGTATGCAATCAATGGATTAACCTCCTAGGATGACTGCAGAGGCAGAAGGCAGCTGTCTCCAAGGTAGGGCATCCACAGCCTGCCCTGCACAGAGGCATCGGGAGCTCCGCCAAGGGGAGTCCAGGCCCCAGCTCTGCCATTGACTTGCTGTGTCATTGTTGGAACCTCTTGACCTCTCAGGGCCTGTGTTTTCTTGTCTATTAGGTGAGAATGGTAATGGTTATACTACTTCCTCTCAATGGGTTTGATGCATGGACCACCAGGGGTTGCAAACCCAAATGCCTCCAGGGGCTACGCAGGCAAGTACATGAGTCACGTGAGGTTGTTGTAAGTAATAGGGAGTAGTGGGGACTATAGCTAAGAGGGGAATAAATCACAAACATACCCCATATCCCAGGTTTAAACATTTAAACAAATACTATCCTGGCCAAACAAAGCATTTCTGTGGGCTACTTGCAACCCTTTGGCAAGAGTGCAGTGTGAGGTATGATTTCACGTAGAGGAGATGGCACTGCTGTGACTGTTTACTAAGCCTTATTCCTATTGACTCTTTCACAAACCGCACCTCCCACTTCAGTGGTCCCTCTCTGCACCAGTCAGGAGAAGGTAGGTTGGGCTGTGGGAACAACTCTAAAATGTCAGTGGCTTTAAATAGCAAAGGTTTCTTTCTAGCTTATACTACCGGGTTCCTTGTGGGACTACACTACCATGTGGGTAGCTGGATGCTGCCTTCCACATCCTCACACATGCAGCCTGATGGGGCTCACCATTCAGGGCTTCACATCATCCAAACGCTGACATTGCTGGGCCCTGGGAAAAACAAGGAAAAATTGTGCACCGGCTCTTAAAGTCTTCTGCTCGCATTTCATTGGCCAAAGCAAGTCACGTGGCTTGGATACCCTCAAGTGCAGTCCTACACTGTCTGGAAGGAGGACTGGAAATATCTGTGCACAGCACTGATGAGGCACACACTCCTTCAGACATCCACGTGCATTCCTTTCTTCTATTTCTACACTGCATTGGACGTGGACATTCTGCATCTGGCTTAGCTCTTCATCTCACAGTTTTGTAAGCATGAAGGTTGACACTCACTGAACCTCCAGGCTGTTTCTTCCTCCTTGTTTCCATGACACACAATGCCTGAGCTCTTTACAGCCAGAGCAGTGGCATAGTGGTGGATTGTCCCTTTTCCAGCTTCTGCTGGAACCAAGGGTCCTTAGTTTGGGGTCCATTCTCTGGCTGTTTTTTCTTAAGACCTTATTATTTTTAGAGCAGTTTTAGGTTTACAATAAAATTGAGAGGAAGGTACAGAGATTTCCCATATAGCCCCTGCCCCACACATGCAGAGCTTCGCTGATTATCAATATCACTCCCCAGAATGGTACATTTTTTATCAAGGATGAACCTACATTGACACATCATAATCACCCAAAGTCCAGAGTTTACTTTAGGGCTCACTCTTGGTGGTGTACAATCTATGGGTTTGGAAAAATTTATAATGACATATATCCACCATTATAATATCATACAGAATGTTTTCACTGTCCTAAAAATCCTCTGTGCCTCTATTCATCTACCTCTCACCCCCAGCAATCACTGATCTTTCTATTGTCGCCATAGTTTTGCCTTTTCCAGAGTGTCGTATAGTTGGAATCACACAGTATGTGGCTTTTCAGATTGGCTTCTTTCACCTAGTAATGTGCATTTAAGGTTTCTCCATGTGTTTTCATGCCTTGATAATTCATTTCACTTTAGTGCTAAATAATATTCCATTGTCTGGATGTACCACAGTTTATCCATTCACCTACTGAGGGACATCTTGGCTGCTTCCAAGTTTTGGCAATCATGAATAAAGCTGCTGTAAACATCTATGTGCAGGTTTTTATGTGGACATAAGTTTTAAACTCCTTTGGGTAAATACTAAGGAGCACAATTGCTGGATTGTATGGTATGGTAGGTTTAGTTTTATAAGAAACTGCCAAACTGTGTTCCAAAGTGGTTGTACCATTTTGCATTCCCACCAGCAATGAATGAGAGTTCCTGTTGCTCCACATCCTCTCCAGCATTTGGTGGTGTTGCTGTTCTGGGTTTTGGCCACTCTCTAATATATGTGTAGTGGCATCACATAATTGTTTTAATTTGTATTTCCCTGATGACATATGATGTGGAGTATCTTTCCATATGCTTATTTGCCGTCTGTATATATTCTTTGTTGAGGATTTTTGCATCTATGTTCATGAGAGATATTGGTCTGTAGTTTTCTTTTCTTGTAATATTTTTGTCTGGTTTTGGTATTAGGGTAATGCCAGTCTTATGGAATGAGTTAGGAAGTATTCCCTCTGCTTCTATCCTCTGAAAGAGATTGTAAAGACTTGGTATAATTTCTTCCTTAAATGTTTGGTAGAATTCACTGGTGATCCCATCTGGACCTGATGCTTTCTGTTTTGAAAGGTTATTAATTATTGATTCAATTTCTTTAACAGATATAGGCCTGTTCAGATCATCTATTTCTTCTTGTGTGGGTTTTGACGGATTGTGTCTTTCAAAGAATTGGTCAATTTCATCTTGGTTATCAAATTTATGGTCATAGAGTTGTTTGTAGTATTCCTTTACTATCCGTTTAGTTTATATAGAATCTGTAGGGATGTCCTCTCTTTCATTTCTGATATTATCAATTTGTCTCTCTCTCTTTTTTTCTTATTGTTCTTTGTTCCTATTTTTATCTTCCACTCTTTTTCTGCCTTTTGTGGTTTTAACTGAGCATTTTATATGATTCCATTTTTCTCTCCTTTCTTAGCATACCAGTTATACTTCTTTTTTTACTTCTTTTAGTGGTTGCCCTAGAGTTTGCAATATACATTTACAACTAATCCAAGTCCATTTTCAAATAACATTATATCACTTCACAGGTAGTGTAAGTACCTTACAATAATCCTAATTCCTCCCACCAGTCCCCTGTGTCATTGCTGTTATTCATTTCTCCTATATATAAGCATACATAAGCATATATATGTATATATACATACACATAAGATGTATACACAAGCATACATAATTGAATATAATGTTGCTATTATTACTTTGAATAAACTATCTGTTAGATCAATTAAGAATAAGAAAAATAAAAAGTAAAAGTAAAATAATCTTACACCATACACAAAATCAACTCAAAATGGATTAAAGATTTGGATGTAAGACCTGAAACCATAAAACTCCTAGAAGAAAACACAGAGGGTAAGCTCCTTGACATTGGTCTTAGAGATGATATTTTGGATTTGAAACCAAAAGCACAGGCAACGAAAGCAAAAATCAACAAGTGGGACTATGTCAAACTAAAAAGCTCTGCACAGCAAAAGAAACAATCAACAAAATGAAAAGTCAACCTATGGAATGAGAGAAAATGTTTGCAAACCATCTATGTGATAAGGGGTTAATATCCAAAATACATAAGGAACCCATACAACTCAATAGCAAAAAAAGTAATAATAATCTGATTAAAAAGTGGGTAGAGGACTTGAATAGTCATTTTTCCAAAGAAGACATACAAATGGCCAACAGGTACATGAAAAGATGCTCAACATCACTAATCATCAGGGAAATGCAAATCAAAACACAGAGATGTCACCTTGCTATTATCAAAAAGACAAGAGATGACAAGTGTTGGTAAGGATGTGGAGAAAAGGGAACACTTGTGCACTGTTGGTGGGAATGTAAATTGGAGCAGCCACCATAGAAAACAGTATGGAGGTTTCTCAAAGAATTAAAAATAGAACCACCATATGATCCTGCAG
The DNA here is from genome assembly GCF_057802395.1 of Ceratotherium simum simum. NCBI lineage: Eukaryota > Metazoa > Chordata > Mammalia > Perissodactyla > Rhinocerotidae > Ceratotherium > Ceratotherium simum. Next base: position 118,650,047 of record NC_141940.1, on the reverse strand, counting down.
TCCCACTTCTGGGTATTTATCTGAAGAAAATGAAATCATTATTTCAAAAAGATATCTGCATCCCCATGTTCATTGCAGCATTATTTACAATAGCCAAGACATGGAAACAACCTAAGTGTCCGTTGAAGGATGAATGGATAAAGAAAATGTGGTGTGTATACACACACACACACACACACACACACACACACACACACAATGGAATATTATTCAGCCATAAAAAAGAAGGAAATCTTGCCCATTTGTGACAACATGGATGGATCTTAAGGGCTTTATGTTAAATGAAATAAGCCAGACAGAGAAAGATAAATACTGTATGATCTCACTTACATGTGGAATCTAAAAAAACCCAAAACCAAACTCATAGATACAGAGAACAGATTGGTGGTTGCCAGAGACAAGGGGTGGGGGGTGGGGAAAACGGGTGAAGATGGTCAAAAGATATAAACTTCCAGTCATCAGATAAATAAGTCCTGGGGATATAATATACAGCATGGTGACTATAGTTAATAATAATATATTGTATATTTGAAAGATCTAAGAGAATAGATCTTAAAAGTTCTCATCACAAGAAAAAAAATTTGTAACTGTGTGTGGTGATGGATGTTAACTAGACATTGTGGTAATCACTTCACAACATATATATATATATATAAAATCATTATGTTGTACATCTAAAACTAATATGGTGTTATATGTCAATTATGTCTCAATAAAAATTTTTTAAAAAATTTAAAAAAGTAAAAAGAAAAATTAAAGTAAGACTTGTGTTGGAATTTAGCTTCCAAAAGAGGTAGCTGGATAGGTTAACAAGACCTACTGTTAAATGATGGGTTTTGTTTTCTACTTTATAATTAGCCAAAGTTTTCAAACGATCACATTTCAGAATTGTTTTTTAGCCTATGATTGGGCCTCATCCACTTTGACCTAAATGTCTTACATGTTACTTGTTAATACAGCAACTGTATCATAACCCCCATCCATTTTTGTGGGATGCACTGTGGCATTTCCCAAAGAACCTTACCTGTAACTTTGCAAAAAAATGTACTCAGATATTCTCAATTTTTACTTACGGCAGAGCAACTCTGTAAGTCCTCCTTGGACTTATATATACAGATATCTGAAAGCAAGAGTGGGAATGTAAAGCATAACCTTATTCTCTTTCCTACAGAGATCCTATTTGATTTAAAATCTATTTTTACACTAGTTAGAACCCTGCTTTTTTGGCCAAGTACTTGTCTTGCATGTCTGACCTTGCAGAAGCTGGGGTGGATCGCAGCATACTAATGAAGAGAATTAGAAGTCGTTTACAAAGCTTGCTCACTCCTCATTTCTCCACAATCACCTCCATCGAGCAGCCCTACTACCAGCTGGGAGAACTGAGATTTTTGATTCAGGTGGGATAAACGCTCTGAAAGGCTGGGCCCAGAGGAATGACCCAATAGGCAAATGTTCCCAAACTACTTGAAGGTTTAAAAAAATGTTCCGGAACAAAAATCTTATCAAGATATGTAAAGAAGGGGCTGGCCCAGTGGCGTAGTGGTTAAGTTCGTATGCTCTGCTTCAGCAGCATCAGGTTCACAGGTTCGGATCCTGCATGTGGACCTATGTACCGCTTATCAAGCCATGCTGTGGTGGCGTCCCACATATAAAGTAGAGGAAGATGGGCACGGTTGTTAGCCCAGGGCCAATCTTCCTCACCAAAAAGAGGAGGATTGCAACAGATGTTAGCTTGGGGCTAATCTTCCTCACCAAAAACAAAACAAAACAAAAAAAAGATATGTAAAGAAAATGTTTTTTTTTTTAAAAAATGGCCAAAGAGTCTTGTTTGAATTTGACAAAATTACATAAGATAGAAGCTGTTTGTGTTTTCTTCAGGATGGAAATGAACCACTTAACATATCCATACTACCTTGAACAATGAAATTGCATTAAAATAACTAAACTTTGAAATGAGAAAGAAAAAGAATAAGAAAAATGGAAGTTTTTATTTTACCTTCACTTATTTCTTCTCCAGTGCTCTTCCTTTCTTCATGCAGATCCGAGTTTCTGACCCATATTATTTCCCTTCTCTCTAAAGTACTTCTGTTAACATTTCTTGCAAGGCAAGTCTATTGGCAACAAATTCCTTCAATTTTTGTTTGTCTGAGAAAGTTTTTATTTCTCCTTCATGTTTGAAGGATAATTTCGCCAAGTACAGAATTTAAGTTGGTGGGGTTTTCTCTCAACACTTCAAATATTTCACTTCACTCTCTTCTTGCTTGCATGGTTTCTGAGAGAATTTGGATGTAATTCTTATTTTTGTTCCTCTATAGGTAAGGTGTTTTTTCCTCTGGCTTCTTTCAGGATTTTTTCTTTATCTCTGATTTTCTGTAATTTGAAAATGACATGCTGGGGCTGGCCCGGTGACGCAATGGTTGAGTTTGCACACTCTGCTTCAGTGGCCCGGAGGTCACACGTTCGGATCCTGGGTGCAGACACACACACCATGAAGCCATGTTGTGATGGCATCCCACATACAAAATAGAGGAAGATGGGCACAGATCTTAGCTCAGGGCCAATCTTCCTCCCCCCCCCCCAAAAAAAAAGGAAAGAAAAGAAAATGATATGCCTAGGCGTAGTTTTTTTTTTTGGCATTTATCCTGCTTGGTGTTCTCTGAGCTTCCTGGATCTAGTGGTTTGGTGTCTGACATTAATTTGGGGAAATTCTCAGTCATTATTGTTTCAAATATTTCTTCTGTTCCTTTCTCTCTTTCTTTTCCTTCTGATATTCCCATTATGTGTATGTTATACCTTTTGTAATTGTCCCACAGTCCTTGGATATTTTGTTCTTTTTTTTTTTTTCAATCTTTGCTTTCTGCTTTTTGGTGTTGGAGGGTTCTATTGATGTATCCCCTAGCTCAGAGATGTTTTTCCTTAGCTGTGTCTAGTCTACTAATAGGCCCATCAAAGGCATTCTTCATTTCTATTACAGTGTTTTTGATCTCTAGCATTTCTTTTTGGTTCTTTTTAGGATTTCCTTCTCTCTGCTCACATTGCCCATCTGTTCTTGCATGCTGTCTACTTTTTCCATTAGATCCCTTAGCATATTAATCAGAGTTGTTTTAAATTTCCCATTTGATAATTCCAACATCCCTGCCATGTCTGGTTCTGATGGTTGCTCTGTCTCTTCAAATTGTGTTTTTTGCCTTTTGGTATGCCTTATAATTTTTTCTTGATAGCCAGACATAATGTATGGGGTAAAAGGAACTGACATAACTAGGTCTGGTATAATGTGGTGGTGAGGAGTAGAGGGAGGGGAAGCGTTCTATGGTCCTGTGATTAGGTCTCTGTCCTTTAGTGAGCCTGTGTCTCTGGACTGTGAACATCACAAGTGCTTCTCAGTTTTGTTCTCCCCCCTTAGGTGGCACAGGATGGCTGGAGTTGGATATTTCCCACCCTCAGGTCAGTTAAACTCTGATAATACTCCAGCAGTTTATGCTCTGGTTAACCAGTTTCCCCTGAGGACAGGCCTTGTTAAAAACAGAGTGCTCAGTCTTATTTCAAAATGGTTCCTTTTCCTCTCCCCTGCTGGAAGGAAACCCAAGGGGATGGTTCTCCAGTATTTACTGTGGGAACCTGGTCAAGCTCCTGGAGATAAATCTCACAATATTGTGGGGGCCCCCCTATGACTGAGACCCTTGGAGTTTTTAACTCTCAGAGTTGACCACACCGAGCCCCCAGCAATTCCTCAGTTCCGGTTCAGGTTTCCCTACCCGGCACTGGTTCCCACAGAGGTTTCTGCCAGAGAGTCTCTGCTCTGGTAAGCCACAACTCCTTGTAGTCACCTGTCTCTCCAATCTTGGGGGCAGCGGTTTGCTCTGTGTCCTCCCCTTTCTTACGGATCCTAGAAGACTTGTTGATTTTCAGTCTGTTCAAATGCTTTTTACACGTTAGGATCGAGTGGCGACTCCCAAGCTCCTTACATGTGGAACCAGACTCTCTGCCAGTTTTAAATCTCAACAAAAAAACAAATGGAAGGTACATAATTTAAAAGTCAAATAATCCTGCAAGATTTAGACTCAAAAAAGTAGTAGTCCCGTACCCCATCATTCCACACCTGATTCCTCTCCCCTGAGGCCACCATTTTTAGGTGGTGATAAGTGCTATGGAGGAAATAAACACCACAGAGGGGTTAAGGAGTGCCTTCCTGGTGGAGGGGGTTGCAGTTTTAAATAGGACATCGTGAAGGTCACGTATGAATAAAGGAAGAAGGGAGTGATTTATGTGGATACTTAGAGGGAAAGCTGTCCAGGTAGAGAAATGACAAATGCACAGTCCTGGGGCAGGAGTGTGCCAGGCTGTTCTGGATCACTGCTTCCCACATTGATATGTAGAGAAATACCCTGGGGTTAAAATGTGCAATTGTTAAAATGCAGATTATGCTTCAGTAGGTCTGGGGTGGACTTGAGACAGTGCATTTCTAATGAGCTCCTAATTTAATAATTTTTATTTATTTTTTCCCCCAAAGCCCCAGTAGATAATTGTATGTCATAGTTGCACATCCTTCTAGTTGCTGTATGTGGGACGCGGCCTCAGCGTGGCCGGAGAAGCGGTGCATCGGTGCGCGCCCGGGATCCGAACCCGGGCCGCCAGCAGCAGAGCGCGTGCACTTAACCGCTAAGCCACGGGGTTGGCCCTAATGAGCTCCCAGTTGATGCTGATGCTGCTGGTCCAGGGACCACACTCTGAGTAGCAAGGTCTGAGAAAGAGTTAGGAGATCAGTGGGGCTGGAGCAAAATGAGAGGGTGGGCAAGGAAATTGAACAGGGGACCAGATCTTGCCATGCCTTAAAGGCCACTGTAAGGACTAGAGCTGTTATTGTACATGAGATGGAAGCAGAGAAGTGATGTGATCTGGCTTATGTTTTAGAAGCATCTCTGTAGGAGCTGTGTTGAGAATGGATTGTAGGAGGGCAAAGGCGGTTAGGCAGCCATTTAAGAGTGGCTTTTAGGACATTCACTGTGTTGTGTAACCAACACCTCTATCTAGTTCCTAAACATTTCTATTACCTCGAAAGGAAACCCTGCACTCATTAGCAGTCACTCCTCATTTCCACCCAACCCCCAGCCATCAGGCATATTATTTCTTCTTACTTTGAATCAATTTTTTCATCAGAAAATTGGGGATCATGCTTCATTAGGTTGTCAAGAGAAACAAGGAAGGTAATGTGTGTAAACTGTCCAGCACTATACACGTAGGTACCTAACAAAGGTTGGATCCTTCCTTCCCTTTCCCTTCAGTCTTGTCATTCCGGTGTCCGAGGTGTCAGATTCCACAGCACTCAAAACAAGAAAAAAGGCTTTGTAAAATCTGTCTTTGGAAAAATAAAAATGTATCTTCCCTTTTGAAAGGTGGAATGAGAGTAACTGATATAAATACAATTAGCAAAAATCAATCTTAGATTTCTATTTTTATTTTAAAACTCTTTATTTTGGAATTATTTTAGATTTATAGAAAAGTTGGAAAGATCATACAGAGTTCCTATATACCTTCACCTAGTTTCCTGTATTGTTAACACTTTACATAATTATGGTACATTTGTCAAAACTAAGAAATTAACATTGGCACATTCCTATTAAATAAAACTACAGACTTTATCTGGATTTCCCCAGTTGTTCCACTAATACCCTTGTTCTGTTCTGGGATCCAATCTAGGATCCCATATTGCAATGAGTTGTCATGTCTCCTTATAGTTTCTTCTGTGACAGTTTCTGTCTTTCCTTGCTTTTCACGACCTTGAGGGTTTTGAAGAGTACTGGTCAGGTATTTTGTAGACTGTCCCACAATTTGGGTTTATCTGGTGATTTCTCATGATTAGACTGGGGTTATGGGTTTGAGACCACCGTAGAGGTGAAGTGGCCTTCTCATTACATCAGGTAGCACATGGTATCCACAGGACTTATCCCTGGGGATGTTAACCTTGAGCTCTTTGATAATGTGGTGTCTGCCAGGTTTCTCCACTGAAAGTTGTTCTTTTCCTCTTTCTACATTCTGTTCTTTGGAAGTAAGTCACTAGGTTAGCCCTACTCAATGGGGGAGGGAGAATAAGGTCCACCTCCTAGAGGGGGCAGTATCTATAGATGTTATTCGTAATTCTTCTGTAAGGAAGACTTGTCTCTTCTCCCCATTCATTATTCTAATCATTTATCAGTATGGACTTGTGTGTCCTTCTTTTCTACTTTGCGTTACAATCGATGTTATATATTTTGTTGCTCAAATTGTTCCAGTTTGACCCCAGGGAGTTCTTTCAGATTGGCTCCCATGTCCCTTTGACATGCCCCAATCCTTTTTTTTTTTTTTTCCAGTATATTATCTTTTGATGTAAAATTTGGTTTTCTTCCCCATCTATCCACTGAAATTGCTTTAAAGTCTTTAGATTACAATGGTTTCTAGATGTCAGGCCAAAGTCTACTTTTCTCTTCTTAGTTTACCAGACCTTTCTGTGACAAGGCTATTAATCTCTTTCCTTCAAATTCCATTTCATTTTCTAAAAATTTACTATGGAATTTTCAATCATAAACAAAGCTAGAGAAAAGAGCATAATGAATCTCCATGTATCCATTACCCAGCTTCAAGAATTCTCAACATTTTGCTGATCTTGTTTTAACTGTCACCTCTCCCATGCTCTGCCACTGGAATACTTTAAAAGAAATCCAGACATCATATGAGTTCAACGGTAAAGAGTTCAGTGTCTTTAACAGAAAGGAACTTTTTTTTAAAAACATAACCACAAAACAATTATTACACCATCCAAAATTAATAATTCTTTAATATCCTCTAACGCTCCTCCATATTCAAATTTCCCAAATTTTAATAATTAATTTGTTCAAATTAGGATCCATACAAAGTTCACACATTACATCTTATAACAGTCCCTCCCCACTGCCATCTCCCCTTCTCCAACACACACCTTTTAAAAGTCCATTTATTGAAGAAACTGGGTTTTTCTATCCTATCAAATTTCCCACATTCTGGATTTGGCTGATTGTATCTTCACAGTCTTTTAACATGTTAGTCTATTCCTTGAACTTCCTGTAAATTGGTAATTAAATGTAGAGTCTTAATTAGATTTTGTTTTGGTGTATATATATATTTGCAAAAATATTTGCAATACATTCAAGATATATAAATCTCAATATCTATCTATATCTATTAATATATATATTTGCAAAAATACTTCATTGGTGGTGAAGTCAACTTCCTAATGCATCACAGTGGAAACCATATTGTCTGGTTGTCCACTTATAATTTTCCCTTTTGAGACACCTCTAGCTCCTGGTTTTCCTCCTCTTCGTCATCGCCATTTCTTCTTAGCTCCCCTCACAGACTCTTTACCGATGTTTTAAAGCCATTGTCCTTTAGGGCCCCACTGTCACCGGTCTATTCCTCCTGTCTATACATGGTCCCCTTTTCCATCTTCCTAATGCTGAGGACTCAAAAGTCTGTATTTTTGACACAGATCCTCTCTACTGAGTTCCAAACCCAAATATCCAGTGACTGACAGGATGTCACTGGATGTCCTGTGAGCTATTCAAACTCACTAGGTCCCAAACAGAATTAATTGTCCTTCTTCCCAAACCTGTTTTTCATTGTTTCCTTTACCTCAATGACTAGAACCACCAACCAAGACAGAAACTCAAGCCATCCTAGACTTTTCCTCACCGGCTCCAAATCGCCAAGCCATGGATCGTCTATTTCCTCAATATCTCAAGTGTGTCCCCTCTTCTTCTTGCTGCTATAGCCTCAGTTCTAAAATCCAAAGAGTGTAAATGCATGATCCAGAGTCACACATTCTCAAGCAGAGCTAGGACTAGAACCTAACCCTTGCTCCAGCATGGAATACACTGGAATCTTGCTGAGGGCATAATCAGCTCCAGATTCTTTGCTGCGCTTTGGAGACATTGTGCTTGATACATTTTGTGAATATGGTTGTAGAGGCCAAGCTCAGCAGGGTGAAGCAGCTAAAAGTGGGGAGTTTAGGAGTCTGAATATCTGGGTGTGACACCCACTTCCACCACTGAAAGTGAACTTGGTGAAGTTGGTTAATTTCTCTGTGCTTCAGTTTCTTCATCTGCAAAATGGGAATATTCCTTTACCACTTTTCTGAAATCCCCAAGGCTCTGGAAACTGGAAGTTGTGGGGTTTTTTTTGTTTTTTTAAAAAATAATGTTTGGCAGCCCAGTCTGACTTGATTGTAAGGATTTGATGACAAAACCTGATCTGAATGGAATTGAGGATATTTATGGTCTTTACTTATCCCACTTAGAATATTCTTCCATTTTACTGCACAACTGTCTTTGATGACAGGCTGCTGCCCCAGCCCATTGGGACAAGTTCTACAATATGCTGTTTTACTTTTCCAAAGTACTATGATGTCTAAATTCTGAAACACACCTGACCTAAGGGTTTTGGAAAACAGGTTGTGTACCTGTAATAGCTACTTCATAGGTTTGTCATAGGTTGATTGCTAAAGAAACTAATATTTATAAAGCAACTTGAAGAGTGTGTGGCCCATAGTAAGCCCAATATGTTTGATAAATAAACATTTCATATAACAGTTAACCCTAGAAATTAAGTAAAAGATAAACTATTTTGTGTCAGAATAGAGTTTGATGAATTTGGGGGCCTCCATCAAAGCTGGGTTCCTATCATAGCTTTTCTGTTATAAGGAAATTAAACATCAGAGAGACAGAAAAATCCCTTTTGAATGGCACTCTAATGCTCTCCCTGCTCAGAACCATTATTCTGCAGCTGGCGCGTATGAATTATTTCCATACAAGTTTCTCAATTTTAGTACATACATATGCATCCATAGTATGTAATTTTATAGAAAGAATGATCTGACCCAAAATGTCATTAGTGCTGAGGAGCCCTGTCCTCATCTCTCTCTCTGCTCTTGCAGCTCCCGCACACACCTCCAGGAGTGCACGTATTGCAATTATTATCACTGCACACCTATCTGCCCTGCTCCTAGAAGGCAGGTTCCCGAGGAAAGAGACTATGGTTTAGCTAACTGGAATGGAAAGGACTCAAATATTTGTTGAACAAATGGACAAGTCATGGGTTCCTCCTATCACAAATTATCCAGGAGACACCTGCAAAGGACAGGTGGGAATGAAGTGTCAAGAAGCCGACACATTCATTCCAAGAGTTGACAGGAAACAATTCTCCATATTTGGAAGAAGTTTTATACCCAGGACCTCCACTGGCACTCTTTCACAATTTTTAAAGACAGGGAAGTAATAAGTATTGAGTATTTACCGTGTGGCCAGCACTGTGTGTTTCACAGGCACTAACTCAATGCGGTCCTCACAAAGACCGCAAGAGGAGGAATCATTAACACCCACTTCAGGAGCCAGGAACAGGAGCAGGAGAGGTGAAAGAAACTCGATGCGGTCACAAAGCCAGCAGGGGTAGGACCCGCATGCTGGTTTCTCTGGGGGAAGAGATGAGAGTCCTTTGTAAAGAGAAACATTTGTCTCTCAAATAGCTAAGAGCCTGCTGCAATGACAGGCTTTGGTTTGTATTTGTGTCTGAGTCACATTTATTTTCTATTTAGGTGGATGGGCTTAAAAAAAATAAATACTAAAGATTTGAAATTTTAGTCGTGTCACCTCAGGGGAAGTTAATTCTGATTTTTGTCTGTAATACCCACGCACAAATTGCAACTCGAGGAATAAAACGAGAGCTTGGAAAAATAAGCACCTGGGGCTGATGAAAATAATGCATTTGTCTCAGGGCAGGGGCTGAAATGTGGACCTAAGTGTTCTTAGGGAGAAACATGTCAATACGAAATCTTTTCACCAACCTTTGATGGATGTGCTAATCTTCTCAGGTCAACACGGGCTCACCCTGGCAACACACTGTAATAACTTATTTAAAAGGCAGCTGGCTTTTATAATGGAATGTTCCATCAATTTTTAGATTTTCGTTTTCAGAAATGTATTCTTTTATCAAAACAATATTTGATATACATAGTAAGGGTTCAATTATACTTTTTCTACAACAGAGAAGGCTGCAGAGGTGAGCAGGTTTGGGAATTATTGTTCTTTGTTCTCAATTCTGTATGACATTCAAGCTCTGTAGAGATAACAAGAATGTCAGACAGGTATTTTCATTCCCTTAGAGCAGCGGTGGGCAAACCATCACCCGGAAGCCAAATCTGGTTCACAGCCAGTTTTTAGAAATAAACTTTTATTGGAACACAGCCATACCCATCTGTTTACTTAACCCTCTATGGCTGCTTTCACACTGCAAGGGCAGAAGCAAGCAGTCACGACACAGAGCGTGTGGCTTACAGAAAATACGAACTCTCTGGCCCTTTAGAGAACATGCACTGCAGAGAGGCGGTGTGTGTCTCGCTGCATGCGTGCATCATTTTCAGCGGGGGCTAAAGGAAAATGAGGAGAGGCCAGCTGACTCACTTAAGGCATTTGCGTAGCTCAGGTGGGTTAAACAGAGAAGAAAATAGAAAAAGGCAAAAAACTAGGCAGTATCTTCAAGAACTTTAATGAATGAACATTATTCTTGACATCAAAAACCAGCATGACTTATGTGGAATTCTCACTTTACGTCAAAAGAAACTCTCTCAGGTTGGAACAGTACACGTCCTGCCAACTTCCAAGTGGCTGACATGCTCCCCCCCACCCCTCCGAGGGGCCCACCGGGACTTTGGTGGACGTACTCATGTCTCTTTCCTGAGAAAATGCACAGAAGGAGAGAAGAGAGGGAATCCAAAAGGCAAGGGGTGATGGCTGGGGCCCGGGGTTCAGAACTTGAGCGGAATGACCGGCCAGTATTTGGGCTGCTTCCTGTCACAGTGCTTGTCAAAGCTCAGCTGCACAGCCGCCTCCATGGCCTGGATCTTGGCGGCGCTGTCGCCGTAGAGCCGCTGCATCTCGGCCTGGCGCCGCTCGCCGGGCCGCTCGGCCGGGGGCTCCCCGGAGCGGCGCGGGTTGTAGCACAGGTCGTGGTCGGCGTTCACGTAGTCGGCCAGGCGCGCCGCCTCCAGCTGCTGCTGCCGCCCTGCGAAGGAGCCAACGCGCGGGGGAGGAGCACCGTGAACTTGGGGGATGCGCAGCTGCCCCGCGGGCAGCAGGCGGCCCCCCGAGTTCCCTCGGCTTCCCCTTCCAAACTGGGAAGTCGGGCCCAGCTGTGCCAGCTGAGATGTTCACGAGACTCTAAGGCACGACCTGCATATTATCATTATCTACGAAGCGCACTGTGCACTTATCACGGAGTCATACACTGAGAGAAAAGGCAAAAAGCCGCAAGGAAACGTCACCCCAAACTATCAAACCTCTGCCATGAGCCCTGAAAATACAGGGGAAGATGAAACCACCTGCGTTCCTCTCTTCTCTTCCATCTGCACGGCCGCCCACGACCTGCCGGGCTAGCAACGGCTGGTGGCACTCACTTGGTTTTAAACAGTGCACCAGGCCAGAAGGGAAATGAAACGCTTCCTGCAAAGGCCAGGGTTGCAAGAAGTAGTACTTCCCACCCCAAATGAAGTGGTGGGGGGAAAAAGTCAGCCCTTTGGAAGAGGTACTGATTTTAGGTATTCTGGCCGAGAGCAAGAGCTAGTCACTAGAGAACTGCAGCCAGGAGCGATGGTCCGGCCACACGTTAAAACACAAGCCAGACCAGGCCGCAGAGGGTGAAATGATACAGCACTTGCTGAAGGGAAAAGGGCCGAGAAAGGGCAATTCTGCAAAGGGAAGGAAGGCCTCCGACTTCAGTCTTCCTGCTATATTAACAAATGCACACCAGTGTGCTGATTCCCGCCTTATGGGAGCTGACTCTCCACTTCACTTCACAGGTTAGCTTAGGCTAAATTTCAAGTGATACCTGCTTTTAAACCTACTAATTTAAATGGATCCTTGTAAAGCGAGAAATATTTATTCAATTTATTCTCCCCTCTATACTTTTTACTCTAACAAGTCCTAATATCATAACTTTTATTCTTATGTAAATGGAAACAACATAAAAATATCAACAAACCAATGCTTCATAAGGTAAAATTTAGCCAACTTAGATTCTTGTAAGCGACTGTCAAGAAGAGAGAAATTGACTAGTAGAATGCACACATCTGTAGCTACTATTGCTACCAAGAGAAATACTACTAAATAAGGAGTGAAGATGGTTGTAGGGGAATAAAACAATGATATAAATCATTCTTTCCTTGTTAAAAAAAAAAGTAGCAGAATGAAAGCTTAGTATGGAAGGGAACACAAAAGTGAGCAAATCAAGCGTGAACAGAGAGATATTTATGTGCCTCTGCATAGTCACTGTCATAAATTCCGTTCTTTATAAATAACACCTTGGACCTGGAGGGAAGGGGTTTTATAAACTTGGAAACATTATTAACAACATATATGGCCATTTCTGTCTTAGCACATCTGCAGTTTACTTTGACATAAGGAAGTAATATACGGATATGCCAAATGACTGTCACACAAAACAAATGCAATCTAAACTGTTACCTTATCCATGCAAGAGAGATATAAGTGACTTACTGTGAAGTGCAGAACTAAACCAAAATATTGGCCTTTAATAGGCAAATGAATGGGAGGTCAACAGCATTTGTTTCTCATTTTTGGTCTTTCCACCAAGTTAGAAACATCAGGATATAAGTTGTTCAGTTCTCATGGGTGTTTAAATTCTATGTTGTCCTCCCTGCCGCCCCCAGCAAGACTACTCTTCTGAAGGCTTGGCATTTCCACATTAGCCAGAGACAACAGATTCCCTCTGCCACCTATGAGAGCCTTGGACACGTTACCAATCCTTGGGCTCTGGTTTCTTCGTCGGCTCGGAGGAAACAATCCGATGTGTAAGGCTGCTGGGGCCTCAGAGCCTCTGCATCTAGAGGACAGAGGGTCCCAGGCCACAATGCTTTTACTCTCAAATTTGTCCCAAGACTATAATTAGCCTTATGACAGATTTAGTGACCCAACAGATGTTGAACTTCCTGTCTAAATCTGAGTCTCTGAGTTTAGAAGTTTTAATAAACACTGGAATCTTCACTTAGTAAGTGTTGCTCTCTGCCGTTAGGATATGTGAATATAACCTTTTTACTTGTGCATCTTTCTTTTCCTTATAATTTAACGTGGTTATAATTATGCTTCAATTGACAGATGGCAAATTAGACTTGGGGTGGTGAACACAACGCAGTCTTCAGAGAAACTGAAATATAATGATGTACATCTGAAATTTATATAATGTTATAAACCAATGTTACCTCAATAAAAAAAAATTACACTTCTTTCTGCTATCCTTCTGACAAAAACTATCTTACAGGTATTAAATCGGTATAACAATTCTATGTTGAGAGACATTTTCTCTTACTGTCGACATCTGCGGATGAAACGCTATGTTAATACAAAGCAACCCCAGCCGGCAGTCAATGAAGCCTGTGCAATTTTTCAAGTTCGCACTCAGCATGAGCTCATGGGTTACCATCACAGGGTTTAGTTAATAAAGTTCATACAGTGTAAGAATAAAAGAATAAAAGACACAGCCCTCTGCTCTCAATTCTCTGCTTGGATCTCCTTCCCATCCAGGCCTCCTCATGACAATTTAAGGCCCAAACCTTGTCTCTTCCCTGCCTCACAAGACGTTTCGAGGTCTCCTGGTTCCCTGCGTAGTGGGCAGGTGCCCTAAAACATAGTAAGGGGTGGGAAGCCTGTCTCCCACAATGACAGCCTGGCTAGCGCCAGGACCCCCCTGTGGGAGTCATCTATGGGGGAGGGGCACTGTCGCCTGTACTCACTCCTACCCCCAGCCCGGGGAGGATGCAATGCCTGACACAAAGCAGGTGCTCAGGAAATGACTGTTGAGAGAAAGCTCGGACAAAGGCAATACATTATTTTTTGTAAACAATTGTTTCTTCCAGATGCTGTTAAAGAAAAATGATGACAACCCAGGGATAGAGAAACAGATGCTCAGATCTCAAAAGGTGCTGGGTAGAGCTCCCTTCCAGTAGGTTCCTCAGAGCCTCTGTGGTGGAGAGGCTGGGTGGGGAAGAAGGAGGGGAGGGGCACCAATGGGTTGGGGTCTGATCTTGTTCCCTTACATCTGAATTACTTTGCCTCTACTTACACAATTAGAAAAAAACAAGTTCTAAGGCTAGACTACAAATTTGAAAACCAGTCAGCTTAAAACCAAATACCCTCAGACTGGCTGGGCACTGGAGGCTAAGCTAGCATCTGAAAGTACGTAGTGTATACTGACTTAGGGGACACGCAAACCTTAGAATGGAATATACTTGTTTGAAGGCATCCACTCATTCTGTTTTCTATTTATTGCTTCCTTCCTCCCAATGAAAGAAAGGATTCTCAATAACTGGCAGTTTTTCTCCTGTCAAAACAAGATGAGGGCTGAGCCAACCAGATGGAGGATCATCTGATTGAGGTAGAGGAGAACATCACCCTTCAGACGTAACTGAACAGGGGCCTTGTCATGGACAGGTTGGTCATTTTGACTGAAAACAACAGTGGGACTCAATGTTACCAAGTGCTTTTTTCTTGTAGGGTATTTGATCATGGGAATTTTTTTTAATAAAAATCAGAATATCTTTATAGATTCCACCTTTAAAACAGGCTTGTAGTGGGTTGAATAGTGTCCCCCCAAAATTCACATCTACCTGGAACCTCAGAATGTGACCTTATTTGGAAATAGGGTCTTTGCAGCTGTAATTAAGGGAAGGATCAAAATGAGATCATAGTGGATTAGGGTGGACCCTAAATCCAATGAGTGTCCTAATGTGAGACAGAAAAGGCCACATAAAGACAGAGGGGAGAACACGTCAACCCAGAGGCAGGGACTGGAGCTGCGCTGCCACAAGCCAATGAACGCCAGGAGCCCCCAGAAGCTGGAAGAAGCAAGGCACTAGAGCCTTTGGAGGGAGTGTGGTCCTGCCAATGCCTTGATTTCAGACTTCTGGCCTCCAGAACTGTGAGAGAATAAATTTCTGTTGTTTTAAGCCACCCAGTTTGTGGTAATTTCTTACAGCAGTCCTAGGAAACTAATAGACGGGTTAATATGCATCTAGGGTTAAAATAAGAAAAACAGTATTATGCTATTAAGGAGAAACTTTACTGGATTCCATCTGGGTTCAGGATAAATAACCCTGATATTTTTCACCTCAGTCTACACACTTCATGATGTTACCAATGTAGACAGTCCATAAAGGAAAAAACAAATCCTGAGAAGTGACTTGGACTTCAGAGAACCTGACATAGCAGGAAAACTCTCATTCAGTATTCCACAGACAATTAGCCCAAAGGTAGAACATCTTGGAGGACAAAGCACTAAGACAACTGAGTGTTAAAGAATGTTATTTTTCCTAGGATTAGCATATCTTTCTGATTATATTCTCTGCTCTGTTGCCAGAATTAATGATCTGAGCACAACCGAGTGAAAGCACAGACTTGACTGATATCATGAATGCTGCATTTCTGGCTTGTCAGCGACACACCCAGAACACAGGTACTGGCCAGCAGACCTGGAGCCACTTCTGATGGGTCTTCCGTCCTCACCCCACGTCCCTCGCTCCGTGACAAAGGTAATCCTGAAGTCAGTGGACAATCACCATTTTCACTTTTAGAATAAAGTGCATGTCCATCATTCCCTTCCACTTTCCTATGTGCCTTGTGCACATATTTTCTCACTGATTGGCTTTGTGCACTTCCGAACATCTGAGTGAGACGAAACAAACACACATGGCGGAACTGTGCTCCATCAGTATGGTTCCACACTTGAATCGCACTGACTAAACCGAAATGGCTCACTAAATACTGGGCCATAAGCTTCACCTTATCCTCTAGGTTTTCCATAGACGGTGGATGCAAGCAAAACAGATGGGGTTCCAGCCAACTGACTGAAGGTTCACTATGAAAACTAGAGTCTGAAACCTTCCTACTCCAGTGGACACAACACACTGGAGCAGATGTCTCCCATCAAATGGATAAACACACATCTGGGCCCTGTGGCAAGAACAGCACTTTGAGTGCTAAGTGAGGAGTGGACTTAACCCCTTTCTTTCTCTCTCCTTCCCAATTGACCCATCCCTCAAAGCCTAGAGCACACTCCATTTCTCAACAACCAGCCCGTGGGCTCCTCCTCTGACTGCAAGTTCACTGGCTCTACCCTCATTTGCAAAAGCACCAATGGACCACACCACAGACAGCTCTTCTAGATAACATTTTTAATTTGATTTTGTCTCCTCTTCCCAACTGGGTTTAAGCTCTTTGTGAATATGTCCTTGTTTTGACCCAAGAGATATCCCCCAAACAGAGATGATAATTATCTGATTGGGTCAAGCCTGAGGCAACAGTGGCAGTGTTTGTTTCAGAGGGCCTTCTTCTCTATTGGGAATGATAACTTGCACTCATTTTCCCTCTAAGTATTAGGACTATGACCTTGTAGTCTCGACTGATGGTTACTTATGACTAAAAAAATGATACTTTTCTTAACCTAACAATAAACATTTTTCCTGAGAAATAATTGAAAACACAGCTGACCTTTAAAACTTCACAACTGTCTACTTTCCCACAAGCAATGTTACCACTGAAGCTTTAAATAATGGAAATACCTCATTAGGAAATGATGACATATAACATCATCAAAAGCATGCCTGTTTCCACTGCACAAAAGGAATTCTTTATTTATCCTACTTAATTTTTTTATCATTGAAATATGTTAAATTAGAGAGTATCTGGAAGAGTAGTGATCACAAATAAGAACATGCTATTCAGTCTGAAGGATTTTATCCTAAGAAAATATTAAATAAGACTCAGATGACAATGAATTGAATAACATATATGTTCCTGTGGAAGTGAATAACACTGAAAAACTAAATCTTTCAAGTTTAGGTACGTTTTCCCTTGCTAGTAATATTTTATAAAATTCTGTGTTCTCTAAATAATTCACATTCAAAGCTGAATTTGCCCTTATTGAATAAGTAGCTTCTAGTGGTTCAAAGAGCAAAACAAAACAACTTTAACCAAGTATTCACACTGCTCAGGTCCCTTATCACTATTACGACATTTCCCAACTGTGTATGTAACTAAGTCTCCATGAACATTTCTAGTGAAGGTAATGGATTGGAAAGCACCACGGGCATTCAAATTACTTGCAGCTGAATTCCATCATTCATTACTGCTCGAAGGAACACGAATTCGTCCTATACACCACCAAGAGTGCTAGTGAAAAGAAAGAATGCTGGTAAACCGCTGCCCATTGTTTGTGGTGGGGCAGGGTCAGGCCCCAGCAGCTTCTTCTAGTAAAGACCAAGTCTGTAGCAGCAAGATTAGACTCTGACACCACAGCCTGTTCTCGCCCTCACCAGACAATTCTCCCATCTCCCAGGGACCTGATAATGCTTTCAGGGCAGAATGCAGGACACAAAAGCATCGCAGAGACTCTAGGACAAGTAGTTTTCAATGATGCTACAACTACACATTCTAAAAGCAAAAGCAGCAGAAGCTCGATGTGTTTAATGCTGTTGTTAGGAATACGGAAGTGGGTTCATTCTTCCATGTATTTCACTATATTAAGCTATATCAAGCAAGAATGTCCTTGAAACAGAACTAAAAGTTGTGTTCATGACTATTTTGACGAAATTGTGTTAATAACTAAATTTGACACAACCAACACTTTAATCTGTTACATTTTAAATATTCTAAATCAGTTTAAGAGTTTGAAAAGTGCAGAGCAGAAATATATGACTTTTTTTTGAAGCCACAGAACATCTTTTTATTAAAAATATGCAGAATCTCAGAGCATCAGAGCAAAACCAGTTTATGGTTAATAACCCATATTAAAGGATGAGTTATTAGCAACTAACCACAACAACTAACATTTCTTGAGCACTGACTTTGTACCGAGCACTGTTCTACAACTTTTCTCTTATCATCTCATTTAATCGCATAACTACCACTCCATTAATTAGGATCCCCGTGTCACAGGTGAGGAGACTGAGGCATAGAACAGGGTAGGTGGCCCACAGGAGGACAAGAACCTCTAGCTAGTCGGTGGTGGAGCTAGGCTAGAACCCTGTCATATGAGTGGTTCTGCCACAGCTGTCTCTGTATAATGTTACTAACAATAATGTAAATAATAGGGAGCAAGGTTAAAGATGTAGGTTGTACGGGTTTTCATAAAATTTCCTTTTTTGTTGGTTTGCTATCTAGATCACAGTAAAACAAATACATACCACATTTTCTTCACAGTGATGGCAAGATCTATGTGGTTCACTGTATGTCCCACTCACAGACTGCACTTGGGAACAAAGAAAATTCTCGCAGGGTGATTGTATTAGTTTCCTAGGGCTGCCATAACAAAGCACCACAAACTAGGAGGCTTAGAACAACAGAAATTTATTGTCTTCTGGAGGCCAGAAGCCTGAGATCAAGATGTCAGCAGGGCTGTGCCTCCTCTGAAGGCACTAGGGAAGGGTCTGTTCCAGGCCTCTCTCCTAGCTTCTGGTAGTTCCTTGGCTTGTGGCAGCAGAACTCCACTCTTCACATGGCTTTCTCCCTGGGAGCATGTCTATCTCTGTGTCCAAACTTTTCCCTTTTTATAAGGACACCAGCCATATTGGATTAGGACCCACCCTCATTTTAGCTTGATTACCTCTGTAAAGACCCTATCTCCAAATAAGGTCCCATCCTGAGGTTGGGGGGGTTAGGACTCCCAACAAATCTATTTTTAGGGGACACAATTCAACCCAGTAATAGCAATGATAATAGTGTAATTTGAAGCCCTGAAGTAAACTAAGCAGATTTAGGAATAATATCAAACAAAATATGCAGTTCATCAAGTTTATAAAGCATTCAAAGCCTAACTCACTTTGTAAAATGCCCCTCAGAACCAAAGCAGGTTTAGCACTTTGTGGGATCTTTGGAAACCTCTGATTTAAGCCTCATAATTAATATTGAAATACTTCATTCAGTCATTCAAAATAATATTAAGTGCCAGGCACACCTTAGCAGGTAATTTTCATGACTTTTCTTTTTTTTACCTACCTAGAATTCTACCTGACAAAAGTAAGAGGAGGAACTGGGATGGTTCTTAACCATATCTGTAACTGAACTGCTTACACTGGAAGGACTCATTTCATTATTTTCATTTCATTCACATCTATTTTTTATTGAATAACTATACCAAGTTTATTTTAAATTAGCAGATAATTCAAAATGGCCTTTTGGATGACTGGGATTTGCTCCCATCCTTAATTAAAACTTCTATCATAAAAGCATCAATCTCTGGTGGGAAAAACACGTTATTCTACCTTCTGGTAAGGACAACAGAAATGAGCCTTATCTCTATCATATTTTCTTTTTCAAAAGCTGTAACAAACAGCATTCTAACCAAATGTGGACATGCTTCAATGCTTACTTTCCCTCATTCGTTGCATACTTTTAAATTAGACTAATGATTATTTCCTATGTATCTTGAAAAAAGGTAAAGTTTATTTCTGGAGATCAAGGAAAGAAATATACTCTATGTGTAACAGAACAACTATTTTAAAAATACTCATTTGGATATACTTTCTAATATGCATCAAAGAAGTCAACAGTGTAATCAGAAGAAGGGAAGTAAAAAAGAAACAATCTGAATGAGTAGTTTAGTGAAGAATCACAGGCAAAGACACTAAAGGGCACGATACTTTATACAAAGCCCATGGCTCAGTTCCTGGCAGCCAGTGGGGATCAATAAATGCTAGCCCATCATTAGGAAAATACAGATCATTCAGGATGGAAATGAAACTTGCCCATTCCCAGGCTTGTATGTTTCTGTTTATTAGGAAATTCTAGGTAAAATATCATAAAGTTAGAACTCAACAAAAATAGTATGGAGACTAGATACTGGTTATAAGGAGAAAAGCATATCTGTTAGAGCCACTGACAATGTAAAGGGGCTGGTGCATCTTAATAGTAAGGAGAGCATACAAAGTAGTTCTAACTCTTCACAGCAAATTAGTAAGAAATTACAAACAAAACTGCTTTTGCATTGAAGATAGAGGACCATTCTCACAATTCTCTACATCCAGGGACAGACACCTTCAATGCAGGATCAAACTGGAAATGTTTAAATACCAGGCATTTGTTATTCTGTTTAGGTTCACACTGATCTCTACTCGGAAGGGAGCCTGATATTTACGATCTGGTAGCTCTAGAGTGCCAGGGAAGTCTCCGAGCTGTGGACCAGTGAGTTGGCAGCAGGATTTTAGGAACTTAGCAGTCTTAGGGACAAAACCTAATCCCTGAGTTTGTGTTAGAGGAACAAGCACAGGCACTGGAGTCAGACAGACCTTTGTCTGAATCCTAACAGGAAATTACTAGTAGTGCACCACAGAACAAGTCAATCAACCTTAAGGCTCACTTTCCTCATCTGTAAAATGGGTTTAATACCTCGAGGGACTGTTGTGTAGATTAGGGAACACACACACATAACACACACATACACCCCATCTGGTGGTGTCTAACCTTCAATAAATGACAGAGGCCCTATTAGGATAAGCTTTGTTCTAGAACTAACAAAAGTCCTATATTAAAACAACTCTGGAAACTAATATAACTGAGGTACAATATCACCATAGCTTTTCCAGGCTTAGGATTGGATCTGGAACATTACTGAAGAGTTATAAAATAACTTGAGAGATCAGGGAAGAAATAAGGCAGAAGGCAGGGCAAGGAAAGGAAGCACGAGGAGACAGAGGCCTGCACTTACGTCGCTCTTCCCTGTGCCTCTCGGTCTCTGCAAAGTACTGGCGGAGCTCCTCGGTGATCTCCATGTTGCTCACGTCGCATTCTACGCCCCCATCTGACTCGGTCTCCATCTCCTCCTCTGCGGACCAAGCCTGGTCTTCTCTTGTGCTGTCATATAGATGCTGCCCAGATCTTCCAGCATGCAAATAACCGCAGCAGGAGTCCTGAGAGGCCGAATGATGGTCATAGAAGGACTGAGGAGATCCACTCTCGTTAGCATAAGAGCTTTGGGCAAGAGCTGCGGGAGGGGAGTACCACGGGGTACTGAAATAAGATTCTACTGCCTTCCTATAGGCGTTCTGGTGGCTTCGCATCCAAGCCATTGCTTGATGATAATGTTGCCAGTATCTTGCATATACTGGATGAGAAGACCAAGGCTCGGTAGCTCTCGATGATGCCGCCTACAAAATAAAGGGAGGTGTAGGCTAGATACCACACAGTTCATTCTCAAGAGAAATTCTCAAATGTCTAATCAACTAATCAACATGTATTGACTGAGTATCTACTAAACACCTACTCTACATTAGGGTGCTACTGGGCCAAAAAGGATATAGGACAGGTCCTTGCCCACAATGGATACCAAGTATATGCACACTTGCTCTGAAGTACGTGTACACGAGGTATTCACAGGACAATTAGTTTAAGATTATGTCCCTTATAAAGTGGGGACAGAGGCTAATAATGATCATTTTTAGATAAGGTGCTGTTGGAGGTCATTGAGAGGACGTGACTACCAGCTGACCCGAGAACTGGACTTGGGCAATCGGAGCTCCTCACCCCTTCCCCTGTGCATGGAACGTACGCTCTCCCCACTGTTCCCACAGTGGGAGCCATTTTCAAGGATACAGCCTTGAAAGAGCAATGTGTTGTTGAGACCATCTGGACGGTACACATGACTGAATCCAGTTAAGGCCTCTATATAAACTTTTAAGATTTGGCAGGTGGGTGCGGAGATCTACTTGTCTTGCAGATGCCCAAGACAGGCCTCGTAAGTTCCCTTGCTTATTAAACCTGCCACCTACCAATCTGGAGTGGCCTGCCTCTTTTTTCAGTCTCTCCTTGCCCTCTGTGTACGGGGGCCAGTTTGCAAACTAACAGATGCAGGGAGAGATAAGGACCTGACGGCTATCATCTTGGCCCTCTCTACGCACTGTAATTAAGTGACTAGTTCCAAGTTAGAAATGGCCTGCCAAGAACCACATGGACTAATGAGCAGGATGTTCCCTGGTCCCTCCCTCTCCGCCCCCTAAACACCTGCTGGCTTGGCCCACTCCTCAGTGCCTGGGACAAAAGATGTCTAGCAGCACACCCAATGTTGCTTTTACTTTTAGTTTTCTGATATATTTCCTTGGTCTTCTCCACCCTAGAATGAGAACACCACAACTGTAATGACTAAAATTTACATTTTTCTCTTATGAGTTAAAAAAAAAAACTTACCTTTGCTGCCATCTCTGTGAAAGTCCAAATGGGCACCGCAACTAGGAAAGAACAACCACAGTGCAAACGCCTGGTCAGTACAGGTGGGCGAGAGTCGTGGCTATTTTGCAGTTTGCAAAGCAGCTCCTCAGGCTGCTTCTTCCCAGTACTGTGCCTGGTCTTCAGGCAACATCCCACCACAGGACCCTGGCACCTGGGCTATGACCTTGTGGGTCCCCTTAGGTATGATTAAGTAGCTCAAAGGACACTGTATTTTTCGAGTACTTGTTTCCCTATTGAAAGTAAAGTCTACGAAAAGAACCACAGAATTAGTTAGTAGCTAGTATATATCTAAAAAATAATATACAGAACACGAACTAAAAATGTACAACTATGACTTTACTTACTAATTCTTAACTCATGCCGATGCCTATTTAAATTAACCCTGGATGTCCTCAAGCCTTGAACAGAACAGAATACATCTTGCTAACTCCCTGGAAACCTTTGTTGGGTCTTGCCTCAGGTCTGGGACTTGCAGCAGCCTCTCTAAACAAGACATTTATCCAGCCTGGGTTGTCCCCTGGGCTTTAAGCCCCCAAAGCCTTGTTTTGGTTTTGATTGCAATAAGCATCTCTCAGCCAGCGTGTGGCACCACACTCTCCCTACCTAACCACTCCTTGTCTTTGCAGGAGGAGAAACTGTTCCGTGGACACTCTCCACCAAGCGACCATGTGGACTGCCTTTGCCCAGCAGCCTTGCTCTGCCAGGATTTACTCCTTCCTCCCCACCTACCTGTTTGTGATTTACTGATATGGCAGGAAATATCTAAGGTAAAGTTTATCTGCAGCTGTATCTTTTACAACCTATTTAAAAGAGACTTTTTTTTCCTTCCCATTCAGGAGTTCAGAGCCACTAAAATGCCAGCCTACAACAGAATGTACTTTAAAAAGGTTAAACAACAGTAATATCCTAAAACGCAAGAGAATTTAAGCATCTGTGAGATGAAACCACTAACAATGTGATGCTGAGCAAAGAGCTACCAGGGTTTCGAAACTTTGGAAATCAGATACTGAAAGAGTTCAATTTTTCCCACTTCACTCAATTATAGGGTAGAATTAAAAAATCTCCAAGCCTTAAGAAATAAACTTGACTTATTTTGTAACCTCTATCAGATGTTTTGCTATGGTTAATGTGGAAAACTGAGATGTTAAATTGACCATATCTTTTAAGATTTAGCCTAAAGAGAATCATTCACTTTCTTTTTAAGAATAATAAGCTTTCAAATAGGGTATTTCCAAGAGGGTTGCCATGATCTTCTGTAAATTTATCTTATACATAGTCCACACTTCCTGTTCTCTGTTCTCAATTCAGGAATACACACACATGCAGTAAATGTAAACTAGAAAAAAGCTAACAAATGCAGTGAAAATATGTGTAAATTAAGTTCACTTATTTTAAAACTATAAAGTTTTAAAACATGAGCAATTATCTGAAAACCTGGCTAACTGCTATGTGCTTTACAAGCTACTAAAGAAATATAAAACAGTCAACACCGTTAAGGGGCTCACCACTCAGAGGAGTAAAACTAACACAAATGAAATGATGGTAGAAATCAGTACACACTTGAGTGCTAAACGGTCAGATGCAGCCTTTAAGTGGCTAATTCACTCCAGCCAGGTTTCATATTTCTACCACTGAAATCTGAATAGCTTTCTGAGAGCCTGCAGCACATAATAACATTAAAGTGAACTCCATGTGTGTCCTAATCAGTTTGTTTTAGAGATTAACAGGTAGCATAGGAATTAAATTAGAAAAGTCTAGGAGACATCAGCGTGTCTTCTGGAAATTAAGAGTTGTGAATCCAGACTTCTATGCCTTATAAAACATACTTAGAATCAGATCAATGTAAATATTAATTATTTTGAGCTGGGAGGTCTGACAGCCTCAAATATGTAATAAACATTATTGTGACTGAACACTGCTGTAGACCTCGGAAAATTCTGTTTTTATTTATAACTGGGAAAATCCAGCCTGGCATTAAAAGTAGTAGTACCAATATTCTGAAAATGCACAAGATGGCTTATGAGAGGCTCCACGCTGCAGAGCTGGAAGTTTAGGCATGCGCGATAAAGTAGACAACTGTTTAAGTGGTGCAAGTGTAATCCATCATGTTCGCCAGGCTGCTCAAATGCCCATGGCTGTGATTAAAAAGGGGGAAGGAGTGCTAATCGGAGGAGAGTTTACTTATTTATGTCTTTGATTTGACAAATAATTTGATAGAAGGGCTGTCATTTACACTGCCTCAGAGATCACGCAAGGCACACTCTGAGCACTTCTGCAGGAAAGCAGCCAGGACAACGAGCTGAGATGACTGAAGAAAGCCAATTCCAGCATTTGGACCCGAAGCAGCTCAGCTTCAGCCCAGTGTGCCGACTATCTATAAAGGATATCAACTAACCAGCGAAGGCGCTGGACTCTTTTAAGCCCCAGGCTAGAAAAGAAAGACAAATTTATATTAATGATGAAATACAGGCAACTTTGTCATTGATTTTATTCTGATTATGCTTTCCTCATTGTTTTGGCCACTGGGACACTTATAACCAAATCTGCTGCCCTCCTCCAGCAAGTTGAGAGTCCTGGGGCTGTATGTTGAATATGCTCATTTCAACCTTGCCTTTCTTACTTTCCCTCCCCAAATTCCAAAACCTATGCATCATATTCTTTTACATTTTAAGTATTTTTAATATTCCTAAAATCCTACAGATATTCAATTAAAAATAGTTTCTGAGAACGAATGACAATTAATCTCTCAGAAATCAAGTAAGGTACAGAAAAATACATCTACAGGAATAGCTGCTTGCATGGAGCTTTATAATTATTACTAGCTCGCTATAGCCAGTATCACTCTTGGTATTTTATGCCAGCAATTTTTTTCTATAAAGGGCCAAATAATAAATATTTTGGGCTTGTGGGCCACATACGGTCTCTGTCACATATTCTTCATATTTTTCTTTTTTTTAAATTTAAAAAACGTTTAAAAATGTAAACATCATTCTTAGCTCCTGGGCAGTATAAAAAACAAGCTATGGGCCATCATTTGCCCACCCCTGTTTTATGTTAACACATTCTTAAGCTGGATAGACTCTGCCCTCGATATGTTGAGCACCCTAATCGGTCCTCACTTTCTACTTGGAAATCAGCAGAGGAACTTCACGATTCTCACATGTCTCATACATTATTGGGCTTGGAATGAGACTAGTGGAAGCAAGACAACTGTGATTATGACCAACAGCAATCTTAGTGACCAGTTCCTAACATTTGGGACAAAAGAATTGTCTCCATGACTAAATAAGGAAATTGGACCACTTCTTAAAGATCTACATAGACATTTAAAGACTTAATTAAAAAAAACCAAACTCCAGCAAAACTATCAATCAACAGGGCTCAGAAGGCATGTAGCGCCATGATTTCTGACGGAGACCCTGCTAGCTGCCATGTGCTAGACAGTAACCCAAGGATGGGAAGCAGGAGAGAGTTCTGGGTGTCTAGTCCCTGCAAGAAGGAATATGTACCCTTCCCTGCTAATGGCATCAGTCAGCTAGCTCCCAGGGGAAGGTGAGACCCTCCTCTAGGAATGCGTCCTGTTAACTTTTTAAAGCTGGTTACCCTTTCCACACAGAGTGCTTAAGGACCTACTAAAACTTCCTGGGTGCCCGAAAAGCCAACATGAAAATAATTCTAGACATTATAGCAACACTTCCAGACACCACCATCATCTCAAAGAAAAGAAAGTTTCCGGTTGCAGTAGATTTCGATGCCTTTTCAATGGTCTTGAACTTTATCTTTCATTCCTCACCTCCCTGAGAGTGTCTCCTACTCTTTTATGGCATACGTCTTCATGGACTGAACAGCAACTTTTCTCCTAATGGGATGGTGGAGCTGAAAGAAAAGAGATGGGCAATGTCAGGGCAGGCCGGGATCCACAGCACTACCAAGCGGGCAGCCCTCCCCAGTGAGCACAATGGCATCACAGTCACTACCCAGCTGAGCCCAGGCGAGCACAGAGACAGTATTCATTGTCTGTCCTCAACCACCAGAGAAGGAAGGAAAAAACCAGCACTGAGGTCATTCACAAAACACTGCCGAGCCCACAGGCAAGACAGTGTCTCTGAGTCTTGAACCATATATTTTCCCATACAGCCTTTCTTAAAAAATGGACTCATTCTTCAATGAATCTGCTTATCTTGGGAGATGTATTTTTAAATGCATAAATATACATGAAGAATAACAGACAAGAGCTTTGTAATTTTCAACGGATAAAATGTGACTATTTCCATCAAATTATTAAAAAATTCCACAAATAAGTAATGTGGCTTTGCTGAAAGGTAGTGACATCGTATATATTCTTTTTACTGCATATTTATATTCTTATAAATGTAGGATCTAGGATGTGTCATAGCACCCAGATCAATAAAATAAAAACACAAATTCCCCTCAAAATGATAATGTATACTCTGTAACTGGATTTTCCTGTCTTCCTTTTCCACTAGAATTCTGAAAATCAAATACATGAAAACTCACTTGCTTTGATTTTTGCATAGACACACACTAAAAGTCAATCATTAAATAAGTTATGCTGGCTAAATCCCTGAAAGTCAAACCCTTCTAATAAGGCTCCCACCGATATGGATCTCTGAGCCAACCAGATAATTTGGGGGGATCTAGTTAGGCCTTCAGTACCCACTGTTTCAAGGTAGAAGGAAAGGGGTCTGCTGCAGATTGCTTAAAATAAATGAACGTATGGTGAGAACTCTGATTATATAAATTGAGTCATATGCAGTTCTAAGGAATTTCTGTATATGCAGTAATAAGCCCATCAGAGATGTTGTCCAATAACACACACACCCGTAGGAACTTCCTCAACTAAGATAAATAATAAAATGAGGTTTTTTGAGAGCATGGCTTCCTACCCCCTCCCCCAGCAGCTTGACGGCAAATTCATCTGCCTTGATGCCCTCATTCCCTCCTGTGGCTTGGCATGGTCCCTGCTTAGTGATTTGGACAAGAAAGATGGCTCAAGTCTGAATGGCCTTCCACCCTCAGGAGGCCAAGCTCCATCTTTGCGCCAGACACAGGCCTCCTACAAGTGCACATGCTACTGTGTTCAGAAAGCCTACACCTCTCCAGCTATAGCAGCCACCCTTAAAATGGACGGGCAAGGGAGCCAAAAATCAGTTTTATTTCCTTTTCATTCCCTCAACCCCAAACCCCAATTTACTCCCTTCTAGATGTTGCAATAAGAAGTAATGTCACAAAGAAAGCATAGCATGTGGAAGGAGAAAGACTGAAAGGATGTACTAACCGTTCTTCTTTTTTTACACAAATGACATTCCACCCACAGAATGGCATTGTTTAATTTGTCAGCAAGGGTGACGGAATTGCGAATGGATTTATTCGCAAGCTCACCAAATCCCTATGTGACTAAAGTCAGAATCAGAAGTGAAATATGAGGCCACTCAAAAACCAAGTTACCCTCTGACTCATGAACACAACATGCAAAGGAATCGCTGAAAACTGGGATAACTGAGAAAGACATAACAATAATACAACTCAAAAGAGGAAAGAGGTAAGTTGGTTTCACTGCAAGTACATCCCTCATACAGCAAAACCTGGCGTGACCATAAAGGAATAAGGGTTGAACAGGCAGCTAATGCAAGTTAAGCGCATATGAGCAAAAACCATGACTAGTTTAAAGTGGTTAAGACCACCAGTAGATTTCGGGAGGCTTATTCCAAGTTTTACTTCTAAAGACTCACACAGGGTAATTCCATGTTAATCTCTCTCTTTTCTCAATTTATCCGGTATTCACTATGTCCCAGTCATTTGGACATTTAATCAGTTACTTGTAGGCATGGATTCTGGAATCTATTTCTTTTAAATTTCCTATTTTCCTTCCAGCACGAAAATCATAGCTAATATTTCCTGCCCTTGGATGCTGCTGAGATTCTTGTTTCCGGATAACACTCTCCTCCTACCTCTACCCTTCCTAAAATCACTGAGTAGCTACTCACTCAAATAACTCTGACTATAAACTCCAAATCTTTTCAGGAAGCAGATGTTTAAATACATTAATGTTTTGAAAGATATTTTCAATTCATCTGACCTTTGATCAACTACAGTTATGCTCTTTTTTCACTTGTCCAACTGTTTTCTGGCTGGATTTCCTACTGCAGAGAAGTAGTTCCAAGAGTTCTGCACCTACTTTGCTATCTCTCCAACCTCCACTCTAGCCTGAATTGTTCTATTTCTCCCCCATCCTTTTTATCTCACCCTATTCTTAAATGTTAGATCCTAAACAACAAAATAATTCTTCACCATCTGTAAAACAGTTTTAGAATGAAAATTTCTCTCTAGAGCTTTAGTTTGTATCCTTTCCCAGCACAGCAATGAACACACAGAGGGGACTTGTATCCCTTACTGTGAATTTGCCTTCACTTAGCCTATCCAAAGTTACTAACAATCGTTTATAGTTTCTGTTCGCATTGCCATCCCAAAGGGACTATTACTCTTACAAACTATATTAGTATACATTGTGTTTTTAAAGGTTATCCTCACCCCACAATTCATGGGAACCCTGAGAGTAAATAACCCCAGAAGTGTTGTGTTACTAATCTTTAGACTTTCAAGTAATGTTGTTCTGACTTAGGTGCAAAACAGCTGAATACAGAACCTAGCTTGTGAAACAACTTTAAAAATCATTCCTGAAAAAAATAAAATTGTTCAGAACCATCTGATCTGTACTAAGGGATTCTTAGGATTTCAAAGCTAAAAGGTCCTTCATTGGCCACTGGTTCAACTCCACTTAATTACTGAGGAAGAAAAGCGGGCAAACACATTCTCCACCTCCACAGGTAATGTGCGTAAAAGACCACAGGTGCCAAATATTCTCCGATAACTTCCACCAAAACCTCTGACCTCCCACAGAGGTTACAGTGCGAGGGAAAAGAAAGAAAACCCCAATTTTTGAGTAGACGGGTCAGTATCCTAGACATCCCTCCACGGCTCAGGCTGCCCCGGGCGATCTTCTGTTGGGACTGGGCTGGATGAGCCAAGTCCGAATGCACCTTCCCGACCTAGCTTAACACAGCGTTACTGGGCACATCAGAATCACATGGCGCGCTTTAATAAAAATACCGATGCCTGGGCCCCACTTCTAGAGATTCGAATTTAACTAGTCTGGAATGGGGGCCCGGGCATCAGAATTCTTAGAAGTCATCCAGTGATTGTGATGCACGGCAGAGCTGAGATCCTCTGGAACCAGTCCCCTCTCACAGTTAACCAGCAATGACTGAGGAATCTCATGGGCGTCTGGCCGCACCTATTGCCACAGGATGATGATAACTACGACAACGTTCCAGCCAAGCCCTCGGCTCTCCTGGCCTCAGAGGAAGCCAGGCTCCGGGGCCTCCAGGCTCCTCCCTCACTCCCCAAAGAAAATCCAGTCGTCCCCTGAGTCACCTCGTGGGCGCGCGGCTTGCAGATCCCGGGCGCTGGGCGAGCAGGAGCCTACTTCCGGTGGGGAGACTGAGAGGGCGTGAGTGGGAGGAGCTGTTGCCGGGGCGACTAGACGTGGGCTTCCGGTACGGGCACGTGACCGCGGTGCGCCAGAAGTCCCGCCTGCGCTTCGGCTGACGTCATGTCCGCGCCGCTGTCTGCATCACGCTGGGGCACTGGCGCGGGATGAGGATCCGCCTCTCGAGGCGGAGCGTGGAGGGTGGCGGGCTGGGAGGTCGCGTGCAGCGCCTGGGTAGGGGTACTGGGCGGGCGCCCCCCCCCCCCCCCCCCCCGCCCCGGTCGAGCTGCGACTTGTGCGCCGATGGGTGTGGCGGGGCGGGAAGACGTGGGTCGTTTGTGCATGGCCCCGGTTCCCGCAGCAGTTTCTTGGCCTTTGACTTTTCGCCCTTCTCTCAACTCTTTCATCTTCCTTCCCTTGTCTTTAGTTAGCTTTTTTTTAAATTTTTTAACTGAAACGGAGGGTGGTCGTAGCCCAGGGGGAAACGCCCAGGCTTTGGAAACATACTCACCCCAGATCTGAATTTGAATGTGATTCCAGCGCTTAGTTTATTAACCTCCCCGAGCCTCCGGTTCTCTCCCGTCAGAGGTAGATGATACCTAGTGCGCAGTGCGTGGAGCAGACAAAAACCAGTACCTAGTAACATTAGATTTATCATCACAGTCATTATCAGCAATACTTGCCCTGTTGGCCTCGAAGAGGTTTCATTAATAACCAAGCATAAACCACTTGAAGTCTAAGTGGCGTATCTTTTCTGGGGTAATTTGGCAAAATGCGGCAACAGCCCTACAAGGGGACATACTTTTCTCTTAGAATTTTCACTTCTGGGAATTTATTCCAAGGAAAAACATGTAAACTGGATGTTCGTTGCAGAATTATTTTAAACAGTGAAAACTGAAAACAACTTAAATGCTTAATAAGAGATGGCTAAGTCAATTAGGCTATATCAATGGTGTGGACGTTATTACCATGCTATTCCTATGCTATAGAAGAATCAAATAGTATAGAAGAATATTAACTTTAACAAAGATGTACTGGATGCCTCCTATGTACCAATTATTATTCTGTATCTGTACTGTCCATTGTAACCACTAGCCACATTGTGGCTGTTGGGAGCTTGAAATATATGGTAGTCTGAACTGAGATGTGCTGTAAGCGTAGACTACACAGTGGATTTTGAAGAATTAGTATGAGAAAAAGAATGTAAAATATCTCATTTTTTAATAGTGATAACAGAAGGACTATTTAGGTTAAATAAGATATAAGATTAAAGTTAATTTCACTTTTATCTTTTTACTTTATTAACATGGCTGCTAGAGCATCATTTTATGTCACGCGCATTATATATTTATATATTTCTATAGGACAGTGGTATTCTACTTACTGGATATACAGTGGTGAACAAGGCAGTTTTTGACCTCATAAAATTAACACTGTTGAGTAGAGCATAGACAATGAATAATATGTACATCGTGGTAAGTTATCTGAAGAAAAGAAAGCAGGGTAAGGGCTAGAAGGTGTGTGTATATTGAGGCTGGGTTATTTTAGACAAGATTCTTCCTCACCTGTTCAGAAAATGGATGTGGGAGGGAATGAGATCTCTCTGGATAGAATGGGGAGCGGGTGGTAGGAGTGTGGTGTCTTCTAGGAAAAGTCAGGTATGGATTGAGGCTGATAAATCAATTGGGGCCTGGTGGAATCTCTGCCTCAGGGAAGAAACCACATCAGGAGAGGAAGGAAAGAGAGAAGAGGGGTAAGGTACCAGGGAAAAAGAGCTCGGGGGGCCCTTGGGAAAGACAGAACAAACAGGCCCGGCATGGGTATGTTTCAGGTAGAGCAGTTACTAGAGTACTATTAGTATATACACTATAGTACTCTGAGTGTGTATGTAGCTATATAATGAGTATGCTATGGTATTAGGATATTATTTCAGCTGCTCTCAGACCCAGGAGAAGAGTGGCTCAAACCATTGAGAAATATATTTCTGTCTCTGGGCGTAAGGCGTCCAGAGTGGTAAGGTAGATCCACAGAGCCAGGGACTCAAATTCCACCTATCTTTTAGCTCCACACTCCCTGGTTTGTTACCTTGGCCCACATGGTCCAAGATGATGCTCCAATGCACCTTCCCTCCAGCTAGTGCAAAGGGGGAAAGGGGAACCTGGGGTTTTAGAAGTAGGGTTTTTCCACCTCAGCACAATTCGTATTTGGGGTTGGATAATTCTGTGTTCTGGGGGCTCTCTTGTGCACTGTAGGATGTTCAGCAGTATCCCTGGCCTCTAACCACTAGATGTCAGTAGCATCCCCCAGTTATGACAACCAAAAATGTCTCCAGACACTGCCAAATGTCCCACGGAGGGCAAAGTCACGCCCAGTTGAGAACCCCTGCTTTAAGGGTACTACCCGTAAGGTACCCACAACACTTCTGCTCAAAACCCACTAATGGCCAGAAATTCATCTCTCAGCCATCCCGAGGGTAAAGGAGTCTTGAAATTGTCTGCTGGCCAGGTACCCAGCTAGAAGTTAGCTAAGGAAGGCGGCAAGAGGAGAGCAGATTCTCTCACACCCTTGTTGCTACAGGGAATGGAAACTCCGTAGCTGATTGAGGAGGTGGTCCTGTTCTTTCCATCTTCTGGGCTGAGTTTTAGTTATTATTAAATTTAATTCACTTGCATAAAAACATTGGTGATGGGGAACACTGAGCATCTAAAAAGTGACAATCCCGTTTGAAAGGGATGATCATCGTTACTCCAGAGGGTGGACCAGGGCGAGAAACTGGATTCTCAAGTGACGGCTGCAGGTTGGATTTTCACTTGTGTTTTATCGCCATCTGGTGGAAATTTATAAATCCTACCATTCCTCACCCTCGTGTTTGGTATTTTATTTGTCTCAGGTATAAACCTCAAATTACAAGTAACCCTTAAATGGATTTTAGCAAAACCTTAATGGGTCGTTTCAGATGAGGAGCTCTTTAAAGCAGGGTTTCTCACCCTCGGCACTATTGACATTTGGGGCCGGATAATTCTTTGTTGTAGTGGGGCTGTCCTGTGCACTGTAGGATATTTAGCAGCCTCCCTGGCCTCTACCCACTGGATGCCAGTAGCAACCCTGTTCCTCCCCTCTCCATTTGTGACAACCCAAATTGCCAAATCTCCTTTGGGGGGCAAAATCGTCCCCAGTTGAGAACCATTCCTTTAAACAGAGCATCTAAAAGTCCATGTTTTATTAAGGCCATATGCCACAGCAGTTTTGCATCAGTGTATCCTGAGAGTGGGAGAGGCACGTCTGCAAGGGACGGGAAGACAGTACTGGGAGAAAACGAGGCTCCAGAGGCAGCATGATGTGTCCTCTTTTTTTACACTCTCGGGAGCTCTGCTACTGCTTGTCCCAATGGGTGGAGATGAGATTGACGGAGGGATCCCAAAAAGCCTGGTGAGAGGATGTAGACTTTCTTTAAATCCCCCAGGGCAAGGAAATCTACAGAGGTGATTACCTAAAGGAGGAAGGAGCACAGAATAATCCCAGACTGTGGTACCGGGGCCCCCAAGTTCCCCTCAGGGATGTACAGCTATGGATGATCCTGCCAGGTGTGGGAAGCCATAGCTAATCTTATGGGGCTTCCTGGTCCCCCCAACCTTGGTACCCCTCTGTGGCCTGAGTGTTGTGGAGAAACTGGTTAGGAGCCAGTCCCCTTGCCTGGGTCAAGTAAGTGGTGCTAAACCACCTGCAAACAGTCCTGAGTTCTTACTTGGAAGCTGCGTAAAGGAAAGGTCAATTTCCCAGGAGCATCCCCTAGCGGGCCTGGCTTCATGCCCCTCTGAAGTTCTCTCCTACAATTTCCCTTTGATTTCATCTTCTTTGCAAGCCCCTGCCCCCCACCCCCGACTCTCCCTTTGAGCCGATGACCTCACCTCCTACTGACAAAATGAAGATGACCAGGGGCATTTTATTACTTGGAAACGTATGGCCATCTGAACTCTGCACTCACCGTGCCTCTTGTTTTAGAGGAAGAGGTATCTTGGCTTCTGCCTAGGTGAATCCGTTCTGGTGTTCTCTGGATCCAATCCCATGTCCTCACAGGCACCTTGCTCCCTCAGTTATGCACTTCTCTCTCACATCAGCACCTTTCTCTTTTTTGGCCCCTTCCCCATCAGCATCAGCCTTGCTCAGGCTCTCTGATCTTTACAATAGTTTTGGTTGATCTCTCGCTCCTTACTGCTGTTTCTATTTCTCTTTTTTGTCCTACTTCTGTAAAAAGTGGGCCACCTTGATTCTCTTGCCTTCTTTCCACTCAGCCCACTGCCATTTCTCTTCCAGCACGTCCATTACAGTGTGGCTGTCTCGCCAAGGCTCTCTGTGGACTGTCTCCTATCTGCTCTCTACTATTATTTGGCCTCTCGGCAGTGTTTGATGCAATTGACTATGTCCTCTTTCTTTGCAATTACCACATTTTCCCTCCTAAACTGCAAGAGTAACATGTGCTTAATGCACAAAACACAAGAAGAAAACAAACACAAGAGCAAAATAAATCTCAGAAAACATAGGCGCTGAAGCAGAAAGGAAAACAACAAGGCTCTCATTCCTACTTTCAAATAACTATTTTAGTGTATGTCCTCCCTATACTAATACATTTAAACACGTACATACCTCTCTCTTATACACACACACACGTATAAAACCAAATGGTTTCTTGTCATAGATCCTATTATGTAACTCTTCCCCAGAAAGCTGACTCTGTGATGGAGTTTAGGGTGCAGGATGTTTATTAAGGAATGACCTTTGGACCAACACTTATGAAAGGGAAACGAAGGAAGCAGGATTGGGTAGAATATGGTTTCTCAACTGTGGCGTATTGACCTTCTGGACAGGGTAATACTTTGTTGTGGAGCTGTCCTGTGTATTGTGGAATGTTTAGCAGCAGCCCTGGCCTCTACCCTCCAGATGCCAGTAGCATACAACCCCCCCCCGCCCCCCCAGTAATGACCAAAAATATCTCTAGACATTGCCAAGTATCCCTGGTGGTGGTGGTGGCGGAGGTGGGGGGGTTGGGGGGGGTGGGCAAAATGGCCCCCAGTTGAGAACCACTGAGGTAGAGAGAAGAGCTGAACTTGGATGTGGCCTAATAGCAGTCTTTTTTTTTTTTTTTTAAATCTGCATTATTTAAAGTTTACTTTACTTATCTGCTTATTTATACACAACCTTGTTCCAGAAAGGGTTTAAGGTGGCTTAAAAGAATCCATAAAATACACCAAGAAATTAGTAACGGAAGAATCAGGAATGAAGCTTATACAAAAACGCTTATACAATTCTACTCATTTACACTGGGTGGACCACATATTTGGCTCTAAGCTTTCTAGCAGGCAGTCAAAAAAGGAAACTTAATTAGTTACATCATTTATGGTGTCCATAAAACAAAAGCAAGCCAATTACCCAAGTGAAGCACTGTTATTCCTAATATTAAGACCAGAAAGAAATTTCTCGAGAGGATTCATAAAGAGGTCAGTGTACGAGGTTATAATCACTGTTCTCAGTCACAACCTAATGGGAGACACAAAGATGAATTTCACAGGGCTCTTTCTTGTTGTATTTGATATAGGCAGACGGCATCGCACCAACTTGAAAATCAGGAAAAGCAATTTTATCATGAGTTTGGGGGTTGGGGGGGGCAGACAATATGATATGGTCAAGATACTCAGCTCTCTGCTCTGCTAGGCAAAACCAAAGATAAATTTTAGAACAATAGAGTTTAATCCAGTACCCAGAATGGCTTCAGAGAAATTATGAAACTCCTAAAATTGAATGAAACATTTTATGAATACGCATGTTTTTCTTGACAGAGAAAACATAGTTTATTAGATTCTTAATGTACCCAGGCGATTCACAAAAGTTGGGAATAATTTCTTTAGAAAATCTAGAGAATTAAACAGACTACAAATCCTTCATGCTATTCTGCATACTTGTTTTACCCCTCACAGCCTCTGCAAAAGAATCTTTTTTCCCCTCTGCAAAAAGAACCTTTCTTTGTTTCCATTTGGTCCCACGGCTTGGGCGACGGTTTCAGGGTGGTTAAAAAGTTGCCTCCTGGCTGGAGAAAGAGGCTCAGGCAGAAATCCCGATGCTAGGGCAATGCAGAGGAGTCGCTCAAAGGCTGCTGGGCTCCGGAACCTCCTAGTTGTGCTTGTGGCTGAGACTTTGGAAGAGATATTCGCCCAGCCCGGCCTCGGCGCCGGCCAGCCTGCGGAGATTGGTCAGGTAGTCGCCCATCTTCTTAATGACTTTCATCTCCTCCTGGAGGAAGTGGCTTTTCAGAAAGGCACAGAGATGTGGCTCTGTGTTGGCACAACCCAGAGCATGCAGATCCAAAATGGCCTCGTTCAGGTCCTTCTCCAGGGCTATGGCGGCTTCCATGGCATCCACGCTGCCACTCCACTCATCTTGGGACAGCTTCTGCCCGTCCTGGACGAGGGCGCAGCCGCTCCACTGGTTTTGAAACTTCAAGAGCCGCTGGGCGCCCTCACGCTTCTCCTCAGCCAACTCGCGGAAGAAATGGCCCACATCCTCTACAGCCACATCGTCGCCTTCGAAATAAGAGCCCAGAGAGAGGTAGGTAGAGGAGGCCCGCAGATGCAGGTTAACTAGGCGGTTGACGGCGGCCTCCACCTTGGCAGCGTAAGTCTGGCGGATCCTGGTGCCCATGGCTGGTCAGCAGTGAGGCGTTCACCACAAAATATGGCGCCTTAGCTGGTCCCTCCCGGAAGCAGGGGAAAGCCGGAAAGATAGCACCGGAAGTTGCCTAACAATAGTCTCTCTGGACCCCACGGGCATCTCGGGAGCTAGAATGGCCCTTATGAGTTGTCAGAAATCGGGCCAAGATGGCCAGGCCTTTATTCTCTCACAGTCACTGGACATGGGCACTGGGTGAGGGGGCTCTCTGTGGCCCGAGCAACAAGTCCTTCACTGAAGGGGGATCTGGGCCATCCCAGTGTTCACGACATGTGTTACTCTACAACTGCTAATTTACTTCTCAGAATTTTTCTACTCAATGATAAAACTCCTGAGAATTGGGGCCATGCCTTGTTTGGTTCTGTGTCATCAAAACCTAGCATACTACATGGGAATAAATACTGGTTAAATGAAATAATGAAATGAAATGGGACAAGAATTGTGGCTATTCGGATATTTGCAAACTTAAATACTATAATGAAAGGCTTCATTATGCATTTTCTTGAGATGTGGGAAACACCCAAAAGATTAATCCATATTTACATTATTTTATTTAATTATGAGTACTTTTTTGAGAAGTAACAAGAGTCACTATCAACTGATAATACTAAACAGTACTGGGCTAATCTTTGACAGTGTTTTGGATCTTTGGCAGATGAAGTTTTTTATCAGTAATTTATACAGAGGATTAGGGGACTGGGGTGGGACAGAGCCAACTAATTTATGAAATATTATTCAGAATTCAAGTACTGAAAATTTTTGCTTAAATAGATATGAGTATAAAGCACTATGTCTATAGCACCACAAAATAGTACCCATCTCCATCCAGCAGAGGGCACAGCTGTACATGGTTATTGATGGAGAAATACTTTTAAAAGTTAACAGAAAGTGTGTTAATCTCACCGCCAGGGCTGGCCCCGTGGCTTAGTGGTTAAGTGCACACGCATTGCCAACTCTATTCTTTCACATTAGTTTTTAAGTTATTATGTCTTCAACAAGCTCAGGATTAGGTTAATCTCTAAATAATACTGTTAATTTCAACTGGCTAAAATCATTTGAGCCCAACAAGGTGTAAGGGTTTTTTGGAGCATAATTCCACCTCTGGTGTTTTT
This sequence comes from Ceratotherium simum simum, assembly GCF_057802395.1. NCBI lineage: Eukaryota > Metazoa > Chordata > Mammalia > Perissodactyla > Rhinocerotidae > Ceratotherium > Ceratotherium simum. The sequence continues at coordinate 118,612,413 of NC_141940.1, read as the reverse complement.
TCTGTTCTCACAGGATATTTTATAAGTCATGACACAGAAGTAAAGCACAGCTACATTTACTGTGCAATATCCCCCTGATAGATTGAGAAAAAATCAGGTTAATAGTGGCCACCTCCAATATTTTCAGATTTTGCTTGGAGTGGATATTGTAAATGATGAGCTCATGTGGTGAAATGGACAAAGGCCTGTTCTAGGGGATGGAAGATCTGGCTTTGTCCCTTACTGGTTGTTTGACCTTGGTCAAGTCATTACTTCTCAGAGCCTCTCTATCTTCATCTGTTAAAAGAGGAACAGTGATGCCCACTGGGCCCTCTTCACAGATGGGCCGTGTGTGCTCATGATGTAACAGCCATGGACGTCTGCTTCTCAGATGCATGGGGTCATCTGTGTCATAGTACAGGAGTAACTGAAGCAGTGGCAGCAGTCATGAAGTGTCCACCAGATGGTGGTCAGATGGTGGACAGTTTTCTCTCTGTGAAGAATTTGACTGAATAAATCTCCAGGTCCTTAGGCAATTCAGAGCAGTGGAAGGAAGCAGGCTTCAACGGAGAGGTTAGATTTCTGCTCATCTGGGGAGGAGGGCTTTGATTTGTGTTATGACCTTATTTTTACCACAACCTCATAAAGCAGGTCACTCTTCAGATGTGTTTCTTACTTTACTTTAGATATATTTCTAATTTCATTTTGGGGAATTTATCCTTTGATAGTAATTCAAAACTATAAAAGAGTATAATAGCTATATATGTATAGATGTTTATTATAGTGTTGTTTATGGATAATTAGTGAAATTGGAAGCAATTTTGGAACATGGAATATTAGGCAGCCATCAAAATGAAAATTACGAATATTGTATAGGTGCATGGAAAGTAAGTCTGATTAATGATAAGTAAAGTAAATGCAAATAAATTATGTGTCATGTTAATAACTATGTCAAAATTGAGAGCATATGTGGCTGGGGATAAAATGGCAAGAAAGATGAAATAGTAGTAACTCAACATGTCAGAGAGTTAGTAGTCTCTCTCCTTCTGTATCTGTCTGTCTCTGTGTGTCTCTCTCTCCTTCCTAAATCACGTTATTGCTGTTATAGTGATATTTGCAGAACACAACACTTATAAAGAGATTTTAATGCTTTATTTGAAATACAGCAATGCCTAATGTATCCCGTGTGTTAAGTGGCATGTTTAAATGACTTATGAATCTGATTTTTTCTGTTAAAAGTTTTTTAACTGATCAAAAGATTAAAAATTAAAAGATCATTTTTTCCTGATCCTTACTCATTTAAGCACAAAAAAAAAAACAACAGCAAAACCATTTTGGCTAGAAATCTTTCTAAAATGTCTTGCATACTTTCCTGCCTTCTTCAGCAGTTTCCTGAACTTATCTTATTCTTTTCTTTATATCTCAGGCTTACCATGATGAATGTCAATTTCTCTCCCACACTTGAGTACAATGATGTTCCCATGTGCAGTTCAAGTATAGGGTTATTTGCCTCTACATGGCATGATCAAATCTCCTCTGAGTTTTGATTCCTTGATTCTTGTCTTTACAGGTTTTCTTTTTTTGCTGTTTAGTCTTTTTCTCGCTTGCAGTCTATCAGATGTCATTTTCGTGGTTACCAGTGTCCTAGCCTTTGGCAGCCTTCCTTTCCTAACCTCCCAACACATTTGCTGCTTCTAACATGCATTGTTGAAAAATCACACAATTGAGTTTACTAGAATTATGTGCAGAGTTCCAAAGGGTTTTCCATTTTGTGTAAGTGTTTGGACAATGGAGACATGGCCATGTCTACTTTAGTTGCTCAGAGGTATTTTGGCTTATCTCTTAGCTCTTGGCTATTTCCTGGATACATTGAGGTCTCAGGGAAATGACCTATGCACAAGGGATGTGCTGCTGCAGGGAAAGTAAAATACTGGCTCTCAGAAACAAAGCATAGTAGTAGTAAATCCAGTCAACACCAACAAATCAATGGAAACTGAAAGCAGAGTCAAACAATCAATAGGTATCAAAAAACCCACAGTTTCATCTGCTCCATTCTTTTTCCATGTCACTTCATCCTTTTCATTCATAGAAATGAGCAATGGAATGAGGAAAAGCAGAAATTATACAAAATAAATTAGAGAATAATAATTTATGTGATTCAAGGATCTTTTCCCTTGGCCAACCAATAAATAGCACCTATTTTGAACATAAAAAGCGTATTTTTAACATATAAAGCTGGTTGTTAGATGCCATGGAGACTCAAAAGAAGTAGGCATTTATGCTTCCTATCCTCATTTTTTTTTTTTTTGCAAAAGAAGTAACTGTAGGAGTGGACCATTTGTGCAATTAAAATTGAATTAAATGTAATTAAATTAAATTAGATATAACTCTCTGGGAATATAGGTGTTATATAAATTCAGATATTTCTGATACCCAGAGTCAGTGCTATTTTCTTTTAGTTCTGGTGTCTAAAGTAAAAATACAATTCAATGTTAGTCATTATGGATGTGTAGGCACTCTTTTGAAGAGAGTTTCTACCATAATTTATTGAATTCCATCCCACTCTTAAAGGTATTTATGCACTTCCAGAGCTTGGGAAAACTTATTACACTTCCAAGCCTTCTGTTGATTCTGAAAAATACCCAATAAAATTGGCAATAACCACAAAATAAAATAAGCAAACGCACCTCCTAATCTTAAGAGTAGTAATTGAAAGGTAACTTGTAATGGGACATGATTTTTGGTTCTTTTGCTTAATTCTGAAGAACCTTTCAGATTCTGTGGATCAGTGTGTGAGAAGTGACCTACACTTAGATCAATGTATGAGAAGTGACCATCTTCTAAGAATCAATGCAAATTGCTGGACAAATTTTTGTGCAGTGTGATTAGAAATGATCATCAATACTGGAGAAATGATCAGAAAGTCCATACTTTTTTATTGCTTACCATGCACAGGTCTAGACTGCCCAGAGAATGATAGGGAGTATATTTGGAGTGAATAGCAGTGTTGTGTCTACATTAGACAAGACTTGCTGGTCATTGTGATGGGAAGCTAGTTGAGAAAATGGTTATCTTTTCCATAGTTTGAAGGCTATATTAGTGAAATCCTACAATGTCTTGTTGTCATCCTAATAAATCACGTATTAGAAACTGGTGCATCTGTTGAATTCTGGATCATTCATGGTAGTAGGGGCAAGGTTAACTTTTAGAAAAATCACCAAATCAAACAAATTGGAGTAATCCAAAATAAAGTGTTTAGAGCCCTGAAACCATTCCAAACCACATTTTACTCAATAATTAAAAAAAAATCTTCCATTACATTTTTACAATATTATGAAAAATTTTGAGATAACCAATATCCTTTCCATCTTTTTTTGCTCATTTTCTATTGGAAACGATGATGGGAGACAAGATGGCCAAAAGGTTAGAAACTAGAGAATACTTTTCTTTCTGGCTATAGAATGCTGTGAACATTTACAAATGTTCGGTAGCTCAATGAAATGTTGAGAATAATGTATGTATTCAATTTATTAGGGAACCATTTGTTTTTCTATTAAGCTAAACAAATGCAATCAATTTAATATGCATAATTGATAAGACCCATAGAAATAAAGTACTAGTTTAATCATTTATAGCAGTGGGTCTTAGTTTTGGATTCATACTAGCAGCACTTGGAGAGCTTTTAAAAACCCCAAACCCAGGCCATATCCTAGACCAATTAAACTAGAATCTCTTGGGGCTGGAACTCAGATATCAGTATTTTTAAAGCTCACTAGGCGATTCTAATATGTAGCCAAGTTTGGGAAAGACTGTTTTATAGAATATCCCTCCTTACTCTTAGTTAAGCTTAAGTACATTAGGGACTCTTTCTTTAACAATCTTTAACAGTCTGTTTCTTTAACAGTCTTTAGGGACCGTTTCTGTTTCTTTTGCTTTAAACAAAAGCAAATCACTCCAAAAGAAGAATCTTATTTGTTTTCTTTTATTCCTTCTTTCCTTTTCTTTGCTCTTGGTTTTTCTGCCATATTGATCAATGTGGCATAACGGCATATGGTGTCAGGTCATCCTAGGTTTGAATACAGGTTGGGTTATTCACTAGTTATCACAGATTGGCAATTTATTTAATCTCTAAACTAGTTTTTTTTTTCTTTTCCCCCATCTATAGCAGCGGTTCTCAACTGGAGGTAATTTTGCCCCCTAGGAGACATTTGGCAATGTTGGAGACATTTTTGATAGTCACCACTGGGAGGGCACTTTTGACATCTAGTGGGTAGAGGCCAGCTATGTTGCTAAACATCCTACGATGCACAGGACAGCCTTCACAGCACAGTATTATCTGGCCCCAAATGTCACTAGTGCCAAGGTGAAGGAACCCTGATCTACAGAGTGAGGTTCTGGAGTCTGACTGCATGTATTCAAATTCTCGTTCCTCCATTTCCTAGCTGTGTAACCTTGAGCAACTTACTATTCCTGCCTGAATCCATCTGAAAATGTATTATTAGCACACACCTTGGAGTTGATGTGAAGTTTAAATGACTTAATGCGAGTGGAGCATTAACACAGTGCCAGGTAGCTAATTATCACCAAAATATACTCCTCCTATTCTGGGGCATTTATGGCCTCTTGTCAGGGTCCTTGAGATCATTTGTTTGATGCCACTCTTGACAGTCTCAGTGTTAATATTTCATGATTCTGTGGTAGGAGGGGGAGAGGGGTTGCAGGGTGGAATTGTCTCTGAACATGCACTTGCTTTGGATTCCAAGTGGAAATTCAGAGAAGACAGTCCTACAGACACTGTTAATTTCCTTCCCTCTCCTTTCACATTTCTCTCTCACCTTACCACTAGCTTGACATTTGTATTGAGCTAGAGTGTTGAAATAAACAAGCTTGCATTGGGTCAAATAAAAAGTCAAAGAGGGCCGGCCCCGTGGTTTAGCGGTTAAGTGCGCGTGCTCTGCTACTGGCGGCCCGGGTTCGGATCTCGGGCACGCACCCATGCACCGCTTGTCCGGCCATGCTGAGGCCGCGTCCCACATACAGGAACTAGAAGGATGTGCAACTATGACATACAACTATCTAGTGGGTCTTTGGGGAAAAAAAAAGGAGGAGGATTGGCAATAGACGTTAGCTCAGAGCCTGTCTTCCTCAGTAAAAAGAGGAGGATTAGCATGGATGTTAGCTCAGGGTTGATCTTCCTCACACACACACACAAAAAGTCAAAGATATTCTTACAAGTGCTGATTCTAAGGGAAGAGGGTTAATAGCAATGAACACAGTTTATTAAATAAACTTTATATTTATTATTAACAAGAGGCAGATAGCTACAGGAGTCTGAAACTCAGGAAAGAGCTCCATGCTGGAAATAGATTTGGGAATCATTACTACACAGGGAGTCAGAGTTACAGGAGAGAATGAAACTGAAAGCAAGGGTGTAGGGAGAAGAGAGAAGGGGCTCAGGATATAATTCAAGAAATATCTGCTCAGCTAATATTTATTGCAGACCTACTGTGTGCTTGCCAGTCACCTTTCTAACCTATTAGACTACATTTGACTTTTAAGGAGAGTCACCTCCTACTCCCTCAGTCTTTGCCCCAAGTGTTTGTGAGTCTGGCTTGAAACTGATAAAATGAATCTTTACTGAAGACAAGGTGGGATGCTCACAAAACTAGCTTGGAAATCCCTGCACTGATTGCCCCCTGTTAATTGGATTCACTTTTTATTTTTGTCATTATAATTATATAATCATATTACAATATATTTTAAAATTTGAATTTTTTCTCCACGCATATGCTTTTCTCTAGTCATAGTGTGCATATAACTAGGTGTTTTTTTTTGTGAGGAAGATTAGCCCTGAGCTAACATCTGTTGCCAATCCTCTTTTTGCTGAGGAAGATTGGCCCTGGGCTAACATCCGTGCCTTTCTTCCTCTACTTTATATGTGGGACGCCTGCCACAGCATGGCTTGATAAGTGGTGCGTAGATCTGCACCTGGGATCTGAACCTGTGAACCCCGGGCTGTCGAAGTGGAGCATATGAACTTAACCACTATGCCACTGGGCCGGCCCCGCTAGGTGTGTTTTTATAACAACTTTACTGAGACACAATTCACATACCATATAATTCACCCACTCAATGTATACAATTCAATGGTTTCTAGTATATTCGTAGAGTTGTGCTATCATTGTCACAATCAATCTTAGAACATTTCCATCACCCCAAAAGAAACCCATACCCATTAGCAGTCACTCCCCATTTCCCCCCAACCTCCTGGCCCTAGAGATTTTCTGTCACTATAGATTTGCCTACTCTGCACATTTCATATAAATGGATTAATTCAATATGTGGTCTTTTGTGACTGGCTTCTTTCACTCAGCATAATGTTTTCAAGGTTTATCCATATTGTAGCATGCATCAGTACTTCATTACTTTTTATGGCTGAATAACATTCCATTGTATGGTTATAGCACACTTTGTTTATCCCTTCATCAGATGATGGATTTTTGGGTTGTTTCTACCTTTTGGCTTCTGTGAATAGTGCTGCTATGAACATTCGTGTAGAAGTATTTGTTTGAACACCTCTTTTCAATTCTTTTGGGTATATATCTAGGAGTGGAATTGTTGGGCCATGTGGTAACTCTATGCTTATCCTTTTGAGGAAGTGCTAGAACACTTTCCAAAGCAGCTGTACCATTTTACATCCCCATGAGCAATGTATGAGTATTCATATTTCTCCACATCCTCACCAACACTTGTTATTTAATTTTTTAACACTTGTCTTTTTAATTATTAACTTTTTAAATTATTTAACACTTGTCTTTTTAATTCTAGCCCTCCTAGTGGGTATGAAGTGGCATATCATGGTGTTGATTCTATATTGTTTTTAAAAAATGTTATTTGATATGCATTTCCAGGTCACTATCCTTCATAATAAACATTTAAAATGGGTTCAAAATATTCTTTCAAATGGCTATATTATAATTTTCTAGATGATTCTTCTATCTGGAAACGTTTATTTCCAAATTTTTACCATTATAGATAGATTTTCCTGCATATATATTTTCTGTTTAGATTATTTTCTTAAGCTACTTGCAAGGTGCATTTTCAAGTCTTTCCTTATCCATAAAGAATGCATAAAGGAATACACAACTGGAAAATTTTGTGTGGTGGAGAAAATATTCTATCATGGAGTAATATTTATCATCAAAAGTTTAAACTGGCAGAAAGCTCCCAATAAAGGGAAGGATCCTAACCAAGTAGTGAACACCTAACACCTAACAAGTTTGGCCACCTAATCCATCTTTGAACAGAGATGGAAAGGTCCTCTCTAATTTCCACTTGCATAAAAACAGAATTCCCAATGTTCACTATGGAACTGGTACACTTAAATTTATTATAACCTGAAAATAGATTTTTGTTGTATAAAAAACAGGAAATATAAGCAAAAGGAAGGAAGGAAAAATCCCCCTCCCTAGGATTAATCATTGCCTCTTTCTACAGGGTCCCTGGATGAGCATCTCTGAATCATTAGCAGGTCTGAACTACCTCCAGTGGTTGAGCCTGAGAAAAACCACCTACAGGCAGTTCTAATAAATGCCTGGGGCCCCTGAGCTCTGAAATTGCTGGGGTTTCTTCAAGGAAATCCCCTTGGAGAAAAGTAACATTCGTTTCTATTTTCTTTGGTCTTCTGGTTAGTTTATATGTATTTAAGAGCAAAATTCAACAAACGTTGAAGAAAGTTTGAGTGGGCTCTTCCACTTCCTTCAGAAAATTGATTTAAAATTGGAGTGACATTAATTCCCAATGCATTAATTAGACAGCTTGCAGAGTCCATTTCTGCTAATTTAAATAATTTCCCTAAGTTCTCTTTACCACTTTTGTATGCAAAGATGTGCCACTGAACTAATTTGATTGTCACAAAAGGGATTTTTTTGACTATAAAAAAACAGGCCTTTAAAAAAAATCTTTGACTGTCAAATTATGAATACAGGAATATTTCTACACATTTATCATTCACATCCAAACATTTATTGAGCACCTACAGTGTGTAAGGCAAGAGGCTGGGACCACGGACTCAATTATAAAATGGGTTGAGTGCTAGGGAGAAAGACAAATTTTGAGACAGAAAAGTTGTATTAGGAATGGAAAAGGGTCCATTACATAGGGATTCTCTAACTGAGGACTTTCTAGACGCCAACTTTATTTCAGTTTCCCTTTTCAGAAAGCCGAGATAAAACCCAAATGCGATGGAGGCAGGGAGGGGCCCTGGGGGTGTTTGAGAAGCATGACAGCAGGTGTGGAGCTGTGGTGTCTGCAGTGCTGGGGAGGAGCATGATGCCTGTCAGAGGGCCCAAAGTGCAGGAGAGAGAGGCAAATTTATCTCACTGTACAATTTTGCCCTGGTCCCTGTAGGGCGCTAATTGTCCCTAGGCAAGTGTTTACAAAACTGTCTTCCTGTGGAATCTCTTGTGCCTCTTTAGAAAAATACAAATAGCTTGACCCCAAGTCCCAAGACTGTGACTCAGTTGGTGGCTGAGGAGCCTGGAAATCTGTATTTTCACAAAGCTTCCTGGGGCAGTGCTCATCCACAGCCAGGTTTGGGAACCTCTACAGGGGAGTCATTCCACGTAAGCCAGTGGTGCCGGATGACCAGGCTGCACATCAGAATCATCTGGGGACTGTTAAAAATGCTGATGCCCAGGTCCCATCCCTAGAGATTCTGATGTCATTGGTCTTCGGTGGGCCTGAGCATCAGGATTTTTCCAAGCTCCCCAGGTGATCACAATGGGCAACCAAGTTGAGAACCACTAGCTTAAAGGCATTCAATCCTGATGAACCATCCCTCTTGCTATCAGAGCTCAAAATGAAGAAATGGTGGCAGTTTGAATAACTGAATCAGAGAATTCAAGAGAATCGAGAGAACAGAAGCAAGGATTCAGAGCGGATTGTTTTAGAGGGAGTGGATAGGCACATCATTATCAATGCAACACCATTAAGAGCACTGTCTCTCAGAGACAGTTGTACTTTCTCATTTAAGGGGGTAGGGGGAGCAGGAAACACAACCACTCCTTAAAAGACCTGCTGCTTCTGTAAGGTTCATAAAGCAGGCAGTGCCTTGATTATGAAATGAGACCCCTGTTTCCAGAGGATAAGCAGTCTCAGCAGTCCTCCAGGGCCAGGAGAAACATTGGAAGAGCAGTCTGGGGATTTCTTCACCTAAAGGCAGGACACCTGTGCAGAGTGAGAGGCAGCCTTCACACAGATGACAGAGAGACTAGGCTGAGTTTTTCAGACTCCATACTTGTAGCTATGCATCGTATTTCTTCGCATTTATAAATGGCACAGCAGATGGCAGTCCAACATAAAAAGAAAGAGATGAATCTGTGACCATCTCCAACGGTGGCATCTAGGCAAAGGTAGCAGAGTCTGGGAACTGTACAGCATCTGCAGAAGCAGATGAACTTTCTGGAAGGATGGAACTGTTCTATATCCATGCTGTCCAGTACAATAGCCACCAGCCACATGAGCTCTTGAACATTTGAAATATGGCTAGTGAGTGAGGAACTGAAATCTTAATTTTATTTAACTTTAATTAAGTACAATTTAAATTTAAGTAGCTAGTGGCTTCTGTATTGACCAATGCACCTCTAGAGAATGAATCTTGACTCTGTCACTTACTACCCGCTTACCCTGGGGAAAATTTCTAAACTTCTTCAAGCTTTGGTTCCCTCATCTATATTTCTTATTTGCTGGTACCAGAATTCCTCTTAGGGACATAACTCTCTTTGTTTGGGAAAATACCTTGATGGATAATTTGGCTATGAAAATATAGGCTTCAGAGAAGGGTCTGGAAAGGAAATGTGGAATATGGGAAGGGCCAGTCATTTTCTATAAGAACATGGGAGAAATTATTAATTTATTGTTGGCCCTGATGAGAAGGAGTCGGGAAGGGGAAAGAGGAGCCAGTAAGAAAGGTTGCGGCTACATGGAATGTTGGGGTGGCCGAAAGGATTCTGGGAACAGAGAGTGCTAATATTAGCTCAAAGTTACTTCTGATACTGTGTTGTAGACCTACTTTGTCTTTCTAAATCTTTGGTAAAATTTGCTGTAAACACAAATAGCTTAGTTGGATTTGTGTGTGTGTTTATGTGTGTGTGTGAATTAAGTAAAGGTAATGAGCTGAATGTTTAGAGTAGAACTGAATGAAAAAGGGAAAAGATGGAATGATCAGACAGTTACTAAGCTAAACTCATTCAGTGAAAGCAGGAGCTCAGAGGCAGGGGAAACCATAAGAAAGAAAGCTCCTAAGGAAGTGTTAGAAACCATGGGGCTAGCATTGGTTTTTCATGAAATGGAGGGTCACACCAAGCTTATATAGATCTCAAAAGGAAGGGTCATCCCAGCTAATACTTGTATTATATGTAAACTGGGGATAATAATACCTACTTGAAGGGTTCTTGTGAGGATAAAATGAGATAATGCTTGTAAAATGCTTAGTTCAGTGCATTGCATATAGTAGGAGCTTAATAAACGATAGCCAACCTTCAGTTTCATATTTTAAAAATGAATAGAATACATTTTTTTTTCAGAAAATTAAGTGAAATACCATGTAAGGCTCCTGGTTCACAGTAAGCATTCCTTAAATGCCACATTCTTTCCTTTTTAGGAAGGGAATCTTCTTCCAGACCCTTATTTGATAGCTATATCATTTTACATTGTAGACCCACACAGGCTCCAGAAACTTCTTGGGAACAAATGACGTCTTTCCTTCTGTCCCTTCTCTCAATTACATATGGGTATGACTTTTAGGAACAGTGAACTGCTGCAAACTATTTTGTGGCAGTACAGCACTCATATTGGGCTACTGTCTGATGTCCAGGCTTGTCCTTCATCTTTATCCACAACCATCTCAGATTTTTTTTCTCTTTTATAACTCACGTGTGATTATTGCCTTACATTGATGAACCCAACTTTCATCGATTTTTTTTACCGATTTGGGGGTCTTGTTTATCCAATCAGTTGTCCTTGCCTCTTCTATAGTAGCCTTCATTTTCAATCGTATTTTAAACTCCTGCTTTTTAAAAAAATTATTTTATTGAGGCCATATTGGCTTATAACATTGTGTAAATTTCAGGTATACATTATTATGTATCAGTTTCTGTATAGACTGCATCGTGCTCACCACCAATAGTCTAGTTTTTATCTGTCACCATACATATGTGTCCCTTTACCCATTTTGCCCTCTCCTGCCTCCTATTACTCCTGCTTTGTAAACTAATTCACTAATTGTTTATTCAGTACATTCTGCCTTTGGCTAAAATGTTATTTGCACCTTTTTTCATCTCTCTTATTTATTTCAGCTTGCTTTTTGTTGCTGAGTGAGTACTTACGGATCATTCTTGTACATAAGAATCAAACTTCTTCCTGAGAGCAGGCTGGAAAATTCTGAGAATTATGGGGCTTTGACTACAGCTTCTGAAAAATTCAGAGAGTACAGGCTACTCTAGTGGTCACCAGACAGATGTCTGAATTTCCTCATGGATAACATGAAAACTTCAAGTTTGAAGATTCAAATTAAAAGTGTTTTATTCATTCCTAAACAAAACAAAACAAAACAAAACAAAACAAAACAAAACAAATTATCACCTCACCTGCAATTCAGCTCCATTACCTCTGGGTGGGGATGTGTTTAGTCCAAGCCACTCATCAGCATATGTGGCTAACTGAAAGAGGATTGATCGAAATAAAGGTAAACATGCTTTTGTCCTTCAAAATATATTTCTTATTAAAACAGCTTAGTGTAAGTACCATGGCATAATTTATCAAATTTATTACTTGAATTTTCAGGCAGCATTTCTATCCAAGCGATAGACAACTGCAGTGGGATCCTTGCAGATTCTGGTGCTGAGTATTTAATGATTTGAGGCCTGAGGAATCTTGTATTTTCCAGTATGCTTAGATTGTTAATGCAGGGGCTCAGGTGTCCTGAGTAAAGACAATTGCCACTCCACTTCTGAAACCACGATATTAGAATGATAATCCAAGAAAAGCTGTGTTCCACATTCTGATGACTAAAGAGAGACCTCATTTTGTAGTCATTTTATTTCAGCTGTTTGCTCTCCATGGTGAATAATAAACACAGGCATAAACTGTAAAGAGATATTTTCTTTTACAGGAGATGGAATTGCCTAGAAAACTCTGGAATTAAAAAAAACCCCGAATATAAATCTTGTCAGACTTGATAACTTATGTTTGAAATTTTTATCTACTTTAAGTGGTGAGAGCTGCCAAAGAGTGTATTAAGAAAAGGACCCCAGTTTGTCTCTGATAGATAGGGTGTTTATCAGTCAGTATTATATATGAAGAGTTCCCCACAGGCTTAGCACATCCTGTTCGGCTCTCTTGTTTTACTGTGTTTGTAAATCATAGAGGATGTTTGAAATATAAAGTAATGGTGACCTCTGATGTGGGGTAAAGAGTTGCCATTAGTGTCAATTTTTTCTTCCTACACCTTTACCTAAAGCTCCCATGAGGAAAACACTAGTGGGTAAAGGGAGTAAGTACTGAGGAACGGAAAATATCTGAAAAGTGCATCAACCATTTATTTTTTTTTTGAGGAAAGGTTCCTTTTAGAACCCGAGTCACAGTTTTTGAATATCCCTAAGGTTGGTATATCAGTTAAGGTACAGCCAGAAGAGAGAAATCCCACAAGTTATTTGAACTTTCAGTGGAATAGTTTGTGAAGTTCTGCATTTTCACAAAAGGTTACCTAATATTTTCTCACCGTCTCCATGGTGCTCCAAACCAGACTCTCATTGTAATCTTATGAGAAAACTAAAGTTATGTATTTCAGCAGTTTCCATGATTCAGACACAGATGTCGTGAGGTTTATTTGAAAAAATTATGCTTGAATCTGAAAAATCATATTGTAGAAGAAAATCCTAACTATAAAGGAAAATGTTCAAGCTAAATTGTTAGGTGAACAAAACAAGTTATCAAACAGTATGTAGAGAGGATTTCCAGTTTTAGTGATGGCAGGGTAGCTTGGATTGGACTAACCCTCCTATGTACGTAAATTGTAAATGTTTGACAAAATATTAACAAAATAACTATTTGAAGGCACTAGGAAAGTGATAAAAAGGCTGCAGAAATTGGATTTGACTCTTGAAAGAAGGGAACTGCACTGGGTAAGATCCAAGTTTATATAGCTTTTTCTCTGAAGGCATTCTCCAGTCTATGCTAAAACTCAAGCAGAAAGATGACATCATATTGGCTAGAGGTGTCAGAAGATTGAATTGAGATGCAAGAGTGGCTGGAATTTGAGTGGTAAACCTCTAGAAAGGAGGGAGTCACAGGGGTGGCTGTATATAATCTCCCCTTAAGTCCTATATATGCATCTCATATATGCATACAAATATGAGTATAATGTCCCCTTAGATCCTAGGCTGATCCCTGAATTGAACTTGCACCAAGGAGCACCTAAGGATATTAGTGGAAGGCAACAGCTGGAAAGCTGAGAAATGTGGGCAGAGATTTAAGCTCCTGCCCACAACAGTGGAGACAGAGTTTGGAGTTTGAGTCCTGCCCAGTTATATAGATTTGGCAAGTACTTTGGGATTTCCACTGAAATTCCAGAAGGGCCATGCCTAGGGTGCTAAAACTTTGTCACAGAACTAAGAGATTAATCCTAAGACTAAGGACAAATCAAAACAGGTCCACTCTGACAGTGTAAAACCAAGCCTCCACAGGTTCAAGGTTATCAGCCAGTAATTTAACTACCTGGTAAAACAAAAATCAACAGTATTTCATAGGGGATAACAGAGTCCAGATTCTCTAAAGCACACCATCCATTATATCCAATATCCAATAAAAATTACAAGATATACAAAAAGGCAGAAACGTGTGCCCTAAGGTCAGGAAAGAAAGGAGTGAATAAAACAGATGAAAATTTGCAGACAGGAACTTTGAAGAAGCTATTATAATCAGGTCCAAGAACTTAAATGAAAAAAAATTATTATGAGTGAACAGACGGGGAACCAAAGTAGAAAAATAAACACTACCAAAAAGAACCAAATGAGATTCTAACACTGTAAAATACAATAACAGAAATGAAAAATTCACTGGATGGGCTTAACAGCAGCTTGGAATTGGCAGAAGAAAGGATCAATGAATTTTAAAGACAAATCAATAGAAATTATCCAAATCGAAGAATAAGGAGAAAAGAAGATTGAAAAAAACAAGCAGTCTTCAACGACACGTGGGACAATACCAAATGATCTTACATATGTGTAATTGATGTCTGAAAAGGATTGGAAAGAAAGGAGCAGGAAAAAATGTTTGAAGAAATAATGGCTGAAAAGTTCTCAATGGTGAAAATCACCACTTTATAGGTCTAAGAAGCACAGTGAAGATCAAGTAGGAAAACTGCAGAGAAAACTACACCCAGGCACATCATAGTCAAACTGCTGAGAACCAAAGGTAAAGAGAAAATCTTACAAGCAGCTTGTGGGGAGGAAGACACATCAGAAAACAATGGTATGAATTATGGGTGACTTCTCATCAGATATATTAGAGACCCGGAGACAATGAAATGACATTTTAAAAGTACATAAAGAAAAAATTCAACCAGAATTTTATATCTAGTAAAAAAAATAAAGTAAAATAAAATTAAAAAACCAACACAGAAATCTATATCCAGAGAAAGTATTTTTTAAAAATAAAAGGAAAAAAATTAAAAATATATTTCAAGAACAAAAGCTGAAGGAATTTGTTCTAAGCAGAATTGAACTGCAAGAAATGAAAAAGAAATTTGTTTAGGCTGAAGGGAAATGGCATCAAATGGTATCTCAAATACAAAAGAAAGAATAAAGAGCACTGGAAATGATACATATTTGCACAAATGTAAAAGACTCTTTTTGTTTTTAATCTTAATTTCTTTAAAATACACTGACTCTTTAAAGCAAAAATAATATTTTATTTGGCATTAATAATATATATAGGTGTAATATATCTAACAACCATAACAGGGAGGGATTAGTAGAATTATACTGTTACAAAGTTGTTACATTTTATGTGAAGTGGTATAATGTTAAATCTTCATAGTTTCTGATAAGTTCAGGATGCATATTATAATATTTAGAATAACTACTAAATGTAATACAAAGAGGTATAGATAAAAAATCAATAAAGGAATTAAAATGGAATAGTAGAACAAAATTTGAATACATACAAAGCAAGGAAGTAGAAACAGAGAACAACAAAAAATGGGACAAATAAAACAAATAGTATTCTAAAATTTATCTAGAAGAATAAACAAATGGAGAATAACCAAGAAAATAATAAAAAAAGAAAAACTTGTTCTACCTGATATAAAAATGACCTATAAAACTATAGTAATTAAAACATTGTGATACTAGTGTAGGAAAAGAAAGCTCAATGGAAATAGGCTCATGAATATAGAGGAATTTGGTATTTAATAAGGACGGTATTTCAATTCGGTGGTGGTGGTGGGGAAACCTACAGCTAAAATACTCATTGGTGAAAGACCGAATGATTCCCCCAAAGATTGGAAAGAAGGCAAAGATATCTGCTCTCACAACTTCTATTCAACGTTATATTGTCTTTATTTGCAGATGACATGATCACGTCAAGGTAATTCAATGGAGGAAAGGATAATCTTTTCAACAAAGGTTTCTCAAACTGGATATCCATATGGAAAAAGATTAACCTCAGCCCCAGATCGATCCAGAGTGTCCACACAATTCCAATCCAAATCCCAACAGGCTTTTTGGTAGAAATGGACAAGCTCATTCTAATGTTTACATGACCTAGAATTATAAAAAGACATAGAATTATCAAAACCATCTGGAAACAGAACAAAATTGGAGGACTTGACCTTACTTCAAAACTTGCTTGTTGTGGGTCAGATTCCATGATGAAATGGTTCTGAGACTGTGACATTTGCATGCAGAAGCTTTATCGGAGACTGCTCTCGGGAACAACACTTGTGAGGGGTGAAGGAAGTATGGTTAAGCAGAGGGAGAAACTGAATGCTGAAGGAGCTGCAATGAATGCTTCAGTCATCTCTCAGGGAACCCTGCGATTGAGATAGCCCTTCAAAGCTGCCCGGATTTGAGGTAAGGGAGGCCTGGCTTTTATACCCTCAATTTGACCACTCAAATTGGCTGCTGGCTTCCCTCAGGGAGGGACTATAACCTTGGGAGAGGCAACATTCTTCCGCTGAGAGCCATCAGCCACGAGCACTTCCGGCAGTTGGGGAAATGAGTGCTTCAGTCCTTAAAGGGGATCTGGCTGGTGCCCCAGAGCACCCTACAACCCACCCTTTATGCCCCTTGGCACAAAGTTCTA
Organism: Ceratotherium simum simum; assembly: GCF_057802395.1. Taxonomy (NCBI): domain Eukaryota; kingdom Metazoa; phylum Chordata; class Mammalia; order Perissodactyla; family Rhinocerotidae; genus Ceratotherium; species Ceratotherium simum. The sequence goes on along the minus strand of NC_141940.1, from coordinate 118,596,069 downwards.
ATCTTATAATAAGTTCTAAGAATAGCTTCTCTACAAGTCTGGGTAGTCTCTTTTCCTGCAAAAAATTTTATGAGAAAAGTTAGTGAGTACTACAGCCTTCATCTCTGCAGCTGTTCTAGAGGCCACAACTGATAATTATCAGCTCCCTACTGCCAATTCTATGTTCTACTCACCCTTGGCTATCAGTAGGCTGTAGAGTAAACAAAATATGGTATGGCTGTCCAATGGGATATTAGTATATTCATATGGCAGAAAATGGCTCAGCAATAAAAATGAGTTAACTGCTTATACAGGCAACAACATAAATGAATCTCAAGAATGTTATGTTGTGTGATTCCATTTTTTTGAAATTGAAGAACAGGCAAAACTAATCTACAGTGACAGAAATCAGAACAGTGGTTGCCTATGGTAGGTGGGGATTGACTGGAAGGAGTCATAAGGGAACCTTCTGAGTGAGATGGAAATGTCCTACTTCTTGATTCAAGTGGAGGCTACATGGGTGTACATATTCATCATAATTCATCCAATTGTACATATGACATGAACCAAAATGTTACCATGTTGGAATTGAGTGATTTTGTTTTCTTATTTGCTATATCTGTGTTTTCCAAGTTTTCCCCAATGAACACGTATTTCTTTAGTAACTAGTATTTATTTTTAAGAAATAAATTGTTTTATTGTTTGAGCTGGTGAGCTAATTTTCTAATTTAGCCATTTACAAATTTGTGTCTATACAAGGTCACATTTTCCCTTGATGTATTTAATGCTATAACATTTGTATTAGCATATTGCCTACAGAGGATTTCAAAGTTCTGATGGATCATAGATTTTGTATGGCTGGAAAGTAACTTGAAAAATCAGCTGGTCCAGAAGATTAACATCCATAGCACTCAGGAGAGGTGGTTATTTATTTCCTTCTGGTTTATCTCCAGGTATAGAGCCTCCACTGCTTCCTTTAGCTAGCCTCTTTCAATACTTTATCTTCTTGATGGATGATTACTTAGAAGATCCCCTTGAGGAAGGTAAAGGCCAGATAAAACACTATTATAGTGAGGACAAAGTAAGGTTAATGATTTCTAGAATGTTTTCCACCACCTGATCCTATTGCTCCATCATTGATACTTTTATAGGGTGATTTTTCTATTATCTGTGAAGAAATTAAAGAGCTGTTTGTATGTGTGAAACTCATTTTTCTTTAAGGACAACTTCCTTTTATTATTTAAGAAATTTTAAGCATGGAAGCACCTCAGTTCCATAATGATGCTTTGCTTTAGTTCAGATTAAAGGCATTGTACCCATCCATGCCTTCTTCTATCTAGTAGATTCTCATTTATGTATTAAGAGAGGAAATGCCTTGTCAAGAAACTTGTATAAATTATCTCAAATTTGTATGAGGACCAGGGGTTCACAAATAGAGAGTCACAGCATTGTATCATATATGAGTCAATGGTTAGGGCTCCCTCCATTCCTTCATCTCTTTCTCTCTTTCCTTTATTCTCTCCCCTCCTAGTCCCTTTCTTCTCTCTTAATCTATTCTAGCATCTGAGAGGTAATTCCAAAGGAAATTTGGAGACGTTCAGAATGCTAACTGGGATTCAGAATTCCTTATTATGTTAAATCAGAAGAGAAAGAAGATACATGTTGGAATCCTTCAATGTGGACACCATTTGTTGCTAGTGTCATCCAACTCCTAGCGGCCCTGTGTCCTGCAGAGTAGAACCCTACCTTGCTTGGTCTTTTTGCGCCATCCTCTCAGCTTCGGGCACTATATCTGACAATGCTCTGCTGCTATTCATAGGGTTTTCGTGACAAATTTTTTTGGAAGTGTGTGGCCAGATCCTTCTTCCTAGTCTGTTTAGTCTGGAAGCTCCACTGAAACCCGTCCACCATGGGTGACCCTGCTGGTGTTTGAAATACCAGTAGCATAGCTTTCAGCATCACAGCAATAAGCAGCCACCACAGTATGACAACTGACAGACCAGTTGTGTGGTTCCCTGACTGAGAAATAAACCCAGGGTGTGGAGGTGAGAATACCAAGTCTTAACCAGTAGACCATCAGGGCTGGCATGAACACCATAGGACTAAATAATTTATCTTCCAAACCAGGACACTTTCGAGAGGGAAAAGGGTACTATTACTAATTTAGTTAGCACAAGAGCCATAAACGGGACTCTTGCAGGCCATCTAGACTAGAGCAAGTTCATCTAAGTTGCTTGTAGCCAACCTGTGAGTAACGGCTACAGTCGCATGTGTATTTATGCACTGGAGTGGAGTGAGGGAACAGTGTCTAAAGAGAGGGAGATTCCAGTTAAGGCAGGTTTTGTCTTTGTGAGTTTAGGTAAAGAAAAGTAGTCTGTGTTTCTGTTGAAGTCCACAGCTGTCATGAATATTGTTACAAATATAGATTTAATTACACTTTTGTGGTTCATGATGCTCCGAATATTGAGGAGGTTATGGTTTGGTGGGAAGCTCTTTTATTTTGGGGGGTGGCTTCTCTTCTCGTTTCTGATTTTTCTGTAGGCAATCATGTATCTGTTTATGAGAGACAATCTGTTTGCCTATTCATGAGAAAACTTCACTTTGATTCAGTTTTTGGCCTGCTCAGTGCTTCTCTGCATTACTGTTTTGCTTTACCCTAATCAAAATTGATAGCTGTCGACTGACTCTGACACCATTCTGATTTTATGAGTATTTTTGCACGCAAACTTCTCCTTGGTTATGTCTATAATTGTGGCTGCAGAATCATTTTTAGATTTAATTGGTTGTTTTCGACTTACTTTTAAGTAGTTTCTTATGTGTAAAACAGCTACTGAATATAGTCTGATGAGAATACCATTCATCAGTTTAAAAGCACAGTCACATTCCTGGGTCGGCAATGAGAAGGAGGAAGTTTGTTACGAAAAAATATGTAGACTATAAAGTGGACTCTCAATGTTCAGTCATGTCTGGGAACAAATAAGGGCAATATAAGTATGATGACTTTCACTTAATTCAACCACTTGTTAGTTTGATTCTATTTAATTTGATCAAAACCCATGAAACCAAACCATTTGTAATAAGGGCAACACAACTCCTCCTCTTCTATTTTGATAGATGTTAATTACTGCAGACAGGAGCTATGGAGTAATTCGATTACTGGCTGTAATAATGTTGTCATTTAATTAATAATGCATGCCTCATATCTTAGTGAGAGAGAAGAGTGTGAAGGCTTTGGAGAATGATTACAATAACAAAAAAATGTAATTCAGATACATGTGATTAAAATTCTAAGAACTATTGCCAGGGGTGAATGGCTGCTGTAGCCTACAAGAAATGGAAATGATGGACCATGTCCAATTGCTTGGTGAATAAACTATTCCTTAGCAAAACAAGGTAGGAGGCATTTTGGGACAATTATTAATAGTGAGGTTGCCAACCATTAAAAATGGAGATGTGGTAGTAATAATAATAATAGTACTAATGATAGTAATCACATATAGTGTTTCTGATATGACTGGCGATTTTCTAACACTTTATATTCACTCCTTTAATCTTTACAACATCCTTCTTCATCCTTACTTTTATGGAAAGGTTCTCTTAGCTTGGATTCCCTTAGAAGAAGACTCTTGAGAAAGAATTCAAATGCAAGTAGTTTATTTGGGAAATGAAAGAAACTCTAGTAAAGAGTGGGAAAGTCAGACAGGAATGGCAAGGCAGCCAATAAAGGGCTAACAAGTTAGGTACTACTAATGGCAACTCATGAAATTCTAGGAGCCAATATAAAACCACACCTCAGAGTTATCTCAGTTAAGGGGCAAGGGAACTGTGGTATTTTTATATACCAACTCCCATCAGTCATTTGTTGAGACATGCTGCTGGCAGGCATTAATTCCCTGGCACTGCTAGCCTGTCAGTGGGTGGTCTACAATGCCATGAGGGAGCCTTCAGGCTAGGAGATAACAAGGATGACTGTAGAACCTTGGGCTGCAGGCACTGAAGTGTAAGAGCTAGAGGCCCTAATAGAATTTACTATAGTCCTTCATAATGTATAAACTTAAAAAGCAGGATATCAAGCAATACGCATAGAATTACTCCATTGTTGCAATCCCACTCCACATACATACGCACACACACTTACAAATATATAGAACCTACTGCTGGGTTGCTGTAGTTCTCTTCCCTCCAACCTCTCCACTTGAGCTCTGGATCCCATCCTTTTATACCTTTTTGAGCACTTCACTCCTTCAGTCATCTGTCTGTCCCCACCCTCACCCTGCCCAATTTCTCTCTCACATGTAATAGTAACCCTCTTCTCTTCTCTTCTATTGAAACATTCTCATCTGATACACATATACTCTACTAGCTCTCATCTTTTCCTTTGGGAGAGATTTGTCCTGACAAGAGATTGAAAACACACTATTAAGCCTCTATCAACAGTTTAACTAAGATATGCTTATGTATGGTTTTCTTTGTATTTATTCTGCTTGGGGTTCACTGAGCTTCTTGAATCTGTGGGTTGGTATCTTTCATTGGTTTCATCGGTATTGGGAAAATTCTCAGCCATTATTGCTTTGCTTCAAACATTGGTTCTGTTTCATTCTCTTGCTCTCCTTTCTTTCTAGGACCCCAATTACACACGTATTAGGCCTGTTCTCCATGTCCCACATGGCTATTATGCTCTTTTCTGTATTTTCTGTCTTTTTTATACTCTGTGCATCAATTTGTATATTTCTACTTATCTGTCTTCCTCTGTTCTATTGTATCTAATCTAATATTTAATCCATCTATTGAGTTCTTAATTGTAGATATTTTCTTTTTGGGAGGGGGTTCTAGAACTTGTTGACTTTTCATTATGGATTCCAGGTCTCTGCTGAAATTTCCCATCTTTTCCTATATTAATTTTTTTTAAAGATTCTACTAATCTTAATTATTTTAAGATTTTAATATCAGAGTCACCTGCCAGTCTGTTTAAATTGCTTGTTTTATTTATCTCGGGTTTTGGTCATTTTTTCCTGTTTTTTTTAGCAGGGACTATAATTTTTTAGTGGAACTAGATATTGTGGGCAAAAAATTGTAGAGGCTCTGAATGACATTCTCCTCTTCCAAAGAGGGTTTTTTCTTTTGGCAGGCAAATAAAGTACCAGTGGCTCACCTTGCTCCTATCAAGTCTTGGTTTTTAGGTTTAATGAAGGATGGTCCATTTTGGTTCTTCCCTTAATCCTAGGGCATATGTCTATGTCCTAGCGCATGGCCTAGGAGGGGTTACCCAGCCTGGGGTGTTTATCAAGGCCCCTCTACCTTGGTAGAGTTTGAGCTACCACTTCTGTCTTCCTAGCACTATGTGGTTGCTGCAACCTTTGCCCAGCTCATTAGCCTGTCAGCTGCTGTTTTATGATGGGTTTCCTGGAGTCTCACTCACCCTGTGCATAGAACAGCTTAGGAGGCAGCCAATCACTTGAGGAGAAATTTTGTGCAGATTTTGGGGCTCAAAGTCTCTTTCAAACTTCCAGCCACTTTGGCAGCTCCAAACTGTGACCTCCATCTCCTCAGCTCAGTAACATGGCTGCTGTCTGCTTGGGCCATGAGTGTGAAGTGCTCTCAGAGTAAAGCTGGGGTGAATGTAGAGCTTACTTCTTGTGTTCCTCTTCTCAAAGCTTCTAGCCCTGCTTGGCTTGCTGCATTGATGCTCTGCAGTGCCTTCAGATGGTTGTTTTCTACATTTTGTTCAACATTTATAATTGTTTTCAGTAAGAGCATTAGTCTGATGTTAACTGGTCATCCTTTGGGTGAGGCTGAAATATCACCTCCTCAGAGAGGAGGCGCTATCTCTAGCTGTCATACCCAAAGTGTTCTCTCTGTTTCTCTCTTCTTTGTTTGTTTCTTAGTTTTTTTAAAATTACAATATGTACATTTTTATTGATGTTTTAATGGTTTTTAACATTGTGAAATTTTGGGTTGTACAGTTTTGTTTGTCTGTCACCATATATATGACTCCTTTCACCCCTTGTGCCCACCTCCCACCCACCACCCCCCCCACCACTGCCCCTGGTAACCACAGTACAGTTTTCTCTGTCCATGTGTTGGTTTATATTCCACATATGAGTGAGATCATACAGTGTTTGTCTTTCTCTTTCTGGCTTATTTCACTTAACATAATATGCTCCAGGCCCATCCATGTTGTTGCAAATGGGACAATTTTGTCTTTTTTTATGGCTGAGTAGTATTCCATTGTATATATATATACCACATTTTCTTAATCCAATCGTCAGTCGAGGGACACTTGGGTTGCTTCCACTTCTTGGCTATGGTGAATAATGCTGCAATGAACATAGGGGTGCATAAGCCTCTTTGGATTGTTGATTTCAGGTTCGTTGGATAGATACCCAGTAGTGGGATGGCTGGGTCATAGGGCATCTCTATTTTTAATTCTTTGAGGAATCTCCATACAGTTTTCCATAAAGGCTGCACCAGTTTGCATTCCCACCAGCTGTGTATGAGGGTTCCTGTTTCTCCACATCCTCTCCAACACTTGTTGTTTTTTGTCTTGGTGATTATAGCCATTCTAATGGGCGTGAGGTGATATCTTAGTGTTGTTTTGATTTGCATTTCCCTGATGATTAGTGATGTTGAACATCTTTTCATGTGCCTATTGGCCATCTGTATTTCTTCTTTGGAGAAGTGTCTGTTCATTTCCTGTGCCCATTTTTTAATCAGGTTGTTTGTTTTTTTGTTGTTCAGTTGTGTGAGTTCTTTATATATTATGGAGATCAACCCCTTGTCAGATGTATGTTTTGCAAATATTCTCTCCCAGCTGGTGGGTTACAATATGTACTTTGATTTGTTTAATTACTTGTTTTTGCCTGTTACCCTCTGAATGGACGTGCTGGAAGAATTCTATCCATGGAACTCTTACTCCTGGGCTATCTCTTAAGTTAATGGGTCATGGAGGAAGATAAGGGTGTGCGACAAGTGGACAAGAAAGGCAGGGGCAGCAAAGAAGATCCCTACTTTTCCAGGTGTCAGGTTGTTGAGGAGAGGTTGCTGAGACTTCCAGGTATAGGGCTGTAAGATGCTGCTGTGAGTGCCTGTGAACTGACAAACCAGTTCCTGAGATCATTTCCTAATCTGAACATGCAACTCATTTCTATTCCTCCCAGGGACATGGAGGTAGACACCATTATACCTACTGCTGAAGGGGTACACACAGAGACAGGATTTGAATCCAACCCAGATCTGTTTGACTCCAGAGCCAATGCTCTTTTCCTCGCATTTTCAGATCACACACTTTACTGTGTACACATTTCTGATTCTCTAGGTCTGTGCTGGGCCCAGGCACTTGCTTTTGGTATTTTGGATATTGGTTGTCCAGTGGATGTTACTTTGGGAAACTCCTGTTATGGCACTGAATTAAATTTGAGGTTCAAAGATCTTACTAATAGCCCCTTGTTAAAATAGACCATTATCATTAAGTGCAAAAAAGCAAAGGACATTCCAGTGTGTACAATATGGATATAAAAAGAGAAGGAAGAAATGGACTCACATTTGCTTAGGCATGCAGAGAAAACCTCTAGATGATACACAAGAAACTAATAACATGAGAGGGGAAATGGATAGGTAGGGACTTGGTGAGAGGAGGCTTTTTGCTGTATGCCCTTTTGTAACTTTGAATTTTGAACCTGGAAAATTTAATATGTATTCAAAAAATTGAATTAAAAATATCTACATATTACCTATGCAGATGTAAATAATTGACAAACATTTTTTTTTTTTTTTGCCTTGGATTATCTGTCTACCACACTTCTTATAATCCTTCTGTTTCAGGATGCTACTGCCAAGAAGCCAGACTTTGGGCATATCATGTGAGCCCTCTCAACAAATTTCCCATAGAAATTAGTTGGGATTATAATGACACTATATTTAGCTACCCAATGGATTCAATAGTGTTTTCGATCGTCTTGACCTTGTATCATACTCTTTCTACGAGATTATACGTTCCAAGTTTCCTAAGATATAGACTTATCAAATGAATGACAAATGAAATGACAAAACTTTCGTAAGCTGTCGTCATTTAGATAAAATATCCCTATGACTAATTTGAAAAAACGTTTTGTTCAGCATTTTCACCTTCATATGGGTACAGCTGCTAACTTTTGGTGTTGAAAAGGGAAAAGTCGGGCTTTCATTTTAAAAGGGAAAAATGACTTCCTGGATGATGACAGGAGTGAAGAGCGTTAAGACATAATTCTATAATTCAAGCCGACTCTCAGGAATCAAAGAAATTCTTTGATGATCCAATTGCCTACTTAAAAGAGAAATTTTTTTTCTCTTCTCTTTAGGATAACTGGTATTATTCATCTGAAAAAAATGTGGCTTTTAAGAGAAAGAAAGAGTGCACTCTGTCTTTGCACTTAGTGTATTCTTTTTCAGTGGAGTTTCTTCTACTTACTCCATTAGAGCAAAATAAATGATTCTGCTCCTTGGTGTCACGTATGGTCGTGTCTAAGCAGGGCTTTATCTTTATCTTAAGAATATTTTGGCTTAAAGGCAGCAAATGAAGTCTTCAGCTTCTTTAAATCCTAGGGAGTGCCATCTGACTGCCTGAAGAACACTGAAAACAGTGCATAGATGACTGGGCAATTCTGTCTCAGGAGCCTTGCTAATTGAAGATTTGTCACACTACCCCCCTTAATTTTAAGCATTCTGCTCTGCAAATGATGACTGCTCTTTTACATTTGTGCTTTTCCTTCCAAGCAAATTGTCTGTTGCTCTGCTCCACACCAAGGAAGACAACAGGGACTCCTTCATGCGATGCAGCGCCCAGCACCCTGCCCGGTCCATGGCAGTCCACAATAAATGATATATTATTATCTAAACGCAGTAGAAGGAAGGTTTGTCTGAACTCAGGTTCCTCAGAAGCAGACTCTGACCAGAGAATTTGAGAGCCAGTGACTTCCTAAGGAAGTGCTCCCAGGAGAGGTGGGGAGGGAGAGAGCAGGACAGGGGAGTCACAGCCTCACCCCATCCCTGGGAGCTCTGGAAGACGAATGAAGTCCCAGAGCCTGTCTGCCTCAAGGCGGGGAGCTAGGCTTCCCTCCTCCCACACTCCTGAGGAGGAGGAGAACTCCCGGACACTTCTGCTCTCAGTACAGGAGGGCAAAGTGGCTACAGAAGCTGAGGGGCAGTGCTCTGAGGAAAGTTGGAGGTGCCAGCCCTCAGAAGCAAAGCCTGTAAAAGCCAGGTGAAGGGCGCACGGTACCTATAAAAGAGATCTGAGGGGGTCAGGGCAGGGCACCCACCCTGTCCGCTGTAAGGTCAAGGTAGCGCCTGCTTCATGGGCATGCGCCCAGGGCAGTTGCACAGGGCCCTGCCCTGAGAAGGGCCCCACGCTTGGGATTTAATGCTCGGCAGTCACCACCTTGAAATTCTTAGTAATTTCATCTTTGACTTCGTGTTTTGTAAGTGAAGTCGGACGGGACAATGGAGCATGCGCTGGGCACTTGGAGCCCGGCTCATGCTCAGCCCCGCCTCCCACAGGTGCCACCTCCCCGGGACGGGTTCTCAGCCACTGGCTTAGCTGCTCCCTGGTGCCCGGGGGCCCACCTGCCCTTCCCGCATGGGGAGGCCAGGGTTCGCGGTCCACCTCCAGCGGGGACGTGGGGGCAGGTTTGGGGAGGGCTGGGGTTGAGCACGCTGGCCCGAGACACCTCCGGGTGGGGGCTGGCGGCCGTCATCACCGCCCAGGACTGGACGGGGATCTGGGGGAGAAGGGCATACCCTCACGTACCTGGATCCGTGTGCTGAGTGTGTCCTGGCGTGGAGGCTTTCATCTCTTGGGGGATTGCCCGGCCACTGTGGGTTGTGGTGGCGGCCCCGTGGGAAGGGGAGATTGGCTTCCCCTCTCCTGGCCAAGCCTGGCGCATCGGCCGGGTGGTGGCCTGGAGGGGGAACGTGGCAGCCAATGGGTGTGGTGCACTCATGTGTGACCACACCAAGGTGCAAGGCGAGGGTCCCCGGCGCCCGTGAGGGTCTGCACTCACCTCGAGAGTACCCAACGGATACCCACGGAGTGCCCGAAGGAGGCCGGCATTAAAAAGCGAATAAAAAACACTACCACAGGTTGAGAGAAACTGTGAAGAAAGGAAAATTTTTTATATGTTAATAACTTTAAGAGCACTTTTTCCTGTTTCTTTTCAAATTTTCCTTTTCCACTGAGCCCTGCAAATTAGATAGCTGGCCCTGGGTCAAGGTAAGATAATTTTTAATAAGAGATTACACTAGCAGGTCAGAGCAGGAGGAAAAATTTTAATGCCCATATCAGGAAAAGTAATAATTATAATAAAATTCAAAATGAATTACCATTTATTGAGGCTTATATGCTATTCATTGTACAAATTCCTTAGTTATCTCTTTTAAGCTTAATGAAGACCCTGCAATCCATAGACGACAAAATTAACTCTCAGAAAGTTGTGCCATTTGCCCCAATTCACAAGCCTAGTGGAGATTCAAACCAGGTTTGTTTGCAGAACTCTTAATTTCTAAGCCAGCATTCTCCAGTAGAAATACAATGTGAGGCACACCTGTAATTTTACATTTTCTACTAGTCACATTAAAAAATAAAGAGGTGAAATTGATTTTAATAATTTATTTTATTTAACCGAATATAGTCAAGACATTATTATTTCCAAATGTAATCAATATAACATTTATCAATGAGAACTCTTACATTCTTTTTTCCCTACTAAATCCTCAAAATCCTGTGTGTATTTTACACTCAAAGCACATCACAATTTGGATGCTAAATTCTTATTCAACATACTTAGTTCGCATTTAGATTTTACAAAAATTACAGTTGAAAAAGTAGATTCACATACCCAATGTGTTCCAAGCATACTTAAACATTTTCCAGTAACTGATTTGAGCATTTATTTTTATACTTACATTTACATTAATTAAAGTGATATAAAATGAAAAATTCAGTTCCTCAAGTGCTCTAGGCATATTTCAAGGGCTCAACAGCCATATGCAGGCAGTCACCACCAAATTGGACAGCACAGCTCTAAACTCTGTGGAGGCAGTTAGAGGCAGCCATGGAAATCTTTCTGGCATGGGTCATGAGATAGGCTTGTAAAGAGTTAAGGTATTCATAGAGTGGCAAGAGGAAGGGGTACATAGTACAGAAGGGGGCACCAGCATCTTCTCAGGTGCAGAGCCAAAGCGTGTTATAGTCATTCCTTTCCAAATATTTATTGAGTGCCAACTATGCGTTAGGCACTGTTCTAAGTGCTGGAGATACAGGACCTCTCCTTGTCCTCGTTTTCATGTTTGTGGTCAGGGCCTGGGTGGAAGATAGATTGTAAACATGTGTATTAGATTCCTGTATCTGCTGTAACAAAGTACCACAAATTTGGTGCCTTAAGACCACAGAAATCCAATGTCACAGTTCTAGAGGCTGGAAGTCTTAAATCAATGTGTTGTCAGGGCCATGCTCCCTCCAGAAGGCTCAAGGGAAGAATCCTTCCTTGCCTCTTCCTAGTTTCTTAGCCTGAGACGTTCCTTGGCTTTTGGCTACATAATTCTAATCTCTGCCTCTGTCTTCACATGGCTGTCTTCTCTCTCTGTGTTTGTGTCTATGTCCAAATTTCCCTCTTCTTATAAGGACACCAGTCATATTGGATTAAGGGCCACCCTACTCCAGTACCATTCACAGTTATCTGGGGTTAAGACTTCAACATATCTTTTGCAGAGGGACACAATTCAACCTATAACAGCATGTAAACCTGTAAAAAATAGTTCAATATTTTCAGAAAGTGCTTCAATGAGAATAAAGCAAGACAATGGGATTAAGAGTGATAGAAATGAGTGGACTGGAGCTAAATCTTGTAGGAGGAGGCATAAGCAGAAGGAATAAAGAAAGACATACAAATTCTGTCCGCTAGGTGGGCCAGATGTACCCAAGGACTGACACAGTTTCACTTCCTCCTCTCTGATTTTCCTAGTCCTGCATGGGGCTTCCAGCCAGTGGCCGAGGGGAGTTGGAAGCTCTGAGGAGTTAGGTGTCCCCTGTGGTCTCTGAGCATCCACCACTTTTACTCCCTTGCTCATTTTCCAGCTCCTTGTTGAAACGTATGAATTAAGAATCACCATGAACAAGGATGAACTTGTCAGCCAACATTTTATCTCCAATATATGCACCATAACCCAAGAACAACTCTGAAGGTGGTCAAGACAACTTGGCCCCAGACCCAGTTCTACGAGACTTGGTCAAGTGGGCATAGACCTGGATTGTTGATAACTATTGTCAACACCCGTGTCATCATGGTGATACCCCTCAAGCATTGTCCTTTCTTTTTCTCTGACTCAAGCTTGATTTTAATCACATCTACAGCTGTACACTCTGGTTCAAGTCCCCATTGGACCAAGTCTGGAATCATAAGAGACATCCATGGAAAGGGAACAGGGCACCATATTAGGCTCTAAACATTACTCTTGAATCAATTCTGTTGTGAATTTGCAGTTAAAACCATTCTCTACAGCAACATATTCACAAAGATAATTGAAAAAATTAGAATAAAAACAAAAAACTCACTCTTCCTAAAACAAAACCAAATTTCAAAACCCAAACCAAACAACCAACCAATCAAACAAGACGCAGAATTCAGAGATAATCATCTTATCTGCTGTCGTCCTCATTTCTAAAGTTACAGCCCTAATTTTCACCATAAACAAACATCAATTCCAGGTGGACTAAGACTTAAACAGGAAAAGTAAAACCTTCCTGGGAAAATAGGTAAAGGGTTTTACTACCCAATTCTGATGTGTGTGTGTGTGTGTGTGTGTGTGTGTGTGTGTATATGTGTAGGGGGGGTTTCCCCACACCACCAAGCAAGTCTCCCACACCAGCTGGGTATCCTACAATTAAACTCAATTCTGATACTGTCTACCTGGAGATAGCGTTAGATCCTACAGGTTAAGGGCTCAGCCCGCTCCCTGCTCAGATGCCAGTTGCAAGTCCAGGTTGTCACCTGTGCTTCTGACCAATTGGCTATAGATGGAGGGTTCCAACGACCCCCTCCTTGGGTTCAATTAATTTGCTAGAGCGGATCACAGAACTCAGAGAAACATTTTACTTACCAGATTACTGGTTTACTATAAAAGGATATAACTCAGGAACAGCCAGATAGAAGAGATGCATAGGGCAAGGTATGGGGAAAGGGCGCAGGAGCTTCCATGCTGTCTCCAGGCTCACCACTCTCCCCAAATCTGCACGTGTTCACCAACCTGGAAGGAACCCTGTCCTTTTGAGTTTTTATGGAGGCTTCATTATTGATTAAATCATTAGCCGTTGGTGATTGAACTCAACCTCCATCTCCTCTCCCCTCCCTGGAGGTGTCAGGGAGGTTGGCACTGAACGTTCCAACCCTCTAATCACATGGTGGGTTCTCCTGGCAATCAGCCCCCATCCTTAGGTGTGGTACAAAAGTCACCTCACTATGACAAAAGACACCTTTCGCTCTCATCACTTAAGAAATTCCAAGGGTTTTAGGAACTCTGTGCCAGAAATGAGGAGGAAGACCAAACATATATTTCTTATTAAAATCACAATTTCACAGCAGGAAAATGTTTTCACAATCTTGACATGAAGTCCCCCTTAAAGCATGGCACTGAAGTCAGAAACATTAAATTAAAATACTGAGAGATTTGACTTCATTTAAAAAAAAAACATAAAAAACCTACAGGTGGCTCAAAATAACATAAATTAAAAGACAAATATTAACTCATGGAAAAATATTCAACATATATGACAGAAAAAAATATGGAGAGGTTGTTAGCCATAATGTGATAGAATCTTACAATCAATAAACACTCCAATAGAAAAATGTGCAAAAGTTAGACGTAGAAAATCAATTCTTAAGAGCAGTTCAAATGGCCAATAATATATGAATATATGCTCAACTTTGCTAATAATGAAAGAAATGCAAACTAAAATAATAAGATATAAATTTAGACTTATCAGTTGGTAAGGACTAGAATGATTGACAATGCCCAGGATTGTGATAGAAATGAGGAAAGAGGCCCTCTCATACACTAGTGGTGGAAACCTAAATTCATACAAAGTCTGGGGTGGACAATTCAGCAACATTCATCACAGTGACTAATAGGCATATCTTTTGCTCAAGCAATTCCATTTCTAGAAATTTATCTTAACAATGTAATCAAGCAAGTGATATTGGGAGTTTTATCACAACACTATAACAGTGAAAAAACGGAAACAACTTAAGTGCGAAGCACTAGGGGATTGGATAACTAAGTGATGGTATATTTGTGCAATGGCATATTGTGCTGCCATAAATAAGGATAAAATAAGGGTATAGACATGAAAATATGCTCCTGACACAATTAAAATTTAAAGATGGGGTTTTGCAGACGCAGAGAGACAGAGATTAGATTGGTGGTTACCAGAGGGGAGGAGGGGAGGGAGGAGGGTGATAGGGATGATTAGGCACATGTGTGTGGTGATGGATTGTAATTAGTATTTGGGTGGTGAGCATGATGTAATCAATGCAGAAATAGAAGTATAATGATGTATGCCTGAAATTTATACAATGTTACAAACCAATGTTACTGCGATAAAAAATAAATTAATTAAAAATTAAAAAAATAAAATAATAAAGATTGGGTTTTGGAATTTTGACTATAGTGGCATCCTAATTTTATTTAAAAAAATGACCTGAAAATGTTTAGCTAATAGTGATTTCCTCTAAAGAGTGGAATTAGGGAAGACACTATTGTTTCTTTCAAGGCAATGGAAGGCAGTGTTTCAGAGTCAGACTTCTGGGGTTGGACTGTGGGGTTCCAATTCTGGCTCTGCTATTTACTAGCTTTCTATCATTAGGCCTGTTTCTTAAGTTCTTTCAGCCTCTATTTCTTCATCTTTTAAATTGGGCATAGACACAGTGTCTAGCTTACAGGGTCGTTGTGAGGATTCATACATGTATGTATTGTTTCATATCAGAACAGTGTTAGCAAATGGCCAGGGCTTAATATACTTGAGGTATCACTATGACATTTTTCTATATGCCTTGAATTTTACAACAAACATCTATCATCTTAACAGTAAAAAAGCAATACATATACAAGGTGGCCAAAAAGTGTGGAAACACAGGCAAACATACATGTAAAATGTCTTATTGATATTATATCACAGCATAATAAAATAGCATCTATGATGCCTGACATTATGACCACTTCACATATTTACTTTTCTAGTAATTTTTTAAAATTGAGGTGAAATTCACATAACATAAAATGAGCCATTTTAAAGTGAACAATTCAGTGGCATTTAATACATCTACAATGTTGTGCAACTGTAAGTTGTATCTACAGTAGTTCCAAAATATTTCCATCACCCCAGAAGGAAAACCTGTACCTGTTAAGCAGTTGCTCCCCATTTCCCTCCCCCCAACCCCCTGCCCTTGGGAACCACCAATCTGCTTTCTGTCTCTATGGATTTACCTATTCTGGACATTTCATATAAATGGAATCATACAATATGTGACCTTTTGTGTCTGGCTTCTTTCACTTAGCATAATGTTTTTGAGGTTCAGACACGATGTAGCACGTACCAGTGCTTCATTCCTTTTTATGTTTGAATACTATTCCATTGTATGGATGGACTACACATCTGTTTATCCATGCATCTATTGATGGGCATTGGGGTGTTTCCCCTCTTTGGCTCTTGTGAGTCATGCTTCCACGAACATGTGTGTATAAGTGCTCGTTTGAGTGCCTGTTTCAATTCTTTTGGGTATACACCTAGGAGTGGAATTGCTTGGTTATATGGTAATTTTATGTTTAACTTTTTGAGAAACTGCCAAACTACTTTCCATAGCAGCTGAACCATTTTACATTCCTGTCAGCAATGCATAAGGGTTCCAATTTCTCCACATTCTCTCCAGCACTTGTTATTTTCCTTTTTTTTGATTACACCCATCCTAGTGGGTGTGAAGTGCTATCTCATTGTAGTTTTGATTTGCATTTCCCTAATAACTAATGATGTTGAGCATCTTTTCAGGTGCTTGTTGGCTGCTTGTGTATCTTCTTTGGTGAAATGTCTGTTCGAGTCCTTTGCCCATTTTTCAGTTGGGTTGTCTTTTTGTTGTAGAATTGTAATAGTTATTTATATATTCTGGATGTATATTTGTTTCCAAAAACAAAGAGTGTTACTCATCCTTTGAGGACTCAACTCGGATCCTCCAAAAAACCTAATGTGCCCAGCTAGAATTTTATTTCTCCACAATCAGAGAACATGCAACAAAGACTGTATGCGGTCCACAAAGCCTAAAATATTTACTATCTAGCCCTTTACAGAAAATGTTTGCTGACACCTGGACTATAAACTTGAGGGCAGGGATGGTTCTTGACAGAGCCTTAAGTGCTCAAAATGATGGCCCTTGGTCACTGAAAAATCTAGTGTTTTGTATTTAGTACAAAGTGAAGTAATATATTTTGGAAAAAATTCTTTCCAAAGTGATTATGACCAAAAGAATTCTGAACTTCATATTTATTTATCTGGAAACTTTACCTATATGGAACAAATACCTCACTTTCTGGTAAAGCAGAAAAAATGAAGTGTTCCTATAATTTCGTTCACTAAATGTTGTGGCTGAGCTTGTAGGAAATGATTTGAAAAACAATTTACATGCTTTGAACCCTGCCATCTGAAACGCAGTATAAGACCAAGAACATTGTTATCACTTGGTCTGTTGCTGTTCTCATTTGCTGCTGTGGAACCAGAAGATTATTGGTATAAAGTGTCACTCAATTTATGACTCAGGAACTGAACCTCTTGGACTAGAGCCAGCAATTACCTCCCTGATAGCAAAGGCCTGTAAATGTCTGGGCTCTTACCTGAAGAGGTTTCAGACTGACAGAAGAAATGTGCTTAAAAATAACTTATCTATTTTAGAGATCCCGAAACTTGGACATTTCCACATTGCTATTTTCACCTTAGTCTAGGCTTCTCTTATACACCAGAAATAGCACAACGAAAGAGGCACCTTGCCCTTTTCTTAGCTGTTTTACCTTGAATTTTTTTTCGTTCCAGCTTGAGCATGTCTCAGGCCTTGACAATCAGATTGAATTTAGGAGCTGCTTGCAGCCTAGTGGAGGGAAATTAAAAGTTGTGACTGCATTACCATCTGGTCTTCTGTCTGAATGGCTGAGGTCTGGATTTGATTCTAATTAAAAGCAGATAGGAATTACTGAGGTGAAAGTAAAAGAGAAATAAGAATCTGTCTTTACAATCAGTAAGGCATATTTGCGGGGGCCTGCACTGGCGGGAAGTGGGGAAGCAGATATTCCATGACATAATCAGCAAACTTTTTCTATAAAGGGCCAGATAGTAAATATTTTCAGCTTTGCAGCCATACAGTCTTTGTTGCAATTACTCAATTCTGCCATTACATAGACAATAAGTGAAAGAAATAACATGGCTGTGCTCCAATGAAACTTTATGTACAAAAATAGGCCACAGACTATGGAAAACAGTATGGAGATTTCTCAAAAAATTAAAAATAGAAATACCATATGATCCAGCTATCCCACTACTGGGTATTTACCCAAAGAACATGAAATCAATAAGTCAAAGAGATCTATGCACCCCTATGTTCATTGCCATATTATTCACAACAGCCAAGACGTGGAAGCAACCGCAGTGCCCATCAACAGATGAATGGATAAAGATGATGTGGTATCTATATACAATGGAAGGCTACTCAGCCATAAAAAACGACAAAATCGTCCCATTTGTGACAACATGGATGGACCTTGAGGGTATTATGTTAAGTGAAATAAGCCAGACAGAGAAAGACAAACACTGTATGATTTCACTCATATGTGGAAGATAAACAAACACATGGATAAAGAGAACAGATTAGTGGTCACCAGAGGGGAAGCGGGTGGGGGAAGGTGAAAGGAGTAAAAGGGCACATGTGTATGGTGATGGATGAAAACCAGACTGTTGGTGGTGAACACGATGTAGTCTATATAGAAACTGAAATATAGTAACGTACACCTGAAATTTACACAACGTTGTAAGCCAGTATGTCCTCAGTAAAATAATTAAAAAAAAAAAATAGGCCATGGGCTAGATTTGGCCTGCAAGTAGTATTTGGCCAATCTAGGTCTATACACTCAATGTGAGGTTTGGCTGCTGTGTTTCTTCCTCCTGCTGATGTACTTTTGAGTATTTCTGTGTTTACAACCCACCCCAGGATGGTGACCAGGGAAGGAAGAGAGAGATACTGTTCATACAGAGCACATTTTCCATCAAGATTCTGCTAATGCATTTGGCTGGGGACAAGGCTAAAGTCATAGCTAATATGGGACTGATGATCCATGGTGTTCCAGCCACATTTTTGTAGTAGATTTAACCGAAAGAATCAAGAATTGACTGAATGTAATCTACAGGCCTAAAGTAAACGAGGAGACTATTTCTCCCAAGATAGTGTGTGTCCACCACTCTTACTCTCAGATTATTTTTTTTGATCTGGTTCTTTTCTCTTAGCAAACTCGATGTCAATTATCTGTGTGCGGTTTCTGTATAGATTATTCACTTATATGATGGGTTTTTCTTTCCTAACATAAATACTCCCAAGATGCCCTTTAATTTCTCCTGAGAAGTACGAACTTGGAGTAATAAAGTGGAGTGGTCTTTTATCACGCATTTTAACACTAACAGATGTTCAAATGTATGCTAAAATGATAATAGCTTAGACAGTGTTGAGCTGGTGTAAGAAAGGACAGACAAATAAATGGGATGGCTTAGAAATGCCTCCCATAATTACCCTCATATTAGATCCCACTTTTACCCTTATTTAGACCCCAGTATTTATGTAAGAGAAAAGAATATTCACAAATCAGTGGGGGAAGGGGTGGATTATGTAATATATGATAGTGGAAAAATCAAATTTGAAAAAACAATTTAGAAAGAAAACAGTTTAGGACCTCACCTCAAACCATACACTAAATGAATACCAGATGATATGAAGAGTTATGAATGATATGATATGAAGATATGAATTGAAAGTATAATAAAATTCAGAAGAAAATTTGGTTGACATTTCAAGTGGTCTCGGAGTATGAAATGACTTTCCATGCATAAAACCAAAGGAAGAAACCAAAATGGATATACTAATAGATTTATAAATCTATATCAATCTATAATCTATATCTATAGTCAATCTATAATTATAAAATTTAAAATCATCTCTATAACTGAAAATATCAAAATAAAATTAAAAGGTCAACAAATTAGGAATATATTTGCCAAGAATAAGAAGAATTAATATGCCCAGTATATAAAGAACTCCCATGACTTTAAAAAAACAATGTTTTAGTAACAAACAGGAAAAGGGCACACAAGAGATGTGTCGCAAATGAGGAAATGCAGTCAGTGAACATGAAAAATTGTCCAACCTCACTAGTAATCAGAAAAATGCATAGTAAAACATGATACTAATTTTCATCTATCAAAATACCAAAAGTTAAAAAATGATAATAGTCAAAACTGGCATGGTTACAGTGAGACAGACACCTTTGGACACTGCTGTTGAGCACTGTACATCTTTTCTATAGAGCAATTTAGCAATATGCATTCAGAGCCTGATATTCATATTCCCTAGCCTAGTTCTTCAGGTCTAGGAATTTATTAGGAATCTAGCCAAAGGAACTGATCAGAAATTCAGACAAAGATTTATTTCTTCGAATGCCTAATATAATATTTTTTATTTTTATTTTATTTTTTTAAATTTTATTTATTTTTTTCCCCCCAAAGCCCCAGTAGATAGTTGTATGTCATAGCTGCACATCCTTCTCGTTTCTGTATGTGGGATGCGGCCTCAGCACGGCCAGAGAAGCGGTGTGTCGGTGGGCGCCTGGGATCCTAACCCGGGCGGCCAGCAGTGGAGCGCGCGCACTTAACCGCTAAGCCACGGGGCTGGCCCAATATTTTTCAAATTGGGGAGAAAAACGTGGGTTGGCAAACTATGGCCTGCAAGCCCGCCACCTGTTTTTATGCAGCCTGTAAGCTAAAAATGTTTTTTTACATTTTTAAATGGTTGAAAAAATTCAAAAGAAGAATAATATCTTATGACATGTGAAAATCATATGAAAGTTTTGTTGGAACACAACCACAATCGTTTGTTTACATAATGTCTATGGCTACTTTCATCCCTTAGCAGCAGGCTTGAGTTGTGGGACAGAGGGCTTAGGGCTCGGAAGCCCTAAATTATTTGCTATCTGGCTCTTTTTGGAAATTTTTTGCTGACTGCTGGTATAATAAATAATGGAACACTCAGATGATGTAATATTTGTGTCCATTAAAATGATAATTGTAATTAACTTTCAGTAATGTGAGGAAATACTTATAACATCTTGTTAAGTGAAAAAAATCTGGAATGGAGCTATGTACACCAGAGTTTCCCAAGGAGTATTCTCTTGGGTAATAATAGAATTCATACATTGAGAAATTCGAGTTTAAAAAGTTATGCAAGAATTCTCACTGCTTTCACTACGCTGTTTTGTGGAGTGAATCTCCAAGAGGGAGAATATGGTATGATACGTGCTTCAATTTTTTTGTCCACACATCCCAGTGTTCCATGGAACATCATTTTGGAAATGCTGGTTTATATACAATGGCTTCCATCATTCTAAAATATATTTTATGTTCACATGCACCTGCACACACAAGAGAGTGATATAATGAGTCAAAATGTTGATGATGTTTACTTCTCAGTGATAGGGTTATAGATAATTTTATGGGGTTGTATTTTTATGTATTTTCTAGAACAAGCATGAATTAATCCTGCAATCAGAAAAAAAAGTTAATAAGAAAAGAATATGGAGTAATACCTGCTCAAGGAAGAAGATTCTGGAACCAGAGTAGAACCTTTGAGTAAATTAGAAATATGCAGAATACTGTGTACATGCCGCAAAATTTCAAGTCATTTCTATTTATCCAGTCTGTTTTCTCTCTTGCCTCTTTTTCTTTCTATCTATGTATATATATGTGTGTATATATTTAGGTGTATGTAATTTAAAACAGTTGTCTAGATAACCTAGGACAGGTCTCCATATTTTAATATAGAAGCTAATCTTATTATTTTACCTCTAAGTAAGTAAGAATCATCATTTCCTCCCCGTCAGTCAAACTGGACTAGTTTCATTTTTTAAATAGACTTTTTATTTTGCAATAATTTTAGATTTACAGACAAGTTGAAAAGATAGTACAGAGAATTCCTGCTCAACCTTCACCCAGCTTCCCCTAATGTTAACATCTTACATAACCATGGTACATTTGCCAAAACTGAGAAATTAACCATGGCCTGTTACCATTAGCTGAACCCTAGAGCTTTTATGAGTTTCCACCAGGTTTTCCACTGACGTCCTTTTTCTATTCTAGATCCAATCCGGGAAACCACATTGCATTTAGTGAACAGTTTATTCTAATTCAGTGAAAACTTTTAAGAATGAGCTCTCAATTTTGTGATTTATAAAGCACTAAATATAGATGAAGCATTTGGCTATCCCTTATTAAATTTCTGTAAGTGGGCAGGAGATGGCCAGGAAACCCCCTGCTTGTGTTTCCAGACTTTCCATGGCCTCTGTTCTGGATGACGAGCTTTCAAATTTGCAAAGCATTTTTACAGATATCTCAATCTATCATCCCTATCACCCCAGGAAGGAGGCAAGGCAAATGTAATTGTGTTTTTTTCCCATTTTCCTGATTAAAAAATTGAAACCTGGGGGCTGGCCCATGGCGTAATGGTTGGGTCTGGTGCACTCCGCTTCAGTGGCTTGGGTTTGCGAGTTTGCATCCCGGGCGTGCACCTACACCACTCATCAGCCATGCTGTGGCAGCGACCCATATGCAAAATAGAGGAAGATTGGCACAGATGTTAGCTCAGGGCTAATCTTCCTCAAGCAAAGAAAGAGGAAGATGGGCAACAGATGTTAGCTCGGAATGAATCTTGCTCACCAAAAAAAAAAAAAAAAGAAAAATTGAAACCTGGAGACAGGTACAACCTGTGCAGTTGTACAGGGTCTTGTGCTTAGAAGGGCCCTGTATTTGGTTCAATGCTCTGTTGCAACCTTTTTAGAAATTCCTAATAATTTATGAACAAGGAGCCCTGCATTTTCATTTTGCACTGGGCCCTGCAAATTATGAAGCAGGTCCTGCCCAGAGAGCTTGCCTTGCTCACATGAGGGCACATAGAATTGGTGCAGTTGAGTGGATTTTAGTGCTTTCTGACATAGAGTTTACTCATCCTTCTCCTACGCTACAACATTTCCATCAACCTTGGGACCTATGACTTGAATCTAGCCCTGTAGTCTCTTCCCTTAATTTCCCCAAACTTTACTTTTCTGGCTCTGTATCAATGCCTCAGCATTTTTTGCGTGTAATTTTTGCCTCGACAACTTTGATTTCTGTTTTAAAAACAAATCAATCTGAAAACTTGCTTACCTGTGGGTTAGACAAACTGCTCTGCTAATTTATGTTCATAATAATTTCCTGGTGGTGGCTACTGCCTCAGCAGCTATGCATATCATATTTATTAAACAGGTTTAAAATAAAGTAAAAACGGCTCTATTTTGTTTCCAGGTTGGTTAATTAGCTCATGCTGTTGTCAGGGATGAACTGTGAATTATAACTCCCTTCCTGAAGGGGAAATACTAATTTTTCTGCAGACGTGGAAACATTTGGCTGAGCAGTGTGATTTTAAAATCAGAGAGCACTGCTTAGTGGCCAAATAGTCAAAGTAATGCTCAGTGATCTGGACGGCAGATCCAGATTATTCGTGTTGGCCCAGAAAGCACTTGATAAAATCGTTCCATGGCTCTTGAGAGAGATGAGGGTTTCAGCCAAGTGAGGACTTCACCCTTGGCTTTATATCGCTGACAGAAATAGTGGTTTTGACTGGGAGCAAAGGTCTGGATTGATCTATTCGGCTTTAATTTTAGACCTACAAAGGTCTGGTTATATGGGCACTGGTTGTCCAATAGAGCTGTGTCACAGTCATGCTCACATTTAGTTTACAGAATGAACCACAAGAATTTAAAGAGGGGGGAGAGAGTGAGAGAAAGGGAGAGAGAGGAGACTTTTAGGGATGTTAAGATGGGGTGAATATGTTTCGCATGTGAGAACATGAATTTTGGGGAGCCAGAGCATGGGTTGTTATGGGTTTAATGGTGTCTCTCCTAAAAATATGTTGAAATCCTAACCCCCAGAACCTGTGAATGTGACCTTGTTTGGAAATAGGGTCTTTGCAGATGGAATCAAGTTGAGATGAAGTCATATTGGATTAGAGTGGGCCCTTATCTGATGACTGATGTCCTTATAAGAAGAGGGAAATTTGGACACAGTCACAGGGAAGAGAGCCATGTGAAGATGGAGACAGAGATTGAAGTGATGTGGCTGCAAGCCAAGGAATGCCAAGGATTGCTGGCAACCCTCAGAAGCTAGAAGAGGCAAGGAGGGTGGTTTTCTAGAGCCTTTAGAGGGAGCAGGGCCCTGCAAATACCTTGATTCCAGACTTCTAGCATCCAGAACTGTGAAAGAATAAATTTCTGTTGTTTTAAGCCACCCAATTTGTGGTACTTTGTTATGGCAATCCTAAGAAACTAATACATATTGTAAGTGAGGGAAAAAAAGACAAAATGAAAGGCAAAATAGCTTTACCATCCTATAAGTATGAATGTAAAAGATAGCTCATCTTTTAAATAAGGTTTATCTTTTTCCACCTGATTATGTTTATTGTAGAAAATCTGGAAAATAAAGGGAAGTATAATCCCTTTACACATATATAAAAATATTTTGGGGGCCGGCCTGGTGGCGCAAGCGGTTAAGTGCGCGTGCTCCGCTGTGGCGGCCTGGGGTTTGCCGGTTCAGATCTCGGGCGTGCACTGATGCACCGCTTGTCAGGCCATGCTGTGGCGGCGTCCCATATACAGTGAAGGAAGATGGGCACGGATGTTAACCCAGGGCCAATCTTCCTCAGCAAAAAAAGAGGAGGATTGGCACATGTTAGCTCAGGGTCGATCTTCCTCACACACACACAAGAAATACTTTGATCCCTCTGTACATAACATATCAGTATATGTGTACTTCCCACCTATTCTGTCTCTCAAGCTATCCCCAAAAATAATATCAAATTAAATGTGCAGTTTTGAAAGATTTCTATTGCACTTAATATGCTAGCACGAGCATTTACAATGTCATGAAATGTTCGTTGAAATATCTTTTATATAGACTGAATAAGATTCTTTTGTACAGATGTATCAGATTCCTCTATGTGGATGTACCATAATTTATTTAACCATTTCTACGCTTTTAGACATTTAGGTTAAATTTATTTAGTCTTTTTTTTTAAAATAATTTTTTGATGAGGTTGCTGACTTTTCCCCCATGTAGATTCTAAAAATGGCTTTATATTAGAAATACACACACACAAACACACATACCTAATAGTTTCAAAAACCAACAGAGAAGGAAGAGACTTTTCAACAAGTGATGATATGAACATTTGCCATAGTCAGTCTAGGGCTTGTTAGCAAGACTCCGGGGGTTTCTGGGAAATTTCCCCATTCTGATTGCCCAGAACTATGCCCAGGACAATACTTAGACCAGGCTGATCTGGCAGTCTGGGGACATTGGGCATAATGAAACGCTCATGCCTGAGCGTTTGGTACTATTCCTCACCGAGTAATCAAACTGTACATTGTAGGACTCCCAAGATAGATGAGGCAGTCCTGGCTGGGATGAGGTGCTCCTTGGTACACATCTGGCCTGGCCCACCCGCTGAACTGCTCTTCTCTATGCATGTAGGAACAAATATGTAGGAAGGTGACACAAGATATGTATAAAGCATCAGTTTCCAACTTGTAAGAAATGGATAACAAATTTCATTCACAATGTTACTTCAAACTGTAAAATACCTAGGACTACATCAGTGAGGATAAGGAACTTAACATTTTATCGAAGCACATGAAACAATACCTGAGGAAATGGAGAAACATGCCATGTACTCTTTGGGAAGACTTAGTTTTATGCAAATGTCATTATTTCTCAAACACATACGTAAATGCAAACTAATCCTTATCAGAATCCAAAGAAAGGTATTTTTAGAGTAAAATTATTTTAAAATTTAGGTGGAAGAAATAAGTGAGATTTGCTAAAAGAATTTATGTTTCAGAAGAATAATCATGGGGTAGGGATCTAGTGTTACCAGGTAAAACTTATTATAATTCTATGGTCATCAAAACAGAATGTCAACGGCACCAGAAATAATAACCAGAACAATGAAACATAGTAAAGACTCTCAATACATATCCGAGAACATAGGAGAAGTTAATATTGGAAAAGCTAGCATTACAGTTCTAAAGGAAAAGAAAGATTTTTAAATGTTGGTATAATTTTGACATTCATTTGGAAGTAAATTAATATAAACTCCTACCTCATACTACTTATAAAAATATATACAAAGTGGATTAATAAGTCTCAAAGTAAAATGAAATCTTTATGAATATTAGAAGAAATTTTAGGAAAATGTTTCTGTAACCTTGCGGGTGAGCAGAGATCAGGAATCAAGACAGGAAACTTAGAGGCAATCAAGAAAATGATCAATAGGGGCCGGCCCGGTGGCATAGCGGTTAAGTGCGAATGCTTCACTTCAGTGGCCTGGGGTTCGCAGGTTCGGATCCCTGGCGCGCACCGATGCACCACTTGTGAAGCCATGCTGTGGCAGCGTCCCATATAAAGTAGAGGAAGATGGGCACGGATGTTAGCCCAGGGCCAATCTTCCTCAGCAAAAAGAGGAGGATTGGCATCCGATGTTAGCTCAGGGCTAATTTTCCTCACACAAAAAAATAAGAAAATGGTCAATAGACATAGAAATTTAAAAATATTTCTGAATGGGAAAATATATAATAAAAAGACCAAAAGACAAGAAATAGATTGAGTCAAATATGCACAGTGTATATAATAGACAAAAACTTAATACCTCCAATTTTCAAAGAACTTTCCACAAACATTAAAAAAACATAAAAAAACAACACAATAGAAAAGAATGTTCATATTTATAGAAACTAAAATGCAAATGATTGAGAAACTAATGAAAGGAGACTTCACCTTGTTAGCATTCAAGGGAATGCAGATTTGAGGTACAATTTTCACTTGTCCAATTGCAAAAAATAAAAGATTGATAACATTTTGCTGTGGGAAGGTGAATGCAGAAATTTTATGGAAAGCTATCTGTTAATATTTGTAAAAATGAAAAAATGGATATGCCTTTGTCCCAGCAATCCCAGCTATGGGAATCTATCCTACAGGGTTAAACATAGCATAACATAAGGTACAACTATAGGTATATCCAGGCAGCTTTTTCTTGTAGTGGTAAAACTGGAAACAACTTGAATGTTCCTTAGTAGAAAAATGGGTGAATTAATCAGGCAAATTCTTACTGTGAACAATTACTAGAAAAATGAACTACAGCTGTATATATCGACTTACAGAGATGCAGTGACACGTTACTAAGTAAGGGGAGAAAAACAATCTTCAGGGTAAAATTTAGAGTATGATATAAGTTTGGTAGAAAACAATAGACCTTTTCTCTCATATGCATGTGTTTGTATACCAGCATAGTGAGAGATGTAACAGGATATGCCCTGAATTATTACTATTGGATATCTTGGGGGTTTGATTGGATTAGGGGATAGATAACATGTGTAAAGGACTTAGCACTGTATCTATTATAGTCAACATTTTAAGTGAATGGAATATGTCATTGTGTTTCAATTACAAATTTACAAATGCTTATTTATTATAAAGCAATATAAAACAGCATTACATTTATTTATTTATTTATTTATTATTTATTTATTTATTTTTAAAATGTTTTGTTTATTGCAATAACATTGGTTTATAACATTGTAAAAATTTCAGGTGTACATCATTGTACTTCTATTTCTGCATAGATTACATTTTCTTAAAAAAAGAAAAAAATGTCTCAGTTTTTGAATATCTCCCTATGTTGTCTTTGTGTGTGTGTGTGTGTGTGTATATATATCTTATTTATTGGCATCATAGATACATGTAGTTTAGAATCTTGCTTTAGTCACTTAACTGTGCATTTCCCTTGGTATTTTAAGATCCTCAGTATTATATATACTTTTTTGTATTATAGTTTTTTTTTTTTGGTGAGGCAGATTGGCCCTGAGCTAACATCTATTGCCAATCCTCCTCTTTTGCTTGAGGCAGATTGGCCCTGAGCTAACACCTGTGCCCATCTTCCTCTATTTTGTATGTGGGTTGCCACCACAGCATGGCTTGATGAGTGGTGTAGGTCCGTGCCCAGGATCTGAATCCATGAACTCTGGGCTACTGAAGTGGAGCACACCAAACTTAACCACTATGCCACTGGGCCAGTCCCTAGTATTATAGTTTTTAATGGCTGAATGGTATTTAATTTAATTGAAGTATCATGATTTTTCTAACTATTCCTCTAATGTTAGGCATATGTTATTTTTAGTTTTCTGCTGTTATGATTCTTGCTGCATGAACAGCTTTATACTTATTTTTATTGTTAATTTTTAAAAATATGTTCTCTAGTATGTGATTACTATTCAAACTATTTAAGAATATTTATTGACCTTGTTACACACTGCCTTAGCTATAAAATTTTACATCAGATATTTGAATTGAGATTCACTGTAATCCCTTTCTGCCTATGGGCAAACCTTCTAAAGGCAGATCAGAAAATAATTTGCAAAGTGCTGCTTTTATCTGCATTTTACTGCTATCCCATCATAAGGGCACGCGTGACCACTTGTTCATTACAACTAGAAATTTTAAATATACCAAAATGCCTTTAATAGCTGAAAGGATCTTTTAAGAAGAATTTGACAGCATCATTGAAAATAATAGTAATTTGCATTTATCTGATACTCTTACTCAACTAGATGACTCCACTTCCTTTTTTGTATAATAGATTGACACATAATTTCTTATGCTGCTTCGTTACCATCTCTATACGCATCATTTAAGGAACTGTCCTCACTTGCCTGAGTTACAGCAGCTGATTAGTGGAGATCTGAGAGAAGAACTATCGGCTTCTGTTTCCCTGGTCATCGACGTGTCCATAAATCACATTTCCTGTGTTTCTGATGTATCCCTTTGTAGTAGGTTCTCTTCGGTATTTAGGGAGAGATATCACAAACACCAGTAGGCTTTGAGACCTCCCCTTCACCTCTTCTCTATTGACATCCGTGGGATTGAGGATTCAGGCGTCTCACTCTGATCTTTTTTGACTCTTGTAAATGAATCAGTTACACCCATGAGTCATGGATGTATGTTGCTTGACTGTTTTTTTATTACCTTTGGGGCTTACTGAGCATTGAGTAGGTTTTGACCTTGTTCTTCTTCCTCTCAAGATAGAATTCCTACCATGGATATCTAATAATACTACCAGTATTTTTACCTCCTCTTTTTAAGCAATCTCAGCCAGTCCAGGC
Organism: Ceratotherium simum simum; assembly: GCF_057802395.1. Taxonomy (NCBI): domain Eukaryota; kingdom Metazoa; phylum Chordata; class Mammalia; order Perissodactyla; family Rhinocerotidae; genus Ceratotherium; species Ceratotherium simum. Next base: position 118,567,524 of record NC_141940.1, on the reverse strand, counting down.
AAGAACCTTTGTATTTTTAAGCTTCGTTGGTCATGAACTAGGAGTGCTAATTGATCATTTGCATTTAATTAGGGCTTGTTTTTAGGATAAAGGGGTCATAGGCCTTCACGTTTTATTACTTCTCAAGCAACATCAAAATATCATGAGTATATTACCTGCCACACTCCCTTCCCGTGTTGTGATAGAGAACAAAAGACACTTGTGGTGGTAAAGACATCTGTTTTAAACTCATGTAATAGATGGTACCATTTGAATTCAACAGAAGTAGAGAAAAAATGGAATGCAAACTACGTGTACTGTTAGAAACTATTTGATGTTCTGCACACTTGGATGGTGCAGATTGGTTCAAAAATAATATACCTTAAATCGAAATGCTCTAAGATCTTTACCATCTCATTTTCTGCTAATTTATTTTTCTGCACTAAAAGCGAGCTTTTGTTATTTAATCGGTAGCTATCCTCTGCCCTCCTCCCCCTCATCACACAACCTCACTAGTAATTGGCAATAGGATTGGTATTATGTTAAGCAAGTTAAACAGATGTAGCTCCTACCTCTATGACTTACACTCTAAAAATAGCATTTTACAGGGCTACCACAGTAAAGGAAAATAAAAACACGTGGAACCATGTCATAAAAAAATGTTACACCAGCTGTCACTCCTACCCCTCTGTTTTCTGTGTGTGTGTGTGAAGTATAATTACATACAGTAGAATGCTCTAATCTTTAGTGTACAATTCGATGAATTTTGACAATATGTACACCTATGTAACCAACACCCCAATCAAGATATAGAATTTACCGTCACTTCAGAAAGTTCCTTTGTACACCCTCCCTGTTAATTCTCCTTTCTGCCGTTTTACATTCCCACCAGTGATATATGAGAGTTCCCTTTGCTCTGAATCCTTGCCAACTTTTGTTTGGTATTGCTAGTTTTTAATTTTTAAATTTAAATTTAAAATTTTAACCCTTCTAGTGAATATGTATCTCATTGTGGTTTCCATTTGCATTTATGTGGTGACTAACAATGCTGAGCATCTTTTCATGCTTTCATTGGCTGTTCATATATCTTCTTTTTTGACATGTCTGTTCAAATCTTTTGCTCATTTTTTATTCAATTGTCTTTTTGTAATTGATTTGTGGGAGTTCTTTACACATTATGGATAGAAGTTAATTTTTTCTCCAAGTCTGTGGCTTGAATTTTCATTTTCTTAATGGTGTCTTTTGATAAGTAAAAGTTTTAAATTTGTATGAAGTCCCATTTATCATTTTTTTCTTTTAAGGGTGGAGATTTTAGCATTCTGTCTAAGAAATCTTTGCCTAATTTTTTTTATAGTAGCTTTATCATTAAGCTTTTATATTCAGGTCTGCAATCCATCTTGAGATAAGTTTGTGTATGGTGTGAGGTATGGGTCACAGTTCATCTTTTTTTTATATGGATATCCACTTGTTCCAGTGTCATCTGTTGAAAATACTTTCCTTTCCCCACTTGATTGTTGTGGAATCTTTGTCAAAAATCACTTGACCATAGGTGTGTGAGTCTTTCTTCTCTCTGGTGTTTTGTTGACATTTTTGTGCATCATATGTCAATACCACACTGTATTGATTGCTGTAACTTTATAGTAAGTCTTGAGGGCAAGAATGTAACTCCTCTAGTTTTGTTTTTCTTTTTCAGGAATTTTAGTCCTTTGCATTTCTATATAAAGTTTAGAATTAGCTTTCAATTTCTACAAAAATAACTGGCTGGGCTTTTTTCCTGTTTTCATATTAACCCTTGACAATCAACCTGGTACTTTATTCTATTACACTATGAAGTTTTCATTATGTTAAATAAAGTCGCGGTTTCTGAAAAACAAATATTTTAGAAACTAAAGTCTTATTCTATGAACGTGTCTTTCAAGCACAACTTATTGCTGCAAAATCAAGTTTTACCTTTATACCTAGTACAAGAATTCAGGATGACTTCAAAGGCAGATGTGGGCTGATTGCTGTCATTTGAACATTAGGAAATGCCAATCCAGAGGAAGCCAGACGTGCTTATCAACACACTGCGAATTAAACAGTGTCACTCTGGGAAATCGCTTGGAGGCCAAAGTGATTGTAAAAAAACAAAGTAAGAGACATATCTGAAAGTAAGAGACAGTTTCTGGTTTAAAGAGGACACTCTGATGATCTAGAAAGTGGCATTTTAAAACTTTAGATTATTATTTAAATGAACATGCCAAGGTAAAAAATTTTCCCAGACTTTGCAGACCCTGAAAAATATGACAAAGGGGGTCCTAAGACACCAGTCTGAGAACCTCAGACACAATGTTTTTAGTCATCTAGTTTTCTGCTTGGTACCTAATAGGTGTGTATCAATTAATTCTGCTAGAGTTTGAATATAGATGTTTTCTTAATCATTTTTTGAATGACTGCCTATGCATAGTAATGGGAAGGTTACAGAATATTCAGGAAGACACAATGGCCATTGAATAATTTGGGTCCAATAAAACACAAAGGGAATAATTTTAGAACAATGGATTCATTTATTCATTTACTCATGTACCTACTTTATATTAGAAACTGTGCCAAGTGTTGGATATAGAGTGATGAACAAAACAGGGTTTTTCTTTCACAAAGCTTACAATGTATTTAGGAGGGGCATATAATAATCAAGTAAATAAACATAAAAACACAATTATGAATTGTGATACATGCAATGAAGGAAATGATCAGAATGAAGTGACAGAGAAAACCACTGAGACTGGTGTTAGGGAAGGCCTCTCTGAGGAGGGAGTATTTTACCCAGTGCAAAGCAGAATCTTGCAAATTAAAGGAGAAGTTCTCAGAGGACCCCAAAGTAAGAGAATGATCACATGAAGTGGGGTTAAGGTGGGAAGCTTTGGGGGAGCTAATTTCCAAAATAGACCTTTGAGTGTTAGAGGTGGTTTTGTGAAAGATAATGGGAGAGGGCCGGCCCCGTGGTTTAGCAGTTAAGTGTGTGCGCGCTCCACTGCTGGCGGCCCCGGGTTCGGATCCCTGGCGCGCACCGAGGCACCGCTTCTCCGGCCATGCTGAGGCCGCATCCCACATACAGCAACTAGAAGGATGTGCAGCTATGACATACAACTATCTACTGGGGCTTTGGGGGAAAAAATAAATAAACAAATAAAATTATTAAAAAAAAAGATAATGGGAGAGAAGGAAGAGGTAGATCAATAAGGTTAGGAAAATGTAGCTAAAAGGCAGGGAGAGATGATTAGCATATAAGTTTTAGGGAATAGGCAGAAGATAGAGATAGTTTACAAGGCAAAGTTTTATGACAAAGTATCAGATAGTGCTTGGTGCGTAGGAGGTTCATCCGATGGATGGAGAAATTTCCAAACCAATGAAAAAGAATAATGATAGATCCTCTTATCTTTTCTTAGGCTCACCTTCCTGAAAGTTTCATTGTAAGCAATGCTTTTTAAAAAATCCACTGAAGTTCTACTCTAATACATTGACACTATGTGTTCTGTGGGACTTATACATAGATGAGACGTTCTTTCACAGGATCATTTTTGAACGTCACTTGGGAAATAAATTCGTTTGGGTGGAGACCAAGATACGTCCCATGGGATGCCAATTTCTTCTGAATATATTATAGTGGTGGTCACATTTTCAAGAGAAAAATTATTTCCTATGCACATTCTTTTCACTTGGGGCTACTATTTGTGGGTCATATGTTTAATCTGTGAAAATAAGAATAATTACACATAGCAATTAAAATATGTTGGCCTCTTGAAAATATCACCTCGAGTATTTATAATCTTTCCCAAGCCATAAACATTATTCATTATTAATTCAGCCATGAAACTAAATGTAATTGAAATAGCGAAATAGCCCATGGGTCTTGTAAAATCGGTTTTATAAGCTGGTTATCTTAGGGACAAATGTAAAGATCCAATAAACTCACTGCGTAGGATTTTCTTGAGGTGCATAAATCATTTGCATTATTTTATCTTTTAGGTTCTTCCACTCATCTGTTTAGCTGCTACTGAATAAGGAGAGTATATCATAGCACCCGGCGTTCCACATCTCACAGACACCAGGAGTATACGCTTTCATTCAAGAGTATTTTGCCCCCTCCGCCCAGGTCTGATATATTTTCCCTCCAGATATAGTTAATATTCTTACAAACTGTAACTCTCTGCTGTGGAATATGAATTGCTGATATTTTTAACTGCACTCAGGATAATCTAAGAGGTATGAATATGACTCTGAATATTTAATTAATCACAATGTAGATGAAGTTCTTTATAAATGAAAAACCACAACATGGAGAGATCAAATGTCAACAAGACATTTGGTGGACTTGGAACTCTTCAGGGTACCACAGAACTTTCTGATTCCAGGCATGGCCCAAGCCAAAGCTAAGATGCCTTAGATGATGGGGTGGTGCTAGTAGGGATAGGCATGCTGGCTGAATGAGACCCCTTGGTTTCTTTGTGAAGGGCAGCTTTGCTTCAGGCAAACTTTGCAAAGCCACGTCTTCAATCCAATTACTCTTACTTGAAAAGGAGACAAGACGGAAAAAATGATGTGACCTAAAAATTGGGTGTGGTTTCAATGAATGTCTCAAAAGCTACCCATAGTAGTTCCTATTTCTCAAAATTTTACAATCGTCATATCCCTTTCCTTTCTCTTCTGAGTGAAGCGTTACAATCTATTTTTCCAAAGAGGTAGAGGAAGTTAGGAATGAAGGCAGCATATCCCGTACTTTGGCTAATTTACCATAAAAGTCTTCCAATAGAGTCACTGTAGAGGCTGTAGTTTTCTTGCTGACCCTGAAGTGAGGGTTCGAACAGAACCATTATCATTGGATGATTTATCATCCTTAAAAAGTTGACTCTTCCTAAGACCTTTGGATGACCATATGATTTATCACTTATTCTAAAATAGAGTGAAGATACCTGATAAATTGCTCAGCCTGGCTTCAGAGAGCTTGGGTGCACTCTGCTTTTCAGGTGGCAAAACAGCTTCCTTGAGATAACTGCCTGGCTTTCTTCACCTCATTGCCTAAATAGTTTTTAGATTTTTGTTCTCCATGTTCTTATTTTACCCATTTTAGGATTTAAAAATGTAGAACTACCTCTTATGGCACGCTTACTGTTCATGAAACCACTCAATAAAAATGCAAACGTCAATCTTTTTTTTTTTTTAATGTAATTTGAGAAGCTATGGGTAACTTGGTGTAATTGAACTGTAGGGGGCATGAAAGAATTAGACAGCAGCAGTTCTTCCTGCTGTGTGTTGGCCAAGGCAACCTTTTCTTGATAAAAGATTTTATTCAAGCCTCTGTGATGTGATGTCATTTGTAGTGGAATGTAGGAGACATTGATAGGATAAAATACTTTAAAATAATGCCATAGGTTCTTCCAGACAACACAAAGTCTAGAGAATATTCCTTTTCTCAGCTAAAGCCCTGAACATCACTACTTCTCCTCCAATCTGAACAGCACAGAACAGAAGGAATACACGAGTCTTCTGAGTCAGTGGCAAGGAAGAGATAGTTTCTTCTACTCTTTATTTATTACCAAAAATTTGCCCTGGAAGGACAGCTCCATGGCTGAGGAATTTTACAGTGTGAAGGGAACTTGACCTGAAAACACCTAGGAGAGCAGAGTGTGGAAGTCACCTCTCTATTTCTTAGAATGTAGTGAATAATTTTTGTTTCTTGCCTGCTCAGTACTGTATATGGTTGGGGAGCCCCATGGTCCACATGGAGCTGACCGTACCCCTTGATTCTGGGTGTGGTCATGTGGCCAAAGTCTGGCCCGTGAGAGCCATGTGCAGGACTCTGGGTGATTTCTCAGGAAAGAAGCTTCCTTCTCTACTGGTCTTGTGAAAGTGGTAGAAAGAAGGTCTGGAACTGCCATTGGCCACCTTTGCCACCATGTCAGGAAAGACTACTTACAAGAAAGCAGAGCCTAGTGATGATGACCTTCCAGTATTTGGACACCTGGATCCAGCAGCATAGCCCAGATATACCTCTGGTATGCCTGAGAAGCATGGAGGAAAGATCAATGAAAAAAGAAAACAGGGAAAGAGAAGGAAAGGGTAGAAGAAAGCTTACTACTCGCTGTGAGACCTAGGGAAAGTTTCTTTGGGGGATAATAATACCTTGCAGGGCTGTTATGAGGGTTGGAGGAAATGTCTAAGTTGCTAAGGTGGAACCTGCCCACCTATTGTAATTTGACAGGTTGCCACCTGAACAGCTGAAGGGATCTAAGTTATTTAAGGTTTAAAATCAGCCCCTGAAACACCCCATTCTGCAAAATTTGACTTTCCTCTTCTGTAAAATGAAGGGTTCACACTTGATCATCTTTAAGGCGTCGTCCAGCTCTGGTCTTCCCAGAATGCTTCTTCCCTTGGCAAACTCCAGCATATGCAACGAATAATTCAGGTGCAATGACCACAGATGCCCGCCAGAGATCACTGTAGGATACGGTTGAGTCCTCACTTCATTCGTCTTGTTAGAAATGCAAGCAGATACCACAGGAGACAGTGGAAAACCACGCACAGCCACCACTGCATGCCCTGGGGCAGGCCATGTGCTACCTCTTCGCTTTCCTTGTAACATGGAGCTAACAATACCTTTTGCTTCTTTGCTTCCCACCAAGTAAAATATATAATATTTATTCATCATAGACTCCTCCTTCCAATAGGTCAGGTAGGCATTTTCTGTCTCTGAAGAACAGTATTGTGCTTAATTATTGGAAACTAAACATCTGATATGAAAATATAAGGATGAAAAGGTGAGCTTGAACACAAGCATTTCAGCAGGAGCTTGGCCTGTTTCTCTTTCCTTCTCTGTTTTGCTATGTGCTACTCACCATCTCAAGTTTCTACTGCCAAGAAGATGCCCCGCCTTGATGAGGACCTTATGGTTCTGCTCAGAGACTGTTCTAGAAGCATCAATGGTCCCCAATAACTTGTAATTTCACTGACCATGTGAATTCTAGTCTTAGTCACAAGGGCCTGGAGCAGGTGGTGAGCATGTGAGTCTGAGTATGTGTATATCTATGCTGCTCCTCTCTCTACTGAACATCAGTTCTATTCTTATTCAGAGAGTTTTATTTATTTTGTAGGTATGGAAGAGACTGTAATGCTCACTAAATCACCATATCTACCCCTACATTTCCCATACTCCATTGAAGCTAGGCTTGAACATGTGATTCATTCTGGCCAATGAACTCTGATTGGAAGTGACAGGTGTCACTCCTGGCTAAAGCAATTAAGAGTCTGTGTGTCATATCCATATCTCTCTTCACGTGCTACTTTGACCTTGTAAGCCAACATGTTCTAGCTGGCAAAGCCACAAAATGGAGGAGGATGGACTGAATATGATCAAGGTAAATTAAGAAGTAAACCTTTTTGCATTAAGTCACTGAGATTCCAGGGTTTATTTGTTACTACAGCATAGCCTATCCTATCTTGACTAACACAGTGGGAATGTGAACACATATGGGAGAAAGAGATGGGCTTTATTCAGAAGCTAACTGCAGTCCCTAACATTTTAATTCTTAATTATTATTAATTTTTGTTATTGATAAATTTGAGGGAGTTGGTGAAAGGAACACTCTTGTAGGCCAAGCACTATGTTAGGGAGAGTACCAATGTCTGGAAAGTATGTTTGTGGGTTCTAGCAGAGCCTGGAAATTATCATATGGACATTCTAACGTACCAAAATAAGATATATTTGAATAACACATGTGGATGAATCTTGACCCAATGGTCCTATAGAGAGATATCCATGAAGGTTGATAAAGGACCCAGCTTCTAGGTGAAAGGAGCTTGACCAGTCCTAAAATTAGTGGAGGTGCCATGACATCTTGCCAGGCTCTGGAAATCAAGATTTCAGTGTCTTTTAAAAAACACAGAGATTCTTCTTCTCTCTACCCAGAACAAAATTGCATGTTACCTAATTTTACCAAGATGAAAAGAACTTCAAATAATTTTTTCCCAAGCAGATTTGTTTTTGATGTCTTTGATTCCAAGTTCTAAACCAAAAGACAGGAATTTTTAGTTTGATGGTTATGACTGTAATGGAATTTTTTCCCTCAGAAAGAGACTGATAAGAAAATATTTAATAAAAAATTCTTATCATAAACATAAAATTTCCAGTGCATATCATTAAAGCTCACTGTGGATTTTTATGGTTAGTCACAGGCAAGAGAATTTACTTTCTGCACAAAACAGCTTGATTCAGCCTTATTTACTGATAGGTTTAGTTTTAACTTGCTTCCTCCTCTCCTGTTTTTATTTCCTCCATTTTATTAACTCAGATGCTAGAATGTTCTTCAGCAGCCCACATCTTCTCACAGGACCTCAGGCTTGTCTTTATGCCTTAGGGTTCAGTTTGAAAGTGAGTTATCTCCTCAAGGTCTCTCCTTCTCTCCAATGAGTAGGAGATTCCTCAAGGATCCACAGCGGCTATCATGTCAAGCTATTAAAGACTTCCTTAGAATCCAGACATTCAGCTCCAGGCTTCCTAAGTGACAACCCTTGGTAGATTGAGAGGGGTGCAATTCTACGGAGTCCCTTGGAGACCTTCCTTTCAGGTGTTATAGATGTACTCTCTGTGGCTTGGGGCACCTGCAGGCATTGTTCCTAGATGGTTGTCCTTTCCCACACATCACATAGTGTGGAGCAACTGCAAGAGTCTATCCTGTTGTTTGCTTAAATTTTAATACTTGAACTTAGGATCTTATGATTAACTACTAAAATAAATTTTAAAAACCAGTGAAAAGATATTAAACTTTTATAATATATATTTCATTTTAACTTATTTGGGCCCATAGTACCCTGGACTTTACCTAGATTGATGGATTACAATGATCTGCAGAGAACAAACAAAGGGACCCAGCTATTACCTCTGTGTTCACAATAGGCTTGCCACTTCCCCCAAATTTTCCAGGAGATTCCCTCAATCTTCTGAAGTGATACTAACTGTCATATCATATCTTTTTTCTTCAGGGTACTAGGGAGGGTTTTCAAGGCCCTACAAACCTTAACGTGCTAGTGATGTAGTGCGTGGTCTGACGTAGGCTGCATTAGTTATCTATTGCTGCGTAACAAATTACCCCAAAATTTAGCAGCTTAAAACAGCAAACATTGGTCATCTCACAGAGTTTCTGAAGGTTAGGAATCTAGTTGTGGTTTAGCTGGGGCGATCTGGCTTAGGGTTTCTCATGTGATTGAAGTTAAGCTGTTGGCCAGGGCTGCACACATCTCAAGGTTTGACTGGGGCTATAGAATCTGCTTCTATGCTTACTCATATGGTTGTTGGCAGGCCTCAATTCCTTACTTCCTTACTGTTGGGCACATATGCCTCTCTATAGGGCTGCTCAGAATAGGGCAGCTTGTTTCCCTCAGAGTGAGTGATCCAAGAGAGAGGAGAGCAAGAAAGTGTACAAGACAGAAGCCACAGTCTTTTATAACCTAACCTTAAAAATGCCACACCATTGCTTCTGTTGTATGCTATTGGTCACACAGACTGACCCCGGTACAGTGTGGGAGGGGACTACACAAGAGTGTGAATACCAAGAGGCAGGGATGATTGGGGGCCCTCTTGGAGGCTGGTTACCACACAGGCTCTTTCTTCTTTGGCCAATCCTCCTTTCCAGGGCTCTAGGACCTCTGACCTTTTAGTTCCTCCAATGTGCCATGCTCAGTCTAGCCACAGTGCCGTTGTACATACAATGCTCTCTGCTTGTGAAACTTTGCTCCTGTCTCACCCGCTTAATTGCTGCTCACCTTCAGCTCATTCATCTATTTCAGAAAAGGCTTCTTTGTTCTTAAAATTGTCGTAATTTTACATTGGCTGCCTATTTAATTAGTATATCCCTCTACCCATCCTCTGGACAATAAACTCCAAGTTTATGTTAGTTTTTGCTCATGAATGTATCCTTGTCTCAGTGGCTGATGCAAGGTAGATGTGTTGAATGGATAAATTAGTAAATGAAGAAGGTCAAGGTCAGTACATGGGGAAAGAATGTTAGAGGAAGTCCAGGTATGTAAGGATAATAGGTGTGTGGACTGGAATTATATGAGGTGAAGAATTAGGCATTTCTCCTTGCTCCAACTTTCTTTATTCCTCTCCTTTTATCTACACCCTCCCCTTTTCTTCCTTTTCTTCTTTCCCTTCTTCTCTTCTTCTTTGTCTCATTCTATTGCTTGTCTATCCCACTTTACCCTGACTCTGTCATCTTCTCATTGGTAGTAACTGTAAAAGGGGAATTACAGGTTAGAACAGGAAAATGAGAAGTGAAATGAGCTGTGCAATAGGAGTAAATGTTTTATAACACAGTCCTGGGCAGAGTACAGGGAATTGAGGCAAAACTTTTTCAGACCAGGAAACATGCTGCTAGCTTGTTACAGAAGTGGGTAATTGGGACAGTGTCCTGGTATGTTCCTTCAATCATGTATTCATTTAACCAACATTTAGGAAGAAGATTTTACCCGAGAACGGGTTGAGCGTTGGGGGTACAGATGGGCTGGGTGTTGGGGATATAAAGACTCAAGCAGACAGGGTTCCTGATATCAAGGAGCTCACTGTCTAACTACCTTATACTCAAAGTGTGGTCCACGAACCAGCAGAATCCATATTACCTGGGAGTTTGTTGGAAATGTAGAATCCTAGGCCCCACTCAGATGTATTGAATCAGGATTTTCATTTCAACCAGATGCCTAGAAAGCACAGAGAAATAAAAAGCCGAGGACAACAGGTGAAGAAGTGTCAGAATGGTTGTAAACACAGAGTGCTGTGGGATCACATTGGAACACCATCTGGCTCTTGTCTGCCAACAGCGGGGGATGTGAGCAGGGAGGTCAGGAGATGGCAAATGAATGGGAATTTGAAAAGGGAAGTGTTCCACAGGGTGTAGTGTGCAGAGGAAGTAGAATACAGTCATGCACCGCATAACGACCTTTCAGTCAACGACAGACTGCATATACGACAGTGGTCCCATAAGATTAGTACCGTATAGCTTAGGTGTGTAGTAGGCTACAGCATCTAGGTTTGTGTAAGTCCACTCTATGATGTTCATACAATGACAAGATTGCCTAATGACATATTTCTCAGAATGTGTCCTCTATGTTAAGCGATGCATGACTCTATAAAAGGCCTGTTGGTGCCCAGAAGCAGGGCCCATTCAATTAAGCACAAGTTATTCAACCTGGATAGAACTAGAATTCGAGATGAGAAGTGAAAAGAGATGAGGTTCAACACGTGGATGGAAGAAGATCATGAAGGGTTAACTGTGCCCTCCTAACAAGGATTGACATTATTTTTAAGGCTTTGGAGGGTCACTGATTATTCTAGTTTCTGCCGGTGGGAAGTTGTTCTGAGAGGAACAGGAGTAGAGCTAATAATACTATAATAATAATATTTATTGAGCATGTATTATATGCTAGGTGCTATAAGAAGTACTTAAAATGCCTTATTTCACTTAACCCTTCCAACAAGCCTATAAGGAAGGTACTATGACAACTTTTAGGGGTACAGGGGATGGTATTGCTGTCCCCTATGCACATGAGTCGGGGGTAGGGAGGAGATTCCCTTGGCGATGCTACAGAAAGGGGCAGAATAAAGTTGCCTTGTACTTGGAGCTTGAGTGTCCACGTTACACTATCTTGGGGGTGACAGGTTTTGGAGAAGAGGGGAACGAGAGCCAACACTTCTCTTGTCCTCTTTTGTTTGCTGCTTTCTGGTAAAATTCTGTTTTGTTTGAAGAATGATCTCTTCTGCCTCCTGATGTGAGTTATGCATCGTCAGCCAGCTTAACACAGAGACTCCAGGCAATTGCAGGTACTCTGTGGCTTACCTTTAAAGCGAATTCCCTGAATAAACAGTTCAGTCAAAAAACACCAGGTGCCCAATCTCACAACCCATAAAGTCAAACCTGACTTTTGCATCCTGTGGAGAACCATTTTTGCCAGGGTTGTCAGTAGCCAGGAGTGGGAGGCTGGGCACATTTGTCTTAGGGCTCCCCCCGCCTCCCCTTTTTGGAAAACTGTCAGATTGAGTTGGATTTCTCTTCCTCATGAAAACACACCTGGCTGCGTCCATTTCCTCAGGCTCCTATCGTTCCCCAAGAAAACGTGTCATGATGTATCAATTAACTAGATATTAATCCTTTATAATGAGTCAGTCCATCAATAACATTATATCTCCCAGAGAACAGATGCCTTGTATTTAGAGTGATGCTAATGCGGAACATGGAAAACAAGAGTAGAGAAGGTTTTCTGCTTTGGGATGTCTTCTCTCCCTTTCCTATGACCCCCTCCAGTCTGTTACATCAATGAAGATGGAGAAGGAAAGAGAAAAATATCTTTTTGCCTAACTGACCTCAATTGTTCTTTCTCTTGGTTTTGCTGTTTCTCTGGCCAATACTAACTGGCCTTCCAGGTTGTTCTGTGTAACATGCATCCCGATGGTTCGGCTCTTTCCATGGGGCACCAATGTTTTCTTTGAAGGGTGCTGTAGAGGGTTACTTCATGACACATTTTCCTGATTTTGCAATCTGAGCGCAGCACATTGTCTTCCATCTCCCCTTCAGCTACTGCCATGGGTGGTGCACTCCATGGAAGCTTGGTGCTGGCTCCCTTCTTGCAGAAGTTAGCCCTCTGCGGTTGGGTGCCAATAAGATGGCTCATGTTGACTTGATCACCAAAATGGAGGGCATGCAGGAGGCTCGCCAGCCTCCCCTTTCCCACCTGGCATCTCTCTCCTGTTTTCCTTTCTCTTGCTTAGGTAACCCAGAGGCAGAGAAACACATCTGCCTGAGTAGATGTCCAACCAGATGGACATCAGGACAGAGACTGTCCAGATGTCAGTCTCTTCCTGCTGCATTCTCCTCACAGGTACATGCAATTAGTGGTCCTCTTGGTGCCTGTCCTTGATTTGGATCCCAAACTGGTGAGGACTCCCAGGGAGGAGGTGAGGAAAAAGTTATTGTGCTTCCCTGACCCAATTGAGTATCCTTCCCCCAATCTTCTAACATTGTCTGGGAAAGTGGGAGAAGGATTGTAGGGAGAGGGAAGCAACTGAGGTTCAGCTCCCTCTTAGGAAGCCCTGTGGGGAGGTGTCTGGTCCCAAGTATTTGTGATTCTCTTTAAAATAGAGGGTCCTTAGCATTTTTGCCCTAGAGCCAATTTCTGGCTACAGGAAAACTCTTACTCAAGTTCCAATTATGTAAGTATCACACAAAAGCCAAAAATAATAAAATAAATAATTAATGGCTTGAGTAAAAATTTTAAAAGTTCTATATGTCAAAACTTGATTTTAATAATGACAAACTGGAAAAATATTTGTGATGTGTATGCCGGACAAAGATTGTGATTCTTAGCATATAAAAGCTATTGCAAACCAACAAGACCAAGAGGAACAACCCATTAGGAAAACATGGACAAAGGACACTAACAGGTAAGTAATAGAAAAAGGTTATAATGTAAAATTGAAAATGAAAAAATAGTTCAACTTACCAATTACAAAAGAGATAAAAAATGAAATAACTTTGAAATGCATTTTTGTCTAACAAACAACAAAAGTTAAGACAAAATAGTATGTAGTATGGCCCAAAGTTAAGCAACAGATACTTTTGCTACAATGAGATACCACTTCGTGCCCATCAGAATGGCTATTATTAAAAAGACAAGATACAGCAAGTGTTGGAGAGGATGTGGAGAAAAAGGAACCCTTGTACACTGCTGGTGGGAATGTAAACTGGTGCAGCCACTGTGGAAAACAGTATGGAGATTCCTCAGAAAATTAAAAATAGAAATACCATGTGATCCAGCTATTCCACTTCTGGGTATTTATCCAAAGAACAAGAAAACACTAATTCGAAAAGATATATGCACCTCTATGTTCACTGTAGCATTATTCACAATAGCCAAGATGTGGAAACAACCTAAGTGCCCATCAGTGGATGAATGGATAAAGATGTGGTATATATATATACAATGGAATACTACTTAGCCATAAAAAGATAAAATCTTGCCATTTGCAACAACATGGATGGAACTTAAGGGTATTATACTAAGCGAAATAAGTCAGACAGGGAAAGACAATTATTGTATGACTTCACTCATATGTGCAAGATAAACAAACAAACACATAGATACGGAGAACAGATTGGTGGTTACCAGAGCGGAAGTGAGTGGGAGGAGGGCGAAAGGGGAAAGGGGCACACATGTATGGTGATGGACGGCAACTAAATTTTTGGTGGGAAACACGATGTAGTCTATACAGAAGTAGAAATACAATGATGTACACCTGAAATTTATATAATGTTATAAACCAATGTGACCTCAAAAAAAAATACTTTTGTACACCATTGATAGATGTATAAATTGATACAATCCTTTTGGAGAATAACTTTGCAGTAAATATCAAAACCTTTAAAATTTTTCATCCTTTAAGAGTCTGCAGTTCTACTTTTAAGATAAAAGAGAAGGCAAATGAATTTGAATCTATATGAAGAAATAGGTACAAGGATGTTCGCTGTAGTACTTCTTTTGCGAAAACTTCAAAACCACTAAAATATCCAACAAACAAGGACTGATTAAATAAATGATGCACTGTGCAACTACTAAACATAACATTGTATGAAAATACTTAATAGTATGGGAAAGTGTTAAAAAAGTGGCTTATGAAACAGTATTATGAGATGATTTTATCTTATAAAAGAACTTTATATATGAGTACACATTGAAAAAGGAAGGAAACAATTTGCTTCAAAATGTTAACTGAAGTATTAAGGGGTAGAGAGTGAAAGGAGAGAGAAGGAGGGTGATAATTTTTCTTCTTTATTTTCTATAACTTCTACAATGCATATTTACTCCATTTGTGACAGGAAAATAAACACTAAGAACCATAGAAATATGGCAAGGGAATTCAATGTAGAAAAAATGGTATGCAAGTAAGGATAAGTTTAGTACGCCAAATGTATGCCACAACATCCAGCACACTAAAAGAGATGGGCCTCGCATTTAAGAAGCACTGTTCTCTCAAGAGAATGAGAAGACAAGCCACAGACTTGGAGAAAATATTTGCAAAAGACATACCGGATAATGGACTATTATCCAAAATACACAAGGAACTCTCATAACTCAGCAATAAGAAGTCAAACAACCCAATTAAAAATGGGCAAAAGACCTGGACACCTCACCAAAGACATACAGATGGCAAATAAGCACATGAACAGATGCTCAACATCATATGTCATTAAGCAACTGCAAATTAAAACAACAATGAGACACTACTACACACTATTAGAATGGTCAAAATCCAAAACATTGACAACACCAAATGCTGGCAAGGATGTGGAGCAACAGGAACACTCATTCATTGATGGTGGGAATGCAAAATGCTGCAGCCACTTTGGAAGACATTTTGACTGTTTTTTACAAAACTAAACATACTCTTACTGTATAATCCAGCAATCATACTCTCTGATATTTACCCACATGAGTTGAAAATTATGTCCACAGAAAAACCTGCACGTGAATGTTTATAGCAGTTTTATTCAAAGTTGCCAAAACTTGGAAGCAACCAAGATGTACTTCAGTAGGTGAATGGATAAATAAACTGTGCAAATCCAAACAATGGAATATTATTTAGCGCTAAAAAGAAATGAACTATCAAGCTGTGAAAAGACATAGAGGAAACCTAAATGCCTATTGGTAAGTGAAAGAAGCCAATCTGAAAAGCTTGTATGATTCCAACTATATGATACTCTGGAAAAGGCACAACTATACAGACAGTAAAAAGATCAGTGGTCGCCAGGGCTTAGGGAGGAGTGAGGGATGGGTAGGCGGAGCACAGAGGGCTCCCACAGAATGTGCAACACCAAGCGTGAACCCTAAGGTAAACTATGGACTTTGGTTGATAATGATGTGTCAACGTTGGTTCATCAATTGCAACTCTGGTGTGTATGTTGATAGTGGAGGAGGCTAAGCATGTGTGGGGGCAGGGTTATATACTCTGTACTTTCTGCTCAATTTTGCTGTGAACCCAAAACTGCTTTAAAAAATAAATTCTATTCTAAAAAAAGAGAGAGAGATGGGCCCCATATCCCAACTTGAGCCAAAGTAAAGACCCTTCTCAGTTTAGAGAAAGCATATGTAACAGACCCTGCTCCTGGGTCTTGAAAGAATTTTCTCCTCTGGCTTGTCCTAAAGAAGACAATGTGCTATGTGCTAAGAAACAAACAAAAAACCCCCAAAATACCAAAAAAGCAACTTGAGCCACTTCTTATCAACTCCTTTGATATTGCTTGAGGGCCTAATATCAAAGCTCAGTTCGGTAAATGCAAGACTAGGAAGAGCCAAAATAAAATGGATAAAGAGCACAATTCTCTGATGATCCGCTTTGTACAGGATAAAATTTAATGTACATGTAATTGAATAGAGTAGACAGCAGAGCATCCTGGCAATGATCTATAAATACTATTTCTTAAAATTTAGCTTTGGCTAAGTGAGTGGTTCTCCTCTTCGGCAAGTAGTTAGCATGCAGAGATTCCATGTTGTCAATACAGTGGGATTCAGATGCTTTGAAATCACCAGAGACAGGGATAAGGTTGACTGTTGTGGAACTTGAATATTTGCTTGAAAAGGAATCCATTCGGATACTACATGGTGGTTGGCAGACCCACCCAGGGGTCACCCATGGGCTGGGCGAGGCTTTCCTCAGAAAGCACTTCTGGGCTGGCTTCCAACACATGGTTGGTCTGGGAGAACACGGATGTTTTATCTTCAAGTCCAACTCTTCTCCTTTCCTTCCCCCATTCACCTACTCAGCCTCTGCCCGCTCCTCGTCTGCCCTTCTTTCCTCTTTTCTTTCATCTCCCACAGCCTGGAAGCTTGCTCTCCCAGTTGGCACGTGGCACCCTGTGCCTTCTCACACAGAGGGGGATTTTAATTACGTAAGGAAACAAAAGCATATCGAGCAAAGATTAACTGCCTAGGCAGTGCAGATTAAGGCAAGAAACAGGGAAATTAATTATAAAGATGAGACTCTTTTCTTTCATTCCCTTTTGACAGCCTGATATGTGCTCCCCGGGAAGTGACCAATGTCTGATGTGACGGAAAACCCATGCTTTTCTGCCCATGGACAATGATTTCTGAGGCTCCCTGTTCCTTTTCTTTTGCAGCTTTATCCTGAGTGGGCTTGAAGGTCAGGCCCAGGATTTACAAAATGTTCTTGAGGTTGCCTGATGTTTTTCTTCTGGCATTTTCCACGGTCCATCCACACTCACACTGCAAGGAGCTTTTACATGACTCCACAGCTGGTAGCACTCTTGAAGGAAGCAGTTTAATGTTTTGTCCTCATTAATGGCCACCTATTGAGCTACACCCTGAGGAGACCAAAACTTTTCTATGTATCTTTTAGAGTTCTACGAGGATAAAAGAAGTACCTGAAATATTTAAAAAAATGTGTTACACGGTCAAGGAGATGTTAAAATAAAGGGAAGGTAACGCCATGCTGTGATTCCTAGTTAGTTATCATGTGCTGGGATTTATAAATGAAAACGGGCAATGGTGCATATTAAATTGCTTCAAAAAGATCAAATGTGTCTGTGTGGTTGGGCAACAGATATTTAGTGCTGAGGTTATAGATATCAAATCATAAGCATGAATTTTCCCTTCTGTATGTGAGCTGATAAAGAACTCCCCAGAACTGTTTTATGTTTCACAGTAGAGCTTTGGCTGCCTCTGTTCAGCCCGAAAGAGAAATATATTTAAGAAAAAGGTAAATATAAATAAGAAACTACATGGCCAAATCTTTTGTGTGCAGTTATCTAGTTCATCAGAAGGTTTTTGGGTGATGATCCTGAGAGGAATATATCATAAACAAAATTTGAGGAGGAATTTGAAAAGAAAAAGAAAGACAAGAGGTGGTTTGCTCTATGTGAGAAGAATTATTTGTGGCTAGTGAACATGCTTATGTTATCTAAAACCAGAAGCCAACTCGTTTTTGTTTTTAACAGCTTTATTGAGGTATAATTTACATACCATAAATTTACCCATCTTAAGTACATAATTAAGTGATTTTTAGTAAATTTACAGAGTTGAGTGACCGTCACCACAATCCAGTTTCAGAACATTTCCATCATCAGCAAACTACGGCCTGATTTTGTAAATAAAGTTTTATTGGAACACAGCCATGCCCATTCATTCACAGATTGTCCAAGGCTGCTTTCCCTCTGTAGTTGCAACAGCGACCTTATAGCCTGCAAGACCTAAAATAATTACTAACTGGCCTTTTACAGGAAAAGTTTGCTGACTTGTGCTTTAAAGGGAAACATGAAAAATTGAAAACGTTGAAAATTGTCCAATTTGATGAAACGTGCCTCACTTAGATCAAACCTGTTGTATTTTTAGACATCAATTCCAGGCTTCACTGGACCCATTTTCATGTGATATCCCTCTCTTAGCCTCTGTTTTCTTCATGTACATGGGGAACGGTCTCTACATCACAGGGCTATTGTAAATCCAAAGTTGAGAAGATGCATGTAAAATGCATTTAGTGTAGAGCAGGATACATGATTAGTCAGTGTTCCTTTTGTTGCTTAGCCGGAGAGAGGAAGTTAAATCATTTTGTAAAATTGACTCTCAAAGGAAAGTGTTGACATTTCAGGGAAAGCTGGAAGCTTCTGAAATACTTTGGGGAAGCAGCGTAATCCTTTTCCCATTCCTTTGTTGAGGAGGGCAGGGAGGGGGATGTTGTGGCAGCCTGGGCTTAGAAATCCTCACCACTGTTTGGTGTTCAGGACTGGGGTCGTTGCTCGCTCCCATCGAGGAAGCCCCACACATGGGCCCAGAGTTGCTGGCCGGGTGTTTCCCAGTTACCCGCGGCTCAGTTTCTGTAGAACAACCTTGGGGTTTGTGATCAAATGGTCAGACAAAACCACGAGAGAGAGCTAGAGATCATCTGGCTGGGCTTTTACTTTCTGCAGAGTCATGTGGTCCTAGGAGATGATAGAATTACATGAAAAGAATCAAGTGCAAAGGTTTTTCGAGGTAGAGGGAAAATGCATGTATATATCTGACGAGCTAAAGAAATACAAAATTAAATCAAGTGAGGTAATCACCTTGGTGGGTGTGACAGAGTCTAATCTGGCTTGAAAATATGACTCAGATGAAAAGGATGCTATGTGCCACCCAGTTTAAAAGTTTCAAAGTTGCTGTTACAAAGAATAAATAGGGCCTGGTTAGTTCCATCAGGGTCATGGTTATTCAGTCATGTCCTGGCCAACCCCCAAAATTACATGGGAAGCCAACCCCCAAATTGTGTGGGATGACATAAACTTCTTTAGTGGATTAGTAGCCTTTAACTCCAGGAAAATTTAGAATTAAGGATAGAAGTGTTTCAGATAATCAGAGTAGCAGTGTTGCTATATTTTTGTTATAAAGCACTGATATATGTTTAAAATTTTAAGTGTTTGCAATGTTTAAACGAATTTAACCTTTTTAGAGTGTTGGGTCAACACTTTAATTCCAATTTTAAACTATGTAATTAAATAATTTAGATTTATGATGCTAAGTTGAAATCTTACTAAATTTATAAGCTGAATTAGGATATTTAAAGTAGTTAAGAATTTTCCTATATATAAGTTTAATTTATTAAATTTATAAACATTACTTAAGAATTTGACAGTTTTGTTTGTGAAGTCAGGCAGTTGTAGTTCTTTTTAAGAAAACAAAATTGAATCTGTAAATTTAGTTAAAAATGCTTAAAGGCATTTAATTAAGTTTTAAATGGGACCAACATTATGCAAGAGCCTTTTAAAGATTATTCCTAAATTTTGCTAGCTTTATACATAGAACAAAATTTTAGTCTTTTAAAAACTTAAGGAATTATATTTTTGAATTTGTAACTTTAGTAAATTGAATGTTAATTTTTAAAATGCACACAAAACCCCCTAGAATACTCTTTTCTATGCACAAAAGGCATCCTTAAGAACACACACACACACAATGTCCACAAGAATTGGTGGCTGGATGAAAGTAGAAGGTGTTGTTGACAGAGTGATTTTTCTTTTTTTCTGTGCTGTGCTGGTGGGGAGGTGGGGAGAATGTCCTCCTCACCCCCCGCCCCATCCTGGATAAATTAAAGATTGCTGCACATTCTTTGAAACTCTTTTTCAGAGGTGGGGTTTGTGTCTCTTTCTTTGAATCTGCGCGGCTCTGTGACTTCTTGACGAACATTTAGTAAGGCTGAATATGCAGCCACTCAAGCCCCACCCTTGGTACACATCCCAGAGAAACTCCTCTATGTGTGGACAAGGAGCCACGCTCAAGGATGTCCTTAGCTACAGAACCAACCGACAATGCTGTCCCCAGAAGAATGGATAAATAATTTGCGATATGCTCATGGATCAGAATGCTCTACATAGTGAAAAAGGAGTAAACTCGAGTTACACATATCAACATGGACACACATTACAGACATAAAACGAAGGGAAAATAGCAGAATGTAGGATAGTGTTTTTCAACTTTTTTTCATTATTGCCTCCTGAAAGACCCTTTTAAAGCATTTTTTCCTGATTCCCTCCCATGAAGTTGTAACGCCTCAGATATACTGTATATCTGTTTATGCACTGTATGTATGATCTGTGCTTTCTACATCAGAAGAGTAAGATTTTTTGCCCCTTCAAGAACCAATTTTTGCCCCCTTGGGGCTATTACCGTCCCAGTTGAGAATGCGTGATGTAGAGGAATCCATGAAGTATGATGTTATTTATGTAGCATTTAAAAGCATGCAAAGCAATTACATTTTGCTTATGGATACATACATATGTGGTAAAGACATAAAGGAATGCATGCAAATGGTAAATACCAATTTCAGGAGAACACTCACTTTGTGGGGGCAGAGGAGGGCAGAAAATGAAATTGGAGAAGGGTGCACAGGGGGCTTCAGGTGTGTTGATGGAGACATGATGTTATTGATGTGACAGGTGGAGACTCTGGGGGTGGAGCTGCAGCCCCTGTACTTCGTACATATTGGTTTTTACCAGCTTTCCTCTGCCTGAAAGTTTCTCCTGAGCTTACATTAAAAAACTCTCTTGAAAGAAAATAAATTTAGTGGACTATAGTCACAGCATAATGTGATAAATACAATCAATAGTCACTAGTGTGTTTTTAAAAATTTGGCTGGATATGGCATAATATTAAACAATTATAAATAATTTCTGTTGTTTGTCACACATGGAAACTACCTTTCCCTCCCCCAAATCAGCAGATGTGTATGAACTGTTGGCAATCACTGATGTATTTGGAGAGGAACAGGAATCAGTTGGCATATATCATCTTAATAGAAATTTGTAGAAGATAGCAATTTACATCATAATAAAGCAAATCCCACAGGTTTGGAGCATGGAACACACACCACAGAGCTTATAATTTCTTAATTAGGCTCATGAAGTAGCTTTCATGAGATATGCATTGTATGTTTTATTTTTCCCTTATAACACGGGAGTAAAAATACATATGCAAAATTATCCCCAAAATGAACATTTTAGAGATCCATAGTTCAGTATTTTTGCACGTAGCAATGGTTTAAAATGAACTCATTTGAAATATGTTGGCTACCTCTGTGACTGCCATGGCTTGAGCTGCCGTCATCTCATAATTATATATATGACTTCGTCTGAAGGTGAGCTCCGTGTAATTCATAAAAACCCAAAAGTTTTAGCTCACTTTGTTACATCAGGTATTTTAGGCTTTAGCTCACTAAAATATTTCTACATGTATATGCATACTTATACATCGTTATGTGTATATAAGTAAAAATATATGAATACCCATTTCTACAGTATTTATCTTCACAATAAGATCCAGCAGGAACAAACAGTTTTGGTTCATGCACATTGAATATATCGAATTTTAGATATTTTATTCTATTGTTCAGTAAGGAAATGCATGATAACGTAGCAATGTGATTTCTTTCATAAGTGATGCAGTACTGTAGTATGTAACCACGTAAGAGGCTCCCTTTCCCAAGCTACTGCTGAACGAATGGCTATAGCAATTCTTATGAAAGAGATTAAGTTTGCTTACATGGAGCTATCATAACTTGTTTCCAGATGAGTCTTTAGTTATAGCTCCTGTAATTCTACAAAGGATAAGAAAGGGAGCTAGGGCCACTTATAAAGGAAATATTTAATAGATAGTGTCCCCTAAAAAGGTATGCCTTTCTTTGTCCTAGGGATTGGGGTGAGTTTTGCACTCACTCTTCTTCCTTTCCTAGCTTCTGGGTGATGGAGAACATAAACAAAGTACCCAAAGTCAAATGATATCAGCATTATTAATGGCAGGATGAAAGTCTGTTAACTCTCAAATATAGAGTTCTCTGGAATGAAACATACTTGAGGGAGAAGCCCAGTGTGGAGCTTCCTGTTTCCTCCTTGAATCCAGAGGCTTGTATTTGCCTGTTGGAAGAGCAGAGTCTGAAGGGCAGTCTTTATGTGCACTTACCCACACTACTTCAGGGGGTGCAGGCCAGCCTCACTCACAGAGTGGCTGGTAGGACACGTTGCGAAGAAAGGAATGGAAGGTTTCCTTTTCACAGAGAAGCCCTGTCTGGGAGGCCCCATCCTATGGGTGTGAGATACGAAGATGGAGGACTCTGTCCTGAAATGGCACCTAAACTCACAAAGGGCAAAGACAGAAGGTGCCTGACTGGATTGTGGCCTTTAAGGCACCATCACTCTATTGATTCAGAAAAATATCACCCTATGAATACCCTAGATGCTAACCAATTGGGTTTTTCATGCCTTCTGTTGGGAGGAGTCTCTGGGGAGAGAGAGATTGAAGGTGTTCTCACTAACTCTTGGCCATCAGATGGAGAGATGTGGAAGTCCCTTCCTGTACAGAAACTCAAGGGGGTGTGTTGATGTGGAGGGCTGGTGTAAATATTCCTCTTTCACCCCAACTTGGATTCAGTAGCCCTGACCAGAAGGGCATCCACTGGATTGGGGCCTCTGAAGTATGCTGTTTAAGTACATGTGGCAGCAGAGGATAAAAGGTAGCATTTATTGAGTGTCTACTATGTTCTAACAATTCTATATACTTATCTAATTTCACCATCATATCGTTTAATGCTCACAGTAATCAGGTAGAGTTACCTCTCACACTGGGGTTAGGGTCTAAAGTTAGCTAGGAAGCCTCTGTGCTCAAAATTATCCTTGAAAATCATTAGGAAAAGTGCCACACTGGCAAGAAATTTACCTTCTCTTAGTAAGCCCGACACAGTCATATTTTTCTCCAGCTTTGGAACAGAATTCTGAGTTTTGCTTTTCAGTTGAACATGAGGTAAAATAGTTGTCTGTTTAGGGAATATATTGTATACAAACATATGTGTCTTTGAAAAGTAGAGTTATATTTAGCCTAGTGAGATGCTTATACTGTATGAGAAGGAGTAAAAATGGGGACCAAATGAGGATGCAGCTGTACATTAATGTTTCTTATCTTACACTCATGCTAGATTGTGCACTTTTTGAATGAAAAAGGGGGCAGAATGATATTTCCTTCTTTTCTAATTTTTTTTTTGGCCAAGATCATATAATTGAATTTAATTGTGCATATGATGAGACTGCATTATAATGGTGTATTAGTCAGGGTAGGCTAGGCAATGCTGCACTAACAAGCTGATCCTGAAGTCCTAGTGGCCGAGCCCAACAAAGGCATATTTCTCACTCACGCAAAGTCTAATAAGGGATGGTGACTCCTCAAGGCAGCCATCCTCCATTTGGAGACTCAGCAATCTAGGCTGTTTCCATCCTGTGTCTTTGCCATCTCATCTTGTAGCCTCTGTGACCAATTCTCCAGAGGAGAAGAAAATTGAAAAGTCATACACTGGTTCTTAAATGCTTTGGCTTAGAAGTGACACACATCACATGCTCGCAGTCCATTGGACAGAATTAGGTACATAGTCCCATCCAACTTTAAAGGAAATATGGGGGAGCACATGGATATTCAGAGAGCAGTAAATGTCTCTGTCACTAATTGTTAATTTAATATGGAGTGATTATGTGCATGGCAATGTTATAAGCACCTTATAGGCATTATTAATTTAACCTAATAGATAAGTAGTATTTTTATTTCCATTTTAAGGTGTGAAATTGAATATTAGAGTCACTAAATGATTAGCCCAAAGTTACCTAGTTAATAAATGACAGAGTCAGGGTGTGAACTCACCTTTCCCTACCTCCAAAGCCATTAATCCAGGTATTTGTTATTAAGTCCCACGTTAGCCCTCTCAGACTTTACACATGTCGGTTGGGTTTAGAATTTAATATTAATAGTGGTTTATCCTAAACCAAAGTATATGATTTGGTATATGATTCAGGCATGCTATCTGGTCCTGAGAGAGTGTTTTTCAAGTATCTCTTTTGGATGTTTATGTACATTTATTCTGTTCTCTCTTTAAAAAAATATATCCTTTTCTGTTACTTCCTCTTTTTCCCCTGAAATGTCTTCTTTGCTCCACTGACACTTAATTCACAACTTTATGCTTATCTAGGTATTACAAATCTGTCCACATTTACTAGAAAGCTGACAGATATCCCTATGGGCCAGGGCTGGAAGTGGTGCACATCACTTCTATCCACAATCCATGGGCCAGAATTAAGGCACTTGGCCACATCTGACTGCAAGGGAAGCTAGGAAATGTAGTCTTGCTGTGTGCCCAAGAAGAAGAGGAGAAGGGTTTGGTAAACATCCCAACAATTTCTGCTACAACCACTATGAGCAGAAAGCTAGCATCTTCATAGAGGGCTCAGTTTAAGCCCCTGATGGGGAGCAAGGAATCAGGACTACATCCAGGTGCCAAGAGGACCATAATACTGCAGGTCAGCCTCAAGTGGGGGCATGACCTAAGGCAGGGAACAGTAAACCCTTGATACACACAGACCATAATTCCTTGGTGTTAAACCAGCAGCCTTCTGGGAAGAGATGGCAAGAGAGGGGCTCGTAGAATATGAGGGGGTGGACAAATGAATTGCTCTGGAGTTTTGGGAAACTCTATATAGTTTTTTGGACTATACATGAGATTTGGCTACACTTTCTTACTGTCCTATGAGCATCACCTTGCTATATTATTCACAGGTTATATAATAATAAATAGGAATCAGACATGTAACATATTGTAACCATGGAAAGGGTGATAACTTGGAGACCCACACATTCAGTTCTCCATGAGGTCCAGACACTGAGCACAGCAGACAGTGCCAAGCTCTACTATATTTGTTAAGGATACTGAGGCAGGAGATAAAAACACAGATTTCTGATAACTCTGCAGAGTCACCATACCAGGCATGGACTGCTCCACTCGGGTTTACTTTATGTGAGTGTAGTGTTCAAGTTAGGGTAACTGCTATAACGAACAACTCCTAATTTTAGTGGCTTAACACAATGAAAGTTCCTTTTTATTCATGCAAATGTCCATCTTAGATGTTTGGGTTGAATGGCTCTCCTGGCAGATTCTCTCAAAAGACAACACAGGGATCTAGTCTCCCATCTTGTGACTTCTCTATGCTCTAACCCCTCGAGTTCACTCCACTCAGATGGGGAGTGGAGGGTTGCCTCTGGAACGGTTTCATCACCCACGTCTGAAAGTGCCACATGTCACTTCTGCTCGTACCTCATTGGTGAACTTCAGTCACATGGATGTGCCCAACTATAAGGAAGTCTAGGAAATACAGTTTAACTGTGTGCTCGGGAGGAAAAGGAATATGATTTGGAGAACAACCAGGTAGTTTCTGCCATGGTGAGAGACAAATGATCTTCTAATTTGTTTAAGCCATTGTTATTTCTAGTCTCTGTTCCCAACTGCAGTTAACATCAATTTTAGTATTGAACAGGTACATCTTATGTACCAGTATAGTAAAATTGCCAAGAAATATACAAATAAGGATAAATGATATAAAATGATAAAAGATAAGATGATCTATATAAAATTCAGTATACTATGTGTTAGGTACATACGTGGGTCTGTAAATGGAAAGACCATGGTCCAAGAGGATACATATCAAATTTTTAAATGTAGTTACTTCTGGGAAGGGTAGTGGTTTGGGATAAGACTTTTATTTTTTAAACCATATACTTCTATACTGTTTTTCTTTCTTTTTTTTTTTTTTCAAAAGGAATATATTTGTGTCTATAATAAATAAGTTTGAAACAAAAAAGAGCTTATAGACAGTCTTGGTTAAGACCTCCTTTAAATAACCTATGTAATTCTGAACTCCAAAACTCACGAAATTTAAGAACCTTGGAGAGTTCACACACAGCCCAGAAAATGCCTAGATTGTAGGAAAATAAGAATAGCAGTGAAATTAAGTGACTAAGAGAAGATGAAGGGAAATAAGAAAATGGACATTAGGTAAATGAAAGTTTCTCTATTTCTAGTGAAGATAATTAAAGGGAAAAGTGGTTTAAAGTGCTAGATTAAGGATTTAAGTTACACATAAGGAAGACCTTTTCTCATGGTCCTGCTTGTTAAAAATTGAACGGGGTTATAACGGGAGGGTGTGGAATCTCATTTTCGAAGAGCTGGTATGAGGAAAGAAGGGCTTTTATTGTTATATTCCTCAAGTTGGGTAGAATTTCATCACTTTTGACTTTCATGGGCATGGGTATTCCAGGTGAAATATACTTAAAGGCTGTTTATGTTCCTATTTATCTTGTAGTTTTTGTCTTTGCTTGCACCATGACTAGAGAACTAGATGGTGTGTGTTTAGGGAGAGTGAGAGAGGGCAAGTTGGCAGATTGTACCCAGGTGGATATATGAGGTTGAGGTAACACAAAGCTCTCATTCCCTTAAGCAGGGTTAAGATACAGATTTTCACCATTGATTACACCTTGTTCTGCATTCTTTTATGTTCACATAGTTTTTTCGCTTCTTCTTTTCAGCTTTCTTAGGGGAAATATTTTGCTTGTTAAAGATGGTATGAATAAATGTTTAATCATCATCTCCTTATTATACTGCACATAATGCTGGTATAGTATTTTCTAACTTGATAAATGTGTTAAATTTACTTGTAAATTAAGGGTATTTGTATTACAGACTGGTGTGTCATGAAAGGAATGAAATCTGTGCTCAATATCATAAAGACTTACAGGACATGCATGGTGAACTTTCCTTTTTGTTTCTAAAGCGTTCTTAATTTCTAGATTCAGTGCTCACAATTTTATAGCACTGAAGGGCAAATATAGAATAGGATAAATGAGCAAACTGATGTTCTCATTTGCTGGTTCCTGCTCAATCTTTTTCCTTCTTCAAACATCTTGAGACACCCTCTCCCCCATTGGGGGGAGTGGGGGGAGAGGAATCAGATCAAGGGATAAGATGGCAACAGGAATTTCAGATTCCTTAATGACACTACAGTTCATGGCAGGAAATCTTATATCTTGATAAAATTTAGGAGAAAAGTTTGGAATTCAATAATTTTCATTTTATATGCTCTCCATTTGCTCTTTTACTTCTGAGCTGCTTAAGCAGTATACTCCTCCAACAATTTATTGCCTTTCAAGGCTGTGAATTCAGAGGGTTGACAGTAAGTCTGGACAAGCTCTAATACGCCTTGTGCCAACTGTAATTTAGCTGGTCCTTTGAGAGCTCAAGTTTTTTATTACCATAAATATTCTTCTGCTTCCAGGCGTCTCCCTGCTGACAACGTTGTCCAATTTTGAATCCCGACATCTTCATTTCAAAAGCCTGAAAATGAAACTACAAAGGTCAGGTTTCATTGTAATTGCGGGCTATGGTGAAAAAAAGACCACATTCCTTAGGACTGAGCTGCCACCCACCACTTGCTTTGGCGAGCACAGGGCTTGGGCAAAATGTCACCATGCAATTCAGGTGAATGATTGCACCTGGCACTTGGATCATCAGGAAATATTTGGTCATATTTCACAGTGTCTGACTTTGTCACCACACAAGGAGAGAAAGCTTTTACAGAGGACTCTGATTTAGCATACATGAACAGTGCGTACTTCCTACTTCTGCAACGTCCTTTTCTCCTTCCTTATATAACTGATGGCTCCCAACCTTCAGATCTTATCTCAGGTAACACAACTTTATGTGGCTGACCCCTCAGCACCTTGTATTTAACTGCAAAATACAGTTAAATACAAAATTCCGGGATAATGATGGCTTCTACCTCAAAGAGTCATTGGGAAGTTTAAATGAGTTAGTGCACGCCACAGACTTAAAAGGGTGCCTGGTATGACATAAATGCGTAACCATGGTTCGCTATGATTATGACCTCTATCACCATAATAGCCAAGGCTGTCTGAGCAAGACACTTTACATGATTCACTTGTGTTTTCTTGCTTCATCCCCGCAGCAGCCCTATGAGGTCGGCACCACTGTCATTTCTATTCTACAGTGGAGGAAACTGAAGTTCAAATGGTAACTTATTCAAGGTCACAGAGCAAGTCAATGATGTGCCCAGAATTTTCATCCAAGCACTCAGACTCCAAAGCCCATGCTCATTAGCAAAGTCATGGAGACAAAGCTATGTAGCAGATTGCTGTCACTGCCCTGCCCATATCCCATTACACTTACTACTTCAGGGCACATTGGCCTGACTTCCAACTCCAAGCACCTACATTTTGTTGCTTGAGGACTCTCTCTGGCCTCTGAATCCTACTTTACCACTCATGTGTAAGACTGAGGTGTCAGAGAATCAATACCCCTGGAGCAGCCCTCAGCTAATGGTTGCTGTGGGTTCGTGGATAAATATCCCAGCTCCCCTACTCCTGGGTGGGATAACTCTGAGACATGTCCTACTCTGGCTGCTGGCTCTAGTTGCCCACCATGGCAGCTGACTCTGCATCCTTTACTATCTGCCTTATGCTCCCTGACTCACTTCTTCACTCTCCTATTGCTGTTTCCTCCACCTCCCAAATAACTGACACTTGAATCTTGTCTCAGAGTCTGCTTCTGGGGGAAACCAAACTAAGGTAGTCTCTTTCAACACTAGGATTCCATGATTCTAAAGATGCTGGAAGTGGAGAAGAGCAAGGGGGTGGCTGGAGTCAGACAGAGGAAGAGGGTGTGTCCTGCGAGTACGTAGTAAAGTTTCTTAACCACGGCACTATTGACATTTGGGGCTGGATTTTTCTTTTTTTTGAGGAAATGTCCTATGCATTGTAGGAAGTTGAGCAGCATCTCTAGCCTCTACCCAGTAGAAGCCAGTAGCAACGCCCCCATCACCAGTTATGACAACCAAAATGTCTTCAGATATTGCAAGATGTCTCCTTGGGGGGGGGGGGCAAAGTCACGCCTGGTTGAGAAACACTAAGTTAGAGAGATGAGATTGTTCTTTTGTGTTTGATTGACATACTGACTCTGCAGGTATTAATTCATTCAAGAGGATTATAATGATATTAACATTATCGAATGACCACGTGCAAGGCATTCTACCTGCTGCTCTACATACTGTGTCTCACTTGGGCCTCACAGCATTTTATTACCTCCATATCACACATAGGAAAATGAGGCTCATGGAGAGTAAGTGATTTTCCCAGTGTCATAAAACAAGTAAAAGATGGACCCAGGGTTCAAATACAGTTCTGTCAGGCTTCAAGTTCACACCTCCTCAACTAAGATTCATTTATTTATTCATTAATGCATCAACGTATGCAATATTTATTGAGCTTCTGCTGGGTGTCAGGGATGGGGCATTAACAGTGACTGCTACTACCATAATGCTTAGCTTGGTGCCTGGCACAAAGTTGTGGCTCAAGATATATTTCCCACACCAAAATAAGCATAATCAAACCACACTAATTTTGGGGGATTAATCTGAAAAATTAATCACTTTTTTTGACACCATTTTGTTTAGCAAATGTGTTCTAAATTTCAAAACCCTTACAAATAAACTCTTGGAACACAACATATCCAAAAACTGGAAACTACTTGCACATATTTTAGAAAATTCCTTTTTTTCTCTTATCCCTTGGATTTAAAAAATAAAGATTTCGCTGTGTAAACAGAGCACAGTTATGATTTCAGTGGATGTAATGATTTTTATGGGGACTCATGGGAACATGAGCTCTGATGTTTTCAGAACACCATTTTATTTCTGTTTGACTTAGACAATTAGCAAGAGGACCCTAGCTGCTTATCAAATCATAGTTTCACTTAAGTTTCTCATGACTAGAAATTACAAAGTGGTTTCCAAGGTAATGGAAAACCAAGATGTTTTGCCTTCCATTGTATCAGGAGTTTAAAATGAGGTTCTAACTGTCTTAGTTTTTGCTAAGGTCTCCAAGGCTGTTAATAAAAAATGAAAAGTGCTAAGCACCCTCACATTCCATCATTCCAACATGAGGTGCTAAATTAACACACACACAGAATTTTGGACCCTTAGCTCAACATCAACTCAAGTATATAGGAGGGTTGATTCTTGAGAGGCTGAGGCAGGGGGTGGGGGGGGGAGCGAGAGTGAGAGCAAAGATCTTTGGACTCTGTAGTTGTACGACATTTCCTCTTTCTTCATCACATGGTGGAAGTGAAGGTAGATGCTTCACCCTCACCTCAAGTCAGTGAGGGGGGCTTCATGGGCACCTCTCAGAAGGAACTTGTTCCATGCGTCCTCTGGATTCAATGAATGTGCAGAGATTGGAACCAGACCCGCGATGAAAGAAAGAATACAAGCAAGGGGATGACCGAAGTAGCCAGTATTAGTTTCCTAGGGCTGCTGTAAAAGAGTACCACAAACTGAGTGGCTTAATGCAATAGAAATGTATTATTTCATAGTTCTAGGGGCTGAAAAGCAGAAATCAAGATGTCAGCAGTGTCATGCTCCATCTGAAGATTTAGGGAAGATTTCTCCCTTGCCTTTTCCAGCTTTTGGTGGCCCCAGGCATTCCTTGGCTTGTGGTAGCATAACTCCAATCTCTGCCTCTATCTTCTCCTTGTGTGTCTTCATCTTTGCATTGTCTTATAAGGACACCACACATATTAGATTAAGGGCCTATCTATTCCAGTATGACCTCATCTTAACTAATTACATCTGCAATGACTCTATTTCCAAGTAATGTCACATTCTGAGGTATTGAGGATTAGTTGGGACTGCAACCTATGTTTTGGGGGGACACAATTTAACCCATAACATGGCTCTTGGCAGCAGAGGAACAGGGATGCATTTGAGAAAATTATATTTCCACCAAAAGGGAGAAAATTAAATGAGTGTTTCCTGGGAACCAGGTCTTGGCCAGCCTGAAACTGTCTTAAAAAGAACTCTGTCCAAGAGACCAAGCCATGTTGACTTTTGGAACACAGAGGTTGAAGATCAACACTGTAAGCCATCAGTCAGAAGGCATGCATTGTCCAAGGCAGGGGAAATGCAATGTAGATTCCCAGTGGGGAATTTCTAAGGACTCCCTCAAAACACCCCATGAAAGAAAGAGTAAGTTCTTTACTGTCTCTTACCTCTCTTCCTCCCTGTTCTCCCTTCTCCATTCTCCAATCCTGGGATGATCAAAATCCACAGTTAGTGAGATGAGTAGGGAACAGACAGAGAAAAGAGAGAAGCCAACCATACCCCCATACCCTACTATAGGCAGCCATGTTGAGAGGGAGATCAATAATGAAATTCTCCAGAGTATGAGAGTGCAAAGTTACAGGTGTTTGATTCATACTGAGAAGATTAAAGACAGCAGGCTCCAGCTGCTCATGAGGGAAGGTGGGGAGCTATGCCATCCATGGGAGCAGAGTGCAATTCCACTATATGGTGTGGCAAGAATGCATGGCATTCTCAGGGTCCAAGTGGAGAACTGGTCAGGCATTTCCTATAAAGAATGGCCAACAGGGCAGCTTCCCAGGGTTAAGGGTTTCCAGCAAGAGGCTATTGAGGAGGAGCTGGAGTGGCCAGAGTCGGGGAGGCTTCCCAAGAGGTCAGCTGGAGAGGACAAAATCAGCATCAGGGAAATGCAGGCATATAACTCCCAGGGGTGGGAGCAAATATTCACTTTGTATTCCAAGGGAATGGTACCTCCTAGAGTTTTGCTTACCAAGCCTAGAGGCTTTCAATGCCTGGTGGTGACAGTATGGATTAATTCACACTTTTCCTGACCCTCATCTCTACTCATATTCGCCCAAACCTGGAGGAACCAGAGGCAGACTGGAGCTGAATTGAGAAAGAGGATGTGAAGGTAGGTGGGGAAGTCAAGAGAAGCCAGCTCAGCCCCTTCTCCAGGAGCAGGCTGGGAGCTGAGGGAGGGCAAAGTTGTAAATGAAGTTAGTTTTGCTTATTAAGCTAGAATGGACTTTTTTTTTTTTTTTTTAATTTTTTGTTTATTGCAGTAACATTGGTTTATAACATTGTAAAAATTTCAGGTGTACATCATTGTACTTCTATTTCTGCATAGATTACATCATGTTCACCACCAAAATACCAATTACAACCCATCACCACACACATGTACCCAATTATCCCCTTCACCCTCCTCCCTCCCCCCTTCCCCTCTGGTAACCACCAATCCAATCTCTGTCCCTATGTGTTTGTTTATTGTTGTTATTATCTACTACTTAATGAAGGAAATCATACGGTATTTGACCTTCTCCCTCTGACTTATTTCACTTTGCATCATGCCCTCAATGTCCATCCATGTTGTCACAAATGGCTGGATTTCATCGTTTCTTATGGCTGAGTAGTATTCCATTGTGTATATATACCACAGCTTTTTTTATCCATTCGTCCCTTGATGGGCACTTAGGTTGCTTCAAGTCTTGGCTATCGTGAATAAGGCTGCAATGAACACAGGGTGCATGTACCTTTGCAAATTGGTGTTTTCAAGTTCTTTGGATAAATACCCAACAGTGGAATAGCTGGATCATACGGTAGTTCTATCGTTGATTTTTTGAGGAATCTCCATACTGTTTTCCATAGTGGCTGCACCAGTTTGCACTCCCACCAGCAGTGTATGAGAGTTCCTTCTCTCCACAACCTCTCCAACACATGTTGTTTCCTGTCTTGTTAATTATAGCCATTCTGACGGGCGTGAGGTGATATCTCATTGTAGTTTTGATTTGCATTTCCCTGATAGTTAGTGATTTTGAACATCTTTTCATGTGTCTGTTGGCCATCTGTATATCTTCTTTGGAGAAATGTCTGTTCAGGTCTTTTGCCCATTTTTTAATTGGGTTGGTAGTTTTTGTTGTTGAAATGCATGAGTTCTTTATATATTTTGGAGATTAAGCCCTTATCAGATGTATGGTTTGCAAATATCTTCTCCCAATTGTTAGGTTGTCTTTTCGTTTTGTTGATAGTTTCCTTTGCTGTGCAGAAGCTTTTTAGTTTGATGTAGTCCCATTTGTTTATTTTTTCTATTGTTTCTCTTGCCTGGTCAGATGTGGTGTTTGAAAAGATGTTGCTAAGACTGATGTCGAAGAGCGTACTGCCTATGTTTTCTTCTAGAACTTTCACAGTTTCAGGTTTTACATTCAAGTCTTTAATCCATTTGGAGTTAATTTTTGTGTATGGTGTAAGGTAAGAGTCTACTTTCATTTTTGCATATGGCTATCCAGTTTTCCCAACACCATTTGTTGAAGAGACTTTCTTTTCCCCATTGTATGTTCTTGGCTCCTTTGTCAAAGATTAGCTGTCCATAGATGTGTGGGTTTATTTCTGGGCTTTCGATTCTATTCCATTGATCTGTGTGTCTGTTTTTGTGCCAGTACCATGCTGTTTTGGTTACTATAGCTTTGTAGTATATTTTGAAATCAGGGAGTGTGATACCTCCAGCTTTGTTCTTTTTCTCAGGATTCCTTTAGCTATTCGGGGTCTTTTGTTGTTCCATATAAATTTTAGGATTCTTTGTTCTATTTCTGTGAAAAATGTTGTTGGAACTTTGATAGGGATTGCATTGAATCTATAGATGGCTTTAGGAAGTATGGACATCTTAACTATGTTAATTCTTCCAATCCAAGAGCACGGAATATCTTTCCATTTCTTTGTGTCTTCTTCAATTTCTTTCAGAAATGTTTTATAGTTTTCGGTGTACAGATCTTTCACCTCTTTGGTTAAGTTTATGCCTAGGTATTTTATTCTTTTTGTTGCAATTGTAAATGGGATGGTATTCTTAATTTGTCTTTCTGCTACTTCGTTGTTAGTGTACAGAAATGCAACTGATTTTTGTATGTTGATTTTGTATCCTGCAACTTTCCCATATTCGTTTATTACTTCTAAAAGTTTTCTGGTGGATTCTTTAGGGTTTTCTATATATAAAATCATGTCATCTGCAAATAGTGACAGTTTCACTTCTTCCTTTCCAATTTGGATCCCTTTTATTTCTTTCTCTTGCCTGATTGCTCTGGCTAGGACTTCCAATACTATGTTAAATAGGAGTGGTGACAGTGGGCATCCTTGTCTGGTTCCTGTTCTTAGAGGGATAGCTTTCAGTTTTTCACCATTGAGGATGATATTAGCTGTGGGTTTCTCATATATGGTCTTTATTATGTTGAGGTACTTTCCTTCTATACCCATTTTATTCAGAGTTTTTATCATAAATGGATGCTGTATCTTGTCAAATGCTTTCTCTGCATCTATTGAGATGATCATGTGATTTTTGTTCTTCATTTTATTAATGTGGTGTATTACGTTGATTGATTTGCGAATGTTAAACCATCCCTGCATACCTGGAATAAATCCCACTTGATCATGGTGTATAATCTTTTAACGTATTGTTGTATGCGATTTGCTAGTATTTTGTTGAGGATTTTCGCATCGATGTTCATCAGTGATATTGGCCTGTAATTTTCTTTTTTGTGTTGTCCTTGTCTGGTTTTGGTATCAGGGTAATGTCAGCTTCGTAGAATGAGTTAGGAGCTTCCCCCTCCTCAATTTTTGGAAGAGTTTGAGAAGGATAGGTATTAAGTCTTCTTTGAATGTTTGGTAGAATTCACCAGGGAAGCCGTCTGGTCCTGGACTTTTATTTTTGGGGAGGTTTTTGATTACTGTTTCGATCTCCTTACTGGTGATTGGTCTATTCAAATTCTCTACTTCTTCTTGATCCAGTTTTGGAAGGTTGTATGATTCTAAGAATTTATCCATTTCTTCCAGATTGTCGAATTGGTTGGCATATAGTTTTTCATAGTATTCTCTTATAATCTTTTGTATTTCTGAGGTGTCTGTTGTAACCTCTCCTCTTTCATTTCTGATTTTACTTATTTGTGCCTTCTCTCTTTTTTTCTTGGTGAGTCTAGCTAAAGGTTTGTCTATTTTGTTGATCTTTTCAAAGAACCAGCTCTTGGTTTTATTAATTTTTTCTATTGATTTTTTGGTCTCTATTTCATTTATTTCTGCTCTGATTTTTATTATTTCCCTTCTTCTACTGATTTTGCGCTTTGTTTGTTCTTCTTTTTCCAGTTCCTTTAGGTGCATTGTTAGATTGTTTATTTGAGATTTTTCTTGTTTGTTGAGATAGGCCTGTATTGCTATAAACTTCCCTCTTAGAACCGCTTTTGCTGTATCCCATAAATTCTGGCATGTCGTATTTTCATTTTCATTTGTCTCCAGGTATTTTTGATTTCTTCTTTGATTTCTTCATTAACCCAGTCGGTGTTCAGTAGCATTTTGTTTAATCTCCATGTATTTGTGGCTTTTCTTATTTTCTTCCTATAGTTGATTTCTAGTTTCATACCTTTGTGGTCGAAAAAGATGCTTGGTATTATTTCAATCTTCTTAAATTTATGGAGACTTGTTTTGTGGCCTAATATGTGATCAATCCTGGAGAACGTTCCATGTGCATTTGAAAAGAACGTGTATTCTTCGGTTTTTGGATGGAATGCTCTGTATATATCTACTAGGTCCATCTGTTCTAGTGTGTCGTTTAAGGCCAATGTTTCCTTATTGATCTTCTGTTTGGATGATCTATCCGTTGGTGTAAGTGGAGTGTTAAAGTCCCCTACTATTATTGTGTTACTGTCTATTTCTGTTTTTATGTCTGTTAATAATTGCTTTATATATTTAGGCACACCTACATTGGGTGCGTAGATATTTACAAGTGTTATATCCTCTTGTTGGATTGTTCCCTTGATCATTATGTAATGCCCTTCTTTGTCTCTTTTTACAGTTTTTGTTTGAAAGTCTATTTTGTCTGATATGAGTACTGCTACCCCAGCTTTCTTTTCATTGCCATTTGCGTGGAGTATCTTTTTCCATCCCTTCACTTTCAGTTTGTGAGTGTCTTTAGGTCTGAAGTGTGTCTCTTGTATGCAGCATATATATGGGTCTTGTTTTTATCCAGTCAGCCACCCTATGCCTTTTAATTGGAGCATTTAGTCCATTGACGTTTAAAGTAGCTATTGATAAGTATGTACTTACTGCCATTTTTAACTTTTTTTTTCCTCAGTGTTTTAGTAGTCCTTCTCTGTTCCTTACTTCTTCTATACAGAATTGATGGTCACTTTAGTTCGACCTCTGTCTGGAAGCTGTACTCTTTATCTACCCTCCTCCCTCCTTTTATGATTTTGTTATCATATCCAACCTCTTTTGTGCATTTGTATCCATTACGTTCTAATCGTGGAAATAGATAATTTTTCCTATTTGTGGTCTTCTCTTTTCCCCTTAAATCAGTCCCTTTAACATTTCTTGTAACACTGGTTTCTTGGTGACAAACTCCTTTAATTTTTGCTTATCTGGGAAAATTTTGATCTCTCCTTCCATTTTGAATGATAACCTTGCTGGGTAGAGTATTCTTGGCTGTAAGTTTTTTCCTTTTAGCACTTTAAATATATCGTGCCATTCTCTTCTAGCCTGTAAGGTTTCTGCTGAGAAGTCAGCTGATAGCCTTATGGGGTTTCCTTTGTATGTAACTTGACATTCTCTTGCGGCTTTTAGGATTCTCTCTTTATCTTTAATTCTGGACATTTTGATTATGATGTGTCTTGGTGTGGGCCTCTTTGGGTTTATCTTGTTTGGGGCTCTCTGTGCCTCCTGTACCTGGATGTCTGTTTCCTTCCTTAGGTTAGGGAAGTTTTCATCTATTATTTCTTGAAATAGATTCTCTGCCCCCTTGTCTCGCTCTTCTCCTTCCGGGACACCTATAACACGGATGTTAGTGCGCTTGATGTTGTCCCAGAGGTCCCTTAGACTGTCCTCACTCTTTTTAATTCTTTTCTCTTTTACCTGTTCACCTTGGGTAATTTCTTCTAGTCTTTCTTCCAGCTCACAGATCCGTTCTTCTGTATCCTCTACTCTGCTTTTGAGTCCCTCTAATGAGTTTTTCATTTCCAGTATTGTATTCTTCATTTCTGATTGGTTCTTTTTATATCTTCCATTTCTTTGTTGACATTCTCACTGAGTCCATCTATTCTTCTCCCCAGATCAGTGAGCATCCTTAACACTCTTAGTTTGAACTCTCTGTCGGGTAGGTTGCTCATTTCTGTTTCACTAAGTTCCTTTTCTGGGGTTTTGTCCTGTTCCCTTACTTGGAATGTATTCTTTTGCCTCTTCATTTTGCCTCTTTCCCTGTGCTTGTGTCTATGTATTAGGTAGGTCAGCTACGTCTCCTGCTCTTGGATAGGTGACCTTATGTAAGTGATGGCTTAGGAGGCTTCCAGTGTGCTTCCCTCAGTTCTCAATGTTGCAGTGGTGACCGCTATGTAGGCTACGTGGATCCTTCTGCTGTGGCCTGTTTGCTCTCCTGTAGGTGCCCAGGGAGGCTGAGTTATGCTCCTGGCCAGCTGTTGTAATGCTCAGCTGCTTGTAGTTGTTGTGGGCCCTTCAGTCTCTTTATCAGCTGTGGGGAGCCCCAGCACAGTTGACTGCAAGTTCTAATACCACATTTGTGTTGCAGTATTTCTTTTAAGTGAGTAGGCCCCCACCGTGGCAGGTTGTTAGGCTCAGGGCCTTACAATTGCTGTAAGCCTCTAGCCTATTAGGTCTCTTGTCAGCTCTCTGAGGATTGCAGCTGGGTGGGGCTGGCCTCAGGCACAGGAGCACCCAATTGTTTCAGGTTTTGGAAGGTGGAGCAAACCTCCTATGTGGGTCTTTGAGAAGTACAAGTCTTCTGTGGCTGAGAAGCCCTGCCGCCCACAGGTCCACACACACAGTCAACACAGTCCTGGCCGTGTGAGCGCCCGACCTCCCCAAGTGGACCCAGTCTCTCCATGGCGGGAGCCCCACACACTCTGCCACCACCCCACCCTCTCCACC
Source organism: Ceratotherium simum simum (assembly GCF_057802395.1). NCBI lineage: Eukaryota > Metazoa > Chordata > Mammalia > Perissodactyla > Rhinocerotidae > Ceratotherium > Ceratotherium simum. The sequence goes on along the minus strand of NC_141940.1, from coordinate 118,529,329 downwards.
AGCTCCTTGTGCACACCCTGCCCCGCTCAAGTCAGCTCAGTTGCCAGACTGCAGAGAATCCAGTCACCAATCTATGCAGGCCCACACGTTGCCTGAGGGCTTGTTGTTGGGTGGGGCTAGTCTCTAGGGTGGGCTGCCTGCCCTGGCTGAGCTGGATTAAATCGGTGCTCTAGCGGGTGGAGCAGACCCTGGGCTAGCAGGTCTCAGGGAGAACTCCAATGGCGTCTGTGTCAGCACGCTCACACCAGGCCACAACAATGGCCGCCGCCAATGTCCCAGTCCCTGGAGAGGTCTCACCCCTCACCGAGATGCACTCAGGGCCTATTAGGTGAGTCTCTTGTCACCGAAGCACTGTGCACCTTTCTTTCTGGTGATTTTAGGATGCTTTCTGGAGCGGGTGAGTTTGTGCGCGGGCCCTTTAAGAGCCAGTTTTAGTTTCTTTGTGAACCGGGTTTTCTGGGGGTGCTACCCAATGCTTTAGTAGCAGGCACAGTCAGATATTATGCTGCTGGTCTCAATTGTGCTGGGTCCACAAAATGCCCACAGCGGGGGCGCTCCCCGGCTCAGGGCCCCGCGCCTCCAGGGAGGGTGCGTACCTGTGAGCTGCTCCCGGCGGCTGTGAAGCTGGCGGCTTGTGAAGGCGGCGTTTTTCCTCTCCAGACGGGAGTCTCTGCCTCTTCTACCCCAGTTAGGATTGTCCGTTGTTGCAGGAGTTCCTCTTATCCAGTTTTCAGTACTGTCTCAGGGGTAATTTTTCCACGAGTAGTTGTAAATTGGCTGTGTCCATGGGAGGAGGTGAGTTCAGAGTCTGCCTACGCCGCCATCTTGACTCCGCCCCCTAGAATGGACTTATTAATCAGTGAATTCATACTGTTTGGGGAACCAAAGTGGCCAGAAGATTTTTTTTTTTAATCTAAGAATGATGAGGAAAATCCCAGGCTCTGTTCTAGATTTCACTGAAGGGGCTGGAAAGAACTCAGTCCTCAGAATGGATAGTAACAGTGTTGAGTGGGGAGGGGGAAAGTAAAGTTTTCTGTTGCACTACCCAGCATCCTAATTGTATAATATAAAGATTAATCCAGTTTACCGAATTTGAAGTCAAGTGTGCTTTATCCTCTACCTGAGCTGGTGGCAAAGCTGAGACCCAGAGAGAACTGGAATAATTGTGGAGGATGATTCTTTTTATTCTCAGAAATCATCCTGCTTCTTCAACTTGTCTTTGAATCAGGGGTTTGGGCCATGTGTGATGGGCTTAGAATAGTGGTTCTCACAGTCTAGTCCCTAGCAGCAGCATCAGCATCACCTGGGAACTTAGCACTACAGAATCTCAGGCTCCACGCCCGCCATACTTAATCACTCTGGGGATGTGGCTCTGCAATCTGGGCTTTTTCAAGTTTGCTCAAATTTGAGAACCGCTGGTTTAAAGCTATGGCTCTTCACGCTGATTGTGTGCTAGAATCACCTGGGGGACATTTTTAACAGTACATTTGCCCAGGTCGAGTCCACAGACATAGACGTGTCTTAAGTCTAGGCTTCTCAAAATGTAATGAGCATATGGATCCTCTGGGAATCTTCTTAAAATGCAGATCCTATCTTGGTAGGTCTGGGGTGGGGAACAAGAATCTACATTTCTTTTTTTCTCCAGCTTTATTGAGACATTATTGACATATAACATACGCAAGTTTAAGGTGTACAATACGATGATTCGATACATGTATATATTGCAATATATACAACAAGGTTAGTTAAAATCTCCATCTCCTCACATGACTACCTTTTTTTGTGGTGATAACATTTAAGATCTACTTTCTTAAAAATGAGTACAGTTAATTATAGTCACCATGCTGTACATTAGGTCCCCAGAACTTATTCCTCTTATAACTGAAAGTTTGTGCTCTTTGACCAACATCCCCTCATTTCCACCTCTCCCCAGCCCCTGGTAACCACCATTCTACTCTCTGTTTCTATAAGTTCAGCTTTTTTTTTTTTTTTAAGCTTCCACATATAACTGAGAACACACAATATTTGTCTTTCTCTGCCTGACTTATTTCACTTAGAATAATGACCTCAAGGTCCATCCATATTGCTGCAAAAGGTAGGACTTCCTTCTTTTTTACGGCTAAATAATATTTCATTGTATGAAATGGACACTTAGGTTGTTTCCATGTGTTGACTATTGTAAATAATGCTGCAATGAACATGGGGGTGTAGATATCTCTTTGAGACTGTGATTTCATTTCCTTGAGATATATATCCAGAAGTGGAATTGCGGAAACATATGGTAGCTGTATTTTTAAATTTTTGAGGAACCTCCATACTGTTTTCCATAGTGGCTGCACCAATTTACATTCCCACCAACAATGCACAGGGTTCCCTTTTATCCATCTCCTCTCCAACACTTGTTTCTTGTCTTTTTGATAAAAGCCATTCAGACAGGTGTGAGGTGACATCTCTTTGTGGTTTTGATTTGCATTTTCCCTGATGATTAGTGATGTTGAGCATCTTTTCATGTACCTGTTGGCCATTTGTATGTCTTCTTTGGAAAAATGACTATTTAAGTCCTCTGCCCATTTTAAAATCAGATTATTATTATTACTTTTTTTGCTATTGAGTTGTATGCGTTCCTTATATATTTTGGATGTTAACCCCTTATCAGATAAATGGTTTGCAAACATTTTCTCCCATTCATTGGTTGCCTTTTCATTTTGTTGATTGTTTCTTTTGCTGTGCAGAGCTTTTTAGTTTGATGTAGTTCCACTTGTTTATTTTAGCTTTTGTTGCCTGTGCTTTTGGTGTCATACCCAAAAAATTGTTGCCAAGAGCAATGTCAAGGAGCATATTCTCTATGTTTTCTTCTAGGAGTTTTACAGTTTTAGGTCTTATGTTTAAGTCTTTAATCCATTTTGAGTTAATATTTGTGAGCGGTGTAAGATAGGGGGTCCAATTTAATTCATTTGCATGTGAATATCCAGTTTTCCCAACACCGTTTATTAAAGAGACTTTCTCCATTGTGTATTCTTGGCTTCCTTGTCAAATATTAGTTTACCATATATGCATGGGTTTATTTCTGGGCTCTTGATTCTGTTTCATTGGTGTATGTGTCTGTTTTTATGCCAATACCATACTATTTTGATTACTATAGCTTTGTAATGAAGTTTGAAATCAGGAAGTGTGATGCCTCCAGCTTTGTTCTTTCTCAGCATTGCTTTGGCTATTTGGGGTCTTTTGTGATTCCATACAAATTTTAGGATTTTTTTTCCTATGTTTGTGAAAAATGCCATTTGAATTTTGACAGGGATTGCACTGAATCTATAGATGGCTTGGGGTAGTATGAACATTTTAACAATATTAATTCTTCTGATCCATGAATATGAGATGTCTTTCCATTCATTTGTGTCTTCTTCCATTACTTTCATCAATATCTTGTAATTTTCAGTGTAGAGCTCTTTTGCCTCCTTGGTTAAATTTATTCCTAAGGATTTTTATTAATTTTAATGCTATTGTAAATGAGATTTTTTAAATTTATTTTTCAGATAGTTCACTGTTAGTATATAGAAACACAACTGATTTTTGTATGTTGGTTTTCTACCCTGCAACTTTACTGAATTCATTTCTTAGTTCTAACAGTTTTTTTGTGGAATCTTTAGGGTTTTCTGTATATAATATCATGTCATCTGCAAACAAAGACAGTTTTACTTCTTCCTTTCTGATTTGGGTGCCTTTTGTTTCTTTGTTTTGTCTAATTGCTCTGGCTGGCACTTCCAGCACAATGTTGAATAGGAGTGGTGAGAGTGGGCTTGTCTTATTCCTAATCTTTAGTGGGAAAGCTTTCAACATTTCCCTATTGAGTATGATGTTAACTGTGTGTTTGTCATATGTGGCCTTTATCATGTTGAGGTACATTCCTTCTATACTCAATTTGTTGAGAGTTTTTTATCATGAAAGGATGTTGAATTTAGTCAAATGCTTATTCTGCATCTATTGAAACAAGTGTCTACATTTCTTTTTTTCCAGCTTTATTTATTTATTTATTATTTATTTATAATTGACATATAACATTGTACAAGTTTAAGATGTACAATGTAGTGATTTTATATATATATATGTATAGTGACCATGCTGTATCCCCAGGACTTATTTACCTTATAACTGGAAGTTTGTACCCTTTGACCCCCTTCACCCATTTCCCTTACTCCTTGCTCCTGGCAACCACCAATCTGTTCTCTGTTTCTGTGAGTTCATTTTTTTTAGATTCCACATATAAGTGAGATCATACAGTATTTGCCTTTGACTGACTTATTTGACTTAGCATACTGCACTCACAGTCCATCCATGTTGTTGCAAATGGCATCTACATTTCTAACAAGCTTCAAAGTGAGGCTTCTGCTCCTGGTGTGGGGACCACACTTTAAGTCATAAGACTTTGAGCTATCTGCTAAATATTGTATGCATGTACATTTTTTGAGAGGAGAAGATTCATAGTTTTCATCAGTCTCAAGCAGTCTGCGACTTGAAAAACACCAAGAACCACTGCCTTAAAGAAAATTAAGGTAAAACCAGCTGAGTTAAGAAGTCTTTATGACATTTGAAAATACGAATTTGGAAAGAGGCTAAGAGAGATACCTATGGTGGGGGCCCACGGGAGTCTCTTAGTTGGGGGAGGGAAGAAGGCTGATTCTTCAATGTTCCTTTCCTCTTGAGGGTGAGGAGAGGGGAGGGAAGAGGTTTTCTTTATCTCCGTGGTCCATATGAAGCTCAGTGCCTCAGTTGTGCTCTTGGGCCCTTCAGACTTTCTGGTCCCCCTGCTTCTCCCTCCGCTGCCCCCACACAATTCCAGAAAGCAGTGTAAGGAGATGGAAATTAAACAAAAAACCAAACCTTTGGGGGGCCGGCCCCGTGGCTTAGTGGTTAAGTGCGTGCGCTCCGCTGCTGGCGGCCCGGGTTCTGATCCCGGGCGCGCACTGACGCATCGCTTCTCCAGCCATGCTGAGGCCGCATCCCATATGCAGCAACTAGAAGGATGTGCAGCTGTGACATACAACTATCTACTGGGGCTTTGGGGGAAAAAAATAAATAAAATTATATATATATTAAAAAAACAAAACCTTTGGGGACATAATGATCACTGGAGGTGGCTTTAAAATGCAGATTTCTAGGCCTCAATCTAGATTGCCTGGATCAGCTACAGAGGTTGGGTGAGCCTAGGAATCTGCATATTTAAAAATACCTCAAATAACTCTGATGTGGCCCTCCCCCACCACCCTGTGAGAAACCCTGATCTATTATTTTCCGAGCATTATGCTGGCTTGAAGAAAACAAATTAAATCTCTAGGCACATAACAAATCTAATTTCTCAGCTACTCGTGGTTATGAAAGCCAGGCATCTTTCTTTTTTATTACACTTCCAACTAGGGTCATTTCCTCCTAAGATTCCAGATCCCTTGTGCCCTGAGGTTAAGTCAGAGCATTTCTCCTTACTTGCCTTCCTAATTGCTGGGAACAGCTACTGTGCCAGGTTTTGCAACTTCTTCACCGTACCCTGGAGGGGTGCCATCTCAGTGGTGGGCCTAGTACTTTCTTTCTGCAACATGCTTTGTAGAGTCAGCAAAGTTTATAAAGTGCTTCATGAGCTATTTGGACCTGAGGCATTGCATAAAGAGATTATGCAAACAGAATGGCATCCACATTGCAAGCAGGTGGTGAAAATTTCCTCTCCTCCTCTCCTACTTGCCCCAGCCCTGGGAAGAATTTGAGTGTGGACCTGCTGGGAAGCCTTTGCAGAGAAAGGCTGAGCTGTTAAAAGAGTAAAGTTGAAAACGTAAGCTGGTAACACCTGCAGGCTGGAGGGAGCATCACGGGATGAGATGGATTGAGAGGTTGGATGTTATGCTTTGAGTACAAAAATCTATCAGCTGAGGGTATAATAATACTGCCATTTACTGAGCATCTACTATAGGTCAGGTACTGAACTAGGTGCCCACTTATATACCTTTCTTATTCCATTTTCATCACAATGCTGTGAGGTAACGCACTTTTATCCCCCTACCACAAAAAGGGCAACTGAGGCTCAGGGAAATGTGATGAGTTGGCTCCCTGTAATACAATTACCAAGTACAAAATCTAGGATTCAAAACCGTGTTTCTTAATCACAACTATCTTCTTGCCACTATACAGCTCTGCATCCATTAATATCTGGGTGGAAAACGGAAAGGAAGGAAGGGGATGACAAGAGAGAAGATGTAAGATTGATGCTATAATCAACACAAATCCTTTTCTGGCTTATCTTTATGCCAAGTTTTGGGATATTCTTGCTATTACACAGGCACTATTTCTTTTATGTCATACTTGGAAAATGTTTCCATTTCTGCTGAAGCAAAAATATAATTTTTAAGGCAAGTAGATGGGGATAATATTTTGAAAATCATAACTCAATATATTTTTTATTTCCTTGTAGGTGTTGCTCCCCTTCCACTATCTTGTGAGTCATAAGGTTTATGGCCACGGAAGGAATGGGAGCAATCACAGATCATATACAAGGAGGAAATGGGGGAGAGAGCCTCTATTTCACTGGGACAGCAAGTTCTTTTGGTTCTGAGAGAAAGACCCAAGGAAAGAGAAAGGGGTTTAAGAGATCAGATGCCAGTGTCCATACTTCTTCCCGTGCTAATCGCTGAATCTCATGAGGTGAAGATGCACTAGTAAAAAGTTCCACAGTTTGGTGGGTGATGCCAAAAAGAGGGGGGCTCATGTCTTGCTTCCTATTTAGGACTCTGGGAAGAAAGCTCACAAGGCACCCCTACAGGCACACAATACTCATAGAATATTCCAGAAGATAACCTAGGTTTTATTGAGTTCATCTTTTTGAAATCTGCCATAGAGTTCTCATCTAACTGCTTTGGACAGCTTTTAATTTAGTTTTGTTAGTACAAAGAGTTCTTTTCACCAATTGTATTTGGGAAACACACACATGGTTTCTTTCTTTACTCTTTTCACTCTAGTAACATAACACAATGAGTCAAATTTCATGAAAGGCCAGAAAAATCGGACATCTCCTATGGATGCTGAACTTGTGATTCCTTATATACCAAGGGGTAGAATTGGCTTCCCACTGCCTGCTCCCATTCCTGACAGTACCAGCATGGGTGTGAGCCATGCCGTTAACACTTTGTGTTCACAGTAACAACACTCACATATAGGACAGACAGAGGTGGCAGTGCCCCCTGTGGATTAAGGGCTTTTTAATTTGAATTCATCTTACACACATGGGTTGACCTTACTTTAAGGAAATAGTGTAGAATATTGCAATTATTGGATGTATTGAAAATAGACAATGACTCAAGAATGTCTGAAGCTGCCTGGTTTTCATGATGGTGGTTCTTTGATGTCATCACTATGTCATGGCTATCAGCTTCAGATGCTTGGTGAATTGATTGTAAGGACGGTTCAATTTGTTGACAGTTTCTGGTATCCATGTCCCTTAGAGGTGTCCTCCCTCATGAATTGGGCTTAGCCTTGTAACTTGCTTTGGCCAATGGGACAATAGCATATATGACACAAGCAGAGACTTGAAAAGTGCTTGTGCATTGGGGTTGTCCTCTTGTGCTCTTTTGATCTTGCCACCAAGCCCAGGCTAGCCTACTGGCGGATAAGACACCACGTGGAGGAGAGCTGACAGTCAGCCAGCCCCAGTCAGCCTGGAAGCTGATTACAGCTACATGTGTGAGTCCCAACCAAGGTTGACCAGTGTAGCTCAAATCAGCAGAATCAGCTAGTTTAGCCCAATCTAAATTGATTACCCACAGAATCATGAGCTCAATAAGAAGTTGTGCCTTTAAGCCACCCACTACATGTTTGGATGGTTTCTTATGCAACCAAATCAATACAGATATCAAGAACATGATTTAGTGAGTCTACTCAGAATTGTTTGGTATTGGGGGGATGACCTCATGAAGGACAGATGAATAAAACAATGCAAATTTATTAATATGTTAAACAGCAAGACTGATAGGAAGACAGGATGATTATCAGTGCATTTTCTCGTTTAGGAGAATTTTCATGGAAATCCAAATTATATTCAAAAGGCAGCTTTGATAGCAAAAAATCAGCCTGAGGGAGGTAACTGTTTGATCTCAGTGCTAGCTTGCTGTATCCATGTCCACTCTCATAGTATAGTAGATTTACAAAGGAGATGGGGGGAGAGGAAGAGGGTGAGATGGGGGGAGAGGAAGAGGGCGAGATGGGGGGAGACAGAGCGAGAGAGAGAGAGAGACGGAGAGAGAGAATATCATGTCCTCACGTCCAGGTGTGGTCAGAAGCTCCTCTTCCCCGGAGAAGCTGGAATTACATGTACAGATTCTTCCCCTTCCCTAGAATCCATGAGAACTGCATCAAATATGCCTCTCTGAACGTTACTTTGCTTACACTTGGAAATTATCACATCTTACAAATCAGCTTTTATTATAGGTTGTTTCTATGGCATTTTATGTTTAAAGTTTTTAATTGTATATATTTTAATGTTATGTGAGGAATGGATTGGGTTAAAATGGACTGGTTCATGGAGACCAATCAAGAGGCTACTCTAGTGGTCCAGGCAAGGGAAATGATGATTAAGATTAAGCTGTTGGCTGTGCAGATGGAGAGAAGTAGATGGACTTGAGAGTTTGGAAGTAGGGCAGTCAGGACTGGATGAAGGTGGGGGAAAGGGAGGAATCGAGGGTGATGCCTGGTTTTAGGATGGAGCAGTTTGGTGGTGCTATTTGCCATACGAGGTAAATATCTTTATCTTTGTCTTTTGCTCTATGGAAAAAGAACAGGGGCTCAGAAGTGTTATTTAATTAGAATGACTTGGGCACAGTTCTGGCACCACTAAGCCCTTAGTAAATGTCAGGTTTTATTTTCATTGCCTAGTCACACAGCTAGTCTGACTTCAAAGTCTATACTCTAAGCCAGTGTTGCTCAAACTTTAATGTACTTACAAATCACCTGGAAATCTTCTTAAAATGCAGATTCTGATTCAGCAGGTCTAGAGCGGGGCTTTAGATTCTTTATTTATCATAAGGTTCCAGGTGATGCTGATACTGCTGGTTCACAAACCATTCTTTGAGTAACAGGGAACTGGAAGACTTACATGAACATGGATTATCATAAACACTTTAATAATAGTAATGATGCCACTTTGGCAGCAATAAGAGCTGAACAGTATGTTTCACTCCTTTAGAGTGTGGGTAAGGTATGACCAATAGCTACCTGAGTTTGTCTTTGGGGCTTCAATTCTAAATTGTCAGTGTAAGCATTTGGGGTGGTTCTTGGAACGGAAGAGGTAGGGTATGACGCTTTGACAAGGTAAGAGATCGGGACACCCAAAACACGTACTGAGTAATTTGTTTTAATGTTGTGTATCCAAAGCCATGGCTTTTAACCTTTTTTGGTGAAATTCAGACAGGAATTAATCTGAATTTTCTAGGAAGAAACATCAGAATAGTTCTCTTTGGAGCAAGGTATAGCAGAACTTTTCTGAGCATTCCAACTGAGACCTAGGGCAGTCTTGCATAGAATGCCCTTGAAATGTAAGTGACTGAACCACATTTGACATTCTTTAATGCATAAAGACTCACCCTTCTTTAAGAAGCTATCTCCAGTAGTTGACAGAACATAAAGAGCTAAAGAAGCTATCGCAGGCTGTCAGAAAATATTCAACTACATTAGTACAGGATCGGTTCGCTAGCTGAACAATTTAACCCAGGATGCTGTTGACAGATTTCTTAAGCAGCTCCATCAAACCGCATGCAACCTGACAGCATTTTTAAGTACTAAGCCCACATTTTTGTCAAAGAAAAACATTTTAAGTTGATTTCTCTGGGGGGTGTCAAGGTGTAAAATAGCTTTCATGGGCTGTCAGAGGAATCATGGTGAGTTAGAATCACAAGTGATTTTGATCACTAAACTTTAGGGCTGAAAAAAATTTAGAATCCATAGAAGTCACAGAATCTCAGAGCTGGTAGGAACTGAGCATAACCTTTCATGATGCAGTTGAGAAAGGCGAGACTCAAAGAGGTGAAAGGATTTGCAGTGTCATACAACTAGCGAGTGACCATCCTTAATATAGTTTCTTGACACTACTGATTGAGCAAAATAATCATATTGTTAAACTCTGAGAGAATTTTGCAGGGCCCACATCTCCCATGGAAAGATTTATTAAAGCATTTGGGGAACTGGGAAAAAGATGGGACCTCCACATCCAGATGGAAGGCTTTGACCGTCTTCTGTCCTTGATAAATAAAACAAAGTTTAGAAACAGTCCATGTTTCACAGATAGGAGACTCCTAACATTATCTCCTCCTTCACAGGAGAATTTAAATCAGACAAAGAAATTTCTTCTCTCTTCTGGAGGTTAACACAACCTCAGAGATGCTCATGGGAAAGAAGGGAAGATGGCCCTTGCTTGATAAGGGCTCCTGTCTGAGAGTTCTTTAGGGATGACAAATACGTGTTCCATACATTAATTACATAGCAGAATTGTTTAGTTTCTATGCCTTTGATTTTCTCTGGTTGTAGTTCTATTTTTCCTGCCTTAGTTGTCTAGCAAAATTCCTGTAGAAAAATATCGAGCGCTCTTTTACATGGCCTAAAGGAAGAAGGGTATTGGTTCATACCTAGGTTACAACAAACAGCCAGGACCCTCACTTTCAGGATTAAAGTATAGCACCCAGCATGGCACGCAAGGCCATTAATGATCTGGCTCCTGCCCTGCTGACACCCACCTACTGTTTAGCGATGGGGAACCACATTTCTTTTCAATGTGCATCTTCCTTTTCCCTAACTTCGTGTCTTTGCACTTGCTATTCAATCTGCCTGGAATATCCAAACCCCCTCCTCCCTTCTACCCTGTGAACATTTGCTCATCCAATGAGACCAGGTCAATGTCCCCTCTGTCAAGACCTCTGCAGGGTCCCTGGGCAGCGGCAGTGGCTCTGTCTTCATGCTGGTTATAGCACTCTGCTCTTACCTTAACCATTGGGTCTTTTTTTTATTTATTTATTTTTTAATTTTTTGTTTATTGCAGACCATTGGGTCTTATAATTACTCATTTACATGTGTGTCTCTCTGCAGTGATAGGCAAGCCTGGTCTGCTTATTTGAGTCTCCTTGGGGAGCCCCAGAAAAACTACCACTGTCCTGGCCTCACCCCCAGAAATTCTGATTCAAAAGGTCTAGGGTGGGGCAAGGGCACTGGTATTTATGCTGAAGCTCCCCCAGGAGATTTGAATGTACAGCCAGTGTTTGAGAAATACTGTGATTAGAATGTCAGCTCTTTGCAGAGACTATGCTTATTTGTCTTTTTCATTATCCCTGCCTACTACATGCCCAGCACAGTGCCTGGCAATGGGACTTTTGCAAGCCCGGAAAGTGAAGCCAGTCAAAGTAGGCTCCTGTCAATACATGGTTGCTCACTTTGTTGAATGATCCACATTCTCAAAACGGATTTAAGTCCAGTGGGGGAAGACAAGTACACAAGCAACACAAAGAGGAAAATGTGGCCAGCTTTCATGTTTTTAGTTGATTTGATTGACATTCAAATATGCTATTTAAAAAAATAAACCTAAAAGGAAGCTGCCTAGAGAATCATTTGCTTGCTGTTAAGGAGGGCAGAAGTGGGAGAGGTGGGGTTGAGGTCTGTAGTTGGGGGTGGTGTCCTGGTAGGTAACAAAGTGCTTTGGCAAGGGCAGTTCAGAACAGCCTAAACAAGAATGAATGCCAGAGCCACACTGACTGGGTCCAGCTCTCAGCTCTGTCACTTACTAGTTCTGTGATCTTGGTCAAGTTACTTCACTGACCTCACTTTTTTAAAAAGTCTGTCCTCACTTTTTCCCTCTGCAAAATGAGATGCTGATGTTAATACTGCTAACTGCTTCCTAGGATTATCATGATAACCCAATAAGTTTCGTAGGCTTCCTAGGATTTTCCTGGCTTCCTAAGATTATCATGATAATCCAATACATAAGGCACCTAGAACAATGTCCAGTGCACAGTAAGCTGCCAATGTATGTTAGCTGTTATTATTATTATTATGGGATGAGGAAGCTTTGCTGGAGCAGAAAGCTGATGAAGTGAAGCCAGTCACCTAGCACAGAAGTAGATAAATGCAGTCTTATTGTTGTCTGTTCTCTTTGTTTGTCCAGCATCCTTGATCTAATGTGTTAGAAGGAGCTGCTTCCTTTTATCTTTAAAGTATAATGAAAAAGTGTTTGGGAGATGCCTTGGGGCACCTTGTCCATTCAACTAGAGAATGACCGATGATGGCACTCAGCTTTTCAAGGGAAGCCTCAAGTACATCATTTAAGCACAATTGGCTTGGGGCCTTTGGCCCAGAATACCATCACTTCCCTACAGTCCTACTGGGGACAATTTCTGGTTTAATGATTTATATATATATATACACATATATTTTTTCTCTATCAATTGTTTTTCTTAGGCAACACTGAGAGCATAGCACATATTTCTGTTAAATTCCTTTCCTTTGGAAATGATATTGATTCACAAAAAATATATTTTATGACATCTTTCCTGGACTTCTTTCATGACTTTATAGGAGAATTAACACTTTGGCCACCACCTATTCTATCTAGTGTAGGATATAGCCATCAACTACATGCCAGACAGAAATCATGAACCCTCTGGGTTCAATCTCAACACAAAAATCAAATTTCCAATTGACAATCCCAATTTAATTCATTAGGAAAACAAAAATGTATTTAATATATTGGCCTAGGAGTCCCTCAGAATGTGACTGTATTTGGAGACAGGGCCTTTAAGAGGTGATTAAGTTAAAATGAGGCTGTTAGAGTGGGCTCTAATCCAATCTGACTGGTGTCCTTAAAAGAAGAGATTAGGACACACTGAGAGACATCAGGGGTGCACACTCACTGGGGGATGACAATGCAAGGCGGGAGGCCTCAGAAGAAACCAACTCTGCCAGTACCTTGACCTGGGATTTCCAGCCTCCGGAAGTATGAGGAAAATAATTTTCTGTTGTTTGAGGCACCTAGTCTGTGGAATTTTGGTTATGATAGCCCTAGCAAACTAATAAAGTCCCCTTCCCCCAATTCTGATCCCAAGGTACAGCACTATTCTGGTCTGCTCTTTCTGGATGATTGTGGCTGGCAACAGGCATGATGGTGACAACTCTTTTGTCGGCATCTGGGTGACCCAGCCTCAGGTGTGCAAAGCATCATTTACACGAACAGGTCACATCCCACAGGTCACACTCAGAGCAGTCCCAGCCTCTGAGCGGGGCTGAGTTCTCATGTAATGTTGCTCCCTCTTCTAACCCAGCCTCCTTGTCCCATCCTGCAGAGCAGGGCAGGGTCTTCGCCATGACTATTAAATCAGAATTGAGAGCTTATTTCTCATTGGTTCACTTTCTGTAAAATCCACTTGAGAGATGTAGGGCTGTAATTACTGTTGCTTAACTGCTTTATCTTGCTTAAGAAGACAAATTTTAGCAATGCTGGGGAGTAAATCATTTTCGTGGCCACACTGTGCTGACTAATATGACATAATCTCAAATTAATTTATTCAAAAGAGTACATTCCCAACCCACGCATATTCAGCATGTTGGCAGTTTTCCTTTATCCAGTGTGAGATAATCAAAGCATCCATTTTGACTTTTCCATAATTCCCAAAGCTAAATATGTAACATATTCTTGAGAAGATTCCCCATATATTAGCTGATGCTTGTTTTCCTTTCCTCAACTTCCATGGAGAAATAAATTACAATAATAGCAATTATTCTAATAACAACACAGAATGATAAATAAGTTCTGAGCATTTCCATGGGTGGGGCATTGTGCTATGACTTAATCTTATATTACCTCATTCATTAATTTTAAAAATAATTTTATGATTTAGTTGCTATTAATATCTCCATTTTGCAGATGAGGAAATGGAAATACAGAGAGGTTACCAAAACTGTCTTACTATAGAACTTTATGGAATAAAATACCATCTTTATCTAGCACTTTATCTCTTGTCCATGTTACCGTCAGTTTTGAATATATTTTATTTTTAATAATAAAAAATGCTTTAAAAATCTGTACATATCTGGGGAACAGTGTGGTGCAATGAGGGAAAAAACAGTCTTTAGAACCAGATAAGATGAGCTTAAAATGTTAGCTCTGCTCTTGACTAACTCTATGACCTTGGAAAAATTACTGAACTTAGCTAAGCATCAGTTGATTCAACTGTCGTTGGGGCTCATATTACACCCCTCACAGGACGCAAGTCTTTGTGTAGACATATATTTTCACTTCTCTTGGGTAGACACTTAGGAGTAGAATTGCTGGGGTGTATGGTAAATTTAAGTTTAACTTTTTAAGATACTACCAAACTATTTTCTAAAATGGCAGCATCATTTTACACTCCTATCAGCAATGTATGTGAGTTCTTGTTTCTTCACACTTGTTATTATCTGTTGTATTGATTACAGCTGTTCTAGCCATTGTAGTGGGTGTTAAGTAGTATTTCATTGTGATTTGAATTTGCACTTCCCTAATGACTAATGATGTTGATCATCTTTTCATGTGTTCAATATCCATTTGTATACTTTCTTTGGTAAGATGTTTATTTAAATCCTTTGCTCATGTTTTAATTGGGTTGTTTGTCTTATTATTAAGTTGTAAGAGTTCTTTGTAGATTCTGGATAAAAGTCTGCTGGAATTCTTTTACATTAATTCTGAATTTTCCAATATCAAGTGCGACACACTATACACGATACCTAATAAAATATTTGACAAGAATGATTCTGTTGATGCTATTCAATTCAATTTTGCTCAACAGATTTTTATTGAGTGATGACTATGTGCCAGACATATTCTAGGCATTGGAAATTCAGTAGAAAACATAACAAAATCTCTGCCCTCAGAGAAGTGAGGAGTAATGGTTAATTGTTGCATGGCTATTGGGTGGAAAAAACTGGAATTTGGACCAGGCAGTCTTCTCTGAGGCTCAGGCTCTCAGCCCCACTCTAATCAGCCCAGGCACAAGTCCAGTAAAATATGCTGAACTTCTGTTTAAGAATCCGATTCTCAGCGTGACAAATATTTTTGATCACCATTTGGTAATATGGAAATCCCAAATTCCAGAAGTTACCTATTTAAAAGTGAAAACTGGCATGGAGTGAAACTTGATTTATTTAGTTTAATCCTATAGAATAGATTATCTCTATACATGCCATATATATTGAAGGGCAGCAGAATGTGCCACCCCAAAATATGCCACTTGGGCATGTAGACCTGACGGCAATCAAGACCCAGCAGACTCAGGAAAAGCTTTTCACCTCCCTCTTCACTGCCTAAAAGAATTTAGAAAGGAGGCCTATACAGGGAAGAGAGCTGTTACCAGAGATCACTTTTTATATGGGAGAGGCTTTCTGCATGGCAGAGCAAACTTTGTTTACCATACATTTCTTCTTCTCACCTTCCTGTGAAATTCCTTTCTCCCCTTAGAAGCCTCAGAACCCTGCCCCTTTCCTTAGCTCAGGATGGTGTATCAGCCTCAATTGTCTGGCTGTCTTTGGAGTTTCAGATCTTTCTGGGGTTCCCGTATGTACATACATGTGTATGCAATTAAAATTGTTTGTTTTTCTCCTGTTATTCTTTCTTCTTATTACTGGGGGAGTGGGGGGGGGGGAAGAGGTCCTCAGCCAAGAACCTAGAAGGGTGGGCGGAAATTATTTCTCCTCCCCTACAATATGCTACCCTATGTTTTCCTCTGAAGGCTTAACCTCCACCAGAAACTTACTAGCTGGCTCATAGTTCAGCTCTCTTTCTCTGACACAACACTCTCCTTTTCTCTTTTTCCATATTGTTGGTCTACGAAACTCCTACTCAGAAGTTCTGAGGACCAATCCCACCAGATTTATAGGTAGGGAATTTTATTCCATATCTTTAGGAAGCAGGCTACTGAAAGCTCAGTGAAGTCAGTTCTTTGCCTTGATTTCAAGAGAGTTTTCTCTTGGGATGGCAGAGAGGTTGGGAAACGTTTGATTACTTCTCCCCAGCCTGCCCTTCTATTAGCAGCATCTTCAGCAGCCATCTCCGGTGATGGTGGTTCCCTGTATCTCTGGTCACAGCAGCTTCCAGGGACATCTCCTCCTGGTGGCAGCAGCTTTCCCAATGGCAGCTCCCAACTGCTTCTGTTGGCCGCTCTCTGGAGTTCTACCCTCCCAGACCATTTCTGGCAACTTTAAGTATCTCCACAGAAAGTTCCCTGTTGAACCTTCTGCTCTTTCAAAATGTGCTTTACATAAAGCTGTTTTTAGGATGAGAGCTGGCTGTCACATCCCAGGTGGCCACAACTGGAGCTGCTCCCTCTGGCTGCACTGTGACCTTTCTGCTTTTTTCCTGCTCAAGCCCTCCTGGGAGGGAATAGACCGGGCAGGGAGGCAGCATCCTCATGGAAAGGAGGATACAGAATTTGGCATCAGGCAGACCTGTTATCCAAGGCAGGCTCTGCTTTTTTCTAATTGCATGATCTTGGGCAAGTGACTTAATCTTTGTAGTCCTCAGTTTCCTCATTTATAAAATGGGGAAATAAGTTTTCCTATCTCATTGGGTTATTTTGCGGATTAAATGAAAAGCACTTTGTGTTTGGCACATTATAAGAACTCAGTAAATACTAGCTACTATGATACTATTTGAAGCTGAATAAATATTGCTTGAATAACTAAACTATGGAAGGGACTTGCAAACAGCACTAAATTCTTCACATTGGGTTCAAGGACATCCTAGAAAACTGGCAAAAGAAACAGCTGCTTGTTCTTTCCAGAACACTGCCGTCTCTTGACTCCCACCTTTCCCTTTGGGTAGCTGGAGTGCTCTTCCTCCCTCCTTCACGGAGGAATGACTCAGCTTTCAGATCCAGCTCAAATGTCATATCATGTGTGACATATGCCCACAGGTTTCCCCCATGCGTATACGTCTAAATTCTTCCTCCTACAATTGCATTAGAGCAATCGTTTGTCTGTGTTCTTTGCCAGACTTTGAAAGCTTGAGAGACAGGATTTTGCCTTACTTATCTAAACATTTCATTTTAACACGTACTCGATATAGAAAGCTATTTATGAGATATTCTACATTCTTCTTTTGTGTGTGTATTATGTCTTCAAAATCCTGTATGTATTTCATGTTTATAGCACATCTCAATTTAGATTAGACACATTTCAAGTGCTTCATAGCTCCATATAGCTAATAGGTACTGGATTGGACAGCACAGTTCTAAACGCTTCATCTTCTATATTCTCATGGCACTTTATGCATGTCTCAACTATAGCACTTAAAACAGATTATATTACAAATTATCTGTTCATGGGTCTGTTTCCTATGAGCATTTCTAGGGTGAGGATTTTATCTTACTTGTCTTTGTATCCCCATTCCCTAATGTAGTACTTACCATATAGTAAGTTTTCAATAGATAATCATCAAATGGAATATTATAGCTATCACTTATTGAGCAACTACTAAGTGCCTGGGTCTTTATACCTCATATTCCATTTAATCATTACAAAGCCTTGATTGGTCAGTAGTCATCCCCAGTTTGCAGATAATACAATGGAGACTCAGAAAATTTAAATAACTTCTTGGAAGTTATGAAGTAATAAGTAGCAGAGCTTGGATTGAACACTTCTGGGTCTAAAATTGGAACACGACTCTCATCAATGCATGTGGGTTCTAGCCTAGCTTCATTTCCAATTGGATGATCTCCAGCATAACATCGAACCCCTTGAGCCTCAGGTTCCTATTTGTAAAATGAAAGCATTGAAATAACTAACATCTAGGGTCTCTCTTAGTTTAGGACGCTGCAATTATAACTCCTTACATATAATTGAGTCAGTTTTCCCCCACATCTAAGTTGTTTTCCAGAGAATAAAATATCTCCTAAATTAGGCATACCTATGTCACTTGGCTATTTTCAAAGAGTGACTATATATTCATCTGATTTTATCATAAGAAATATGAATAAAAATTAAATTTTAATAAATGGAATTCTTTTTCTTTTCTATCCTGCATGAAAAAGTAAAGGTTTTTACTGGCATTCTTACTTGATCCTAATGCTTTAAGACAGATTTCCCCATTTAATTAATTTGAAGAACTTTAATGAACTTTGTGAGGCTATGCGTAATTTTAACAAGGAAAGCATTAATTTTTCCCTGAATATTCTCTCCCTAATTCTCACAATCTTCCCTTCAGTGGCTAACATTTATAGACAAAGCTCAGGGGTGCAAAAAGATGCATTTACATTGAAATAAAATCAAGTGGGAATATTTTCCATATTAATTTCCTCATTGGACCAGGACATACCAAAGTCCCTTCTAGTTTTAACTTCACAGAAGATTTTCCCACAAATTGTGTAATAATGGCTTTACATTTTCAAGGTTTTCTGAAAGTGGAACTCATAAGCAGTTAATGATGGGGAATGTAATTTACTCTATAGTTCTAGAGCGGGTGTTGGCAAACTTAGCCTGTGGGCAAAATCCAACCTGCTTGCAGTGTTTGTAAATGAAGTTTTATTGGCACACGGCCATGCTCAATTGTTTATGTATTGTCTATGGCTGTTTTCGGGCTATATATGGCTGGTAAAGCTGAAAATATTTATTATCTGGTCCCTTACAGATAAAGTTTGTTGACTTCTGTCTAGAGCACATTGCTTTGGTCTGCTAAATATCTATGGGAACAGCCTCCACTGTGAGGCACATCAAGATTCTGAAGTGATGTTTTTCTTGGAGGGAGTTCACAAAAGACGCAGCTGGAATACAAGTCTGGCAAAAGTTTGGGAAGAAGAAAGAGGAAGTCATCTCTGGACTTACATTGCTGGATGATAAATTTACTTCATACTAGTTGAGATGCAGATGGGAAACAATGTGCTGCAGTTGTTAGGAGGGGTTCAATTCTAGAATTTTTTACTTATCATTTCTGTGGCCTTACTAGGTAAAGAAAATAATTTTTATCTGCCTCCTTTTCTTTAATTATAATATATGACTGATGATAGTATATACCTCCTGGGGCTGTATGACTCTTAAACAAATTAATACATATAAAGGAATTAGAACAGAGCCTGGCACTCAAAGAACATTAGTTGTTATTAGGTAGTTATTTCAAAGGAAGCAAAGCATACCAGGAAAATATTTTTCCCTTGAAGTTACTCTAGATTTCAATTTAGAGTATGGACTAAAGCAGTCTCCACTAAGACTACATTTATTTTCTTTG
The DNA here is from genome assembly GCF_057802395.1 of Ceratotherium simum simum. Classification (NCBI taxonomy): domain Eukaryota; kingdom Metazoa; phylum Chordata; class Mammalia; order Perissodactyla; family Rhinocerotidae; genus Ceratotherium; species Ceratotherium simum. Next base: position 118,510,068 of record NC_141940.1, on the reverse strand, counting down.
TCATGTAGAATCCTATGGTGACATCACACAAGAAAAAATTTATGAGAGAAAATTAATTATGTTTGGCAGGGACCCTATTTGTTTATTATTAAAATATGTTCTGATGATGCTTTAGCTGCCATAGCCAGAGGGAAGTAATGTACAAACCCAAGCAAATCAGCAAATTTGAACATTATTTTCTGAACACAATATATTAGGGAGCGTATGTTGTTTGACAGATACCAAGTCTTTGGGACTCCAGGAGAGGCATCCGTCATCCTGCAGAACAAAATGAAACTATAAAATGGGGGAAAACATCACTATTTACTCTAAGTGTCACCAGTGCCAGCTATCATTTTGGCTTAAAGGAAATAGTAGCTATTATTAGTAGTACCCCACCCACATCCCTTCAGCACTGATGTATGTGTATGGCAGCTTGACTTTCAACCGCCAGCATCTGTGAGCTTTGAAAGATCTCTCTGACCACTGAATCCCTTCCGTCTACTCACATACAGTAGGCCATGCTAGAGACATGCTAGGGAATTAACACCCTCTGGATGCAGTCCTCAACCAATATCTAATGGGAATTGGTAGACAGATAACCCAGCTTTCTTGCCCTTCAGATGCGATATTTCTGAGGTGTGTGGAAGCCATTTTACACTGGCTCCCAGAGCTCCCCAGTGGGATTAAGCTCCAGTTTTCCAAAGTAGTGACTTGCTTCACCATAATCCCTTTCTTGGCTTTCTTCCTTGTCCCATCTCACTTCCCTCTCCCCTGCAAACGTTCCTTGAGACTACCTCTGAAATATACTTCTTGTACTTGAGTCCTTATCTCAGAGTTGGCTTCTGGAGAAACCAATGTGAAGACAAGGTGAGAGCCTGTTGTACAGTTTTTAACCGTATCTTATTGGTGCATTTCTCTTTATTATTTATTGGAGAACTCATAAGCACATAATTGAATAGGTTAACTATGTAATAACCATTTTTACCATAAAAACAATTGGTTTCCATACAACAATCAACTGGATCAATTTTCACACACAAGATAAGTAGAAGTGAAGGCACAAGTATGGTGGATATAGTTTAGGTTCACTTAGAAAAAGACTTTGAAAGGTCTTAAACCTTTTCCTAAGTTCAGAAAGTGATCATAAACCTGTTGAGGTATGCACAGAAATATATTTGCTTTGGTATCCAAACCTATTTCCTTTCTATAAAATTTATCCAAACTTTCTATGTTTCAGCTTGTTTTCATTTTTGGAAACAAAATAAAAACAAACAGGTATTTATAGCTATAGAAAGGATTTGGAGCAGGGATTCTTAATTCTCAGTCTGTTGATAGCAATGATTCACAGCTGGGCTTCAGGGGATCAGTGAAATCTCTGGAATTGCCTGCAAAATGGGACCATGTACATTTTTTCTGAAGAAAGTTTTCTGACCTTACGTTAGATTCTCAAAGGTGTCTATGACCCAAAATACATGGGAGAGGGCAACCACACTAAAGATACCAGAATTGATTAGCAAGGGCCTTTAGATGCATCCTCAAGGAAATCTTTGACAATATTAAAGCATAAAAAATTAAAGACTCTGGTTCTGATCAAGGCAGATTATGGCTATCAGACTTACCTTTATATCATAAACAACTATGAAACTGGACAAAATATATGAAGCAACTGGTTTAAGGCAGTAGACAAAACAGGATTTTGATCTTTGAGAGAAGGAGATACATGAGGTAAGCTCCATATTTGCTTTGCTTTCTGCTTGAGTGAACTTTCCAAACTACAGCACGTGGAATAACCCAAACAGAGAATAGCAGTCTTGCTGGGCTCAGGAAACAGAGATCAGATTTCTGGATTGCTAAATTGGCTGGAATTTACTGGAGACAAGGACTTGAGCAGAACAGGAGTTTCAGAAATCTGCATAGGTGACCCTTTGAGTCTTTGGTCAAATACAAGCTGTACAAGTATAGGGCAAGACTCTGCAAGGTCTAGCAGAGAACAGCTGCTGGGAATGTGGGAGATGAAAGAGACAGAGGAGGTCCAATTGGCCAAAATGAAGAGATGTTGCTCAATACCCCAGTCACTCAGTTGAGACCCTAGAAAGACCATGCCTGGGGATAGGGTGCTCTAGTCCTAGGGGAAGGGCTACTATAGATCCACCCTAAGGAGGTCTAAAACCAAGTTTCAACAGGTTCAAGCTGACCCACCAGAAATCATCTACCAGCCAAAATAAAATATAACACTCTTTATAGGAAGACAACAAAATCCAGACTTTAAAAAACACAGCATTCATGATGACAAGTATACATTTAAAAAAGTTACAATGTGTGTGAATAAACAGAGAAATGTGAAACATAACCAGGAGAAAAATTCAGAGATCATAAAGATACTGAAATTAGTGGGCAAGGATTATAAAATAGCTATTACAAATAAGAATATTAAGGAAAAAATGGTCACAAGGAGAGAACATGTGAAGAATCTCAGCAGAAAAAGATCAAACTATAAGAAAGAACTAAATAGGAACTGCAGAGTTAAAATGTACAAATACGAAATGAAAAATTTACTAGATGGCTTTAATAGCAGATTGGACACAGCAGGAAAAAAAATCAATGCTCTTGAAAACATGTCAATAGAAACTATCCAAACTGAAGCACCAAGAGAAAAACAAGACCGAAAGGTAAAATACCTGTTGCACAATACCAGCAGGTATAACTATATGTATTTTTAATTTAAAAAAGGGAAGAGAAAGTGATTGGGGAAGGATAAAGATTTGAAGAAATAATTGCCCCCCAAATTTCAAACTTGTTGAAAAATATCAACTCACAAATCCGAAGAGCTCAAAAAACCTCAAGCAAGATAACTACAAAGAAAATCACATTCAGGCAAATTTTAATCAAATTTCTGAGAACCAAAGACAAGGAACAAATTTAAAAATCAGCAAGAGATAAAACGCATTGCACACATGGGGACAATAATAAAAGTAATGACTGATATCTTACAGAAACAGTGCAAGCCAGAGACAATGGAATGACTTTATAAAGTATCAAAAAACAAAACTTTTAACTTAGAATTCAATATGCAGAGACACTTTACATCAGAAAAGAAAGAAAAATAACGAAATTTTCAGATAAACAACAGCTAAGAGAATTCATGATATCAGACTTGCACTATAAAAATTCTTTTTTTTTCACTCCCACTGTTTTTATTTTTTTATCTTGATCTCTATTTTATTTTATTTTTATTTTAATTTTTGTTTATTGCAGTAACATTGGTTTATAACATTGTATAAATTTCAGGTGTACATCATTATACTTCTATTTCTGCATAGATTACATCATGTTCACCATCCAAATACTAATTACAACCCATCACCACACACATGTACCAAATTATCCCTTTCGCCCTCCTCCCCCCCCCCTTCCCCTCTGGTAACCACCAATCCAATCTCTGTCTCTATGTGTTTGTTTATTGTTGTTATTATCTACTACTTAATGAAGGAAATCATACAGTATTTGACCTTCTCCCTCTGAATTATTTCACTTTGCATAATACCCTCAATGTCCATCCATGTTGTCACAAATGGCTGGATTTCATCGTTTCTTATGGCTGAGTAGTATTCCATTGTGTATATATACCACAGCTTGTTTATTCATTTGTCCCTTGATGGGCACTTAGGTTGCTTCCAAGTCTTGGCTGTTGTAAATAACGCTGCAATGAACACAGGGGTGCTTGTATCTTTACGCATTGGTGTTTTCAAGTTCTTTGGATAAATACCCAGCAAAGGAATAGCTGGATCATATGGTAGTTCTATCCTTGATTTTTTGAGGAATCTCCATACTGTTTTCCATAGCAACTGCACCAGTTTGCACTCCCACCAGCAGTGTATGAGAGTTCCCTTCACTCCACATCCTCTCCAACACATGTTGTTTCCTGTCTTGTTAATTATAGCCATTCTGACGGGCATGAGGTGATATCTCATTGTAGTTTTGATTTGCATTTCCCTGATAGTTAGTGATTTTGAACATCTTTTCATGTGTCTGTTGGCCATCTGTATATCTTCTTTGGAGAAATGTCTGTTCAGGTCTTTTGCCCATTTTTTAATTGGGTTGGTAGTTTTTTTGTTGTTGAGATGCATGAGTTCTTTATATATTTTGGAGATTAAGCCCTTATCAGATGTATGGTTTGCAAATATCTTCTCCCAATTGTTAGGTTGTCTTTTCGTTTTGTTGATGGTTTCCTTTGCTGTGCAGAAGCTTTTTAGTTTGATGTAGTCCCATTTGTTTATTTTTTCTATTGTTTCTCTTGCCCGGTCAGATGTGGTGTTTGAAAACACGTTGCTAAGACCGATGTCGAAGAGCGTACTGCCTATGTTTTCTTCTAGAAGTTTCAGAGTTTCAGGTCTTACATTCAAGTTTTTAATCCATTTGGAGTTAATTTTTGTGTACGGTGTAAGGTAAGGGTCTATTTTCATTTTTTTGCATGTGGCTATCCAGTTTTCCCAACACCATTCGTTGAAGAGACTTTCTTTTCTCCATTGTATGTTCTTGGCTCCTTTGTCGAAGATTAGCTGTCCATAGATGTGTGGGTTTATTTCTGGGCTTTTGATTCTATTCCATTGATCTGTGTGTCTGTTTTTGTGCCAGTACCATGATGTTTTGGTTACTATAGCTTTGTAGTATATTTTGAAATCAGGGAGTGTGATACCTCCAGCTTTGTTCTTTTTTCTCAGGATTCCTTTAGCTATTCGGGTCTTTTGTTGTTCCATATAAATTTTAGGATTCTTTGTTCTATTTCTGTGAAAAATGTTGTTGGAACTTTGATAGGGATTGCACTGAATCTATAGATTGCTTTAGGAAGTATGGACATCTTAACTATGTTAATTCTTCCAATCCAAGAGCACGGAATATCTTTCCATTTCTTTGTGTCTTCTTTAATTTCTTTCAGCAATGTTTTATAGTTTTCTGTGTACAGCTCTTTCACCTCTTTGGTTAAGTTTATTCCTAGGTATTTTATTCTTTCTGTTGCAATTGTAAATGGGATGGTATTCTTAATTTCTCTTTCTGCTACTTCCTTGTTAGTGTATAGAAATGCAACTGAGTTTTGTATGTTGATTTTGTATCCTGCAACTTTACCATATTCATTTATTACTTCTAAAAGTTTTCTGGTGGATTCTTTAGGCTTTTCTATATATAAAATCATGTCATCTGCAAATAGTGACAGTTTCACTTCTTCCTTTCCAATTTGGATCCCTTTTATTTCTTTTTCTTGCCTGATTGCTCTGGCTAGGACTTCCAGTACTATGTTAAATAGGAGTGGTGACAGTGGGCATCCTTGTCTGGTTCCTGTTCTTAGAGGGATAGCGCTCAGTTTTTCACCACTGAGGATGATATTAGCTGTGGGTTTCTCATATATGGCCTTTATTATGTTGACGTACTTTCCTTCTATACCCATTTTATTCAGAGTTTTTATCATAAATGGATGCTGTATCTTGTCCAATGCTTTCTCTGCATCTATTGAGATGATCAAGTGATTTTTATTCTTCATTTTATTAATGTGGTGTATTACGTTGATTGATTTGCGAATGTTGAACCATCCCTGCATACCTGGAATAAATCCCACTTGATCATGGTGTATAATCTTTTTAACGTATTGTTGTATGCGATTTGCTAGCATTTTGTTGAGGATTTTTGCATTGATGTTCATCAGTGATATTGGCCTGTAATTTTCTTTTTTTGTGTTGTCCTTGTCTGGTTTTGGTGTCAGGGTAATGTCGGCTTCATAGAATGAGTTAGGGAGCTTCCCCCCCTCCTCAATTTTTTGGAAGAGTTTGAGAAGGATAGGTATTAAGTCTTCTTTGAATGTTTGGTAGAATTCACCATGGAAGCCGTCTGGTCCTGGACTTTTATTTTTGGGGAGGTTTTTGATTACTGTTTTGATCTCCTTACTGGTGATGGGCCTATTCAAATTCTCTACTTCTTCTTGATCCAGTTTTGGAAGGTTGTATGATTCTAAGAATTTATCCATTTCTTCCAGATTGTCGAATTTGTTGGCATATAGCTTTTGGTAGTATTCTCTTATAATCTTTTGTATTTCTGAGGTGTCTGTTGTAATTTCTCCTCTTTCATTTCTGATTTTACTTATTTGAGCCTTCTCTCTTTTTTTCTTGGTGAGTCTAGCTAAAGGTTTTTCAATTTTGTTTATCTTTTCAAAGAACCAGCTCTTGGTTTTATTAATTTTTTCTATTGTTTTTTTGGTCTCTATTTCATTTATTTCTGCTCTGATTTTTATTATTTCCCTTCTTGTACTGATTTTGGGCTTTGTTTGTTCTTCTTTTTCCAGTTCCTTTAGGTGCATTGTTAGATTGTTTATTTGAGATTTTTCTTGTTTGTTGAGATAGGCCTGTATCGCTATAAACTTCCCTCTTAGAACCGCTTTTGCTGTATCCCATAAATTCTGGCATGTCGTATTTTCATTTTCATTTGTCTCCAGGTATTTTTTGATTTCTTCTTTGATTTCTTCGTTAACCCAGTCGTTGTTCAGTAGCATTTTGTTTAATCTCCATGTATTTGTGGTTTTTCTGATTTTCTTCCTATAGTTGATTTCTAGTTTCATACTGTTGTGGTCAGAAAAGATGCTTGGTATTATTTCATTCTTCTTAAATTTATGGAGACTTGTTTTGTGGCCTAATATGTGATCAATCCTGGAGAATGTTCCATGTGCATTTGAAAAGAACGTGTATTCTTCGGTTTTTGGATGGAATGCTCTGTATATATCTACTAGGTCCATCTTTTCCAGTGTTCATTTAAGGCCAATGTTTGCTTATTGACCTTCTGTTTGGACGATCTATCTGTTGGTGTAAGTAGAGTGTTAAAGTCCCCTACTATTATTGTGGTACTGTCTATTTCTCTTTTTATGTCTGTTAATAATTGCTTTATATATTTAGGTGTACCTACATTTGGTGCGTAGATATTTACAAGTGATATATCCTCTTGTTGGATTGTTCCCTTGATCATTATGTAATGCCCTTCTTTGTCTCTTTTTACAGTTTTTGTTTTAAAGTCTATTTAGTCTGATATGAGTATTACTACCCCAGCTTTCTTTTCATTGCCATTTGCGTGGAATATCTTTTTCCATCCCTTCACTTTCAGTTTGTGAGTGTCTTTAGGTCTGAAGTGTGTCTCTTGTATGCAGGACATATATGGGTCTTGTTTTTGTATCCAATCAGCCACCCTATGCCTTTTAATTGGAGCATTTAGTCCATTGACGTTTAAAGTAGCTATTGATAAGTATGTACTTACTGCCATTTTTTAACTTTTTTTTTCCTCAGTGTTTTAGTAGTCCTTCTCTGTTCCTTTCTTCTTCTATACAGAATTGATGGTCTCTTTAGTTTGACCTCTGTCTGAAAGCTGTACTCTTTAACTCCCCTCCTCCCTCCTTTTATGTTTTTGATATCATATCTAACCTCTTTTTTGTGCATTTGTATCCATTACCCTGTTACCATGGAAATAGATAATTTTTCCTATTTGTGGTCTTCTCTTTTCCCCTTAAATCAGTCCCTTTAACATTTCTTGTAGCACTGGTTTCTTGGTGACAAACTCCTTTAATTTTTGCTTGTCTGGGAAATTTTTTCTCTCTCCTTCCATTTTGAATGATAACCTTGCTCGGTAGAGTATTCTTGGCTGTAAGTTTTTCCTTTTAGCACTTTAAATATATCGTGACACTCTCTTCTAGCCTGTAAGGTTTCTGCTGAGAAGTCAGCTGATAGCCTTATGGGGTTTCCTTTGTATGTAACTTGACTTTCTCTTCCGGCTTTTAGGATTCTCTCTTTATCTTTAATTCTGGACATTTTGATTATGATGTGTCTTGGTGTGTGCCTCTTTGGGTTTATCTTATTTGGGGCTCTCTGTGCTTTCTGTACCTGGATGTCTGATTCCTTCCATAGATTAGGGAAGTTTTCAGCTATTATTTCTTGAAATTGATTCTCTGCCCCTTTGTCTCGCTTTTCTCCTTCCGGGACACCTATAACACGGATGTTAGTGTGCTTGATGTTGTCCCAGAGGTCCCTTAGACTGTCCTCACTCTTTTTAATTCTTTTCTCTTTTACCTGTTCAGCTTGGGTAATTTCCTCTAGTCTTTCGTCCAGCTCACAGATCCGTTCTTCTGTATCCTCTACTCTGCTTTTGAGTTCCTCTAGTGAATTTTTCATTTCCAGTATTGTATTCTTCATTTCTGATTGGTTCTTTTTTATATCTTCCATTTCTTTGTTGACATTCTCACTGAGTTCATCTATTCTTCTCCCCAGATCAGTGAGCATCCTTAACACTCTGTTTGAACTCTCTGTCGGGTAGGTTGCTCATTTCTGTTTCACTTAGTTCCTTTTCTGGGGTTTTGTCCTGTTCCCTTACTTGGAATGTATTCCTTTGCCTTCTCATTTTGCCTCTTTCCCTGTGCTTGTGTCTATGTATTAGGTAGGTCAGCTACGTCTCCTGCTCTTGGATAGGTGACCTTATGTAAGTGATGCCTTAGGAGGTCTGCCGTGTGCGTCCCTCAGTTCTCAATGTTCCAGGGTTGACCCCTATGTGGGCTACGTGTTTTCTTCTGTTGTGGCCTGTTTGCTCTCCCTGTAGGCGCCCAGGGAGGCCGAGTTATGCTCCTGGCCAGCTGTTGTAATGCTCAGCTGCTTGTAGTTGTTGTGGGGCCTTCAGTCTCTTTATCAGGTGTGGGGAGCCCCAGCACAGTTGGCTGCAAGTTCTAATACCACATTTGTGTTGCAGTATTTCTTTTAAGTGAGTAGGCCCCCAGTGTGGCAGGTTGTTAGGCTCAGGGCCTTACAATTGCTATAAACCTTCAGCCTTTTGGTCTCTTATCAGCTCTCTGAGGATTGCAGCTGGGTGGGGCTGGCCTCAGGCACAGGAGCACCCAATTGTTTCAGGCTTTGGAAGGTGGGGCAAACCTCCTATGTGGGTCTTTGAGAAGCACAAGTCTTCTGCAGCTGACAAGCCCTGCCGCCCACAGGTCCACACACACAGTCAACACAGTCCTGCCCCGTGTGCATGCCCTGACCTCCCGAAGCGGACCCAGTCTCTCCATGGCGGGAGCCCCACACACACCACTACTGCCCCACACTCTCCACCCACTCCTTGTGCATGCCCTGCCCCACTGAAGTCGGCTCAGTTGCCAGGCTGCAGAGAATCCAGTTACCAATCTATGCAGGCCCACAAGTTGCCTGAGGGCTTGTTGTTGGGTGGGGCCAGTGTCTAGGGTGGGCTGGCTGCTCTGGCTGAGCTGGATTAAATTGGTGCTCTAGTGGGTGGGGCAGACCTGGGCTATCAGCCCCCAGGGAGAACTCCAATGGTTTCTGTGTCAGCACGCCCACACCAGGCCACAACAATGGCCACTGCCAATGTCCCAGTCCCTGGAGAGGTGTCACCTCTCACCGAGATGCACTCAGGGCCTATTAGGTGAGTCTCTTTTCACCAAAGCACTGTGCACCTTTCTTTCTGGTGATTTTAGGTTGCTTTCTTAAATGGGTGAGTTTGCGCATGGGCCCTTTAAGAGCCAGTGTTAATTTCTTTGTGAACCAGCTTTTCTGGGGGTGCTCCCCAATGTTTTAGTAGCAGGCAAAGTCAGATATCATGCCACTCGTCTTGATTGTGCTGGGTCCACAAAATGCCCACAGCGGGGGCGCTCCCCGGCTCAGGGCCCCGCTCCTCCAGGGAGGGCTGCTCCCGGGCGGCCGTGAGGCGCTGTGGCTTGTGAACGCAGTGTTTTTTCTCTGCAGAAGGGAGTTTCTGCCTCTTCTACCTCAATTAGGATTGTGCTTTGTTGCAGGAGTTCCTCTTATCCAGTTTTCAGTTCTGTCTCAGGGGTAATTTTTCCATGAGTAGTTGTAAATTGGCTGTGTCCGCTGGTGGAGGTGAGTTCAGAGTCTGCCTATGCCGCCATCTTGACTTCGTCTCTCTATAAAAATTCTTAAAGCTGAAGGGAACTAAGTACAGATGAAAATTCAAATCTGCCTAAAGTAATGAAGAGTGCCAGAAGTGATAAATATGTTAGTAAATATAGAAGACTTTTAAATAATAATTCTTAATTTATTTAAAAGATAATTGATTATTTAAGGCAGAAATAATAACAATATACATTTCATGGATTAGAAGAATCAATATTGCTAAGATTTTACTTCTCCCTAAATTTATCTATACATTCAATGCAATCCCAATCAAAATCCTAACAGGTCTCTGTGTAAGAATTGTCAAGCTGACTCTAAAACATGTATGCAAATATAAAAAGATCTAGATTGGCCAAAATGATCTTTAAAAACAAGAACAAATTTGGAGGATTCACACTCTCTGATTTTAAGAATTACTACAAATCAATAGTAATCAGAGTGGTATTGGTATAAAAATAGACAAGTCAATGGATCAGAACAGAAAGTTCATGAAAAGACCCACACACTATGGTCCACTGACTTTTGGCAAAGGTGCTAGGTATTTCAAAGGGGGAAAGGATAGTCTTTTCAACAAATGGTGCTGAACAACTGGTTGTCCACATGGGAAGAAATGAAATTTGACCACTATATCATATCATATACATAAAGTTAATTCAAGATAGATCAGAGACCCATAAATAAAAGTTAAAGCAGTAGAAATTCTAGAAGAAAACAACAGAAGAATATTTTTGTGATGTTGGGATAGGCAAAGATTTCTCAGACAGGACACAGAAAGCACCAACCATAAAAGAAAAAAATTGATAAATTGGACTTCATCAAAGTTAAAAACTGCTTATCAAAAGACAATGTTTAGAAAAATGAATAGACAAGCCACAGCCTGGGAAAACATATTTATAAAACATCTATCAGACAAAAAACTAACAACTAAGATCTATAACGAGCTCTTATAACTCAAAAGTAAAAAGACAAACAATGAAATAAAAATGGGCTAAAGATTTAAACAGACAATTTACAAAAAGAAGATATACAATTGGCCAATAAACACATGAAAACTTGATCAACATCTTTAGTTATCAGGAAAATACAAATTTCATCCATGTTGGGATACTACTACATACTCATTAACAATTGAAGACGGCATTGAATAACTGGAACTTGCATATAGTTTTTGTGGGAATGTAAAATGATATGACAACTTTACAAAACTATTTGGCAGTTTCTTATAAAGTAAAATGTACACCTATCCTATGACCCAGCAATCCCACTTCCAGGTGTTAACTCAAAAGAAATGAAAATGTGTTCACAAAATGACTTGTTCAAGAATGTTCATAGCAGCTTTATTCATTATAACCTTAAACTGGAAATAACCAAATGTTCATCAACAAGAGAATGGATAAAACAAATTGTATTATATTTGTACAAGAGACTACTAATCAGGTAGAAAGAGGAATGAATCCCTGATACACCCAACATGGATGAATATCAAAAGCATCATGTTGTGTGACAAAGCCAGATGCAAAAGAAAACATACGGTATCATTCCAGTCATATCATGAAGTTCCAGAATAGGCCTAAATAATCTATGACAATATTGCTTACAACAGAGGTTGCTTCTGGGGGTCTGTGCTGATTGATTGGAAGGGGCACAAGGGAATACTCTGGGGTCATGCTAATGTTCTATCTTGACAGGTGTTCGGGTTACACAGCTGTATGCATTTATTAAAACTCATCAAACTATGGTCCTAAAATCTGTGCATTTCACTGCATGCAAATTACATCTAAATTTAAAAAATGAGAATAAAAATTAAAGCTAAGCACATTTCTAGTGTAATTGCATACTTCCCTTGCAGATAGTTTTTTTCTATAACAAAGGAATTGAACAGGTAACACCTTGTCTGCTTTGTGCAGTTCAGTGTGCTAAGTGTAGGTAGACTATGAAGATGAATGAGGCACAGTCTTTGCCCTCAAGTTGCTTATATGCTTGTAACCTGGGAAGGGGAGAGTTGAGCAGAGATTATGGAAGGAAAGGAAAAATAATGCAGCAATATTTCCCTGACAGCTGTGAGCCTAGGCACCGCTATAGCTGGAACTCTGCTTGGCCATAGAGAGTATTAATTAGGTTTAGCTTTTCACCAGCTTAGTGCTGAAAGGGCCATGGTGATTAATGGGACTAATTAGGCCAGCCCCAAGGGCAATATCTGCATGTAAATATAATAGGATTATTCTTTATGCCTCTCTAGCATGTCACCTTATATTACTATTGTGAAATGTTTGGGGCATTTAACCTAATCACTTGTCTAAACTTGTCTTCAAGATAGACAGGCTTTTCAGATTTTATTGTAATTCTTACCAAAAGCAGAAAAATCAGATTCAGTCCAGGTAGAAGCAAAAGAAAAAAGGGAAAATATTCCCACAATCTGGCCTCAAAAGAACCTAGGGAACATGTCATATGTACCACTGTTATGAATCCAAAGCCTGTCAGGAAAGTTCACCAAGTAATGCCTTTCAATTCCCACTATTCTGGAACCTTCTGCCATTGTTTTCAAAATCTCTATTAAACCAAGCCCCTATATTTCTGCAATGGAAATGGTTTATAACAAACTTTTAGATCCCATAAATAAACATCATAAAAATTCCATGTAGAATTAAGCTACACATCCTACCCTGAGGTTTCAATTGCTCTAGTTTCTAGAAGTTGAGAAAGACTTTCTGTTGGTGGTCATCACTATGACCTCTATAGTGATGTTGATGTAAGCATGGGGGTGAGTGGAGGTGAGAAAAAATGCAATGAAAATATGCCAAAATTGATAGTAACATGAGTATAAATATTACTTTTTAAATCTTTTTATTGTGAAATGAAATACACATACAGAAAACCACACAAATGTGCATCTTAGTGCATTATTACAAGGTAAATGCGATTCTAACTACTAACCAAGTCAAGAAATAGAACTTTGCCAGTCACCCCCTGAAATTCCCTTTCAATATTCTCTTTCTCTTCAAAAGTAACCACTATCCTCACTTGTTATAGCAATCCTTCCTTGCATATATTTGTGGTTTTATTGTCCAACTGGGCATGTCTAAAAACTATAGCTTAGTTTTGCCCATTAAATAAAATTGATATGTTTTTAAAGTCTCTTTTATTATACAGGTACCCCCTCAATTCCCTTCTTTTCCTACAATTTACCTCTTTTGACATACAGAATTTCACACATTCTGGGTTTTGCTGATGGCGTACTTGTGGTATGGGTCCATATGTTTCTCTGTCCATTATATTTCCTATAAACTGGCAGGTGGATCCAGAAGTTGGATCAGACTCAGGTTGAATCCTTTGACAAAACCAGAGAGGATGGTGTGTTTTTCCTTCAGGAGACACGTGGTTTTCTGTGTTTTCATGATGTTAACAGCTGTTATTTTTCAATGGCTAGACTCATTAATTTCAATGGGGTTGCAAAATGGTGCTATTCTAATTTGTTATTTATTTTTTTATCATTAATTTGAATACTTTTACAGGAGATACTTATCATCTCCTCTTCAGTTACCCGGTGGTACAGTCCATATAGGAAAGGTAGGATAAACGCTTGATTCTTTCCCTTCATTTACATGATTTCAAGGCAATGAATTGGCTCTCTATCATCCTCATCACTCAAAAGTGACAGATTATATTAAAAATATTATTATATGGTCATGGATTTACAGATATTTGATGGGTTTCAGTTAGTTGCAATTACAATTATTTTGAAACTCAAATTGTCCCATCTTTGGCTGTGGGAGCTTCCTCAAGTTAGCTCCTGAGTCCTTTTGACTTGACCCTTGCAGTCTTTGATAGCTGCCTCAGTATCTGGGATAATAAAATATTCCCAAGTCATGCTGTACATTTCTAGTCCCAGAGCTGGAATCATTTACTTCTCCAGATCACCCTGGTTTCTTTTATTGGGAAATATTTCAGGACCACAATTGTTTGCCATTGCTATTGTGTTGGTTATTGTTTCTAAGCCTCTTCAGTGGACAGAGCTAGGAAATACATATATCTATGCAGTTTTTTTAAAGATAAAAATAATTCATCTGGTCTTACTGATATTTTCATTTCAAATTCAGGAATACAGTCCTTTTTTTTGCTCAACCTGTCCGATACTACATCTTGTCTTCTTTCTTCTACACAGAGAATCTTGGTTCTCAAGGACGCAGGAAATTATAGAATAGAATGTCCCATAACAGCTTATTTTCTTTACCTCACATTTCATACACAAAAGTCTTAGAATAACAATACTAATACTCAACCATGAACCTAATTGCCAAAAGACAGTTAAACAGTTTTTGCCTATGTTTTTCCCATTGTTCCCTCTCCCCATTTTTAACAGTTGAACTACATGCATATTATGTTTTTTTTTTTTTTGAGGAAGATTAGCCCTGCACTAACATCTGTTGCCAATCTTTCTCTTTTTCTTTTTTCTCCCCAAAGCCCCAGTAGATAGTTTATGTCATAGTTATACATCTATCTAGTTGCTCTATGTGGGACACCGCCTCAGCAGGGCTTGATGAGCGGTAAGTAGGTCTGTGCCAAGGATCCGAACTGGCGAACCCTGGGCTGCCAAAGCAGAATGTGTGAACTTAACCACTACACCACGCGGCCAGCCCCTATATGCATATTATCTGAGCATACAGATGTTGCATACAATACTCTCTCCCTTCTAACCCTCATTTAGTCTTCATTGTACAAGTAACTATGCACCAAGGGCTCACCAGCAGTCCTTTTATCAATATCTTTCTAGTCATTTTGATTATCTGAAGTTTATTGTTTAGTAGATTTCTAAAGAGTCAAGCAGTAGATTACTAAACAGTTAGGCTCATGGGGACAATATTCCCTGTTCTTGCATGTTGATAATAGTTTTTGCCCTTTATAATGGAAAGCCAATTTTGCTGGACATAAAATCCTTGCCTCACATCTTTCCTTGAGAGCTTTAAATATGTTACTCTATTTTCTTCTGGCTTAAAGCATTGACATTGAATGTATGATAATAAGCTATTTTTTTCATTATAATTCACAGGCTCTTTTTGCTTACATGATCAAAGGATTTTTTAAAAATTTTATTTAAAGTCTAGTAATGTTATTAAAATCTTGGTGTTGGTTGTTCTGGGTCAGTGTTCTCAGATGAGTAGTGTCCTCTTTCAGTATGTAGTTTCAAAACAGTAAAAATTATCGTTGTAGTAAAGTTTTCTTAAATAATGGTTTGTAGTATTTATTTATTTTTCTTAAAGTTTTTTTCTTTAGGAATTCCTACAATCTATACGTTAAATTTTCTTTGCCTATCTTCAATTTCTGACACTTTTTCTCAAATCCTTTTTATCTCTGTATTCATTTTTGTAAAAAAAAATTTTTATTTCTGTTCACCTTCTATTTCACTTAAGGTATTGTATGTTGCATTTATTCATTCTTGATTTCCTTCTGATTTAGCCTTTATATTTGAAATAAAATTTTCTTTTATTTTAAATTCCACATTGAATTGTAACCTTACTTCTGTGTTTTTCTAATTCTGATCTTTTCATGTGTTTTATCTTTTGCTTAATGCCTTTTATGTCATTTTGAGTTAGAAAGTTCAGACCTGTTCCGTGGGTATGCCTTTCTTGCATGATTACATTTTCTGTAGTGATGTTATTCCGCTCCTTATTCTTTTAAAAAAATTTTTTAATGGCATTTCTTACTTGTTATGGCATTTGGCTTTGATAATTTTTGGTTGCTTATCTTTATATGGAATTAATCATCTTGAACTTTTTAGGAGAACGTGGGGTTCAGCTCTCCTAGCTTCACAGAGCTCCCTTGCGCATTGGTTCCACATAGTGTTCAAGCACGTGGTAGTTTGCCTTTTGCTATTTTTTGGTTCTGTTCCTCTCCCCCTTTTATCTGGACCCTGTCTTTCCTGAATCTGTAAATGTTGATTTCATTCCTAGAAGTTTTTCTAAATTGTGGGACCTTGTCCTGGAAAAGAGCCCTGGCATATCAATTTTGAGAGTCCATGGGGTCTTAGCTGCTCCAGCCCCTTTGGTGTTCTTACCAATGGTCCTTATCCTCATTTCCTATTGGAGTGGGCAACCCCCTGCAGTTTCAGCTGGTGTTCTCAACTCCATCTGTCCTGCTTTCTCTCAGCGGAACACTTTGGCTAGTTGGGCATTCTTTGGTCCTTCAGACACCGATGCTTCTTCCTGCTTTCTCACACAAGCTGGTACCATGCAGGTCTCAGAGTTATTAGTGATTTTTTTCCCCACCTGCTTGTATTTTTGGATTCCTGGGGATAACATCAGCTAGTTTGTTTGAAAATATTGTCTGTGAGTCTTTTTCTCTCTAATTATTCTCTCTCTCTCTCTTGTTTTTTTTGTTTTTTGTGAGGAAGATCGGCCCTGAGCTAACATCTGCCAATCCTCCTCTTTTTGCTGAGGAAGACCGACCCTGGTCCAACATCCATGCCCATCTTCCTCCACTTTATATGGGACGCTGCCACAGCATGGCCCGACAAGCGGTGCGTCGGTGAGTGCCCGGGATCGAACTGGCGAACCCCAGGCCGCCGCAGCGGAGTACGTGCACCCAATCGCTTGCGCCACCTGGCCAGCCCCTATTCTGTCATTTTTATGTGAGGATTTGAAAAGATTCAGAAATGATGTCACTGCCATGATTGCCATCTTCCCAGCTTTTTCTGTTCTTTCAAACATTAGTCTTTAAAACTTTCTCTTGAAGAGTGAAAATGTTTTATATCTTTCTTCAAATACTACTACCAACATTTTTCTGGTGGCAGATAATAAGGCACTTTTAGACCAATACTTATGTCTAGAGTTGATTATATAGTTGAATTTCTGTCATATTATTCAACCCATCATATGTGGAAAAGTGCAAGCTATATAAGAGGGACTTATGTGATAGCTAGATACTAATTACAGATGCACGGGTCTATAATTTCACAGTAAGACCCCAGTGATGCCGTCAAGTGAAGTCTTTAGGGGTTAAGCTCAGCAGGTAAGGGGTGGTGACTGTGATGGAGCTGGGGGACATGTAGCATAAGAGGGTACTCTCTTACTGTGAATGCTTGAGTATTACGAGTATTCTCACTGAAATTGATTCCATCTACAAAATTTGGACAAAAATTTACTGAGGTCTTACAAAGAGGATTTCAACAGTTTTGGGGAATTCAGCAGAGTGGTTCTAAGGGTTATAAAAGTTGTCTTTTAGGCAATATTCTCTCTCTCAGCGGGAGAAATATCACTGAACCTACAGAAAAAGTGCCTCCTCGGGTTCCCTTAGGTGTGCTATGCAGTTTGCTCTTCTCCTTTTGCCCCGGGTCTGTGTGACTACACTAATATATTGTATTCCTCTCTGCTGCTTTTAAAATTTACATAAGACGTGATTTTATTCATTTATTGAGGAAAATGTACAGGGAGGTATTAAGAGGTAACTCATTTCCCTTTTATTTCTTGTTTATTCTGAAGGTGCGTTAGAAGGGCCCCTTAGTTACTTGGAGGTTGCCAAATGGCTGAGCAAATTTACAAAACCCGTGGAGAATGACTTTTTAAGACATGAAAATCTGAACATGCAGCCTTTTAGATTTTGCCCTTGTATTCATAATTCCCATCGGAAGACAGAACTAAAAACCTGAGGGTGACTTTAGGTAAGTCATTTGATGTCTTCAGCTCATTTTTCTTTGTCAATTGATAAGATACGTATTTTCAAAGTTCCCTCTCTTCCATTTGTAATTACCAATGATCTTAAAATGTATTGAAAAGAAACAATCATAAGGTCATTGAATTTCACATTAAGGCTTTAGCCCATATACCATTTTGAAGTATTCAACAAGTGCCCAAGCTTCAGGGTATAGATGGAGTTTGGATAGTTGCAGGGAGATCCATTCTGCTTTAAGGTATTTGAACTACTCATCTTTCATCTCCTCAAATTTCTTCATGGTGTTTTTTGTTAAACAGAATTTTTAAATTTTGATATAGTAAAATTAATCAAATTTTTATGCTGTAGTTTGTCATAGTTTTAAGCTCTTCCCCTCACCTACATCACCAACATATTCTCCTACCTTATCTTCTATTATTTGATAATTTTAATTTTTCACACTTGGGTATTTCATTAAGCTCGAGCTCCCATTTGTATATGGTGCATAGTAGAAATACAGTATTATATTTCTCTGATTAATGAGCCAATTTTCCCTGAGGCCATACAAAGAGCAGTCTTTCTTCCTTCATTAAGTTGTGGTGCACTTTCAGATATTAAGGTTTTGTACATTTGTGAGTCTGTTTCTAGAGCTTCTATTTGGTTCCATTGGTCTATCTGCTTGTTTTTCTGGCCAATGTCTTACTGTGTTTATTACTATGGGATTTATGGACATCTTAAATTTTAGTTAGGCTAAGTCCTCCTCTTTGTTCTTTTTCAAAGTTGAATAGCTATTTGTGCATATTTATTCTTTCATATAAATTTCAAAATAATTTTATCAAATTCCTAAAAAAATCCACCTGTAATTTAGATAGAAATTACATTGAGTTTATAGATTAATTTGGGAAGAATTGATTTCTTCACAGTATTAAGTTGACCCAGCCCAGAACACGAAATCTCTCTCTATAAATTCAGATCTTTCATGTCGTGTAATATAGTTCAATAATTTCTCTATTGAAGTCTTGTCTTTTCATTTTATACATTGTATTGCCATTATGAATGGCATATTATTTTTATTATATGTTCTAGTTAGTTATTGCTGTTATAGGAAAATATTGATTTTTGTAAGTTGATCTTTAATTAGTAGTTTTGCTGAGACTTCATTTTTTTCCAGCTTTATTCGGGTATGATTGACAAAAGTTGTATATATTTAAGGTATACAATGTGGTGTCTTGATATAAGTATACCTTGTGTAATGATGACCACAATCAAGCTAATTTTCATATCTGTCACCTCACATAGTTACCATTTTTTTCTTGTGGTAAGAACACTTAGGATCTACTCTCCTAGCAAATTTCAAGTATACAATACATTATTATTTACTATAGTTACCAAGCTGTACATTAGATCTCTAGAACTTATTCATCTTATAACTGAAAGTTTGTACCCTTTGACCAACATATCCCCATTTTCCCCACCCTCCAGCCTCTGGCAACCATATAAGTGATATCAGGTAATATTCGCGTTCTGCGTTTGACATTTCACATAGTATAATGTCCTTCAAGTTCATACATGTTGTCGCAAATGGCAGGATTTCCTTCTTTTTTTTTTTTCTTAATTTTATTTATTTATTTTTTTTCCCCCAAAGCCCCAGTAGATAGTTGTATGTCATAGCTGCACATCCTTCTAGTTGCTGTATGTGGGACGAGGCCTCAGCATGGCCGGAGAAGCGGTGCTTCGGTGCGTGCCCGGGATCCGAACCTGGGCCGCCAGCAGCAGAGCGCGCGCACTTAACCGCTAAGCCACGGGGCCGGCCCATGGATTTCCTTCTTTTTAAAGGCCAAATAATACTCCTTTATATATATATGTATACACCATATTTTTTTTATTCATCTGTTGACAGATACTTATGTTGTCTCCATACCTCGGCTATTGTGAATAATGCTGTACTGAACATGAGAGTGCAGATATCTCTTCGAGAAACTGATTTCATTTCCTCTGGATGTATACCCACAAGTGAGATTGTTGGATCATATGGTAGCACTGTTTTTAATTTTTTGAGGAACTTCCATATTGTTTTCCATAATGTCTGTACAAATTTACATTCCCACCAACAGTGCACAGGATTCCCTTTTCTCTACATCCTTACCAACACTTCTTATGTCTTATCTTTTTTGATAATAACCATCCTAACAGGTGTGAGGTGATAGCTCATTATGGTTTTGATTTGCATTTCCCTGATGATTAGTGATGTTGAGAACACCTCTTCATATACCCATTGTCCACTTGTATGTCTTCTTTGGAAAAATTTCCAAAGAACTTCTAACTTTAGGAGAGTTGATTTATTTCTGGTTTATCTTTACTTCCAGAGTGTAGCCCTTTGTTGTCACAACTGTAAAACCTGTAGTGTTCATCAGAATCTCCCCCTTTTTGGCAGGCCTTGAACTCCAATTTTTGTCTACCTAATACCAAAGGTCCGTTAAAATCTCTGCTCAGTAATTAGTATTTGGGTGGTGAACACGATGTAATCTATGCAGAAATATAAGTATAATGATGTACACCTGAAATTTATATAATGTTATAAACCAATGTTACTGCAATAAACAAAAATTAAAAAAAAAATCTCTGCTCAGTTTCACAGTCTTCCAGCCACTATTTTTTGAATTGGAAATTAGCCTGAGTAGAAATGAAGCCCCAGATGCCAAGCTCATTTCTCTTGAGCTTTTCTTCTCTTTTGACTCTTGGTCTTGTCGTTCTTCACTTCCTTTGTAGCTCTCCAATGACTTTAAGGAGACATTTAAATACTTGTCCAGTATTTTAGCTGTCCTCAGCGGGAGGGTAGGCCCAAAACAACCTAGTCTATTATTGCTAGAAGCAGAACTTGACAAACCACTTTTGATGAAGCCCCTAAGCGGCTACTCCACAGGAAACTCCTCTTACTGAGAATTCAATAGTAAACTCTTAGAAAGAAGCAGCACAAGAATGAGGCAATCTCCTCCAGCCTTGGGGGTTTGTAGGAATGGGGGTGAAGGAGTTACTATTAAGGATATCAGAGTCACCTGCACCTGTTTTACTTTAATTTCAGATTTAGAGAAAAGCTGCAAAGATAGTACAAAGCGTTCCCATATACCCTTCATCGAGCTTCCCCCAATGTTATTATCTAACATAACCATGGTATATGTGTCAAATCTAAGAAATTTACATTGGTTCAATACTATTAACTAAACTACAGACTTTATTCCCACTTCACCAGTTTATCCACTAATGTCATTTTTTTCCTGTTCTACTATCCAATCTAGGATGCCACATTGCATTTATTTGTCATATCTTCTGATCTGTGAGAGTTTCTCAGACTTTCCTTGTTTTGACTGACAGTTTTGACGAGTACTGGTTGGATATTTAGTTGAACGTCCCTCAATTTGTGTGTGTGTGATGTTTTCTCAAAATTAGAATGGGGTCATGGGTTTTGGGGAAAAGTACCACAGAGATAAATTTCCATTCTCACTGTCATATCAGGGATACATGATATAATTATGACTTATTACTGATGATGTTAACCTTGATCACTTGGTTAAGGATGTGTCTGCCAGGTGTCTCCACTGTAGAGTTACTATTTTTCCCTTTCCAACCTATACCTCTTTTCATTAGCTCTTCACCACGGAAGAACTTCTTTGCTATCTGGATATCACCCTCACAGACCCCTAGCAGCCTTAATTTCTCTAGCGGTGGGACAGGCAATGATAGCCTCAAGGTAATGTGAAGAAACAGAAAAAAGAGGAGAACTTTAAAGCTGTCTTTCAACCTACCTTCCATTGCTGCAGCTGCTGCCTTCCACACCAGGAAGCTGCCTTCTCATTACTCCACTCATTTATGACAGACTTCCTCTTAGCCCCACAGGGCATCTTAAGATTTTCATGATTTTACTTCTTCAGTTCCTGGTTTCATCTTACTTTTGTAAGAGGTGGTTTGTCAACTTGTCAGAAACCAGAAGCCACCCTTGGGTAATTTTCGCAACCCTAAGGGATTCCATAGTAGTGATGACACAATTTTACAGCCAAAGAAATTGAGGCTTAGAGAGGCTAAGGAATCTGCTCAATGTCACAGAGCTACTTATTGCAGAGTTCGGGTTCATACCCAAGCCCTGGATTCTAACCATTGTAATATACTACCTGTCAGACACCAACTCGAGCAGCACATACTCAAAACTATGCCCTCTCCTTTCACACAGAACTACTGTCCTTAGGTGAAACTTGAGTACCAAGCTCAACTGTGTTTCCTTGGGATGTGTTATTTTATGGGAGACATTGTCCTCTTATGTGAAGAGCCCTGGTAAGTCAACCCACAGCCCTCCAGACACCTGCAGCCTTATCTGAATCTGCTGGATCTTTATGGCTGGGGCTCTCAAAATAGCACCCCTGAGACACTTGTTTAAACCAATGCTTCATCTCTGCTGCTCTGAGTATCTCTCTTGAGCAATGTGCCAAGGTCCTCTTCAGACAAGTAGTTCAAGATAGTCTAAGATGAAATTTATCCTGCAAATATTTGTTGAATGCCTATTGGTGAAGAGCTGTGTTAGGTGCTGGCTGAGGAGGAGTGTAATTTGAGGAGAAATAAAGATGCCCAAGACACAACTCCCAACTTCATGGGGTTTAAACTATGGCATTACAGTCAAAAAGTATATATTTCTATCTCCATCTCTATATCTATTTTTATCTCTCTCCACACACACACATACACACACACACATGCACACACACACACACACACACACACACACACACACTTATATAACCGGTTGCAAGTTTTTTCCATTACCTTAGAAGTCAGAGAAATATTTTCTGCACATGGATATAGAAAAAAATGACCAACAAATGTAATTCTGTTGCCAACCCACATGCGTTGTCAGCCTTAGAGAAGTTTTCTGGGTTAGGAAGCTACAGAGTTTTATTTTTTTAAAAACTTAATTCTTTTTTCTATCTGTGCATTTGGTGACAGATCTTGTTTCACTTTCCTTGTTTCTTTGATGATGACAATTTCCTCTTAGAAACATGTTTAATTTTTCCTGTCCCATATGTCATTCCTGTGCAAAATCATCTTGTTGATTCATTCTGATATTATATGGAAGAGAAACCTGGTGGCTTCTTTTTGGTCTCCAGAGCATAATTAAAAGGAAATTCCTCCGAATCTCTTCCATAAGAGAACATACAGTTTGCTAGAAATAATGGGCTTAAAAGGACACATATCATCTCTCTTTAATTATCATTACAGTGGGCCTTCTGGATGCATGCATTTTAATTTAGGTTTTTATACTATCTATTGAAAAACAGCAATTTTCTTCCTCAGCCAGGTAGAACCAATGCTGGGGGCAATTTAGAAACAGACTGTGGCTTTTGTGACATTTACTGGCAATTTTTGGCCATAATGACTGTTCCACTGTACCAGATTCTAACAAAGGATGAAATGTTGCTGGAGAAATGTTTTCTCCTCCCTTTATATATTCTTACCAATTCATTTGGCTTCTGCTTCACAAATATATTGCTATGTTTTTATAAATTGGAGTTCTTATTCTCATGGTTTGGAAAGTCCTTGAATCCTGGTGAATTGAAGCTTTATTTTAATAGTTTCTGTTTTTCATCCCAAGAAACTGGCAGGTTTAAAGATGTGTTATGTGGTGCTTCCCTAGTAATTTCCAAATATTCATGTTTAAAAAAGACTACTTTTTAGCTTAATTAGGAATTTCTCTAGAGATAGTTAGAAAGCAGATCAGTGGATGGGGAAAGTGGTTGTTGAATGGTGACAGAATGCTGGTGGCAGAAAGGTGCTAGAATTTATTCAAGTATGGGTATTTAATTTATGTATATATATGTACATTACATATAACATATATGTACATATATATACAATTTGGTATCAAAAATTAGAAAATTCAAATAACTGGATTTAAAAAATATGTTAATTTTACTTTTATGTCAAATTACCCATGTAAATAAAATCCTAATATCAGATTTTATGTAGTAAATTATGTGCTGGAGTCAGAAGGTGTGATTCAACCCCTGAGATCTACATTAACTATGTATTCTGGTAATTGAGGCAAGCTGTAATGTTAGTTTTATTTTAATGTAACTGAAGACAAATCAGTATTTTAAAGCTATGGGATCACTTCAGAATATGTGTAGAAACCTAATGGAATGACCATTTTCCCAGATCAGCCAGATCAATCCAACAACCTGTCAATTAAGGGAATAGCTTCAACATTCGCAAATAAATCAACGTAATACACCACATTAAAAAAATGAAGAATAAAAATCATTTGATCATCTCAATAGATGCAGAGAAAGCATTGGACAAGATACAGCATCCATTTATGATAAAAACTCTGAATAAAATGGGTATAGAAGGAAAGTACGTCAACATAATAAAGGCCATATATGAGAAACCCACAGCTAATATCATCCTCAGTGGTGAAAAACTGAAAGCTATCCCTCTAAGAACAGGAACCAGACAAGGATGCCCACTGTCACCACTCCTATTTAACATAGTACTGGAAGTCCTAGCCAGAGCAATCAGGCAAGAGAAAGAAATAAAAGGGATCCAAATTGGAAAGGAAGAAGTGAAACTGTCACTATTTGCAGATGACATGATTTTATATATAGAAAACCCTAAAGAATCCACCAGAAAACTTTTAGAAGTAATAAACGAATATGGTAAAGTTGCAGGATACAAAATCAACATACAAAAATCAGTTGCATTTCTGTACACTAACAAGGAAGTAGCAGAAAGAGAAATTAAGAATACCATCCCATTTACAATTGCAACAAAAAGAATAAAATACCTAGGAATAAACTTAACCAAAGAGGTGAAAGATCTGTACACCGAAAACTATAAAACATTGCTGAAAGAAATTGAAGAAGACACAAAGAAATGGAAAGATATTCCGTGCTCTTGGATTGGAAGAATTAACATAGTTAAGATGTCCATACTTCCTAAAGCAATCTATAGATTCAGTGCAATCCCTATCAAAGTTCCAACAACATTTTTCACAGAAATAGAACAAAGAATCCTAAAATTTATATGGAACAACAAAAGACCCCGAATAGCTAAAGGAATCCTGAGAAAAAAGAACAAAGCTGGAGGTATCACACTCCCTGATTTCAAAATATACTACAAAGCTATAGTAACCAAAACAGCATGGTACTGGCACAAAAACAGACACACAGATCAATGGAATAGAATTGAAAGCCCAGAAATAAACCCACACATCTATGGACAGCTAATCTTTGACAAAGGAGCCAAGAACATACAATGGGGAAAAGAAAGTCTCTTCAACAAATGGTGTTGGGAAAACTGGACAGCCACATGCAAAAAAATGAAAGTAGACCCTTACCTTACACCATGCACAAAAATTAACTCCAAATGGATTAAAGACTTGAATGTAAGACCTGAAACTGTGAAACTTCTAGAAGAAAACATAGGCAGTACGCTCTTCGACATCGGTCTTAGCAACATCTTTTCAAACACCACGTCTGACCGGGCAAGAGAAACAATAGAAAAAATAAACAAATGGGACTACATCAAACTAAAAAGCTTCTGCACAGCAAAGGAAACCATCAACAAAACAAAAAGACAACCTAACAATTGGGAGAAGATATTTGCAAACCATACATCTGATAAGGGCTTAATCTCCAAAATATATAAAGAACTCATGCATCTCAACAACAAAAAAACTACCAACCCAATTAAAAAATGGGCAAAAGACCTGAACAGACATTTCTCCAAAGAAGATATACAGATGGCCAACAGACACATGAAAAGATGTTCAAAATCACTAACTATCAGGGAAATGCAAATCAAAACTACAATGAGATATCACCTCACGCCCGTCAGAATGGCTATAATTAACAAGACAGGAAACAACATGTGTTGGAGAGGATGTGGAGAGAAGGGAACTCTCATACACTGCTGGTGGGAGTGCAAACTGGTGCAGCCACTATGGAAAACAGTATGGAGATTCCTCAAAAAATCAAGGATAGAACTACCATATGATCCAGCTATTCCACTGTTGGGTATTTATCCAAAGAACTTGAAAACACCAATTTGCAAAGGTACATGCACCCCTGTGTTCATTGCAGCGTTATTCACAATAGCCAAGACTTGGAAGCAACCTAAGAGCCCATCAAGGGACGAATGGATAAAGAAGCTGTGGTATATATACACAATGGAATACTACTCAGCCATAAGAAACGATGAAATCCAGGCATTTGTGACAACATGGATGGACATTGAGGGTATAATGCAAAGTGAAATAAGTCAGCGGGAGAAGGTCAAATACCGTATGATTTCCTTCATTAAGTAGTAGATAATAACAACAATAAAGAAACACATAGGGACAGAGATTGGATTGGTGGTTACCAGAGGGGAAGGGGGGAGGGAGGAGGGTGAAAGGGATAATTCAGTACATGTGTGGTGATGGGTTGTAATTGGTATTTTGGTGGTGAACATGATGTAGTCCATGCAGAAATTGAAGTACAATGATGTACACCTGAAATTTTTACAATGTTATAAACCAATGTTACTGCAATAAACAAAAAATTTATATATATAAAAAAAAAAAGAAGGTGTGATTCAACCCCTGAGATCTACATTAACTATGTATTCTGGTAATTGAGGCAAGCTTTAATGTTAGTTTTATTTTAATGTAACTGAAGACAAATCAGTATTTTAAAGCTATGGGATCACCTCAGAATATGTGTAGAAACCTAATGGAATGACCATTTTGCCAGATCAGCCAGATCAATCCAACAACCTGTCAATTAAGGGAATAGCTGCATTGAGGTATCCATTCTTTAAATGGTTTCATCTCCTTGTTGGTATATATTCTAAATATGCAAAACAGAGCTAGAGTGGTAAAGTGAACAGTGCATCCGATTAAGTCAGGAGACTTTGATTCTAACCCCGAATCTGTCACTAGCAATATAAACACATGTATCTTTTTACTATTATTAAAGCACTTCTACACATATTGTATCATTTGATATCAACACTTATGGAAGCAGATATTCTTATTATCATTTTTTTCTTTTTAAAACATTTTGTCTATGCTTGTGCGGATACTGATACTCACGAGACAAAGGTCCTTGGCCAAGGTAATTTAGTACCTGGAAATGTTTGGCATTTGAATCCAAGCCTCTGGGTTTTAGAATTCTCATCTGTAAAATGACAACTGGAAGCTCTCTAAGGCTCCTTCAGTTAAAAAAAAGACCCTGCAGAAGTTATGTTTTCTAGATGGAAACAGTATATTAACAAACTGAACTTGGTGGACATAACCAGAAAGCACGTTTATTTTTGTCTCCCAGTCCCCTTACAACTTATTCAGTGGCAGAAATGCCACATCTGTTCCTGGACAAAAACTCAGACAGTCTTGGGGCTTTTCTCAACAGTCTTTTTAAGTTGCCAGCATAGTTCCAATTCAGAATTTAGAATGTCATGGCCTTGTTATATCAAACAGGTCTAACAATTTATTAAGTTAAAACTTCTCTTCTACCTGATCTGGGAGCCTTCTTCAGGAGGGAAGCCAGGAAGGCAAGGCATGCTTCCCTCCCTCCTTTTCGATCTTTCTAACCATTGTTCTGACCAGACCAGAGTCTAAAACGTGGAGGGGAGTGCAGAGGTACTAGAGCAGGAAAGTTCTTACATATCTGGCACTGCTATAAGCTGCCTGTGCCAATCCTGGGTCTGAGTCCTTCAGGGGCCCTCACTGGAATACCTGATGGCACTTCTTGTGATGTGGAGTGGGCATGTCTCTGACCACTGCATCCTCTCAGCTGCTGAACTCTCAGTGGTCCACTTTACATGAGCTCCCTCTGTTGAGGTCAGCTCCCCTCCAACCGACCTCTTGGGTAGGATTTAAAATGGCACCAGGTCTCCTAGCTGGTCCATGGGAAACGCTCATCCATTTTCTGTCTCAGTGGACCAGTCTCAACCCAGCCATTTGTCCTTTGCTCTCATCTTCAGAGCCCATCTCTGCTTTCAGTTTTTGCAGGTGGGAGTTGGAGATCTGGCCAATGTGTCCCTTTGACACTATGGAACATGTCAAGCCTCTCTTGACTAGAAGTGGAGGACAGGCATCCCACACACTCCTTGAGATGACAGGGCTCACAATCCAACTCTGTCCAAAGACACTCTCCTCACAAATTCTCCCTAAATATCATCTTCATTGATGCTCTATATCTTCAATAGAGATGGTCTTTGAATTGTTTCTCAAGCATTAATTTTGACCTTTTTATTCTCTTTGGAATGCAGTATTTATTATTTTCATATATCAGCCGAAACCAAAACGGAAACAGAAAGTGTTCCATTTTTAATATACCCCATGAACATATAGAGAAGCTGGTAAGAGTTTACATCTAAGTATGGCTAGTTCACATTAGCTGTAACACAGCCAACCTAATTATTTTGGCCATTATGCTAATGAACAAACCAAATAAATGATAGGTTTCATTTTCTGTTGATGAAGTTGGCTGTGTCACAGTTTTGTTAGTGGATAAAGAAATCTTAATCTCCTTCTCTTATCAAAGGAATGGAAAGTTTATACCCTTTGACTAAGATCTCCTCATTTTCCCCACCCCTACTCCCAGCCTGTGGTAACCACCATTCTACTCTCTGTTTCTATGATTTTGGCTTTTTTAGATTCCACATATATGTGGAATAACTTCCAGTTATAAGATGAATAAGTTCTGGGGATCTAATGTATATAGCATGGTAGCTATAGTTAACAATACTGTGATATATTTGAAAGTTGCTAAGAGAGTAAATCTTAAATATTAAATATTCTCACGACGTAAAAAATGGTAATTATCTGAGATGGTAGAGATGTTAACTAACCTTATTGTGGTAATCATTTCACAGTATATATGTGGATCAAATCATCACGTTGTATACCTTAAACTTCATTATGTTATATATCAACTATATCTTAATAAAGCTGGGAAAAAAGTACATAAACTTGACTTCTCTGCCTTCCTATTCCTAATCCATTGAACACTCAGAGCAGGTAGCATTAGGTGGTCTAAGACTTTGAAGCTGGATCCGTCTGCTACAGGAGCTTCAATTCTAAGCTTGTGAATAGTTTCTGCCGTGTAGGGCTTTTTAGTCTCCCACGTGGTATGTTAGGGGCTATATAAATGCAAATTTCATTTCATTTGGAAAGGAAATGAGCCACACGAAATGGGTACAACTCTGCAATTAAAAGGAAGGTGTATTCCGTCCTTCATCAGGGCCAAAACAATACTGCATATCCAAACGCATCTTTTTAGAAGTCTTAGCCGGTAAAAAGGAACGTGAGAGTTTGGATGGGCACAGAAACAGGATGAATTCTCTGTTCCCTCTCATTGCTTTATTGCTCAGCAACTATAAGGCAGAATTCACGTTGGTTTTCTCTGGTGATTCCTGATTCTGCACGACACTGAGCTCAAATGAGATTCTTTTTGACCTAATTCTAATAATTAATTCTAATAATGAAAGACAAATTGCTGCACCCTTGTTGGACAGAGCTTTTCTATTGCTTAGCAGACAATGAACAACTTAGGAGAAATGCTTCCTAGATAGAAAAAAGAGAGATATCAGGCAAATTGTGTGCCTGTGGTATCACAGGGCACATGTACAAATGTTGTATCTTTCTTCTCTGTGGCAGAAATTCCTCATTAGCATAGCAGAAAAATCTTGTTGCTTTATCAAAAATAACAAGCGAGAATTGGCTTTGTTTAACAAACATATCTTAGTTTCCTAAACATTGAAGTACACAAAAGAAATATGGAGTTCTGGCAGGATAGCTGACAAGACTACCCTCAAACTAAAAACTAAGAAATGACTACATTAAAATGAAAAAAAAAGTTAAGTACTCAGTTGAGTTCAAAAGGAAATATGAGATTAATTTTCAGTTGCCAATAACAAAGAATGAAAGTAAATTCATAGTGGAATTTTATGAGTGGAAGATCAGAGAGGTTTGAGGGAAATGAACCAGATATAAACCCTAGTGGGATTGAGTCAGAGGTGGATTAAAGATGGCCACAAATTCTTTGCCACTCTTTCCATCAAGAAGTAGAATTTCCATTTGTACCTGGGCTGGCCTGCTACTTGCTTTGATCAATAAAATGAGACAGAAATGACGCTGTGTAATATTCAAAGTCGTGACTTAAGAGATCCACAAGTTCCACCTTCTCCTCATGGAATCCAGCTGCCTTGCTGTGTGAAGCTCAAGCAAGCCTCATATGGAGGAACACCAACATGTCCTCTGCAAAAGCCCCAGCTGCGACCCCAGCCGACAGTTAGCATCAACTTCCAACCACATGAGTGAGCCATCTTGATGTTTCATCCCCAGTAAATCCTCCAGAGGACTGCAGCCCAGCTGATACCCACATGGAGTAGAAAAATTACCCAGTTGAGCTCAGTCAACTTATAGACTCATGAGACATGATAACTGGTTGTTTTGGTTGTAAGCCAATAAGTTTCAGAGTAGTTTGTTACACAGCAATAGATAACCAAAATAGGGCCTGAGATTTTAATGGCCACGTAATAACAGAATGTATGGCCTTAAGCCCCCCGCAATGCAGAAGGGAGATGCTGGAACTAAGACCTCTGCATAAATCCGGGACGTGGAAGTGTTGCTCCCTTGGTAAAAGCAACTAGAAACGCTCTGCCCACCATCCCAGATATGCACTAGGAAGCTTGCCTTTCCTGTCTTTATTAGTGGGCTAGATGAAAAAAACAATCTTGCGTGAGAATTGAAGCCTCAGGCCAACATTATGCCTGGGTGTGGAGTTTAAATTTACACTACTCATTTTGTGCAGGATTTCTCCAAGCTGCGAAATTAACATAAAAATTGATCAAGAATGGATGAAACTCCTTGAGTACTTTAATAGAAACTATTTAAAACTGTTCTGTTGCAACACTTCCACAATTTAAGGTGGCTATGCCACCTATCAGAGTGGGAGGATCCTGCTGAAGATGATCTCACAGTAAAAATCTGCAAACCACATGAAGAAATGATTTACTTTGAGGAAGAGTCAAAAGATGCAAAACACAGAAGGATTAGCAACCATCGAACTGAAGAATCTATTTTTAAGAAGTGTATTTAAAAATAACTCAGAGGGAAAAGGAGGAATAAAAAGCTAAACTCAAAAGAATAAACAAGATTTTTTTTAAAGCACCTGCCCTTCGAAAAGAACCAAATGGAACGTCAAGAAACGAAAAATATTATCACTGAATTAAAACAATCATTGAAAGTTTTAAACAGCAGATTTGGCCCAACAGAAGAAGGAATTAATGAACTGAAAGGCAGATTGGAAAAAATTAGTTCTAAATATCATAGAGTGACAAAGAGTTAAAAAATTTGAAAGAGATTAAGACACATGAATGATAACAGGAAAGTTCTAACATATATCTAACAGAGTTCCAGAAAGAAAGGCAAGAGGTAATGGTAGAGAAGAAATAATTGAAGGGATAATATATTAATTACCTTACTAAGGGTCTGCTAATCACATTTACCTTTGTTATCTCAATTATCAACATAGAAGGGTGAGATTAACTGTTATCCTCATTTTCAGCTGAGAAAAATGAGACTTTGAAAAGCTACATGACCCAGCACTGTCTTCCTCTTCCCTCCACAGTAGTATCTGTGCAAACTCCTGTTCCCCTGTGCTTGGTTCTACCCATTTCTCCATCCCACTGACATTGCTTTTTTTTGTGTGTGTGAGGAAGATCAGCCCTGAGCTAACATCTGATGCCAATCCTCCTCTTTTTTGCTGAGGAAGATTGGCCCTGGGCTAACATCCGTGCCCACCTTCCTCTACTTTATATGGGACGCCGCCACAGCATGGCTTGACAAGTGGTGCATCGGTGTGCGCCCGGGATCCAAACCTGTGAGCCCGGGATCCAAACCTGTGAACCCAGGGCCGCTGAAGCGGAGCACGTGCACCTAACCGCTGCGCCACCGGGCCGGACCCCCCACTGACATTGGTTTTTAGCCAGGTCACCAATGACTTCTGTGTGGTCAAATCCAGTGGGCTGTAGTTTGCCAATCCCTGCTCTATATTAATGCTACATCAGGCCCTCAACCTTGTCCACTGCCACAAATGAAGCTGTTTAATATAGAAGTTGAAGATTTGAGTGGAAAAACTTGCTGAGGGGAGAGGAGGCACTTGAGCGTCATTAACAAATATTGTAATCCCTTTTGTAGAAACCCCTCTCTTCTTAATGCTAACTTTTCTGCATATATACAGGCGAACAAATTCTTGATTCACCTCCTTTCCAGCATAAATAAAAGATATTTAACCAGCCTGCTTAAATCAAGATTTTATATTTTAAAGAAAGTGACATTTCCTACATATGATTGGAAGCATAACATTATAAATGTAACTAGCATTTAGACTATAAGGAATATCTTACTTCTGCCTCATTTTGACTTTATCAAAACTGTCGGAGAAGACTCCAGTAAGGGTAAGCAAGAGAAGTGGTGGATTGGGTCCAAATTTATTTCTTTCCATTTTACAAGATATGAATGAAAGTATGAGAAAGTGAGTTTCAGGGAATAACTGAAGCATAAAGATGAGAGCTTCCCAACCCTCAAAAGAAATAGGTTTATCCTTAGTACTACCCTCACAGCAGAACTCCCAGGGGAACTGAGATCTGCTAAAAAGTTATTGCATTTTGTAATAACGGAGAACCTGGCTATAAGCAGATCTTGATTTTCTCTTGTACTGGACTAGACAACAGTTGTTTAAAGATGGTGTAGGGAAGGCCAATCCCTTCCCACCTCTACGGCTGCCCTACTGTGTCACTGTCCCCAGCCTGCATATAGCAGTGACTGAAGCTTAAATATCTACATCCTACATTTCTCTCTGATCTTACCTATCTTCCTGTTATTCCTGAGAGAGTAAGTTCTATGATCCTTGTTCTAAAATAGGAAGGGCCCTCTCTGATTTTCTTTCTGAGGACTGCCTACTCTTATCAAAGAGGTCAAAGGCCTGTACACTGAAAACTATGAAACACTGCTGACAGAAATTGAAGAAGACACAAAGAAATGGAAAGATATTCTGTGCTCTTGGATTGGAAGAATTAACATAGTTAAAATGTCCATACTTCCTAAAGCAATCTACAGATTCAATGCAATCCCTAGCAAGTTCCGATGACATTTTTCACAGAAATAGAACAAAGAATCCTAAAATTCATATGGAACAACAAAAGACCCCGAATAGCCAAAGCAATCCTGAGAAAAAAGAACAAACCTGGAGGTATCGCACTTTCTGGTTTCAAAATATACTACAAAGCGGGGCCGGCCCGGTGGCGCAAGCGGTTAAGTGCGTGCGCTCCGCTGCGGCGGCCCGGGGTTCGCTGGTTCAGATCCCGGGCGCGCACCGACGCACTGCTTGGCAAGCCATGCTGTGGCGGCGTCCCATATAAAGTGGAGGAAGATGGGCACAGATGTTAGCCCAGGGCCATCTTCCTCAGCAAAAAAAGAGGAGGATTGGCGGATGTTAGCACAGGGCTGATCTCCTCACAAAAAAAAAAAAAAAATACTACAAAGCTATAGTAGTCAAAACAGCACAGTACTGGCACAAAAACAGACACACAGATCCATGGAACAGAATCGAGAGCCCAGAAATACACACATCTATGGACAGCTAATTTTTGACAAGAGAGCCAAGAACATACAATGGAGAAAGGAAAGTCTCTTCAATAAATGGTGTTGGGAAAACTGGACAGCCACATGCAAATGAATGAAAGTAGACCATTATCTTACACCATACACAAAAATTAATTCAAAATGGATTAAAGACTTGAATGTAAGACTTGAAACCATGGAACTTCTAGAAGAAAACATAGGCAGTACACTCTTCGACATTGGCCTTAGCAGCATATTTTCAAGTACCATGTCTGACCGGGCAAGGGAAACAATAGAAAAAATAAACAAATGGGACTACATCAAACTAAAAAGCTTCTGCACAGCAAAGGAAACCATCAACAGAGTGAAAAGACAACCTAACAATTGGGAGAAGATATTTGCAAACCATATATCTGATAAGGGGTTAATAGACAAAATATATAAAGAACTCATACATCTCAACAACAAAAAAACTGATAAGCCAATTAAAAAATGAGCAAAAGATCTGAACTGACATTTCTCCAAAGAAGATATACAGATGGCCAACAGACACATGAAAAGAGGCTCAACATCACTAACTATCAGGGAAATGCAAATCAAAACTATAATGAGATATCACCTCACTCCCGTCAGAATGGCTATAATTAACAAGACAGGAAATAGCAAGTATTGGAGAGGATGTGGAGAGAAGGGAATTCTCATACACTGCTGGTGGGAGTGCAAACTGGTGCAGCCTCTATGGAAAACAGTATGGAGATTCCTCAAAAAATTAAGAATAGAACTACCATACAATCCAGTTATTCCACTGCTGGGTATTTATCCAAAGAACAAGAAAACATGAATGCCTAAAGATACATGCACCCCTATGTTCATTGCAGCATTATTCACAATAGCCAAGAATTGGAAGCAACCTAGGTGCCCATCAAGGGATGAATGGATAAAGAAGATCTGGTATACATACACAATGGAATATTCCGCAGCCTAAAAAACGATGAAATCTAGCCATTTGTGACAATATGGATGGACCTTGAGGGTATTATGCTAAGTGAAATAAGTCAAAGGGAGAAAGTCAAATATCCTATACTCACTCATAAATAGAAAATAAAAACAACAACAACCAATCACATAGAGACAGAGATTAGATTGGTGGTTACCAGAGGGGAAGGGGGAAGGGAGGAGGGCGAAAGGGGTGATTAGGCACATGTGTATGGTGATGGATTGTAATTAGTCTTTGGGTAGTGAACATGATGTAATCTACACAGAAATCGAAATATAATGATGTACACCTGTAATTTATATAATGTTATAAACCAATGTTACTGCAATAAAAATAAATAAATAATAAAAGAAAACATTTTTTAATGGTAAGTTGGCTATTTGGAATTCAGACCACTTGTTACAGGGCAACAATATTGTAATTGATGGTTACGGGTCAAACCAATTACAGAAGTATCTTGAACCTATACTGTGTATAGAGTATGGCATAATTCTAGCAACTGGGAAGTTTGTGGAACAGGGAGAAAGTGGAAGAGGAAGAGAATTCTGCCTTATTCCTGGAGGAGGTAATTCCTAGAGAAATTTTCACTATTGGTACAGCTTGTTGTTGGCCTCTTGTTAACTTCTCCTTCTGCATCTTTCCTGGCTTCTGCTTCCTGACCTGCTGAATCCTGCTATCCTAAGTTCTAGTTTGTGGAGTAATGAGCTAGACTTTTCCTGTTTCCCAATGTGCTATGATTCAGAATTCTTTCCTTCCACTTCCTTATACTCTAATCAAAACATTCATGCCCTCAATGCATTGAATCTCATGCATTTTCAGGGATAGAGGCAGAGGGAATAAATTAGCTTGTATGGAGAGTCTAATATATTTAGAGAACTTTAATGAACATTATCTCATTAATCCTCACAACCACTCTATAAGAATGGCACTTTTGAACCCAATTTAAAGATGGGGAGACTAAGGTTCAGAGAACTGACCTCACTTGGTTTATGAGTTACCTATTGCTATGTAATAAAGATTTTACCTAATATTTAGTGACTTAAAACAATACACATTTATTATCTCACAGTTTCTGTGGGTCAGGAATCCTGGTGCAGCTTAACTGGGTCCTCTACTTCAGGGTCTCTCACAGGCTGCAATTAAGGCATTGGCTGGGTTGTAATCATCCTATAACTCAACTAGGGAAGGATGTAGTCTAAGCTTTTGTGGTTGTTTGCAGGATTGAGTTCCTCATGGGTTACTGGACTGATGGCCTCAGTTCCTGGCTGTCTTTTGGGTGGAGGCTGCCCTCAGTTCCTTAAGACATAGGCCTCTCCAATGTGGCAGCTTGCTTCATCAAAACATGCAAGCTGAGAAGGTGATACAGAGAATCAAATAGCAAGACAGAAGTCACAATCTCCTGTAACCTAATTATGTAAGTGACATCCCATCAACTTTGCTGCATCCTATTTGTTAAGAAGCAAGTCATTATGTTCAGCCCACACTCAAGGGAAAGGGATTACATAAGGATGTGAATACCAGCAGGTGGGGATCATTGGGACCATCTTGGAGTCTACCTGCCACACTTGCACAAGACCCTACAGCTGGTACCTCTAGGTGATAATCTGATTGAGCTATCTCACATTGATGAAGAGTAACAAATATCTTGCAGTGTTTCTAGATGTCCCACTCAATGTGCTATCTCAATGGGATATAAGTTTTGACAGTAAGAATGGGACCCGGTTCTGGAGAACTCTGGTGTCCATGGAGATGAGCTGAAATTCCCTGTGGTGTGAATTATGGAGTCAGGGGTGGTAGAGCCGGGCATGGCCTGGTGCAGGTGGTGGTGGAGGAAAGGAGGAGCTATGTGTAGCAGGCAGAGCAGAGGGAGGCAGGGAAGTCAGTCATGGATTATTGCAGCAAATATCTAAGACTTGCAGCATGCTTTAGAATCTAGTAAAGTGATTTTACTTACTACCACAATTGATCATTGCATAAAAAATCACTAACTGTATAAGGTTCTTAATCAGGTAAGTGAAAGTGTCACAAGAGTACTCCAGAGCATTATGGAGGTAGCAACTCCAGAAAGCAATAGGGTAGTGTGAAGATCTGTTTTAACTATGAGGAAACTGAGAGCCAGAGAGCTTACTCAAGAAATGATAGAATTTGATGACAGAGCTAGTAAAACTGTGTTCTGATGTGATGACTAAAGTACTTTGCCCTACATGCAAATAAATAAATAATTAAATATAATCAAGCTTCCCTCCTTCCATCTATGAGCAGAGGAAGTAGGTTTGGCTAAATAAGGAGATTGATGGCAGGGAAGGTGGAAGCCTTACTACCAAGGGTATGAACCTGGCTGCTGATGAAGGGCTTCCATTAATCCACAGATGCCCATGGCCACTGCTGAACTGATAAGGATCTGAGCAGAGACTGGGGGCCTGTCCCATCTGACTGTCACTGTGCAGGTTCAGAGCCACAGCAACTCCTCCCTGTATCCCTCTCTGGGATCCATACGGGCTTCTATGGTCCACTCACAGCCCCTGGTTGTGAGTGCCACACCTGCATGTGTTTAGTTCCATCCCTCTTCCAAGGTCATAGGATGACTATGAGGTGAAGCTGAGATTTGAACCCAGGTCTCGTGATTCCAAGTGGTTAGCTCTTTCCTCTACACTAAACAGTTGATCGAGCATTGGGAAAAGGCAGATGTGCAATGACCTGAATATGGGAGTTCAGAAGTACAAGGCTCATAGGCTAGAAGCAGTGGGCCAGAATAAGGAAAAGAAGAAAGTGTCTGGAGTGTAAAAATAATAATGATGAACATTTGTTGAGTGTTTTTTGTATTCTGGGCATCCTGCTAAGCACCTGATATGCATTTTCTCATTTAATCCTTTCAACAACCTTGTAGGGCACATTCTGTTATTGCTATTTTACAGATGAGAAATCTGAGACTCAGATAGATTAAAAAGTCTTGCTTAAGGTCCAGAGCTGATAAGTGATAGAGTTTGGATTCAAATCTGGTTATTTTGTCTTCACTAATACATATACTACTGTTGAGCCCGAGTTACCTCCGGAGTCTCATCTCCCACCAGAACTTGACTCATAGAAAACCCCTGGGAAACCAGCCCACCTACCTTCCTGCAAGTTCTCTGCTTTGAGTTCATTATAAGGCTAATGAAATGTTAAGCATAACATCATATCAGTGTCCAATTGGAATTTGCACCTTAGACAATAAAATGTGGAACTAAAATCTTCTACATTACAGGTTATATACTTGGGGAATGTTGGGGAGCATAATTTCCAAAGGAAGAGGTTTTAGCTAAATGATTTATTAAGCTGGATCTTTCTTGGTCCAATGGAAGCTTTATCTGTTGCTTGGCAACTGGTTTTTGAGATGGTGCAACTTGATCCAACTGACAAGCTGAAAAAAAAAAAAAAAAAAAAAAGAACGCCAAAGCAACTTGTTTATCACATAAATTCATTCTCCAATAACTGAATCTAGATTCTGGATCATTTGTCCTCCAGTAACTTCTGTATCTATATACTAAAATTACTAGTTCCCTTGGTAATATCTATACCTATGGTTTGTAGCAAAATGCTAGCATAACATCCATGATGTTCTCTTTGCAAATAAATGTCGTGAGCTTTTTCAAAGCCCTGGGTAAGTGTGGTTTCTCTTCGGGGAATATAAATCTTAAATTGTCTACCCTGACAAAAATAGGAAGAAGTTCACAGATGATGGGGGGACATCCAGATTCTCAGGGACCTTTCATTCATGTCCACCTTGAATCAGATACAATTTCAGTTGGTTTTTCTGAGAACTGCTACATCTGAAAACAGTAAGGACAAAACTTTTCTTCTCTTCTCACCATGTACCTGTCCTACCTGCCCTCTAAATGTACCTAGGGGAAGTCCAGGTATTCCAATAAGGCTGGGCAGCATGCAAAAGTTTTATTTACAAAGAGCTCCAGTGGTAGTAGATCTGAGGCATGGCAAGTCAGGTCTGAGGGTCACACCCTTCTAACAATATCTTGGGCTTTCATACCATCTTCTGCCCAAGATTTAAGAGCTTCTAAGTAGTAGATCCAAGATTTGAACCCAGGTTCATGAACTCAGGATCATACTGTTTCCACTTTACAATGATAGAACCTCCTCTTCCTCAACTGTCAAGGACACTACTGCCATTATTTTTTTGGCTTAAAACAACAGAAATTTATTTTCTCACAGTTCTGGAGGCTAGAAGTCTGAATCAAGATGTCATCAGGGCCATCCTTTGGCCAGAATTCTTTGCCTCTTCCTAGCTTCTGGTGGTTTTCCTGCAATCTAAGGACATTACTGTCATTTTGATGGAGAGTTTTATACCCTGGAATCACCTCTGCTGTCATGTGGGAAATCATGGTGCTGGCTCTATACAACAATCCAAAGAGTGTTGCTATGAAGCTCATGCTTGGACTCAACCTATTAATGCAGTTGATGGCATGACACCAACCTTCAGCTTTATGAATGCTAAAGGAAGAGGAACATCCAGTGAGCACTTATATTCATTATCATTACAATGCTGTGTGTGCATTCACTACCATGGATGTATGTGTGTGCGTGTTTGTGTAATTGTGAAATTAGCAAACACGATTATGACTTTTTATTACGAACCACAAAAAATCATCATGATTATGGAATTAACTGTTTCCATCAATATTTTGTGGGGGGGTGTCATCATGTTAAACAATTAAATACGTACAGTATATTAGGCCTGGAGTTGGTTAATTCATCCATTTAAATGCTCTCATACAAAAATTCAAAATGATATATGCACATGGATAATTATTGCAGCATTATTTTAATAGCAAAAGACTAGAAACAATCCAAATGCCCATCAATAGAAGACCAGTTGAATAAACCAGGGTAAATCCACACAATGGAGCACTATGCAGCTGTATAAGGAATGAGGACAAACTCTATATACAGAAATGGAATGATCTGCAGGCTAAATTGTTAAGTGAAAAAAGCAAGGTACAGAAGAGGATTATAGTATCCTAACTTTTATGTAATAAAGGTGGGGATATGAATCTGTATGTCCATATTTACTTATATTTAAAAAAGAAAAATAAACTAAATTAAAAAAATGGTTACCTATGGGGGAAGGAGGACACAGGATGAGAAGACAGAAGTAAAGGAAGAATTCTGTGAATGTACCTTGTTACTCAGTTTGTTTTGGAACCATGTAATGTTTTACATAATTAAAAAACAAAATTAAGTAAAAAAAAATTAATTGAAAACAAATTGAAACAAATAAACCTAATTATACATCAAGATGATGTCATAAGCGTATAGAAAAAAGAATAACCTCAAATGACTTTAAAACACAGTGTACTCATGGGCCGGCCCGGTGGCGCAAGCGGTTAAGTGCGCGCGCTCCGCTGCGGCGGCCCGGGGTTCGCTGGTTCAGATCCCCGGCGCGCACCGACGCACTGCTTGGCAAGCCATGCTGTGGCGGCGTCCCATATAAAGTGGAGGAAGATGGGCACAGATGTTAGCCCAGGGCCGTCTTCCACAGCAAAAAAAGAGGAGGATTGGCGGATGTTAGCACAGGGCTGATCTCCTCAAAAAAAAAAAAAAAAAACAAAACACAGTGTATTCACTGCGTCTCTAGTGGGATAACTTCCGAGGACAGAAAGAACCACAAAGAAATGTTAAACTGTATTAGTGGCTTTATTGTAGTAGTAACATTAATATTGGTGTTTTGTAATTTTTAGACATATGTTTAGATAAAGCAAATAAGTAATTATGTTCCTATTATCAGAAATCAAGATTTTCTGTTTGTGAAGATGTGGAGAAAAGGGAACCCTTGTACACTGCTGGTGGAAGTGTAAATTAGTAAGCCATTATGGAAAACTGTACGTGCGTTCCTCAAAAAATTTAAAATGGAACTATTATATGATCCAGCAATTCCACATCTAGGTCCTTGGGCAGATGAGTCAATGAAGAAAATGTGGTATGTATATATATACAATGAAATATTATTCAGCCTTAAGAAGGAAATCTTGCCATCTGTGACAACATGGATGAACTTGGAGGACATTATGCTAAGTGAAATATGCAAGACATAGAAAAAGAAATTCTACGTGATCTCTCTTATATGTAGAATCTAAAATAGTCAAACTCATAGAAGCAGAGAGTAGAATGGTGGGTGCAAGGAGTGGGGGGAGGGGCAAATGGAGTGATATTGGTCAAAGGGTACAAAGTTTCAATTACGTAAGATGAATATGTTCTAGAGATCTAATGTACAGCATGGTGACAATAGTTAATACTGTATTATAGACTTGAAATTTGCTAAGAAGATATATCATATTAAATCTTCTCATCACATACACAAATGGTAATTACATAGAGGTGATGGATATGTTAATTAGCTTGATTGTGGTGACCTGTACACAATGTGTACATATATCAAAACATCAAGTTGTATACCTTAAATATAAACAATTTTATATGTCAAAGACATCTCACTAAAGCTGTTAAAAATAAAGAAATCAAGATTTTCAGTGTGAAAGAAAAGAGATACAAGTATAAAATCAAAGCAAAAACCTTATAGTCTTAGATGTGAATAGGAAAATATAATATGAACTTATTGCTTTTTTCATCATAAAATGTTTTCCCCAAATATGCTCACTGCAAAGTTCTTTAATTAATGAAAATCTGGTAGCAATAAGCTCTTTTACTGCCCAGTTTATGTTATAAAAATACAATTCCCTGATTAAAAGACCCAAGGCTCCTTGGAGAACTGACAGATTCTATGTCCGGAGCAGGACTTGGGAAAGATGAACCTGGAACTCTCTTTGTGCCAGAAGGCAGGGGATGCTATAGAAGACTATGCTGACTATGTCAAAAGGATAATGAGAGCCCAAAAATTTATTGTTTCTGTAGGTTGCACATCTTGCTGAAAATTGATAAAGTGTCTGAGTCAAGCTTTTATTCTGACTTTCCTGTATGAATGGTATGTGAGGGTGAATAATAGTTCATGAAGGGAAGTTCCTCTTCATAGGACAATTCTAGATAATAAATATAGAACAAAATTAGAAAATCATTATTTTTCAACCATTAAAGAAATAATGAACGTAGCCGTGACCATTAATAAATACCAAACCATTGGGTGAAAAGTTGATAACTTCAAATGGATGGATTAGGCTGAGGGCCCATGAACACAATGATCACTCTCCCATCAATAAAAAAAGAAG
Source organism: Ceratotherium simum simum (assembly GCF_057802395.1). Classification (NCBI taxonomy): domain Eukaryota; kingdom Metazoa; phylum Chordata; class Mammalia; order Perissodactyla; family Rhinocerotidae; genus Ceratotherium; species Ceratotherium simum. The sequence goes on along the minus strand of NC_141940.1, from coordinate 118,468,635 downwards.
AATCATACATTAGGTGCCTCATCACGAGATACAATAGGATGTTCACAGCACTACCTTTGAGTTATTTTCGCTGAAAACAATTGAACCTGAACTGAATTGAGCCTCAAGGTCTGTCTACTAGTGTATGGAAAATACTGGGGAAGAGAGGAACAAGTTAAATGATACCACAAGGAAGAATCATCAAAATCCCAACCATGCTGTATTCTTCAAGACAAATAAACAAGTTTATCCAACAAATTTGTATCATGAGAGCTAAAAAATAAAAAGGAGGAAGCTCAGTAATAGAATTAGTAGAGACTTAAGAGCCATAATCAAATGCAATGAGCAGACCTTGTAAATCCTGATTCAAACAAATTAACTCAAAAGTGACATTTTGAGACAAATTTGTATGTAGACTAATTGTGAGATGATATTAAGGAATTGTTGTTAATTTTGTTAGGTGGGTTAATGGCATGGTGGTTAGGTTACAAATAATGCGCTTATCAGATAGACACACAAACTGAAATATTTACAGTGGAATGACATGATGTCTAGCATTTGGTTTAAGATGCTCCAGCAAAAAGAAAAAAGTGTGTGCGTGTGTGTGTTTGAATAAACGAAACAGATGGCAAAATGTTGATTCTTTGTTGAATCTGAGGGATGAGCACATGAGAGTTTATTATATATATTTTCCTTTTGTGGATGCTTGAAGGTGTCCCTTATCACAAGTTTTCAAAAATTACCCGAAACTCAAATCAATTATTTTGCATTATTTTTTTCAATGATGTAAACACTTTTTATATCAGTAAAAGCATGGTGATTTTATAATGGCATAAAAGTTTAAGGTTACATATGTGTAATACAAGAAAAGTATATTTGATGCTTGAAGTTGCCATGGCTTTATTTACTGCAATAAAAATCCTAAGCTAATTTTTCCTTTGATTTTGCAACAGGAAAAGGCTGGATTGACAGCTTTTGATTTTATTTTCCTCAAACAGAAGATAAGAGGCAAGATATAAACAAGGATCCCCTTTTAATGTTCTGCAATTCTTGACCTCCTTCTATTTCAGTAAGTAAAACCTGGTTTGATTGTCAGTTTAATGTTTTATTTAAAGTCAGATTGCGGTTTGTAATAAATAAATTCTAGAAAGGTGTGGGTAACAGGCATTGCATTTTGGGCAAATCTAGCTGTTAAAAGTAATTATCAGAGAAAGCGAAATATTTCTTTGGTGTTCGCATAATTTCATTATTTATATCATTTGCTTTTAAGTAAATATCTTGCTTTATTTTTATATATCCTATTTATCATGGCCTATACTTCTCCATCTTTTCCTCTTCACCCTCTTTTCCTGGCTCATATCTTAAGGCTTGGTTGAAATGTTACTTCTTCCATGACTCTCCTGATTATTAATGATGATGCTGTTCATTTAGTGCTCACTAATAGGGCCAAGTGTGTTATAATGTCTTTACATATAAAAACTCATCCAGTCCTCAGTACAAACTTACAAGATAGGTGCTATTTTGTACCTACTTGCAAGCCGAGGCCCAGAGAGCTTGAATCACTTGCCCAAATAACAAGATGTAGAAGATGCAAAGTCAGGTTATACTGAGGGATGGCCAGTAGGGTGACCAATGCCCCCGCTTGCCTGGGACTGAGGACTTCTCAGGAAGCTGAACACTTAGTTGTAAAACTGGGACAGTCTTGGGCAAACCAGGGTAGTTGGTTGCCCTAGAGTAGACGTTCTCCTGCAGTGAAGCCAAGATATTTGTCCCTACCATAGATTGTTTCTCTCTACCTGGGACTAGGAGGAAGGGGGAAGAGTTGAAGAGTTGAAGTCAGAGGTCAGCTTTTGCTGTTTTTTTGCTGGGTTCCTAGAAACTGGGGAGAGGATTGACTTGTGGATCTTGCTTTATACACCAGAAGTGTGTTTGACAAATCTAAGTAAATTGCATGCTTGTAGGCTACACCTTATTTTAAATGTAGTCAGGTCTTTAAAGAAGAGAAGGCTCTGATTTGAATCCACACTTACATAAATGTCATTTACGTCAAATGTCCTATATTGACCTACCTCCATTTCCCTCTCATAAAAAGGCACCAACAGAGTAGGGAATGAGGTACGGAGAAGATAAATAATTACTAAATTCAGTGTGAAATGAAATCATCCTTGCCTACAAGTGATGATAGTCATTCATGAGCAAAACACTGTCATCAACTTCCTTAGTCACGAACCTTACCCCAAAAGGTATCTTCTAGTTCGTGAGAACAGGCTATTTTATTTTGCATCCTATATCTTTACAACAATTCTACAACCTATTTCAGAATTTAACGATATGATAATTCAGTGTTTCAATAGACTGCACAATATGGTCAAATAACTCCAATGGCCAAGGACCTACCCCTTTATTTCTTAAAATCAATTTGTAAGTGTAATTAAAACATGGGAGGAATTGTGTACCTGACACCATTTCACATCCCCTTCTGAAAGGATGCCATTAATTGCCCATATCCTTTTATCTGTCTGAGTCCTATTTATTACAGGGATGTCCTCAGGGTGAACCTTGGGGATTGCTTTCCTGAAACATTAGGAAGATTTAAAATCTTCAGTGGTCAATGTGTTAGGAACTGTTTTATGATTTGGTCATTTAGGATGACACATGTCAGCTCCTTGACCCCAGGAGATAGCTTGAATGTCAGAATGAGCGTCCAGATAGTTTATTCAATTGCATCAGCCTTTGAGGTACTGTTTTTGAGAATGGAGCCAACTTCATGAATGACTGTTATAAAGATAGAGGTGAAATTTGTCTACCCTATGTGTCCACAAGTGTGCCCTCTGGTCAGAAGACAGAATGTCGTCCTTTGGTCTGCTGACATTTGTAATTCACTCTACATAATGTTAAAAAATCATTATAATTTTTATTATGTATTTTCAAAATATTCTCACTTATAAAATATGGACAAGCCAAAGGAAGAAAATTTTAAGTCAGCCATTATCCCATCCTCTGGTTGACATTTTATTAGTAATCATTTGTGTTTTTTCTCTTTGAAGAGAGACAAATTTATTTTTACCAAAAAGAAGATATACTTCAATAAATAGTTCAAAAATTAAGAATAAATAAACAGGATGCAAATCAACATAGTATATCATAACTTTCTTCAAAAATGTTTATATATTGAAATCTTTTTCCCATGCTATTAAATATTTAACCTATAGTGTTATTTTTAATGACTGTATAGAATTTTGTTGTATGGATATGACAATTTATATAATCCTATTCACTAATGTTGGAAATTAGGTTTTTTCCCCGTTCTTTAAGCACTGCAGGATGAACTTTTTTGTGGCCAAATATATGCACATATTCATGATTATTTCATTGGACAAATTTCTTGAAAGTGGAATTCTTGGATTGAAAGGCACTGGATGTGTATGCGTATTATTCCAGCATAATTATTCATAGCACCCCAATTCTCTCCCCAAATTGTCCCAATTTAGATGGTCACGATATGAATGTTAGAGAAATGCTTTTGGAGCTTTAGAAATGAGCATGAAAAGTACTTAGAGCTCACTAGGTGGAAGATGAATAAGGAGCAATGAAATCATCATTATCCACACAAGATACCACTTGAAAATTCTAGTTTCCAAGGGAAAATCAAGAAATGCTTGAAGTGGGTGAACCATAACAGTGGGGCCTATCACTATGGTACTTCAAGCTAGATTTATCAAAGGGCTGAAAATTTTTTGACTTGGAGGTACCTTGGGTCCCTGATTGCTGGAAATTCATAGGGTATCCCGAGAAGTGGCAAAACTGTTGTTAGTCAGGTCATAGCTTACCAAGAAGGGTAGTCCTAAAGGAACTGAGTTCCTCCAGCAGGGTGAGCTAGCTTGAGAACCTGAAAACAGAGGAGGGGGTTCTGGGCTCGGCTGCCTACTTGCAGATTTTCCTCAAGTCCAATACTGTTACTTATTTCATGTACACCAGCATTACTTTCTCAAAGATACATATACTCTTCTTTTGAATTTCCAAGGATACAATTCTGGACACATAGTAATTACCTATTAAATACCATGTATCATGAATAAAGGGGATAATGAATACTGTGATAGAATGTATAAGACATGAAATTTGGCATCTAAATTTTTAATTTCAGGCTTTTTGTCACTAACTTTATTATTTTTTTCAAAGCTAATTATTTACTGCCCCCTACGTCTGTTTCTTCTTCTACAGAATGTTTTGAGCAGAGCTTGAAGGAATGCATTGCTAAAGCCCTGGAATTTCTAGGAAGGTCTAATTACTCCCACATTGCTTTGCAGTTACAATGTATCTCTTTTATTTGGAGGAGGAGTAGGTTTTCATGAAGAAGCAGGTGGCAAGCAGAATTCTTCATCTTTACTGATGAGAAAGACATTTCTAAACAGTTATGGTAGATAACTCAGCAGTGAAATCTCTCTAGTTAACTACCCAACCATCTGCCATTAACTTGTTACATCTCATGAGCAGATTTGGTATTTTCATGAATGCAATTATTATTCTGGCTACGACCAAATGATGAGGTACAAGAACGATCAACCTAGAGATTTTGCTTATCATGACACTTAAATCGTATTCGTAGTACAACCCAATTGGTCGTAGAGCCATTAGTCAAAAGTGGATAAAAAAATCACTTTGAAAGTTTGTACTTTAAATTTTGCAGTTTTGAATTACACTTCCTCATACCTTGCCTTTTTTGAAAATATAGATGTTATATTTCCCTTTTTTATCTGAACATTATAGTCTATAATAAAATATAATGGGTAGTCAAGATTTCAACAAAAACTTGCTGGGCATAAATCTCACCCTTCTTTAAAAGAGCAAACATCTGTGGTTCATACCTGCAGAGACTGTAATTCTATCCTTACACAATTGAGTTGGCATTCCAATGATGTCCTCTGGACCTCATGTTTAATTAGCTGCAGCCCTAATTTTAGATGGTTTATTCAAAACATTAAAATAAGCCTTAAAAATACAGACAGTATTCCTACTATCAAATGTTTTAACAACAGATTGTAACTATTTCATAGATCTCAATTGGATACACACACAAAACCACTTTATTCTTTTCTCCAATTGCTTAGTGGACTAAGTTTTCCCCTGAAAGGAAATCTCAGAGCAGGTCCCATAATGTTTCCAGTTACTCTCATGTAATAAAAGCCCTCCAGTCATAAGAGTAGTCTTATTTTAGTAATTGATATTTCCATTCCAAACTCTACTTCAGATCTAACAGCTGGGGGTGGACCAGGCTGGGAGGGGTAGAAATACAGTTTGGGAAGATTCAGGATTCTTTCTTTTTCAGCTGTATCTCCTCCTCCCTGCTCAGTTGGCTGGCCTTAGTTTTGGAACTCGCCAACATAAGGAATGGAGCTAGGGGGTAGGAAAGGTCTTAAATGACTGGTACTGCTGTGATCTCCTGTTTATACTTGCGAGGCTTGGCAAGCAGTTAAAGCTGTCTTTTGGTGTACTTCAGAGTTTTTCAGAGATCTCCCAGTGGGAGCATCTGATATTGGTGAGTGTACTGTCTCGTCTAGCGGGCTGCTTAGGGACATTCTCCCCAACTACTTCATCCAAAAATACATCTCCAGCCTCTTTCTGCTCAGATCACTTTGCTCCATATCAGGAAGATTTATTAGGCAATTTTCCTTTTAAAATAAATCTCTCTCCCATTTTTGGAGCCCACATCTTGCTCAAAGGATGGACAGAGAGCCTTTGTCCTACAATGGGTGGAAATGCATAGCACTGCCCTCTACTCTGATGTCATGGGCTGCTTTGATCAGCCTCTCCTTGGTGTGAGTCAGACGCTAGTTCACTGTGTCTTTGATTGCCAAATGATACAGCTCTGGGGTCACCATTATTTATATAGACTATAGTGTTACTAGTGACTCCTGCAGTTATGCAATGCATATCAAGCCTTCTAAGAGTCCTCTTAAAATTTGTCTCACTAGGCTTGGGGTGAGCTGGGAAACATCCCTCTCCTTTCCTCCAGTGTGGGAGGAGGGTGGGAAAATACCACAGGACTTCAACAATGCTCTCCAAAGATAATTTCCCTCTGGCTTCATCAATTCCAATCCTTTTACATCATCTTGATATGCTGAAATGCTCTCACCTCCCAGTCTGGAGTTTCCTTTTTGCACTTTTAATAGAGGAATGGGGATAAACAAATTGTATATTCATACAATGGACTACTTTTCAGCAACAAAACAAAACAAGAACAACACACACAAAACAAAACCAAAAAACTCCCATGAAACTGATACACACAAAAACATGGATGAATGTTAAAAGTATTATTTTGAATAACAGAAGCCAGGCAAAAAGTTTACACATTCTATTAAATCATTTATGTGAAGTTCTAAGTCAGGCAAAATTAAGCTTTCGTGGTAGAATTCAGAACAGTGGTTGTCTCTGGTTGGGAGAGAGGATCGACTGGAATGCGCATCACTGAGGTGACAGGAATGTTCTATGTCTGGATTTGGATGATAGTTACCTGGATACATATATTTATCAAAACAGATCCAATCTGGTATGTGCTTACATTGTATGTAAATCATACATCAATAAATAATTTAAAAGAACTTAGATTTTACTGGACAGATTTTGCAGAATATTGGCATGAGGAACATTGAAGCCAACTATACAAAGGACACCCTAAATTCTCCTTCACTCACAAAAAATTACCTTGCAAGTTTGGCTCAGCATTTCAGCACATCAAGATGATTTAAAAATTGTGTTCTTTCCTTGCTTTTTGTTGTCTGCTGACGTTATTATTTTGTCTTCTCTGTCTTCACCCATATCATCAATATAAATGCTGAGAACCTGCCCTCCTCAACTCCTCTCAGGTTGAGATCAGGTCGTTCTATCAAATGCCTGCAGTTGTGCTCCTTAATAAACTATGCCCCCACCTAAGCCTATTAGCCCATAAAGTAGATGCCTTGGGGCCGGCCTGGTGGTGCAAGCAGTTAAGTGTGCGTTCTGCTGCGGTGGCCCGGGGTTCGCCGGTTCAGATCCCTGGTGCGCACCGATGCAATGCTTGTCAAGCCATGTTGTGGTGGCATCCCATATAAAGTGGAGAAAGATGGGCATGGATGTTAGCCCAGGGCCAGTCTTCCTCAGAAAAAAGAGGAGGATTAGCAGATGTTAGCTCAGGGCCGATCTTCCTCACACACACACAAAAAAGAATATGCCTTAAGTCATCTACATGAATGTCACAAAACACTTTATCAAATATGTTGTTGACTTCAAGATGCCTTATATTTCCATGATTCCTCTGATTTACCAAATTATCAATGTTTTCAAGATGTATTTTCTTTATTAAACTAAAATATGTGAAATTGAGCCAACATCTCGTTCAAAACCATTTCTGATATTTTCTTTTTTTTTTTTTTTTGGTGAGGAGATCAGCCCTGTGCTAACATCCGCCAATCCTCCTCTTTTTTTGCCGAGGAAGACGGCCCTGGGCTAACATCCGTGCCCATCCTCCTCCACTTTATATGGGACGCCGCCACAGCATGGCTTGCCAAAGCAGTGCGTCGGTGCGCGCCCGGGATCCGAACCAGCGAACCCCGGGCCGCCGCAGCGGAGCGCGCGCACCCAACCGCTTGCGCCACCGGGCCGGCCCCATGATATTTTCAATGTCATGGATTCCTTTTACATTCCTTATCTTTTTCAATGTATTTTATTTTTATGTTTACAAGTATATAATATAGATAACACTTGAAAGGCCATAGCCTTTTGCCCTTTTTAGATGATATTAGATGAAATGGAAAATGCCTCAAAGCTTCCAGCAATATGGCAGACTGAGCTGATAAGGAAAAGCAAATAGTCAGAGATGCTAGACAAAATGTAGTAATCTTTTTTAATACAGCTAAAGTTGAAAGAAAATAAGGAAAATCTCCTGATACTAGAAATGAAAGGGAAACTGAACACCAGAGCACTAGGCAGACACTGCTACAATGAAGGCTCATGGGAGTATCAGGTCCAGGGGTCTGGAGATAGGGTTTTGATGCCCACACAGAGACAGAAGATGTGTGCTTGAGCCTGCACATTTAAGGAAGCTAGAATTGAGTCCCATAAACAAAGCTGTAGAGCCCCAAAAGGCTGTCCTAATAATGCAAAATGGATAACTCTTCCTCTCCTTGAGAAATATTCAAAGAATATTGATATCTTCCCAGCGATGTTATAAAAATAACAGTTGTCTGTGAGAATAAAAACATCAAGAAGATACTACCCAGAGCCATCTATAGATTCAATGGAATCCCTATCAAAATTCCAATGGCATTTTTCACAGAAGTAGAAAAAACAATCCTAAAATTTGTATGGAACCACAAAAGACTCCAAATAGCCAAAGCAATCCTGAGAAAGAAAAAAGAACAAAGCTGGAGGCATCACACTTCCTGATTTCAAACTTTATTACAAAGCTATAGTAATCAAAATAGTATGGTACTGTCATAAAAACAGACACATAGGCCAATGTAACAGTATCAACAGCCTGGAAATAAACCCACGCATATATGGTAAACTAACATTTGACAAGAGAGCCAAGAATACACAATGGGGAAAGGATAGTCTCTTCAATAAATGGTGCTGTGAAAACTAGATATTCACATGCAAAAGAATGAAATTGGACCCCTATCTTATACCACTCACAAAAATTAACTCAAAATGGATTAAAGACTTACACATAAGATCTAATACCATAAAACTCTTAGAAGAAAACATAGGGAAGAATCTCCTTGACATGGGTCTCGGCGACAATTTTTTGGATACAACATCAAAAGCACAAGCAACAAAAGCAAAAATAAACAAGTGGGATTACATTAAAATAAGAAGCTTTTGCACAGCAAAAGAAACAATCAACAAAATGAAAAGGCAATCTATGGAATGGGAGAAAATATTTGCAAACCATGCTATTGAATAAGGAGTTAATATCCAAAACATATAAAGAACTCATATACTTCAATAACAAAAAAACAAACAATCCAAAGAAAAAATGGGCAGAGGAACTGAATTCTGTCAATTTTCCAAAGAAGAAGTCCAAATGGCCAAGAGGTACATGAAAAGATACCCAACATCACTAATCATTAGGGAAATGCAAATCAAAACCACAATGAGATATCACCTCACACCTGTTAGAATGACTATTATTAAGAAGACAAAAGATAAGTGTTGGAGAAGATGTAGAGAAAAGAGAACCCTTGTGCACTCTTGGTGGGAATGCAAATTGGTTCAGCCACTATAGAAAATAGTATGGAAGTTCCTTAAAAAATTAAAAACAGAGCTACCATATGATCCAGCAATTCTACTTCTGTGTATATATCCAAAGGAAATGAACACAGGATATCGAAGAGATACCTGCACTCCCATGTTTATTGCATTATTATTCACAATAGCCAAGATATGGAAATAACCTAAGTGTCTGTCAACAGATGAATGGATAAAGAAGACGTGGCATATACATACAATGGAATATTATTCAGCTGTGAGAAAGAAGGAAATCCTGCCATTTATGACAATATAGATGGACCTTGAGGGCATTATGCTAAGTGAGCTAAGTCAGACAGAAAGAGACAAACGTTGTAGTCCACTTATATGTGGAATCTAAAAATGCCAAACTCATAAAAACAGAGACTAGAATGGTGGTTACCAGGGGCTGAGTGTCGGGGAAATTGAGAAGATGTTGTTTAAGGGTATAAACTTGCAACCAGTAGATAAATAAGTTCTGGAGATCTAATGCACAGCATAGTGATTATAGACAACAATACTGTATTATAGACTTCAAAGTTGCTAAGAGACTTGATCTTAATTGTTCCCACCACAAAAAAGAAATGATAATTATGTGATGATAGACCTCAAACTTAGCTAACACTATGATGGTAATTGATAAATGTTTCAAATCAACACGCTGTACACCTTAACTTTACACACTGTTATATGTCAATTATATCTTAACAAAAAAATCATAAAGAATGGGTTCTGAATTGATATTACCTACATGGTCCAGAAACCCAAAGCTGAGAAGTTAAAATAAAAAATTTAAATAAGATGAATGAAAACCACCAAGTTCCAGTGGGGGAAAAGTCTGTTATAAAATCCAGAGCAATATAGGATTCCCTCCCAACTCCATGGCCTCCCAAAAAAAGATGTACTCACAGCAAAAATCGCACACAATTATGGTTCTGGCAACATGGTGATCTTGCTACTGAGAAAACTCTCCTGCTATAAAATGGCTAGAAAATGCTGGACAACGTATAACAAATTTTGAGTGTATAGTTCACAAAAAAGAAAAATGAGGGAAATCCACAGAAGGAAAAAACAAAGAGGTGGCTGTAAACAAGAAATAAAATTATGATCTGAAGTTACCACTTTCCTTGAGTGAATGGAATGGAGGTTGCAAGTCAGTATTATCAAGGTTTGGGTTTTAATACACAGAAGAGGCAATGAACCTTTGGTCTCAAATGAAGGGGAAATTTGGAACCATTTCTTCTGAATAAACCCAAGAATTTAGAGTGATATCCTTAATTTACTGGATTGTCTGTTGGTATAAATCACCTTTCTAAATTCCTATACTCTGTCCAATATTGCAGTAGCTAGATGCCTAAGAACACCACTCCTGAGAATCTCTTGTAAAAAAGCATTTAGGCTTAGATTTGGCCAATGGTATAGAATTCTGAGAGCTGAGTATGGAAGAGAAGCTGAAGTCATTGTTTTTCCCCTTGTGATCATGCACAGATGTGTAAGCTGTAGATGTTAAGTTTTGCAGTGGCCTCTTGGTGTAATACTATGAACCACCCTCCAAGGTTGTGCAGAAGCTGTGAACCTCTGAGGTGTCTTTTGAAGAGATTGACCTGAATGGTTATACTAACTTCCTACTCCCCTGAAACCTGGTGGTGAAATGGAGCTATAACAGCCTTTCCTGAACTTCATACTTCAAAAACCTCTGATGGTTTATATTACCACTTATTTCCGATATTCTTGCAAGAAATACCTAGACTGAATCCTGATTGACAGACTTAGTTAAAGTGTGGGTAAGAAAAAATATCCTACAAGTGGAGCAGGTAGACATCAAAGGAAGCTTGTCTGTCTTGGCCTAGGCTCTGGGTAAGGAAAAGTCTCCCATGAAAATTTGTCATAATGGATCTGCTCCTCAAGCAGATGGTCCAGGAACCACAAGGTTACAGAATTAACACAAAAGTGATCATAAAGAAGTGAAACTCCTGGTGTACCCAGAAGACTCATATAGAAATCCTCTCTGAAGGTATGAACCCTCAGGCCTGGCCACATAGATTTTTACACATACAACCCCATTGAACTTGAGCTCACAACCCCAAATTAGGAAACTCACAGGATAACAATCCATCATAAGTGAGAACTACACTTATTATCAGGTGTAATCACAGCAGGATTATACTCTTAAGAACTTCAGATAATAGAACCATTTGATTAAGATGATAAAATAAGTATGTTTGAAATAATTAAAGATGTAAAGAAGGAAATCAAAGACAACTATGAAAAAAATACTTGGCAGATTTGGAAAATAACCAAATGGATTTCTGAAAGGAACAAAATAGCCAAGAAAATTAAAAACAAAATTGCTAGTTTTAAAGCAGATTAGACAGTGCTGAAGAGAGAGCTAGTAGCTAGAAAATAGCTCCAGAATGAAACACAGAGAGTTAAAGATATAGAAACAGGAAGAGAATTTAGAGACGTAGAGGATAAAATGAGAAGAACCAACATACATCTAATTGGAGTTCTAAAAGGAAGAAATATGAGAGAGTCAATTCTTTTGGCAATAATAGCTGGGATTATTTTATAATCAATGAAGGAATTAACCCTCAGATTTCAGAAGCACAAGTATCCCAGAGAGAATTAAGACTAAAAGTATTCTGGGGCCAGCCTGGTTGCATAGTGGTTAAGTTTGTGTATTCTGCTTTGGGGGCCCAGGGTTCGCCAGTTTGGGTCCTGGGCGCAGACTCACCACTCATCAAGTCATGCAGAGGCAGCATCCCACATAGAAGAGCTACAACTCTACAACTATGATATACAACTGTGTGCTGGGGCTTTGGGGAGAAAAAAGAGGAAGATTGGCAACAGACGTTAGCACACGGCCAATCTTCCTCAAAAAAAAAAAAAAAGAGACTAAAAGTATACCTAGACATATCGTTGTGAAACTCCAGGACACAAAAGACAATGAGATAATTTCTGAAGCAACCAAAAAGAAAAGACAGGTCCTATACTTTAGAAAGTAGATAATTTAATCTCAGACAAGTCACTTAACCTTTATCAATAGCTGATATCCTAATTTGAGATGTCATATTTTTAGTCACTTCGTTTTATGGTCCGTTTAGTACTTTTGATGAGTCACTCTTAAGTCGCTATTGGTGGGCTGCCCATACCCCCTTGGCACTCACAATTCCTGTGGACTCAAAAGTTTCCAACTGCAAGTCTGCCTGACCCTCTTCCTAAGGACCATCTTTGTCAACCAGGAGAGCAGGCTGGGACTTCTGGGGAGTTGATACCGCTCTTAACCAATGACACAGAAAACATCCCAGCTCCCTCTTCCCTCATTTTGGATAACTCTGATTCACATAAACTATCCCATAGAGTTCTCCAGGGGGACTGGGCTTCAGTTTCCCATAGTGGTAACTTGCTCTATAATGTATCCTTAGTTGGCTTCCTTGCTTCCTTCCTTCCTTCCTTCCTTCCACTAATTCTCCACTGGTGCTTCCTGGGATGATGTCTCACATAAACTACGTGCATTCACATCCTTGTGTCAGGGTCTGCTTTGGGGGAACCCAACTTAAGACAGACATAAAAATATACGACTTTTGTCCCACAATTTTAAACAAACACTTTTTTTGGAGGGAGAATATTGTTCTTCATTTTCAGACCTCTAAACTCTGAATTACCAAGTGGTTTGGCTATGTCTGTGTGAGACATATATGAGGCAAGCAGGATATAGTTCGTTCTGCCTCTTCTTGGCTGTTTCTCATCAAATTCTGAGTGAGGAACATCTGACTCCAGCCTATGAAAGTCATGCTCCTTTTATCTTTTTGAAAATTTCTTATTTTGAAATAAAGACTCCCAGGAAGTTGAAAAATAGTACAGACAAGTTCTGTGTACCCTTCACCCAGCTTCTCATGATGATAACGTCTTATGTAGCTTATAGTACAATACCAAAACCAGGAGATTGACGTTGGTACAATCTACAGACATTATTCAGATTTTACCAGTTTTTGCACGCACTCATTTGCGTGCACATGTGTACGTGCATGCGTAGTTCTATGCAATTTTATCACATGTACAGGCTCATGTAACCACCACCACAATCAGGATACAGAACTGTTCCATCACCACAAAGGAGCTTCCTTGTGCTACTCCTTTAGAGGCATACCCACCCCCACCTCCACCCCTCACCCCTGGAAACCACTAATCTATTTTCCATCTATATACTACTTTTTTATGTATTACCTTCAGACTTGTGTAAGAAGAAAAGTTTTAATCTCTTACAGAGACACAGCAGATTAACAGGCAGTTTTTCAATGTCAATGGGATTTTCAGACTTGATTCTGAATAAATTCACTGACACTTTTGATACAGTGAAGTGTTTCTAAGAGTTTCCTTTATATGGGTACAAACAATGCTACTTCAAGGGAAATAAATGTTCATTTCAAAATTGTGCTTTAAATATTTATGAAACTGATGTGACCTGCTTTCCTAGGTTGGGATACAAAATAAAGGTATTTCTCATGATGTTTTTATTTGTACTAACCAACACCTCCCAGCCCTGATACCTTCTATTTGCAAAAATGTCTTTCTTCTTTCCATACAGTCCACCTTGATGATAATTTTAAGAACTTTAGTGTTGGTTGTTTGGTCCCAGGGCCTCAGTTCTGACTACTACTACCTTGAACAAAGAACCTTGGAAATATTTTGTTACTATTGTTGCTTTGGCCCAAGAGTCCCAGGCTTTTGCATCGCTGCTGTTTTTCTCTCATGGTATTGCTGATAGTCATAAAGCCTGATGCAGTCCTTCTCTGCTGTGAAGACAAGACCAAGCACATACTGCCACTGCTGGACTAGAAGCTTTTTGGGTGCAGTTGGGAAGGAGGAAGTCTCCACATACCCACAGAAATGTCTAGATCTGAAGGCATTCTAGCGTCAGCCATGCATTGGGAATGGGATCAGTCTTCCTTACAACCTTTAAGAAGGACGTAGCTTATCTGTGTTCAAGAAGTGTCATTTCTGGCTTTCATGCTGCTTCCAGGTGGTGCCGAATTTTACAACTGTGCTACCCCACCAGTGAAGTGGGGAGGGAGAGAGAGAAAGGAGGTGCCAAGGTGGCGTTTACTGCATCTCCCCTCTACAAGGCCAGGGGAAGCTTACCCATAACCCCTATAACCCACCATCTCCAGTCTTTTTTATTTTTTGTGAGGAAGATCAGCCCTGTGCTAACATCTGCCAATCCTCCTCTTTTTTTTTCTTTTGCTGAGGAAGACTGGCCCTAGGCTAACATCCATGCCCATCTTCCTCCACTTTATATGGGATGCCGCCCCAGCATGGCCTGACAAGCAGTGCATCGTTGCGCGCCTGGGATCTGAACGGGTGAACCCCAGGCCACCGCAGCGGAGCGTGTGCACTTAACTGCTTGCGCCACCGGGCCGGCCCCCATCTCCGGTCTTTTTGAGCCTCGATGTCCTTGTCCTTAACCTTTACGCTAATGTACCCTAACAAGGCTTACCCATTCCTGCTTGAGATGACTGGACATTTTAATACCACATGTCTTGGCAATAGACAGTCACAGCTTTAAAAAATATTTCTTGAGATCTGGATCTTTCCATCTTATCCAGAGTCATTTTGTTATATTCAAAAGTAAACAAATTTTAGAACAACCATCTCTAAAATTGACTCTAGGACTTTCTTTAATTATACAGTTCTGTTATTACTAGGCATAATTTCAATGGGCAATTATAATAAATGGTAATTTATTCCAATGGATGCATTTCCTATGAAAAATCATCTAAGCAGAGGTTGAGTCCTGATGCTCCAATTACAGAGCCTAGTGAACCATGCTGTGCACCTCCTCTCTCCAACTGCTCGTACAGTTCTTGGCACCAGTAAAGAGCAAAACAGATATGGAGATCACATTCTAAAATGATGAGACAGGCAATAAACAAATAATTTTATGCATGATAAAAATGAAAAAGACCAAAGGGAGTTTTGGCATAGGGTGACTAAAGGTATGAAATTCTTTAGCTAGAAAAACCAGAGAAGACTCAGAAAGCACCCATAAAAAATCCTGAGGAAGACAGTGTATGCTTCACTAGGGCAGGGGTTTTCATGTGTTTAGTCCACACAAACTAGAAAAGTGCCTGACACATACAAGAAATATTTATGAACTGAATTAATAAGCGTTTCAGGCAGCGGGAACAGCAAGTGCAAAGGCCCTGAGACAGAAAGGTCAGTGTGGCTGGAAAAGAGTGAGTGAAGAGAGAGTCAAAGGAGAGGACTTTGGAGGGATATGTAGGGGGTCAACTTTCGCATTTTGGCTTTTATTCGATTTGTAATGTAAAAATTTTGGCTTTTACTCTATTTGTAATGAGAACCTACTGGAGATTGTTGAGCAATGGAGTGATTTCATCAGATTTTTATTTTTAGTTTATCTACCCAGTTACCAGGGGATGCAATGGGATGACTTGGCATGGGAAAGATGGATGGGAAGCTATGACTTGGAGGGCTCAGCAGATGCCTGGGATCAGCCCTGCCATACAAGATTCTTCATGACGTAGGCATCTCAATTTAACTCTATCTTCCCTGGAGCCAGTGGAATTGGAGGATGCGCAAGTCATGAGTAGCACAGGATCAGGAGTGAGGCTGAGATGTGTAGGTGACACCCAGGAGCGAATGCAGTGAAAGGACATGAAAATGCAGGAAGAGGGAAGGGCTGAGAAAAATGCATTGTCAGATGATCAGTTGCAAGGACAGCTAAAATGACTGATTGCATTGGAAAACTGATCAGTCAGAGGCACTGTGTTGGCATGGCCTTTCTCATTATAAAGAATCAAAATTTGCTTTCAAATAGACTCACATGATGTCTGTTTTCGGTCCTTCCTTGATCTTCTTAGAAAAAACATTTGGGCTCATTGTTCAAAATGAGTATATTTCAAGAAAAAATTAATATAATCTTAAAAGTTTCTTTGTTATATAACTTTAATATATAAAAGTTTTCTTTCACAAATGAATAAATATGCTCATATAAAACAGCTCTGCTATGAAATAAAAATTGATCAAAACATGATTTAAGAAATAGAGTTTTGTAAAGTGTTTGGATTTTCACTAATTTCCAAATAGTTATATCTGGGCCGGCCCTGTGGCTTGGTGGTTAAGTGCGCGCGCTGCGATGCTGGTGGCCCGGGTTCGGATCCCGGGTGCGCATCGAGGCACCACTTCTCCGTCCATCCTGAGGCCGAGTCCCACATACAGCAACTAGAAGGATGTGCAGCTATGACATACAACTATCTACTGGGGCTTTGGGGGGAAAAATAAAATAAATAAAATCTTTAAAAAAAAAAAAAACAAAAAAAACCAAATAGTTATATCTGTTTCTCTGCCAGTATTTTATTTTGCTTTTTTCTCTAAGTCCGCAATTTGCCTAAGCAGATTCTATTATTTTTGAGTTTGTAGATGTGTAGGAAAGGCTACATTTATAAATGGAGAAAACCCAGCTGGAAGCCACAAAATTGTGATGATAGTTAAGTAGAAAACATGATCACTTTAACAAAAGTGGCCAAAAAAACAAAGATGATTCAGCTATATTATTCTCATTTATCTCATATTTTCTTCATCTTTGATAGGCTCATATGATAACCATCCTGTTCACTGTAGAATTAATTTCTATTTAATTCTATTTAACTATCATTTGTTGTATCTCTGTACCTTACAACACAGCTTCAATTTAGTAATATGCAAGCATAGAGTGGTGTGAGTTGGTTTATAGCACCTATCTTTGACTCACTAGCAGAGAGTGGTACAGGATGGGGGTGGGAGATGGGGTAGGTTGCAGAAATGGCTCCATTTCTTCTCCCTGGATGCAGGCCTTTTACCATGCAATTCTGTGGTGTCTCCTACTCCAATTCTGGGCCAGGCTAATAGAATGAGGTAGAAGTGGCAGTATGCTCATTCTGAGCCTAGGCTTTAAGGGGCCTTGAGTGTTTATGCTTATTCTCTGATGCTCTGCACTATTGTGGCCTGTGCCAGGTGGAATAATGGCTGCCCAAAGATGTTGACAACCTGAATATGTTACCTTACATGGTAAAGGAGACTTTGCAGGTATGATTATGTTAAGGATCTTTAGATGGGGAGGTTATTCTGGATTATCTGGGTGGGCCCAATTTAATCACATGAGTCCTGAAAAGTGGAGAACCTGTCCTAGTCAGTCAGTGGGAGATGTGACTATGAAAGAATGGTGAGAGAGATGCTGACTTTGAAGATGGAGGAAGGGGGCCATGAATCAAGGAATATTGGTGACCTCTAGAATTTAGAAAATGCAAGCAAATGGATTCTCTCCTAGAGCCTCCAGAAAGGAATGCAGCCCTGCTGACATCTTGATTTTAGTCCAGGGAGACCTGTGTCAGACTTTTGACCTCCAGAACTGTAAGATAATAAATTTGCATTGTTTAAGCCATTAAGTTTGTGATAATTTATTACAGCAGTAACAGAAAATTATGCATGGCTACAGATAACTGATACAAGAGAAAGTAAACAGATTTTCTCTCTCTTCTGGTTTAAATAATCTCTTTTGTATAATTCAGTCCATATTATGGAATATTGAGTCAATTCAAATTTAAACTCCCCATTAAGGCTGTTTTCCTGCTTACCCTTCTTCCCCAATTGTGGTTGGGTGGGGAAACTTGCAGCTCTTCTAGTGTTGGGTGTGGGCAGTGAGAGGCCCTGGCTGTTCCTTTGCAGGGCTGGTCTGGTCCCTCGATGGGTGCTGCTGTATCCTCTGGGGTGTGCTTGCTGTGGTCCTGGCACTGACTGCCCTTTGGCATCCACTGCTGAAGTCCATGGCTTGTAGATCTTGTGGTCTGCCTTCTTCTTTTTTTTTTCTTTGTGAGGAAGATCAGCCCTGAGCTAACATCCGTGCTAATCCTCCTCTTTTTGCTGAGGAAGACTGGCTCTGAGCTAACATCTATTGCCAATCCTCCTCCTTTTTTTTTCCCCCCAAAGCCCCAGTAGATAGTTGTGTGTCATAGTTGCACATCCTTCTAGTTGCTGTATGTGGGACGCGGCCTCAGCATGGCTGGAGAAGCAGTGTGTCGGTGCGCGCCCAGGATCCGAACCCGGGCCACCAGTAGCGGAGCGCATGCACTTAACCGGTAAGCCACAGGGCCGGTCCGTGGTCTGCCTTCTTGTTACAGTCAGCCATCTCTCTTTGCTTCTTGGGCCCCACCTTGATTCTCTCTGGCTTTGTGCACCCTTCAAGGTTTGACTCACTCCTCTGTTCATCCACTCCCTGGGTGGCCTTCCCTGTATCCCTCAGATACTAGGCTACTTTCCACTCCATATGGACCCTCCATGGCAAGTTCCCCAGTAGCTTCATTCTGGTCCTTCCCTGGGGCATGTGGAAACTTCCAGATTCATTCCACATATGGGAAGTTGGGAGTAACACAAGAGTGTCACATCAGGACCACTCTATAAAGTGTCTTTCTTCCCCACATGCTTGCCATCTCAGGAGTTCCCAATTGGGATTGTACCCCCCCAAACCACTCAGATTTCAACTTCTCTCTTAGACCATATAACAGACCTCCCCACTGCAGGATTCAATTTAAAACAGGGAAGCCAAGGCAAGTCTTCTCATGCTTTCCTTCCTCTTGTCCTCCTTCCTCTTCCCCACATCCCCCCAGGGCAGAAGGAGTGGAGTCCTTATTCCTGTCTGAGAGGGATTCCCAATACATCCCAGCCTCCTTCTAACTAAGGTAGTATTTTGCCTGCCCTAATCACTGAGCTTATAATCGCAAATGAGATGCAGGGAGAAAAACAGTGTCTCTAATAATGCGAGATCAAAAAATATTTTTCCTGTTACGTGCCAGGCACTAAGCTAGGTGCTTCAATGTAAAGTATAGCATTATTCAAAGATATCTCTGTTTAGAGAAGAATGTGGTGTGTGTGTGTGCGTGCGTGCATGCATTTACATATGGCTGTGAAAAGAAACATAGACAGTTTTGTCTAGTGTAACAGAAAATTATTTAGACAACTTTTTTTTAAATTACGTAATGTTTCTGAGTAGATTAAAGAACAGAAGAGAGATTTTTTAGGATGGCATATAAAACTGAGTGATGGACCACTTGAATCTGCAAAAAATTGTTCTACCAACAGATAACTGTGGTCAAGATTTGGTTCTGAAGCATAAGACAGATCATTTGTACTAAAGCTGAGAATGAGATGAATGGGCAAGTCTCTGCTAAGATGTGATTCTTATAAAAGTAGTCCTTTCTGCATCCAATAACATCAGATTTAGGGCTTAAATTTGATGCGCTCATTCATAACTTCAGATTTGGTAAAAATGGAGAGTAACTGTTTTGACTTGTTGGCAAACTCCCAAGTCAGATTCTCAGCTTCATCCTGGTACTTGTTTTTAAAAATTATCCATTAAAAATCTGATGTGGAAGAGAGGACAATAAAAGCCTACAACAAATAATAGTCAACATGGCACGTGTAAGAGCACTTTGCAAATGGTAGTGTGCTGTTCTAGGTTGGGTTCTTTGGAAAAGACCCTGAGGCAAGGATTCCTATACACATGATATATTAAGGAAGTGCTCCTAGGGGAGGCTGGTAAGGAAGTGGGAGAAGCAGGGCAGGGAAGAGAGGATGTCACGAAAGCTTGCAATCTCGGGCAAGGTTCCCTGAGGGTTACCTTCAGTCTGATTCTGCAGGGGAGATCTGGAGTGTAAGTTATGCTCCAGATTTTGTCTCGACTTGGAGGAAAGGAACTAGGCTTTCATACTCTGGTATCTATTAGTCATCGATTCAGGACTGCCAGGAAAAGAGGGAGCAGGGCGTGTGGAGAACATCAATCCCAGACACTTTTGGCTCTCTGCAGTGCAGAACGCAGTTCCAGTTGACTGTGGGATAGCCTCCAAGTAGATCCACAGGTGCAGGTATTAGAAACAAAGGCACACTGAAACCGGAGGGGGCATGCACTGAAATGGCAAAAGGGATCAGAGGGGTTCTAGGTGGAGTACTGAGAGTGTTCACTACACATGTCAACTAAACTAATGTGAGGTCATATGAAGAGGGAAGACTAAGTGTCCCCAACATATTCTTACTGTTCCTGAGGATTTTGGGAGAACCATTAACATCAGTTCAGTAACAGTGGATATATAATTGTGATGCTGCTTAAACTCCAAGTTCCTTTCCTGTCTTTCTCCATTTCCAGATAAGAGACTTGCTATGTCCAGAGCTAAGCTTTCTTTACCAAGCTCAAATACTTTTCAATTCAGGAATGTTAGTTTCCCAAAGATGGCACCATCTGTCATGATAGAAGACAGAAGACCAAAGACATCCCTTTCACTGACCTTCCAATTGCATCGCGCTACCAGTTTAGGCTCCTTTGCCTGGCTTCTGAGGCCCTCTGTAATCTGACCCATTTTACCTTATCCAAATCCGTCCCCTCACCCCCTCACTTTCTAGCCTTCATACTCCCCTCTTGCCGGGTTGACTCTCAACTGTGCGCATCACATAACGTGCTCATGTCTGCTTTGTTCCTTTATCCTGGCTGTTTCCACTGCCTGGATTTCCCCTTCCTTCTCTTTCACCTGTGCAAATTCCATTCACTGTTCAAAGTTCAGCCTAAGTCACTTCAACATGATCATCCCTGGACAACTCCAGGCCTCACTGCTATCACCCTTGTTTGAACTTTCATGAGTATTGAAGTTGTCACTAGAGCATTTTACGTGCCTTTGTATTGGGCTTTATCTGTGTGCTATGAAAGTGTTCTGTGAATTATGCTGAAGTGCAGTGCTATGGTTTAGGCCAGTCCAGCTGTTCTCAGCCCTGGTTGCTTTTTAGAATTACTGGAAAGGTTTACAAAATACTGATGCCTGGATTCCACCAAAACCAATTATATTAGAACCTCTGGAAGTGGAGCCCTACATATCATTTTTTAAGAACCCTGAGTGATACTAATGTACTGTCAGAGTTGAAAATTTTCTTTGAGATACAACTGAATAGAACAGTGGTTGTAAGTACTCACCTCTAGAAAATAGATTCTTCTATTATTACAAAGGGAAATATCCAACACTAGAAAGAGCTTTCCATTAGCATATGATGTCACTTATGGTCACAGGATTCCCTACTCAGGATGACTAAATTGTTGTCAGGGTTCACATGATGTCAAGATCAGCTAAACCTTTGCAGAGAACAGCAGTCAGTCTGAGCCATCCTACACAAGCTCTGCATCATCTTTAGCTAAACAAGACAACAGAAAATAAGGAGGAAACACCCATCTATTTCCGTAACTTCAGATCCCTGTGTTGGGCCTTTTAAGTTTCATTTTTGCTAACAACAACTCACGGTGGCACTCAGGTATGATTTCCACCATGTTCTCTAGAAGAGACCTCTGTAGGTATTTCAAGGAGAAAGAAATTTAGTATAGGCAATTCGTTGCTTACAGAACTATTGGAAGAGTTAGAGGGATCAAAATCAGGAGGCCCCCTCTAGGCTGACTTCAAGGTTATATACCAACATAACCGCAATGCAGAGACCAGGAAACTACTACAGTGACTATGAGATCTAGCCAGCATTATACCTGCTGGGCCATATTTTTATGCCCAAAGAACATAGAAAAGAATGCTTCAATCTCCTTCCTGCTTTCCATATCTTCTATTAGCATATATAGTTGGCAGGATTGACATCACATCTGGAATATTAGTGTCAAGGGAGTTTGATAAACGTAGTTTTTAGACTTCCAGCCTTTTAGATATTGTGGGTAGATATGGATTCTGAATGCCAAAAGGCAGTATCTCACATACATTTCTGAGCAAGCCCATGGGTCAACTACTATAGAGCTTTTAGTGAAAAATAATGTTTTACGTCAATGGCATTGCCTCATCTCTGGGTTACAAAGATAAAAAAGACCCAGATCTTGAGGTAGTAAGTTCCTTCAAAGGAGTTCTTACATCTTAGGCTCCATGTGTGGCCCATAGCTCCTTGCAGGGTTTGCCTTGTTACGTCAGTAACTCCTAAAGTGGACTCATGCCAGTTGTGTGTGCTTGGGCTCATTGCTTAATCTCCTTAAATATAATTAATGCATGAGAAATTGGCATCCCTGATGGCAGCAGTTAAGCACTGTTTTTCCCAAGACAACTCAAAGTTTAGGACAAAGTTAAAACATGGAAATGGTTCAATATGAGGACCTTTGAAAGTTTTCGGTTTGTAGTACATATGGAACACTTAGTTAAATGTTTTTATTTTTTATTATTTAGACAGAAACAGTGGAATAAAATGACAGTTTGAAATGTCAGTGCTAATATATGCTAATATACACTGAGAAGTTAAGGTTGGTTGGCCCTTACCTGCTTGTCTTACATTTATTTCCATTCAAACTGAGATTTAAACATCAGTGGAAATTTCTAATTGAGGGAGCTGTAACATTTTGGGAAAATTAATAACTTCTGTAAGCCTTAACCTCTACAAGTGTAAAGACGGGAGCATTGCACATTTGTCAAGATTAAATAAAGGAAATGCCTCTCAAATTTCTCTACTAGTATTCTCCTAACGGCAGAGAGAGTGCAAAGGTACCCATGGAAAATTCAAAGCTTCTTTGAAGTCTTTTGTTTTACCACGAAATGTCAAGTGAATTCTATGTATAAATACGTATTATATTCATTACAGTTTTATTATACAAATATGTTAGATATTTTTCATCAAGTAAAAATGACATTTTAGGAGAATGGATCAATTTTATCCTATGGTTTCCAGTAGATTCTAGCATGCTTTAGCATTCTCAATGCCTGCAAACTGTGGGTGACTGAATGTTGGTTGAACGAATGAATGAACGAATGAATTGCAGCCTAGATCATAAACAAAGCACAATCCAAATGGTTGAAATGCATCAGCACCACCGAGTATACTTTCCTTCCCTGTGAAATATTCGTGAAAACAATGTGAAGAACCGAGAGAAGTCTTTACATGAAGGTTATTCGTTTGCAAATAAAACATACAGAAGGCATTGGCTTAATACCTTAAATTTGCTTTACTAGGAGAGTTATTTCTGAATAAAACACATTGGAAAGATGACCACACTCCCCCCTCTTCTGTTATAAATTGTGTAGAAAGTAGAGTCTGCATATCTGCAAGTCACTAATGTGTAGCTTGAGTTTGTGAACTGGCGTTGTATCTATGCTGTCACTTAATTATTTTGAAGTTAGTGGATTAATTAATGGTTAACAATTATGTGAGAATGATGCACAAGCCACTTTTTCCAATATTAAATTTAATATTTAATAACTATTTCACAGATTATTTATATGAGTAAAAGACAGTCTTATGGAACCTCCTTCTCAAGAAAATGTAAAACACTTCCAGTTTTAATTTAGCACTGAGATTGCTGTTTCTTTGTCATAGTATTATGGATTTTCCTGCAAGGGCCCCATTTTTGCTTCTATCTTACAACATGGTCATGGTTGAATAGCTTTAATCAGGCGCCAATTAGTCCCAAATCTATAACTCATTTCAGTCTGGGTCTTTGGTGCTTGTGCTTTCTCCTTTCCAATGGGGAGGGAAATGTTAGAAAAGTTTGAGCAAATGATCTCAATCTCTGATGTATAGTTTGTAGAGAGATATTTCTGTAACCTGCCCAATAAACTGGTTATCATATTAAACTCATTTTTAGCAGCTTATATTCACTTAAGCATTGCTCCAGATGGTGGCTGTCAAAATGTTTCTTATAATTAGCATCAGTAAACTTCTCCTGGGCCTTTAAAATTCATTGCAAATCACATGTTGTCTATAATCATAATAAGATTGGAAATGTTATTAATATCCTGCTCAGTATTCTGCTACACCAGTTTCTGTAAAACTACGTGGATCAACAGAGCCAACTCCTCTACTGTGTTGATTCAAAAGCTGTTAAATGGTAAATGTGACTATATCTAGATATTGTTAAAATTAAATATAAAACGGATACCGGACTTGAGAATTCCCTGGGCAGACAAAACCATTTAAGCCATGTAAGCAAAACTAAATCTAGCTTATTTCAAGAACATAAGTGAAACTTAACTTAGGTTATTTCTTGTAAATACCTCTGACAATCATAAAAGAAACTTGTCATCTTCCTAAAAATAGTATGAGATAATCACTTTTAACCAATCCCTTGCCATCTGGAAACCCCTACTGTAATAACCAATCATTGTATTGATTAAATAACTCCCCCATTTTCACTTTATAAGCCACCCTGTAACTTCATGCCCCTGAGCTTCAATATCAGCTCTTATTTTCGGAGGCTTCCATTTTGTGAACCATTCTTACTATGCACAATAAACTCCTACTAAATACTATTTATTGATTTGGTGGGTGTAATTTCACTATTTTTGGATTTTTGACAATATATACAAATTGATTTGATCATTTCCATGGAGTTGACTAATCAACTCTAAAATGTAAAGGCCTGCCAAACCATGTGTTTAGTCAAGCACACAAACTGTTCTGTTCCTATTAACATATTCTATATAATAATCATTTGAATCACACCATATTCCAATGAACTGGGTGTCTCAGTTGTTGAATTAATCAGGTCTCTTTTGGTTGCAAATGACAAAACCCTATTTGAACTGGTTTACAAAGAGGAAACAGGATTGAAAGGGCACTGAGCATTTTAGTAACCAAACTTCAGAGGTATACTGAACAGTCCCAGGGATAATTGGGTCCAGTGACTCACATGAATGCTGTCTTAGTTTCTGTCTTTCATGTTCTTTGGAGAAACCAGGAAAGGAGTGTGAGAAGCAGGCCAGGGAAGGGGAAGAAGCCAAACAAGGATGCTATTCCAAGCCAATTCCCAACTTCAGCCTGATCCTGCAAGGGGAGCTTCGAAGTATAAATTACAACTCAGTTTGCTCCAGTTTGCTCCAGCTGGAGGCAAGGGAGCCTGGTTTTCATCGCCAGCACCCATCAGTTATTGACTAAGCCCCCAATCCCCACCCTGGGAAACATAACCTCAGGCACTTCTGGCTCCACATGTCAGGGCAAAGAAGCTCCAGTAGCCAAAAGGATGGTGTTTTAAAAGAGTCACAGGTGTGGACCATTAGAGGCCAAAGCACAGAGAAGCTCCAGTAATGCAAAAGCTGTTGGCCTAATAGAGTCACAGGTGTAGACCATTAGAAGCTAAAGCACACAGAAGCTGGGGAAAGGGTGCACAGAAATGGTTAAAGGGATTCGCAGAGGGACATGGGTGGGATGCTGACAATGTCCACTACAAACACTACTGAAATTATTTTTTGTCTTTTATCTTTCTGTGCCTGTTGGCTTTACCTTTTCCCCAATATACCAGCTTCCTCCATGAGTCAGGGAACATGGCTGCCAATTGCTGTTAAGTAACATATTCTGTAGCTTTCACTACCAAATCAGGAGCTTTGTACCCAGTGCTAACTAGAAAAGTCATGAGGAAGAACTTGCGTTGTCCTGGTTTGGGTCCAGTGCCCACTTTTGGACCAATCAACTCTAGTCTTGGGAACAGGGTGATATAAAAACATAGTGGCCCTACAAGAGCTACATTTGAAGTAAAGGAAAAAGCAGTTCCTAGGAGAAGAAGGGCTGTGATGTTACTGGAAGAGAGTAAATACGCTGAGGAGACAAAAAGAACATTTGGTTGGAGGATGATAGGATGGGGTTGTCATGGCGAGAGTTGTCAGTGCTCCACAAAGACATGCTATTTAAGATTACGTCATTACTATGGCTGGGGGCTGCAGATGCCAGTTTCTGACCACAAAAGTAAAAACGAAAGAAGAGATTATAGATTGTTTTGGAAAAAAAATCTCGAAAGGACACCCTCTTGGGATAGATATAAACATGAATACCTAATAATATAGAACAGATATTACATGAACGAGAATTCAGTGTTCATTAATTTATTCTATTGGATTCTTATGCATGGACTTCCCTGTTAAACACAAAAAGGATTTCAAATGTAGGAACTATACAGCTGGAGGAGAATTGGACCATTTAGACTATCTAAATTTATCTCTTAGCCTGATTTTTCTTTGTAAGGCTACAGATGCTTAATAACTGTCTAATCTGACAAAGCCCCACAACTAGTATCTCAGAGGTGAGATACCTACTTTTATTTCTCCAGTTTAAAAAGATGCCATCTTTGCTTGTTTAACATCCCTTTCAACCTATATACCCACTTCTGTTTATCAAGCATTTTTAGTGTAACATGCTCTGATATTAGCACAGCCTTGCATGAATATTTCAGTCGCTGAGGGACAGCATTGTTATCAAGCATCAGCAGCTGCTGTTTATTGGTGATAAATGAGTTTTGTTCCATTGAGAGCAATTTTCCTGGTTTTTACTCTATTATCTAGGTAGAGATGAAGCATATAATATATTCTTAAAGGGGTATTCACACAGTTACCCTATTACTATGGCATTGAGGGGAGGGGTTGTGGAGAGAGAGACACAGAGAGGAAAGGGAAGAGAGAGGGAGAGAGAAAGAGAGAGAGGGAGGGGGGAAAAGAGAGACATACATGCAAAGAGACAGGGAGACAAAGAGGTGAAGAGAGACACACAGAGAGGCAAAGACACACACACACATACAGAGTTGCAGATGGAGAGAGAAAGAGAGAAGTGCAGGGAGAGGGAGAGCACAAAACAAAGGCAGAATTGGAAAAGACTTTGGATCCTCCACAGTGCATCTATCTCCAGGGTTTTGCTGTGCTATAATTTGTAAGGAAATATTATCTGATGGGGCAAGGTGGGGAATCATTAGTATTTATGACGAAGTTTCCAGGAATGTATTTCATAGTAAGATGGGTGCTTCTGCTACTGTTTGGAGTTAGTCTCCCTAGTATTGACAGCAGAGGCTTAATTTAATGAGTTACTTTATAGGTTGGCAGAGGCATCACTGTGTTTACCTCTGTTGAACACTGAATCGAGGGAATTAAGTGGAAACAGTTCATCAGCCTGAGTATTTGGATACACTGTGTGCAGGGCAGAGAAGCTTAGCTTGTTGAAGAAATAAGTTTAGGGAAAATGGAGTACTTTGAAAGCTGGCTGCTAGGAGTTGCTCCAGATCTTAGGGGTCATTTAAAGAACAGCACTAATTCAGAGCAATTCAACAAACGTTTCTTGAGCATATACTGTATGCCAGATCGCACACTACGTGCTAGGGATTCCAGGGTAAAGCATAGTTCCTGCTCTCAGAAATATTAATAGATTATTTCAAGTCATTGTAGTATATACTGTGGTGGAACTGAATGCCTGATTCTACGGAAATACAAAAGAGAATTCCCTCAGGCCTCTCGGGTGGTGAGCACGGGCCAGGAACATTTGTAGTTCAAAATATAGCAAAGATGGGGAGGTTGACTTGTCAGGATGGACTACATAGAGACAACAGATCCGAGTTCTGAGTTGCCTGACCCGAAGGATAGATCCTGTATGGTTATCCTTAGTAGTTATTCTTAATGCTGGTCAACAATGGCTATTCTAACGCTGCTCAAGGTAATGCCTATCTTTTCTGGTTATCATTAACGCTGGTTCATAATGGTTATCTTAATTCTGGTTAACATAATGCTTATCCTGAATACACTGGTCAACAGTAGTTACCCTTAATGCTGGTCAACGTAATGCTTACCCTTATTGTTATCCTAAATGCTGGTCAAAAATGGTTATCCTTAGCGGTGGTGAACAGTGGTTATCATTAATACTGGTCAACAATGGTTATTCTTAATGCCTACCCTTAATGATTATATTTAATGCTATATAAATGCTATACTGAACAACTATTTATGGCTTCCTCTACTTTCCGGTCACATGATAGGTATGCACTTCCTGGCCCCCTTATAGATGAGTGGCCTCATGTGATTAGTTCTGCCAAGGCATTGTGACTGGAGGTGATGTGTGTCACTTTCAGACCAGAGGAACATTTAATCCCTGGAGTGAGAGCCTCCAGAGCTCTCTTTCCTTCTTGGATAGTGACCGGCAATATCTGAGGTGGCAGTTGCTCCATTAGCATGAATATGATGAGCAGAGCAGCTCTGTAGCCCTGCAATACAGATGTAACATGAAGGATAAATAAACATGTTTAATTAGAAGCCACTAAGTTTTGAGTATTATTTGTCCCTGCAGCAGATCTGGGGACAACGGTTCTCAGCCCCAGTTGCACATTGGACTCAGCAAGGGAGCTTTGAAAAGATATGAATATCCATGTTTCACTGCAACTTATTTGGAATAGAATCCATAGGTCTGAGTCCTGGATATCATTATTTTTTAAATTGAGTTTTAATGGAATTTAAAAACAACTCAAATAAAGAGTGACTAGAATGTAAACTTCACAAGAGCAAGGACATTGTCTTGGTTACTGCTCTATACCCAGTTCTTGAAACAGTATCTGGCACATAGCAGACACTAAATAAATATTTGTTAAAGGAATGAATAAGTGAATAAGTGAAAACATACAATCGTGCCTAGTTTATTTAATTTTCCTACACCAGGGTCTGCATCCTGCTCCCTATGACATCTACTCAAACCAAACCCATTACCTGGGGCCCTCCTCTAAAAGGAAGCTTTGCATTGGTTGGTTTGCCTACCTTCTAGCACTGGATTTCTGCATATGTGTCATTCCACCACTGTTCTGAGCTTCTGTTTGCTACAACTCCTGGAACACTGATCATTAGGAAGCCCACAAAGTCCAATGTCTCTGCAAAGGCCATGGACCATTACTTTATTCCCATTACCTATATCCTGCCTGCTTCTGACTTCTTTCCCTTCCCATATACTCAGGTTGTGCATGGTTCTTCTGAGTTTGGGCACTTGGATAGTTATATTCTTGTCTTCAATAACCATTATTGTTATAATACTTTATATTTCTTTAGTAATTAATCATTTTTACATAGTTTGTTACATCTCATTTAAGGCATTCATAAAACTGTTATCCTACTATACAAACATGCTTTATAAATTGAAGATTCACAATAGACTTGAAGTTTCTTTGTCACTGTATTTCAGAATCATGGCCTTGGCATCTATAAGGAAGTCATAGTGAAATTTGTTTATATTGGGGCCCAAATTTTTAAAAAAGGCTCTCTTTTATCCCATTCTTACTTTTCCCATCATCTTATTCATCTTGACTGCTATTCTATCTCTGATCATAGATGTGAAAAAGGAAAATGATACTTAAATCATAACAATCTTCAAGACCTAGCTGAGTACTTCCTCTTCCACTAACCCTTTCCCCAAACTTCCCAAATCACAGTGAACTTTTAATTCTTCTCCTAAAGAAGCTTTTTGGCCTGAACTAATCGTCTTGGTTCTTGGATTGTGTTTGATTGTGTGTCTGGCTGTATGGCTATTAAGTTCATTGAAAAATTAAGAGTTCCCTAGTAATTATTGTATATCTTCCATAGTGCTGAGCAGTAGAGCTGATATTCAGTACATTTTATTCAGTAAATACTTGAATGAGTACATTTATTCAAGTATTATAGTAAATATATGATCCTTGACTGACAGATTGAATAAATAGGAGAATAAGTGATAGATGTGTGTATATACATGTATATATAGGTATACATATATATACCTTTATTACATTCATCAATTGGAAATTTATGGTTTATATCAAGACCATAATTACAGTGAAATGATTCTAAATCTTGAAGCTCGTGTTAGAGTATTTAATCGCTTATAAAAATCGAGTTTCCAAATTCACACATCCATCACATTCTGTAGCATCTCACCATAATTGTTGGTTATGAATTTTAAGCAATGCTCCTAGCAAGACTAATGCCTGAAGTGTGAAACATAATCAAGTATTGCCTAGTTGCACAACACTGCTAAACACTTACAAGAAAAAGCTGCAGGTGCAGTTCTATTAGAGAATGGTTAGTGCTAATGAATTTTCCACCAGAAATATAAATACATAAATCTGGCCCCCAGCCAATCATTTCTTTCATTCCAGTAAAGAATATTGTGCTTTAAACAAGTGAGGGAATCTGTATAAGGTCATTGGTTTTAAGATCTATCTTAAAACCTTATTTTTAGCCATTCAATATAGTGATGGTATTAATAAATTTTTAATTTTTAAAAATATTATCTTTCTGAATCAATTGTAAAATTCTTTTTTTATTGATGTCTTAATAGTTTATAACATTGTGAAATTTTAGTTATACATTATTGTTTGTCAGTCACCATATAAATGCATCTCTTCACCCCTTGTGCCCACCTCCCAAACCCCCTTGCCCCTGGTAACCACCAAGCAGTTCTCTCTGTCTGTGTGTTAATTATCTTCCACATATGAGTGAAATCATGCCGTGTTTGTCTTTCTCTCTCTGGCTTATTTCGCTTAACGTAATACCCTCCAGGTCCATCCACGTTGTTGCAAATGGGACAATTTTGTCTTTTTTATGGCTGAGTAGTATTCCATTGTGTATATATATATATATATATATACCACATCTTCTTTT
Organism: Ceratotherium simum simum; assembly: GCF_057802395.1. Taxonomy (NCBI): domain Eukaryota; kingdom Metazoa; phylum Chordata; class Mammalia; order Perissodactyla; family Rhinocerotidae; genus Ceratotherium; species Ceratotherium simum. The sequence continues at coordinate 118,437,955 of NC_141940.1, read as the reverse complement.
TTTTTTTTTTATGGAAGTAAATCTGAGATTTAATGGTATATTGTTTTTTTTTTTTTCTAATTGAATATTTTTTTAAATTTTTTGTTTATTGCAGTAACATTGGTTTATAACATTGTAAAAATTTCAGGTGTACATCATTATACTTCTATTTCTGCATAGATTACATCATGTTCACCACCAAAATACTAATTACAACCCATCACCACACACATGTACCAAATTATCCCTTTCACCCTCCTCCCTCCCCCCTTCCCCTCTGGTAACCACCAATCCAATCTCTGTCCCTATGTGTTTGTTTATTGTTGTTATTATCTACTACTTAATGAAGGAAATCATACAGTATTTGACCTTCTCCCTCTGACTTATTTCACTTTGCATTATACCCTCAATGTCCATCCATGTTGTCACAAATGGCTGGATTTCATAGTTTCTTATGGCTGAGTAGTATTCCATTGTGTATATATACCACAGCTTCTTTATACATTCGTCCCTTGATGGGCTCTTAGGTTGCTTCCAAGTCTTGGCTATTGTGAATAACGCTGCAATGAACACAGGGGTGCATGTACCTTTGCAAATTGGTGTTTTCAAGTTCTTTGGATAAATACCCAACAGTGGAATAGCTGGATCATATGGTAGTTCTATCCTTGATTTTTTGAGAAATCTCCATACTGTTTTCCATAGTGGCTGCACCAGTTTGCATTCCCACCAGCAGTGTATGAGGGTTCCCTTCTCTCCACAACCTCTCCAACACATGTTGTTTCCTGTCTTGTTAATTATAGCCATTCTGACGGGCGTGAGGTGATATCTCATTGTAGTTTTGATTTGCATTTCCCTGATAGTTAGTGATTTTGAACATCTTTTCATGTGTCTGCTGGCCATCTGTATATCTTCTTTGGAGAAATGTCTGTTCAGGTCTTTTGCCCATTTTTTAATTGGGTTGGTAGCTTTTTTGTTGTTGAGATGCATGAGTTCTTTATATATTTTGGAGATTAAGCCCTTATCAGATGTATGATTTGCAAATATCTTCTCCCAATTGTTAGGTTGTCTTTTTGTTTTGTTGATGGTTTCCTTTGCTGTGCAGAAGCTTTTTAGTTTGATGTAGTCCCATTTGTTTATTTTTTCTATTGTTTCTCTTGCCCGGTCAGACATGGTGTTTGAAAAGATGTTGCTAAGACCGATGTCAAAGAGAGTACTGCCTATGTTTTCTTCTAGAAGTTTCATAGTTTCAGGTCTTACATTCAAGTCTTTAATCCATTTGGAGTTAATTTTTGTGTATGGTGTAAGGTAAGGGTCTACTTTCATTTTTTTGCATGTGGCTATCCAGTTTTCCCAACACCATTTGTTGAAGAGACTTTCTTTTCCCCATTGTATGTTCTTGGCTCTGTTGTCAAAAGATTAGCTGTCCATAGATGTGTGGGTTTATTTCTGGGCTTTCGATTCTATTCCGTTGATCTGTGTGTCTGTTTTTGTGCCAGTACCATGCTGTTTTGGTTACTATAGCTTTGTAGTATATTTTGAAATCAGGGAGTGTGATGCCTCCAGCTTGGTTCTTTTTTCTCAGGATTCCTTTAGCTATTCGGGGTCTTTTGTTGTTCCATATAAATTTTAGGATTCTTTGTTCTATTTCTGTGAAAAATGTTGTTGGAACTTTGATAGGGATTGCAATGAATCTATAGATGGCTTTAGGAAGTATGGACATCTTAACTATGTTAATTCTTCCAATCCAAGAGCACGGAATATCTTTCCATTTCTTTGTATCTTCTTCAATTTCTTTCAGAAATGTTTTATAGTTTTCGGTGTACAGATCTTTCACCTCTTTGGTTAAGTTTATTCCTAGGTATTTTATTCTTTTTGTTGCAATTGTAAATGGGATGGTATTTTTAATTTCTCTTTCTGCTACTACTTCGTTGTTAGTGTACAGAAATGCAACTGATTTTTGTATGTTGATTTTGTATCCTGCAACTTTACCATATTCGTTTATTACTTCTAAAAGTTTTCTGGTGGATTCTTTAGGGTTTTCTATATATAAAATCATGTCATCTGCAAATAGTGACAGTTTCACTTCTTCCTTTCCAATTTGGATCCCTTTTATTTCTTTCTCTTGCCTGATTGCTCTGGCTAGGACTTCCAATACTATGTTAAATAGGAGTGGTGACAGTGGGCATCCTTGTCTGGTTCCTGTTCTTAGAGGGATAGCTTTCAGTTTTTCACCATTGAGGATGATATTAGCTGTGGGTTTCTCATATATGGTCTTTATTATGTTGAGGTACTTTCCTTCTATACCCATTTTATTCAGAGTTTTTATCATAAATGGATGCTGTATCTTGTCAAATGCTTTCTCTGCATCTATTGAGATGATCATGTGATTTTTGTTCTTCATTTTATTAATGTGGTGTATTACGTTGATTGATTTGCGAATGTTAAACCATCCCTGCATCCCTGGAATAAATCCCACTTGATCATGGTGTATAATCTTTTTAACGTATTGTTGTATGCGATTTGCTAGTATGTTGTTGAGGATTTTTGCATCGATATTCATCAGTGATATTGGCCTGTAATTTTCTTTTTTTGTGTTGTCCTTGTCTGGTTTTGGTATCAGGGTAATGTCACCTTCGTAGAATGAGTTAGGGAGCTTCCCCCCCTCCTCAATTTTTTGGAAGAGTTTGAGAAGGATAGGTATTAAGTCTTCTTTGAATGTTTGGTAGAATTCACCAGGGAAGCCGTCTGGTCCTGGACTTTTATTTTTGGGGAGGTTTTTGATTACTGTTTCAATCTCCTTACTGGTGATTGGTCTATTCAAATTCTCTACTTCTTCTTGATCCAGTTTTGGAAGGTTGTATGATTCTAAGAATTTATCCATTTCTTCCAGATTGTCGAATTGGTTGGCATATAGCTTTTCATAGTATTCTCTTATAATCTTTTGTATTTCTGAGGTGTCTGTTGTAACCTCTCCTCTTTCATTTCTGATTTTACTTATTTGTGTCTTCTCTCTTTTTTTCTTGGTGAGTATAGCTAAAGGTTTGTCAATTTTGTTGATCTTTTCAAAGAACCAGCTCTTGGTTTTATTAATTTTTCTATTGTTTTTTTGGTCTCTACTTCATTTATTTCTGCTCTGATTTTTATTATTTCCCTTCTTCTACTGATTTTGGGCTTTGTTTGTTCTTCTTTTTCCAGGTCCTTTAGGTGCCTTGTTAGATTGTTTATTTGAGATTTTTCTTGTTTGTTGAGATAGGCCTGTATCGCTATAAACTTCCCTCTTAGAACCGCTTTTGCTGTATCCCATAAATTCTGGCATGTCGTATTTTCATTTTCATTTGTCTCCAGGTATTTTTTGATTTCTTCTTTGATTTCTTCGTTAACCCAGTCGTTGTTCAGTAGCATTTTGTTTAATCTCCACGTATTTGTGGCTTTTCTGATTTTCTTCCTATAGTTGATTTCTAGTTTCATACTGTTGTGGTCAGAAAAGATGCTTGGTAGTATTTCAATCTTCTTAAATTTATGGAGACTTGTTTTGTGGCCTAATATGTGATCAATCCTGGAGAATGTTCCATGTGCATTTGAAAAGAACGTGTATTCTTCGGTTTTTGGATGGAATGCTCTGTATATATCTACTAGGTCCATCTGTTCTAGTGTGTCGTTTAAGGCCAATGTTTCCTTATTGATCTTCTGTTTGGATGATCTATCCATTGGTGTAAGTGTAGTGTTAAAGTCCCCTACTATTATTGTGTTACTGTCTATTTCTGTTTTTATGTCTGTTAATAATTGCTTTATATATTTAGGTGCACCTACATTGGGTGCGTAGATATTTACAAGTGTTATATCCTCTTGTTGGATTGTTCCCTTGATCATTATGTAATGCCCTTCTTTGTCTCTTTTTACAGTTTTTGTTTTAAAGTCTATTTTGTCTGATATGAGTACTGCTACCCCAGCTTTCTTTTCATTGCCATTTGCGTGGAGTATCTTTTTCCATCCCTTCACTTTCAGTTTGTGAGTGTCTTTAGGTCTGAAGTGTGTCTCTTGTAAGCAGCATATATATGGGTCTTGTTTTTTTATACAGTCAGCCACCCTCTGCCTTTTAATTGGAGCATTTAGTCCATTGATGTTTAAAGTAGCTATTGATAAGTATGTACTTACTGCCATTTTTTAACTTTTTTTTTTTTCTCAGTGTTTTAGTAGTCCTTCTCTGTTCCTTATTTCTTCTATACAGAATTGATGGTCACTTTAGTTTGACCTCTGTCTGAAAGCTGTACTCTTTAACTCCCCTCCTCCCTCCTTTTATGTTTTTGATATCATATCTAACCTCTTTTTTGTGCATTTGTATCCATTTCCCTCTTATCATGGAAATAGATAATTTTTCCTATTTGTGGTCTTCTCTTTTCCCCTTAAATCAGTCCCTTTAACATTTCTTGTAGCACTGGTTTCTTGGTGACAAACTCCTTTAAAGATTTTATTTATTCATGTTTTTCCCCCCAAAGTCCCAGTAGATAGTTGTATGTCGTAGGTTCACATCCTTCTAGTTGCTGTACGTGGGACTCGGCCTCGCGTTGGACGGAGAAGCGGTGCCTTGGGGCGCGCCCGGGATCCGAACCCGGGCCACCAGCATCAGAGCGCACGCACTTAACCGCTAAGCCACGGAGCCGGCCCGACAAACTCCTTTAATTTTTGCTTATCTGGGAAAATTTTGATCTCTCCTTTCATTTTGAATGATAACCTTGCTGGATAGAGTATTCTTGGCTGTAAGTTTTTTCCTTTTAGCACTTTAAATATATCGTGCCATTCTCTTCTAGCCTGTAAGGTTTCTGCTGAGAAGTCAGCTGATAGCCTTATGGGGTTTCCTTTGTATTTAACTTGACATTCTCTTGCGGCTTTTAGGATTCTCTCTTTATCTTTAATTCTGGACATTTTGATTATGATGTGTCTTGGTGTGAGCCTCTTTGGGTTTATCTTGTTTGGGGCTCTCTGTGATTCCTGTACCTGGATGTCTGTTTCCTTCCTTAGGTTAGGGAAGTTTTCATCTATTATTTCTTGAAATAGATTCTCTGCCCCCTTGTCTCGCTCTTCTCCTTCCGGGACACCTATAACACGGATGTTAGTGCGCTTGATGTTGTCCCAGAGGTCCCTTAGACTGTCCTCACTCTTTTTAATTCTTTTCTCTTTTACCTGTTCACCTTGGGTAATTTCTTCTAGTCTTTCTTCCAGCTCACAGATCCGTTCTTCTGTATCCTCTACTCTGCTTTTGAGTCCCTCTAATGAATTTTTCATTTCCAGTATTGTATTTGTCATTTCTGATTGGTTCTTTTTTATATCTTCCATTTCTTTGTTGACATTCTCACTGAGTTCATCTATTCTTCTCCCCAGATCAGTGAGCATCCTTAACACTCTGTTTGAACTCTCTGTTGGGTAGGTTGCTCATTTCTGTTTCACTTAGTTCCTTTTCTGGGGTTTTGTCCTGTTCCCTTACTTGGAATGTATTCCTTTGCCTCCTCATTTTGCCTCTTTCCCTATGCTTGTGTCTATGTCTTAGGTAGGTCAGCTACGTCTCCTGCTCTTGGATAGGTGACCTTATGTAAGTGATGCCTTAGGAGGCTTCCAGTGTGCTTCCCTCAGTTCTCAATGTTCCAGGGGTGGCCCCTATGTGGGCTACGTGTGTCCTTCTATTGTGGTCTGTTAGCTCTCCCTATAGGCGCCCAGGGAGGCTGAGTTATGCTCCTGGCCAGCTGTTGTAATGCTCAGCTGCTTATGGTTGTTGTGGGCCCTTCAGTCTCTTTATCAGGTGTGGGGAGCCCCAGCACAGTTGGCTGTAAGTTCTAATACCACATTTGTGTTGCAGTATTTCTTTTAACTGAGTAAGTCCCCAGCGTGGCAGGTTGTTAGGCTCAGGGCCTTACAATTGCTGTAAGCCTCTAGCCTATTAGGTCTCTTGTCAGCTCTCTGAGGATTGCAGCTGGGTGGGGCTGGCCTCAGGCACAGGAGCACCCAATTGTTTCAGGCTTTGGAAGGTGGGGCAAACCTCCTATGTGGGTCTTTGAGAAGCACAAGTCTTCTGCAGCTGACAAGCCCTGTTGCCCACAGGTCCACACACACAGTCAACACAGTCCTGCCCCGTGTGAGCGCCCCGACCTCCCGAAGCGGACCCAGTCTCTCCACGGCGGGAGCCCCACACTCTCCACCCGCTCCTTGTACACACCCTGCCCCGCTTAAGTCGGCTCAGTTGCCAGGCTGCAGAGAATCCAGTCACCAATCTATGCAGGCCCACACGTTGCCTGAGGGCTTGTTGTTGGGTGGGGCCAGTCTCTAGGGTGGGCTGCCTGCCCTGGCTGAGCTGGATTAAATCGGTGCTCTAGTGGCTGGAGCAGACCCTGGGCTAGCAGGCCTCAGGGAGAACTCCAATGGCATCTGTGTCAGCACGCCCACACCGTGCCACAACAATGGCCGCCGCCAATGTCCCAGTCCCTGAAGAGATCTCAACCCTCACCAAGATGCACTCAGGGCCTATTAGGTGAGTCTCTTGTCACCAAAGCACTGTGCACCTTTCTTTCTGGTGATTTTAGGATGCTTTCTGGAATGGGTGAGTTTGTGCGCGGGCCCTTTAAGAGCCGTTTTTAGTTTCTTTGTGAACCGAGTTTTCTGGGGGTGCTCCCCAATGCTTTAGTAGCAGGCAAAGTCAGATATTATGCCGCTGGTCTCGATTGTGCTGGGTCCACAAAATGCCCACAGCTGGAGCACTCCCCGGCTCAGGGCCCCGCGTCTCCAGGGAGGGTGCGTACCTGTGAGCTGCTCCCGGCGGCCGTGAAGCTGGCGGCTTGTGAAGGCGGCGTTTTTCCTCTCCAGAAGGGAGTTTCTGCCTCTTCCACCTCAGTTAGGATTGTCCGTTGTTGCAGGAGTTCCTCTTATCCAGTTTTCAGTTCTGTCTCAGGGGTAATTTTTCCACGAGTAGTTGTAAATTAGCTGTGTCCACGGGAGGAGGTGAGTTCAGAGTCTGCCTACGCCACCATCTTGACTCCACCTCTCCACATCTTCTTTATCCAATCATCAGTTGAGGGACGCTGGGGTTGCTTCCACTTCTTGACTATAGTGAATAATGCTGTGATGAACATAGGGGTATATAAGCCTCTTTGGATTGTTGATTTCAGGTTTGTTGGATAGATACCCAGTAGTGGGATAGCTGGATCATAAGGTATTTCTATTTTTAATTTTTTGAGGAATCTTCATACTGTTTTCCATAGAGGCTGCACCAGTTTGCATTCCCACCAGCAGTGAATTAGGGTTCCCATTTCTCCACAACCTCTCCAACATTTATTATTTTTTGTCTTGGTGATTATAGCCATTCTCACAGGTGTAAGGTGATATCTTAGTGTTTTGATTTGCATTTCCCTGATGATTAGTGACGTTAAACATCTTTTTGTGTGCCTATTGGCCATCTGTATATCTCCCTTGGAAAAATGTCTGTTCATATCCTTTGCACATTTTTTGATAGGGTTGTTTGTATTTTGTTGTTCAGTTGTGTGAGTTCTTTCTATATTATGGAAATTAACCCCTTGTCAGATGTACAGTTTGCAAATATTTTCTCCCAGCTGGTTGGTTGTCTATTCATTTTGATCCTGGTTTTATTTGCCATGTGAAAGCTCTTTAATCTGATGAAGTCCCACTTGTTTATTTTTTCTTTTGTTTCCCTGCCTGAGTAGACATGGAATTCGAAAAGATCCCTTTATGACTGATGTCAAATAGTGTACTGCCTATCTTTTCTTCCAGGAGTTTTATAGTTTCAGGTCTCACCTTCAGGTCTTTGATCCATTTTGAGTTAATTTTTGTGTATGGCAAAAGAAGATGGTCTACTTTCATTCTTTTGCATGTGGCTGTCCAGTTTTCCCAGAACCATTTATAGAAGAGACTTTCCTTTCTCCATTGTATGTTCTTAGCTCCTTTGTCAAAGATTAGCTGTCCGTAGATGGGTGGTTTTATTTCTGGGCTTTCAATTCTATTCCATTGATCTGTGTGACTGTTTTTGTACCAGTACCATGCTGTTTTGATTACTATAGCTTTGTAGTATACTTTGAAGTCAGGGAATGTGATGCCTCTAGCTTAGTTCTTTTTTCTTAGGATTGCTTTAGCTATTTTGGGTCATTTGTTGCCCCATATGACTTTTACTATACCTTGTTCTATTTCTGTGAAGAATGTCATTGGGATTCTGATTGGGATTGCATTGAATCTATAGATTGCTTTAGGTAATATGGACATTGTAACTATGTTTATTCTTCCAATCCATGTCCATAGGATGTTTTTCCATTCCTTTATGTAATCATTGATTTCTTTCAATAATGTCTTGTAGTTTTCATTGTATAGGTCTTTCACCTCCTTGGTTAAATTTGTTCCTAGATATTTTATTCTTTTTGTTGCAATTGTAAATGGTATTATCATTTTGAGTTCTCTTTCTGTTAGTTTGTTATTAGCATATAGAAATGCAACTGATTTTTCTAAGTTGATTTTGTACCCTGCAACTTTGCTGTAGTTATTGATTATTTCTAATAGTTTTCCAGTGGATTCTTTAGGGTTTTCTATATATAAAATCATGTCATCTGCAAATAGTGAGAGTTTCACTTCTTCATTGCCTATTTGGATTCCTTTTATTCCTTTTTCTTGCCTAATTGCTCTGGGCAAAACCTTCAGTACTATGTTGAATAAGAGTGGTGAGAGTGGGCACCCTTGTTTTATTCCTGTTCTCTGAGGAATGGCTTTCAGTCTTTCCCTGTTGAGTATGATGTTGGCTGTGGGTTTGTCATATATGGCCTTTATTATGTTGAGGTACTTTCCTTCTATACCCATTTTGTTGAGAGTTTCAATTGTAAAATTCTTGAGAGAAAGAATAGTAAACTTCTTGTGAGCAAGAATAAAATTGTCTTGATCACCTAGAACAATGCTTTGAACAAGGATTATGTTCATTAACTGTTTGTTGATCTGATCACTTATTAAATTGAATTAAATAATTAAATAGTTAAATGTGCATGCAACATTGATTATACATGATCTATTATAAAATAGAGTCTCATTAAATCAGGTTGTTTTTTCTCATATCATGGTCTTCTTTAGCAGTCTGGTGAAATCTGGGTCCCCCTTCTCAGAATCAATGTTTTAAAATGCATAAAATAAAATGCATAGAACTTGGTGGTATCAAGTTCATGGATGCCTTGAATTCTGTCCATGGGTCCCCTAGTCCATAGACTCCAGGTTATGAATCCCTGCACTGGGGGCATGAAAGTCTAATAAAATGTATAAATCATAATTGATAAATAACTGTTGCCACCATGTGCACACATTCCACGGAAAATTCCATACAATTTACATGTGATAAAAGTCTTAGAGTGGAATCAGTTTTTCTAAAAGTGTCAACAATATAATTATGTTATGAAATATATATGTTTTGACATAAGTAAATGAGAGTATGACTAATGAATAAATGATTTGCATAGAACTTTATGAGAAAAGGAAAATTTGCCATAGATATTCCTCCTTGAAGACATGTTTACTCTTTTTATGTGTCATATACAAAATAAACCGGAAATAAACTGTACTTATAACTACTGATACATAATTGATATATGGTGAGGACGATTGGTCCTGAGCTAACATCTGTTGCCAATTTTCCTCTTTTTGCTTGAGGAAGATTGTCACCTAGCTAACATCTGTGCCAACCTTCCTCTATTTTGTATGTGGGACGCTGCCACAGCATGGCTTGATGAGCAGTGTATAGGTCTGCGCCTGGGATTTGAACCCAGGGACCCTGGGCCGCCAAAGCAGAGCATGAGAACTCAACCACTATGCAACCTGGCCAGCCTCATAATTGATATTTTTATTGTATGGGGTTTCTATTTGTCCATGTATTTGAAAAGATTCCCTGGTAACTCAATGGATATATTGCCATGACCCAAACTAAAAACTGATAATAACGAGTTATAATCCATGATTGCTAGCTTCAGTTAGCCATTATTTATAGTAATCATCTATTAACAGTATAGGGCATGATATACATTTGGTTTTTGTGGGTGTATACACACACACACACACACAGAGACACACATGCACTGGAGGCAATGTTGCATAATGGAATGAAGTTGGGTTTGAAATCAGATGCATATGGCTTTGAATCTTCTCTCTTCCACTTAGTACTTTTGTGACCCTAGGGGCCTCCCTTTCTCCTTTCTTTCCTCTTTTGCCTCATTCAGAAGTATTCATGCTATGTTTAGCTGGTTATACTGTGATTAAAAAAAAACTGATGTGCAATCTGTCTCTCTAAACCTGAATCTCTTTATATTTAAAATGTGGAGCATCTGATCTATTTTATGCAATTGAGATGAGGAATATGATGAGATACTAAATGAGGAACATTTTATGGAATTCCTGACACATAATAGACACTCTCTAACAGGCCCTATGTGTGCTTGGGGCTCTCCAACGAAACATTTATGGAAAAAGAGTCATTAAAAGGAAATTGGAACGGTAGTGGCAAGGGAAATTGGAGGAAGATGGTCAAAAGGTAAAAACTTCTACTTATAAGATAAATAAGTCCTAGGGCTGTAATGTACAGCATGATGACTATAGCTAACACTCTTGTGTAATACATAGGAAAGTTGTTAAGAGAGTAAATCCTAAGAGTTCTCATCTCAAGGAGAAATTTTTTTCCTTTTTTCTTTTCCTTTTATTGTCTCTATATGAGAAGATGGATGTTAGCTGAACCTATTGTGGTAATCATTTCACAGTATATGTAAATCAAACCATCATGCTGTATGCCTTAAACTTAAACAGTGACGTATGTCAATTATTTCCCAATAAAATTGGAAAAAATTCAAATATAATAATGTAGTTAAAAGTAAAAAAAGGAAATTGGATGCAATTTGAAATGGCTTTCCCATAAAATTTTGGTGTCTTTTAATCGCATTGATCTAGCAAAAGAGCTCAAGGCCTACTCACCCTACCCAATACTTGCATCCTTGCTACAGCTGGTAAAGCTCACTGGAACTAAGACGATGTGAATAACACTGTTTTAGGACAATGAAGGCTAACATAAACAATACATATCAGAAACGTTAACTCTAGACCAGTGGTTCTCAAGCTTAAGCATGAATCACCTGGATGACCACAGATTGCTGGGCCATATTCCCGGAGTTTCTGATTTTGTCCCCAAATTTTTGTTTCTAACAAGTCCTGGGTGATGTTGATCTGCTTTTCCACACTTTGAGGATAACACTTGGAGGCCTAGACTTTGCCACACTGCAAATAGTAGTGTAACAGAAGATATAGTGGAGTTCAGAGAATCTTGTAGTTTGCCAATGAGCCACAGAACCTCACTTGAGAGATCCCATTTTATTATTTATTTACTTTTTGGTATCTTCTTTTTTTTTTTTTTTTGAGGTAACATTGGTTTATAACATTGTATAGGTTTCAGGAGTACAACATTATAATTCGACATCTGTATATACTATAGCGTGCTCACCACCAAAAGTGTAGTTTCCGTCCATCACCGTATAATTGACCCCCTTTACCCTTTTTGCCATCCCGCCACCCCCCTTCCCCTCTGGTAACCACCAATCTGTTGTCTGCTTCCATGAGTTTGCTTTTGTTTTGTTGTTCATTTGTTTTATTTTCGTTTTGTTTTTTTATATTTCACACGAGTGAAATCATGCTGTATTTGTCTTTCTCCATCTGACTTGAGAGCTCCCATTTAAAAGGAATGGAGAAGACAGACAGGAAGCATGGTAGACAGATTAATGGCCCCCAAGATGTCCATGTCCTAATCTCTGGAACCCATAAATATGTTACCTTACATGGCAAAGGGACTTTGTAGATGTGATTAAGTTAAGGACCTTGAGATGGGGAGATTATCATGGATTATCTGGGTGGGCCCAATGTAGTCATAAGTGTTCTTATAAGGGAAAGAGGGAAATAGAAGAGTCAGAGAGAGGGAAAGAGGTGTGATGACAGGAGCAGATAAGGAGCAAGAGATGTGACAATGGAAGAAGAGGTTGGAGTGATAAGGAGAGGGGGCCATGATCCAAGGAATGCAAGTAACCTCCAGACACTAGAGAAGGCAAGGAAAACAGATTTTCCCCGAGATCCTCCAGAGGAAATGCAGCCCTGCTGATACTTTATTTCAGCCCAATGGGGCCAGTTTCAGACCTCTGATCCCCCAAACTGTGAAAGAATAAATTTGTGTTGTTTTAAGCCACTAAGTTTGTGGTAATTTGTTACAGCATCAATAGGAAACAAGTACAGCAAGTAAAAGTCAACGTAGCTCCTTACTCAATTTACCCAAGCAAGAAATTATTATCCATGCTTCAGAGTGCAATTATTTATTCTTTCCTTTAAGGAAATTGGTAAAACAGTTTAAAAAATGAAGTTTCTAAGCTATTTAATGGGTCTGTAGATATATTATCAGCCACCACTCTATTCAACAGTACCCCTCAATATCTCCTCATTGTCTTTACTCCATCGACTTCTGTACCAAGTCAGCTGACCCTAGGCTGTTGATTCAAGTGTAGCTGTAAGAGTCTTAATGTAAAATCAGGTCTGGTCTGATTAACCAATAGAAACTTCAGGTGTGTTGGTCTCGTAACTCGCAAACTATTAGGATAAATGAAACACAAATGTATTGTGTGTAGTCAGCCAAAGAAATTGCATATACTGTTCTTAGTTAAGTTTACAGAGACATCTCTATCCATTCTCAAACACAGATTGTACAGATTGATGTGAAAACTAAGGAAAAACAAATGTGTATATATATTCTTCTTAAGAATATCTCTCTGAAGAAAAAAAAAAAAGAATATCTCTCTGATTGTTGTCTGGCCCATTATGATATATCTGGACACCTGGGCCAGTGAAGTGCTTGTTTTCATAATTTTTGTATGGTGCCTACATATTTCATATTTATAAAACATTAGTAGGTATTTTCTTCTTTTAGCAAATGCAAAATCTTATAATTCACATTTATAAAACAGATGAATTAGAACATTGCCTCAATACTAAGGCATATGCCCTCCCCTGATATTTTGATGGTTTTGAAGTAATTATATACAATCAATGTGATACTCTGTTTTTCTCCCCCAAAACTGCTATTGACCAAATGGTAATTTTTACACTTCGTGTGTCCTAGATGAACAGAAATATAGGAGTATTATTATTAGTTTTTTGTTTGGCAAAAAGATTTATAATGAGTTTTAAACATGTATTTAAAATTTCCTGTGAACATTTAGAATAAAACTAGACTAATAAACTATATACATGGATTTTTTAATATTCTTAGTTAAGATACATTTTATAAACATTTGAAAGCTTTCCTGGGTCAAGGAAGAGTTGAAGACAGTCTGGAGTTCTTTACTTCGGGGGTCATTGCTGATCTAGAATGACAAACGTGCCTGCAGTCAAGAGCAGAGATTGGAATCTGAGTGAATTCCTTATGGAGACAAGATTTTTCTTTAGTGGGTGGGAATGCTGCTTGTAAAGCAGATCAGAAAATATATGTAATTATTTATTTACTGTATATTGATTCTGTAGGTTTCTCTCTGTCAGGATACATAGGAACAAATGACCTCATTAATTTTTGCGAGTCTGCAATCTTCACATGGTATATAGCCACACCAACAGTTGAGAATAAATTAGAATCATCCAAATTCCTCAGGCTAAGCTTTGGTGGGAATAAAGAGTGAGGTTTATTGCTTTTGATATTAAGATACTGAGAACATGACTTTGGTTGGGCTCTAGCATTTAATGTGATACAGTGTGGTATAATTTTTTCCACCTCTCATTTGACACCAGCTACCAGCGTGTCTACTCTAAGAATTAGGGTAAATCAATGTCATGTATTCATTTTATCATTACTTGTTAAGTGTGGGTGATATTCTTTGCAAATTGATTTAATATTCCCTATTTTGAGTCTCTTTCTAATGCAGCATAGAGAAGAGTTCTTCTTTGGTATTGTAAGGAAGAGAAAAAAAGAAAATTCACTAAAATTAATAGGAAAGTTGGTGATACTCCTTGATTTAGAGATACTATTGTTTCACCGTTAATCTAATTTGCCATTTATTTCTATTGGAATAGTAATTTAGGACAATAAATAATTTACACTAAATGAATGTTTGTTGACAGAATGAGTACCATAAAAACGTATTTGATAGAATTGTTCCTCATTGGAGATTTATCCATACCCTTATGTTCATTATGGATATGCATTTGGTCTGAGGGACTCATGAAGGCAAGACCGTATATGTGAATTGGGATTTTGAAAAATTACATTTTTGCTTCTCATATTTTCCTTTGAATAACTTTAGAATTATTTTCTCCTGTCACATGAATGACGCTTTTAAAAAGTTTCATTCCTTGCCTCTCTGTGTTGATGTGCATGCCTCCTTTCATGAGACCTAAATTTTCCTTTATTTCCAAATTTTCTGTCTTTATTGGTAAACCTATTACAGATCCATTCTGACACAAAGATCTTTTAATTTTCCACTGGAACATCAGCATCAACACGTAACACAATGTCCCTTGGTTGTCAGAATTTTTTGAGAACCGTAATTAACTAGATGCATGCATCGTTGATGTTTACATGCAACAGATGGCTTAGCTGGGAGAGGTAGATAAATTTAGCTTCTGTTGAGCATGTATGAGTAATACACTGGAAGGAAAAATGTGTAGAAAAAAATGACTTGAATTTTCCTATATTGTGAGAGTTTTGTAAATTCAGCTTTGGGGAACTGTATCTTTTTATAAAATCAAAGTTCCTTGAAGGTAGAGGTCTGGCATATGTTTGTCTTGGTGAAGAACTGGCATGAATATAGCGAAGTTCGTGGTTTCAGATTCTGGAGCAGGACTCTTGGCTCATCATGGACTCTTAGGGAATAGGCAAGTAGCTGATCCTAAAGCACAAAAACTATTTATTATTCATTGTAGTTAGAATAAGTGTTACATTCTCAATAAATGATTGCTGGTAAATAAATGAATGAGTGAATGAATAAATGAATGACTGCTATGGACAATTAGCAAGGGCTAGTAAAGTCACAGTTTACAAAATCCTTTCATATGCATTTTATTTGAACTTCATGACAAATCCATGTGGTAGAAATTATTGTCCCCGTTTTATAGCTAAGAAAGCCAAAATTCAGAAAGGTACAGTGACTTGTCCAAAGTTCTTAGCTGGTAAATGGGGAAAGCAGAATTCAAACAGAACTTCTGGCTCCAAATTCCCTACTCTCTTGGCTACAACCTGTCATGTCCTATGTTCATTCTGAAGTTGAGTGTCTAGGAGGTTAATGGAAGGACTTCTGGTGGGATATTTGGAAGCTGCAAATTTCCTTGAGGGCCTAGCCTAGGTCTTCCTTTATTTATGGCTTATGAGAGAGGAGGTCCAGTGATCCCTGACCTTGGAAAAATACACCTGACCCCTCTGATGGCAGCAGCTTCCAATATAGAAACCAGAAGCCATTTATTTATTTATTTGTTTATTTATTGAGGTATAATTGACAAATAAAATTGTAAGGTATTTAAAGTGTATGCATGATGATTTGATATACATATATATTGTAAAAGGATCCCCCCCATCAAATCCAGGCAGGTAGAGCCATATCTCTGGGAAATAAAAAATTATTTCAACCATCTTCCCAGCTTAACTGTAAACACCAAGAGGGCAGGGACCTCACCAGACTTTTCCACGAACTTTTCCTCAGTGCTTAGCACAATTTCTGAAACAGACTAGCTCCTCAATAAACACCATCGCTCACTTATTGACTTTAAATTGTACCTGAAAACCTGACTGCAAAGTCAGAAGTCTTTAAATGATAAATTATTTCCATTAATATTAATGGGGAAAGATTCTGCTGCATCCCATCCCAACCCAAGACCTCTAATTAATTTTTTATAGGTAGAAAAATATTTCAACTGAACAATGAAAATAAGCTTTTATAAGTAATAAATAACAACTTGAAAGTAAATGAATACTGTTTGATATGAAATATAATAAAAGCTATTACACTTGACTAAGGCAGATGAGAAGTCTTGAGAGTGGATGGGGGTGGCAAAGAAGGGGTATCAGGGAGTCATTCTTTATAAGGTATATTTTTCTTTCTGACCAGTTTTATCTACTAATTTTTCAACCTTTTGGGAGATCATGGTTATTTTGCACTCAAACTGGCCTTAAAAATATTATAGCACAGAAAACCACTTATGGGTAAAAATAAAGGCTAATTTATGAGAGGACTTTGAAACATGTGGAAAAACTTCATGTACCCAACAGCTTGAAGATCTATAAACAATTTCTGTCACTGGGTATATAAACCCAAAGCAAAGCATTTGGGTTCATTCCAATAAGTCATACAATTCAAATATGTTCCACATGATTTTCTCTGACTAGGAAACTATTCTTTTGAGTAAATTGTGGAATGTGTCTTCTTCTGAAATGGTAATGTTGATGTATTATTTTTTTAGTGTATTTACTTAGTGCTTTTTGGGGTGAAAACAAAAAAAGAATCATCCCAAAAGTGGAGTAACTCTCTAAAAACTCTTAGGAAGACAACTATTAATGGACAGGCACTATATGAAGTCAGTGTGTATTTGATGATTGATTGATGGATTTAATCCTGATTCTGAGCAAACTAGAAGCTTGAAATTGACTTGGATGGTGTTGACCTTTGTAGATGAACATGCACAGCTCTGTCAAAAACTTACTAACTTTGCTTTTGTTGGAACAAAGCCGGAAACTAGTTGATCTGCTGCTTGAAGAGGGAAATGAGGGCACGGTAGGGAGAAGGGCTGGCTCCAAAGACCCCCACAGCCTAGTCTTTCCCCCCTCGGGTCCCATCTGTCTACCCAGATGCCTTTCTCCTTACCTCCCTGCACCCCTGTGATTCATTGCATTTTTAGTTTTTAAAGTCTCAAAAACAGTTTGAAAAGGCAACTTGAATTTCAAACCTTAGTTAGAGATATTTAAAAGTCTTTCTAATGTTGGTAAAAAATGAACTCAACTCTTCAATTAGAATTTAAAGGTAGATAGACACTCTTGTAGGACTTGTAGTCTATCTCTATTTTTACTTTACGTAATAATTACTATTTAAGTATCTTTTCTCCCAGAGTAAATGCAACTCCTTGTGGGGTAGACTTTATTTTTTTTTGTTGCATTATCTCCTATGCTTCACATATACAAAGACTCGTGTCTCTTGAAAACATGAGTGCAATAGATGCCACATGGAGAGACTGAAAGTCTCTTGTAAGCTCTCCCATATATTCTCTCATTAAGTCATATACTTATATGCATGTTGATCTTCCAAAGAAGAGTCCAATATGTGGCTGGTATTCTAGATTATCTAGTTGGTGTGTGCTAAAATTAATGTTAGGTTTCCAGTTTTAACCATAGCCCATTGTCTGAAGTATTATGACTCTAAGATGCATTCCATAGCTGTGGTTATCTATATTCTACCTAATGCAACGATTTTGCAGTCTCTGCATTCATTTCTGTATATGTACTTTGAAATTCTCCTTGGAATCTCATGTAGATATATTTGTTTTTAGGCTCCCTTACCTTTGCTTTGGGTGGGATGCTGGCACATTTGTCATCTGGGATTATTCTTTAACATAGCAATAACATGACCTTTAGTTTTCAATTTTTTGTGGCATTGAAATTGACTCAGTCGTATCCCTTGCTTCAACTCTTACCCACTTATTAGTTTCCATCCTGTGATACAGGAATTCAACATTCAATGTAGTAACATAACAAATTCTAGGAATCTGAAGTTAGCAATATGCTAACCCTAAGATATGCATTCTTAAATGTTGCTTGAATGTTTGGAAGTTATAGGACACGTTCAACATTCATGTTTTTTCGTTTTTAATAAGAAAAAGTTATTTTTATTACACAAATGGTAATGGATTATATGAACAAACAATGGAGAATCTGAATTTATAACAACAGTCTTTAAGAAACGGAAAGACATGTTGATATCTAAATAAAAATGAAACATCCTTTGGCATTTGGAAAGGAAGATAGAATTCCAGAGATTGTTTTCCTCATCAAATGAGAGCTAATAAGAACTGATGACTGAGACAGGTGGTAGAATTAACTAGGCCAACCATCCAATCATACAAGCTGACACAAATCACTTGAATGTACTTTTCAGGCTGAAAACATGGGCTCTGAAACCCATCAAAATAAATTTTACAGATGGTTTGACAAAATGTCATCATGTAGAATGCAAATCATTTTCTGCACTCTTTCAATACATATTTGTTTTTTTTTAAATTCCATCCTAGAGGTTTCTTTTAGCTCATAACTCTTCTAACAAGAGTTATAAAAACAAATCTATCTTATATATTTCATGAGAGAACCTGAAAAACACACATGTACACACACCTACCCACAGTTTTTCCCTTGTTAGAAAGAATGTGTATTCATGTAATTGTATTTTAAAGTGTTTTGATATTGTAATGCTTTAATAACAGGTTTTCAGATGGGGTGAGGAGGGAAATTAGAGAGTACTGGTTATACCTTACCATTGCTGATCTGATCTAGACCATCATGCCTCCCTGCAATTAGAGTATGATAACATTCCTGACTGGTCTCATGTGCTACCGGGGAGAAAGTTAAGTGCTGACCCTAGAAGGATCAAATATCCCAACAAATCACATAGTAGTTACAACCCAAATGTGCCTGGACTGCATTAGACACAGCCTGGTCAACTGTCCCACCCAGACATAGTTGGGCAGGCTAATTCCCTAGATGAGAGATGGAGATGGAGTCACATGGGACTATGTGAGTAGAGTTTTCAATATACATCATCCCAGGAGAAGGGTATTAATATACTCTTTCACAAGGACTCAAGAGACATTTAGTGACTTGTTCAAGGTTGGTTGCTCTATCAGCAAGGAATAGAACTGGGACTCCAACTTAGTGCCTCAACCCATGATATTTTGCTTTTTCTGTGACATTACACATGCCTAACAGCACTGGTGTACCAGTAGATGTTTAACAACTGGGTCTCCAAGGGAAAATGAGAAAGCTCCGATTTGTAGTAAATTCTCCCATGATGGCCCATATCAAGCTACCAATATGCTGTCATTGTGGGAGATCAAGATTTGGCCACCCTGAAATATATCTCTTTACCCTGATTGTTTTCTCTGACGGACATTTGACCTCCCCCACTAACTGCCTAAAGAATTTGACATAGTAACTCCTTCCTGGAACAGATCTTCTATCTGATGGCTGTAATATAATGTAAAACAGATGTTACAATAGAAAAGCCACCAACAAGCCCATCTTATCGGAAGTTCTGTCACTCTGGCCACATTCTCTGGATGGCCCTGCCAGGAGTTGCCAGACAAACGTTTACATTTATAGGGGAAATCTCCATTTGTAAAGGTACCTCCCTCTCTGTATTGGGAAGAGGGGGGATGACCTCATTTCTAGAAACTTATCAATGTGGAAGGTGAGGCCTTAAATCTGCATAATAACCTTACTCTTGTTTACAGTGCTTTAGTGGTAATCTCCTGTAACTGACACCCCCCACCTCCAACATCCTCCTTTGTCTTTAGCTGAAGATGGTATTTAAGATGAGAATTTCTGCTATTGTGTTGAGAAACGCAGTGTCCCTGGTTTCTCCCATGTATACATGTTATTAAACTTGGTATTATTTTCTCCTGCTAACCTGTCTTGTAAATTATTTGGCCAGCCATAAGAACCTTAAGGGAAAGGGCAGAGGGGGATTCTCCCTCTTCCCCTACAGTAGCCAGAATTGGGAAGTGATACACAGTAGCACGCTATTATATAGTACTTCCATCATACAGATATAATAGATGCAAATAACTTCAAGCACATAGATAATAGTAAAATAATTAGGAAGTGATGAATTTGAGTAATACCTTTGTTTTTGATAATTTATTTCATTGCAAGTTTGTATAATTTAATTTTTAATAATAGCTATGTTTAACTACTGGTTTGCAAAATTTCTGAATATTTAACAATTGGCTCTTGTGAGTCAGAACATGCTGGCTCCAGCACACCATTGCCTGATATTTGCATGAAGACCAGGGATAATGAATATCAGCATTTTAGAGATTTCATGTTAAGTCTACAACTTGCGCACTATTTGTTACTTCTTATCTATTTCTGTGCCTGCAATAGGAATACTTAGATGACAAAAAAAGGAGAATGTGAGCTTCTTTGTGAAACTCTATGAAGGGGAAAATTTGGAAAACAGAGCCAGACTTTGAAGCCAGGGCTGGAGAGAGGAACTAGGCAGGAACTGGGAGCTACCCGAAAATTGGGACGGAGGTTTGGAGCCTGAAGCAACAAGCAAGAAGGCCTTGTGCTCCTGGACAGATTCCCAGAATAATTTTTCTCATTGCTGATCACCAATGTGTTTTTCCTAGACAACTCACAGATATATATGCTGTTTTATTTTAATGCTATAAATTTCTACAGGCCTATTAAAACTTCACTTCCTCCTTTCTTACTTCCCTAGATGACTCAGAATTTTTAATTTCCACGATGTAAGATCATTTGAGCTTCATTTCTGGATCACACCCAACTCTTCTCTCTGGTATACATCTCTTTCCTGATACAAGGTGTGAATTCTCAACTGTCTGTAAGAACATCTCCACCAGGGTGGCCCTAAACCTCACTTTGGCCCCAAAAAACTCATCATACTCTCTCAATGCAAACTGAGCTCACCCGACTTTCTGGCTTCTGTTGGTGGCCCCTCTCTTTACCTAGTCAACCACACTTAAAACTTCTGAGTCATATTTGACTTTTCTCCCTCATCTCAGTGGCCAAGTCTAGTCAATTCTATCATTGAAAGACCTCCCTAATATGTCTCTTCCTTCTGAGGAACCTTTCCTTTCTTTTATTTAAATTTTTTTCCAGCTTTATTCAGATGTAATTGACACATAACATTGTGTAAGTTTAAGGTATACAACATGTTGATTTGATACGTATTGCAAAGTGATTACCACTATAGCTTTAGCTAACACCTCCATCATATCACGCAATTTGTTTTGTGGTAAGAATATTTAAGATCTACTCTCTTAGCAACTTTCAAGTACATAAAACGGTATTATTAACTATTGTCACCACGCTGTGCATTAGATCCCCAGAACTTATTCATCTTATAACTGGAAGTTTGCGATCTTTGACCAACGTCTCCCCGTTTCCCCCACCCTTAAGCTCCTGGCAACCACCATTCTACTCTTTTTCTATGAGTTTGGCTTTTTTAGATTCCACATATATGAGATCATGTAGTATTTGTCTTTCTCTGTCTGACTTCTTTCACTTAGCATAATAGCCTTTTTCTATGGAACTCTTACTTTCTATGCAACTGCCCCACACTAACTCTACTAACAAGGCTTTTGTGTCTTATAATTGGACATTGCAATGACTTCCCCTCTGTCTGTTTGCTTCTGATTCCTGCAATCTGCTCATTTTGTCAGGTTTATCTTCCTCAAGTGTCTACCTAAAATCTGTCATTGCCTCCTGAATCTAGCCTAGATGTCTTCTCCTGGCTTCATAGTCTTACATTCCAAATGTCTGTCCCATGATTCCAATCTCTACTCCACACTAGTCAAAGTCGTTTTCTCCGGACTATGCCTTTCCCTTTCCCAACTCCTAACTTTTACCCATTCTACTATTTCTGCCTGGAATTACCTTTTCATCAATTATACCACTTTTTCCTGACCTCAGTTTTCCATTCAGATTACATCCTTCCTCTCTGCAAATCTCTGGGGAATCATTTGTTCTTTTTTTATGGCACCCAGCACCTTCTAACTTCTATAAGTCGTTTGGGTAATTGTTTTATCCTTCCTGCTAGAAAAGAAAGACCATGTCTTACATTTATTTTGCATTTTTGCAGTGCTCAGAATAGAGATATTTGCTGACTTATTGAGATGGGCAGCCAGCCGCATTTTAGAGAGTTTCTTCTAGACTAGCTTTGTTAGGGCTGTGAGGGAAAAAATATGCTGTGGAATGTCGATTGCCAGGGTGGGGAAAATTAACATTAAAAATAATGTAACAATATTAATAGTTATAATTTATATTTCTGGTCTGTTGTCAGACACTTGCTAAGTGACATATATATGTGTGTGTGTGTGTGTGTATATATATATATATATGTATCTCCTGATCCTTACTACTCAGCAAGGGATGCATTAAATATGAGTAAACTGCACCTCAAAGAAGCTAAGTGACCTTTTCTAGAATTTTAACTCAGGACTCCCTTTAACTGAAGCTCATGTCTCTAGTATCTATTTGGGAAGGAGGACACTACTAGCATAGAAATACCTGAGAATGGGAGGACAACCCCACCACTCTCTCTGTGCCCTGCCCTCTGCTAATTGTTCAAAACAATCCTCTGTCAATTCTTCCGCACAAACGTTTGAAATTTGCCTAAATTTTACACCCACATATCACTTGATTTCAAGGATGGTGACTCTTGACCCCCTACTGTGCAAGGCCTGAAACTCGTTGGGTGTGCCTAAGGTTTGTTCTTTCAGCTTGACCCTTTTCACACCCTCTTTCATATGTACATGGTACTGACATCACCTCAGAGAAAGCTCTTTATACTCGGAAATGTGATAAAAGATTAATGTTAAATAAAGGTCAAGAGAAGTGTAAATATCAAGTATAATAAAATCGAGGCAACTTACATGTGAAAAATCCTTTTGGAGTGAAGAACATGGATAAATATCTAAAAAATAAAATCCCAAAGTGTGACACCAATGAGGGTCTTTCAAGGGATTTTTTACTAGATATTAGACCATTGGATAACTAGCTTCTGGGCTAGAAGAGGTAGTTGGGGCTCAAATGACAGCACTTCCCAATGTTGGCTACTGAGCAGCATGATTGAACTTGTCCTCAAGGGGTTTTGAGGTCATGTCAAAGTTGAGACCTCTAAATTTTCTATTTATTTATGTACCTTTTACTTTATAAACAATATGATATAGGAGAAAGAGGGCCTTGGCATTAGGCAGGATTTGATTCCTGGCTCCACCCCTTGCTAGCTGGGCGTTCTGGGGCAAGTCACCTAGCCTCTCTGAACCTGAGTTTCTTCATGAATAAAACGAAGTTAACACTACCTATCTCAAGGCACTGTTGCCAAAATAATGAAATATACAACCATTGTCTATGGATGTGTAACTTAGTGGCTTAAAAAAACAATCACTATTGTTATTCACAAGTCTAAGGTTAGAGCTGGCCAGGCTTGGCTGATGTTGGCTGGGATCACTTGTGCATCTGCCATCAGCTGGCAGGTCAGTGGGGAGAGGCTGGAGTAGGATGGCTTCACTCACATGTCTACTGGCTGGCCAGCTGCTGGTAGGGATGAGAGAGTTGACCCGGCCACATGCCTCTCATCAGCCGGCATGCTAGCTCGAGTTTGTTTACATGGAGGCTGAGTAGGGTTCCTAGATAGCTAGCCAGAGCAAGTCAGGATGCTGGCCCGTATTCAGGGGTGGGCGAAAAAGACTCCACCTCTTGATGGAAGGAGCAGCAAAGTCACATTATAAAGGGATATAGATATGGGAAGGGGTGGAAATTGTGGCCATTTTTGCAATCTATCACATGACCACTTTGAAAAATTGTCAGTATTTTCTAAAACCGAGCACATGCATTCCTTTTGACCCAGTAATAGCATTCCTAGATATATATATAAAATATGTATGCATATAAGCTCAAAATTTATGTACTAGCATGTTCATAGCAGCACCATTCATAACGGCCCCAAACTGCAAACTATCCAAACGCCCATTAGCTTGCCTATTTAGAATAGATAAATACGTTGTGGGATTTTCACACCATGGAATATTATGTGCAATGAAAACAAACAAACTACAACTACATGCAATAATATGGATGAATCTCACAAGCATAATGCTGAAAGAAACAAGCCAGACACAGAGAAGTACATATTTTCTGGTTCCATTTACATAAACTTCAAAAACAGGCAAAATCAATCTATTCTGATAGAAATCAGGATAGTGGTTACCTTTGGGATAAAAAGGATTGGAAATGGGCACAAGGCAGAGGGGGGACCTCAAGGGTGCTGGTCATGTTCTGTCTCTTGATCTGGGTGCTGATTAAACAGGCGTGTTGTTTGTGAAAATTCATTGAACTATACTCTCATGAGTTAAGCACTGTTTTGTATGCATGTTTGACACCAATTAAAATGTTTATAAAAGATAGCAGACTTGAAATTACCTATGCATAGCAGGCTTTCAAATATTTGTCCTTCCCCTTCCCATTCCCAAAGGAGACTGTGTGTAGTAACAATTTCCATAGTTATATGTTTAGACTGAAATAATAAATCATTTATGTGAATGTAAACAGGACACCCAAAGATAATTAAAACAATGGGCATATTAAAATCTTGTGCTTTTAAAATACCTATCCTACCTGAGATATGATGTTGGCATTCAAAAGGCTGAATCTGGTATAACGGCTGGGTTGTACAACGGCTGGGTTGTATACCGTCTGGACAGTGTCTCAGCTGTCGTCAATCTTTTTTTCCACCTGTTCAGATCAGCAAACTCAGGGTTACATCCAATTTTCAGGTCAATAGGCTTATCTCCATTCCTTTTTTCCCCACTCTAAAGAAAGCATATTGGAATGTAAGAAATCAAGCATAACTTTATTGCAGAGATAATTGTACATTCTCTCTAATTTATAGCAGAGGGGAAAATCATTCCAAACTCTGAAGATACAGTGGGGAACTGGATAGATTATGTTCCTATTCTAAAGGAACTTTACATCATTCATAGTGAGAAAATACTTGCAACGTATCCACAGTTAATCAGGATAACTAGTGTATTATGACAGTAAACTAACAACTGCTAAATCAGAGCATGGCACTAATATAGAGTGTTAACATGGATAGGGCTGGGTTTTGCCATGGCAAAAATGATTCCCCAAATTCAGAGGCATAAAACAATTAAGGTTTGTTTCTTGCTTTTGCTGCATGTTCATTGAGAGTTGGCTGGGAATTTTGCTCCACCTTACCCTTAACCTGGGACCAATGTCAATCTGAAACATTGCATATCATCATGCTACAGGGACAGAAAACATGACAAAACACACACTCACTCTAAAAGCTTCACCTGAAAGTGATACATGTCACTGCTGCTCACATTTCACCAGCCAAAGCTATTATGTAGCCACACCTAACTTCAGGTGGGTAGTGAAGTTCAAAACTATCATTTACTCAGGAGAGAGAGCCAGACTATTGAGGAACATCCTTAATGACTACCATATATCATCAATTTGCAGGTCTTAAAAAAGCTTTCTTTCATTCTTGGACACAGAGTATACCTTGATCCCTACTCTTTCTAGACAAAATATATCTTAATAATCACAAGAAGGAGTGGCTGAGAACTTGAATATGAATTAGCACATCTACCCTTGTATTATTCATAAGATACTGGAGCTGGAAGAGACCCTCCAATAGCATCTAGTTCAACTCCTTTATATTAAAGTTAGGGAAACCGCTTCAAGTCAAAGAGCTATTTATGGTAAAACCAGAACTTGAACCAAGTTTAATGTTTTTAATTCAAAGTGTCAGCTTTGTATGTAAAGGAAAGAGACTGTCTACTGCAATAGTATTTCAAGCATTTAGAATTTTGGCCAATATTCAGTGTTTGTTCATTCAATAAATATTTATTCAGCACTTATAGGCATGAACTAGATACTGTCGGAAATAAAAGATGAAATAGCCACAGAATCTACACTCAAAGAGAAAGAGTCTGGTAGAATCAACCAAGTAATGAGATAAGTATAGTAAGAGTTACAAAGGGAATAGCAAAGATCATTTATGCCCTCTACAAGATGAACTGTTAATGATAGCTGGTCAAGAATTGATACGCAACAGTCACCTGATCTTTGACAAAGGTGCCAATAATACACAATGGGGAAAGGACAGCCTTTTCAACAAATGATGTTGGGAAAACTGGATATCCACACACAAAAGAATAAAATTGGGCCTTTATCGTACACCATACACAATGATTAACTCAAAATAGATTAAAGACTTAAAGATAAGATCTGAAATGTAAAACTTTTAGAAGAAAACATAGGGGGAAAACTTCATGACATTGGTTTTAGAAATGATTTCATGGGTCTGACACCAAAAGCACAGGAAACAAAAACAAAAATAAACAAATGGGACTACCTCAACTGAAAAGCTTCTGCACATCAAAGGAAACAACCAACAAAATGTAAAGGCAACCTACAGAATGGGAAAAAATATGATTTGCAAATCATATACCTGATAAGGGGTTAATCCTCAAAATATCGAAGAAATGCCTACAACTCAATAGTAAAAAAACTAATAACTCAATTAAAAAATGGGCTAAGGACATGAATAGACATTTCTCCAAAGAAGACATACAAATGGCCAATAGGTATATTTAAAAAATGCTCAACTTCATTAATCAGCAAGGAAATGCAAATCAAAACCACAATGAGACATCACCTTACACCTGTCAAGATGGCTACTATAAAAAAACCAAAAGACAACAAGTATTGGCAAGGATGTGGAGAAATTGGAACTCTTGCACACTGTTGGTGGGAATGCAAAATGATGCAGCTGCTATGGAAAACAGTATGGAGGTTCCTCAAAAGATTAAAAATAGAACTACCATATAATCCGGCAATCCCACTTGTGGATATTTATCCAAAAGAATTAAAATCAGGATCTCAAAGAGATATTAGCATTACTATGTCCATTGCAGCACTACTCACAATAGCCAAAATGTAGAAACCACCTAAATGTCCATCAACAGATGAATGGATAAAGAAAATGTGGTGTATATATATACACAATGGAATACTACCCAGCCTTAAAAAAGAAGGAAATTCTGCAATATGTGACAACATGGATGCAACTCAAGGACATTTTGCTGCTTGAAATAAGCTAGTCACAGAAAAACAAATACTGCATCTTATACAAGGTATCAAAAATGGTCAAATTTTTAGAATCAAAGAGTAGAATGATGGTTGCCAGGGGCTGAGGGAGGGAGAAATGAGGAGTTACTAATCAATGGGCATAAAGTTTCAGTTAAGCGAGATGAATAAACTCTAGAGATTGGCTGTACAACATTGTGCCTATAGTCAACAATAAAGCATTGTATGCTTAAAAATTTAAGAGAGAGGGTAGATTTCATGTTGTGTTCTTATCACAATAAAATAAAATTAAAAAAAGAATTGATATGCAATCATATCTAGTAATACTAGCTAATATCAGTTGATTCCTTTCTGTGCACCACACACTCTTTTGAGGACTTCCTAGTTCCATTTTTTTAGACTGATTTAGGAAGAATTGGAATATTTATTATATTGATCTGTCCATTTATTCAGGTCTTCTTTTATCCCATTCTATGACATTTTATAAATTCATCCAAAAAGGATTTGCACATACATTGCTAAATTTATTCCTAGGCATCTTCCAATATTTTGTTGTTGTTGATCGAAACATTTATATACACTCTCTAATTAGATATTGCTGATGTGTGGGAGATATGTTGTTTTTGGTATGGTGATCTTGTATCAACAATCTTGCTGAATTCTCTTACTAGTTCTAATAATGGCTTGTTGATTATTCTGGATTTTTCAAGATGATCATATCATCTATGAATTAGGATCTGTTATCTCTTCCTTTGTAATCCTCATACCTCATTTATCCCCTTTTTCTAGTAGTATTTCATTGGCTAGGGCCCCCCATTAAATGTTCAGTGATAGTGAGACAGGGTAACTAGTATTTTTCTTGACTTGGATAATTCTTAAGATTTTACCATTAAATATGATGTAATATAGGCTTTTAAAAAAGATATTTTTGGTGCTAATAAAGGTCTTCTTTCTTTCAGGTTTTCTAAGAATTTTATCTTGAATGGATGTTGAATTTTATCATGTGTTTTCTTTTTGTTTCTATTGAGCTAGTCGAATGACTTTTCTCATGTGAGTTGTTTATATGGTAGATTACATCAATGCATTTGTCTGATGTTTTATCAATCTTGCATCCTTGAGTGTAAAGAAACTCTACTAAATTTATTGTATTAATTTTAAAAACCACTGTTGGATTTTATTTACTAATAAAATAAAATTTACTTAGAGCTATTTTTTAAAATCTATGTGCATTTATAATTCCTTTTTCTCATACTATTTTTGACTGGTTTTGATGTTAAGTTCACACTAACTTTGTATATATACATACACTATATATACACTATACACTACACTATATATATACACTAATATGGAAAATTTTTATGGTCCAGTCCATTGACCAGAATTCAATCACTCTCCACATGGATGTCCGGGAAACAGAATCCAGCTGTGCACCCAGTAAGAAAAGAAGAACACAGATATTGATTAGCACTAGTAGTCTGCTACAGTAATTTATATTGTTCTAGAAAATTTTCGTTGCATCTACATTTTTATATTTATTGGCATAAATTTATTCATTGAATCTTTTATGATTTTTATAAATTTCTATTATATTTTTGGTTATGTAGTTATAATAGTGTTTATTGGCATATTCTCTCTATCCATTTATCAGTCTTGCTAGAGGCTTGTTTAGTTTGTTAATTTCTTTCATAAAACTAGATTTGTGTTTTGTTGCATCTCTCTTTCTCCATTTTTTATTTTCTGAATTTCTATGCTATCTTTGTTATGTTTTTCCTTTTATTTTCTTGCATTTACTCTATTGTTTATTTTCTAGTTTCTTGAGCTCTTTTGTTGATTTTGACTCCTTGATGTTTCAAAAAGTTCTCTCTCTTTTTTTTTTCATAAATACCACCACACTTTTTTCCCCATTTACACCACCAGGGTACTAAAGAAAGCTCCCAACCTTCCATAACAGGGATTTATCCATACTTAACACAAGGCAGATATACTAGGGGGTAATCTGTGGCAGCAATAATGGTAAGGGGTCTATGGTCCCCAGAAAAACTTATTGCACCCCAATCCCAGGAATTTATCAGTATAGATAGCTAAAATTAAGCCAGAAATTAAAAGTTACCTAAAGCACACAATCTTAATTACATCACACAGTTCCTTTTACTATACTCAACAGGAACATTACCCAAGGCATTCAGTTCCAAGCTATTATTTCTTCTTGTTCTACATTAACATAAAACAATTGCACACCCGCATCTCAATTATACTTCAGTTCCTTTGTCTCCAACTAGGTTGTGCATATAGTGTGTCCACATCCACACACATTTAGAAGAACAGTTTAAATTGTTTTGCTCAAAGCACAAAGATACAAAAACAATTCATTCAAGAACAACTTTAATTGTATAGAAATATACAACAAATGTGCTGAATCATCACCTAGAGAAGCAGGTAGTTGCAAGTTGTAGCGCAAATGTGGAATTGGTCTTGAAGGGATTCATGGAGGAGAGAAACCAGAAGACAAGAATGTGTATGTTGGCAAAGAGTACTTAGGAATGAATTCCTAGTTTGGAGTTGGGGGTGCTTTGTGAGATCCTTGGTGGTAGAGGTCACGGTCTTACTCATATTTGCATTTATCCATAGTGGTCTTGGCTCTTGGAAGATTCTCTGAGTGTTATTTGTGGTTGATAAAAAAAATTAGAACTGAAGAATGGGAAACATCTGTGTGGTCAATGCTAAAATAGCTTGTAAGGTTAATATACATGATCAGAACTTTGGGATTATAGAATTGGAGGGTGTTATAGATGTTAGACTGGAAGAGAATCTAGGAGTAGTAGACTCCAGCCTGTTATTTCACAAGTGAGGAAATTGCAGCTCATAAATATAAAGCGTGGTTCTCATGGTACCTGGAATATACCAATTAAAATGAATAATTATAGGAGAATTCAGGCTTTTTGGGACATTTTGTGGTTATAATAATTTTATATACATCCAGATCTGATGTATTTTTGGAAAGCTTACTCTAGGTCAGGAATTGGCAAATGATGGCCTATGGACCAAAACCAACTGGACCCTTGCTTTTGTAAATAAAGTTTTATTGGAACGCAGCCATGCCTATACATATTGTCTATGGCTGCTTTTACCTACAATGCAGAATTGAATACTGGCAGAGACTGTATGGCCCACGAAGACTAAAATATTTACTATCTGGTCCTTTACAGAAAAGGTTTGCTGACCCCTGCTCTACGTAGGTGTATTATCTAAGATATCTTTTATTCCACAGCTGATATAAGGGGCTTGTATTTTTTGCTTTTCTGGAGCTAAAATTAACTTGACAGTTGATTATAATTTAAAGAGTGGCACCACGTGTTAATTTTGAGACATAAAGGCATTGATGTAAAACTCAAGAGCCCCTGGAGAAACTGTTAGCAAGAAAACATTCTTTCATGGACTGGGGCTGTGGGTTTTCCTCTCGGTGAGAGAGATGGATGTTGGGAAATGGGCTGAACCAGTAAAAGTCATTATGAAAGTAATTTCCAGTGATCCTGTAACATTTAGAGTTCATTTCCTCAAGAGCTGCATTGCCTCGGTGCATCTTTAGACCTTGCTCATTCAGCCAGATCGCCCTTTTGAAAGGCAATGGAATTTGCCCTTCTTAACACAACCCTCAGAAGCTGGGGAAGTGGAGCTTGTTATGGGTGAGGGCTTGCTGGAAGCTTTACATGTAAGCCAGTGGCAGGAATGCTGCTTGGAGGAAAGAGGACAGGAAGCTCAAGACCACAGCCAGTTTAAAATGCCGCCTCATTAGTAGCAATTAGTACTCAGTCATGCCTGGGAGATTGTCCCCATAAAGCAGGTCAAATCAATTACTGCCTGCCTCTTAGACAAAGGAGGAGGCCATTGCAGATTGCTGCGGCTAGTTCTAGGCTTTTGTGTCTGAGACCAGGAGCAGATTTAATTACATTTTAAAACCTTCTCCGCAGAGGAGGGCTTCCCTCTTTTCTTATGCCCTGTGTGCACAAAGAAATATAGCTCCTGTCAAAAAAGGCCCGTTAGTGTCTTCAAGGTTTTGGTTTGGCAGGAGAATTGGGGCAAACTTCAAGGATGCTGAGACTTTGTGACTTTGTGAATGGATGCAGGGACCTGGAGGGGTTTGCTCATGGTGAGAGAGATTGAAAGAGAATGAAGTTCACACGTGACATGGATGCTAATTCCTCTCACTGACATACATAAACCAGCTCTAAAGAAAATCAAAGAATTGATTGTGTCCCTGCTAATGGTTAAGCTGGTAACAGCGTTTTTGTCTTTTTAGGAGGCGATGGAGAAGGGTCAGCCAAGGTGCTTTGTGAGCTTCTGGGAAAAAAGAAACGGAAGGCTGGCCAGGGCCCTGGTGTGGATTCTTAACAGCTGGTGAATGTGCCTGGAGGTGCTTTCTGTCCCCCTGCACTGCTGGAGCCCAGAGAAGAGCAAAGGGGATCCCTTGGGAAAGAGTTGAAGAGTTTCGCTTTTTATGTAGCATTTTGTGTCATTAAAAATTTGGATAATTTTCACTTGGTGTTCACAATAAAGTGCTCTCAATTAATAATACTTTGCATTTATATGGTTCGTTTTATCTGATGCTAAACATACTTTACAAATGCCACGAGTTGCTTTTCTGGAGTGTGGCTATGTCCTGGATAATATAAAACTTCTCTTTACCTGCCCTCTGTCATCAGTGGAGAAAACTCTCTAGGCCCCTCCCCAAAAGTGCCCCTCAGAGGTGTCTTTAGCTATAATCAGAGAGATAGGTGGCAGCACAATGGTAAGCTCAAAGGCAGAGACACCCTGTGGTGTGGCTGGGGGTCTGTATCTGCCTCCTCGGTCTCATCACCCCAAACGTCCTCCAAAAAAATACTATCCCAGAAAAAAACCCACTGTTCTTGCTATGCTAACTGAGCTTTATGAAAAGTCCCTTCTTCTGGGCCAGATTGATGTCCCTAAGTCTCTTCAATACTGAAATTCATTGGCAAAAAGCTTAGAGTGGCATTTCTCACAATATCTGAGACTATCTGCATAACAATCACTGAGGGTGCTTGTTAAAAAGCGGATGACCAGGCTCCTCCAAATCATACGGAATTAGAATCTGAGCATGGGATATTCATATAATTCTTACATCTACTAAAGTCTAAGAAGTGCTTGTTTAATTTCCTGGTGACATGAAGTTTCATTCATGCCTAGTAATTCTGGGGATACGAGACTTGATATGTGCTGTATGTGTTTCCCTAATTCGTGGTTTTCCAAATCCCCACTATTAAGCATGAACCTTTCTCTGATTTAACCTTTTCTATGTTTGGCCAGTGTTCCCAGGATGGAGGAGTTGCCAGCCTAGGTCAGGGCTTGGGGCTGCCAAAAGACCAGAGGAGTTCTTAAGGCTCTAGGTTCACCGTAAGTCATGGAGGTTTCCATAGGAAAGAGAACAGAAATTGAGACAGGCAAGGTATGGAGAAATGGGCTAGGAGCTGTGGTCAGGAATCCAGTGAGTGAAGTCCAGACACCAGCATCCAGAATGCAATGATATGAAAATGACTCTGAGCTTTTCAACAAGGCTCCCTCAATGAAGACTTCACAACATGGACAGATGGACACGCTTCATCAGTCATATTTGCACACGGCCCTGTGTTTGCCTCCACCACTGCCCTTTAAACATCCTTGACAACTTTAATATCTGCATCGTTACCTGTTTATCCATGCAGCTTTTAATCCATTCATTAGGTATTCTGCGATTCCCACTACGTTCCCGCTACAGAGTTCCAAACCAAGGATTCAAAGACGAAGAGACAGGGTTCCTGCACTTGAAGGACATCAGAAGAGAAGAGATGTGTGTATGAGGAGCCAAGGAAATGTGCAAGCTGCTCCTTTCAGCACCTCCACTTTCCTTCCATTACGGCCATTCCTAAGTGTCTTCTCGATTTGCATCTCTCCATCAACTAGAACAGCCCATATTCATGACCTTGAATCTACACCTTGGCTGCTTAGACCCTGATATCTTTATCAGCCATATCTCTCACTCTCTCTCATCTATTCCTCAGCTGCATGCTGGCATTTGTTCTCCCCACTTTTTTTATTTTTCATGACTGATGTAGACCTTGCTTGTCCTTTTACCCATTTTCACTCTGGTTGCACCCTTTCAATACTTCTTTCTTGAGCTTTAGAATTTCTTTTCTCCTTGAGTTGATGTGGACTTTGCCAGGGCAATTCAAGCCCCTGGGTTCCATTTATATTTGCTTTCTCTACTCATGTGCAATGGTCATTGGGGTGGAGAAAGTCATGAAAATGTATGGCTGGGACTGCTCCACATCCATCCTCTGTGGCCTCTGCTTGGCCCTTGCAGAGACTGCTATTCTTTTATTTATATTTCCTTTCTTGCTTTGGCAGACATTTTCTCTACCTGTCAAGGCCTCAATATAACTCTTGTCTCCTTTTCTCTGAGTAGATGAGCTTGTCTCTTATGTTCTGTAGAATATCCAGAAGAGTCAGCTGAACTTTCTAATTCCCCCTCCTCCAGGTCATTATATCCTTCTCACTGCTCCAAATTTATATTTCTAGTTAACTCATCTCTTTTGTCTCAAGAACTCATCTCTTCCCCTCAAGGCTAATTCTTACATCTGAGTTCAATGAAAGAAAATTTCATAACCAAATAATTTTTGCAAGTCCAGTATATCATGCTTCTCCTTTTGGGGATTTACGTGGCACATTAGCATATTAAAAGCTTTGAAAAGTTGTGCAGTAAAAAAATGTTTAACTTTGCTTAAACTAATGTTTCTCATTAACTATAGAACCCTTTCTTTGAGCAACGCCTATTAATATTCTGGGCAACTCACTTTGGAAAACGTTACTTGAACATCTAGAAGTTTCAGAACTTGTTTTAATAATTTTTTCATCCTGTCTCCCAGTATAAATCCCCTTCCCTATGGTCTGGTGTCTTTCTGAAAATAATGGATCTTCAATAAATGTTTGCTAAATGAGAAAATTAGTGAGTTTATACATTCAATAATGAGTATTTATTGAGCAATGACTGTGTTCTAGGCACTAGAGATACAATGATGAGTAAGACATAAAATCTCTTGCCCCCATAGAGCTTCCTTTCTAGTGGAGAACGCCGACTATAAAGGGAGAGATGAATGTAGAATATAATGTCCGGTGATGATAGAATTCTTTGAAGAAAAGCAAAGGAAGAAAATAGCGTAGAGAGGGAACTAGATACTATTTTAGATGGAAGGGGGGTGGTCAAGAAAGACCTCTTTATAGTGGTGACATTTGAGCCAAGGTGTGAATAAAGTAGAGGAGTGAGATATTTGAATATTTATAGAAGGAGGAATTCAGGTAGAGGGAAAAGCAAGTGTATAGTGGTTTTAAAATATGTCCACAAATTCTTTGATATCCTCTTTTCAAGAGAAGGAACTTTACTTCCCATCCCCATGAGTATGGGCTGATCTAGTGACATTTTTTTTTTACAAAGAGTATGTGGCAGAAGCGATGGTGTATGCTTTCTTAGGCTAGGTCATAAATGGTGTTGCAGTTTCCTCCTTGACTTTTCTCTTGGATCACTTGCTCTGGAGAAAACCAACTGCCATGTTGTAAGGACACTCAGGCAGCCTGATGGTAATAGTTCTTCTTTTCTCATCTGGCTTGATTTTTGTGTAATCCTGAGCAAACCGAGGTTATTTAGTCCTTCCAAACTCCACTTGGTTGGCACAATCTCTTGTGTTGAGCCTACTTCAGCCTGTGAAATAAAATCACCCCAAATCCAAAACCCTTTCAAAGCTAAGGAGATAAATTTGTATGGTGTTGGCAGAATCTGAATTGAAGGGCAAGCAAATAGCACCAAGGGGTTATAAATCCCTGCTTGCTTCAACTATAAACCAATCTGTCCACAGTGAGAAAGCATTTAATAAAGGGTTTCATTGTACTGAAGGAAATGGAAAATTATACTCCATGAGTGACTGGTCTGCCAGAAACAGCCTGGAACCAGCAGCATGGGTGCCTTTTAATAGTTTTAAAAAATCAATAACTTCAGTCTTTTTAATTAAATTGCTATAAGTGGGAAGAACACTTAATTACAGCTTCTGTTCCTTCATAAAATGTTCTCCATGAAGAACATGTATAATCAGATTTGGATTCTTCCAAGCCAACATACATATATATTTTTCATTGTGTTAGTGGGCTGAATTCTGTGTTTTTGGTGGCCTGGAAATAAAATGAGAATAAACGGGAAAAAATAACAAAATGGAAACCTACCTAGACAGCATCTGTGACATCATAAATCCTAACTTGGGCTCTAAGGAAAGGAGGAAAAAAAATCAAGATTTCAAATAGCAGACACAGCACATCCTGTTCCTATTCTAAGCAAGAGCAGGCAAGAATTGGCCAATGTTCAATCTTGAGAAGGCACCTGGAGATTTTTAATATATTGGTGAGAGCAGTGGGTGTTTTCAGGGATAAAATGCTAACAAAGTGTTTCTAAAAATATCCTTAATGCAATGGAAGTCATCTCTTCAGTTACTCTATTTTAATTAGATTCTCTCCTCTGTTGATTTCTTATTTGTGCTGCTTTCTTTTTATTTTTCTTACCCTCCTGCTGTCCTGGGGGCTCTTGCACGTTAACACAGGTGGTGATGCTCAATGGTACTGCCAGGCTGCCAGGCCAATGCTGCTTCTCTTCCCTGGATCCCAGCTTACACCAGCCCCCTGCTCTGATTCATGATCTAGAAAATTCCCTCTGCTCAGGTATGACAAAACTTACCCTGCACAGATGCTGGCCACAGCTTAAAGACCCCCACCTTTCTTTATCCCTTGTCAATCATTTTCTGAAGCTACAGACCTAAAAGTAAAGTAATATAAAACCTTCAAACTTCAAAAAAATCTTTATCTCACACATGAGCATGATCAATTTAAAAGTCACCTTGCCATGCTATAGGGGATGAAATAGCATACATGGTGGGAAGCCATGCCTTTCTTTGATTGCTATGCAAAGTGACGTGACTCTGTGACTTGTGGTGTAAGAAGCCCAGGAAGCTAACGCAGGTTCAACATGTTCAATAACTTTAGACACACTCTAGCAGCTTTATATAAAATCAAACAGTGTCATAGATGAGCTGAGGAACATGAATTGAGTATCTATCTATCTATCTATCTATCTATCTATCTATCTATCTATCATCTATTTATCTATCTAAGCTGCAGCATCTTCAACCAGAAATAACACACAGGACATGGCAGCTAACCTTACTACTTACTCCCTCAGCATCCTTCATTATGGAAGATGTGCTTAATCTCACAAAAGACAGGGCCAATTCTCTTGTCTTATTTTACTATTTTAGGTCCAGTATTCCCAGCCTAAAAGCCCATAAGTAGGTTCACAGGAAAGACACCAAAATGAACAGATCACAAAATGAGTCCTAGAAAGAACACTCGTAGAAATGAAGACTCTCTCTTGGAAAAGAGCAATCTTATAACAATGTGGGAGGGCTTATTTTTCTCAATCCACAAGTATGAAAGGAAAGCTGTTTGAATGCTAGCGAAGGATTGGTTCAGGCAATGGAGACCTCCTCTGGGTGTGTCTATACTTGGCAACTAGGAGAGGGCCCTGTTTGCCAGCAAAGCTCAACTCTCGGCAAAGGGTCAGAAGAGGCCTGCCCTGGCCTGACACTTCCTTCTGTCCTCAACCTTCTGCAGCCCCCATAGTTTTGCCATATTGGGGTTGGATTGGGATCAATCTCTTGCTTTTGTATGGCTTTTGAAAGAATCATTATGACAGTAAAAAGAAATATTTTGTGTGATGAGATCGGGATTTTCTTTACTGGCACTTCTCTGTCAGTCTTTGCTAGGAGATTCCCAAAGAGAGAGACCATGCACCCCTTACTCGGTAACTCCCCCAAAGAGAGTGATCTGGGTGAGGGGTTACCATCATTAGCTAATTGCCATTGAAGATGGTAAAAATCTGCATTAGACAGACTTGTAAAGGAGTGATATGGTGGAATCTCTGGGACTGAAATATTGGCAGTTATCCATTATCATTGACCCAATGGAAAGGAAGGGGCTTATCTTCCTAAAGCACAGGTTAATGCAAGGGAATCCAGTTGCTATGGAAGAATTTTTTTTTTAATTAAGGGAAGAGAGTTTATATTCAGGAACAAGATCATTCTTGCAAGAGTCTGAGGAAGAAGGAAATATGAAAAGTATTGGCCCTTCCAAGAAATCCTACATGATAAAATTCAGAGCATGCCATCTGACACAAATCTATTTTAGACATCTTCTGTGATTCTGTGGTAGGTAATTGGCTCTGTAGCCAACCTTGCCATTGCTAAAACACATGTGCTTCTCCCCTTCCTCTATACGCCCATCAAACACACGCTCCATAGAGCTGTGGTTGGGGTGACCAACTTGTCCTAGTCTGCCTTGGACTTTCCTGATTCTAGCATTGAAAGTCTCACATTCCAAGAACCCCTTTAGTCCTAGGGAAACTGGGATGGTTGGTCCCCCCTACTTGGCTGCACAATAGAGTCATCTGGGGAGCTTTGAAAAATCCTGATACTCATGCCACACACCAGACCAACTACATCAGAAACTCCAGGGGTGGGACCCAGGTGATTCCAATGTGCAACTAAGGGTGAGAACCAGAAGCTGAGAAGTCATGCTAACTTTCTGTGCTGAAGCCAGGTCCTCGAAAGGTAAAATGACACAGATATATTTTTCTTTCATATCCTATTTGTGATAAATGGTGCCTGCATTTTAACTAGATTAAATTTATCAGAATCATTGCCTTGGTCCCCGAGATTGAAGACCTTTTTGTATGGCAAAGTCATTCCTTGAAAGAACACTGATTGTAAAAATGGGTAGCTCTCTAACAGTGAGCAAAATTTCTATAGAACTTTGGAATGCCGCCCTTCCTTCCCGGTCTCTTTTTTTTTAGCTCACTGAGATGGGAGACTAGAAGTAGCCATTTGGAGCTTCTCATTTCAGGTATTGGTGATCATTCATGGGGATCTCAGCAGCTTGCTGCCTTTCCTCGTCTTTGGGAATGTCACCAGTGAAAAATGTCACTCACTCAACTTGGGCCACCTCATTTATTTTTTAGGGCTTGTTCACCTATACTTTTTCTGAAAAATCTCCAAAAGAAGATAATGATATAATTTCCTTTAATAGCAAGGAGGAGGACAGGTGTGTAGGTGACCTTAGAAGCTCTATACCCCTTTCCTTTCTGGGTTTTAGTGATGACCAGAGAGGTCTTACAGGGATAGGAATCTGAAACACTCACTCATCCTGAACGGCTAAGAATCTCCTGGGTTGACGTCCCCGGGGAATTTGCATGTAGAGGGTAGTGCTTTCCATTCATTTATACAAGTAGTTGAGTCCCTTTATGCCAGGCACTGTGCCATTGACTGTGAATACACCGGTGAACAAGGCATTGTATGGTTTCTGACATCATGGCAGTGACATTCGGATGGACCTCTCATTAACAAAAAAGACTGAATTATCAGTCTCAGAATTTCAGGCATTTATAGAGAAATTTTTGAGTTATCTTGGATTTCCTTATATCATTGTATAGGCTACCAAATAATCTGCTGACAGTAAAGTTGACCCTGTAGCTCTCTTTAATACGATCTGAGTGATATTTATATGAACATATTTGTTTGTATGCACACAAACAGCTATGTCTGAATATTATTTAATTTGTAGGCTAAATGCTTACTGAAAGCTTATTGCAAACAAGGTATTACTTAAATAGCCAGCCCTAGTGGTCTACTGGTTAAGATTCTGCACTCTCACTTCCATGGCCCGGGTTCATTTCCCAGTTAGGGAACCACACCACCCATCTGTTGGTTGTCATATTGTGGCAGCTGCATGTGGCTGTGATGCTGAAAGCTATGCCACCGGGATTTCAAATACCAGCAGGGTCACCCATGGTGGACAGGTTTCAGTGGAGCTTCCAGACTAAGACAGACTAGGAAGAAGGACCTGGGCACTCACTTTCAAAAAAAATTGGCCATGAAATCCCTAGGAATAGCAGTGGAACATTGTCTGATACAGCCCTGGAAGGTGAGAGGATGGCACAAAAAGACCAGGCAGAGTTCTGCTCTGCTGGACACAGAGTCACTAGGAGTTGGAATCTACTAACAACAAAAATTACTTGAACAGACATGGTAAAATGACTTTTAAGATAAACACCTTATTTTAAAAATTACTACCAATACCTTCACCTCTCAAACTCTTGTTTTTCTATCACTCTGGTATTTAGTTGAGCCTGTAAAAAAAAGAATCGTAGAGGCCCCTGCCTATATTTGTTTTCACGAGAGTCTTAAGGCATTGAAGCTCTGGCAATCAGCACACTCCAGGCAGTTTGATTCAAGAGATGGTTAATAAGCTTTTGAAGAAAATCTTAGCGGGTTACAGAAAGGAGTAAATGAGAGACAACAATCGAAGCCTCAATGGAGTGGCATGGCACATCAAGGGCTGGCTGCGCCCCATTGTTCCGGTGGTGCTCCAGTCACATGGATTAACACTTTAAAGAGTCACTCATGTTTATCATTTAGTAGGATTATTGCTTGGCATTTCAAGACTCTCTCTACTTACAAAATTGCATAAATTGTATTTTTTCCTTCTTTCCTCTAGTGTTTGTTTTTCTTAATCTTTGAGAAAATGAAGTTTTACTAAATACATTTTTTGTATGTTGTACTTGATTTTAACATCCAGCATGAGTACTATCTGAAATCATAGCACTTAAGATAGATCATATTGTGTTAAGGAGAAAATTCTTAATAAAACAGAAATCATTTGGGTGAAGAAAAACAATCTTTAGGCTGTTAAGAACCTTAATAATTTCATCTATCTATATCTATCTACCTACCTATCTATCAATCCATCATTTATCAATCCAGTTTCTTTTAGCATATATACCTTTATGCTTAATATAACCAGGAATGCTGTAGGAATATGAGGATTACAAAGATGAATAACCTTCTTCCCTATTCTTAATTTTTATATAGTCCAGTATTTTTTTTTTTTTTTGTGAGGAAGATCAGCCCTGAGCTAACATCCATGCCAATCCTCCTATTTTGCTGAGGAAGACCAGCCCTGAGCTAACACCTATTGCCAATCCTCCTCCTTTTTTTTTCCCTTTTACTCCCCAAAGCCCCAGTAGATAGTTGTATATCATAGTTGCACATCCTGCTAGTTGCTGTATGTTGGACGCCGCCTCAGCATGGCCCAACAAGCGGTGCGTCGGTGCGCACCCGGGATCCGAACCCTGGCCGCCAGTAGTGGAGCGTGCACATTTAACCGCTAAGCCACGGGGCCGGCCCAGTCCAGTCTTTTAACTAATAATTACCAGATCTATTTTGGTGATGGTAACTTGAAGGCAGTTCCTCACATATAGGATGCACACAATAGCAGATGATGACAACTCAAGTGTTCTTTTCTAAAGTAAACAAATGCATTGGTGACTGGTACAGCTCTTATGGGTCCCTCTGGATAGAGTTGATCAATGAAACCATAATTACTAATTAGCTGCTCTGTGCAAAGCCCTCACCAAGTGTATTGCAAGGGATGGATGAATAATCCAGTTTCTAAAAGAGCTTAAGATCCAGTTGGAGGCAAAAGGATAGTAGAGGGGACAGGCATGACTCCAGCCATAGTTAGTCAGGGAAGTTTGAATGACACAAAGGGATGTACACAGGATCTGAGAAGCTGAGTAGGGGACTGATAGGTGCAGAGGAGCTGGCAGGGCATTCTAATTTGAGCACACAGTTGCCATGGAAAGCTTGAGAAACAGTTTCCCGTGGGACCTGTGGCTGACACCTTCATGACTGGCACCACACCACACTGTAGTGACAGACACCTGCTCCTCCTCTCTACCTCAGGGGTTGGCACACTTCTTCTGTAAAAGGCCAGAGAATCAATATTTCTGGCTTTCTGGGCCACGCAGTCTCTGTTGCATCTACTCAATTCTGCTATTTCAGTGAAAGCAGAAATAGACAATATGTAAACAAATGGGCATGGCTGTATTCCAATAAAACTTTATTTACGAAAACAGGTGGCAAGCCAGATTTGGCCTGTGAACTGTCATTAGCTGACCACTTCTCTATTTTACATATCCAGTGTTTGATTGCCCCCTTTTTCTTTGTCTTCAATGGTAGTAAAACAGCCATTTTCTAAAAGGAAACTTAACTAAGAAATGAAAATAAACTAGCCCATATAAATGAGCTTAGAAGACAAATGTTAGAGAACAAATCATGGACCAAACAGAAGCCACAAATGAGCTTGTCTGTACTTCGCGTGCCCCTTTCTTGGCTCTAATTCCATCTTAACAAACTCCAGTTTTCAACTTATTTACGAGGATGAAACGACCTGTTACATTTTGGGTTCAGTGAATGGATAGAAGTTATCTGATTTCGCCATGTTCTGTCTGACCCTCATCTTTTGGGGATGACTAGGTTGGGGTGGGATGTTCCCTAGAGTCACCAAACTGCATCTTTGCAGCGTATACTATTGTAAACACGCAGTGAATTCTTATTCATTAATTCCCAACGAGAGTAGAAGAAGCATTTCCTCAGAAGTCACGATCCATATTATGCACAGTGACAAAGCCCGTTCTTTTATGTAGTGCATAAATAAGACATTATTAATGAATATGTAGGTAGATTGTATTAGAGAAGGCATAATATCTTCAAATTTAGTATTCCATTTCCCACACAGCAGTTTGAATCCATCAATCTTTACAGAATATAGGGCACAATGATAATTTATGATTCCTAAGCCCTTTGGTAAACAATAGCTCTCACATACACAGGAGATGGAAAACACACCAGTAATATTAACAGAGAGAATTTAGTATAAATAATATTCCTAGGCATTGGAAAACTAAAACGGCAAAAAGGAAACATGTATCATGGAGGCAGCAACTGTAGGAAGTACTATCACTTCTGTTGCTTGACAAAAAAAAAAAAAAAAAGGAGGAAGAGAAGAAGTTGACATTATTAACACTTAAAAGGAGGGGGCCCACAGAAGTGGGACTCAGGCCTCTGGGGAGGTGGCAATGGTTGGCTGGTGTTGGTGTCTCTGAGCTCGGAGAAGGGGAGCATGGGGCCGGGACCTAGACCTCTAAAAAAAAGACTTTGCCAGTGAGTGATGATATCTCCAAGGGTCCACTATGAGGCTGGTTCTGACAGTGGCAGTGTCAGCAAAATTTCAAAGTGGAATCGATTGTTGCTACTGGAATGAATTGCCACTGCTAGGGCAAAGAAGCATTGCTAGAATCATGCTGACAGAAATAACAGCAAACAGGAAGAAGCAAATCCCTTCTTCCTTCTCCAGGCTTGAAATGTTCGTCTAGCGCCCCCTATTGGCAGAGCCTAAGGAAGAGCAGCTGGCAAGCTGAAACATGGTTTGCAAAGTCACAGCTTTGCACCACAGAGCTGAATATGGAAGGGTTTGAAGCTGCGAGTCAAGGGCTTAACAACTGGCACAACCTCTAAGAGCATGCTTCTGAAAAGTGGCATGTAAATAACATTTTATTAAATGGAATGAAATTTTTTCACCAAATATCAGAATAATTTCAATAGCTGCTTTATCTATATTCCTGGAAAAAAGCTGCAGACGATTGATGTACGTTTTAAGTTTTCCTTGTCTCTCCTATCTTCAGACCAGGGGTCAGCAAACTTTTTCTGTCAAGAGCCCGATAGTAACTATTTTCAGCTCTGTGGGCCATATGGTCTCTGTCATACTACTCAACTATACAGTTGTTGCAACTACTCAACTCGGCCTTTGTTGTGTGAAAGCAGCCATAGACAATATATATGGAAGTGGCTGTGTTCCAATAAAACTTTATTAAGAAAAACAAGTGGCAAGTAGGAATTGGCCCACTCTTGCTCTAGTGCAGTGATTCTCAACCCTGGATGCACATTTAGATTAATCCTGGAAAGCTTTAAAAATACTAACGCCAGGGGCCGGCCCCATGGCTTAGTGGTTAAGTGCACGCACTCCACTGCTGGTGGCCCGGTTCGGATCCTGGGCATGCACTGACGCACCACTTCTCCAGCCATGCCGAGGCCGCGTCCCACATACGGCAACTAGCAGGATGTGCAACTATGGCATACAACTATCTACTGGGGCTTTGGGGAAGGAAAAAAAAAAAAAAGGAGGAGGATTGACAATAGATGTTAGCTCAGAGCCTGTCTTTCTCAGCAAAAAGAGGAGGATTAGCACGGGTGTTAGCTCAGGGCTGATCTCCCTCACCAAAAAAAAAAAAAAAAAAAAAAATACTGACGCCCAATTCCAACTTCCAGAGATTGTTATTCAATTAGTTTGAAACGGGGCCTGGGCATTGGTATGTTTTACAGGCTCCCTAAGTGATTTGAATGTGCAACCAGAATTGAGAACAACCACTGCTTTACACTCCCTGTAATCCCTTAATCAAGTGATCAGTCATCAATAACTCTTAAGTGTCCTAAGGGGATTCACTATTTGAAAGAACCCAGAGGTGAATTATCTAGTGAAATTTTTTGGAAACAAAAGACATCATTTCCTTATTTATCTTCTGTAAGTTCAGATTTTCATATATCAATTTTTAAAAAGTAGGAAGCAAATGTACATACACAAATAAGGCCCTTATGCATTTGTTGGTTTGGAGTAACGTGATCTGTGACAAGACTCTGGTGTCTTCTTCACGTCTGTGTGTCCAGCATCTAGTATATGTCTGGCATGCAGTGCTGGCTGAAACATATTTGTTGAGGGAATAAATAAACAAGTGAATCGAGAAAGGAAGGAAGGAATTACCATAGAAATCTTCACCATCATTCAATTGAGATTGTGCCAAGGCTTAACAGGCTACTACTAGAAGGCCACCATTGATAATTTGTCAAGGATATAATAGCCTTTATTTCTGTACATAGATTAATTTCTTTCAGGATACTGGTAAAAGCAAGTTATATGACACCCTTAAGTCAGGGCAAGACCCAACGGACATTTCTTTTCCTTAGGCCACACTAGTAAAATTCTCACTATTTTTATTTACAGTCTCTCTGTAGAGTCCTCAAAAACCCAACAGTGTTTTGGATGGTGCTGTCATTTCCATGGCAATTATGTTTATGGTATTCCTAGTGTTATTAGAAGGGAGACGGGGGAGATAGAAATACTTAGGACAGTAATATTGTTTCCCTTTGTCTTATTGGACTGCTCCAGGCACCAAGACCGATGGCTTGGGAATAATGGCCACAGCAGCTGTGACTACAGTGGGGATTACACCTGGATCTCATTATTAAGAAATCAGCACTGCCAAAGCTTTATAGTCAAAGGCTTCCTATTGAATGTCTTAATTACCAACAAGCTTCCTTCTTTTAAAAACACAGCTATTTAGTCCCCCTTTTGAATAATGAGATTTTAAAGTATTTTGAATAGTTTAGATATTTTAAAATTGAAGTCAAAAGTGGAAAGAAACCATTGTAACTTCCTAATGTATTTTCCCCATTACAATGATTCTATAGGTATTATCAGACCACAAAACAGCTGCCAAATAAGATAGCAGTTTCTGTGAATATTGTATATTTTACACACATGTACATTTGCACAGCTAAGTAAGGGCTCCTAGTACTTAGAGACATTTTTTTATTCTCCTGTGAGATTCCAGACCTCCAGTCTCTAATCTAGTCCTGACTTTAGTTAGAAAAACAAAAGATGTATAACTTATCACCCTCTACTCATCTGTTCTCAGCCTTGATTTAACATTGGAAGCACTGAGGAGCTTGAAAAATCTCTGTTGACTGGGTCTCACTGCTAGATGATTTAATTGGTCTGGCGGGGAGGGGTCCGCTGGTAAATTCCCCCAGATGATTCTAATATGCAGACAATGCTGAACACTTTTACTTTATGTCCTGTGCTGATAACCTGGTTTTCTAATTCAAACCATTTTGCTTTTCTCCCCATTTCAAAGGTCTTTCTAGGACT
This sequence comes from Ceratotherium simum simum, assembly GCF_057802395.1. Taxonomy (NCBI): domain Eukaryota; kingdom Metazoa; phylum Chordata; class Mammalia; order Perissodactyla; family Rhinocerotidae; genus Ceratotherium; species Ceratotherium simum. The sequence goes on along the minus strand of NC_141940.1, from coordinate 118,393,074 downwards.
AGGACCTTGCCTTTTCTGAAGACCGGAGAGCTATCTTTGAGTGGTCTTATAGCTGAGGCTGTTGACTTCATTGTTGACCTTTATTCTATCTGCCTACAATTTGAGTTTGGGCTCTTTGTGGAGTCTTTGCTGGACAGGCCTGTTAAAATGCACTCTGTACTGCACTGCCAAGTGCTGCATGCTTGGCTGGGTGGCATCTATTATTTCGCCTATTACCACCACACACAGACTATCACACTCTGCCTCCCAGTCCTTGCCTACCTTCCCAGCACCTTTCATACCCCAGAGGACAGAGCTCATTCATTCTTTTTTTTTTTTGGTGAGGAAGATCAGCCCTGAGCTAACAGCCACGCCAATCCTCCTCTTTTTGCTGAGGAAGACCGGCCCTGGGCTAACATCTATTGCCAATCCTCCTCCTTTTTTTCCCCTTTTGCTCCCCAAAGCCCCAGTAAATAGTTGTATGTCGTGGCTGCACATCCTTCTAGCTGCTGTATGTGGGACGCCGCCTCAGCATGGCTGGACAAGCGGTGCCTCGGTGTGTGCCAGGATCCGAACCCAGGCCGCCAGTAGCGGAGCGTACGCACTTAAGCGCTAAGCTACTGGGCCGGCCCCAGATCTCACTCATTCTAAGCACCTGCCTTACTCAGCCTATCTCATTATGTTGCAGTTTCCTGGGCTGTATCTGATTGTGTCCAAAGATATGAAAAACCATAAATAATTTATATAAGCCTATGTATTTTATATAGAAAAATACTTTAGTTCAAAGAACTCAGGTATGTGTAAATGATGTCAGAATTCTTCTTAAGTCTCTTTGAGTCACATGATTTCAAAAGGAAGTAAAATTTTCCTCAAGTTCTTTAGAAAGAAGGAAGGGAATTCACTTGAAAGAAATACACAAGGCTCAGTTCTAAACCAAAACAATCACAAATATTATAAAGAAATGTATTTTATTGACATCTTTCTTTTCCTTACTCTCTACTCCCGTAGCAGAGACAAGGCTATCCGTTCACCAAACCCTGTTTTCTTTTCCTCTTCCTGGGCAGACAGGGAGACTCATTTCCCTGGCTTCTTCACAGTTGAAACCACGTAACTGGGTTCTGTCCACTGGGGTGTTGGTGGAAACTATCTAAGCCATTCCCAAACCAAGTCCTTAAAAGCATCCACCCAGTTGTCCAGTCTTCTCTTCCCCTGCTGCTGCACCCTTGGAGGCCATGTTCTCCAGAGGATGCGGCTACAAGGTGGTGGAGTCTCCAGAACCATGTACCCCTGAATGAGATGAGGAGAAAAGCCTCTCTGACCATCTATACACCATCAACACTATACATTGAGTGTTTTTGTCACCATAGAATAGCCTAGCCATCCAATTAATACATCTCATTTCTATTTTTTCCTTATATTTTGCTTCAAGATATAAATGACAAAATAATACAAAGTTTGATGTAGAACCACTTTTTTTTTTAAAAGAAAACAAGAATTACTTTAATTTTAGGTTAGTACTAGATGCAATTAGACTTTCATTTTGAATTTAGGCAAGTTTCTTTTTTATTGATGTTTTAATAATTTATAACATTGGAAATTTTGGGTTGTACATTTTTGTTTGTCCATCACCATATATATGTCTCCCTTCACCCCTTGTGCCCACACCCCTACCCCCATTGCCCCTGGTAACCACAATACAGTTTTCTCTGTCCATGTGTTGGTTTATATTCCACATATGAGTGAGACCATACAGTGTTTGTCTTTCTCTTTCTGGCTTATTTCACTTAACATAATACCCTCCAGGCCCATCCATGTTGTTGCAAATGGGACGATTTTGTCTTTTTTTATGGCTGAGTAGTATTCCATTGTACGTATATACCACACCTTCTTGATCCAATCATCAGTCGAGGGACACTTGGGTTGCTTCCACTTCTTGGCTATAATGAATAATGCTGCAATGAACACAGGGGTGCATAAGCCTCTTTGGATTGTTGATTTCAGGTTCGTTGGATAGATTCCCAGTAGTGGGATGGCTGGGTCATAGGGCATCTCTATTTTTAATCCTTTTAGGAATCTCCATACCGTTTTCCATAGAGGCTGCACCAGTTTGAATTCCCACCAGCTGTGTATGAGTGTTCCTGTTTCTCCACATCCTCTCCAACATTTGTTGTTTTTTGTCTTGGTGATTATAGCCATTCTAAGGGGCGTGAGGTGATATCTTAGTGTTGTTTTGATTTGCATTTCCCTGATGATTAGTGATGTTGAACATCTTTTCATGTGCCTATTGGCCATCTGTATATCTTCTTTGGAGAACTGTCTGTTCATTTCCTCTCCCCATTTTTTAATCAGGTTGTTTGTTTTTTTGTTGTTCAGTTGTGTGTGTTCTTTATATATTATGGAGATTAACCCCTTGTCAGATATATGTCTTGCAAATATTTTCTCCCAGCTGGTGGGTTGTCTGTCCATCTTGATTCTGGTTTCATTTGTCTTGTAGAAGCTCTTTAATCTGATAAAGTCCCACTTGCTTATTTTTTCTTTTGTTTCCCTAGTCTGGGTAGGCATGTCATCTGAAAAGATTCCTTTATGACCAATGTCAAATAGTGTGTTGCCTATATTTTCTTCTATGAGTTTTATAGTTTCAGGTCTCACCTTCAGGTCTTTGATCCATTTTGAGTTAATTTTTGTGAATGGCGATAGCAGATGGTCCACTTTCATTCTTTTGCATGTGGCTGTCCAGTTTTCCCAACACCATTTATTGAAGAGACTTTCCTTTCTCCATTGTATGTTCTCAGCTCCTTTGTCAAAAATTAGCTGTCCGTATATGTGTGGTTTTATTTCTAGGCTTTCAATTCTGTTCCATTGATCTGTGTGTCTGTTTTTGTACCAGTACCATGCTGTTTTGATTACTATTGCTTTGTAGTATGTTTTGAAGTCAGGGATTGTGATGCCTCCAGCTTTGTTCTTTTTTCTTAGGATTGCTTTAGCTATTCGGGGTCTTTTGTTGCCCCATATGAATTTTAGTATTCTTTTTTCTATTTCTGTGAAAAATGTCATTGGGATTCTGATTGGGATTGCACTGAATCTGTAGATTGCTTTAGGTAATATAGACATTTTAACTATGTTTATTCTTCCAATCCATGTGCATGGGATGTCTTTCCATTGCTTTATGTCATCATCGATTTCTTTCAATAATGTCTTGTAGTTTTCATTGTATAGGTCTTTCACCTTCTTGGTAAGATTTCTTCCTAGGTATTTTATTCTTTTTGATGCAATTGTGAATGGTATTATCTTTTTGAGCTCTCTTTCTGTTAGTTTGTTATTAGCATATAGAAATGCAACTGATGTTTGTAGATTGATTTTGTACCCTGCAACTTTGCTGTAGTTATTGATTATTTCTAATAGTTTTCCAATGGATTCTCTAGGGTTTTCTATATATAAAATCACGTCATCTGCAAATAGTGAGAGTTTCACTTCTTCGTTGCCTATTTGGATTCCTTTTATTCCTTTTTCTTGCCTAATAGGCCAAAACCTCCAGTACTATGTTGAATAAGAGTGGTGATAATGGGCAGCCCTGGCTCATTCCTGTTCTCAGAGGAATGGCTTTCAGTCTTTCCCTGTTGAGTATGATGTTGGCTGTGAATTTGTCATAAATAACCTTTATTATGTTGAGGTACTTTCCTTCTATACCCATTTTGTTGAGAGTTTTTATCATAAATGGATGTTGTATCTTGTCAAATGCCTTCTCTGCCTCTATTGAGATGACTTTGTGGTTTTTATTCTTTGTTTTGTTGATGTGGTGTATCACGTTAATTGATTTGCGGATGTTGAACCATCCCTGCATCCCTGGTATAAATCCCACTTGATCATGGTGTATGATCTTTTTAATATATTGCTGTATTCGGTTTGCCAAAATTTTTTGAGGATTTTTGCATCTATGTTCATCAGCGATATTGGCCTGTAATTTTCCTTCTTTGTATTGTCTTTGTCTGGCTTTGGTATCAGGGTGATGTTGGCCTCATAGAATGATTTAAGACGTGTTCCATCTTCCTCTATTTTTTGGAATAGTTTGAGAAGGATGGGAATTAAATCTTCTTTGAATGTTTGGTAAAATTCACCAGAGAAGCCATCTGGTCCTGGACTTTTATTTTTTGGGACGTTTTTGATTACTATTTCAATCTCTTTACTTGTGATTGGTCTATTAAGAGTCTCCATTTCTTCTTGATTCAGTTTTGGAAGGTTGTATGAGTCTAAGAATTTATCCATTTCTTCTAGATTATCCAATTTGTTGGCATATAATTTCTCATAGTATTCTCTTATAATCCTTTGCATTTCTGTGGTATCCATTGTAATTTATCCTCTTTCATTTCTAATTTTATTTACTTGAGCCTTTTCTCTTTTTTTCTTAGTAAGTCTGGCTAAGGGTTTGTCAATTTTGTTTATCTTCTCAAAGAACCAACTCTTTGTTTCATTAATCCTTTCTATGTAGACCCACTTTTTGAAGACAAATTACCAAAATATTTTACCATAGCAGGATGATAATAATCTATGAAATATTCCTATTACTGTAGGAATTCATTATACTTTTAATACCTCCTCAGGAAATGAGTAATTGACCTATGTTATGGCATACACACATGTAGCAAATTATTACAGACACAAATTAACACAGAACAGAGATCTAACTGCTCTATGTATGTTTCTGTACATCCATAGTGTCATGAGGCCCTGGGATGGAAGTTACCACAATGTTAATCACATCCTCCTTCTTGAAACTTTTTGTCACTTGATTTCTAGGGCACCGCATTCTTCCGATTTTCCTCCAATCTCAACAGCCACTCCTTCTAAGTCTCTTTTATTGTTTTTTCTCATCTCCTTGAACTCTGAAGGGACGGCTGCTCCAGGCCTCAGTCCTTGGATTTGTCTTTCTTTCCACATAAAATCCTCACTAGATCTTCTAATTCATTTTCATGGCTATAAATACTATATATACATCAAGAACTCTTAAATTTGTATCTCCAGTTTTATTCTCCTCTGAATTTCAGATTTGCATATATAGCTGACTTCTTGACATCTCCATTTGGATGTCTAATAGACATATCAAACTTAGCATAAGCAAAATTGAATTCATGATTTCTCCTGGAAACCTACTCCTCCCACAGTCTTTCTTGTTTCTGTAATAGGCAATTCATTTTTTCCAGTTGCTTTGGCTAAAATTCTGGGAGTCATCTTTAGCTTCTCTCTCTCATCTTACACATTCCCAGACTGACTGTATGGAGAAGAGCCTCTCTGACCATCTATGGTGGAACCAGCTGCACTCTGTCAATGAATACAGAATTCAACTACTTATTTCCCCACTGCTTTCACTATATTCTGTGTTTGGATTATTGCCTTCTAACTGCACTATCACAATCTATCCTCAACAAAGAAGCTACAGTAATCTTGTTAAAATGTAAATCAAGTCATGTCATTCCCTGTTAAAATCCTTCCACTGGCTTCCTATCACACTCATAATAGAAGCCAAAGTCCTTATAATGAAATACAAAGCCCTACAGGATTGATCCTTTATTACCTCTCTGATGTTTTCTTCTACAACTCTCCCTCTGGATTCCAGTCCAGCTACATTGGCCTCCTTCCTGTTCCTTGAACAAACCAGGCATCCTTCCAATTCAAGGCCTTGAGAGGGAAGCCTTGTTATTTGCTATGCCCGGAACATTCTTTCCCCCAGATGTCCACAGGCCTTCTCCTTCATCTCCTCCAGGAGTTTGTTGAAACATGAACTTTACAGTGAGGTCTTTCCTGACCAGCCCATTTAAAAATGTACCCCCAAACCAGGTCCTCCCTATTTTCCTTCCATTCTTTAAATTTATCCGTATTACTATTCACCATCTGACACCTACTTACTTGTTTACCATCTCTCTTCCACTAAAATATAAACTCTACGATTATTAAGATTTTTGTCTATTTTATTCACTATTATATCACTAGCACCTAGAACAGTGCCTAGCACAAATTAAGTGATAAATAATTAATAAATGAATGAATAAGTAAAGGAAGGAAGAAATGAAGGAACAGATTTTTCTCCAGGATTTAAGTAGTATTGGCCTTAAACCATTTCAGACAGGTGCTTAAAATATTATCTCAGGGTGGCCACTCAGTCAGTGGATTCCAATTAAATCCTGTTACTAACTTGATATATGCTGATGTTTAACAGGTGTTAGAGTTATTTCTATTTGACCTGCTGTGGTTTAAAGAGATTACCAAACATTCAAAGAAGATTTAATACCTAACCTTCTCAAACTATTCCAAAAAATTGAAGGTAGAACACTTCCTTACTCATTCTATGAGGCCAACATTACCCTGATACCAAAACCAGGCAAGGACAACACAAAGAAGGAAAATTACAGGCTAATATTGCTGATCAACATAGATGCAAAAATCCTCAACAAAATATTGGCAAACTGAATACAGAAATACATTAAAAGGATCAGACACCATGGTCAAGTGAGATTTATACCAGGGACACAGGGATGGTTCAACATGTGCAAATCGATCAATGTGATATACCACGTTAACAAAATGAGGAATAAAAATTACATGATCATCTCAATAGATGCAGAGAAAGCATTTGACAAGATCCAACATCATTTATGATAAAAACTCTCCATAAAATGGGTATAGAAGGAAAGTACTTCAATGTAATAAAGGCTATATATGACAAACCCACACCCAACATCATACTTAATGGCGAAAAACTAAAAGCCATCCATCTGAGAATGGGAACAAGACAAAGGTACCCACTCTCGCCACTACTATTCAACATAGTACTGGAGGTTTTGGCCAGAGCAATCAGGAAGGAAAAAGAAATAAAAGGTATGCAAATTGGAAAGGAAGAAGTAAAACTCTCGCTGTTTGTGGATGACATGATTCTATATATGGAAAACCCTAAAGAAGCCATCAGAAAACTATTAGAAATAATCAACAACTAGAGCAAAGTTGCAGGGTACAAAATCAACTTACAAAAATCAGTTGCATTTCTATACACTAATAATGAACTAGCCGAAAGAGAAGTCAAGAATACAATCCCATTTATAATTGCCACAAAAAGAATAAAATATCTAGGAATAAATTTAACCAAAGAGGTGAAAGACCTGTGCACTGAAAACTCTGAGACATTACTGAAAGAAATTGAAGAAGACATAAAGAAATGGAAAGCTATTCCATGCTCATGGATTGGAAGAATAAACATAGTTAAAATGTCCATATTTCCTAAAGTAATCTATAGATTCAACGCAATCCCAATCAGAATCCCAATGACATTCTTCACAGAAATAGAACAAAGAACTCTAAAATTTATATGGAAAAACACAAGACCCTGAATAGCCAAAGCAACCCTGAGAAAAAAGAACAAACCTGGAGGCATCACAATCCTTGACTTCAAAATATACTACAAAGCTATAGTAATCAAAACAGGATGGTACTGGCACAAAAACAGACACAAAGATCAATGGAATAGAATTGAAAGCCCGGAAATACAACCACACATTTATGGACAGTTAATCTTTGACAAAGGAGCCAAGAACATACAATGGAGAAAGGAAAGTCTCTTCAACAAATGGTGTTGGAAAAACTGGACAGCCACATGCAAAAGAATGAAAGTAGACCATTATCTTATACCACACACAAAAATTAACTCAAAATGGATTAAAGACGTGAATGTAAGACCTGAAACCATAAAACTCTTAGAAGAGAATATAGGCAATGTACTCTTTGACATTGGTCTTAGCAGAATTTTTTGAATGCCATGACTACTCAGGCAACGGAAAAAAAAGAAAAAATAAACAAATGGGACTACATCCAACTAAAAAGCTCCTGCAAGACAAAGGAAATCATGAACAAAGCAAAAAGACAACCCACCAACTGGGAGAAAATATTTTCAAATCATGTATCTGACAAGGGGATAATTTCCAAAATATATAAAGAACACATACAACTCAACCACAAAAAAACAAACAACCTAATCAAAAAATAGGCAGAGGATATGAACAGACATTTCTCCAAAGAAGATATACAGATGGCCAACAGGCACATGAAAAGATGTTTAATATCACTAACTGTTAGGGAAATGCAAATCAAAACTACAATGAGATATCACCTTGCACCTGTCAGAATGGCTATAATTAACAAGACAAAAAATAACAAATGTTGGATAGGATGTGGAGAAAAGGGAACTCTCATACACTGCTGGTGGGAATGCAAGCTGGTGTAGCCATCGTGGAAAACAGTATGGAGATTTATCAAAAAACTAAAAATAGAAATACCATATGATCCAGCTATCCCACTACTACATATTTATCCAAAGAACTTGAAGCCAACAATTCAAAGATATTTATGCACTCCTATGTTCATCGCAACATTATTCACAATAGCCAAGATGTGGAAGCAACCCAAGTACCCTTCAACTGATGAATGGATAAAGAAGATGTGGTATATATATACAATGGAATACTACTCAGCCATAAAAAAGACAAAATCGTGCCATTTACAACAACTTGGATGGACCTCGAGGGTATGATGTTAAGCAAAATAAGCCAGACAGAGAAAGACAAACACTGCAAGATTTCACTTATATGTGGAAGATAAACAAACACAGAGATAAAGAGAACAGAGTAGTGGTTACCAGAGGGGAAGGGGGTTGGGGGTTAAGCGAAAGGGGTAAAGGAGCACATATGTATGGTGATGGATAAAAATTAGATTATTGGTGGTGAGCATGAAATAGTCTATACAGAAACTGATAAATAATAACATACAACTGAAATTACACAATATTATAAACCATTATGACCTCCATAAAAATAATTGAAAAAAAAAAAGAGATTTCTATTCCCTGCTCAGTGAAGATGAATAATCTGATTCTAATGCTTCATATGATTATGTTATTCAGGGTCTAGTGAGAAAAACAAAAACCATACTAGGTACTTCAACTGAAGAAACTTAATGCAGGGAGCTGATGACACAGTCATTGGAGGTTAGAAAGATCAAAAAGGGAACATTGAGGTAATCTAGTGATTATAACTGCAGAAAGGAGCTGCTACTCCTGGGGTTGTGGGAATAAAGGAAACAGAAAAAGATTATCAGATTAAGAAGCTTGGAAAATACCATATCACCCAGTAATTCCACCTTTAGGTATATACTCAAGAGAAATGGAAACACAGATCTACACAAAACTTGTACACAAATGTTCGAGTAGAAGTGTTCATAATAGCCAAAAAGTAGAAACAACTCAAATGTCTATCACCTGATGCCTGGTTAAAGAAAATGTGGTATATCTGTACAGTGGAATAATATTCGGCCATAATAAATGAAGTACATACTAAAACATAAATGAACTTTAAAAAAATTATGCCAAGTGAAAGAAGTCAGTTACAAAAGGCCATAAATTATATGATTTCATTTATATAAAATGCCCAAAATAGGCATATCCATAGAGACAGTAAGCAGATTGATGGTTGCTTATGGCTGGAGGAGGGGTGAAAAGTGACGACTAATGGGTACAGGGTTTCTTTATGGGATAGTGAAAATGTTCTAAAATAAGATTGTGTTGATGGCTGCACAGCTCCGTGAATATACTAAAACACACTGAATTGTACACTTTAATTGGATGAATTTAATGGTATGTGAATTATATCCCAATAAAGTTGTTAAAAAAAGAAGCTTAGAAGAGAGGCTCTGTGGATCTAGGGCTCAGACCACTGATGAAGGGCCCAATCTGACAGCTTCTGGTACCTCTGAGGTAACACGATAAAGCTGGTTTAGGGATGGAAAAAAAAGTTGGAGGCTGGAACCAACTGCACTGCTGGGATAAAGACCTATTGCTGTTGAGATGAAACTCACAGCAACAAGCAGAAAAGTATTCTCTTTTTCTCTCCTTCAGCCTTTTAATCTCTGTCTAGCTATCCCTGAACTTCATTGGAAGCCCGTTGGCAAAGGAGAAATGTGGTTTGCTGAGATCCAGTCCCAAGGCAGAGTATAGAAGGGTGGATTTGAGTTATTAATGGCCTAAAAACTGACAGAATGTAGACCTGTGGTACCTCAGGATCCAGGCACACTCTATTACACATATTTTAAATTCCATTCAACGGAAGTAGCAAATTTATTATTCTGCCTAACAATATACAACTCTCCTTTGCATAAACAAAGATGATCTCATCCTCTCTTCATTAAGGGGAAAGACAAAGTCCCAGCTATCATGATAGTTATCTCTGGTTGGCAATCACTGTTTCTCTTTCTGGAACAGAACTCTCTTATCCCTCCTTGAGTTTACTCACAATCACACTTGAAAATTCTGTAAGCTAAAAGCTAAATTATTTTAATTTTTGCAATTTCTAAATGAATCTAAAATTATTTCAAACTAAAAAAAAAGACTAAATTTTGAAGTTCACCACCACCAACAATACTGATATAAGATAAGGGAAAAGAAGAAGAGAAAAAAAAAAGAATTAGTATTATATATACACACATGCACGCATGTACACACTTATACACACGGAGCAGGAGGCAAGGAAGAAAATATAACTGAAGACTCATTTTTGTCACTGATGATCTATAACTGTTCACAATGCCATCACTGATATTTATAACATCCCTCTTCCAATAGCCTTTCCATATGCCTTTTTCCCTGAGCCAGCTGGTTGCTATTATTTTACCTGGTTGGGTGGTTCTGCCTGTTATTTTGTGGGGGAGGGTGCTGTTACCATTAACTTTTACTCTTGGACATAGAAAGTATGAGAAAGATTCCCAGAGAATCCCTCAGATTCCAGATGTAATCCACTGTGCCCCATTGAGCAGCAGCAACTCAAACTCCCCTTAGTAATCTCGATCAATCATCTCAACCGGGACAGAACTTTACCCTTCTTTGCCTTTGGATTCAGGGCACCAGGAGTCCAAAATAGCCTGTGCCAGTTGCAACCTCCAATTCAATGAAATCATGGTTGTGTCCCTGGCTTGGAACTAAGTTCTCCAAACCAGCAAAATCCAAGCAATGGGTTTAAAGTCAAACATTCTGTGAGTAGGATATTAGGTGTAATAGTGAGAGGAGCCACTCCCACTTCCATCCTTTGATTCCTGCACCCATGATTTCTGCCTGTGGGAGCTAGACATAGATATTGGTTGGTAATTTAAAGCATATTCTACCTCCCGTGAGATAGTTCTCAATCTTTTTTGTCTTGTTTATCTCCTAACTGGTCATAACTAAACCTTTAGTCGGGCTTTCCTTCCTTCTACTAGACCAGCTGCTCCTGGATGATGGAGTTTGTGGTAAGATCAGTGAACTCCATGGGCATGCACAAATTGCCATGCTTTTTTTTTTTTTTTTCTGTGAACTGAGTTTTTGGTTAGAGGCAATCATTTGTGGGACATCATGATGGTGAATAAAGCATTCCGTGTGTGCACAGATGGTGGTGCTGGCAGAAGCATTATTGGCAGGGAAGGCAAATCAATATCCAGAAGACATGTCTGCACAAGTGAAGAGAAAAAACTACTCTGTGAGTGACAGAGGGATCCAGTGTAATTAACCTGCCACCAGGTGGTTGGTTGGTCCCTTGGGAGAATGTTGCCATATTGGACACTTAGTGTTGGTTTCTGCTAAGTGTAGTTTAGGCACCCAGCAGTGGCAGTCGCTGGATCAGCCGTCGTTGCAGGAACAGTTAGTTTATGGGAAGGAGGAACTCCCCTCTCCCCTCCTTCTACCTACTAACCTTCCTCTAGTGCCCCCTATTGGCAAACCCAAATAGAAGCTAACTGGTAAAGGAGAAAGGTAGTTAAACTGAGTCCCAGTCACAGCTTCATGATGTGGAATAAAGACTGGTGGATTTAGTTGTGAGACACAATAGCTTAATATTCATTTGTACTTGGCAAATGTTATTCTCCCCTTCCTGGGCAGAAGAAACCGTATGACGAGGCTGAGCCTTCTCTATTTGAACTGAGAATCATGAGAGCATAATAGAAGGAGCATGGGCTTTATTGTCAAATTTCCATCCCACCACAGAACACTTAGGTGGGAGATTGGGCAGATCTCCTGATTCCTATAAGTCTGTTTTCCCAACCATAAATGGGGAATAAAAACTATCCCATAGACCTGTTGTGAAAATTATGTGAAATACGTGAGGTAATATCTGTCAAAGCACTTTTTGCTCAATAAATATTGTTTCCCATTTCCCAAATAGTTCTAGTTTGAATCAGTGATCACTTATCTCGAGCATGGGATTACTCATTACCTTTTAGCAGTGGTTCTCAACAGGAGTGATTTTTTTCTCCCAGGATTCATTCGGAAATGTCTGGAGACATTTTGGTTGTTACAACTGGAGTGGGGGTGCTAATGGCATCTAGTGGGTAGAGGCCAGGGATACTGCTAAACATTCTACAATGCACATCCCCCCACAACAAAAAATTTATCAGTCTCCACATATCAGTAGTGCTGAGGTTGAGAGACTCTGCCCTATAGCCAGGGCCACTATGATTACGTACATGCTAAAGCCACGTTCTCCTTTTGGGAAGCCCAAAAGGAAGTAACCACAAAAGTGGTTGAACTGTGTTAACTGACTCCTTGCCACATTGCCTTGATTTAGCTCCAAGCCTTGCTCCCAAATGGGTTCATAATGGCGCTTTTATATTATATTGCAATGTAATAGCACAAGAGCACTTACAGAAGATAAACAGCTGTCAAACTGGCCAGAGACCAGCCATCTTCCCTTCTAAATTTATAGTAGCCTTATCTTTTGTTTCACGGAGCAGAGGATGAGCCAGCTACATATTCTCTTCCCCAGGTTAAACAACAGTGACATCTAGGACAGCTTCGGCAGCAGCAAGAAGAACTAAAATTTATAGAGTGTTCACTGTGTACTAGGCACTATCTAAACACTTTGCATGCATTATCTCATTTTGCTTTTTTTCAGGGGTTCAAATTTTTGTTTCTTCTTTCACATTCAGGCATCATATCAGGTCAGATTGAAGTGTTAACCCTTTAAATAGTACTGCAGGGACAGTCCCCGGGCACAGGCATTAATTATCTCAAAAGGTAAGTGTTATGCAGGTATCATGCTTTGTGTGTTCTCCTTCCCTGGAAAACAAACTATCAAGAGAGAAATAAATCATTGACTTTCAAACAATCAGTTTGATGCGAGTATTGTCTACATAGGACTGAGTGAAAAACAATATCAACATCTCACAGTTTTCAATTTAGGAAATTATTTTGCACTTGTCTTTTGGCTTCTATATTACAATAACCCCAAAGAAAATAACAACACAAATCTTGCAGAGGAGAGATCAAAGGCACTGTGATTTTGTGTAAGATGGAGTAATTTTCCATAAATTTTGATTCCTAAATATTTGACTTTGTTAATCAATAACAAAGACAATTTCTGAAAATGTGACTCTACAGACCTCTACCTTGAGGAAAACAAAATTGAGACTCAAACTCTAGAAGAGTAGCAACTAACACCTACATGTGCTTGGATTTGCTGTCAATGGTTTCCTCTGTTGAAGAATGCTTATCCTGTGCTGGGAAAAACCCTGGCTTTGGAATCAGACAGATCTTTTATGACTTTGAGGGTGCTACATAATTTTTAAAAGGCTCAATAAAATAGGGATAATGAGGCTTACTTCACAGAGTCTTTAGGAGGATTACAGAAAGAGCAAAGGCAGTGTGCCTAGTATATAGTTAATACTCTATAAATGCCATTTGCACTCTCCTTCTGTAACATTAAAGTGGCATTTCTAAGAGATCAAGGTAAACATCACCAATAATAAGACATAGCCACCTCATGAGCCCCTTGATATGATGCACTCTTGCTAAAAATGCATAACTTCACTCCAGTTTTTAGAAACATCAGACAAACCCCAAATGAGGCACATTATGCAAAATAACTGATTAGTATTTTTCAAAAGTTTCAAGGTCATGAAAGACAAGGAAAAACTAAAGAACTATTACAGACTGGAGGTGACCAAGGGGAAATAATAACTACATACAAGGTGGGATCTCAGATAAGATCCCGGAATAGAAAAAGTACATTAGGGGAATAGCTGGCGAAACGTGAATAACTTCTGAAGATTAGTTAATAATATTCTAATGTTAATTTTCTCTTCCTGATAATTGTGCTATGGTAAGACGTAAACATTAGGAAAAGTGGGTGAGGGATATAAGAAGACTCTGTATTAGTTTGGCAACTTTTATGTAAGTCTAAAATTAGAGTAAAAGAAAGCAGATCCAATCATTTGTTGGAACTAAATAAATACATTTATGACTTGTGTTAATTATATTACATTAATTCCCCCAAATAGTGAAGAAGTTTCCAAAAAGAAATATTTTTTTTCCCTAGGGAATAAATACACACACACACACACACACACACACACACACACACTCTCTCTCTCTCTCCCTCTCTCACACTCACATAAACACATATACAAATGCACATATATCTGAAGGACAATGTGGAAATATATATCAAATGCTTTAAAATATGCATACATTTTGACTCTGCTATTCCACATATAGAAATTTATCCCAAGAAAATCATAGCACCCTGTTATAATAGGTGCTCAATAAATACTAGTGAAATAATTGAATGGATTGAAGTGTATAAATAAAGATGTCTTTCACAGGATCATTTATCACAATAGAAAGAAGAAACAGCCTCAATCTATGTCAAGAAGGAATTGATTAAACAATGGCAGCGTCTATAAAATGGAATAGCTTTTAACTGTTAAAAATGTTGATGTAGAGATTTATTGACATGAAAAGATGCTCAGAATATATTGTTAATTGAAAAAAATTCAGGTTACAAATCTCATTTTTGTTAAGAAAAATATACTTGAAATATATAAAAGGATATACATGCAAATATTTTCAGTGGTTGTCTCTGGATGATGGAATTTTGCATAGATAACTATGTTAAGATTGACGTTTCAGGCCAGACAAGAAATTACAATAGATATAAAAGTCCAAAATGAGTTAGCCAAATCATAAGTGATTTTAAAGGAAATTAGTCCAAGATCTTGTTCCAGGGCTCCTAGACCCCTCAGCTGTATCAAGGCTATAAAAAGGCATCAGAAAGAGGACTTTGTAAAGGAGATTGCCGAAGAAATTTCTCTGGAGAGGACTGCTGCAGAGCCATGGGTCCTCGCTCCCTTCAGAGGTAGGATAGGAAGGGGCTACATTCTAATCACATCCTAGTCAGGGGACCATGGAGGAAAGCACTGATAGAGTTTGAAATGCTTCTCCTGCTGTTCGGAGATCTGGGAACTGGTGTTTGACACTTGCCTTAGAAAGTTTTAGAGGCCTCAGGACTGAAGTCAGACTCCTGCTCAAGAAATGAAAAAGAGGGTTCATGAAGGGCTGGGAAAGTACTTCGTTTCCAGAGCCAAGAGAGGGCTTCTGTATTTGGATGACCTGAATTTCTAGTTTGTGGATGTAACACATGCAAGTAGGAGTGTTTCCTGTGCAGAGACAGACAGAGAGAGAGAGAGAGAGACAGACAGAGAGAGACAGAGAGAGAGAGAGAGAAAGAGAGAGAGAGAGAAAGAGAGAGAGAGAAAGAGAGAGAGAGAGAGAGAGAGAGAGAGAGAGAGAGAGAGAGAGAGAGGAGGTGTGCCATGAAATGTCCAAGGTCTAAGGGAGAAATAAGATGTATCCTCTGGTTAAGAGACCTCAGGACAGGGTAAACCAGCAGGGAAACACCGAGGAGGACCTCACATGTCCCAGGAGATAGCTTTAAACATCATTGACACTCACAGAGCATAACGATAGCTTAAAGTGTTATAAGACTAAATATGAGCATTTCCCCCTCGCCTCTTCTCTCTTCTCACATCTAGCTAGTTCTGAAGGAGTCATAGGTTTTAGTATTCACAGGTTTTATTTAGCATTGAGTAACGCCCATGGGTATTATAATGTGCATTTATCTAAAGAGTGACAATAGGCCAAAGCTCAAATGGAAAATCAGAAGAACTTCCCAAGTGATCAAATCAAAATTGAGGCCCTAATCAGAAGCTTGGGTGTTCAAGTGTTGGTCTTTTTCTTGTCAATTATCTCAGGTTACATTAGTACTAAGGATAGTGTGAAATAGGATGATTCCTTCAGGTAAGAATGGGCATTGCATCTATCAGAGAGCAGCTAAGATTCAGCAGGAATGTACAGACATGTGCTGAAATGGAGGCTAAAAGCCACTTGCACTTTTATTTCATGAGAGTAGAGTAAACAAGGATTAATTACAGAGGAAGTTCATATTCTACTGGAGAGATCTAAGAAGAGATATACAGATAATTGAAATATATGAATTAGTTTTTCACCAATACTGTGCTCACTGGAGAAGATAAAAGCGTTGGAATTTAATTGCTAAAGAGGTGACACATTTATTTTGGGATATGTAGCACTTCTTTTGTTGGGACTACCCTTGTTTCTCTTTTCTCCTAATTCCCTTTTGGCTCATTCCACTACATCTTGACTATGTTTTCATGTTGATTATGCTCTAATCAGCTTGACATTCCTTCAACAGCTGTACTAATTGCCATCCATAAAACTCACTCCCACTGCTATTCCAAGCAGAGCATGCCCATGACTGTGGTAAAGTACTGATCCCTCCTGGGAAGATTCAATATGTACCTCTTAGATCACGGGCTAACTCATTTGAATTGGTCTTTTATCTTTGTTGAGGAAGAAAATGGCAACTACATTTCTTTTGAGGGGAGCTAGTCATGTTCTCACTTTAAACACTGGGAAATGCAATTCCACTAACTTCTTTCAATTAAAAGATGTACAATCTTTGTACTATATTCCCTCCCCACATCCAGTTCGAGCACTGGAAGGGCATGGTTGGAAAGCAAGATACTCCACTCAACTGACTGCTGGAAGGTAGTGATGATGCCCACTGCCCACTGAATGCCTGTGCCTGGTAAGCTGGTCTCAGTTACACACACACACACACACACACACACACACACACCTGTTCCCACCATTAGGTTTTGTGCTTATCAAGTGTTCATTGCATTTGCTTTTACGCCTATTTATGCCACTTTTCTTTGTCATAGCAATTAGGCAATTTAATAAGGAAGAAAATTGCTATTCTAAGAAACTGAGTTGGGTGCTTTTGGAAAAACACTTGTCTAGGCAAGTTTCTCAAACATTGCTGTCAAAAAGTGTGGGGGCACAACTATAAAAGATCGGGGAGGTTTGTAAATGTTAGAAGCATTCTGCACCTTGAATGAATTTGCATGCAGATTTAAATTCTCATTCCACTTGAGACTAAACTAAACCACAAACTCTAGTCAAAGTTCTAAGGAAGGCCATCTGAAATCTAACTGGCAGAATTCTGCTAAAATAAAAAGTCGTAGCCCAATATGGAAACAATTGGTAAGGGCATATATATTGATGTGTGGTTAAAGTAGTTTATTAAAAATAAGTATTATTATTTTTATGATTCCTTACTTTAACTGACTTTTTCCATTTAACAACCAACTTCCAGTCCTAAATGAGTTGAAGAGGAGAAATTCTACCCCATGACCTACAGCAGGGGTTGGCAAACCACAGCTCATGGGCCAAATCCAGCCTATCCCCTGTTTTCAGATGGCCCATGGGCTGAGTGTTTTACACTCCTAAACGGTTGAAAAATATTAAAAGAAAAATATTTTGAGATATACAAAAATTATATCAAATTCTAATTTCAATGTCCATTAATAAAGTCTTAATGAAACACGGCCATGCTCATTCTTTTAAGTATTGTCTATGGTTGCTTTCAAGCTTCAATGGCAGAGTTGAGTAGCTGTGACAGAGATGGTACGGCCCACAAAGCCAAAAATATTTACTATCTAGTGCCTTACAGAAAAAGTTTGCTGACCTCTGTGCTAGAGCATTACTGAGAATTTTCTTTCTTACCTCCCTTCTCTTTTCTTGTGGTTTAGTGGGAAGCATTTAAGGCTGCCTTCACCTCTCAAGGCCATCTAGATTAATGTTGCCTTTCTGTGGGCTAGGATTCACACTAGGACAAAATGTTCTTCTTGGCAATCAGAAAATTTTCTGTCAGAACTGAGTGAAAAGAATCAAGAGTGACCTTTTAATGTGTATTATTTACTCACAGGAAGGCTTTATTTAAGTACAGACAGCTCTGAGTTCATCTTTTCTCTTCTGCTTCCTTTTGGACCAGGTTGTCTGAAAGAACAATGCAATTCTTTTGCTTTGTTTCTATTCTGAAGGAATGATGTAGGTGAATGACCTGGAGAAAATTGATTTTTTTTTCTGCTTGTGCATCTTGGTTTGATTTTCATTTTGGAGATGACAGATAATCCTCCTTTCTGATTTACTGGAAAATACTGGTATTGAGAGTTAGGCATTGGACAGACAAATGCATGATTTAAAAAGGGAGAAAAAATAAAAATAAAAATCACACTGATCTCTCTCATTTTTGACAGGAAGCAACCAGAAACAAAAGAGAAAATAGGGAGGATCTAGAATTACAAGCTTTGGGGCCGGCCCCGTGGCTTAGTGGTTAAGTGCGCGCTTTTTCGCTGCTGGCGGCCCGGGTTCAGATCCCGGGTACGCACTCACTCACAGCTTGTCAGGCCATGCTGTGGCGGCGCCCCACATAAAGTGGAGGAAGATTGGCACAGATGTTAGCTCAGAGCCATTCTTCCTCAGCAAAAAGAGGAGGATTGGCATGGATGTTAGCTCAGGGCTGATCTTCCTCACACACACACAAAAAAATAGAAAAATAGAATTACAAGGTTTTTTTGAGGCAAAGCAATATCTTATTGACTACTAAGAAGTGTTCAGGGGACTTTGTTGTTCTGGTGGAAAAGGACTAGGATAAGATAGGATAATCAGCTTCTGATGTAACAAGGTGTTAACTGAAAGTTTTGACTGAGGAACAAAAATACAACATGTAGCTGTCTTAGGTCGCATTGCCTAGAAATAGAGCCTGAGACAGGGATTTTTGTGTAAGCAATTTTTTAAGAAAGTGCTTAGAGGAAAAGTCTGTAAAGGAGTGGAGAAAGCAGCATAGGGAAGGGGAGAGATTAAGCAATAATGTGGTTTCAGGTGAAGTATAGCCTTGGCTTGAACCTTTGGGGAGATTTGGAGCATGAACAGCACCACAGAGTCTACCCTACCCTGAGGCAAGAAAGTAGGGCTTTCGTTCCCTCCCTTCAGACAGTCCTGAGGCACCTTGGGTGGGGGAGTGAAACTCCCAGGCATCTCTAGCAAGGCCACTCCAATTGCCAAGGGCAATGCTCCAGAGATAGACAGGGTTGCAGCGGGGTGAGCATCGGCCTTCACAGCAGCTGGCCAAGGGATGCATGGGACCAATATCATCAGCTATGGGATTCGATTCTGAATCAGGTTGAGGCTGAGCATCATGCAGTACTTGCAGAGCAAACAACTCTTAAACCTCTCAGCCTCACCAAGGGGTTAAGGGGGTTGAGGCAAAGCTTCACCTTGGAGAGAGCCCCAGTGAGGCGTTGTCTTCTGTTTTGTTATACAACAGACCAGACCCAGGGGAGGGGAACAAGAACCTTCAAATGAAGATTGAAGGGTTCATTACTATATGGCACTGAACGCTCTGATTGGAGACTGGTCTCAGATTTAAAGTGACTACAGACTTTGTATTACATAAGACTAAATAGAAAAGTAATTGCATTTCTCAGTTTTAGTCCTGGGGGCAAGGGAAAAGCTAGCCTCATCTAGGGGAATTTAAAGAGGGCAAAGGGAGACAAAAATATACTTGCTTTGTGACAGTATCACACTAGTCTTGCTGAACAGTGATACACTGTTTGAATGTAGAAGACATTCACATTATCTATTTAAAATTTGTGGCCACTGTTTCTAGAATTGATCAGAACTGTCAAATCCAAGGAAAATATTTTTTCATGTTTATATTCTAAAGTTTGTGTCCTAGAGTCTTCTTTTGATTTTAAAACATCAAATTTGGAAATACCTATGTAGAGAGAGGCAGAAGGAAGAACTCAGAGACCCATCCGGGTTGCTGATAGTTTTCCACTTCCCAAGTTTGATCTTCCGGGGGGTCTAAGAGATACACTAGTATCCTTCTAATAAACTTTTGCTCAGCTGTCTTGAATGGACTTCTGTAACTTATAACCAAAATCTTTTTACTAAGACTCGTTACATGGGAGGGTCTTAGAAGCAGTGATCTAGTTCCATGTGGGCTGGATGAAGGAAATGAGAAGGAAGAGTTTAAGGACTTAGCTTGAAACTTTGTTTTCGGGGTAATCATACTATTTTTACTTAGTTTATCTTTACTTGTGGTGCCTTTTGGGATGGGTGGTTAATGGAAATTATGGAGGTCCTCAGGGTATACTTCCCAAGCCACTCTTGGGAGGCTGCGATTGTAAGACAGTATCATCTTCCTGCTTTCCACAGATGAGGAAAAAGAGACCCAGAAGTTCAAGTAAACTGCCAACGATCACACAGTGGCCAAGTGGCAAAGCCTGGAAGCCTAGCCTGTCCGCCGCCAATGACTTCGCTCCTTCACTCCTTCTTCCCAGCATGTGGAAAAGACTCAGCTTCCGGGAGAAGTCACTTTGAATGTGTCTGCTGTATGCACTGTGGAATGAAGCTTTTGTCTAGAAAGATTTGAAAGGCTTTGGAGGAAGGTTATTTGTTTCTGTTCATGTAATGCAATTAGCCTGTTGAATGTGAGATGAGAATAAAATGTTTTTCTCTGCTCAGTCTATCCATTTTTAAAAGCACACAGAGAACCAAGTCTACCGATGCTGACACTAATGTGAGTGGGGAAGCTCACTAGGAATGAAAACACTAATTTATCTCAGTCTAGTTATTACTTTGGCTCCTTCCTTCCCTCTTATCGTAAATTGCTAAGAACCTGAGACTATATCCTGACTAGAGGTTTGTTATCATTTTGCTTAATTAAATAACATTCTCTGAGGCATGGAGATGTAATTATTTTCTCCCTTTCTTATGCCCATTAGTTCAAATCCTCACATTTATTTATAAAACATGGTAGGTTTTCCCCCCTCTTACTGCAGCTGCCAGCATAGGAGATATTTCTTGTTCTTTGATTTTCACCATATTGGAACAGATTTTCATTAAACTTTATGGCAATTACTTCTACAACATTTACAGGACTCATCTTTTCTCTATAGATGGCAAGATTCTCATCTTGGGCAATTTTCTTTGGAAGAGATTTGATCATGTAATTTTAAAATTCTATAAAATGAAAAGGGAGAAAATTATTATAAAGGTTTTTTTTAAACCATGCAGCTGGTTTCATTATCATTTTCTCCCCTTGAGTGTATGTTGATGTAAATAGTAAGCTTTTGCATTCAAGAAAATAACAGTTTTACATACAAGGTTCATCAGAGAAACTAAGGATATCACTATAATGGGCATATTCATCTATATTTTATTCCACTCGAGATGAATCTCTTTGGCCAAATTCAACATCAAAATCTTGGGCAATGAAATTCCTTTTACCAAGTTCCTTATAAAACATCAAAGTTATTTTTGCAAGGTAGAAAGTACAAAAATAATACCTAATAATAACTGTAAATATTTATGTCTGACCCTGTGCTAAGTGTTTTACATTCATTATTCAATTTCTATTTATATTCTTTAAACCACTTAATTGAGGTATGATTGACATGTCAAAAGCTGTACATATGTAATGTATACCACTTGATGAGTTTAGGGATAAGTATATACTCAGAAAACCATCATCACCATCAAGGCCATAAACATATCCATAACCTCGCAAAGTTTCCTCCCACTCCCATTATTATTATTTCTATTATTATTATTTTGACATGCACTATTGTATGTAATCTATAAAAATCCATATGATTTAGGGGCCGGCCTGGTGGCGTAGCAGTTAAGTGAGCACGCTCCGCTGCTGGCGGCCCCAGTTCGGATCCCGGGCACTCACCGATGCACCGCTTGTCAGGCCATGCTGTGGTGGTGTCCCATATAAAGTGGAGGAAGATGGGCACGGATGTTAGCCCAGGGCCAGTCTTCCTCAGCAAAAAAAAAAAAAGAAAAAGAGGAGAATTGGCATGGATGTTAGCTCAGCGCTGATCTTCCTCACACACACACACACACAAATCCCTATGATTTAGGTATTTCTGTTATTATCTCCATTTTACAGTTAAAGGAACTGAAACTTGCAGATTGCTCAAAGTCCCATGCCTTTTATTTATTTTTATTTATTATTATTTTTTTTGGTAAGGAAGATGTTAGCTGAGCTAACATCTGTTGCCAATCTTCCTCCTTTTGCTTGAGAAAGATTGTCCCTGAGCTAACATCTGTGCCAATCTTCCTTTATTTTGTATATGTGACGCTGCCACAGCATGGCCTGATGAGCAGTGTGTAGGTCCGAACCCACAAACCCAGGAACCCTGGGCCGCCGAAGTGGAGCACGCAATCTCAACCACTACGCCACCGGGCTGGCCCTGTCCCATGCCTTTTAATAGGCAGAATTGGGATTTAAACCATTAACTGCCCAATTTCAGATTCTAATTTCTTTCTTATGCTAGCTCTGGTCCCAGAATAAGAGTGGAGATTCTAGGGAGTCAATTAAGCTTAGAACCAAAAACCTTTACTATTGTGTTATTCAATTAGAGAGTGAGCTAAAAGTGGGTAGCCCAAGAACTAGTTTGAGTTATTTTATTTGAGAGAGGGTCTAGAGGTGCTAGTAATTTCATAAGAGGTAAACTCTCAAGGTCAAACTTTTCTAATCCAGAAATAGTTCACCAATGGTAACACCATGTGTATTGCTACCTGAGAGCCTTTGCACTAGCTGTTCCCTCTGCCTGAATATTCTTAAATAAGATACCAGTGTGGCAAACTCCTTTACCTTCTTGAAGTCTTTGCTCAAATGTCAATCTCTGAAGGAGCCTAACCTGTCTACCCTATTTAAAATTAGAAGCCCCAAGCCCCAGATCTTCTGATCCCCCTTTGTTTTATTTTTTAATAGCACTTATCAACTTTTAACACACTACCTGATTGACTTAACTATTGTTTATTGTTTATTATCTGTCTTTCCCACTAGAATATAAACACTCCAAGGGAAGAGTTCTTAAAACTGTGCCTGGCATACCGTACACACTCAATAAATTTAGTTTAATGAGTACATAGGGAAGATACATTCCCAGGAATTATAAACAAGCAATTGGGACATAAGGGAGGCCAAGCTCAGAGCTTTCATGAATGTCACAGCACAAAGTCTTTTCTTCGTTGAATTCTCTCTCTCTCTCTCTTCATTTTGGAGAAATCACATTTACGTTTCTCTGGGAAAATGAACATGAAGATCATTTTCCTGGGGGCCGGCCCTGTGGAAGAGCAGTTAAGTGTGCACGCTCCGCTGCTGGTGGCCCTGGTTTGGATCCCGGGTCTGCACTGATGCACCGCTTGTCAGGCCATGCTGTGGCGGGTCCTATATAAAGTGTAAAAAGATAGGCATAAATGTTAGCCCAGGGCCAGTCTTCCTCAGCAAAAAAAAAAAAAAAGAAAAAGAAAAAGAGGAGGATTGGCATGGATGTTAGCTCAGGGCTGATCTTCCTCACAAAAAATGAAAATCATTTTCTCTGCTCTATACACAATTGTAAGATGCCCAGTGACTCTAGTAATCCATATTGGCCCACACACCAAATGACCAAAGTGGGGAGGGATGGGCAACAAAGAACCAGAAATGGTGTTCTTATCAGAAAAGCCTGCTCACTGTGAATTAATTGGCTCTTCGAAAGCAAAGTGTAATTTCTTTCACTCTCTATAGCTCAGAATGGCTCGCCCAGCCAATACCATTGATTATACTTTAATGCACAATGTAGGGCATCTAATAAAGACATCTGGGAGGTAATTGGGTTATAGGAAGGTGTTAAGACTTTATAAGTAAAGCAAACCCAAGAGCTTTGGGGCAGAAGGTGAAAGACACACGAGATGAAGATTAGAAGAGAAACAGAGATCATCGTTTCAAACGATACTTTGAGATTAGCTTTAACAGAAAGCAGACAGACTAGTGAAAATAGAGCGCCACCTACAGTGGGTGACTGTAAGAGCGCCTGCAAAATCTCAAGTAGAGATAACCTGCAACAGGTCTTCAAAAGTCAACCACTTAGAACAGAGGTTGACAAACTAGCCCACAGGCCAATCTGTTTTTGTATGGTCCACAAGCTAAGAATGGTTTTTATATTTTTAAGTGGTTAAAAAAATACGAAAGAAGATTAATATTTTGTAATATCTTAAAATTATATGAAACTCACATTTCAGTGTCCAAAGGCAGAGTTTTGTTGGAACATAGCCACACTCATTTGTCTACGTATTGTCTATGGCTACTTTTGCGTTACATGAATAGAGTGGAGTATTTGTGACAGAGACTGTATGGACCACAAAGTCTAAAATATTTACTACCTGTGCCTTACAGAAAACGCTTGCCTACTCCTGAATTCAGTTACTTTGCTATGTTTTTGTATTAGAGATGCAATAACATTTCTTTCCTACAGATACTTTTTTAAATAAAATAAATCTTATAACAATATATTTATTATATTATGATAAAATACATCTTACACTTTTTCTAATTTTGCTGCTGCACAGCCTTATTAAACGTCTCTTGTCTTGCAAACAGCTCATCATCCAAGAGCAGTATATCTGGAGATGAGTAATAAGCATTATTCATTAATTTAAGTAAGATTCCAATCTTATTGAGTTTTCCTTCAAATTGTTTTCAGTGTAATAAAACCACAGTGCACCTAATAGAGAATTAAATGTCTATGTTTGACTCAAAAGTCGAAGCCACCTTTCTCTCCCAGACTTTTATTAGAATGTGCTGGAACTCTTTTCTTAAGCCATCAGGAGGTATATATGCTATAAGACCTCTTCCAAGTGAATCTGAACCTTTTGGATCACTGCTATGGGTGCAGGAGAACATGGAAATTGTGGCTCCGTTCTGAAGATGCAGCAATCAATAAAGTTTAGCCTTGTTTGTGGCTATAAGTACACTTAAACGTTCCCGTCTCTACCAGCTTGTGAGGACAAATATGGTTTTATTAATATTGACTGAAAATATGGATCTATTAATATGAATACCAGATTCCCCTTAGCTCCCAGCTTCCATCTGCTTACATGGAAATGTCAGTGCCTTGCAAATCTCCCCTCCCCAGGCATTTTGAGGGGTCCTTGCAGGTGCCTGCTTATCAGACTCAGTCCTGGCTTGCTGTGGCTGCCAGCCAAGTGGGGTCTCCGAATGTGCAGGTCCTAAATCTCCTAGAAGGGCTGTGGAGTGCTGTCATTACACCAGCTACAGATGCCTCTGCCACCTCAGTGTTGCTGAGCTGGAGATTTGCTGCCTCTGTGGAACTTTCCACAACCCTGCTGGCCCAGAAAGTCTTGCAGAGGTGTGTCACTACTGCTCCCATGAGAAAGAGTTGCAGCTGCTGCTTCCAAAACCTCATTCTTGTGGATCATGTAATGTCAGCATCCAAACAGCCCCCTTCAAGGTGAAAAGGAGACTCAGTTTGGGGCTGTCTCACAGCAAGGCTGCTTGGGAACTAAAGTGCCTCAAGGTTTAGGGAGCCCACAGGTCCCACTCACACTCATGGCTCCCCTGCCTTCCTGGGTTCATCACACCACAAAGGTCATGAGTTACCAGGAAAGCTAAAACACTATCTCCTCCCACTCTCAGGCCACGTTCCTGAGTCTGGCTGGTCGTTCTGGCATACATATCCAACATCATAAATTCACTCCCAGGGACTGGGCAGCCCTCTCTGCAATCCAGCCTTCTTTGGGGTCTTGCCAGTGTGTTGAACTTGTTTATACATATCTGAACTCAAGTTGTGGTCAGGGTTAAATATACCTCACCCCAACTTCCCAGTCCCCAAGTAAATATGTAGATACAAACAAATAAATGTGTGTGTGTCTGATCTATCAAATTTTGAGATCTGACTCAGCCGGGGACGTGTCACAGAAAATCAAAAGATTTTTCTGTGAATGGAAGGCTTGAGTATGGTCTACTATGACAAAAATTATATATAACTTTTTACATAAGTCCTTTGTTTTGAGAAAATTATATGGATAATAGATGCTTTTATGATGATTTTAATAGATGCTTTTGAATGGATGAAAAATGCTGTATTTAATAAGGTACATTTTTAATTTTATTCCTTCATTTAAAAACTATTTGTTGTGTATCTACTATGTTCCAAGCACTGAAGATACAAGAGGTCCCTGCCATGATGGATCTCATATTCTAGTGGGGGAGTAATAAACAAATAAAGAAATACATATATAATTTTCAAGTCGTGACCACTTTCATAAAGCAAATTAAAGCAGGGTAAGGAGACAGAGAGCGACAGCTGGAGAATGCTACTGTAGAGAGACAGGATGGAGAGGGTAGGCCTCTATGAGGATGTAACTTTGGAGCTAAGACTTGAAGAAGGTGAGAGAATGAGCCTTGTGCTAGTCTTTTTTTTTTTTTTTGGAGTTTTTCTGTGTTTGCTTTATTTTAGAATAGAATATTCACTTAATTGAATTATTTCTAAAACTGAATATATTGAACACCTAGACAAGTGTATATAATACCTTAACAGAAAGATGATTTACAGGTAAGTAAATAAAACACTTTCTTTTTCATTTTGAGAAATAAGAATAAGAATTGTAATGTTAGCGATAGTGCTAAGAATATTGTAGTCATTCAATGAATGTAAGCTATTCTTTTATTTTCATTATGATTAGTGTAATCACTTCTGTGTCAAAAACGAGGATATCAAAAGAATATCATTAATCAGAAGTACAACTTCCCTAGTGAAATTACTTAAGACACCCGAGTGTTGTCCTTATAGTGAAAATGGAAGGTTAGAGTTTAAATACATCCTATGACAAACAAAACTTCATTAATTTTAGGAAAACAGACTCTTTTATTCTGTCACATACGGCCACTTGTTTTGGGAAGAAGACACGCAGAAGGAAAGCAAGGGCAAATGCACTGGGAATAGCTTAGACTAGAGGACGGGTGGAGCTTCTAGGCTAGCACAGATGGGCCATCCTTTAGGTCAAACTTCAACCTTAATCCTGCTCTCCTCCCTCTTTCTCTTTCAGAAAGTTTAAGCATGCTGCCTGAAACTAATCCCAGAGAGCTCCCTCCACCAAAAAAAATCACTGTTTATGAAGATCTACTGTTCCAGAGATTTTTACATAAGTCTTTGACAATATTTAAAATGATCCCGGGAGGTGGGCATTTTTATCCTCATTTAGATTAGTCATGTAACCCATTAAGACCACACAACTAGTAAGTGGTTGAACTCAAGTCTGTTGAGCTCTAAAGCCTGGCCTATTTCCATCATTGACGAAGTTTTCAGTCTTCTCCAATCTCAGCCTCCTTCTTCATGTTAACTACCCCGAGCTAGATGGGCTCTGAGGCTCAAATGAAGACCCATTTGGCAGGAATAAGGAGAATGGAAAAGGAAGGCTGCTGGTGTAGGCAGTTGGGTAGGTCCCAGATAATTGGATTGCTTCCAACAATTTTTGGAGGCCTCTTCCCAGGCCCTGAGAGTGACCACACAGTGGGAAGCCTTGTAGGAAGAAGTAGGGGAAGCTCATCTGCATCACTGGCCTGTTGGTACCCAGGAGTTTAGGGCCTGGAGACTGGACATCTCATGGCCTACAAAGAAGATTTCCCTGGAGTGAGCAAGTTATGATAGAAGAGGGCCCAAGCATTTGCAGATCCTACAGGCATCCACCTCTACAGATCAGGTTCTCTATGTCATTTGTTCTGTCTCCCTCACTGTGTTTATGGTGGTCAACAGCTGAGAGTGTTCCGGTTGACTGGAGTGTACTGCAGTGAGTCCACCAGGACCAGTGAACTCAGTGTCCTGAGCTGGGACCAGAAGCTCTTCCCTGCAGGCAGAGTGGTGATTCTCCCACACAAAGTGCCATAGCTGGAGGAGGGGACTTTTTCTCCTGAATTTCTCTGCAGGGAGATTTTATGGTTGTGCAGATCTAGACTCCTCAGGGATTGCGGTTGGATGAAACCCAATATTCTCTTTTGTACACCCAGCTTAGACGGGTGGGGAGCACTTTCCCTAGTGCCTTCCTGAGGACAGGAATCTGTTTTAAATTTGTGAAATACCAACCATGCTCTTGAAGTCTCTCAAGTCCTCTGCCTCCAAATGGGAATCCTAATTAGTTATGTACTCATTATTCAATGAATGTAATTGTTCACAAATCCAGTCATTTTATTCATTACTCCTTTCATTCTTTTGCCCTTTGGGCCATCCTATTCAATTATCTAATACAGAGAATGTAATTTAACAGTTCTCAGCATCTGCACATGGCTGTTCAGCGCTATTAGAAAAAAATCACATACTTGTGAAGATGAGTACAAGGATAGAGTAACTGTTATGATAAACCACCCCCATATTTTACAGATTAACATAATAAAAATGAATGTCTCACTTACATAAGAAAGCATCATGTGTATTCTCACTCAAATGGCTCTCCTGGGAGCCTCCTCTCCAACTGCTGACCCAGGAACCCAGGCTCCTGCCATGTTGTGGCTCATCTTCCTCTAAGTCCTTGCAGGCCTTCTCTATTCAACCATTTAATGGAGAAAGAAAAGGCCACATACGTGAGGATTATGGAGAGTCATTAAGGAGGCTTATATCCCTTCATCTCACATTCTTTTGGTCGAGAGTCAATTATTTGGCTGCATCATAGGCTGGAAAATGCAGCCTAGCTGGCTACCCTAGAGGAAAGGGAAGTGATTTGGTGAACAATTGGCCATCCACTCTAAATTGATGGTCTCTAAAATCAACTGGGATGCTGCCTGCCTAGCATCATATATCACCCTAGCCAGCTCTTTCTTTTATATTGGTTATTTCAAATCTTAGTGTTTCCCAAATTTCAGTCTCTACCATTATTCCCATTATTCTTTTTTAAAATAAAATATTTCAGACATATGAAAAAGTATAAAGAATGAAGTTCACTTGTATATCCACCACTCACTCAGAAATAAAATGTTGCCAGGACAGTTGAAGCTTTCTGTATATCTCTCCCTGATTCTTTCTTAGGAGGTGATCTTGTTTCTTATTTAATGAAGAAAATAAAAGCCCACCGTATCACAACTCCCTCAATGTTCTGCCATCAATAATACAAACATCCCTGCTTCCATCACCATTTCCTCCTGTTTTCTGTTGCCACAGGACAGCAATGTTTCCCCTCTCCTTAGACTACTCCTTCTACTTGCTCTCTCTCTCTTCCCCATTATCAGAGACCTCACTCTTTTCTTATTCCCTCTCTCTGTGTATTCAGTCCTTTCCTTCTCATCAACATTTAATTATCTTCAAGTCTCTTCCAACTTACTTATAAATACAAAAGCAAAACCCCACGGCTCTAGTTGACTTCTTTTCTATCTCCAGGCTCACTCTTCTCTTCATGAAAATTCTTTGTGAAATGGCTGTCCACTTATACTTTAATCCACTGTAATCTGGATTCGATCCCACTGCTCCAAGGAACCAATTCTATCCCAGGCCATAATGACCATTGGCTCAAGCCAATGGACATTTCTCAGGCCTTATTCTCTTTGACTTCTAAGCACCTTTGACCCCAAGGATCTCCCTGTCCTTCTTGAAACACTCTTTCCATGGCTTCCTTGAAACTATGCTCTGCTTTCTCTCCTATCACTGTTAAGATCTTAGTGTATTTGTCCTCTACTTTCTCTTAAATGACAATATTTCTTAAATTTTGCTTCCTAGATCATCTTCTCTTCTCTTTTCATATATTTTTTCTTAAGTGATCTCATCCACTTCTTTGGATTCTCCCTTTTTTTTCTACCATATGTAATTTTCCACTGCATCCTTATCAGCCTCAAGCTCAAATCTCTCCCACAAAAACCAAACAAACAAACAAAAAAGAACACCATCAACAACAAAAATCTGTCTCTCAGCCCTTGCTATGCCATCCACCTACTTTGCTTTCCCTTCTCTTTAGCTAAAATTCTTGATAATTATCTACAAATGCCCCTAACTTCCTCACCTCTCACTTTTTCCTCAGCCCATTCCACCATACTGGCTTCTGCTCTCATCACTCCACCACAGTGGCTCTTGAGAAGGTCATTGGTAACCTTCAGATTGCTAAATCCAGTGGATATTTTTAGCCATATTTCCTCTGACTTCTTAGCGGCCTAAAGCCTATAGAGTGAGTGCTTATTAAATAGCCTTGGATTCTCTGACGCCACACTTTCCCTCCCACTTCTCTGATTGCTCCATCTATGCTACTTTGAGGGCTCATCTCAAAATATCTGCTCTTTAAATATTGGGTCCTTTGAGGCTTGGTCTTAGGAATCCTTTTTTTTTCCTCAAAGTCTCCCTGCCCCTTCCTTCAGTGACCATTTATATCCTGATGATCCACAAGTTTATTAAATGTTCAGTCAGATCTCCCTTCTGAGCTTTAAACTTCATATCCAATTTCCCCCCAACCTTGCCGTTTGGCTATTTTAAAGGTTTCTCCAATTCAATATTTAAAAAACTGATATCTTGTATTTTTCTCTCTAAATCTACATCTAGTTCTCCAGTGTTTTCTGTTTCAATGAATGGCACCATCATCCATTCAGATACACAAACCAACATACCCCCCAATTATTCTCAATAATTTCTTCTCCCTCTCTCTCTAATTTATTCTGCTGTCTTGTCAGTCTTGCCTCTCAAATATCTTCCAAATCTGTCCATTTCTCTCCGTATCTACCAATACTCCTCTATACATATCTCGTACCAGTTTTCCTTCTCTCCCTGTGATGCTGCTGTACTGATGTTACAGGCCTTTAAACTAGGCACACTGCTCCTGTCCCTTTTTCTGGAACACTCTTTTTTT
Source organism: Ceratotherium simum simum (assembly GCF_057802395.1). Taxonomy (NCBI): domain Eukaryota; kingdom Metazoa; phylum Chordata; class Mammalia; order Perissodactyla; family Rhinocerotidae; genus Ceratotherium; species Ceratotherium simum. The sequence goes on along the minus strand of NC_141940.1, from coordinate 118,362,221 downwards.
CTACTCCATCTCTCCCTATGTCCTTGGAAACCTCTCTCATAATTATGATCTCAGCTTAAGCATCCTTTTTTTCAGGGAATTGCTCCTTGATTCCTTAGACTGGATCAAGTTTCTTTGTTATATACTCTTATGGTTTATTGTATCTGTCTTTCATAGTACTTAAGACGGTATATTTATATTTGTGTAATTATTTGACCAATGTTGAATCTTCTCCACTAGATTACATAGCCTAATTTGTATTGCTAACCTCCATATCCCTGGCATGTAGTACAGCACATGACACATGGCAGATGCTCAGTAAATGTTTAAGTGGTTTCAAGCACCAACTATAGGCTGACAGTTTGCCAAAATGATCTCCAACCCAAATTGCTCTTCTGAGCTTCAGATCTACATAACCAACTGCTTGCTGGGCATCTCTGATTGGGTATTTCATCGGCATCTCAAACCTAACAAATCCCAAACTATGCTTATTCTCTCCTCCACCCCCATCCAAACCTCATTCTCCTCCTGAGTTTCTGTCTTAGAGAATGATTCCCCCCAACCTTTCATTTGCCCAAATTAGATACCAGGTGTCAGCTCTGGACTTGCTCTTTCCCTTATCTCTCACTTCTGATAAAGCACCAAGTCCTACTCATTCTATCTCCCAATTATGTTTCCAATCTGTTCATTTCTACCCAACCCCATGGTCCCCATTCTTACACAGGATATTACCGACTCTAGCCTGGATCACTACAAAAGCCACTTTACTGGACTCCCTCCTTCTAGCTTTGTGTTCCTCCTAGCCATCATCCTTTATAAACACTAATATGTCTAAAATGAAAATCTAAACATACATCAGCTTCAAATCTCTAGATATGTCCCCATCACTTAATAAGGTTTATAAAACTCTGAGGGATTCAGTTCTTGCTTAGCTCTCCATCCTCACCTTTTATCCCTTCTCCCTCTATACTTCATTCCCCATCTATCCTAGATCACTTCTAGTTTATTGAATGGGCCCTGCTTTCTTATACTTTCAGATATTCTATATTAGTAAGTTACTGCTGCATAACAAGTCATTCTGAAACTTAGTGTCTTATAACAACAATCATTTATTACTTCCCATGAGCCTATGAGTCAGCTGGGTAATTATTCTGATTTGGGCCAGATTAATCTTATCTCCATTGGACTAGCTCCTTTGTCTTTGCTCATTTAGCAGGCCGGTTGGGGGCTGCCTGGTCTAGCATGATCTAGCATGGCCTCATCTGGCATGACCTGGTTTTCCTCCACATGGTCTCTCATCCTCCAGTAGGCAAGCCCTGGTTTATTCTCATGGTGGTGTCAGAGTTAAAAAAGAATAAAAGAAAGAAAGAAAGAGAGCAGAAGCATGCAAGGCCTCCTGATGCCTAGGCATGAAACTGACATATGATAATTTCTGTTGCATTCTATTGGCCAAAGCAGGTCACAAGGTCAGCTCAGATTCAATGCAATGGAAATAAACTCCACCAATTAATGGGAGGAACTGCAAACCCACATGGCAAAGGGGTAGGTACATAAATGGGTGGAGAATCTGGGCCTTTTTTGCAATGAGTCTACAGCATCATCTTTCACATCCCTTTTGCAGAGAATACCTGTACCCCAGCCCTTCTCTTTAAAAACTCATGATTAACTCTGGTCTCAATTTAGATGTCACTTCTTCTGGGAGACTTTCCTAGATTCCTCTGGATGTCTCTCCTCTGGGCCTCATCGTTATAGCATATATATTAAATACCTGACTACTTATCTGATTCTCCAATTAGAGCATAAGTCCTTGAGGACAGAGACTATGCCTTATTTGGTCGCCTCCTAGCATAATGCTTGGCAACAGCAGGGGCTGTTATAGGTAAATTTAAATTTAAATGCACAATAAGGGGCCGGCCCCGTGGCTTAGTGGTTAAGTGCGCGTGCTCTGCTACTGGTGGCCCGGGTTCAGATCCCGGGCGCGCACCGACGCACCGCTTCTCTGGCCATGCTGAGGCCGCGTCCCACATACAGCAACTAGAAGGATATGCAACTATGACATACAACTATCTACTGGGGCTTTGGGGAAAAGAAAGGAGGAGGATTGGCAATAGATGTTAGCTCAGGGCCGGTCTTCCTCAGCAAAAAAAAGAGGAGGATTAGCATGGATGTTAGCTCAGGCCTGATCTTCCTCACCAAAAAAAAAAAAATGCACAATAAAAATCAATCAAGCAAGGACTCAATAAGTAAGTTTAAATGTAAAATGTACAATAAAATTAATCAATATCAACATGTGCTTCCCCTGCCACTTATATCTCTGCTTAAGGATAAAACAGCAGCGAATATTCCCACCAACTCACCTTTCTCCCTTTACATTCCTTTCTTTTTTCCTTCTGTAGTAGAACCAAGAGATCAGGATTTGAGTTTTACAGTATGATTCTACTCATGCAGAGTGGTCACAAAAATACAATACAAACAGAAGAATAATGGGCATGAATCTACCTTATTTTCTTAGTGGAGCAGAAGTATTTATTTCAAGCCCCTTTTTTACTGGACTGTTCTCTACTCGTCACCCATCTGATAAGAAATATTGCACTGCTTTATCTATAAATTACTTTTTCTCAGGGCTCAGTAATTTTCATCACTAGTCTCATGTCTTCTGCAAATCCTCGATGTCTCACAACAGAGCTAAATCTGGTATTCATGGTGCAGTCTCTAGAGCAGTGAGGCACAAGATGACTCCAGCTTCCTTCACTGGCTGGCTTCCTTTTTGCCATGTTATCACATTCATTTCTGAGTTGTTATTAACTTTTCTTAATCGCCTCTTTCACTTTTTAATTTACTTTCCTCTTGCTATAGCTGCTTCCTCAACCATACCTCACCTCACCCCCTACACAGATTCTCATGTGTTGCTGTATTTTCCTCTTAGGACATGAGAACTGACAATTTTCTAGTCACATTTCTTTTGCTTTCTCATCCATATATTTTTTCTCCTACAAATTATTATTGTTTTAAGTATCTGATCCAACAGGAGTGCTAATCCCCCATCTATATAATTCATTTAAATAGCAAGTTGTGATGAGATGGGCAGTTATCTCTTTCACATATTTAAGCCCATCAAAGTTAATATTGTCTTCTCCCAATAGGGACCCACTTCTGTAGCTTCTATTGTTGTCATCATAACACATCTTCTTGACCTTTCACAAACTGTCCCTGACATTAACTACCATTTATCACAAAAGAGAGGATTAGCAATGAGGGCAAACTATGCAAAAAGTATTCCTCAGAAATTCCCCACAAAAAACATTAGAGTTAGTCAACTAGGGCTCTAATTCAGCAAAATAACCCTTAGGTTGTCAAAGTGACAGGCGAACTCTAAGTGAGGCACTACTCCCAGCCAGGAGAAGGTTCAGTATGCACAAATCATGCCAAAGTAGCTTCATTACCTTTTTGACAAGTTTACAAGACCAGGACTTCCGTAAAATATTTGGCAAAGTTTTCTTGGTAGCCTTGGGAACCGTGAGGAAGAATCTAGAGAGGATAATCCTATGGCTGCATGATTATGTGGATGGCTAATCATTCCTACACATAGAAAGTTGATTAATGGGGCTGGAAAACCTTTTTTATGAAGGGCCAGGTAGTAGTTATTTTAGGCTTTGTGGACTGAACTACCCAAGTCTGCCATTGTAGCCTGAGAGCAGCCCTAGACAATATACAAACAAATGAATGTGTCTGTTTTCCAATGAAACTTTATTTACAAAACAGGTATGGGCTGGATTTGACCCATGGCCATAGTTTATTGACCCCTGGCTTAGAGTCTAAGCTACTAGGGGGTATGATTATCTCATGCGTTTTAGCGACCTGTACAGCATAAGAATTCAAAACCTTCAATCTACAAGTGGACTGTCGTCTTTAAATACCAAATCCCATTACACTGTGTTAGTGTTCACACCTGCTGAGACACCCATGTTCAAACACAGTCACCACAGAAAGGTTTTCTTTTATGCTAATTAGTATCATATATCCTTAGAGAGAAAAGAAACATTGAATCCTTTTACTACAGAAATCAGTGCAGATTAAGAATTAATCTATACGTAGATGAGCTCATAAAAAACATAAGAAAACATTAGCAGTTAATTACAAATTAATGCTAAAATGCTAAATGAAGTTCTTGGATTGAAGCAACTGCATCACACTTGAATTGTTAATATGGCAATTAGCTCAGCCGCCTACAAAGTACTTGTTAATAAATACTTCATAAAGACTTCTGTTAAATGAGAGCACAGCAGGTTTATAAAATGTAAGTTTATATGGTCTTGAAAAATGTACCCAATATTCTTTCTTTTTGGAAACTCTAGTCATGGCAGCTTCTTGAAAGAATTCATACCACAGCTAAATTTCAAATATTTTTTCCTTTCTGAAACTAAAGCTCAATACTATACAATAGTGGGTCTCAAAGTGTGATCCACAGACTAGCAGCATCAGCATCGCCAGGGAACTTGTGAAGATGTCAATTCTTGGGCTTCTCCTCATACTTACTGAATCAGACACTCTGGGGTGGGGCCCGGAAATCTGTGGTTTAACAAGCCCTTCCAGTGATTCTGGCACAGCTCAAGTTTGAGAAGTACTGCTTTACAATACTGAGGATTAATTACAAGTAAGGTCCAGCTGTGTGTGTCCTAAACCATGTGCATAGGGAGGTGGGTCCTACTATGACTGCACATTGGAGTCACCTGGGGTACTTCATAAATACTGACGCCTGTGTCCCACCCAGAGATTATGATTTAATTGGTCTGGAGTATGGCCTGGGCTTTGGAATGTTTAAAAAATTCCCAGGTGATTCTAATCTGCAGATGTGTTTGGTAAACAATGGAGTAGAAGAAGCCATACTCCAACCCAAACATGGCAGAAAAAAACTATCTTTGATGGTATGGAGGATGACTGTCTATTTCTTGGTTCCCTCTCAGGTTAGGTTTAGCTCCATTTTGGTTGAAAAATAGTTTGCTGTATTTGTCTTTGGGAAAATTCTATGGTCTTAATAGCACCAGCTTAGACATAATCTTTGTGATGCTGAAATTAGTGGTATATAATTGTATGGATACATGTATTGTTGTTTTGCATACGTTAAAATATAGTTTCTTTTATCCTTAAAATTTCTACACACACACACCTGTTACACTGCAAGTCCGCAGTGGCAGGTACACCATGCCCTTTGCATTAGTAGATGAAATCCTATGAATGGGGAGATGGTCTAGTTCTACACTTTGAAAGATAATGGGTATGAAATAAAACTAAAAATAAAGAACAAAACCAGAAACAAAAACTTCAACAACTTAGAGTTTTAAAACTATACCAAAATAACTAAACACTAAAACCAGCAAGTATAGAACATCTAAAAATAATAACAATGTTGATCTGACATATAGGATATGACCGATGTTATTTCTAGATTACAAGCCATTTACTAGACAAGCAAAAATGAAATAAATGAATTTAGCAGTCAATTCAAGAAGCAAATAATAAATATAAACCAAAGGAAGGCAGACGAAATTCATTAATAAGTATAGAACAAAATTAATAAATGAAAGTTCAGAAAAAATTATCACGTTTTCCTTAAAAATGAGAAAAAAAATAGATGAACCATTAACTAGTCTAATTGAGAAAAAAGATGAAACAAAATTAGGAATAAAATAGGAATTAAATAAAATTATATAAATAAGAAATAGAAAAGAATTATACATATAGTCTACATACGTCTATGCTAATAATTTTTAAAACTTGGGTAAAGTGGAAAAATTTCTAGGACTACATACTTCAAAAAAATTCATCCAGAAAGAAGTAAAATACTTAAATAGACCAATAACTATAGGAGAAATTGAAAAAAAAAGTTTCCACAGGTGCATTTTTTCAAATCTCAAGTTTCAGATATTCCTAAACTATTGAGACAGTTCCAGGGAATAGAGCAGAAAAGGAACATTTTATCTTTTTACAAAGCCAGGAGCTGGAATAAGGCAGACAAGCATACCTGATATTCAAAAAGCTTTTCATAGACTGGAGAGAGAAAAGGAGGAGAGTGGTGGGGGGAGAGGGGGAAACTGGTGATTTCACAAGGACTTCATAAAATGGATCCAAGGAAAACTAAATTTTATTGGTTCAAGTGTGAGGCCAGGAGAAGGCCTTGAGCCTTCTGGAGCTCTCCATTGTTCCAAGATGAATGGCCTGGGGGAATTAAGTATTTCCCTGATTCTAAATCTCTACTGACTGTAAAAGCATCAATCTAATTATAGATATTTTAGGGATAAAATAAACTATATTTAATGTATCTAAAACAAGAAAACATGCATTCATATACTTAGATACCACTTTCTTTTCAATATCATAAGATTACATTAAGTCTTCTTCACATTGCAGAGTCTAAAAATTCCTGGGACTCATTTTCAGCAGTTGCAGTGGGGCACAGCGCACAGTGATGGGCTGCTTTTCAAAATTTGAGCTGCTGGACTTGACCTCTCCACCAGCTTTGGGGATGACAGAATGTTTGGAGGACTATCTAAGAATACCAAGGCTGTGCCTGCATTTCTTATTTGGTTAAACCCTGGTTTCATTCTTCTCTTAATCAAATCCTGTATTTGCTGGAAAAGATTCAGCTTCCTTTGAAAGTCAGCCAGAAGCTTTAGACTAATAGCTTTTTGGTGCCTGGGTAGCAGTGCCTTGTCACGTGTGTCTGAGATACACCAACCACTCCTGGCTTTCAGAATCCTGTGGTCTCTTCTGAGATTTTTTATTTCTACTGCCTTTGATTGCATGTCCTGGTATTTCACAATAAATCTTATATTTGCACAATAACTTCTCTTTCCAATGCAGCATAGGAGCAAAATATTTTTAAAAACTATTTAAAAAGATAATTAAGGTACCTACTGCTCAAATCTTGGTTTGTAATACCATTCTCCAATAAAAGGAACTAGGGCTCTTTAGACAAAGAGTTAATTCTAGGGCTGGGGCAGGAAATGTATAAGATGAGCCTGGAGCATCTTGTAGTGCCAGAAATAAAGGGCTAAAAAAAAACAAAAACAAAAACAAAGCAAACCCGCAGTGATGGAGGTACGTCAAGGGACGTGAGTCAACTGAAAGAGCTCCCAGTGGACAAAGCTGTAACAATCTGAGCAATAAAATAGTTTAGGGTTATAACCCAAAGTATAAAATAAATATCCATGAGTCCATATTGATATAAATAAATAATTGAATTACTAACTAAACTAACTAAATGAATAAAGGAAAATCAGCAAATCTGTGCAGAAGAATTTCAAATAATTTATGTAGATATTCTGCCCCCAACGAGGTGGAGCATTACTCCCCACTTAAGTGTGGGCTGCGCACAGTGACTTGCTTCCAGAAAGCCCATATGGAAAAGGAGAAAAAAAGACTAACTTAATGGTGGAGACACCCGACAAACACTACCTCAGCCAGGTGATCAAGGTTAACCTCAATCGTGTTAAGTCATTTTGATAGCGTGTACGATGTGATGAGAAAGGCTAAACTTTACCTCTGTGGTCTTCCTCCCCACAACTCACCCCTAATCTAATCATGAGACAAATTCCAATAGAGGGACATTCTACAAAATAGCTAACCAGTCCTCCTCAAAACTGTCAAGATCATCAAAAACAAGGAAATTCTGAGAAGCTGTCACAGTCAAGAAGAGTCTAAGAAGACATGACAACTAAATGTAATGTGGTATTCTGGATGGAATTCTGGAAAAGAAAAAAGACATTAGGGAAAAACTAAGGAAATCTGAATATGGACTATAGTTAGCAATAATGTGTCAATTTTGGTTCTTTAATTGTAACAAACATACCATATCAATGTCAGATGTTAATAATAGGGGAAACTTGGTCTGGGGTATATGGGAACTCCCTGTATTATATTCCAACTTTTCTATAAATGTAAAACTGTTCCAAAGTAAAAAGTTTATTTAAAAAAAAATTAAGGATGTGAAAATAAATTAAAATTCAACTCTGTGTAGCACTTTCAAAGCATATATCTCAATGAGGATGGCAATCAGATTAATGAATTCCTTTAATACACGTCTAAATTCAAATATTCAGGCAATAACAACTCAGTCAGCATTTTCTCTCTCTTCTGACATTATTTTTTAAAATGCACATTGATTTCAAAAATATTAAAATTTGAAAAAAGCTCACTTTGTATTAAGGATAATTAATTTATTTTAGCACTTAAGTTGAATTGTAATTCATAAATATTAAAAATATAATATTTGTTTTTATTTCCTCCAATGCTGTGAGCTTCTCAAGAGTAGGAATGGGTCCCATTCATCTCTGTCTTCTCAGCACCCCATGTTACAGGTGCTGAACTGTGTTTGAAGTATGTGAGGTTGAATGTATAATGGCATTAATTCATTGATTGATTAATAAGAGCACTCGACTCTGTCAACCAGAGTGATTACAAAAATGGAGAGGAATAGTAAAGGGAACACACTCACAAACACAGACCTACACAAACAGAATTTCAGCTTTGGCCAACTATTTTCTTAGGGCGCTTTATTCATGTAAGTGGTTTTGGCTTACTCTTACAGGTGTGTTCTTTTAGATGAAACAGGCTGATGTCAAATTGCTTTTCCTATGATTGTTCTTTTGAATTATTTTTTATGCTCAACAAAATGATAATTTAGAAGTATTTCACCAAAAGCATTTGCATGATACATTTATTTTATTTTATTTTATTTTAATTTTTTGTTTATTGCAGCAATTGCATGATACATTTAAATAAAATAACAGTGGGCAAAATAAAAAAATCCAGAAGCTTCAAATTTTCTTGAAGACTTATTTGGAGAACAGTCACCAAATATCTGCTATACATGCAGGAGGGAATTGTAGTTTCTGGGGATGATGATTCTAAACAACAGGATGAGTCGAAGAAGGGTTTAAACTGTTGTGGCCACATTGAGTGCTGTTAAATTATCAAAGATGACTTTAATCTTTTCTTGCAAATCTTCTCCTTCAGTGATCCCATTGCCAGATATCCACCTTCATCCTTCCAGCTAACCATCCCAGAAGCCCATGGTCCATCTGACACTTCCTTCTCTACATTACAACAGCAAATTAATAACAATGTCTCGTAAATTCTAAGACCAAAGCATTTCTTGAATTTGCCCATTTCTAAAGGTGGCTACTCCTTTTGTCTGAGCTGCCACTCTTCTCTAGTGGATTTCCTTTCTTTTTGACTCTTGTCCCTTCTGATCCATTGCCACACAGGAGCCAAAGGGATTGTAATCAAATGAAAATTTGATGATGTCATTCTGAATGACTTCCTGTTGTTCTTGGCATAAAGCTTAAACCCTTATGCAGCCTCTTCTCCTTTGTATTGAACACAGCGGTGCAGTGCCCAGAACCCCTCCCTTCAGGATCTAGACATCCATCCCCATGTTGATTGCTGAGGGCTCACAGATGTCTCTCCCCAGAAATCACCCTTAGCCAGGGGCAATTATCATCTAATGACTGGTCAATGGAGGGATATACAAAGGTCTGGCCCCCTTGCCTCAATTTGGGAAACTCGGAAGGGCCGCCCCATCTCCCCATGTTGTCTGCTGAGTCCTCTATTGGAACTATATTGATGTTCAAATTCTCCCTCTGCTCAATTCTGTTTCCCCCCACATCCTTTAGGGATATTGTTTCTTGGTTCACTCCCTAAAGACCACCCTGTACTCAAATCTCCATCTTAGAGGCTGTTTCCTGTGGACCTAGTTTAAGACACCACCACTTCTCTTGTCTCACCTCTCTCTCTCTCTCCCTCTCTCTCTCTCTCTCTCTCTCCCCCTCCTGCTTGGAACACATCCTCTGCACCGCCTCTGTGGCAACCTGGATTTAAGTCTCGGGTCTGCACCAACTGATGGAGCTGAGGCTCATCCTTTGACACATTTACTGTTCTATAAAAGGAAAAGGCATCCTAGATCAGAGATTCTCAAACTTTAATATGCCTATGAATCACACTGATCTTGCTAAAATGCATGTTTGGATTTTCTGAGATTCTGCATTTCTAATATCAGCTCCCAGGTGATGCTGATGCTACTGGCCTATGGACCACACTCTAGTATTAAGATCCTAGAAATTCTCTTAGATTCCTTGCAGCTGGACTAGTTTGACAGGCAGCAGCATAGAATTCTGGATCAAAGATTATGAAGTTGCACAGACTTTGCTTCGAGTCACCACTCTGCCTTTCCCAGCTGTGTGGCCTTGACCAAGGCGTTTTGTCCAGGTCTCAGTTTCCTCATTTATAAAATGGGAAGAAATGGTGCCAACTCTTGGGTATAACTGTGGAGACCAAATGATATAACACAGGCAGAGCACTTAGTACAGTGCCTGACACATAGTCATCAAAAATCATCAGTTTCAAAAAAGAATAAAATATCTAGGAATGAATTTAACCAAGGAGTTGCAAGACATATTCAATGAAAACTGTAAGGCATTATTGAAAGAAATCAATGATGACATAAAGAAATGGAAAGATATTCCATGCACATGGATTGGAAGGGTAAACATAGTTAAAATGCCCACACTACCTAAAACAATCTGCAGATTCAATGCAATCCCAATCAGACTCCCAATGATGTTCTTCACTGAAATAGAACAAAGAATCCTAAAATTCATATGGGGCAACACAAGACCCCGAATAGCTAAAGCAATGCTGAGAAAAAAAGAACAAAGGTGGAGGCATCACAATCCCTGACTTCAAAATATACTACAAAGCTGTAGTAATCAAAACAGCATGGTACTGGTACAAAAACAGACACACAGATCAATGGAACAGAATTGAAACCCCAGAAATAAAACAGTACATCTATGGACAGCTAATCTTCGACAAAAGAGCTAAGAACATACAATGGAGAAAGGAAAGTCTCTTCAATAAATGGTGTTGGGAAAACTGGACAGCCACATGCAAAAGAATAAAGGTAGACCATTATCTTTCATCATAAACAAAAATTAACTCAAAATGGATTAAAGATTTGAAGATAAAACGTGAAACCATAAAACTCCTAGAAGAAAATATAGGCAGTGCATTCTTTGACACCAGTCTTAGAAGGATCTTTTCGAATGCCATATCTTCTTAGGCTAGGGAAACAAACGAACGGGACTTTATCAGACTAAAGAGCTTCTGCAAGGCAAAAGAAACTATGAAAAAAACAAAAAGACAACCCACCAACTGGGAGAAAATATTTGCAAATCACATATTGGACAAGGGATTAATCTCCAAAATATATAAAGAACTCATACAACTCAACAACAATAAAACAAAAAACCCGATCAAAAAATAGGCAGAGGATATGAACAGACTTTTTCCCAAAGAAGATATACAGATGGCCAACAGGCACATGAAAAGATGTTCAACATCACTAACCATCAGGGAAATGCAAATCAAAACTATAATGAGATATTACCTTACATCTATTAGAATGGCTATAATTACCAGGACAAAAAATGACAAATGTTGGAGAGGATGTGGAGAAAAAGGAACCCTCATACACTGTTGCTGGGAATGCAAACTGGTCTGGCCACTATGGAAAACAGGATGGAGATTTCTCAAAAAACTAAAAATTGAAATACCATATGACCCAGCTATACCACCACTGGGTATTTATCCAAGGAACTTGAAATCAACAGTTCAAAGAGACTTATGCACCCCTATGTTCATTGCAGCATTATTCACAATAGCCAAGATATGGAAGCAACCCAAGTGCCCATCAACTGATGAATGGATAAAGAAGATGTGGTATATATAGACAATGGAATACTACTCAGCCATAAAAAAAGACAAAATCATCCCATTCACAGCAACATGGATGGAACTTGAGGGTATTATCTTAAGTGACATAAGCCAGTCAGAGAAGGACAAACACCATATTATTTCACTCATATGTGGAAGATAAACAAATACATGGACAAAGAGAACAGATTAGTGGTTACCAGAGGTGAAGGGGGTGTGGGTTGGGCATAAGGGGCACATATATATGGTGACTGACAAATAACAATGTACAACAGAAATTTCACAATGTTATAAACTATTAAGACACCAATAAAAAATCATCAGTTTCATGTTATAATTGCAAATTAGCATTCCATGTGGGAACATGAAGAGTGTTGTTATGGATCAGTCACTTGAGCTGCATCTAGACGCTCGGATGGGCACTGCTCATAGCATTGCCTCTGATGTATAAGTGGTACAGAGCTGCAGAGAAGAAACCAGAAAAGAACAAACTGTTCAGAGGCAGAGACATGAAGAGGGGCTCTATCAAACAGAAGAGCAAAAGCTAGGGAGATGGCACTGCTTTCTGGAATTTTCCACATCATTTCACAGGTAAAGAAAGGCACGTAAGTCCCAGCTGCTGGCTGTTCTGTGGTCTGTGTGCCGGATGACCTGGGAAGCGGGGAATGGAATCCTCGCAGAAGCGGAAGAGAACCCATCGTGTTATTCCTCTTTTCTGTGCCCTTTGTGCTTAGTAACCCCTTCCAGAATATGCCCTTAAGACTCATGCTGGATTTAATCCTAGCAAGTGTATGTATGATCAAAAAAACCAATAGTCCCCAGAGACAGCATTAAAAAGGACTCCACGGCCTTAACATGTTTCCTTTGATTCAGAGCAAAGGAGCTCTATCAACAGGAAACACTGTTGTTTTCTCTCAGTAGGGATGGCTGAAAGCAGCAGCTGTTGTATGAGCCAGCATGCCGACAAAGGGACAAAGGGACACATCTTGGAGCTGTGTGAGACAAACGGGCAAACAGCGAATGTCATTAATTCCATTTCAGCCAAGAGCAAGTGCAGATGGGTTGGAGAGTCCAGGCCACACTCAGGGCAGCACAGTCGGGGGGTTGGGTGGTGGGAGGTGGGGCGTGGGTTGGTAGGAAGCCACGTAGCAAAAATGCTGCCACTTTAAGTCCTATGTGGTCCCCCATATGAGCAAACACACTGTCAGAGGAGGGGAAAAGCTAAGGCAGGCCCCCCTATTGTTTTTAACTGATGAAAGGAATTTGAAATAGAGAAGGACACATTTTTGGAAAAGACCTACAACACCTTTCAAAATACAAAGGGGAGAGGGAACACGAAATTAAATTTAGCTGGTTATAACTCAGTCCTGTTTGCTTTTTAACAAATTCAGTTGAGATTAATGTTTTAGTCATCTACTAAGAGCAATGTGTGCACTGTTCTAAATGAATGAAGTTTTCCTATACTCACAACTAATTCATTCATTCATTCAACTTTATTTCTCACTGCCTTTGCTGTTACATGTAGCCAAAGGATGGGGTTCTCGCCAATGGAATGCGAGCAGAAGGGATGTGCTCCAAGACTGGCCCATAAAACCCTTTCTCTCACAGTCCTTGCTCTCTTTCTTCATTTGACTGCACAACAGAGAAGATTTTTAGGATCTTCTGGAAGACTGAGCCACAAGACAGGAGACCGAGCCCTTAAATGATTGAATGGAGAAGAGCACAAATGCTCAACTGATTCCATGGCCCCATTATATGTGTGAGAAGTAAACATTTATTGTGCTAAGTCATTTAAATTTTAGTGCTATGTGCTACAACAGCTAATCTACTCAGCCTAACACTTGTATATAATGCAATGAGGGTAGAGGGAGTGAATTACCTCAGTCCCAGGGAGTCTGGGAAGGCACTGCAGATGTGAAAACAGTCAATGGAGTAGCAGGAGGACTAGAAGTTTGCTAAACAGGCAAGGGAGAGGGGAAGGAAATTCTGGATGCAGGCAAGAGCAAACACAAGGATAAGATATCACTAAACACAATGGGTTATTTGGGAAATTATGTTTTAGTACGGTTTGAGTGTTAGAGGGCAGGTAAGACCTTGGAGGCAGCAGACAACTGAGGGGCAGGGGTTGGCAAACTGTGGTCCAGAGGTCAAATCCAGCCTGTTACTTGTTTTGGTATAGCCTGTGAACTAATAATGGTTTTTACATTTTTAAATGGTTGAAAAAATCAAGGAAGAATATTTTGTGACACATGAAAATTATGTGAAATTCTAATTTCAGTGCCAATAAATTTTTATTGGAATGCAGTCGTGTTCATTCATTTATATATGGTCTATGGCTGCTTTCATACTACAATGGCAAATGGCAGAAATGAATAGTTGTGACAGAGACCATATGGCCCACAAAGCCTAAAAATATTCAGTCTCTTTATGGAAAAAGTTTGCCAACCTCTGCTTTAGAGTCTGGACTTTAACATGTTTAATAGACTACATTATTGCTCCCATACTTCATTTCTCCTTGAATCCATACTCTTTGCCATGTGACTTTGAATTTCATATCACTGGGTGGAGTATATTTTTCTGCTTCATTGATGTTGGGCTTGGCCATGTCACTTGCTTTGGTCAATGGAACATGGGAGAAAGTAATAGTGTGCCTGTTCCAAGCCAAGGCAATAATATAAATCACATGTTTTTGCTTTTCCTTGTTGTATTTCTGTCATTGTCACTAGAAGGACACATCCCTTATCACACCAGAATGAAAGGAATGTGGAGGAAAGCCACTGCAACTGAACCTCAGACCCAGAGTCTGAAGCACAGCCGTCCTAGCCAATTCTCAGACCTATTAGAGTGTTAATAAATGTTTATTCTTATATGCCAATGAGCTTTGGAATTGTTTGTTAAGCAGCAATAGCTGACTGATACATCATGTATCTGGTGAGGAGAGAAAATTACTAGGTGTAAGCCCAGACACACTTCCTTATAACTAAATGTTAAAGAATATTAGCAAGTTAAGTTTGCTGAGACCTAATGCTAAAGGCATTTTATATTAATCATATAGAAGCCTAGTATGAAAGCAAAATTATAGTGAATTTAGCTAGAAAACCCTTAGCTCTTTCTGTTCTTCCTGAGATCTGAATAAGGCCTCTGACATTCCTTCCCCAAAGTTAACTGGTCCTAAGTTTGCATGGAAAATTTCCTTTTCTTCCTTTTATTGCAGCTGATTTTTTTTTGGCATACCTCTGCTATGTCTTCAATGGCCCTCTAATAGGGATATGCCCCTCCCCACAATTTGACCCATACAATTTTGGAGCTTGAGAATCTCTAATTCATCTATCCCAAGAAATTCTGGAATAGGAATCATTTTATGAAATGTCTAAGAAAAGAGATGAAGTAAAACACCAAAAGTGTCCCTTCTAGGTTTCTTGGTTAATGCCTATGTGGGTTGTCATGGTGACTGGAGAAGAGAGGGAGAACAGAGGAGATATTGGAGAAGATATTGTCGTATTGGGACCTACAAAGCCTTTGTGAACATTTGCTTCTTGGAAATTAACTCAGGAAATTGTATCATTCACTAATGTGGTTTCCAGAGTATCACAAGGTCAACGAAATCACCTCAAGATTCTATAAACTGGGATTATTTTTTCTTTCTCTTATTCCAGAGTCCTAGGGGTCATGATTGGGAGAAGCAGCATCTTGGGCATGGTAACATTAAAATTTAAACATTTGAAATTTACTTATTTATTTGTTGTATTGAAGTCTCCCATTTTCTCCTTTCATTTGCTGCCTGCCCTCTCACCACCAAAATTAAGCAGATAAGACAAGCAGATACACAAAGCCCCAATCACACCCCAAACAATTAAATCACAATCTTTGGGGGATGAGACACAGGCATCAATATCTTTTGAAACTCCTGGGTGATTCCAATGTGCATAGAAGTTTGAGAACCAGTGTTCTAAGCCTTGATTTTGGTAAGGTAGCATTCTGCTCATCACAGGGGCACAAACAAGCAATCACACCATTGTAAGAGTTGGGGATGTTTAGTCCACATCAACACATATATTGGTTAACATATTTTCAGTTTCAAAGTAACAGAAAACCTGACTCAAACCAGTTCACATAGTAAGATCATTTATAGTCTCATGCAAATGGGAAGTTCAATGGCAGGACTCTTTCTGTCTCTCCACACTGCCATCCTTGGTGTCATCACTGGTGGTTCTAGGAGAGCATCCCAGAAGCACCTGGGTTATATGCTTTCCCTGCAGGTTCAGGCTAAGAGAGAAAGCTTTCTTTCCCTCAACTATTGGACAATGTCCTGCCTTTGCTTTGATGGGATCAACTTAGGTGTGTGCCAGTCTCCATCCACATATTAACCAATTTCTAGCTGTCTTAGTCAGCTCAGGCTGCTGTGACAAAATACCACAGACTGGGTGGCTTAAACAATAGATATTCATTTCTCACGGTTCTGGAGGGGGAAGTCCAAGATCAAGGTGCCAACAGATTTAGTGTCTGGTAAGGGTCTGCCTCCTAGGTTGCAGATGGCTACCTTTCTGCTCTGTGCTCACATGGCCTTTCCTCAGTGTGTGCATGTGGAGAGAGACAGAGCTCTCATATCTCTTCCTCTTCTTATAAGGCCCCTAAACCCATCATGAGGGCATAACCTTCAAGAGCTACTATAAACCTAATTACTTCACAAAGGCCCCATCTCTAAATACCATTATATTGGGGGTTAGAGCTTCAGCACATAAATTTTGGGGCGACACAAACATTCAGCCCATGACACTAGCTAACTGGCCAGGAGAGTCTCTTGTACTGATTGGCTCAGAGCTACATTACAACTCATCCCTGAACCAATTACTGGGACAACTATTTAGTTTAGGCCAATTAGGACTCACCCTTAGAGCTGGCAGGGAGGATGATTCCAGCCAGAAAGTATGGCTTCCCCATAATAGAATAGGACTGAGTCCTGTTAGGAAGGGAGAAGAATGGAATAGCTACTGGTTAGGCAATAAACAAATATCCACTGAAGAGTAGAGACAAAGTAGAAGATGTTTTAGATTATTCTTTGTTTCCTAATTGGTAGCAGAATAGAGTTGGATTTCTCCTAAGAGGAGCCTCTTTGACACGTTCTTTTCCAAGTTGTGAGCCATGCAGACAGGTAAGCATCATCAAAGTCTGATCATTCTTGAAGTTTTGAATTTCTTCTGTCTTCTTAACCATTCTACGAAGAGGTGAGCAACACAGGTGTTTTCCACGCAGTCAGCCAGAACGTACCAAGGAGTGAGGAACTCCTCATTTATGGGCCCAAGAGAGCAGACCCTACTTCCTCATCTTAAAAGCAACAGCTATTGATCAGCCCATTGGGAAGCAATCCCTCAGCCACAGTAGAAGAAGATGGCACCTACTCTCCTTGTTTGATTGGAATAGCTTTCTGAGGAATATAAAATTCAAAACCACTAGAGATTAGTCTCTTGGTTGAGGTAGTCTCCAGACAAAATGTGAATACTCTTTGGATTTATCAAGTAAATCATTAACATCTACAAACGCTTTAGTGTTAACTGGTGGATCAGAGAAAATCAATCCAGGTGTCTCTTAAAAGAGTTAAATAGAAGCACTAGAGGACTAGTTTTAAAGTTTAGTTGCACCTTAGAATTTCTACCAGACTAATTCAATCAGAATCCCTGAGGATGAGACTCTGGTATCAATATTTTCAAGCTCTAATGGTGATTCTAATGTATAGCTTAGATGGAGACCTGGACTTGATGAGGGCTTTTTGGACACATTGGCCCGGTGAAGCAGCTGGAAGGCTTTGGAAGCTGGAGGGTAGAGTAGGTTGGGTGTGGCAAGAGGTTGAGATAAAACCCAAGGGAGAGATAGTGGTGGAAGAGAAGTTTGGTAGGTTACCAGAAATAATTTGTACCAAAAGAACAAAAATCTTCACCTTCACAATTCAGCCTTGGTCTGTTCATAATCTGTATCTGATAAAATGACATGTCAAATCCCCTGGTATGTTCTTCTCAGACTTTAATGTTCTACAAATAACTGGGGACATTGTAAAAACTCAGATTCTGATTCAGTAGGTCAACAATCGGACCCGAGATTCTGCGTTTCTAACAATTGCTACGGTTATGCTGCTGTTACTTTGCAGATGAAATTTGAGAAGCAATTATGCTATATATCATAGGATGCTACCATTTTTCCTGCAACAGGGCACCAGCCTAATTTCCTTCTATTAACTTATAAATCAAACAAGATATTGAAATTTGATAAATTTTCTATTTATTAAAGTTTGAACATGACCAGATGACACATTTCCTTTGTAGGGGAGGAAAAATATCTTTCCTCTATCTGTTTTAGGTTCTTGACTGGGTCTCTGTAATGAAAGAGATTAACAAGAGGAAAGCATACACATTTATTTAATAGAAGTTTTACATGACACGGGAGCCTTCATAAGGAAATGAAGACTCAAAGAAACAGTTAAACTTGAGCATTTTTATACTAGGTTTGATGAAGAGTGGAAATTCATGGGAAAATGTGACAGGACAAAAGGGTATGAGCTGAGGAGAGCAAACTGTGGGAAACCTAGGAGGGCCCCTTCCTTCAGATTCCTCTCAGTTCCCCCCTGTCTACAGAGATAAGGATGCTCCTTTTCTTGGGTAGGGGGAGGGCACCTCTCATGTGATGGTCTTATGACCTGCCCCAGGGGACAAGGGGGAGGTCAGAGAGTCCTTCCTGCACATGCTGTTTCTCAAATTATTTCAGCTTAAAATATTCAATATGCCAAGGTGCCATGTTTTGAGGTAGTGTGTCCTTAATCCCAATACCTTCTGTCCCATTATCTGGCCAGACATGTCCACCCACAATGAAATTTCAGAATTCCATTTGCATCACCTAAACCATACTCCACTGTTAACTCAGCTTTTCTAATTTAGTAATGTGGAGTTCCTGAATGTTGTATACACTGATGCTGAAGCTCTGAAGTTGATAAAGAATGGCTAGGGACAAAATAAAATAAAGAAACTCTTTTAGAAGGTTGTTACATGCCCCCTTGGAACAAATGATCCACGCAATAAAAGAAATGGGGTGCAGGTGGAATAGATTGAGGTCAAATACCTTAAAGGCTCCAATGAAAGGAAAATACATTGTAGAAAGCTGAATTACCCCAAAAGTTAACAGCAGGACTTCTAGTTTTCCTAGCAAAATGGACATTTTGAATTAAACATTAACATCAAATTGATCCAGTGCTGGTGATGTAATGCTCAAATAAATGAGCTTTACATAAATCATATTCTTCTTTAGAATGTTGGCTTCCTACTGCCATAGGCATTTTAGTCCAACTTGTCCTCTGTATGGATCAAAAGGAACATTCACATTTTTTAGGTAGCACAACAGAAGCTTCAGATTTCTCCAAGGGCCATTTATAACAATAAGCACAGGTTAGTATTGCCTTCTTATTCAGAGACCATAATCTGAATTTGAATCAGATTTCAATAAAGTAGCATTTGGAATGCAAATAGGAAAGTAATTAAGGTAACAAAAAAGGATGTAAAAGTATATAATTCTCTGAATGCATCCTAAAAACTTTGATTTGAAGAACCCCCCCTAGCTGGAGCCTGTGCAGAATAAGTTGTGCTAATACAGAAGCCAGAAAGTGACTAGGTTTTTTTTTTTTTTTTTTTACATTGCAGTCCTCTAATGTTCTTTCAAATTAGCATGCTGATAATGCACAAATCTTTGCAATTAAATGGAAGGATAAAAGCAATGCACACATATGTGTTCAGAAAAACGTTTCCTGTGTGAATTAGCTCTCTTAGTCAATAAGCATGGAATGTAATAACACCATAAGTTAGTTAGCTGTGGGGTAGCTGATAACAGGATTTGGCCGTGCAATCTTTAAACACATAAAGAAGATGTGGTCTATTGTATAACTATTCGTAACTATTCATTCCTTTGCTTCCTTGTAATAGATCTATACCTTTCTGCCCTGTTGGTTCTGGACATGGCCACATAATTTGCTTTGGCCAATGGAATATAAGGTAATGTGATGTAGCCTGAATTCAAACAAAACTTTAAATATGGTTGTTTGCGGTTTGGCTTAACCTCTTGCTCTTCCTTTCCGCCAAAAAACGGGCAGATCCTACTGTAACCACAGGCCCATTAAGAGCCAGTTCGAACAGACCCCATCTTATAAACAGAGTAATTAAGAAATTGTCTTTAAGAAACTTTGCAAAGTCACGTAGCCAGCACATATGCAGAAGAAATCTTGACCTGAAATGACTGCAGAACCAAAAGTTCTCCTCCCCAAGGAGCCAAAGGCCTGGGTCGTGACCGGAACCTAAAAGTCAGACTCTTATCCGAAGTGAGGAGTCCATCCTTCAGGAAGACTCGCTGTTATAATTCTTTCCCCACCTTACCATAAATGTTTAAAATCTTACCGTAAAATTTTAGAACCTCATCATAAATGTTTAGAACCTTACCATCAATGCTTAAGTCCACCAATCAAAACCTGTCCTGCCCGGGTTGCTGCATGCCAACCTGTTCTCCCTAGCCTCTTAAATTTCGCCCTAAATCCTGAATCAGGGAGACAAATCTGAGGACACATGCCCCCTGTCTCCTTGCAGATCAGTTTCACAGATTAAAGCTGAATTCTTTTCCCAAAAGCTAACGTCATAATTAATTGGCTTGTTTATGTGCATCAGGTAGAAGAACCCCATTTTTGTGTGGTAACAATACCTTAAGTGCTCCTTAAGCCAGTGTGCTGGAATGAGAAGACAAGTAAAGCAAAGCAGAGCCAACCAGAACTGAGCAAAGCCACAGTGCATGCAACTGACCTACAGCTAAGTTGTAACTTCCAACATGCAACATGAGTGAGAAATAAATGTTTATGATCATAAGCTATTAACTTTTGGGGATTATTTGTAACTGCAAGCAAAACTGACTAATACAGGGCCTGGCCCTGTGGCCAAGTGGTTAAAGTTCTGAGCACTCTTCTTTGGCTGCCTGGGTTTGTGGGTTTGAATCTCCGGCACGGACCTACTCCACTCACCAGCCATGCTGTGGCAGTGTCCCACATAAAAAAAAATGGAGGAAGAGTGGCACAGATGTTAGCTCAGGGCTAATCGTCCTCAAGCAAAAAAAAGAGGAGGGCTGGCAATGGATGTTAGCTCAAGGTGAATCTTCCTCAGCAAAAACAAAAAACAAAACTAAACATACCTGACGAATACAGAAATTGGTATATAGAAATGGCATGCTGCCACAACACTCTCTCCCTTCCTTCCTCTCTCTCTCTCTCTCTATATATATATATAACTACACACACAAATACACACATACTGTATATGTGAGTGCATGTATGGTGTGTGTGTTGTTTTAATTTTAGTGGTTTTATTGTTTTGTTCATATACAATTTTAAAATATGTTTTCATATTATCTTTGTTTTAAAGAAACAAACATTTATGAGGAGGATACTGGTTAAGGTCGTGGATCTGCAATGATCATGTGTATGTTTGAAAATTGGCTCCTACAAAACAGAGATAATAATAGTTTTTACATTATAAAGTTTTTGTGCAGATGAAACAAGGTTAGTTGCTGAAGTCCTTAGAAGCACTCCTGGCTCTTAGAAAGCACTCAGCTTGTGAGACCTATTCCTATATTATGTTTGTATATACTGTATAATATTACGATAAAAATCATATAAGTTAAAACGGAAGTCTGTAAGAATAGTTTTCCTTTTATAAAGGTTGAACAGCTCTCCAGATAAAGAATGAAACTCTTAAGCTTGTCCTCAGCAGCTGACTGAGTTTAGCATGTGGCTGAAGAGATAATTTTGGGGACTGATGGAAGACAGACAGTGTTAGAGTGTTGTAGTCTGCAGTGCTGCAGAGTGTTAGAACAGTGTGTGTGTGTGTGTGTGTGTGTGTGAGAGAGAGAGAGAGTAGAGAGAGAGAGACATCATCTTAGTCATCTTAGATTTATCCTCTTCCTCTCCTATAAAAAGAGCAGGCATATACAACATTAAAAGGGACTGATGGAAAGAATAGGAGCTGAGAGGCGGAGGCCTGCTTTGGTCAAAGACAGAGTATCCACTTGTATCTTCTCTTCTCTCTCCTTCTCCTATTCTCTCTCCCACTCTGGCAGAGCTGATGATTGTAAGGAGCTCATATTTCTGGCAATTTTTCAAATCAGTGTTCATACTCAGTGATTTTATCCAGGATTCTCCCTTTGGGCTCACAGAGAGACAGATAAAAATGCCTATTTGGCCTTTTACATATTTATTTATTCCCCTTGTACATTTGTAATAAGAGGTTCTTGGGTGAAGAAATATATTATCCTAACTTTGAAAGTTCTGGACCCTTAGAGAATGGGCTGCCTTTCCTTAGATTTTTTTTCCCCATCAGGACATAGTTGCTCTTGAAGCTACAGGGAGAAAGAATGTCAGGAGAAAAATTACTGAGGAAAATTACCTTGTCTGGTGTCCCTGGAAAGTGTTTACTGAGAGGAGCTTCTTAAGTAGAGAAACTTGATTGCCTAACTCATGTGTGGCACTAGTTAGCAGAGCACACGTGTTGTAGAAGCAAGATGTAGACAAGTGAACAAAGGGCTGCCAGGGGCTGATAATCGCAGGTCAAATGTCATGCAAAGACAACATGGCGACCTTGTGAGATGCACAGGGTAGAAGGAACCACTGGAAAAATCATTTAACTTTGCCTTGGAGAATAGTGCAAACTGTTTACATAGATGCAACTTCATGATATGGGCTAAAGTTTAAACACACTATTACTTACAAGTGCAAAAAAATAGTTTTATTTTTTCTCATTAATATTTATTTATAAGCATTTATGTATATATCATACATATAATTTTATATAGATGCACGAATGTGAATATGTACATGCTTTTTTTAGATCATGGGTCAGCAAACTTTTTCTATAGCGGGCCAAAGAGTAAATATTTCTGCTTGTGAATCTTATGGTCTCTGTTACTACTACTTAACTCTGTCATTGTAGTGTGAAAGCAGCCATAGATGATACATAAATGAATAAGCATGGCTGTGTTTCAATAAAACTTTATTTACAAAAACAGATGGTAGGCTGGATTTGGCCCACAGGCAGTAGTTTGTCAACCCCTGTTTTAGATCTTTTTTCCTTTTCTTTCACTATTTTCCTCTCCTCTCTCCCTCTCCCCACACATGTGCCAACTACCTCTAATTCTACCCCGTACATACAACCCATGTTAACTAGCATGCAGATCTTTCCATATTTTCCTTCATAAAATAGTTTTATATTTTCGTCCTATAGCTTGTAAGTCCTTGATTCACAGGGCAGTAGGGAGAAAAAAACTTAAGTTGTAAATTAACGATTTCTTTGTTAGTTAGGGTAAAAAAAAAATCTGAGCTGCTGTAACAAACAAACTCTCTAATCTTAGCAGCTTAATACAATAAATTGTTTAGTCCTCATTCATACAAAGTACAATGCAGGTGTTTATGACTAGTGGGCAGCCTTCCATGGGGTGACTCAGAGATCCAGGTTCCTTCCTTCTTGTGGCTTTGTTAGCCCTTGTGTCCTCAGAATCCTAACCTCTCCTGGATCTTCTGCACACCACTGATACATAAGGGAAGAGATAATGTAGGGGATCACACAGGAGCTTTTATGGGCCAGGCCTAGAAACGGAATGCACCTCTGTCCACATTCAACTGGTCAGCAATTAGTCATATGGCTATGTGTAACTGCAAGAGATTCTGGGAAATATAGCCATGCTGTGCGCCCAGAGACACATTCTCAAGCCCTTAGTATATATAGTTTGGCAGACTATTTTCCCTTCTAGTTTGAGGAGTGATGTGGGTGCTGGAATTCCACGCTTGTAAGTCCTTCACGTCTTGCTCATTCTTAGATCCAGCTCAAATGTCATCACCTCTCTGTAGCCTTCCCACATGCTCCATGCAGAATTTATAGTTTCATTAATTCCCTGCAGTATTAATAGTTTCTTCATTTTTAGTCATAAAGATCTTTATATATGTCTCTTTATTTTAGACCTGGTCACAATATTTTACATAGTTTTGCTCAACTTGTAAGTCCAGGTCCATGCTAGTCTGTATACTTTATGAAGTTAAGGTTAGTGACTTTGTTAAGATAATTTCATCTGCCCCAGTCCTAACACACTGCCTCATATAAAGCTTGGAATTTGGAGCCAACTCTTTTGGTTGAATTGCTGTCTGTCCTTATGAAAGTTGCTTATACTGTTTGTGCCTAATTGCCTAAACTATTAAATGGAGATAATAAAAATAGTACCTACCTCATAGAGTGGTTGTAAGGATCAAATGAGAATAAAGTTCCTAGAACAGTGCATGGAGTATAGTAAGTACTATATAAGCGTTTAATAAAAATAAATATTTGCAATAAATGTATTTTACTTGGCCAGCTTAAACCAATTAGGGTTCTCCCCTTTCTAGTAGTAATTATGTCATTATATGGATCTGACCTTGACAGAAGACGTTTCCATCAGCATTGCCCCAACTTATGGCCACTGCTCAGTTGTTTCCTGAAGATCTAGTGCTACATATGGTGTCAGTACAAGCTGCCATGTCCTTGTTGTCAAGCTTTCTAAAAGGCAAATAGTATACAAACTAAATATCATTTTGAGTCCAACTTAGTAAGAAGAATAAATACTTAGAGTAAAAGACAAGTCCTGCATAGATAAGCTGATATGATCCATACTGATTGTCATAAGAAATATTTCAGATGTTTAGGTGTGTAAGAATAATTAAAATTTGGTGTGTGTGTGATATGGAAGATAAAGAAGTTGTAAGTGTGTGCCCACTGAGGATATGTGACTGGCTGGTCAGATGGTATAAATATTAATGCAAATGCCAAGGCAAGAGGAGGACTTAATGCTAGCAGGAAGACAGAAAAGAGAGTTCAGAAACAAGAACAGTGCCTGGCATACAATGGGACTCCATAATGCAAGACCTCTTTCCTACATTTCTTACCTACATGCCTGCTCCAACTAAACTCCTCCTTCCTAGTCAACTGAACATGACCTGCCCTTGGGTTTGCACTCAA
Source organism: Ceratotherium simum simum (assembly GCF_057802395.1). Classification (NCBI taxonomy): domain Eukaryota; kingdom Metazoa; phylum Chordata; class Mammalia; order Perissodactyla; family Rhinocerotidae; genus Ceratotherium; species Ceratotherium simum. The sequence continues at coordinate 118,337,418 of NC_141940.1, read as the reverse complement.
CAACCAGATAACTCATGGTCATGTGACTTAAACTGCAAGTATATTTATCCTCCATTACATTGAGATGTCAGGCTTATGTGGTGAGTTTGACATAAACTCCCCTCAACACCAGAATTCATATTACTCTTCCAGAAACCTTTCATAAGGATGTAATAAATGATCAATATTCTGATTTATTTACAATAATATTAATTGCAGCCTTACTTATCGTAGTAGAAGAAAAGAAACACTAACAATGGAAAAAAGGTTAACTAACATTCGGAACATACGTATTCTCAGATATTATGCAGTCATTTAACTTCCTGTTTTCAAAGTCAATTAAATGACAAAGAAATATATGATTACAATATACATTAGGTTTTGTTATAAGATTACAGAATGACTTGCATAATATAATCCTAGTTTTATTAAAATTTATATATATACATTGACACAAAGGTGAAAACTAAAAGGAAAAATATCAAAAAATTAATATTAATTATATCTAGGTGTTGGATTTGTAGGTCCCTTGCATTATCTTCTTACTTTTTTTTATGGATTCCAAATGTTCTTTAATATGCATGCACGTATTGATTTTATAAGCAGAACAAATACATTGTAGCTAAAACAATTTTAATTTTTATTGACAATTCATGTCAAAAACTGTTAGGTTAGAAAGTAGTGCTTTGGGACAACATTTCATAGAGTGAGTTCCAGGGTGAAGTTCCAAAAGACGCAGAGCTGATCAGAGCTGCAGCAGCCACAGCCAACCCGTAGCTGGTGACTTGTAATGTGAACAAGAAAAACTGTTTGTTCTTGTAATGAAATGAGTTAATGCTACCAGTACAGTAAGAACTACTTAATTGTCCACCCATGAGGGGTTGTTTGTTATGGCAAGAAAGCTGACTAAGTCAGAAGATAATACTTGAAAGTTTCATGATCCTCTTAGCTCTTTTCTTTATCATGAATCTTCCAGTAATAAGATTCATATAATGTCAGAGTGAAACACTTTTGGGGATCGTCTTTCACCTTCTCATTTTTCAGATGAGTAAACTGAGGCTCAAACACATAAAGTAACAAATCTTAGGACAGAGTTATTTAATTACAAAACCAGGATTGGAGTTCTCTTTGTCTAGAGCTCCTTCACTATTTTTCTAGTGGATGGGGTAACTGAAAGATTATTTGGAAGATTTTCTGTGTTTGTGCCCCAAGCATTGTCCATCTAGTCCAGTTTTTTTTTTTAGTCATAGTATTACTAAGAAGCACAATTTCTGAATTTCGTGATGTAGATTACAGACCTGGAATCAGAAGCATGTCATAGGTCCAAATATAAAAGTTGTGCAAAATATATATATGGAAAATTTTAGAAACTTATTAAAAGTCACTAAAAGACACCTAAACAAATGTTTATGGTTAGAAAGTCAAAACAATGTAAATACACCACTTCTCTCCAAATTGGTCTGTACAATCAATGCAAGTTCGATGAAAATCCCTACATATTTTTTTTTCAGAATTCAAAAATTTATATGGAAAAGAGTCAAACTTGCCTATACATTCATGAAGAAAAATAGGGTGGCCTTGTTTACTATGGGAGATATCACTATATAACAAAGCAAAAGGTATGATAATTAGGACAGTGAAGAATTCATACAGGGACAGAAAAAATAGACCAATTAAACAGGAGAGCCCAGAAACAGATATAAAGACAGCATTTCAAATCAGTGGAGAATGGATGGACTTCTCAATAAATAGAGGTCTGATAATTAATTAATCTATAAAGAAAAAAATTTGGATTCTAATCACAAATCACCCACACCATCAATTCAAAGTAGTGTAAAAACTTAAGTGACAAAAGCAAAACTTTAAAATTTCTAGAAGAAAAGTAGGAGACTACCTTTATGAATTTTGGGTAGGAAAGAATTTTATGAACTATGTATAAAAGTATAAACTAGTAGTGAAACAAACAATTGAAATTGATAAATGTGGCTACATTTAAGAAATAAAGAACTTTTGGTGATCAAAATATGCTATAAAGAAATTGAAAAAGTAAGCCACAAACTGGGAGAAAATATTTGCAACTTATATGACCAACAAAGAATTAGTATCCAAAAGACATTAACAAAATTATAAAGATCCATATAAAGATAGAAAAATCCATGTAAGTCCACATAAAGATAAGCAAACCAAGGAAAAATGATTGAGACATTTATAGAAAGCAGAAACCTCAATGACCAATAAACTAATAAAAACATGTTTGATCTCATTACCCATCAGGGAAATTTAAAGGAAAACTACAATGTGATGTCTCTGCATTCCACCGGTGCTATGGACTGAATTGTGTCTCCCTAAAATTTATATGTTAAAGTCACTCAATGTGACTGTATTTGGAGTAAGGGTTAATTAATTAGGGTTAATTGAGATCATAAGGGTGGGGCCCTAATCCCATAGGATTAGTGTCCCTATAAGAAGAGACATGGAGAGCTCTTTCTCTCCAACACGTGAGGACACAGTGAGAAGGTGGCTATTTGCAAGCCAGGAAGAGAGCCCTCACTAGAACCCAACCATGCTGGTCCCGTGACCTTGGGCTTTCAGCCTTGAGAATTGTGAGAAAATAAATTTTTGTTGTTTAAACCACCTAATCTATGGTATTTTGTTATGGCAGCCCAAGCTAAGACAACCAGATAGGCAAATCATTTTAAAGTCTGACAACGCCAAGTGGTGTGCATATGCATGAGGGAAAATCTTATAGATTCCTAGTGGAATTACAAATCAGTACTTTGAAAAAATTTGGCACTACTCAGTAATTTTACTGAGTTTAGACAGTTTAATCTACAACCCAGATATTCTACTTCTTGCTATTACCCTAGAGAATCTCTTCTATGTGTGCACAGGAAACATAACCAAAAATGTTCTTAGCCACATTTTTGTAATAGAAAAAACACAGAAAAAACAAAAACCAACAACAGCAACAAACAACACAAAACATAATATAAATGTCTGTTATAGGAGAATGGTTAAGAACATTCTGGAATTATAATAGAATGGAACACTACATGGCAGTGAAAATTAACAACCTAGTACCAAATTCATCAACATGGGTTAATCGTAGAAACATAACACTGCATAAAAAGGCAAATCACAGAAGAATACCATTTATAAGAATTTTAAAAACCAGTTTAAGTAAACAATTTGCATTTTAAAAATGCATATGCATGTCCACATGTGACACAAAAATCTTAAAGAGAAACAACATAATAGCATAAACACTAAATCTAGATAATGACTACCCTGGAAGAATAGGGAGAAGGTACCAAGAAAAGACAAACAGAGGGCTTCAAACTTTGGCAATGTTAAATTTCCTAGCTTTGTGATTGGTGCACTGTAGCTATTTTATTAATATTTTATATGATACACATACTGATTTGTATTCACCAAATATTTTATAATAAATGACAAGATTAAAATGATTGAGAAGTGTATTTTGGCAATTAAATGTGACTTTCTTAATTAATGGGTACATATTCTTAAGTTCTTCTAGACCACACCAGAGGAATATAACTAAAGAAACAAGGTACATGACTCATGACAGAATTTGAATCTGACTAATTGGAACTAATTGCTGAGAGGCACCCTGTGAATTGCTCAATTTTATCATTAAGTTCAGGGAATGAGAAACCACCATGAAAAATCAATGAAACAACATCTCAAAATGTACTTTGCCTGATTATGCAATGATTATGTTTAGCTTCAATTAATTATGACAATTAAGTAGTTCTTACTGTACTGGTAGCATTAACTCATTTCATTAATTTGCTAGCAAAATAATTAGCTTGTGACCTGAAAGGGGAATGGCTTTCTTATAATATATTAGCATTTGAAAAAATGATTAATACGCCTCTTTTGAAGGGACAGATGCATAGACTCCTTTTGTAAAACATTTTCTATTAAATTATTCTTACTTTCATATCAGGTAATATTACACAATATTGAATATTATATAATGTAAAATATATTAGCCCTTGAGGGAAAAAAGTAACGATGAATTCTGTTTCAAAATTCTGTACTGAACACATAGCTTCCCCTTCCTTCATGAAATCTCTAGAAATGACAAAAAAGATATAAGATAAATTAATAAATGCGTAATCAATCACAAAAACAAAAAGAGGAACCTCAGCAAACCAGAAATACTAAGAAAGTGCTAAAAGATGGAAAACCAAGGGGATTGTATTGAAAAAGGAAACAGTAGACCCAAATGCTTGGAATTGAGGCCTATACCAAAAGGAGAGAACAACACTAAGAATTCTTCGTTCCTGATGTCCTTGATACCAGGAGCAGAAAAGGGTCGGCTCCTGCATGTTGGTTAGTGAGGTACGGCAAGATTAATCAGGGATATTCCTGCATGAACTGAGCCACACGTTAGCAAAGGAGAATGTCTGTCAGTCTCGTGCGGGAGCAAGGAGCAAGGGAGCTGAATCAAGGCAGAAATAGTGCCCCTGAGAGGAACAGGGAAACCAATCACAGAAGATAAGCTGCTGAGGTTCAGTGCCTGGCAGTCCACCTGTCCATCCTCCAGTCTTACTTAAAATGCATTGAAAATATAATTCACTGTAGCATCTCTTGTCTTTCAAGAGATCTTGATTACAAAGTTGAGTATACAAGCTCAAATTTTTATACATTTAATGAAAGTCAGTTATGAAAGGGAGACAGCAAACCAGCAAACAAAAGAATTTACATCCAAGGAAACAGAATAAGAAGAGCAAATGGGACAGGGTTTTAAAGTAAGCTTAATTTGCATCCTTAGAGACTAAAAAGGATTTGTGCCTATGAAGAGAAACAGTGTTATCAAAAAGAACTAAATGGCAATCTTAGATATTAAAAATAATAATTATAAAATAAAAACCTCAACAGAAGAACTACATAGCAGATCCAGACTTTCTGATATCCTTAAATATTTCTAGAAAGAGACAATAGAGATAATGAAAGTATGATTCAATATGTGAGGATTTTCCAATGGTAAATAAAGAATAGTCTACAGATTAAATGGCCCAACCAATTGCTGAGCAAAATAAATTGAACAATACTCTCCCCCCTGCAAACACACACACACACACACACACATTTAGACATGTCGTAATGAATTTTAAGGACATCAGTATTGAAGAGAAAATTCTAGAAGATTGAGTGGCTAAAAAAATACATGAGAGGCTGGCCCAGTGGCGTAGTGGTTAAGTTCGCACCCTCCACTCTGGTAGCCTGGGGCTCACAGGTTTGGATCTCGGGCGTGGACCTGCGCACCGCTTATCAAGCCATGCTGTGGCAGGCATCCCACATATAAAGTAGAGGAAGATGGGTACAGATGTTAGCCCAGGGCCGGTCTTCCTCAGCAAAAAGAGGAGGATTGGCAATGGATATTAGCTCAGGGCTAATCTTCCTCACCAAAAAAAAAAAAAAAGAAAGTATAAAAATTATATTGATAGCAGAATAAACATCAGAAGCTATGGATTCATGATAGTTGAGCAGTATCTTCAAAGTGTAGAGTAAAAAAGTCACTTTGACATTAGAAATTTCCATCAAGTTAAAATATCAATCACATGTGACAACAAAAATAATATTGCGACTTAGAAGTACTAACAGCACCTAATCGCTTCTGCAACAATTAAAAAATGTATTCAGGGGCCAGCCTGGTGGTGTGGTGGTGAAGTTCACGCACTTTGCTTCGACGGCCCGGGGTTCCCCAGTTCAGATCCTGGGTATGGACCTACGCACCACTCATCAAGCCATGCTGAGGCAGCGTCCCACATAGAGCAACTAGAAGGATGTACAACTATGACATACAACTATCTACTGGGGCTTTGGGGAGAAAAAAGGAAAAAAGGAGGAAGATTGGCAACAGATGTTAGCTCAGGGCCAATCTTCCTAAAAAAAAAAAAGATAAAAAAACATATATTCAAGCAAGAAGAAAAACAAATACAGAAGGAGATAGTGGACTTCAACAAGCAAAGCTAAGCAGAGAAATTAGTAAGACTTCTTGTTAAGTCAAAATAAACATTAATTATAAATTTCAAAAACATATCCCATAACGCATCTCCACGTCAAGGGGTTGACAGAGAGAGAACGTAAATCTGAGCATGCTCCTTCTTTTGCTCTATTCAGGGAAGGATATGTATCCTGATTTACTTTAGTTCAGAGTAGGGCAAATAAAATTCAAATCATCAAATAGCTAGAAAGAAAAAAAGAGTAGCAAAAAAGTAGCTATAGTAAAAAGAAAAAAAAAAGATGGCTGTAGTATATAATAGATCTAAATATATTAGTACTAAAAATAAATGTGTCTATAAACTACAATCCAGATAAACAAACACATGAATAAAATACATCAGGCAAAATGCCACAAAATGAAAGGATGCAAAAAATAAAATAAGAAATAGAACAGTTCTGTTCAGGCAATGGCAGAGTCATCTACATCCAACTATCAATCCCATAGATAACAATTAAAAACTGGAAATATATATTTTGATGAAAACTATTTTGAAAATGTGGTGAATGAAAAGAGCAGGAAGAAACTAGACGGAAGTTGACCCTTGAAAGAAAACTGCACTGGGTTAAATTTGCATTTATATGACTTTTTGCCTGAAAGCACTCTTCAGCTGGCCCATCCTGGGGCTGCTAAAACTCAGGCAGAAAGCCACAGTCTTATCTGCTTGAGGAATTCAAGGATGGAGTTCTGAGCTGCTAGAGCAGTGGGAAAGTGAGGGGGCTTATCCTAAAGGAGGGACCCATAGAAGGAGGAGACCTGAAATCTACATATTAATTGCATCTGAATATCACCCAAATACTGTGAACTGTGCGTGTATGAGTGAGATTCCAAGATTCCTAGAAAAACCCAAGATCTGGAATGCTGAAAGAACTGAGCAGGTTCAGCGGTTGCCTACTGCCAAAAAGAGTTTTGAATTTGAGTCCAGCCAAATTAATTGCCTACTAGAATAAAAATCATCTTTTTTCAATGGAAGGTGATATAATCTAGAATCTCTACAATATTTTTTCTAAATTTGGTGAAATATTTAAACTCATGTATCCAAGAAGCTCAGTGAACCCCAGATGGGATAAATGCAAAGAAAACCCCACCCAGGCACATCATAGTCAAACTGCTGAAAATCAAAGACAAAAAGAAAATCTTAAGGCAGCAAAGAGAAATGATACATTTAACACATTGCAATGATTCAGATAATGACTGATCTCTCATCAGAAACAATGGAGGCTAGAAGACATAGAATCAAAATCTTTAAAGTGGTAAAAAAACAAATCAATGCAGAATTCTATTTAAACATCCTTAAAAAATGAAGGCTAGGGCCAGCCCCGTGGCTTAGTGGTTAAGTGCGCGCGCTCCACTACTGGCGGCCTGGGTTTGGATCCTGGGCGCGCACTGACGCACCGCTTCTCCGGCCATGCTGAGGCCGCGTCCCACATACAGCAACTAGAAGGATGTGCAACTATGACATACAACTATCTACTGGGGCTTTGGGGGAAAAAAATAAATAAAAAAAAAAATGAAGGCTATTTTCCTTCCTTCCTTCCTGTCTGCCTGCCTGCTGCCTGCCTTCCTTCCTTCCTGCCTCCCTTCCTTCCTTAATAATTTAGTCCAAAAGCCATGCAAGGTTGTTGCTTGCAAAGTGGCATTGGAACCCTACAGGGGCAAGAAGGACCATCACATGGAGAAGTAGTGGCAGCCCAGAGTGCGGTGTCAGACCTCAAGTAAGTTAAGAAAGGTGTTGGAGTGGGAGCAGAGGTTTTGACGGAAAGATTGGTTACATACCAGGGAATTGATCCTATAAGTAAATATATTGAAGATAATTGGAGCGAGGTTTCTCACTGTTGGATAAAGGAGGTATTAATATATAACAAGAAATTTAGAATGTACTTTATTGTATTGGATTGGAATTGGAGGTATCAGTGTGAATTCAAATATATATAATCAGTAGAAATAAGCATGCATAGTGCCTAGATCTTGGTTTTTAAATACTATTCTCCAATAAAATGAACCAGGGCTCCTTAGAGGAAAGGCTGATTCAAAGTCAGGACAGGAAAATACAAGATTAGCTTGAAATATCCCATGCACCAGAAAGTAACAAGTGCTCAAAAAAATGTATGGGACATTCCAAAAGGATAAAGATAACAGTTTGAGAAGGCTCCTGCTGGTCAAATCTAGAACAATATGAGCATCAAAATAAATGAAGAGATTAATGGATAATTTATTGAATAAACTAAGAGTCCATGAGTCTATACTAATGGAAAAAAAAATAAATGGATAAGTAAATAAATGATGGGGAAGAAAAAAACTTCCTTACAGAAAAATGCCAACCAATAAATATAGAATAATGGAGTTAGAAAATCATCAATAGATGCCTAAACTAATGGGGGAACATCTGATGAGGAAGAGTGTCTACTGTCTACCTCAAATTATTCATTACAAAGGAGAAAAGAGTAACTTCACAGTGGAGAGCCTGGAAGACTCCACTTTAATCAAATGATCAAAGTTAATACCATCAATACTGGGGAAAACCAACCTCATGTGCCTCTTGTACACTGAGAAGGACACATCACTTCTGTGGTATTCCTGCCAATGAAGAATAACCTGGAATTTAGTCATGAGGAAACATCATGAGGGGCATTCTCTAAGATCATTGGCCTGTCTCTTCAACAATATCAAGATTAAAAAGGACAGAGAGGATCGCGGATACAGAGAGCTGGAAAGAGTGTTGCTACCACGCTCTTTTACAATAACAAAAAGCTGGGAAAACTGCAAATTCTTGAGTTTCTTGAGCAATTGGAAAGCTGAATTTTCAGAGCAACCATTGATCCAATATCCACGGAGAGGCAGGCACCGTCAGAGACAGATAAGAAGCAAGCACTGATCTATCTGGGCTAGACCCAACCACATACCAGTAAGAAGGGTACAACTAGGAGAGTTTGCAAATTTGCAGAGGGTTTGTGCACACTGATGCGATAGTGTGAAGCATCTGGGGACTGCATGATTGGGTGAGTCTGAACCCTCTTCAAGATTTTTCTCCACTCCCACCCCCAGGCGCACATAAAATACATTAGAGGAAGTATTGAGTAAACGTCCTTTGTGGAGCAGATGGGGGGATGGAGCAGACCCTTCTCTACCTGTCTTCCCTACGGAATGAAATCCTGTCATAGATGTTATAGAACAGCCATAGAAGTTCAGTTAGTTCTTTTAAAGTGATATTTACATTGAAATATAATATCATACAGAAAAGTGCACGAATGAGAGCATTACAACGCATTGTCATAAGCTAAACACAGGTGTGTAACCAGCAACCACATAAAAAAAATAGTATCAAAAACCCCCAGAATCCTGCACCCTCATGCACTGTCCCAGTCACTTCTCCCCAAATATAACAACTATCATGACTTCTAACACCATAGATTAGTTCTGCTCACTTTTGAACTTTACATAAATGGAATTATGCAGTATAGATGTACAGTTAGTTTTAACATGCCAGGAAAATAAAGATAATAGACCATAAAATAAGCTACAAATGCCAAATCCTTATTAACTATGTCTCTTGGGTCAGGTAGTATTAGGCAATCAGCCAAACACATCCAGTGATTACCAGAAAAAGTGGGTCATATCTGTGTTGACAGCTCTGCTTTCAATCTTAATGATTTAAGTTTATAGCTGGAATCCTCATTAGAGAGTGTATACCCATTAAAAAGTAACTTGAAAAGCTTGGAAAAGTTATGATCCATTTGCTAATGTTCATCTGTTATAAATGTTGAAGAAGAAGCTGGGGACTTACTGAAAAGGCACAAAAAAGAAGTTGGTGACCGCAAAATACCAGCATAGGAATGCCTAAATCTGTCAGGTTGGGAAGAATGGTCCTTTAGAGGAGCATTTTCCGGTCTCAGCTTATGGAGTTTTCCATCTGTTGTATCTGTGGTAGCTACCAGTATTGTTTAGGAATATGATAGGGTTGCACTTTCCTGCCTCCTTGAAGCAGGCATGTTCAAGCCTTGCTTCAGCCAATGAAATGGGAGCGGAAATAGAATCTGTGTCATTTCCAGTTGCCAGCTTTAAAAGCCAGTGATTTGCCACAGTCCCATCCCTCTGTTGTAGTGATTACAAAGCAAGAGCTGAGTGAACACCATGAGCAGAGACCCCTGCTGACCTGTGCTGCTCGTATACCATAAGTGAGAGATAATTTTTTGTGCATTAAGCCCTGAGAGTTTTGGGCTGTTTGTTACCGTGGCATAACCAAGTCCAGCCTTACTGATAGAGTATCGATTTCCATTTCTTTCTTGAAATGATTGAAAGATGAAATCATTAGGTGAATATTTTTCCATTGAAAGAGAAGTATTTAAGGTTATCTGAGTTCACTATGATATTTGTATGTATGACAATTAATGGAAATCATATGAGCACATTCAACAGTGACTTAAATTATCACTTATCTGTAAAGCTCCCAAGGCTTGTCAGTATCATAAAGTTTCAAACTGTTTCTGTTCTGAGTCAAATATTATTTAATTTAATTTATTAATGAACTGATGGGTGAGGCAGGACTTATAAAGCACACTGATGTTGAAACACTGGTTAATGAGGAGCATAGGAAGGATACCAGTTCTGTGAGTGAGCCTAAAGGTGGCCTCCATCAGAGCCACGAGTTGCATCCATTTGGTCCAGATTCGCAGTTTGCACATCCAGATTACTCTAGGACTCCCAAAGACAGTGTGAAAAATTAAGTGGTGAAAATTACATAACTATGACTTTTCATTCGTTGAAAATGAAGACCATCCACACCTGCCAGGCGTTGTTTGCACACTTGCAATTGCAAAGAGACGTGGCTACTCCTACTTGTTGTCACTTAGCAACAAACCTCCAAATTATACAAATAAGCAAAGTGGGTGTTTAAATACAAAATGCAGGAATTCTAAATATCAGGCCATGAAAATGATTCTTACCAATTTTAAATACCATAACACATTGTTCAATATTAATCTGTGGTTTATCTATTCAATAACTGAATCAAATATTCATGTAACTTTTGAATTTAATTTGTTAATAAATTATACATTTTTCTTTAAAAATTAATTTAAAATAAATCAAATGCTTGTATCACCCTTAAATGCTGAAAGTAAAATTTGTCTTTATGAATTACGATTATTACTATATTTTAATGAAACTTTATATTAAATTATTTAACAATATAATGATCTTAAGTAATGCGTATGTGCATGTTTTTCCTTAAAACTATTTCTTTATCTCTTACCAGGCAAAAATGCCTAAGTGATTTAAAAAAAAGTCCTAAAGGGGTTTACAGGATTATTATATATTTTTATGAAAGAAGACCACAACAAGTCAAGTAAGGTTTGTAAACGTGTTTCAAGAAAGAATTGTCATCTTTATGAATATATTTCTAGAGTTGAAGATTCTATTAAATCAATTGTTACATAACATTAATCCCTACTAATAATTATAGAGCCATTTGTTGGTAAACAAATTATTTTTACATACTTTCCCATTTTATTCCTCTGTACAAGTATCCATTTTTTTTCTAATAGATAAGAGGGTTAAAGAGTTAAAGAGACTTGTCTAAAGTTAACACCCCATTTAGTGGGGTTTCCAGGATGAATCTTCTATAAACTACTCACTTCCACTACACCAGGATCAGGAGTAAGTATACCCAAAAGAATTAACAAGGATGTAAATTGTATAAGAATAATTAAAAGAGCCAAACATGTTTGGTGTGAAGAGAAATAAAGAAAAAAAAAAAGACTAAAGACTGTGGGATGTAGGATGATTACTATTTTACTAGTATTTTACTAGTATTTTAAGGGGTGAATGAAGATTCTTTTTATAAATCCTTTTCTTCCACAGAGGAAAATAATCATAACTTCCATTTATTGAACATCTTATATATACCAGGAGCCAGAGATACATTAACCCATTTCCATTTTACAATAGTTCTCAAATTAGGGTTTATCATCTCTATTTTAAAGATAGAAAAACTATGATTTGATGAGACACAGAGAGATATAAGCAGCCAGTAAATGCAGGAGCCAGGATGCAACCTTGTTCTGTATATCTCTACCCAAAGCCCAACACTTAGCCACTGTGATCTGCGGGACACAGGAAAATAAATTGCAACAAGACACAGAGAAAATTAAGAGTTTTGTTGCTGCTGTTGTTGTTCTTGTTTTGTTTTGTTTGTTTTTAACTGTCTAAGCTTGCAGAAGAAAATCTCTGGTTTGGGTGTGCTCAGACTAGAGGCAGGCTTGGAGTTTTTATTTGTAGCCTTGTTCATGTGGGAAGGCTCGACCATGTCATGGGACATTTTGAGATCCTGTGCCTCAGTATTTTGCATTTCGCACATCCCTGGAGATCCAGTTTCCTCTAGCCTGGGCTTGGTTCTCTCTTTACTGAGCTGACATCAAGCTAGGAAAGGAGGCTTCCTGATAATGCACAGCTTGCATTTCAGACAGCATCACCATCTTGAAACCAAAACACGAGGAACAATTTTTTCTCTGCTCTGGGCATTAAAAATGTTATCACTCAATCAATCCCCTACCAATGTATATATTAAAGCTAACATTACTTTGTGAATTTCTTGTGTCTCCTCAAGATAATTGGAAGCAACCTGCGGTACTACAAAGCCAGGGTGGTAAGCACAGAAGGAGTTGCAAAAATTAAAGTCTAGGATGTACTCAGTTAGCAAGAGGGGCGTAGAGTCGAACATCAGGTTTGTCTTACCTCCTGGAGGTGGTGGTGGTGGTGGTGGGATGGGCAGTAACAAACTCTCCCCAGGAGAGGCCCTTCTGATGGAGAAAACTAGAAACCTGAAGGTCCAGAGCAAAACTAAGTTGGAAAGCAGTGAGCATGATCAGGTATCACAAGTAAGAATAGGGGTGAGGGAGAGGGTGGCTCAGGATAATTTATTAAATGGTTTGCCTGCTGTCTTGTCTGGTCTTTATTAAACCAGCCCAGCAGTTATGTGGCCTTTCTTACTTCTGGGGCATCTTAAAAATTCCACGTAGCTCCTGACACATAAATTTTAAATCAGTGAAGGTCTGCAGTGAGCTAGAACCATCTTTGGTACCAGAAAGAGCTGTCCCTCACCAAGGTTCCATAAATAAAGCAGATTGATGAGAAAAGATTAAAAAAATAGCAAGGAAGAGATTGATGAGAGGGCAGTGGGGGAGAACTGAGGTAGTAAACAGTGTGATGAAGTGGGAGAGAGGAGGTAAAGTAGAAGAAATAAAAAATAAGACAACAAAGGGGACAGTTTACATGGGAACAGAGGCTAGACCATGAAGGATATCGACATGTTGACTTTTCCTCCTATCCCTCCTCAGAACAAGCTCCTGATGCACAAGGGGATATTCTTTGGAGAAAGATGAGGAGGGTATATCCAAGTGGCTGCCGAGATAGACACCTATTGGGAGGTGAAATAATACAAAGTCTTACAAAAACTTCCTCCTGCAATCTTGGTGCTGATCCTATCAGTAGATAGAATCTCTGTCATTCACTGGCTGTGCTATTTGGGGAAATCACTTAATCTCCTTAAGCCTTAGTTTCTATATCTGTAAAATTTGAAGACAATAATACTTGCTTGATCTATTTCATGGATACTCAAATAAATAACACATGGCAAAGCACTTGACTAATTGTCCAGTTCTAGAAAATGAGTTAGTTAACGATTGTAGGATGTTCCTTGGAGGCATGAGTGACAAGCTTCCCAAGAACTTGGAAACATTTTGTCTCGATGAGCATTAATCTAGTAATACGCACACATGCAATCACACACAGAGGACATGCAGGGGTGCAGCTGGGGGTAAACCTGCATTTGAAATGTCAGATTGCAGAGTTCAACACACAACTTCAGTCATAGGGTCCTGAGTGTACACAGAGGCTGAGTGAGAAAGTGAGTGCAATTTAGGTAGCATAAACCTGATCCATTATAACTTAACCTGTTTGGAGAAAGGCTGTGAACATATGATTGTCAGGTTTGATGACAGTGCTTCTCAAACATTTTTAAATGGCCAATATTTTTAAAATAGAATAGAATAGACTAAAATAGAAAATATCTGAGAGTATCAGGCATTGCAAGGACAAGAATTGTTTAGTGAAACTTTTCTTTCGGTTGGTGTGTGTGTGAGAGAAAGAGCAGTGCGTGTGTGTGTGTCTGCGTCCACGTGTGTGTGTATCCAGCACTTGTGTCTCTGCTTTGGTATACTCTGTGATGGATCATAAACTTTAGGCCCCTTCTTCTGATTCCTTGCTCACTTGACAAATTTCTGCCAATCATTCGTTTTTGCTTGAAGCTTCCCTGTGAGGAGAGAATGCCCTGATCTGCCACGGCCAGCCTTCCAGTGGTATTTGGCTTTACATGTAAATTAATCACAGTGGTATTTGGCTTTATGTGTCAGTTTCAATGAACATGAATGATGTGTCTTCCCTTAAGATGGATCTACTTTCACTGTGGGGAATAAAAATCATATTTCTAAGCCTGGACTTTGGTGAATTCATCAGCTTAAATGACACTGTGGGAAATCTTTTAGTGACACAGGACCTTCTCTGGTGACTTCCAACCTTGACCAGCTCCTAGGGTAACCAGCCATCCCAGGAATGCTCAATACTAGAACTGAGACAGTGCCAGGCAAACCAGGATGAGTTGATCACCCTACCAGCACCTTTTCATTTGAATGGCAGCAGTGATTCTGGCAGAGTTGTCATGAAGAGGTCATGATGTGAGGGGCAGGAAGAAAAAGGAGACACTTATTGCCCACAGATGAGGACACATGAGCACACAGAGCAGGGGATCCAGGAGCTGCCCAGGCAAAGGGGCAAGCTTCTGTGGCTCACAGACCCCCAGCAAGATCACCTGATTGAGGTTAAATCCCTTCACGTCCTTCGAGAGCTTCCCTTTCTCATTCTCCCGAATATTCTGGAGCTCCAACCACATGTCTGCCCAGGCACTGGTGCAAATAATTGGTAACCTGACCAACATAATGAAGCTGAGGTAAGCTTGGATGAATTGAAGGTAAATTTCTCAGGTCAGTTTCATGAGCAAACTACTCTCTTAGCAGTCTCAAACTTCAGACCCACCAAAAATGTATTTCTGCAGCTAGTTACCCACATTTGGTCTCGTATTTACATTGCTCCAGCCTACTGTTTTATTCCAGGGCTGCTTTACCATCCTTTTACTCAGTCTGCAACCATGTAGAGTGTAACTCATGGATTGAGATCATTTTTGAGATACTTCATTCCAGCCCCAGAGCGGGCACTCTACTAAGAGTCACATTATCTATGCCATAGATCTCGCTCTGTCTCTAACTTGTTTTTTGTGAGGAGGTGGTGGTACACAAACAGGATGTTTATTGGTCCTAAGAAGGCAAGTCAGAGGAAAATACCTTTTCATAAAAGGTTTATACATATTTCCTTTCAAGTCCAAATGTTGGAGAGACAAGTGTGCTACAGATATTTGTTTTATAGTTGTATGTCTTTTTTATTGAGATATAGTTTGTAAAAATAAATGCCCAGATACTAAGTATATGGTTTGATAAGATTGACAAACCCATACAACCTTGTAACTATCACCTAATCAAGACATAGGAAACATTTTCATGAATGATTGTAAATGTAACAATCAGTTTTGTTTTGAACTGTGCTTTTTAAATTTTTAATTTTGAAATAATTGCATATTCACACGCACTTTTAAGAAATAATACAGAGAAATCCCGTATACCCTTTACCCAGTTTCTCCCACTAGTAACATCTTGCACAATATCGCAACTGGGATATTGACATTGATGTAGTCAAGATACAGAACATTTCCATCACCACAAAGATATCTCCTATTGATCTTTTTTTTTTTTTTTTTGTGACGAGGATTAGCCCTGAGGTAACATCTGTTGCCAATCCTCCTCTTTTTGCTGAGGAACACTGGCCCTGGGCTAACATCTGTGCCCATCTTCCTCTGCTTTACATGGGATGCCACCACAGCATGGCTTGACAAGCGGTGCGTCGGTCCGCGCCTGGGATCTGAACCTGCGAACCCTGGGCCACTGAAGCGGAGGGCGTGAACTTAACCGCTATGCCACAGGGCCAGGCTCCCTCCTCCTATTGGTCTTTTACACCTACTTACCTCCCTCAGCCCCTGGCAACCACTAATCTGTTCTCTATTTCTACAATTTTGACATTTTAAGCAAGTTGCATAAATGAAATCATGCAGTACGTAACTTTTGGGGATTAGCTTCTTTCATTCACCATAATTCCTTTGTGATCCATCCACCTTGTTGCACGTGTCGATAGTTCCTTTCTTTTCATTGCCCAGTGCCATTCCATCTAACCAGTTTATATGTCTTAGGCAAGTCACTCTGCTTCCCTTGGCTTTACTTTCTCATCTGTAAAATGAGGGAGTTGGACTAGATGGCACTAAGAATTTTTTGCAATTATAAAATTTTTATTTTATGGGTTCTCATCTCCCCTTAGATATCATTTTATGATTATAAAACACAACTCTCTTCTCTCATTCAATCTGCTCCCAGGCCAATGGCTGGAATAGCAAGCCCCGTAGGAGAGGGGGATAGGACAGGAAGTGGGAGGCTGGCCAGCATCAGCAGTGAGCTGAGTATCTGATTATGTTTTTTCCTGGATTTTATATCAAATGAATAACTAATGGGGCTAACCATAGGTTTAAATTATGGCACTCTTTCCTTTCTCCCTTACCATCAAAGTTAACTTCATTGCCTCGCTTATGTTACTTGATTTTTGGCCTAAAATGAAAATCTGGTGGTCCAAGTACAGGGTAGAGGTCATAACAAAAGGAAACCCTCAAAACAATCTAAATTGTTAAAATTTTGTGACATTTGCCAGAAGCCATCAAAATAAAAGTTTATAGCTTTGCAAATCATGTTCCAGTTCATCAATTATTCATTCCATATGGGGTTCTGGCTGGTGCTGTGGTGGAGGTGTGGGGAGTGAAATATAAACCCTAATAGACTGACATGAATAATAGAGATCCGTATTTACATTTGAGAAGAAGTGAAGCAGCACTTGGTTGATAATAACCATTGTTCCATCATTTCTACTGGAATATTGGGGGCCTTCCCTACTGTGCCTCCCTAGCATTTATGTATTCAGGGCAAGGTAACTGCATAATACCTCCTAGATCCTGTCTCTATGCGTTCTTTCTGGATCAAGTTCAGCCCATACACAACTCTGAGACCTGAACCTCCATCTCAAGTTCAGCTGATCATCAGAACTAGGTTGATAATTCTGTATCATTAATTATCTGTGTTTTCACTCAGATTATCAATAGAGACCTTTTTTCCCCCCAGTCACCTAAGACTCCATATGTCATTTGTTTTTCTTGTGTCAATTTTCTCAGTTTTCAGATGAAAATTCTCAGAGAAGTGATTCCCAACTCTGGCTCTGCAACTCCTCAGGACGTCTCCAATTATATCAAGAGGCGTCACAACATTCTCCCCAAACAAAATTCTAATTAATTCATTAATGAAAAACAGGAGTTTTGGAGACAGTAGGGGGGAGGTAGGACTCTGAGTTGTCACAAAATCTAGCAATGGCAGAGCATTCTATTCCCAGAAGGTCAGGAGTTGCTGGAAACAACAATCTTACCTCTAAAGCCCCGTGGTGAAGACCCACGACTTTCCTGTTTGCAGTGAACGTGTGCTCTCTAAGGATGAGGGGCAGCTATATGAGGAAAAACCTGCAAGCGATATTGAAGGAGCCCAGACAATTTGAGATTTAAACTGAACTGCTTAACTAGTGATGATTTAGCTTTTAAAATCCAGGCAGTGCTGTATTTTCAAGTGAGGTGGGCTTTGTTTGGAATTATCCATAGAAACAATGTTACACATAAGTATTGGTTTCTTGGGAGACCAAGGATCCCTAGTGTGCATTCTGGAAAGCTGGATGGGGCAGGCATGCAAAGGTAGGGTGAAAGACAGGGATTTTTTCTTTTTCTTTCAGAGCAATATTTAAAATGGTTGAAGCTTGTCTTCGATGCTCTTTTGTCTTTACTTCCTCGCCTTTCTCTCTAGGTCCCTGTGTCCTAGTGAAACTTTTAGCCCATGTTCAGCAGCCTACTCAAGACTGTCATACTCTGTCCCCAAAAGTTCATGTTCTACAAATTTGATAGTATATAAGAAAAAAAAATCTTTCCCTGAGGGTTTTCTGGCCATCTTGCAAGTCTCTAAGATTGTACATAATTTTACAATTACTGTTGCTCCCATTTTCAACTCTCTTCTCACAATTTCCACTTGGATATCTAACTGACATCTCAAACTCTGTATGTACAAAACTGGACTCCTGATCTTTTCCCCAATACCTTCTCCTACCACATCTTAGATAAGAATAACTTAATGGTTCCAGTTTTTCAGATCAACCATTTTGATGTTATTGATTCTTCTTTCTCTCACACCTCACATCTGATCCTTCAGCAAATCTAACCACTTTGACCCATGATTTGCTACTTTGGTAGAACCAAGAGGTCTCCTACCAGATTCTTGCAATTGCTTGCAGTTCTCTAACTGATCTCCCTTCTTTCTACCCTTGCCTCTGTACAGTTATTTCCCAACAGAACTGCCACAGTGATTCTGCAAAATGTAAGCAAGTTCACATCACTGCACTGCCCAAAATTCTCCAAGGTTTTGCCACCTCACACAGAGTAAAAATGAAAGTCCTTACAATATCTTACAAGACCCCATGATCTCCCCCCTCCATTCCCCAAGTGACCTGTTTTTTTACTCTTCTCCCCACTGCCTCCCTACCCCCACCTTCCACTGTGGATCGTTGCTGTTCCCTCAACACACCAGGCCATTTCCTGTCTTGTTCTCTCTGCCTGGAACATTCTTCTCCCAGTATTCACAGGGCTTGCTCTCTACCAACTTCAGATCTCATCTGGATGAGGTCTTTCTTGACAGGCCTATTCTAAAGAGCACATCTTACTCCCCGTCACCCCCGCTCAGTATTCCCTTTTACTGCCTTCCTCGCCCTGTAGGACTTATCCCCTTCTAACAAACATTCTTCCACCAAGTAGGGAGAAGAATACTTCCCCTTGAATGAATGACAGTAAATTTTATTTTATTGATACTCTAATATTCTAGACTGGGGAAGTAGCAATGTTTTAAGAGGATCCTTGTTATTACAAGTAAATTTCTTTTTGTGTGTGTGTAAATTTCTTTTTTTTTTTTAATTTTTTGTTTATTGCAGTAACATTGGTTTATAACATTGTAAAAATTTCAGGTGTACATCATTATACTTCTATTTCTGCATAGATTACATCATGTTCACCACCAAAATACTAATTACAACCCATCACCACACATGTACCGAATTATCCCTTTCACCCTCCTCCCTCCCCCCTTCCCCTCTGGTAACCACCAATCCAATCTCTGTCTCTATGTGTTTGTTTATTGTTGTTATTATCTACTACTTAATGAAGGAAATCGTATGGTATTTGACCTTCTCCCTCTGACTTATTTCACTTTGCGTTATACCCTCAATGTCCATCCATGTTGTCACAAATGGCTGGATTTCATCGTTTCTTATGGCTGAGTAGTATTCCATTGTGTATATATACCACATCTTCTTGATCCATTCGTCCCTTGATGGGCACTTAGGTTGCTTCCAAGTCTTGGCTATTGTGAATAACGCTGCAATGAACACAGGGGTGCACGTACCTTTACAAATTGGTGTTTTCAAGTTGTAAATTTCTTATTGGAAGATCTTCAGAGTGTAAAAAGCTGAAGTGAAACATTTAGGCAGCTTTGGAGGGTGTGGAGATTTATACAGGGTGGTGGTATGTGTGACTGCAGGGGTGGCAGGGGTCGGGAGAGACATCATAGGGGCACGACAGCCTATGAGTCTCTTCCTGATCAGGCCCCCTAAATTCCCCTACCTACACTTTTTGTTCTTCTAAGTCTGAACCTGGGGAAAATTTACCATTTTTCCCCCACTGGCTTTCTTTCCACGGCAGGTGGTAATCTAGTGGTTTTGTGGAGGGTCCTGTGCACAGGCAATGAGGACGTCATCTATAAGCTAATTACTTGTAAATCAGACATTCCCTCTACTTTATGAGTTGATGCATCTGAAAAGCTTAAAACCGTACCTGGCACATGGATAAGTCTATATATGATGGCTATTATCTAATGTAAATATATAAAATAATACAACAAATTATTATTGTTAATATTTTCAGTGACTGTTCAAGCAAAGGAGGATTAAATCTACAGATTATATATATAAATATTTATGGGTATATGTTTTTTGTGTTTTTATATATTATACATATACATACATATATATTTTTCCTTGCTGCGTATTTACAATGAATTTTTACAATATATATCGTCCATAATCTCCATTCAAGAATGTATGAAAATAATATAATTTAAAATGCAATGTCAGAGCTCAACCCTGGACCCTGTAACCATATTATTCAATGACCTTGTGAAATCCCCACTGGCAGACATGAAACCATGAAAGGCCGTTTCATGCCATCATTAATAAATGTTGCAATTATGTTCTAAAAATATAGCCATGTTTACCAATTAATTTTAATGGACCAGGTCACAGGTAAGCATTCGCTATGCAATGTACTTCTGATTAAAAGCAGAACATTATTCACATATGGTGAAGTAAATCATCCTGTAAGTATTTATGGGGAAGAGCATATTTTAACTCTCAATTTGTTAAATTTGACATCAATCATTTTTAGAAGTTTGCTTCCCATGACTTAACTTGTATAGTCTGAAACCATAATGAGCATGAATTGACTGACAATGTATTTGGTCCCAAATAGTCTCCACTCACAGATCTCTCCCATTTTTCAAGCTCACATTCCTTGTTTTATTCTATATAAGGAGCACTGGAGTGGGCTAGTCACAGCTTTGCTTCTAACTGCCTGTGTGACTGGACAAACCTCTTCTTTCTACATCAATTACCTCAATTGTAACAGAAGAACTACAATAATTCTCTCATTTCCTCCTTTGTACTTGTGTTCTTCATCACAGACACGCACAAACTCTCTCTCTCTTTCTCACACATACACGATCTCTCTCTCACACAAACACACACACACAATTATTTAAAACTTTTTTATGTTTGATATTTACGTAAGAGTTGCAAGATAGTACAGAGGGTTCCTATATACCCTTCCAGCTTCCTCTAATGTTAACATCTTACACAACCATGGTACACTTATAAAAGCTAAGAAATGCTCATCTCATTTGAAATCACTTTGTCTTCTTCCACCTCCAAAATTTTGTTCATCTCATTTTCACTTCGTGGAATACCTCTCCACTATGTTAAGTCATTCATCTTCACACAGGAAGTTATCACAGACCACTCCAAACCTTAGACCTGCTTCTTCCATTGCAATTCTCAGACCTCAACATCATGTGGTAGCTCGTATACTTATTCAACATTTATTTATTGTTATGCCTCATCTTTACTATGACATTGGAAGCTCCTAGCAAGAAAAGACTATATCCTGGGTCCCAGAATGACTAAATGGAGCAGAGTCTCCCTGTGTACCCCTCGTCTCCCCTTGCCCCTGGTGGCCATCTTGGACTGTTATGTAAACAAACAATAAACTGTTATTGTGCTAACCATCTGAGATTTTGGGTTTGTTTATTAGGGTATTTAATACTAAATGAAGTATAGTGAAACAAATTAGGTAGAAAAATTACTGTGAAAAAGTACATATTAGTTTTTCCAATAAGAATGTCTAAACAGATTGTAAAGTTGATGGTTAATCAATAAATAATTATTTCTGATGTTTACCCACTATCAGAAGGACATGCCACATGAGTTGTTTTCTGATGCATGGTTGGTGTACATCGAAGTGAAAAACAGGATGAATTTGTGGCTTTGTTGGAGATCAAAACTATATGAGCTATATTGAGGCTGGGCCTGGCCATCAGCTTCCTTAGGCCTGTTTTATAGACAGCTTTCTGCTATTACCACACCCTAAATCTTACGGGCGCTTTTGTAGCCTCTTTGCCATTTGATTCCCATAATCCTGGGAAGTTGACAGGATAAGAAATTTTAATCCCACTTTTCAGATGAATAAACCAGAGCTCAGAGATGTTACCTGAATTGCCCGAGGTGACATAACAGGTGGTAACAATCTTGCTGGACCTCAATCTTTAAATCTTCCAACCCTCTGCCTTGCCGTTTTGTGATGCAATACCAAACAATTTCTATTTCCCTCAATGCAAAATACAATTATTCATCTTTGGGGCTTTATTCATGCTATTCTGACTCTAAGGTCATTGTGTTTACTTTTGGCCACTGTCACTTCCCTGATATAAGTATTTCTCTCTCTCCTTTTCTCCCTCCCTTATGCACGTGCACATACCTATATACAGTCTTACCTGTCTATGGGTATGTAAAATGGTGCAGCTGCTGTGGAAAACAGTTTGGAAGTTTCTTAAAATGCTAAATGTAGAGTTACAATATGGCCCAACAATTCTCCTCATACGAATATACTCAAGAAAATTGAAAACATGTTCACACAAAACCTTGAACACAAATGTTTATAACAGCATTATTCATAAATAACCAAAAAGCGGAAACAACCCAAATGTCCATCAACTGATGAATGGATAAACAAAATGTGGTATATCCACACAATGGAATATTACTTGGCAACAAAAGGAATGAAGTGCTGATATGTGCTACAACATGGATGAATCTTGAAGCATTATGCTAAGTGAAAGAAGTCAGACACAAAAGGCCATGCATTATATAATTCCATTTGTATGAAACTTCCAGAATTAGAAAATCCATGGAGACAGAGAGATTAATGGTTGCCCAGGGCTGGGGGAACAGAGGGAATGGGGTGTGACTGCTAATGGGTATGGAGTTTCTTTCTGGAGTTCTGGAATTAGATAGTGGTGATAGCTGCATAACCTTATGATTATACTAACACCAACTAAATTGTACACTTTAAATGGGTGAATTTTATGGTATGTAAATTATATCACAATTTTTAAAAGGGCAAAGAAAAGTTTTACCCAGCAAACACCTATTTGAAATTTACTATTCCACACATGCATCAACTCCTTCAGAAAGTCTTCCTTCATATCACCCTCATGTGCTCTCATAACTGCTGTGGAATTACTGTATCCACAGGGTATTGTGATGACACATGTTTTTGTTTTGCTCTCTTTTGGATTTTGAGCTGACGTAAGATTTATTTAAAAGACTGTTTTTGAACTTCCCAGAATGTATGGAAAGAGAAATTTTGTCATTAATTACTAATGTTACTTCAATATTATCTAAGAACCCAGCTATATAAATTTGATTCCTTGGTATTTATTGAGTCCTGTTTTGTGGCACCGTATGTTGAACTTTTGTAAATGTTCCATGTGTGTTAGAAAAAAATGTACATTCTCTAAACGCTGAGTTTAGGGTTCCTTAGGTGTAAACAACCCTATATTGGATCAAAACTTCTACGTTCTACAATTTTCTAGTTTTCTTGATCTACCAATTACTGAGAAAAATGTATTAAAATATTCCATTGTGATTGTGAAATTAAAAATTCCTTCTTACAATTCTGTCACTTTTAACTAAGTATTTTGGAGATACATTTTTAGGTGTATACAGGTCGAGAATTGCTGTATCATTCTTTTTAATAAATGAAATATTTTTTAATATTCTTTTTTAATTTTTTTATTATTTTTTTATTTATTTATTTTTTGTGAGGAGATCAGCCCTGTGCTAACATCCGCCAATCCTCCTCTTTTTTTGCCGAGGAAGACGGCCCTGGGCTAACATCCGTGCCCATCCTCCTCCACTTTATATGGGACGCCACCACAGCATGGCTTGCCAAAGCAGTGCGTCGGTGTGCGCCCGGGATCCGAACCAGTGAACCCCGGGCTGCCGCAGCGGAGGGCGCGCACCCAACCGCTTGCGCCACCGGGCTGGCCCCTAATATTCTTTTTAATAATATGAAATATTTCTCTTTAAATCTAATAATATTTATTTTCTTAAAGTTCCATTTTGATTAATATTGATATATAGCTATATTTGCTTTGTTTGGATCATATCTGCCCGGCATATTTTTATTCTTTCACTGTCTGTACATATAAAGTAGACTTAGAAAATTCAACTTGACAGTCTCTACTTTTAACTAGTAAAAGTCTTTTTTGTGATTATTAATATATTTAGATTTATTCAAACTATTTTATTTTATCCTTTATAGTTTACTTTTTCTACGCATGTTTTTCCTCTGTCTCTGTTTATATTAGATTATTTGGATTTCTTTATGTTTTTAATCACTTTCTACTACTTTGGAAATGTTTTGGAAACATCTCTAATCTATAATAGTTGTTATATTTCAGTATTTAACATGTATATATTAAATTGATATTATTAAAACTTAATATTTTTATCTTCCTTCTAGATAATACAAGGGACTAAGACTACTTAAAGCATATTAAGCCTTATCCTATAAACTTCCATTTTACATATCATTTTTTTGCTATTTCCCAAATTATTCAGTTGTGATTACTCTTTTGTTCGAGTCAATATGTTTATATTTTTGCATCAATGTCTTTTGGCATCATCATTAATTTTTTTTTTTTTTTGTGAGGAAGACCAGCCCTGAGCTAACATCCGATGCCAATCCTCCTCTTTTTGCTGAGGAAGACTGGCCCTGGGCTAACATCTGTGCCCGTCTTCCTCTACTTTATATGGGATGCCGCCACAGCATGGCTTGACAAGTGGTGCGTCGGTGTGCGCCCGGGATCCAAACCTGCGAACCCCGGGCCTCCAAAGCGAAGCACGGGCACTTACCTCATCGTCATTAATTTTTGTATCTCACTCCTTCCTTCTGTATTCATTTTCCTTCCTATAGAAGTGTATCTTTAGAAAATTTCTTTTTCTGAGTAAAAGCCTGAGAATGATCAACTGTCTTCTCAGTTGGCAGTTTTCTCTCAATGTTGTACAGCTTTCATCGGTACTGGTGAAAGTCTGCTGACAGGTTAATTAGCATTGCTTTTTATTTCATGGGTCTTATTTCTAGTTGATTTCAAGATGTTGCCAATGTCTTTGATTTTCTACAGTTTCACAATGATATGTCTAGGTGCAAATTGATTTCATTCATCCTGCTTGGAACCTGGAGGGACAGGGCTCTTGAATTTGAGTTTCATGTTTTTCATCAATTAAAGAGTTAATACAATTTTCTCTTTGAATATTGTCTGTCTCTCATTCTCTGGGTATCATTTCAGGAATTCCTGTTGAGTATGTTGATCTTGCCTATTCTATCTTCTGTTTTCCTTAACTTTTCTTTTGTTTTTTTTCATTAGCTTTCTATGCTGCATTCTGGGTAATTTTCTCAGATCCAAATTCTAGTGAATTAATTATCTCTTTGGTTATCTCTAATAGAATTTTAAGTCTGTCCACTGACTTAATTTAAGTGACTATGCCTTTCATTTCTAGAAGTTCTTTTGTTCCCAAATTTTCTCTATCAGTTTTTACTAGTGTCTGTTTTTTAGAGTCTGTTCTTTCTTTTATGCTATTTCTACCTACTAATTTCATATTCCCTACTAGAATGCCATTTCATTTTTCTGAATTCTTTCTGGTTTAATTATGTGGATTGTTATGTCCAATGATTCTCATCAATAATAGATTATTTCCTTCTAAAAATTTTGAATTTTGTTCTTGAAACCATTTTTAGCAGACATTTTGTATTGTTTAGTTTTTCCATGAATTGTCCCTGTGGTATGGGTTATGGGAACATTTCTCCAGATGAATTTTGTGTTTGGTTTCTTGGGTGTTCCTGGTCCAAGTTGGTAGTAAAAATATGAGCCCCAAATCTGTGTGAGGTGAAGGCCCAGGAGCTAAAACTCTCAGATGAGAGCACCCTTTCTCAAGATCAGCTTAAGAAAGACAAGTACTCAAAGTTTTTCCTTGTCTCCCTCTGCTGATAGGTGGATTTTATCTGTTTCACCCTTTCATTGAGGCTGCAGCCCTTTGCGATCTCAGTTCCCACTTCTCACCTCATTCAGGCTCAAAGCAACACTTCTGTCTCTACCTGGGCATTAAAACCCAAGCCGGCAAATGACTGAGTCATACCAGCTCCTTTAGGCATCCACAGTGCTGGCTCGCTTGCTGGCTTCTCTGGGATTTTAGCTCCTTCATCTCTGTCATCTGTATTTCTTATGACCACACATACTTACTTAAACTATTTTTTCTTTTCAGAATGTCTAGATACTTTTACCAAGAATTTTTTTCTGCTATCTTAGGCTGCCATTTTGCTGGAACCAGAGGTTTGTAATAACTTCATAACTGGATTCCTTGTATCCAATCTCACAATTCTCAGATCTATTTTTACAATTAGAGCCAGAGAGAGAATTTTGAAATGCAAATGTTACTCCCCAAGTTAAAGGTTTGTCATGGCCCTAAGGAAAAAGACCAACTACAAGGTTCCCCATGATATGAATCACAACTATCTCGAAATCTCATCTTAGCACTCCTGATCTCATTCTAAACCTGGTGGTGATAAAGAACTATTTTTCTGCAAATGGGTCATATTCGCTTTCATATCAGAGCATTCACATAAGCTGTTCTTTCTGCATAACTCCTCCTCACTTTTAGCATTTTCAATTCTTGCTGATCCTTCTGGTTTCTGCTTAAATACCACTTCTTCCAAAAGGCCTCACTATGTACACCCTGATGGCACATGCACTTTCCACTTTGTAATATCCTTGATCTTGTAATTATCATTCAAGGTCTATCTTTCTGTCTTGGTGCTAAGCCTCTTAAGAAGTGAGACTGTCTATCTTGCTCATTGCTTTCAGTCTAGCAATTAATCTTGTACTTGGCATATAGTAAAGGCTTAATTAATCTTTGTGAACAAACAAATGAACAAATTAAGCACTCGATTTGTGAATGGAGTTCCTTGACTGAAGCTTTGCTTAATATCAGATTGCTGCCATCAGTTTTAAGAACAGAACAACTCTTTAAGGAAATTTCTCTTTTAAAAAATAAATGGTGTGTTGGGAGAATTCTGATCTGTGAGAAGTGAAGACAAAAGTGAAGTAGAAACCCAATTCCTCTTTCATTTCAGCCTTGTGCAAAGAAGGCTGTGAGCTGAACAGGCCAGAAGAGAGAAAGACTTCAGCGCAGGCATAGTAATGAGATTCAATCAATGAGAATGCTTGGATGAGACAAAGGAATCTTTAAAAGGTGAGCAAGAATAATTTTCTATTTCTTCTGGTTCAGTGACCTCCAGCAGGACTTAGAAAAGGCTTAGGACACACGTCGCCGTGTTGTCAAAGAGCAGGTCGTCTTGTCATCAAGTACAGAATCACTGGACTCACTGGACTAAGAATCAATAATACAATTTAGATTTCATAACCATCGTGTCAAGATACTCCTTACATTGCTATCTCTAAAACAATTTATTTCAAGAATCAGGTATTCATTGACTGGAAGACCAGAATTTGTAATTGCATCCAATACATTTTTGTGACCACATGGAACTTGCTTTTATTTTCTTTTAACTTTAAGGTTAATCTTTCACTGCTTTTGCAGATAACATCCTCTCATGCTAATATTCAATGTTTTTTTTACTGCAAGACACAGAGGCAAGCCTCTTTTTAAAGCTTTCCTTCTATGTCAAAATCCAGGATGAATAATTACTTCCAATATGTGGGTTGTCTCTGCTTCTTTTCTTTCATCCTCCCTTCCCATTTACTTCTTTATTTATTAGTGGAGGCAGAATGAGAGGGAGCATAAAGAATGAGGTGTTTTCTTTTCAGAGTCTACTAATTATCCTTTCCCATCAACTCTATCAGGAAGATAAAAAACAAAGCCAAAAAGACTAATTGCAAAAGATAAAAATAAACAAAACACAAACATTTCAAAAGTGATTATATTTATCTTCTGAAAGAAGCCGTGATACACCAGTCTTTGATATAAAAATATGACCATTTAAAAAGCTCTATAGGTATATCTATTACTATTGCGGAAAGTAGGTGTTAGAGAATTTTTAAAGTCTCTATTAGTGGGAGAGAATAGGTTATGAAAAGCAATTCCAAAGGCAGTGATGATATCTAAATAATCTCCTTTCACTACAAATATCTCACCAAATATTGATTGAATTTTCTACTTAGTTAATGTGCCTGAAGTTCTGATAATGAAGATTCAATTAGCTTATCAAAGCTGTCTTTTAAGAATTCAAATTCTTTTTGAAGGATTAAGAAATCATTTTCATGTTAGCATGAACTAGTTCAATCAGACTGCTATATTATCTCAATTTCTCTGAACAATTCAGAGATTCAGAGCATTGATGGGGAAGGGATGGAGGATTTGGGATAGCATGAAGATACAGATATCCTTAAGAAAGGGACAAAAAGGCAATATAAGACTCAGGAAGAGAGATGGGAAGTCCTAAAGTAAAAGGGCATTTTCTTTTTTTTTTTTTTTTATAATTTTATTTATTTATTTATTTTTCCCCCAAAGCCCCAGTAGATAGTTGTATGTCATAGTTGCACATCCTTCTAGTTGCTGTATGTGGGACGAAGCCTCAGCATGGCCGGAGAAGCTGTACGTCGGTGCGCGCCTGGGATCCGAACCCAGGCCGCCAGCAGCGGAGTGTGCGCACTTAACCGCTAAGCCATGGGGCCGGCCACAGCATTTTCTTCTTCCTCCTAAAACCTGAACTAACCCAGTAGTCAGGCACACACTATTAACATTAGGGTCTGGCTAAATCATGGTTTATACAGTCTTTTAGAACTACCTATATGACCTAGCTGCCATTTAAATATATTTTATTTATTAGAAAAGATATACTGAGATTCAAACCTTGATATATAATTATATTTTTGATATTATAGATCGTTTCTAAGTTGTTATGTGCATCATATCATATCACTTTGGAATATAAATTTTGAGGCCATGTACAGTAAAATACCTGGATGCTTAATTATTAGTTATTCTTTCTTGGAGTTTGTAAAAAAGTCTTAATATATCCACTCTTTGGCTGGCTGGGGAAGAGAAAAACCTCTCTCCAGTACTTTTCCAGACTAATGCTTATTTTTGGAGAGTAAGCTCTTACAGTGTACTGACATTTATAAGGAAGAAAGAAAAAACCTCTCATTTTTTTCAGTTCTCAAGTTGTCACCTATCAGGAACATAGACAAGAACAAAAAATAAGTAATAAAAATGTTCCCAAGTCACCAAAGTACCAATATCTCTACCCTTTACTTATAGGAAAGCTACTCATACTACTCTCAACACTTATTTACTCTTACTTTACACATCCTTCCAGTAAGGTGGATTGTCTGGCCTCCAAGTCCAAAATAGCCTGGAGGCAGTGAATTAAGGGGTGGTATGAGAAGAGGTCTTTATGTAACCTCATGGAACATTGTAAGTGACATATTACTTTTAAGAGAAGTTATCTTTATTTTCCTTTTAAAAAAATCTTTTGAAGCTTACCTTTCCTGAGTGAATACTCTTTTCCAACTTCAGGGCTGAGTGTTTTATACATTAGTTAATTATATCTCACTCAATAAATGAGTTAGGAATTGCTCTCTGCATGTTCTCTCCCATTTCCTCTCCCCTACCCTCATAGAACTAAGTGATTAGGTAGGGATATTATCTTTATTGAACTCGTATTATAGGTCATATAATACTTGAAGGGTAAGGCTACAGTTCAAATAGCATCAAGGGTATCATCCTAGCGAAATTGGCTATCATGATTGCTGTTAAGAGGCTGTATATATCCTGACCACTCCCCCTCCCCTCCTGCGTCCCCCATTCCCATGGCAGATAGCTTTTGCCTCTCATTAGAGAAGGGTCTAGGGCATGGGCAGGTTTCTTATCTATCCTCCAGTAGCAGCCAACTACCACCTTGTGCTTATGCAGTTTGTTCTACACTTAAACTTAGGCAGAATTTGCAAGCCTGAAAGTATATGTATCTATATGTATAAAGTTTTATCAAATTCACTAGTAATCAAGGAAATGCAAATTAAAACCTGTTTATATTACTTATGGTAAGAATACACTGATACTAGCAGTATAAATTTGCACAAAAATTTAGAGATTAACTTGGGAATACCTATCAATGTTATGTCTATCCTATTACCCAGAAATTCTACTCCTAAGTCTATGTGCTGAAGTAACTCTCACACATGCATATACAGACACAAATACAACACTACTATTGGAAGCAATTTTATGATAGCAAAAATTATGAAGAACCTAAATGTCAATCATCAAGAGAATGCTTCAATTATTGCTTATGTGTCCAATAGAATAATATGCAGCAATGAAAAAATCCACTGGCCATATGGATGAAAATGTAAATTTAATACTGAATGAGGAAAATAAGTTTCAGAAGGATACAAACAGTATACCATTTATATAAAGTTTAAAACATTAAATATTATTCAAGCAAACATACATACATAATAAAACTCCAAAGAAATCCACCAAATCCTAGGCTATGATTACCTATGGAATGGTGTGAATTTTGATTAAAGAGGCATCAACAGGGAGCATCAATTCTTTTACCAATATATAGTTTCTTAATTTGGGTGAGATGTACATATGTATCTGTTAGATTATTTTCATATATTTTTGTATGACTAAAATATTTCAAAATAAATTTTAAAATTATAAAGTGATATAAAACATTGGTTACTACTAAGTCATAAAAACTTATACACCACAGCCTAAATTCTCTCAAACTAATGTCACCAAGATGGCAGTAGAGCTGCATTTCACCAAAATTCAATTACTTGCTAACCTCAACCAATAGAAACAAAGCTGAATTTCAGGAAGAGGAAAAATGCGTATATTCAGACATAAATGGACACATACACATACGTGTGCACACACACATACTCACCTGTACACTCATGAGTAACCAAGGTCACAAAATTCATGTGTGAAAGGCATGTATATTACACTTTGAAAAATACTATAAGTAAGGAGTTTTAATGGCTGTAATAAATGATAACCAGCTTCAAGAAAGAGGACAAAATAATACAATATTCAGAAACAAGCTGCAAAATCACAGGAGCATGGAGTCACTTAATGTAGAACCAAGTGTTTATGATAATAACATATTATTATTATAGTCGCTGCTTTTATCATCAATAAATCTGTTGATTTTCTGTCCCGCCTTTTATTCCCCTGGCGCTCCACTTCATACAATCAAGCAATGTTACATTCTCCACTTGCTTACTTCCAGAAGCTAAACCATCAATAAAATGCCCCTCTTATTAATGCAGATGCATTGATTATTCCTAAGTGGGCTAATAAAGAGAGTCAAAGAGGGAATTCTATTCTTTGAACAGTATACTTTCATCTCACATCCCTTCTGCCCATGTGAGTGAGGAGAAATGGCTAATAATAATGGCTAATGTCACTGCCTTTTTATTGCCTTCACCATATCATGGATCTGTAGGAGCAGTTTCTGTAGCAGAGAATTAAGTTCTTTGTATTGGTTGGTTTTTTCCAGAGAGAAATATTTTTAGGGAACCAAAAAGAACTTGTTCTTTTTGCTCAGGATCATTAAGATTCCATGTTGTAGAATTCCCTTAGTTGTTTGCATGACTGATGTTACATCTTCTCTTACTCCTATATAAACTCCTAGATTAAGTCTGCTAAATTGACATAAATAACTAGGTTAGATGCATTTAGAGTGAAGTTTTAGTTTATTTTCACTCCTGGAGGCTTTGATTCTAATTTTCAGCAGAAATGCACCCTAGGCTAACAGGTTTGGGGTTAGAATTGTTTCTTGTTCATTGTCACTACTTGCCTTTTAGGTTGATGTAATGAATAAAGCTAGTGATTAAGCCCACCCAGACAGGATCTTTCTCAATAAAGTCATGCTCTGTAGACCTTTGTCCTGAAATAAGGGAGCAACTGGTCATATTGCCAGTTGAAGCCTTTCACTAACACTTCTACTAACACCAGACAAAACTGGTGATTGTCTATTCACAATAGCTGAGTCGTGGAGGCAACTTAAGTGCCCATCAACAGATGAATGGATAAAGAAGATGTGGTATATATATACAATGGAATACTACTCAGCCATAAAAAATACGAAATTGTGCCATTTGCAATGACATGGATGGACCTTGAGGGTATTATGCTAAGCGAAATAAGGCAGATGGAGAAAGACAAATATCGTATGATTTCACTCATACATAGAAGATAAATAAACAAACACATAGATACAGAGAACAGATTGGTGGTTACCAGAGAGGAAGGGGGTGAGAGGAGCGTGAAAGTGGTAAAGGGGCACATATGTATGGTGACAGATGGAAACTAGACTTTTGGTGGTGAACATGATGCAGTCTATAGAGAAGCCAAAATATAATGATGTACACCTGAAATTTACACAATGTTATAAACCAACGTGATCTCAAAACAAACAAACTCGTGGTTGTAAGTTTTTATTTGTATGCTTGAGCTTTATAAATAGCCCTTGAGAAAACCATACTAGTTTACGTATTTCATTAGTGAAAAGCTAGATATCAAAGGGAGAATCCCTTGGGAGACATAGGAGTGGATGAGAGAATAGTGTTTTGAATTTTAATGAAAACAGCCAATAGAATGTAAGCTGATTTCATCCATTACTACTCAAAAAAGAAAACCCCAATGATATGAAAATTTTTAACACATCTTTACATTGTTTGGGAAGACCATGCATTCATATACAGAGTAAGGAATTAGACTCACACAAATTAGATAGCGAGTCATTTCTGGAGAGAGAGGGGAGTGGGCCCATTGGTGTTGTGTCTGACGCTCAGCTGGAAGCTGTCCCTTTTGGTAAGAAGGTGACCCAGAATGAGGGTAAATAAAGTGCTGGAGAAGACAGTCTTCCCTGTGGGCCAAATATGGTGCTACTTGAATGGGGTGCTGCCTGACTGAAGGATTAATTATTTCCTACCTCTTGTAGTCTTAGGCAGCCTTTGGACTTCTGCAAATCTAATGCCTGCTCTACTCTGGAGCTGTCTTTCTGATACTCCAGAAATTTCTACCTGGCCCCCTATTTATTAACAGACCAAGACGTAGCCACTCTTTACCTTTGTTCAAACGGTGGTCTGGTTTGTTGAAGATTTTCTTGATTAAGATTCTGCTTGTTCCCTTATTAATGGCCACCACATTTTTTTTTCATCTTGGAATTTCCATGGGTATGGTGAGACCCAGTCATCTGGTCATCTTAAAAGAATTTAAAAAATCATCAATAAATAATATTCATCAGAAAAAAATCTCTTTGAGTTTCTCTCCACCATGTGATTTTGACCACAGAGGGTTTTTTTTTTAATTGAGGTCACATTGGTTTATAACATTATATAAATTTCAGGTGTACATCATTGTATTTTGATTCTGTATAGACTGCATCATGTTTACCACCAAAAGTCTAGTTTCTATCCAATGACCACAGAGGTTTTGCTTGTACCTCCTCCTTAAATTGAAATATTTGGAGCATGGGTGCCCAAGACATTGCTGTATTGAATTCTCTTTTAATGATGGCAAAAAATTTTTTAACCAAAATCAAAAGTGTAGAGAACTATTAGCTTGTTTCCTTGTCTGACAGGCCCAACTAAGCCCTATGCTCTCCTCCATGCCTTTTATGGCCAGGTTCCCTAGATGGCCTTGGCTATTAAATAGTTTTAGATTGGGGCAGTAGCAGACTACTCTGCCATCTATACCATATCCTCTCAACACATCTCTGATTTCAGTCCCAGATGAATCAGGTGGACAGTTCTTGACAAGCTCAGTCACAACTGCATTGACAGTGTCCTACCCATAATGCACATATTCCTGATTTTTCTTATGATCTTCTTTGACCCCATGGTTGCCCACGTGATCTACTAGCACAAGAGAATCAACACTCCAGGGGGCAACCTTCCAAACATAAGTGGACAATTATTAGAGACATTTATATGCTTCTCTGAAGATCCTAGTGGAATCAAGCTTCATTGCCTACAGTAGTAACTTGGCCAACTCATTGTTACATTGATTTCCTTTTTTCTCGTCTCACTCTCATTTCTTCATTGTTGTTTCCTGGGATCATTTCCAAAATCAACTACCCACACCCAAATCCTTGCTTTCAAACTCTACTTGGGGGAAATCTAAACTACAATAGGACCCTGCACAATGTAATTCAGGGACCTGTTATAGGAAAATTAATAAATATATGCAACCAAGACTTCCCTGCAATTATCTACTGACATGACTATTGTTGGTAAACACAAGATAGTCTGCATCCCAGATTTTAGTGCATAGTCTGTCAAATGCGTCAGGGAACTCAATTAAAGGGAGGCTAAGCCTGACAATATCTGGATAGAGAGCCATTATCTCCTTTTGGAAATAGAATAGAAACTCCAGTCATTACAGCCTAGAATTACCAGGCAAGGTAGTATGCAAGAGATAGGAAGGGGAACAACTGAAGATTGTAGGGCCAAGAAACGACTCTCAATAAAGTTTTTGTCCTTGATGTCTGACCTCCCAGTCTATGCTCCCTTCATAGCTCTCTTCTCAAGACAATTCCCCTATTGTCTTCCTCATTTTTTCTATCATGGAGGAAAGTGATCTAATAAAATAATTGAAAACAAGTTTTTTGGTGAATCACCCTGTGACGTTGTCCATAATTTTCAAGAGATACTTATGTTTGCAGGCTTACATTTTTAAGAGAAATGCCATCCCAAAGAAGAAGCACACCTACTGCATTTATTTGGATGTGTTGCTACGATGTGGTGGTGGTAACTTGCTAATAATCTATAGTTCGTGCTATAGTAGGATTTATCCAAAATTAAAAGATTCCCCTTTCTTCCACAAAACATATAACACTCTATTGACCAACTAAAAAGGCAAGTTAAAACTGTGTTACTAAAAGTTGAATTTTTGTAATATCTAGTGTTCACTTCAAAAAGTACACGTTCTTTTTTTTCTTACTAAAAATTTTCAGTTTATATTTGTCTTTAATCTTACTATTACATTTTACTAAGACTTACTTTATAATCAACTCATCCAAAGTCTTCAGGACAACTTGGTATCAAAAGGGTTCTCCCAGGGTTATGTAAGATGTCACATTAGCGGAAGAGGAGTAAAGGGTTTGTGGGAACTCTCTGTACTATCTTTGCAACTCTTCTAAAAATCTAAAGTTATTTCAAAACAAAATGTTTCTTTTTTTGTTGTTTTTGTTTTTGCTTTCAAAGCCTTCTCAGGTGAATTTCTTCATTCATCTGTGTCTTGACATTGGATTGAATTTTCTACCTGAACTTTATTACTTTCCTTTTTTTGTCTCTTCCTTTCTGAGACAGAAGGCATGAGCAAAAGATTATAGCCAAATAGGTGCACTTTTTACATCAGAAGTATGTATTCTTGTGAGAGGGGAAAAACGGCCACTCCTTTTAAACATAGAGAGCATGAGACAGTGTGTAACTCTAGTAGGAGTCTACCTGCTTCTCGAGATAGGTGTGCAAACGATGTTTCTCATCTTCCCCTCATATTGAACAACAAGCTCAAACTTCAGATTAAATCATCAGATATAAATTGCTTTATTAGAAGGGTTCTCCAGAACTGATTTTTTTCAAACCCTTTTATTTTTATTAGAAAAAAAAATTTAAGCAGAAAAAGTACTCAAATAATTTAGGCATAAGTGCAAATTGGTTCCAGCATATGCTGTCCAATCATGTTTCCATCTTGTAAATAGAATTACAGAGAGTAAAATTTAGCATAAATGGGTAAATTTCAGGTTGGGGTGATATCTAAAAGCAGATAATGGGACACAGATCTTCCTACACCTTTGATATGCACAATATCAGTTACTACTTGGGTAAAATAAAAGCCTGGCACTTATACAAAAACAGGTCTAGAATTGGCCTTTCTTTCTTTTTTTATCTGGCATAGTCCTCTTGCTAACCACATATATCATTCATTCGGGGAAAGGATAATTTTAGTATGCCTGCTGAATGTTATATAATGTGTTTCTAGGAAGCACCAATATGCATGGAACCCTCTTGTATAAAGCTACATCTTGCACTGGGAATTTGAGGGCAATTTATTGTCAGAGTCTCTTTTTTTCTTTGGCAGGAAGGTTCAACTAACCCTTCCTAGTAGTTTCCCCTTGGGTAATCTTCCCAGTGATATCTCAGCAAGAAGAGAGAATATTTCTTACTATCTTCCGGGATGAACTATGACTCATATTATTGGGCAGACTAAAGATGTTCTTGTAAGGCTGTTTTTAGTCAAGCTCTTTATTCTGGGTGCTCCTTCAGTAGCTTCTAGATTTGGGGTTACCTTAAAGCTTCTCTTCAGCTTGAATTGCTGCCAGGTTCTAGGTTTGTGGTTTTTTCTACCACTGTCTGAAGCTTAGGGTACATTGGTTGTGCCCAGAGAGAGGCAAATGACCTCTTTGAGGCCTCTCATCTCTTCTGTCCTCTCTTGACAGGCCAAAACTATTTGTTGCTTAAGGTAGGGTGGTCATGTTGTTGAATCTCAAATCTGCCAATGCCACTGGCCAACTTATTGAGCTTTTCTTTTGTCATCTATAAAATAATGGTCATAATTCTTATCTTTTATAGATTTTATGAGAGTTTAACATGATTGATTTTATATCTATATGGATGTAGATATATAAAACCCAAAAGCAGGTATTCCATAATTTTTGATCTTCTTGCCCTTCTGGAAAGGCTCTTGTTTTTTTTTTTTTTTTTTTAATTTTTATTTATTTTTTTCCCCCAAAGCCCCAGTAGACAGCTGTATGCCATAGCTGCACATCCCCCCAGTCGCTGCATGTGGGCCATGGCCCCAGCATGGCCGGAGAAGCGGTGCGTCGGTGCGTGCCCAGGATCCGAACCCGGGCCGCCAGCAAGGGAGCACGCACACTCAACTGCCAAGCCACGGGGCAGGCCCGCTCTTGCCTTTTTATGCTGCTCCTATAACTGGCTCCTCTGGGTCCCTCTAGAGGGCAGCCCCAAGTAGTATTCCTGAGAAGCCATTGAGCTTGACCCACTGTGTGGCATATTTCTGCCCAGATGTCTTGCTTTCAAGCAATAAGTGCAAAGTCCTTCAGGGGGCCTAGTGCAGCAAGACTGGAGGATACTAGGCAGTATCTCTCCAAAGCGAAAATACTCCATCTGATGCACGCTGAAACCTAGTCCTGCCATGACCCAAGAGCGCCCACCAGCCAGGCAATAATAGTTGTTGCTTCCTCTGCAGTTTTGAACTTTGTTACCAGAAAAACTTGGCAAAAATCCCTGGGCTGAGAATCACAGAGTTCAAACTGAATCACAGATATTCTCTATTCACTTAAGGCCAAAGTCCAAACTAAGCCCAATAATGATGCTAGTTTGTTTACTCATAAAGACACTCTCTATTATGGATTGTTTAGTCTCCCACGCTGTTCTACCCAACCCTTTATGCCCTTCCTTTCACTGTTCTTTACTTTACTTCTATTGACCTTTCAAACTTTACCTTAAAATCTATCTATTCCACCAAACCTCTCTAGATCATTTATCTCAGTCTGAAGTTAACATATCTCTTCTCTGAATTGCTGTTGGTATTATCATGCATTAGCTTGTGATCATCATCATCCTCTCAAAGAGCCATTTAAAAATTTCATTGCTATTTAATGAGAAACATATATTAGGTTTATTTTCCCAAAAAAGATGGTGAACCTTTTGAGAGAATACATTATGCATTTTTGTGTCTGCTATAATGCCTACAACAAATATCTTAGCGGACATGATATTTTCATTTGCATAATGGCTTCTTCAAATACCTGCAAACCACCAACTCTTGAAGATTTCTGCTACTGGAGAAGGTCAAGTGGATGCAAATAATCCAACATTTGAATTATTTAAAAATCATTTATATTGAGTTTTGGAAGATATTAGTGGCAGCTACATTCTTTCTCTAATAAATGATTTATAAAAAAGTAATAGTAACATCAACCCACATTATGACTTTATACTTTCAGAGCTTAGCTCAAACTAATAATGGTTCATCTATATTCTCTGAGCACCTGTAACAGAGGCAGGAAGATGGGGCCCAGTCAAGGACTGGTTATGAGAAAAGTCTAGAGATCCCAGTTTCCTTGATACTCCACATGGTATCTGCAACCATATTGGTCTATATCTATGCATTTGCCACATTTCACTTGTGTTTCTCACTGACATCAGTTGATAAGTGATTGAGAGCAGCACACAGCCTACATTCACATTCTGGCTTTTCCATCTACTAGCTGTGTGATAATGGACAACCTACCTAACCTCTCTATACTTGAGGGTCCTCCTGAGCAAAATGGGGATAATAATAGTGCGTATTTCATAGGGTTGTTTGTATGAGAGTGAAACGATATATGTAAAATTCTCAACACAATGTCTGATATGTAGTAAATTCTCAAATGTTAAAGAAAGAACAAGCAAGTGCAAGTACAAGAGAGTGGAAGAGAGTCGCTAGAAGTTCTATTTTCTTCCTTTATTCTCCTAGAATCCAAAGTGTAAAGAATAACCAGAACCCAAGCCATGTTCTCCTCTTGGGAGAGAATGAGGGGAAAGAAAAGCAGCACAAAACTGGAGTAAGAGCAACGTGTAAATGGGTACAAAATTCCCAAGGGTAAGCCATTGCTACAGGGAGGCTTGTTAGCTATTGGAGGCTACATGTAAACAATGTGGATTGATTCAACCAACAGCAAATGCTTGACTTCCAGAGGCTTCCAGAGGGTGGACTTTGTGCCTAACTTGGTTTATAGATCAACTGATCATATCATTGAACTCTTGCTATGATGTTGGGGCTGGTGACCCAAAGAACATTCAAGAGCTCAAGGTTTTGGATGGGGAGGTAGGACACAGGCATAAACATAATTGCAACTTGGGGTAGGAGGAGTGTGAATAAAAAAGGAAGCAAGAGTTCAAGCTCTCATATGAAAAGTGCCAAACCAGGGCTGCAGAAAGAAGATATCACTGAGGTCACTGAGAGAGAGCTGCCTAATGAAGGGGTGATTTAAGCCAGGCGTTGAAGGTTGAGTAGGAGGTTAATTTAAGCATGCCATAGCAGCGTGTTCTGATAGAAAGAACACTCGCTCTTGCCTTAAGTAGGCCTGGGTTAGAAGCCAGGTTTCATCCCTTAACACCTGCGTTTACTAAATAATACATGCTTTCAAGACTATTGTGGGGATATTTGTTAAATATCTAGTACAGTGTCTGGCATATAGTATAGCCTCAAAAATAATAACTACTACTGGTAACCAGAGAGTCTTGGGGTATTATTTTTATGATGATGCTGCCTTGAGCATTGGTAAGAACAGCTGTTTCACATTTTTTCTCTATGACCCTGGGTAGCAGTGGTAAATATCTGCAGAGGTTTCTGTGCTCATCTCCCTGGAAATACCATAGGGAAAGAACACAGGCCTAATTCAGAAGCCCATGACAGAAGCAATGGAATAAGCTCAAGCCAGCAGCTACCGCAAACTTCAAGGACAGCCAAGGTCCTTGAAGGGCTGATCTATGCCGAATTATAAATCTGGGGCACTTTGCCTTCATCTTTCCTTCCTCCTTCTCCTTCAATCCTTTCTCTCCTTCCTTTGCCTAAAGGTGCAATGTGGACCTCAAGCTGCTTTGCTTTTTCCATCAATGGGTAAGGCAGCAGTCTGATCAAACTCCTAAACACTAAGATTTAAGGGATTTATTAAGTTGCTCTCCCCACAGATACTGGTGTTTAAAATATTTCAAGGGACAGGCAATGTTTAATCTAAATCATGCATGTCTGAGAGTAGGAGTTTGGGTATTGACAATCAGTCAATGGATGAGGCTGAGAGTGGGGTGGTTCTGACCAGAACTACTGAATTCATTTCATATAGAGAAAAGCATGGTGGGAGGGAGAAGTGCTTGGCATTTAGGATTATGGGAACTACCTAAAAATCTCAACTCTGGCACTTTTTAGCTATTGATCCTTGTCAAGTAATTTTACCTCTCTGATCTCATTTTCTCGAATGAGTAATGAGAATGATAATCCTTACCTTATACAGGATGTTGTGAGGGTTAGACAAGCACTTCTCAACTTGAATGTGCACACAAACCACTTGTGAATCCTGTTAAAATACAGATTCTAGGGGCTGGACCGGTGGCATAGTGGTTAAGTGCACATGCTCCGCTTGCAGCAGCCCAGAGTTTGCAGGTTTGGATCCCAGGCGCGCATCAACGCACCGCTTGTCAAGCCATGCTGTGGCGGCGTCCCATATAAAGTAGAGGAAGATGGGATCTCGAGTCAAGATGGCGGCGTAAGCAGACTCTGAACTCACCTCCTCCCGTGGACACAGCCAATTTACAACTACTTGTGGAAAAATTACCCCTGAGACTGAACTGAAAACTGGATAAGAGGAACTCCTGCAACAACGGACAATCCTAACTGAGGTGGAAGAGGCAGAGACTCCCTTCTGGAGAGGAAAAACGCCGCCTTCACAAGCCGCCAGCTTCATGGACGCCGGGAGCAGCGCACAGGTCCGCAGCCCTCCATGGAGGCGCAGGGCCCTGAGCTGGGGAGCGCCCCCGCTGTGGGCATTTTGTGGACCCAGCACAATCGAGACCAGCGGCATAATATCTGACTTTGCCTGCTACTAAAACACTGGGGAGTACCCCCAGAAAACCCAGTTCACAAAGAAACTAAAACCGGCTCTTAAAGGGCCTGCACACAAACTCACCTGTTTCAGAAAGCATCCTAAAATCACCAGAAAAAAAGGTGCACAGTGCTTTGGTGAAAAGAGACTCACCTAATAGGCCCTGAGTGCATCTTGGTGAGGGGTGAGACCTCTCCAGGGACTGGGACATTGGTGATGGCCATTGTTGTGGCCTGGTGTGGGCTTGCTGACACAGATGCCATTGGAGTTCTCCCTGGGGTCTGCTAGCCCAGGGTCTGCCCCACCCACTAGAGCACCGATTTAATCCAGCTCAGCCAGGGCAGGCAGCCCACCCTAGAGACTGGCCCCACCCAACAATAAGCCCTCAGGCAACTTCTGGGCCTGCATAGATTGGTGACTGGATTCTCTGCAGCCTGGCAACTGAGCTGACTTGAGCGGGGCAGGGTGTGCACAAGGAGCAGGTGGAGAGTGTGGGGCTGTGGCAGAGTGTGTGGGGCTCCCACCGTGGAGAGACTGGGTCCGCTTGGGGAGGTCGGGGCGCTCACACGGGGCAGGACTGTGTTGACTGTGTGTGTGTACCTGTGGGCAGCAGGGCTTGTCAGCTGCAGAAGACTTGTGCTTCTCAAAGACCCACATAGGGGGTTTGCCCCACCTTCCAAAGCCTGAAACAATTGGGTGCTCCTGTGCCTGAGGCCAGCCCCACCCAGCTGCAATCCTCAGAGAGCTGACAAGAGACCTAATAGGCTAGAGGCTTACAGCAATTGTAAGGCCCTGAGCCTAACGACCTGCCACGCTGGGGGCCTACTCACTTAAAAGAAATACTGCAACACAAATGTGGTATTAGAACTTGCAGCCAACTGTGCTGGGGCTCCCCACACCTGATAAAGAGACTGAAGGGCTCACAACAACTACAAGCAGCTGAGCATTACAACAGCTGGCCAGGACCATAACTCAGCCTCCCTGGGTGCCTACAGGGAGACCAAACAGGCCACAACAGAAGGACACACGTAGCCCACATAGGGGTCACCGCTGGAACATTGAGAACTGAGGGAAGCACACTAGAAGCCTCCTAAGGCATCACTTACATAAGGTCACCTATCCAAGAGCAGGAGACGTAGCTGACCTACCTAATACGTAGACACAAGCACAGGGAAAGAGGCAAAATGAAGAGGCAAAAGAATACATTCCAAGTAAGGGAACAGGACAAAACCCCAGAAAAGGAACTAAGTGAAACAGAAATGAGCAACCTACCCGACAGAGAGTTCGAACTAAGAGTGTTAAGGATGCTCACTGATCTGGGGAGAAGAATAGATGAACTCAGTGAGAATGTCAACAAAGACATGGAAGATATAAAAAAGAACCAATCAGAAATGAAGAATACAATACTGGAAATAAAAAATTCATTAGAGGGACTCAAAAGCCGAGTAGCAGATACAGAAGAACAGATCTGTGACCTGGACGAAAGACTAGAAGAAATTACCCAACGTGAAAAGGTAAAAGAGAAAAGAATTAAAAAGAGTGAAGACAATCTAAGGGACCTCTGGGACAACATCAAGCACACTAACATCCGTGTTATAGGTGTCCCGGAAGGAGAAGAGCGAGACAAGGGGGCAGAGAATCTATTTCAAGAAATAATAGATGAAAATTTCCCTAACCTAAGGAAGGAAACAGACATCCAGGTACAGGAAGCACACAGAGCCCCAAACAAGATAAACCCAAAGAGGCCCACACCAAGACACATCATAATCAAAATGTCCACAATTAAAGATAAAGAGAGAATCCTAAAAGCCACAAGAGAATGTCAAGTTACATACAGAGGAAACCCCATAAGGCTATCAGCTGACTTCTCAGCAGAAATCTTACAGGCTAGAAGAGAATGGCGCGATATATTTAAAGTGTTAAAGGAAAAAACTTACAGCCGAGAAGACTCTACCCAGCAAGGTTATTATTCAAAATGGAAGGAGAGATCAAAATTTTCCCAGACAAGCAAAAATTAAAGGAGTTTGTCACCAAGAAACCAGTGCCACAAGAAATGTTAAAGGGACTGATTTAAGGGGAAAAGAGAAGACCACAAATAGGAAAAATTATCTATTTCCATGATAAGAACGTAATGGATACAAATGCACAAAAAAGAGGTTAGATATGATATCAAAAACATAAAAGGAGGGAGGAGGGGAGTTAAAGAGTACAGTTTTCAGACAGAGGTCAAACTAAAGAGACCATCAATTCTGTATAGAAGAAGAAAGGAACAGAGAAGGACTACTAAATCACTGAGAAAAAAAAAGTTAAAAAATGGCAGTAAGTACATACTTATCAATAGCTACTTTAAACGTCAATGGACTAAATGCTCCAATTAAAAGGCATAGAGTGGCTGACTGGATAAAAAAACAAGACCGATATATATGCTGCATGCAAGAGACACACTTCAGACCTAAAGACACAAACTGAAAGTGAAGGGATGGAAAAAGATACTCCACGCAAATGGCAATGAAAAGAAAGCTGGGGTAGCAGTACTCATATCAGACAAAATAGACTTTAAAACAAAAACTGTAAAAAGAGACAAAGAAGGGCATTACATAATGATCAAGGGAACAATCCAACAAGAGGATATAACACTTGTAAATATCTACGCACCCAATGTAGGTGCACCTAAATATATAAAGCAATTATTAACAGACATAAAAACAGAAATAGACAGTAACACAATAATAGTAGGGGACTTTAGCACTCCACTTACACCAACGGATAGATCATCCAAACAGAAGATCAATAAGGAAACATTGGCCTTAGACGACACACTAGAACAGATGGACCTAGTAGATATATACAGAGCATTCCATCCAAAAACCAAAGAATACATGTTCTTTTCAAATGCACATGGAACATTCTGCAGGATTGATCACATATTAGGCCACAAAAC
Source organism: Ceratotherium simum simum (assembly GCF_057802395.1). Taxonomy (NCBI): domain Eukaryota; kingdom Metazoa; phylum Chordata; class Mammalia; order Perissodactyla; family Rhinocerotidae; genus Ceratotherium; species Ceratotherium simum. Next base: position 118,293,867 of record NC_141940.1, on the reverse strand, counting down.
AAGTCTCCATAAATTTAAGAAGATTGAAATAATACCAAGCATCTTTTCTGACCACAGTGGTATGAAACTAGAAATCAACTATAGGAAGAAAATCAGAAAAGCCACAAATACGTGGAGATTAAACAAAATGCTACTGAACAACAACTGCGTTAATGAGGAAATCAAAGAAGAAATCAAAAAATACCTGGAGAAAAATGAAAATGAAAATACTACCTGCCAGAATTTATGGGATACAGCAAAAGGGGTTCTAAGAAGGAAGTTTATAGCGATACAGGCCTATCTCAACAAACAAGAAAAATCTCAAATAAACAATCTAACAATGCACCTAAAGGAACTGGAAAAAGAAGAACAAACAAAGCCCAAAATCAGTAGAAGAAGGGAAATAATAAAAATCAGAGCAGAAATAAATGAAATAGAGACCAAAAAAACAATAGAAAAATGAATAAAACCAAGAGATGGTTCTTTGAAAAGATCAACCAAATTGACAAACCTTTAGCTATACTCACCAAGAAAAAGAGAGAAGGCACAAATAAGTAAAATCAGAAATGAAAGAGGAGAGGTTACAACAGACACCTCAGAAATACAAAAGATTATAAGAGAATACTATGAAAAGCTATATGCCAACCAATTCGACAATCTGGAAGAAATGGATAAATTCTTAGAATCATACAACCTTCCAAAACTGGATCAAGAAGAAGTAGAGAATTTGAATAGACCAATCACCAGTAAGGAGATCGAAACAGTAATCACAAACCTCCCCAAAAATAAAAGTCCAGGACCAGACGGCTTCCCTGGTGAATTCTACCAAACATTCAAAGAAGACTTAATACCTATCCTTCTCAAACTCTTCCAAAAAATAGAGGAGGGGGGGAAGCTCCCTAACTCATTCTATGAAGCTGACATTACCCTGATACCAAAACCAGACAAGGACAACACAAAAAATGAAAATTACAGGCCAATATCACTGATGAACATCGATGCAAAAATCCTCAACAAAATACTAGCAAATCGCATACAACAATATGTTAAAAAGATTATACACCATGATCAAGTGGGATTTATTCCAGGTATGCAGGGATGGTTTAATATTCGCAAATCAATCAACGTAATACACCATATTAATAAAATGAAGAATAAAAATCACATGATCATCTCAATAGGTGCAGAGAAAGCATTTGACAAGATACAGCATCCATTTATGATAAAAACTCTGAATAAAATGGGTATAGAAGGAAAGTACCTCAATATAATAAAGACCATATATGACAAACCCACAGGTAATATCATCCTCAATGGTGAAAAACTGAAAGCTATCCCTCTAAGAACAGGAACCAGACAAGGATGCCCACTCTCACCACTCCTATTTAACATAGTACTGGAAGTCCTAGCCAGAGCAATCAGGCAAGAGAAAGAAATAAAAGGGATCCAAATTGGAAAGGAAGAAGTGAAACTGTCACTATTTGCAGATGACATGATTTTATATATAGAAAACCCTAAAGAATCCACCAGAAAACTTTTAGAAGTAATAAAACGAATATGGTAAAGTTGCAGGATACAAAACCAACATACAAAAATCAGTTGCATTTCTGTACACTAACAATGAAGTAGCAGAAAGAGAAATTAAGAATGCCATCCCATTTACAATTGCAACAAAAAGAATAAAATACCTAGGAATAAACTTAACCAAAGAGGTGAAAGATCTGTACACCGAAAACTATAAAACATTTCTGAAAGAAATTGAAGAAGACACAAAGAAATGGAAAGATATTCCGTGCTCTTGGATTGGAAGAATTAACATAGTTAAGATGTCCATACTTCCTAAAGCCATGCAATCCCTATCAAAGTTCCAACAACATTTTTCACAGAAATAGAACAAAGAATCCTGAAATTTATATGGAACAACAAAAGACCCCGAATAGCTAAAGGAATCCTGAGAAAAAAGAACAAAGCTGGAGGTATCACACTCCCTGATTTCAAAATATACTACAAAGCTATAGTAACCAAAACAGCATGGTACTGGCACAAAAACAGACACACAGATCAATGGAATAGAATCGAAAGCCCAGAAATAAACCCACACATCTATGGACAGCTAATCTTTGACAACAGAGCCAAGAACATACAATGGGGAAAAGAAAGTCTCTTCAACAAATGGTGTTGGGAAAACTGGACAGCCACATGCAACAAAATGAAAGTAGACCCTTACCTTACACCATACACAAAAATTAACTCCAAATGGATTAAAGACTTGAATGTAAGACCTGAAACTGTGAAAGTTCTAGAAGAAAACATAGGCAGTACGCTCTTCGACATCGGTCTTAGCAACATCTTTTCAAACACCACGTCTGACCGGGCAAGAGAAACAATAGAAAAAATAAACAAATGGGACTACATCAAACTAAAAAGCTTCTGCACAGCAAAGGAAACCATCAACAAAACGAAAAGACAACCTAACAATTGGGAGAAGATATTTGCAAACCGTACTTCTGATAAGGGCTTAATCTCCAAAATATATAAAGAACTCATGCATCTCAACAACAAAAAAACTACCAACCCAATTAAAAAATGGGCAAAAGACCTGAACAGACATTTCTCCAAAGAAGATATACAGATGGCCAACAGACACATGAAAAGATGTTCAAAATCGCTAACTATCAGGGAAATGCAAATCAAAACTTCAATGAGATATCACCTCACGCCCGTCAGGATGGCTATAATTAACAAGACAGGAAACAACATGTGTTGGAGAGGATGTGGAGAGAAGGGAACTCTCATAAACTGCTGGTGGGAGTGCAAACTGGTGCAGCCACTATGGAAAACAGTATGGAGATTCCTCAAAAAATCAAGGATAGAACTACCATATGATCCAGCTATTCCACTGCTGGGTATTTATCCAAAGAACTTGAAAACACCAATTTGTAAAGGTACATGCACCCCTGTGTTCATTGCAGCGTTATTCACAATAGCCAAGACTTGGATGCAACCTAAGTGCCCATCAAGGGACGAATGTATAAAGAAGCTGTGGTATATATACACAATGGAATACTACTCAGCCATAAGAAACGATGAAATCCAGCCATTTGTGACAACATGGATGGACATTGAGGGTATAATGCCAAGTGAAATAAGTCAGAGGGAGAAGGTCAAATACCGTATGATTTCCTTCATTAAGTAGTAGATAATAACAACAATAAACAAACACATAGAGACAGAGATTGGATTGGTGGTTACCAGAGGGAAATGGGGGAGGGAGGAGGGTGAAAGGGATAATTCGGTACATGTGTGTGATGATGGGTTGTAATTAGTATTTTGGTGGTGAACATGATGTAATTTATGCAGAAATAGAAGTATAATGATGTACACCTGAAATTTTTACAATGTTATAAACCAATGTTACTGCAATAAACAAAAAATTAAAAAAAAATAATAAAGTAGAGGAAGATGGGCATGGATGTTAGCTCACAGCCAATCTTCCTCAGCAAAAACAGGAGGATTGGCATCGATGTCAGCTCAGGGCTAATCTTCCTCACAAAAAAAAATACAGATTCGGATTCCGGAGTTCTGGAAGGGGACCCAAGTTTCTGCAGTTCTAATGAACTCTCAAGTGGTGCCAATGTTATTGATCCGGGGACCACAGTTTGGGTAGCAAGAGGCTGTTAGATAATGTAATTAATGATAAAGTGGGCTTTCTTCCCAGACAATTTGGTAGAAGAGATCATTTCTTGCCCTTGGCTTGCTACCAGTTACAAAAATAAAGTGAAGGATGAGTTGAGGCTGGAGAAATGTAGAAAAGAAAAAATTGCCACCAGAATTTGAGGAGGCAGTTACTGCTTAAGCAGAAAGGCTGAAAAACTGTATTTTTTTCACTTTGAGAAGAGTTGCTCAGGAATCTCCTGGCCAGGGCTGCTTGAGGGGACGTCAATGGCATTGTGTGTTTCCTTCCTCCCAGCACCAAGCGCTGCAATGGCTGCCGGTGTGTCCTAGCGGAGGCTACCTAGTTCCAGTGCTGCCTTTCATTGCTGTTCATTTGCTCCTTTTTCATTTGGTTGTAAACATGATTGATGTTTTAAGGAAAATAATCTCTTAGTTTCAGTATTCTCACATTTTATTCCGTTTCTATAAATATGAGTGAGCTAGATTTCTAAAGCTTTGCTTCATAAATGTATTACTTTCTCCTCCCAGAATTGCTCCTGCCCTACACTTCATCCTTTCTCTCTAGTCTTCCTCATCTTCTCACCCTGCTAATGATGATAAAATTTTGCATTCTTGAGAAACTTGCTCCAATATCAATTGCAGCCACATCATTAATGCTCTCTCATTTACAGGCTCAATTATCCTGTGGCTGAAAAACACTGTGTGTTTCTATACATGGGATTAAAGCCAGCATCTTGACCTAGAGTTGGTTAATTTTAATCATCTGGGAAAGCATAACCATTCTATCCAGGGCAATATGACCTCCCAGAGCCTACACACACATTGTTGATAAACACCTATGAAGTAGCATGTCAGGCGCTAGTCATGCACAAGACATTGTAGAGAAGATAATGAGAGCAATCAAAAAGGAAAACCAAACTCCCCTCTAGCAGGATGGAGAAGAGAATGTGAAGGAGGTCAAGGTGAGGGAGGTAAAAGAAGTTGGCCCAATATTCCTTTGCCTAGGTGGGCAGACAAGTGGGTGTCTCATGGAGAAAGTGATGGTAGGCTTTCGTGAGTCTGTAAAATGAATTAAAAATTGTGTTAAAAGAGCTTTTTGTAAGCTAAAATGTTAATTCTTGACAACAAGGTTAAAAAATTTAAGGGGCATTTAAAAAACACATTTATTGAGGTAAAATTGATGTATAATAAATATCATATATTTAAGGAGTACAATTTAAGTTTTGCTACACATATACAGCAGTGAAACCATTACCACAATCAAAATAATGAACATATTCATCACTCCCAAGTTTCCTTGTGGCCCTTTGTCATCCTTCCTCCTGCCCTTCCCACTATATCCCCCATCCCCAGGAAATAATTGATTTGCTTTCTGTCACTATAGATTAGTTGACATTTTATAGAATTTTATATCAATGGAGTCCAATAGCATGTACTTTTCTTGGAAGGACTTCTTTCACTCAGGATAACTATTTTTAGATTCATCCATGTTGTTGTGTGTTCATTCTTTATATTGCTGAGTAATATTCCATTTTACGAGTATGTCATAGTTTGTTTATCCACTGTTGGTAAACATTTGGGTTGATTCCAATTTTTGCTATTACAAATAAAGCTTCTATGATTGTCTCTGTATAGGTATATTCTTTCTTTTTTCATTGGATAAATACGTAGGAGTAGAATGCTCAGATCATATGTTAGGTGTTTGTTTAACTTTTTAAGAAATTGCCATACTATTCTCCCAAGTACCTTTCCCTCCACAACCTGGCCAACACTTGATATGTTCAGTCTTTGTTATTTTAGACCTTTGAATAAGTGTGTGGTAGTATCTCACTGTGGTTTTAATTTTCATTTCCCTAATGACTAATGATATTGAGCATATTTTTATTGCTTATTTGTCATCTGTATATCTTCTTTGATGAAGAAGATATGTTTGTACAATATTTTGCCCATTTTATATTGGTATATTTGTTTACTTTTTATTGAGTTTGAGAGTTCTTTATATATTCTGAGTACAAGTCTTTTATCAGAGAAATGGTTGAAAATATGGAGCTAATATTCAAGTAAATAGGAGCTGGACCCTGCCTATAGGGGCTCACAATTCAAAGAAGGGGTCAGGACAATAAAAAATAATCACTGAAGGTTTGGGAGGCTACAACTGAGACCCTTGCAGTGTGCCATGAGAGTGTAGCGGAGAGTACAATAAATTTCACCTGGGCGAGCTTGGAAAGATTTCCCAGAGGAGGAGAACGTAAAGCTTTCTTTTGAAATGCGAAAAGTTAGGTAGGTGAAGCACATCTGTAAATGAAAGTTCTAGGCAGGAGAATCTGTGCAAAGGCAGAAAGGTAGGTTCAGGAATCATAAGTTCTGGATGATGAGAGGGAATGGGGAGAGGATGAAAAGAGGTAAGGCAAGGAAGGCTGAGACTAGATTGTCAGATTGTAAAAGGTTTTGTAGATCAGACTTAAAAATGTGAGATTCATCTTCAAAGCAATAGGGAGCCTGTTAAAGGGTTTTAAGCATCAGAGTAAAATGGTCAGATTTGCATTTAAAAAAAAATGTCCCGCAGTTATGGTGAAGGGTTAGAAGAAGGTAATGAGTTGAGAAAAAAATGACAAAAACCTAAACAAAGCAGTAACAGCAGGGATAGAGAGAGGAAGGTATAGATTTTGAAGATATTTAAGAGGAGTGGTAGAAGTTGGTGAGTGTTAAATATTAGGGGTGAGGGAGATGGTAGTATATAGGATGGCTCCCAGATTCTGGTTGAAATAATGGAGAGATTTGGGGGCACATTCATCACGTCCAGGAATATATGAATAGGAACAGAATACGTGGGGAGTGTTATGGGTTCAGCTTGTATCACTGATTCACTTATTCAACAAATTTTTACTGAGTATCTACCATACGCTAGAAAACTGGGATCATGATGGAGATCAAAGCAGATACTGTGCTACCTGTCACAGAGTAAAAAGTCTAGCATGGAAGAGAGAAAATTGAATAATTCCACAAATGTGTAGTTTAAAACAATTGGCTCTGAATTGCTCAAGGTAAAATAATAGGGTGTTTGGATAGTGTACTCAAGTAGACCTCAGTCTCAGGAAACACTGTCTTGAAGAAGTAAAGTTTAAGAGGAGAGTCAAGCTGGTCAAGATAAAAGAATAATATTTCAGATGAAAGGAATAATGCATGTTAAATATTGTAGGACATCCAGGTGGCGGTTTCCAATAGGAAGATAGAAACGTGCACCCAGAAACAAGACCTCAGATGGAGAAGTTATCAACTTATGGGTGCAGGTAAAACCATGGCAGAGCATGAGAACTTTGAGGCAGGGCTTGTAGAATGATGAGAGAATAGGACTGATGCTTGACCTGTGGAATAGCAATATTTAGAGTGCAGGTAGAGTAGGAGAGCAAGTCAGCTAAAGGTCAAGGAGGAAGAGTCAAGCATCTAAGAAGAGAAAGTAGTAGAGATGAAGAGGAAAGAGTAAAAGAAAGAGGAAATTCATGGCCACCAATGTCCAATGTATGGAAATGACTGTTACGGTTTATTGAATTCTCCTTCCCTTTACTTTGTATGGAAACTTTTCCATGGTATTAACTAATTCTTTTGATTGTCTTCTGCCAGGTTGAACCAGGTCCCTGCCTCATTGTCTCAAGGAAGGAATGCACATAAAGGAAAAATATATTTTATATTGATTCTAAATGTTCTCAAGGGAATTTGTTTTGGCATTTTCCCCTTTGCTTGTCATTCTGAAGAGTGATTGATGATTTTGGATTCATGAAATCACTTTCCAGCATATTTTAAAGGTAATTACATTCCAAATTGTGTGCTCCTTGTTCCATGAAATGAGTCGGAATACTGTGGCCTTTTCTTCTCTTCTGGGAAGAAAAATCAAGACCTCAAAGAAGTTCCTCCCACCCTACAATAATGGATGCATCTATACATGAACAAGAATGTTTGCTAGGCAGGCTTGCTGCAAAGCTCAAACTAACTACCCAAAGAAAAACTATTATCCTTCTCCCTGCCTCCCTGCTTCTATAGTCTAACTCATCATCTTCTGCATAAAGTTAGCTCCAATATTATAGTCCTCAACTCATTGCTCTTCTATTAATAACATCATTTCTTAAGAACCTGCTATGTACCATGCACTGTGTTAAGCATTATTGAACAATACATTGGCTTGCTTAACTTCAAGCAATTGTGTGAGGTAGATTTACGACACCCATATTATAGAGGAGGCAGCTGAGGCTTAGAGATGCTAAATTATTTGCCAAATCTGTTGAAATCTAATATCTTAACCATCAAGTAGCATACATAATAATTCATAATTTATAATAAAGATCATTTTATCACTCAGGATATGCCCAGTTATGCTGCAGTAACAAACAAGCCCCATCTCTTAATAACAAATGTTTGTTTCTCACTCACACAGCATGTACATCATAGGTCAGTTCTGCTAAATGTCTCCTTATTCCCTGACCTGGATGTCAAAGCTGCCACTATCTTGAAAGTTGTTGAGTGTCAAGGTAGAGGGAAAGAGCTCTGGACAGTCTTGTACTAGCAATTAAATGCTTTGGCATAGAAGTGACAGGCATTGCTTCCACTCACAACTCACTGGCCAGAGCCAGTCACTTGGCCCCACCTAACCACAAGCCATTCAGGAAATGAAATCTGTCTTAGTACTGGGAAGGCAGAAGAGCCCAAAGTGAGCTGTACTAAAGATCACACAAAGTTAAAGAGGTTCCAAGTATTAGATTTCTACATCCATTTCAGGACCCTGCATTCTAGATTTTAACTGATAAGAACGTTAATATTGTATTGCACACTCAAAACCACAATGATACCACTTTCATACCCACTAGGATGGCTATAATAAAAAAGACAGAAAATAACAAGTGTTGATGAGGATGTAGAGAAATTGGAATGCTTATACATTGCTGGTGGGATAGTAAAATGGTATTGCCACTTTGTAAAACAGTCTGGCAATTCCTTAAAATGCTAAACATAGAGTTACCATATGACTCAGCAATTTTACTCTAGGTGTATACCCAAGAGAAATGATAACACACGTCCACACAAAAACTTGTACTCTAACGTTCATAGAAGTATTATTCATAATAGCCCAAAGTGGAAACAATCTAAATGACCATCATCAACTGAGGAATGGCTAAATAAAATATGGTATACCTATACAATGAAATATTACTTGGCAAAAAATAAAAGAAATGCAGTATTGATACATGATACAACTTGCATGAACCTTGAAAACATTATGCTAAGGGAAAGAATCCAGTCAAAAAAGATCACATATTTTATTAATCCATTTATATGAAATGCCCTAAAAAGGCACATCCATAGATACAGAAAGATTAGTGGTTGCCTAGAGCTGAGGATGTTGGGAGGAAATGGGGAAAGGTAGCATGTTTCAGTACTGTTAAGGTGTTAAGGACAATTGGCTGTTAAGGACAACTGACACTGAGATCATGTTACTGATCCTAGAATAGATCCATCAGGAATCTAACATCTGGGATGAGGGAAGTACCTCCCAATCAAGCATCCTGCAGACTGATGAGGTGCTGTTTATTAGACAAATGGGATTTAAATGTGAGAAGGGAAGAAAGGAGCTGAGATATGCTTATTGTCACTAACCCAAGGAGGCAGGTCTCAAAGGGAAAACATAAAATTAAAATTCTATTACTTTAAGCTATGATGAATTTGTCACATGCAGAAACTAATCTATATTTTTGATTTTTTTAAACTTCTCTCCTGAAAAAGTGCTATGAACTTGGAGCTCTGTGATTTGAGCATCCAAAAAAAATTTGAATGGCATACAGAAGTTTGGGTCTCAAAAATAATTTTCTATGTGGACTAGACATAGAAAATTTTCTGAGTGGAAAATCAAAAGTATTTAAGACATGAAATTACCAATGGTAAAAAAAAATTAACAAAAAGTAATCCCTTTTAAAAATTCTGCTCAAGAAATGTGCATGTAACCTGGTTAAATACAGGACTAAGAATGTCTGAGAAGTTACAAACTATATTCCTAATTATGTCCAGGGTGAGACATGGTTCCTAAGCATACTGATTTGAAATTGTCTCAAGATAATTCAACCAAAGGGTTAAATAACTAATATTTGCAGACAAAATTTTGTTTAAGAATAGATGATCTTCTTGGGACAGAACCAACTGAGATAAAGAAGGAGACACTGGCACAGAACCCAGATCTTCTCAAATCTTGGAAAAAGACCAACTCCTTTTTCCTGTCTGGAACATTTAGAATTTTGACTTGAAACTGTAAGAAGGTGCATGGGGGCAGGCAAGGGCTTCCCTCCCCACCTCCACCTTTTCAGTGAAGGTGATTCAAAATTGGGAAAGTTCCCCAAGAGAAGTTTGGCTAAATGAAATTTGATTTAAAAACACTTGGAAAGAAAAGGAGTTTTCTAGCTTCATTAGGTGAATTAAAAAGGATCCTGAGAGCAGGAAGGGCAAGCAGGGAGGAAATACAACTCAAAGAAATTTTTGAGTACATTGGATCCCCCAAGGGGGTGATGGATTAAGCCCTTCTGCAAGACAGATTGAAGATGGAGACACTTCTCCCCACTGCCCCTAACAGAGCAGCGGTTATTAGCAAAGGTAATACCACAGGGTATCTGTAAGTGAAACCACATAGCTCTGAGGTATTGGTGTTATCCCTACTTAAATCCAGGTGCTAATTAAACATGTAGGATGACAATCCCTCACCAGACCCCAAGCAAGTAGCATCCAAATCAGTTAAATTATTGGAGATCATATAGTCTGAACCACATACACTACCAAACTATTAAAAAGAAATTAATTTATCCTGGCCCCTTCTAGATCCAAGTGGGAATCTCAACATGCAATATGCCTGTTTAGATTTGGGCAAAGCTATGTCTCATATTTGGAGATCTTATTATGCCCTACTCACCAAGTTCTCTAGAAGAAAGTAACTGATTATTCCTTGTCTGTAGTAGTTGTACACAGAATTAAACATTAGAGGGGCTAAAATCCCTACAAAATGTTGAATAATTGCATCAAAATATTCTATAGCTACAACTTGCTAAATTCTCATATCCGTTTTATATGTGGATTTAAACTTTTGGGATAGATCCAAAAATGTTGGGGGAATTGCTTGTACAGGGATTTTGGGATATTTAAACATAATGTGATTACAGAACTGCAAATGAAATGTGCCATAATCCAAATGCACTAGGGTTTTCTGAGTTGGCTCTTGAAGAATTTAGACAATTCATAGAAATTATTCTACTTGATCTCTTGAGATTAAGTTTTATAAGTGTTTCAAATTTCTCAGTATCAATTTGGTTGTGTTTTATAACACTCTTAGTTGGTTTTTGAAAAGATGGACTGGTATAATACTGAGATAAGTAATTTCAATATATATTGTATCAGTTATCACCCCAATAATGCTACATGACAGAAAAAAATTCAGTAGCATAAAACAATAAGTGTTTATTTTTTATACATCTGGAGTGGTTGGTTAAGGTGGCTCTGCCATTCTTGGCTAGGCTCACTGTGTGGATACTGCTCACTGTTGGTTGATCTTGGCTGGCTGTGCTTGGGTAAATGGAATGACTCAGACATGCTACATGTATCTTTCACTCTCTTGGGTATGTTTTTATGGCAGGGGCAGAGGTGCAAGGGAGAGAGCAGAAACATACAAGACTTCTTTGAGAACTAGGCTCAGAACTGGCAGGCCATCACCTTCACCACATTCTACTGGCTAAAGCCTGCGACCAGGCCAACTCAGGTAAAAAAGACGGGAAAACACATTCTGCCTCTGTGGTGAGAGAAACTGTAAAGTCACGTGGTAAAGGGTCTGGACACAAGACGGGGAGCACAGGGGAGAAATTGGGACTATTGATAGAATCAATCTACTAAATAGATAAACAAAAAGGCCTTTAAAAAGTTGCAGTTCAATATTAAGGTCCCCATGATAAATAATAAATCATGATACTATGACCCATAACATTAAAAAGTTGAAGAGCTTTGGGAAAAATCTGAAAGGTTCATAAGGATCTATATTGACCCATTCCTTACTATTGCTGGCAAACTGATTGGAATCTAGCTGAACTACTGGGTAGCCTGTGTCTGTATACCTTGGTGTTCCACTGGAAGGAGTTGGTATTTCTTTTTCTTTTTAGACAATTGGTCATTAACAGATACAAACAAGGGAGATCATTCAGACTAAAGGATGGCAAACTTTTTCTGTAAAGGAGCAGATAGTAAACATTTTAGTTTTTGTGGGCCAGGTAGTCTCTATGACAGCTACTCAACACTGCCCTTACAGTACAAAAGCAGCCATAGACAACATGTAAACAAATGGGCATGGCTGCATTCCAATAAATTTTATTTTAAAAATCAGGCAATGGGCCAGATTTGGCTGATGGGCTGTAGTTAACTAATCCCTGATCTAGAATTTCATACGTTGGTGCCAATTCCATGATGCTCGGGCAAAAGAGAAAGAAGAGAAAATAAAGACTTCTAAATTTGGATTGACAACATAAATTGAGTTTGTAGTGACAAAATATGGCATAGTACACCAGAAGTTACTGTAAGGAATAAATAAAATAGGTTAATAAACTCTCATATTAGAGAAAGGTAAAACAGACACCCGAATACTTGGACTTTCGAGAAAATGTTCTTTTTCTGCTTTATGTTAGTGGTTTGAAGCTCCTATGTCACCTTGCTCTGCTTTGAGTTCCCTTATGACATAATACAATGTACTCTCCCTGGTACCCAGACGTTGGTCTCTTTGGGGTAAGAGAACTCAAACTGAAGCTGGAATATCTTGTCGTGGGTAAATGAGAACATATTTTTTAAATGTCTGGAGATGATGGCCCTTAAAAGGGTCCCTCTCAGGCAGGCTGTGACAAATTGAATATCAAAAAGTAAGCAATGATTATACTAAATTGGGACCAGCTGAGCCTATGGAAGGCATTAATTCCATTTTGGCACTCACAAAAGGCAAATAATAAATATGCATTCAAGGGAATATTCCTATTGCCTACCAATTTGAGTTAATTATTTATATCCAATTACTAGAACAGGAAGAGGGTGGGGCACAAATCATTCAAGTGATGAAGGAATATGGAGCACTTTAGTTTGTTTAGTGAATACAATACTTTTCTTTCTTTGAATAGTTTGAAATTTTTTTATGCCTCTCATGTGAGCTACAAATTAGCATATTCCTATTAGTCATGTGGTCTATCCATGGATGTCTCAAACATAAATCCAAAACTGAGTCATCAAATTCTGACACACACACACAAATATTTCTCTTTCAGTGTTCCATATCTCTGTAAATGAGCCACCATCCACCCAACTGAACTAGCCACACTCCATGTTCAATTGATTTCTGAGTCCTGTGTACTTTTCCACTTACATGTGTCTCAAGTTTATCTCCTCTCCATATACACCAACGCTCTGGTTCAAGATATGATTTTTTGTGACCCAGACTATTATCATGGCTTCCTAACTGGTCCCCTCCTTGAAGGCTTGCTTCCCTCCAGTACATTCTCCATTCTCCAGTTACATAAATACAAGTATGGTCATATCACCATTCTTTAAAACCCTTTCATGCTTCCTAAATCCCTTACAACAAAGGCCAGATGCCTTAAATCAGCTCATAAAGACTTCCATGATCTGGCTGCAGCCTGCCTGTTCTGCCTCACCTTTCACCTTTGCCCACCATGCTCAGTCTTCCTGAGCTGTCTTGAATACACCAGTGCTTCTATGCCTTCACACTTATTGCTCTCTCCCCACACCCATGTTCCCACACTTATGTCTTCTCAACCTTCAACTCATTCACTTGCTTTTCTCCTGCACTCTCCTTCCCTTTGGAGGGCATTTTCTGTCTTACCAACTTACACTGTAGGACTTAAGAAGGTAGCAGCTGCTCCTGATTCACACACTGTTGCATTCCTAGTACCCAGCATCATTCTTGACACATAATAGATGCTCCATAAATAATTGTTGAACGGGTGAATTAATACTTTAATTACTTTGCTATATATGATTTTGGTAGGAGTCACCAAATTTCTTTTAGAGAAAGATAAAGAATGTATAATTTGGGAAAAAATACATCTTTGGCTAGACTATAATATTATTAATTTCAGAGTCCATAATTTTCCTAATTAACTCAATATCCCCATAAAGCCTCATATGATGCCATGTGATGAATGAATGAATGGTTTATTATTACAGATTCCCCAGTTCCTAACTCAGTTCCAAATAAGCAATGACTCCATAATTATTTCTTCTTTCTTCTTTTTTTTCTAACCAACTTTCTAATTATGGAAGATTGTATATATTTCCACTAATTTGGGACTATAAAAAAGTCAACGGTTATTTCTCTTAGGTTCAAAACTATTTTTTTTCATTTACAGTCTGATGAGATTTGTGAAGATATCCGTTCTTTTTTTTACTTGTTTATTTCTTGTCAGAAGCCTCCCTAAAAGACATTCTTTCATTGTATAAGTTAAACTGAAACAGAAAGATATAGTCTGACCAATATGTGGACGATCAACTCTATATTAGGTATATATTAAAGCAGAATGATAAAAATAGAAAATGCACTAGTTTTTATAAAAGCCACATTCAAGTCCTGTCTCAGACACTTCTATGATATTTAGCTACATGACAAACTTATGAAACCATAATCCCTAAAATGTAAGCTTCACGAGAGCAAGGATTTTGTCTGTTTATCACTGTAGAAGTGTACCTACAATAGTGCATTGTATAACACATAGTTATTGCCCAATAACTGTTTGCTGAGTGAATGAACAAATGCAACTTTGGGCCGTATAGCCTTTTTCAGATTCAAGTTGCTGCAAAATGAGGTAATATTAAATATTGTGGCAATTTCAGAAAATTATTAGGACACTATAAATAATGTATATTTATAAAGATTTTAAATATAGAGATAACTACACACACATTTAAGATGTTGTTATTGATAGCTTTGTGATTTACCTCTAATGCCTGTAATCTGAATACCCAATCTTGTTAGATTATTTGTTTCATCATATCTAGGGTTTATGCCCTATCATTGCAGTAAATGATTAGTGTTCTTTCATTCTAAGTGTACTATAAGTTTGAAATAAGATATGAGATTACAGATATTGCCAGTAATACTCATAATTTGAAAAGAGTTTGTGTCTAGGAAAAAAATAATTTTGATATAGTGGCAAATTAAGGATCCAGGGAGCATGGTTTCACATGGAATAATTTCAAATGCAACAAGGAAGCATTTGTATAATTAACATGCACATAAAACTTTAAAATTTTTGAACATTCATACAAATTATCTTGTCTAATTTTTGCAGTGGTCCTCTTGTATATATATGGTATTATTTCTATTTCACACATGAGAACATGGAGGCACAGAGAGAGTAAATAAATTGCCCGAATTTACACAGCTGGTAAGTCACAGAGCCTGCCATTGAACCTGGATTTTCTGCCCCCAAATCCTTTGCCAATTACATTATATCACTGCAAAGAGTTTAGGCCAAAACAGCAAGTTGGAAGGCACAGTCCCCAAGACTGCCTTCACTTCTGACACCAACTGCAAGTTTAGGGAGTTTCCAAAAGCACACTCTGTTTCAATAATTCACTAGAAGAACTCATGAAACTCACTAAAAACTGTTATACTCATGGTTATGGTTTATTATAGGGAAAAGATACAGATTAAAACAGGTCAAGGGAAGAAGTTCATAGGGCAGAGACCAGGAAGTTTCCAAACACAAAACTTCCATTGTCCTCTCTTCATGAAGTCAGGACATGTTACTTTCCAGGTATCAATATGTACAATTCACATGGAGTATTGCCAACCAGGGAAGTTTGCTCAAGCTTCAGTGTTCAGTTTTTATTGGGGCTCCACTATGTAAACATGATTGATCAATTGATTGCCCACATGGTTGATCTCAGTCTCTAGGCCAACTGATACCACATGCCCAAAAGCACATACCCTAAGTCACATTGTTGGTCTTTCTGGCATGGCCAGCTCCCACCTTACAACTATATAGGTGTGGCCAGACCCGACCCTAAATCAGTTTGTTCAACTATCCAGTATGACTCAAGGCACCCAGGCAAACAGACACTTCTATCAGGCATAGCATTACAAGAGCACAGAGATTACCTCCCAGAAACAGGGCAAAGGCCAGACCTTCTCTTTGGGCAAGGCCAAATTCTTTACTGTGCAACCATGTTGGGAAAAGAGTTTGCATAGCGTAGAAAGATGTAGAAAATGAAGATAGCTGGCAAATGCATATGTATATACACATATGTCAATATGGCTTGTTGGAATGAAAATCTGAACTTGGTTTGGTTTTGTTGTTATACTCTCCTCCGGCAGGAAGATCAAATGAATTGGGAAATGTGAGAGGACCTAGATAAAGGGATTATATCATTGCCATGGTTCAGATATAGCTCTTGTAGCTTATAAGAAGAGGTACAACTGTGAGAAGAGATAAAAGCGTTTCCTCCTCAAACCATTGTTTGAGGAGGAAAATCTGCTTGGTTTATGGCTTTTTTTGGAGCTCTTAGTTGTTTTCAGTTTAAAAAATTGATATCCATTATCAGACCAGCAACAGTCAACTCCTGGGGCTTTTTGCTAAAATTAGTTTTGATACCTTAAAGAATATTGATGACATTTTAGAGTAGAACAGCCTAACAGATCCAAAATAAAAGCTTTCTAAAAAAGACTTGATCCTTTAGCTTTATCAAGAGGCCAAAAAAGAAATAAAAATGAGTTCTGCTATTAGATGTAAAGGCTTCAATCATTTCTATTTATACAACTTCTCAGCTTTATCTAGCATAAAATAAAATAGAAAGAAGAAGTACCATATATCTGAGTGAGCTGGATGTGTGCATAATAAGTCCTTTTGGCTTATAATTTATTTTCTTTTGTTATAGTTTTTAACCATTGAAGTAGACGAGGACTGTCTCTGGTGTCTTGAAACCCTAAGCTACCACTTCTCATGCCCTCTTCCCAATCCTCTCCCTCAGAGACCCCCTTTTTAGTCCCCTAAAATTCGAAGACATCTGTTTCTTAGATTTCTCTGGGAAGGAGGAAAATCTGTGATTTTCAGGGTGGATTAGTTTCATGTGTTATTCCTCTTCCCAGGAGAATTTGAAATTAAGAGACTATTATGGGGATGAAATTTTCTAATTATATTTACCATAGTGAGTTTATTAGTTTGGATAGCAAAGCTCTGTTGTAGTAACAATCCTCCAAATTTCAGTGGATTGACACAGTAAAGGCAGATATCTCATTTAACGCACAGATTCATCTTCATTAGGGGCTTCTCCTGCCTGCCTTTCTTCTAAATGCTGACCTGAGGACTAGTGAATTTTATTTTGAGACTCTGACATCTTGGAGTACTTTGCTTCTAGGGGTGTGGACCTAAGAGCGAGCGAGAGAGGATGGAAAAGATAACCTGCTTTTAATTTCCTGAAACTGGATGTGACACAACACTTCTATTCAAGCTGCAATGGTTAGGATTAGTCATAGAGAAGCATGACAGCTGGGAAACGTAGAGTGCAAAATGAGATATATTTCGGAGACAGAGGGAATTTCAGGAATCTACAAATCATAGTAGCAGAGAATTACCCACTCCACTAATAGATTAGCTCAAGTTTCTATCAAGAGTTCAGCAAACCATTACTGCAAATCTATTGTGAGCCAAGAATTACGCTAGGTGCTGGGCACACACAAAAGAAAAATGTGGTTGTTACCCTCAAGAACCTCACAGCTGAGTGAGATAGGTTGACAGGTAAACCCCTAACTAAAATGCAGTATGATATGTACGATAATAGACATATGTACAAACTAGATTTGTGCAGTGTATAACTCTTCAAGATTGCAATGTAAGGGTAAGAATCAGGGAGAGCTTTACAATGTAAGGGTCACAAAGGAAATGACTCTTACACAGGTGTTAAAGGAGTTCTTCAGGCAGAGAAAGAGGAAGGAGAAAAGACCTGTGAGTAAGAGCTAACAATGTCAAAACTGCGAAAGCAACTGAGAACGTGGTGTGTTGACAAAGCTACAGTGGCATGCAGAAGGTTAATTTCAAGGCAAGGCATAGTAGAAGCAGAGACTGGAGAGCTGGGCTGCGGCAGCCTCTATAAGTTCTTCCTTTCAGCCATGCTAAGGTGCTTAGAGTCCTGTGGGCAAAGGGAAACCACTGCAGGGTTCTTGGCAGGGAGACGATCAGTGTCTAAGATATTCCTGAAAGCTTAAAAAATCCCTAACCTTTGTTGAGCTTTCACCATGAGCCCTTTGTGGGCATGATCTTATTTCATCCTCTCAGAAACATTATGAGGTATTATTATTATTATTGCCATTTCCAGATGAGGAAACTTGAGGCACAGAGAGGGCCAGTAATTTGCCCAAGGACACACAGCTAGTCTGTAGTGGATCCAGGATTAAAATCCAGGAAATATGATGCTGGAGTCAGATCCTCTTATCTAAGACCACAGCTGTCCAATAGAAATAGAACATGAACCACATAATTTAAAGTTTTTAGTAGCCACATGAAAAAAAGTAAAAAAGAAAGAAGTGAAATTAATTTTAATATTTTTTCATTTAACTCAATAAAGCCAAAATATTATTTCAACCTATAGTCAATATAAAACATTATGAATGAGTTATTTTACATTATTTTTTCATATAAGGTCTTCGAAATCTGCAAGTATTTATACTTGCAGCACGTCTCCATTCAGACGAATCACATTCCAAATATTCAACCGTCACATGTGGCAAGTGGCGACTGTATTGGACAGCACAAACCTTAAAGGTTTACTTCTGTGGTTTTAGGAAAATTTAGCTGAAGGGTACTAAGAA
Organism: Ceratotherium simum simum; assembly: GCF_057802395.1. Taxonomy (NCBI): domain Eukaryota; kingdom Metazoa; phylum Chordata; class Mammalia; order Perissodactyla; family Rhinocerotidae; genus Ceratotherium; species Ceratotherium simum. The sequence goes on along the minus strand of NC_141940.1, from coordinate 118,275,335 downwards.
GCCACAAAACTAAATCCCCTGTTTTCAAGTGGTTTGTTTATAATCACACACATAGATAACACAAATATAGATTAAGCAGCTTGAGTTTAGATAATTTTCTCCGCTCAAAAACTTTTTCTAAAGTCCTCCTTTCCTCCCCATGGCAGTATTCAGTAGTGATTACACCTCGAATCGTAAATTAGCACATCTGGCACCAATAGGTGTCATGGTTCATTGTTATGACTATAAATGACGGATGGATTATTCAAACTCTACATGCAGAAGGGACCATGATCTGTCCAGTATCTAGTAAATTTTCTCTTCCAAGTTTGATTCCCTCAGAGTGATGGTAGGTTTTATATGTGCCCAACATGTTTTGAATGCCAACCTGGAAATTCTAGCAATTCCAGTTAGGGTCAACTTGCCACACTCGTGGGAGTAACATCAAACATGGATAATTGAGTTTCCCAAACAGAGGATGATCTCACTGTTTGCCCTTCACAAATACACGTGGTCTCTTAGCCCCTTTAACTAAACTTCTATCTAAATATGTCCTGTGGGAAAAAGGAGTCTATATAGAGCTATCAAATAGTCTCTCCCAAGCACCTTCTCCCCACCAGACATCTTTGTGCCCATTATATACCTTTATTGAAAATCTATCTATCTGCCATTCCCATACCAACCAGGATAACTCAGACTGTATTTTGAAGCACAAGACACATATGATAAATTTGTCTCTGGGAAAAAGTTGTGGTTGTTTATATTGCCAATGGAATAAATTTTATCTCTTTCAAAACCTATAACTTAATAAACCTTTTGGAGTTTCTGTGACTAAGGAATTATCCTGGATCTTGGGAGATGGCAAAGGATACACAAATCATTATATACTGCCCCTGACTACAAGTAGGATAGCATGGCGGCTAAAAGTTTGGACCCTGGTCTGAGACAAATCTGAGTTAGAGCTACAGCTTCCTTGCTTATTTGACCCAGAGGTGAGTTATTTAAACTCTCCAAACTTCTGTTTCTACATAAGTAAAGTGGGCTTACTGATAGAACCTCCATTGTAGAGTTGTTGTGAGAATTAAAGTATGAAATATGAAAAGCACAAAGCTTAGCAGCTGGTAAAAAATAAATGGTCAATAAATATTCTTTTTCATCGTCTTTGTCTTTTTCTTTCTATTGTTATCATTTTCTAGTGGGAAAGGCAGACACATAAATACCTATAATGAAAACTATAATGCAACAAATGCTAATTGTGGTGCAAATCCACACCAGAAAGGTAGAAGAACTATTTATTCTGATTAGGGTTAGAGACGTTTTAATGGAGGCAGTAGCATTTGCCTAGGGCTTTGAAGTATGAGAAGGGACAGAGAGGAAGGAAGGAAATTCTTGGCAAAGCCATAGATAGTGGAAGTGTAGTACATAGTCTAGTAGTAATAACAGAAGAGACTGGTGTGTTGGGCTTATTGAAATTTGCCTTGAAGAATAGTTTGGTCCTCAGTGAGAGTCTTGAATATTGGACTAAGAAATTTGGGACCTTCTTTTTTTTTCTCTTTTTGTGAGGAAGATCAGCCCTGAGCTAACATCTGCCAATCCTCCTCTTTTGGCTGAGGAAGACTGGCCCTGGGCTAACATCCGTGCCCGTCTTCCTCCACTTTATATGGGATGCCGCCACAGCATGGCTTGACAAACGGTGCATCGGTGCGCACCCAGGATCCCAACCCCGGGCCGCCGCAGCGGAGTGCGCACACTTAACTACTACGCCACCAGGCTGGCCCCCTGGGACCTTCTTAATAAATGGACAGTCATTATTCGTTTGTGAGAAGGGCAATCACAATACAACGTGTGTTTTTTAGAAAGATAACATTGAAGACTTTGTAGAAAACAAAATTAAGATGGAGACCACCTGGGAATCTTCAAGACATGGCTGGTATTTAAGATGAGTCACGAAAAATTTAACTTCTTGACTTTCAAGCCTTACCCACTATTAGTACAAAGACATTCTCAACAGAAAACAGAGTATATCAGTGATTGTGAACTCTATCCTCCCTCCCCTTCCACCCTGTGTATTCTCAACATCTGAAGAATTATAAAATAGATCTGGAAAATACTTCCAACCCTAGTTAAGACAATAAACAAATTGAAGATCTTTTATTTTCAGTATCTAGTATGATCATAAAAATGTTGCCTTATGGTAAGAAAAAAGCCTGGGGACTTTTAAAAAATACTGATGCCTGCGTCCCACCCAAGTCCAATTACATCAGAATCTCCGGGTGTAAAAACTACTGATCTGTCTTAGGTGCTTGGTACAAATTTGGATATTTAATAAGCAGTGACTTATGGCTTTTGATAATCTATACATGACGTTGCACACAGATTATCTAATTGGTTCAAGTCTTCCCTTCCCCACATGTATGCTTTGTAGAGAAGTGACTTATAAAGGAAAAGTTCACCATTCCAATGCCTCTCCACATGGAATTCTTTTCTTTTCCATGATGATGAGAGATCTCTAGAAGCAGAGGAATATCAGCCTAGTGTAGTGCTTCTAAAATATTCTACCAAAGTATCCATTATGGCAAAAAAAAAAACAAAATCTACTCTCAAGGAACTAATGGGCTTATCTTTTTGAACCAAGCCTTTTGTGAATACTACATTTGCACAATATATTTATATTTGCTTAATTTAAAAAATAGTATCAAATTAAACTCTGTCGAGTAAAATTAACATGCCAGAAAGATGCGCCATGGTTTTCCTGTGGTTTGCCATACCCCTTGGTACTCTGCCTGACATCTCCAAGAATACATGCATAGCAGTTTAAGAAGCATGGAGAACAGAGTGGTTTGACTCAAAATGTTCAGACTTGAGACGTAAACAGTTCTGCTACTAGTTAGTTAAGTGGCCTCAGTAAATAATCTGACCTTTCTGGATGCCCACACACACACACACAAACACATACACACACATACATATTAAATGATATTTGGGGGCCCTTTTATACTGAAAACATTCAAGATGTAAATGATCTTATAAAGGATTGGAAGTCAGAGACTTGCATAGGCATTAGAGTTGAAACAGGAAAATCCTTGAAGGAGAGATGTGTGTGTGTTTTGTTTTGTTTATTAATTCTTTCAGAATCCATTATGCAGAGAAGGAAATTTACTCAAAGTTTGGATATCTTACTTTTCTTCTGTAAGATCATCTTTAAAACTTACATCTTCATTTATTTGCTGATTGGTTGCTTTTTAAAACGGACGTAGTGAACAACTTCCCTACACTGTGTTTCGATTATCTATTGCTGCATAGCAAGCTATCTCAAAATATAGTGGCTTAGAACGGTAATGATGCATTACTCCTCCCAATTCTGTGCGTTGACTGGGCAGTTCTGCTGCTCTCCCTAGAGCTCACTGCAGTCAGCTGGTGGCTCTGCTTGGATGGCTGGGCCTCTTTCTTCAGATGGTCTTTCATGTCAGTTTCTCCACCATGGTCTCAGGGTTCTGGGAGGGCAAACCTCAGTGCATAAGCTTGTACAAAGCCTCTGTTCGAATCTCATTTTTTGATGTTCTATTGGCCAAAGCAAGGGATATGGCCAAGTCCAGAGTCCACGCGGAGGAGGATTACAGAGGGCAACACTTCTGGGAGGTGTGAGTCACTGAGAGCCATTATTTCATAATCTACCACATCTCCTTGTCCATTTGATAAAAGTGGGAGACGACACTATGTGATTTGAGGACTGCTACGAAGACATTCTCTCTAAAAAATCTCCCTTTGTTATATTACCAGTGAAACATTCAGAGTTTCATTCCATTGGATTAAGGCAGTGCTTCTCTACTGGAGTTCATTTCAGAACTATTGTGCTATTTTCTCAAAGGACAGATAGATGCCTGGCTCCCTACGCAGAGCAACAGAATCAAAACACTCCACAGTTGATTCTGATGTACCCACCTAGTTAAGACTGACTGGGTTATGAATTTCATTTCTGGTAACGATGGATTAGCCCGTGGGAGACCAAACCAAAAGTGGAACGCCAGTTCCTGAGGGGCAAAAGCCCGATGAGAAGGAAACTCATTGTGGTTTTCAGATTCCCCCTTTTCAAGTCCTACAGAAGTGGCATAGCTCCTCACTCCAGAATGTGAGAATTGTTGCCAATGATTGTTTTGTTCTCCATTCCCTCAACCAAAACAGAGAGAGCATTATTCCTTTACACTATATTTTAGGTAAGTACCACTAGGTGAATAAAAACAGTTTCTTGCTGATGTGGTTAGAGCTTACTCTTGTTGAAGATAACTGATATTATAGATTAGCACATACTTTATTTAATTTATTCATTTAAAGTACATAAAATATTTTAACAGAATCAAACATACTAATGAAACACTCATTGGTGATTAGGGAAAAGCAATACCAAATTTAACAGCAAACTTAACTATAATCTCATTTAATTTAACTCCAGTTTGTCTTCTGAAGTTGAATAAAGCAATTTACCATGAGGCTTTTCTTAACAGTTAGAGTTTCTGGTGCCAGCCCAGGCCCCTGAGGTTTCACAGCAGCACATTAGCTCTCTCCTCTCGTTGTGCTTGCTGAGTTTTCATACATACACTCTCCTCTGCTTAGGGGAGAGAACTCGCTTGCCCTTCTAATTTCCTTCTATCCTATTCTCCAGTGGGCAAAGGCAAGGGGAAAAACAGCAGGCCTCGTTGGGACTTTCCTGATCTCAGGTTGAGAAAGTAATTTACTCAAACCACCTCTTCTTTTCTTCAAAGAAGCTTAGATTGGCACACATAATTGTTATAAATGCTGACTTCAATCAGATGCCTAAGATTATCCATTAACCACTCAAACAGGCACCTGGCTCCTTTTGAAACAGTTCTATTTTTTTAAGGGCTACACCTACTTTTTATTTTTGGACACTGCCTTTGAAATTCATTTAAAAATAACTGTTTCCAAATGAGCAGGAAAGGCACTGTTGAATGCACTGGGTGATACAATTGGAGACAGGAAAAGCTGAGGGCTTTTTACCTTCACACGACTCAGTCATTATGCAGATCACAAACATGCATGTTGAGCAGAGAAATAGCGTGGATTGCATTCATAAGACTGGACCTGTAATTCTGGCTCTATCATCAATTATTTGTGAAGTCTTGAACATGTCATTTCACCGTGTGGGGATTTATTTTCTGCATGGTAAAAATAGGGTGGTGGTATGCTAGTTTATTTCTAAAGTGATTGCCAGGTCTAACTAGTTGACGATTCTGAGCACATTGCACTTTTCTTGATACTGACTTGATTCAGTCTCCTGTTCGAGGTCATAAATATTTTGATAACCTTCCTGTCAGTACTTGGGAGCTAAATTTCTTTTAAGAAAATGCTACACAAATATTTTAAGAAAACAAGGAGATTGAAGACTATGTATATGTAGCAGGAATTTTATACTTAATGCACTAATAATTTGCAGACTTTTCTTCTTGAAACCTAATCTGTGAACCTCTATGGGGTTATATATTCTCCAGGGGTTCTCTTATAAATTACCATGATTGGACAGTTAGGAACCTACAGGTTGACTCATGACCAGACCAGGTAGGTTAGCAAATTATTTATAGTTCTATTCTCTGAGGCAACTGTAACCCTTTTACTACCCAGTCAAGTGTTCTAAATGCAGAAGATTAGAACAACGCATCGCTGAAAAGATGCCGTTTAAGATGGTCTGAGACTGGGCATCTCAAACTTTAACACACATAAGCCACCTGGGGATCTTGTTAAAATGCAGGTTCTGATTCAGGAGGTCTGCAATGGGGTCTGAGATTCTGCATTTCTAGCAAGTTCTCAGCTGAGGCCAATGCTGCTAGTCTACAGACAGCCCTTTGAGCAGCAAGGCACTAAGGGACTGCATGAAATGTGTATGGATTTTGTATCAATTACAAGTCAGCTTGCCCATTATAAAGATGGATAGGCTGTACACCAATTCCAAAACACACTACCTGAGCTAACATGAGAAGGATCTCTTTCCAAATGGCACATCAATAGAATGGCATGTTTCAACTTTAAATATTCATGACTTGTCTTCCTCTTGTTTCTTTCAAGCGTTTTGACATTTACTTAAGTAATTACTGTCACTTTCAAATGGCGGCCCATATTTTCGTCCTTTGTAAATCCTCCTATGTTATTGTTCATGCTTTTGTTCTGCTTCCACTCGCAGAAGCTGCCTTTATCGGGTTTGCCAGGTGGATTCTGCACATATCCAGAATTAATCTCCATGGCCTATCAGAGTGTAGCCAACTTCATTCAATCAAGGGAAGAAACAGGGAGGGAGACTGTGACTGAGGAGAGAGATTGGGAGCCTGAGGACCACTGCAACTTAAACTGATCAGACAAAACAAAGAAGCCACTTTCCCCTCATATCTTCTTAGAACTAGCAATGCCAGAATCTTAATGTGTTTTGCTAAATCCGTTGCAAAGAGTTGTCTTCCAGACATACATATTGACATGTTAGCTTCTTGTAGTCTTTGTTTCCCCAAATTATCTATATTACAAAATATTTCAGAACTACAAATTGTCTTCCTCCTTCTTTGAGAGTCCATTTGGGAGTTGAGTTGTGGGAGGTGCTTAAAGAGAAAGGGAGGTGACATGTGCTCCTAATTGTGCTAAAATCTCTAAATATTATTAATCCTCTAAGCCTATTTAGTGTGTTTAACACATAACCAGTTATGCATGAATTTCATGTGAAAGACTGATTTTTTTTATTAAAGGGAAAAGTCATTTTCTGATTAAGAAACAGTTCCTTTTTTAATGAAAATTCTTTTGGTTCTGCTATACAGAAATAAATCATCAGAGCTCTCTCAGTAACGGCCATAAATATTTTGTACTAGGGTAGCTAGAGTGAGGAAGATTTAAGGTTCGCTATTTACCTTTTTGTGCATTTATTACTGTTTTCTAAAAATAAACTTAATACTTGACTTTTTTTAAGGGTAAAAAAAAATAAATAAAAATAAAAGTTGAAATCATTTTAAAGTTGATCAATTAGTCTTTACCAAGGTTAAGTACATTTTTGTATTAGTGTGCTATTGCATAATACAATGAGCTGGCAGAACAGAAAGTAACCAGCCAAGTTCAAAATGTTCATAGATTCTTTATTTTCTGGAGCCTCTGAGCCAGGCAATTGAAAAATACTTTACATTTTAATTTTTCAGGTAAGGGAATCTAGAAGGGGTTAACTAACTTAATCCAAGATCTGGATGAGTCCGATGGACAGTGGCGAAGCTACCCTTAATTTGGGGGGAAATTACATTGAAAAACAAATGACCTCTTGACAATAGTTTTTTAATATTGATAATATACATTGTTTTTTCTCCTGGCAGACATTATGCCTCCTTCTTTTCCTCAAGAGACAAGAAAGCAATCCTTGCAGGCAGCTTTTTGTTATGTAGCTCAATACAGTTTAGTCTGAGAACCTCCATGCAATAGGCTGTAAAACACCTCCCACCTCCTTATAAGTGGCAAAATAATACACACACACAGACACACACACACACAGACACGCCCTTTGCAATCAGAACTTTCAGATTCTGCCAGGCCTCATTTGGAATCATCAAGGTCGGCTGTGTGACGCCAGAGCGAGCCTGCTAGGGAGGAAGGGTTCTCTGTGGGGTGTGCTGACGTCTTGCTATGGAATGACTTCAGTGCTGATGCTCTTAGTCCTCCTTTGGGACTACAAATCCATCCTGACACACATCTACAGAGGAAAAAATAGCTCACAGTTTCATTTACTCAGGCGCAGCCTTTTTTGGCAGCCTCTGGGCCACTTCAGGTGAGGTCTGCCACCTGCGTGTTTGTGAACATCACAGAGCAGAGAGAGAACACAGGGCTACAGCTCAGGCTGCCCTTTGCTGGGCTCATTTCCATGCTTCTTTGGCAGTTAATCTTTTGAGTCTCCCTTTCCATATAATCTATCAGCTCTTGAAATGCCTGAAATTGAATATGTTTACCTTATTTTATGTGATGGATGCTATTAAGAATTGCTTATATAGGGTTAATCTTCTTTCCCCTTGACTCAGGTCATCATGTGAGATGTTTTATTTTCATTTCAGTGCTCTAACCCTTGAGATTTGGCACCACTAGTCAGTCAAGTAGTCAATGATCTGTACAACATCACAATGTACTAAGGAAGCTTGCTATTTACAGGGGCCTTTAAAGCAATACTGAAGGGTTCAGGGCATGGAGTAAGGAGGTATTATCTCTTTGTTCTGTGATGCCTCTTTGTGGTGAGCATACTAATATTGGAGAAAATTACATTGGAAAAAATGACCTCTTTAAAATTGCTCGCTACTGTTGATTCTAATACGAGTGAATAATATCCGATATTAGAAAGGAAATTCATTCATTTTATACTTACATCCATATCACTAGTGAGAGAATTTTTGATCTTTTCTCTAAGAGATTGGGGATCTTATAAAATGAGGCTTGAGATGGGAATAATAAATTTAAGTGTCTATTCCATAAATGGAATAATGCATTCTGGTCCACATTACACTCTTGAAATGGTACTGGTAGCGTCACTTCAAAACTGGGTGATTAAAATTACAGTCCAAATTGTCATTTATTTTCTTTGTGATCTTGTTTAACAACTTTTTGCCTACTCATATATCATGAAAACAGTATCCTATATTTTCTTCATTGCTGTACTTTTACATTTATATCTACATTCTATCTGAAATTTATTTTTGTGTATGGTGTGAGGTAGTGGTCAAGTGGTAGTGGTCATTGTTTTTTCCATTTGGATATTTAAATAATCCAGGACCATTTATTGAAAAGATCCTTTCCCCCATTCCACTGCAGAGTTAATTTTGTCATAAATCACGTGACTGTATATGGGTGAGTCTGTTTCTTGACTCTCTATTTTGTTCCAATGGTCTATTTGTCTCTCCTTGCACCAACACCACATGGACTTAATTGCTTTAGCTTTATAATAAGTCTTGATATCTGGCAATGTCCTCCAGCTCTGTGCTTCTTCAAGATTGCCATGGACATTCCTGGCCTTTTCATTTCCATATAAATTTTGCAGTCAGTTTGTACATTTTCACAATGATTGTGATTGCATCAAATCTATACATCAATTTGGAGAGAAATAGTATCTTTATAATATTAAGTCTTCCAATCCATATATATAGTATATCTAGAGGAGCAGGATCAAAGTTTTAAAAGATCTGAAATAAATTCTGCTTCTCCTCAAGCATTTAGTTGAGTGCCAGGTATGTCCTGAAAAAATAGGTGAAGAAGGTGAATGTTAGCTTCAGTCCTGCTCTCCAATCTTTTTGTCTTCTCCTCTCCCGTTCCTACCATCAAAAGCCCAGGAACTTCATGAATTCTTTTGGCTGTCTGGGCATTCGTCTCAACCTAACTCCACATCACTTCTCTCCGATCAAACTCACGCATCACACAGTAACACAATACAGAATTATGATGAGTTACTCATTTAAGAAGTGTTAGTTATTTGGGAATTGTAGGCACTGTATCTGGAAATATTTTTTTTTTGATGTATCAGTAACTATGATCACAATACTGCTGCATAACAAACAACCACAGAATCTCAGAGGCATACAGCAATAAGCTCACAAGTTTGAAGATCAGCTGAGGAATGGCTAATCTGAGAGGAGTGGGATGGAGAGGCTCTGCTCTCTGTGTCTCTCACTTTCCTCCCCCAAACAGGGAGATAGCCAGAGCAAGTTCTTTTCATGGTGATAGCAGAGGTGCAAGTGAGAAAGCCCAACCTCTCAAGTGCTTTGCAAACCTCGTGTCTCCTGACATCCCACGGTCTAATGTAAGTCAATAGACGAACTCAGAATCAAGGGATGGGCAAGTATACTCTGCCCACAAAAACGGAGGAGAGGTGAGTGAATAATTTTTAACAATAACTTAATATACCATAGTTGGGAACTCTTACAAGTTCTTCAACCATATGAGCTTGTTAACTGCCAATGTATAATCAAATTCTGTTTCAATGAAATAACAGAAATTAACAGGTATGTTTATGTTGCCCTAAGAATTCCTTTGTTTCATATGTATCCAGTCCACATTTCATCAGTGATGTGATCTCTTATAAGATATGACTCCAAAATACGTTTTATCAATCCTGTCCTCTCTTCTATCCGTTCACCATAACTTCAACCTGACCAAATTGGTTCCCTCTCCACTCTTCCCAGTCTCTGAGAATGGCCCATCCAAATCTCTAAGCAGAAGTCTGGGAAACATTCTTGATTATTTCCTTCTTTTGGCCACTCCTTATATTTAATCAATCCCCAAGCACTACGGATTATTTTTCCTAAAATTCTCTCAAATCAGACCACCTCATTTCATAGTCCAGGCCACCACATTTTTAATCTAGTCTACTGCACCAGCCTCCTAACTGGTCTCCATACTTCCTGACTTGATTCCCTCTAATCCAAATTCCATATCTTAATCGAAGTGATTTTTCAAAAATATAAATCTGATAATGCCATTCCTCCTGCTTTCCAGCTAGATCCCACCATCCAACCCACTTACTAACTGGATAATTGTGTCTGAAACTACTAATTGCCCCCATTATCCATTCTTCCTTCTGACATTTAGTAATAATGTCCTTGAGTTTTTGCTGTGCATATGACTGACCAGATAAAGACTGCATTTCCAGCCTCTCTTGCAATCATTTTACTAGGTACTGGCCAAAAGGATGTGAACAGAAGTGATGAGGGAAATATCTGGCTTATTTGCTTTGAAGGAAAGGAGCATGCCTTCCACACTCCTCCAGGAATACAACCAGTGGTGGGAGTTGGAATGGCCATTCAGATCATGAGATGGAAGCCATGGGTTGGAAATTACAGAGCAACAAGACGGAAAGGGCCTGGGTACCCCACACTGTAGATCTGTCTTATCGTCCTGGATGATTTTTGATGGGAGTATTACATAAGGGAAAATGAATGTCTATCTTGTTTAAGCCACTGATATTTTGGTGTCATTGTTAGAGCAGCTGAGCCTAATATCATTGACTTCTGCACCTCTTTGCTGCCACATTATCTACAACTTCCCAACATAGCTAGCGATCTTTGCTTTGTCACATCTCTGTGCCCTTGCATGTGTGCCCTACTCATCTACCAGGTTAACTACCCATCCTTTCAAGAGTCAGCAAAAGTCTTTCCTCCTCGAAGCCTCCCTAAGGCCTCCATCTGTTGGGTATTTTTATAATGTCTATCCCTTGGTCTCCCATAGCATTCACATTGTGCATTAATCTATTAAAGCACTTAATACACTGTGTTGAAAATGCGGTTTGCTCGTCTGTCTTACTTAATATGTCTTCTCTCTCAACTACCCCACCTATTCTCTTACTGTGGGTTCCTGTAGGGCAGGATTGGTCTTTATCTCTTTATCCTGGGTACTTAACAGTGGGTGATAAGTAAATTCATTTTAAATGAGTAAATGAATGAATGATTTCTATGCACATTTAGTGAGCATATATCTTCTTGGGATGTGTTTTGTGTCTCCTCGAAAGAAGCAACATACTTGAGTCAGAGCATTTGTTAAATTATATGTTTTTGGTCTGTTTAGATATTTTTTGTATGCTTCAACTGAACTCTGGTTGGAAAGCTCTCTTTTTATTCAGATAAAAGAAATGAAAAAGTTTTCAGAGGGGAAAATTACTTAAATGTGAAGTGTCATTTTGATTTAAAATAAAAATCACTTGCCTGGTAAAATCTCAGGTTTTGCTTGATCTCAGGAAGAGACAAAGTATTTCTAAACCTATTATATTTACATCTACGACTCCAGTTTCTTTGAAGTTGCCTATTGAGACTAATAAAAAAACGGAAAAACTCCCACTGCTCCTGAACAAAAAACGTGTTTATGTCTGAACTGCCTTTAAGGACCTACCTCTCTAAGAAGCAGTCACACATATGTGCCTTCCCCATCTGCCATTTGTTTGTCCTTCCCTGAGGGCCAGTCTTCTCTTCTTCCTCCTTGAAAGGCCATTTCCTTCTCCTCCAGCCCAAAGACAAGTTCCTTCTGATTCATTAAGTGACAAAAGGAGAGTCCCAATTCCAGAAGATAATAGGACCTAGGATTGTTACCTGATAGTTAGTGACATTTGAAAACCTTTAATTTTCTATTGCCTTTGAGTGATAGCTAAATTGCTGGGCAGAAGGCAGAACTGAAGATGCTTGGTTACATATATTCCCTTTTTGTGTACCTAAAACCTCAAGATTGGGTTTAAGAATCCCTTTAATGTACGTTTTCAGTTAATTGATCCCTTTTTCTAATAATAATGTTTTCTAAACAATATATGGTCATTATAGAAAATACAGACAATAGTTAAATAAAACTAACAAAATTTAAATTATTCCTAATTTCAACAATATATACTCATGGAAAATATAGACCATATAGTTAAATAAAAATAATAATATTTAAATTATCCATCTAGCTCAACATCTAGACAGGACCACTATTAAAGTCTGTGTGTGTATATATATACACACACACATATATATACATATATAATATACATATGTACACACATTTTTAAACAAAAACAAAAATATTGTACATGTTATTTCTTAACCTACTTTTTCACTTTATAATATATAATGAACATTAACATTCCCTAATTTGTAATTATTCTTCCACAATATTATTCTAATGGCTGGATTATATTCCACTGTGTGATTATATAATAATTAATTTGCTCATTCCCCACTTGGTGCATATTTAGGCTGATTCCAATTTCTTCCCTGAACATAATTTTATCAAATACCCCTGTAGCCATAGATTTTCAAAGCCCCATGATTTTCGCCCCTTAGGATAAATTCCTAGAAGTAGATTTGCTAGGTCAAAAGATATGCAAAATACAAATTAAGTCGTTTCATATGCATTACCAAATTGCCTTTTCCGGATTTATTTTAATACTTATATATTGCTTTTCAGTTATAAGCAGCATGCCTCATAAGCTTATTCTATCTTTTGTTCACTTCCTATGATCTCTGGGAACGCTGAGGGACATAGGATATTATGAGCTGTGGTTGTGCTACCTGCTGACAGTGCAAGCAGAGCTGAATGCATGTCAGATACACACTGGTGTCTGCCTTGCTAGGGATCATCTTTACAGAGAGGCCCCTAAAACCATGCCTTTAGCCCTTATTGTGGCCTCTTGGGAAATAGCCAGCCAAAGTTTCAAATCTCAAGTCAGGTGCCAGGTCAGCAATAGCTAAAAGGGCCCATTGCTGGCATTTCATTTTTAAAGGCTGGTCAAAGTACATGCCAGTGGCAGACTTCTTGTCTATTCCTAAGTATCAGCTTTTTCACTGAGTGTATTTCACAAATGGTAATGTTCTCACAATCCTTGCTACATAGAAACTGCTAAAAGAAATCACTGTTGCAGGGGTGGAGTGGTGGTGGTGGCATGTAATGGTTAATGTAAATTCAAAAGGGAATATGAATACATTACCGGCATGGCCATCTTCCCATAACAGTGCGTTGCTCATAGTAGGCAGTCAGAAAACGTCTGTTGAAAATTGAATAGTTAACTGAATGAACGCTGTCTGTTATTCTTGATGCGTAAAAGAGTTTGTGCATGGTTGTAGTACTTTAGACTCTAGTCATGGCTGGGGCACAGCCACATTCTTCTTGAGTCTCACTGAAGTCTGCAAGAAGATATGAGTGGAGCTAGAAATGTGGGTCAGAAAGAGTAAGACTAACCATTATTACAGACATCACAGTTCTGTTGATTAGTTGTGAATAAGGTGAGTGAGACAGCACAATTAGGACTGGGAAGTTTGGATAATAATGATAACTCTAATTAATCCTGGAATTGGGTGTTTACTTTTTTAGGGGATCAGATTGGCAACAAGTCTTGTGTGACAAGAAATAAGACTATGCCCATTAGAGGGGATCAGAAATCTCTTTGGAACCCTGCCTGATATCATACACACACACACACACACACACACACACACAATTTCTTTGATGCTGTGCAGAAGACAGTAATTATTTGGCATTTTTAGAAAAGAATCTGTATTCATTATCTATTGCTGCATAACAAATTACCCCCAAATTTAGTGGCTTAAAACAGTACACATTTATTGTCTCATAGTTTCTGTGGGTCAGGAATCCACGTATGGTTTTACTGGGTCTACTGTCTCAGGGTCTCTAACAAGGCCACTGCCATCTCAAGGCTTAACTTAGAAGGATTTGTTTCCTAGCTCATTGATGAGGTTGTTGAACCCCTGTTGGGCTGATGGCCTCAGTTCCTCACTGTCTTTCGGTCAGAGGCCTCCCTCAGTTCCTTGCCATGTGGTATCTCCTTAGGGCACCACCCAATATCACATCTCGCTTCTTTAGAGCAAGCAAATGAAAAGGCAAGAGAGTGCAAGTAAGATAGAAGAAAGTCACAGTGATTTGGAAATTTTGTTATTTCCAATAGAGGAAGTAACATCCCATCACTTTTGCTGTATTCAATTTTTAGAACAAGTTGCTATAGTGGTCCAGGCCATGCTCAAAAGGAGTAGATTATACATGGGCATGAATATCAGTTGGTGGGGATCCTTCAGGCCATCTTAGAAGTTTGCCTGCCACAGAACCCATGAAGGGAAGTGGGTATATCTCTATATCTACCCACCTGTCCATCCACCTACCCATCTATATCTATCTTTCCATCTCTATCTATCTATCTATCTATCTATCTATCTATCTATCTATCTATCTATCTATCTACCTACCTACCTACACATCTCTATGAAGATTCCACTAGTTAAATAGCTCATGGACAATATCTGTGGCCTAGATTAGCTTTATAGACCTTTATCTCCTCAAAACTGTCTATTGATTCCACTAGTTCCTCACCCTTTGTCCTCCATAAGAAACACCTTGTTTAGTATCAGATTGAGAAGGATATTATGGCATCATTATCATCAGCAGCAACAAGACCAACAAACTTTTATTGGGCAACTGCTCTATGTAAGGAACATGCAAAGACTGCAAGGACATTAAGTTCATTTATCCATTTTTAAAAAAGTTACTGAGCATTGATTGAGTGTCCCCCATCTACTCTATGCAAAGCATTTCAAAGATGCGAAGATGAATATGAATGTCCCATTAAATGTTTGTCTAGTTAAAGTCATTAAAAGAGGTCCAGAGCCCACGCTCATGGGGAGATTCTAGACTTGTCCCAGCAAAGAGGAGGTAGTGCCCAGTTTGGTCCCACTATACAAGTCCTTCTCCCAACAGCTTTCCACTTCAGTGTAGCTGGGGTGACCTCCACAGGCTGTGTTGGAACTTTGAGGGTAATCCCATGCTGTCAACACAGCCAGCTAGAACAGTGGTTCTTAAAGTGTGGTGCTGGATCACCAGGGAACCTGTTAAAGATGCATAGTCTCAGGCCCTACCCCTGACACCAAATCAAAATGTCTAGGGTTGAGGCTCAGCAATCTGTGTTTTAAGAAGCCTTCCAGGTGATTCAATTTGAGAGCCATTGACCCAGAAGATTCCTGCCCTTACTTCATAGTAAACAGGTTTTTTCCCCAATCCTAGAGATTACTTGGATCCACATTCCAGGGTGGGCTTAGCCCCAAAGCCCCCTAAAAATTCTGACTTGAAAGTCACCCTTTCTTCTGTTGTCTTTCAGCTACCTGTTGCTTCTCCATCTTTTTCCCTTCTTCCCTCTATGCACCCCACTGTACCCCTGTACAGGAACTCTTGCTCTGTTCTTTAAGTCACTGCTAAATAAAATTCAAGAAGCTAGCCATCTCACTATGGAGACAGATGCACACATAATTGAAGCACGGTCAGAATGACATAAGTCCTAGTAATGATCAAAGTGGAGATAAACGTTGGCAGAATCCTGGGGGAGGATTATTTTGTTCCAGCAGGGAGGATTGGAGATGGTGTTACAGAAGAGGCAGCACTTGATCTGAGCTTTGGAGAATGAGAAGCATTTTAACAGATTGAGAAGTGGGGGAATTAGTGTTTCGACATACACCTGAAATGATGTGCAGAGTTGCGTGCTTAGAGGTGCATCTCTGCAGGTACGGCCACTGCAATGGGAGCTTTTCCCAACGTGTAGCATTATCTGTTTTTAACCTGGATTCATTCTGATCTGCCTCAGCCGCCTTTAAGAAAGTCGATTGTCCAGATTTCTCTCTCCTTTCTCATCTCATAAATATCCTGAATTTTCTCCTTCATGGGATTAGCATCTTACAAACAAGTTGGAGCAGACACATTCGTAGCTAATGGAGACAATCTGAGAGTTAATAGCCTGGACAAGCCTTAATAGCTAAGATCATATGAAAGTAATTTCACTTTAGTCTTAGTACAATAAGTCATCATAGCAGGTTTATAATCTTATGGATCTGGGTGATGAGTTGAGGGGTTTGGTTGGAAAAGAGGAGGAGAGTGGGTGGTTAAGAAAAGTTTTTAATTTCCAAAAAAAGAGAAAGAGCCCAGAGGAGATAAATGAGCATTACTGATCTTGTTTTACTTAGATTTAGAAGGTCATGATGGATTAGAGGGATTCTCAAGGGGGAAAATTTTGCCCTCAAGGAGATATTTAGCAATATTTCAAGACATTTTTGGTTGTCACAATGAAGCAGGGGAGCTACTGGCATCTAGTAGATAGACATCATGGATGTGGCTAAGCATCCTACAATGCATAGGACAGCCCTCCCCCCAACACCAAAGAATTATCCAGTCCAAAATGTCAACAGTGCTGAGGTTGAGAAACCTTGGATTAAAAGTACATTCAACACCTATCAGATTGGCTAAAATAAAATATAGTGACACACCAAGTGCTGGCAAGGATGTGGAGAAACCAAATAGAATCACTCATGCACTGCTGGTGGGAATGTAAAATGGTATAGCCTCTCAGGAAAACAGTTTGGTAGGTTTTTGTAAAACTAAACCTGTAATCACTATACGACCCAGGAAATGTACTCTTGGGCATTTAATCAAGAGTAATGGAAATTTATGTTCCCACAAAAACCTGTGCACAAGTAATGAAAGCAGCTCTATTCATGATAACCCCAAACTGGAAACAACACAGGTGTCCTTCAAAGGGCGAATGGTAAAACAAACTATTCTACATCCATACCATGGAATATTATTCAGCAGTAAAATGAACAGACTATTGATACATGCAACAACTTGGATGAATCTCCTGAGAATTACAATGAGTGAAAAAGGAAAATTGCAAAAGGTTACATACTATATGATTCCATTTACATAACATTCTTGACATGAATAAACTATAGAAATGCAGCACAGATTACTGGTTGCCAGGGGGTAAGGACAGGGGAGCAGGGGAGCAGGTAGGAGGTAGGTATGCTTTTAAAAGGGCAATACAGAGGATTCTTGTGATGACGGAACTGTTCAGGATCTTGGTTGTAGTGGTGGATAGACAACCCTACACATGTGATCAACTTTCATGGAAGTAAACACACACATAGACACACACACACGGGTACAAATAAAACTGGGGGAATCTGAGTAAGATGAGTGGATTGTGTCAATATCAATATCCTGATTGTGATATTGTACTATGGTTTTGCAAGATGCTATTATTAAGTGAAACCAAATAAAAGGTACATAGACTGTCTCTGTATTATTTCTTACAACTGCATGTGAATGTATAATTATCTCAAAATAAAAAATTAAAAAATCTATTCATCTCTACATACTTTGAGAACATTAATGGTTTGATTTGCATAACCTTTCAGTAGATAATAACTTTTCTTTTTTCTGCTCAATCCGTTGTGATTTTTGTCTTCTTTCCTCAAATTAAGTGTAAGGCCTCAAGGTAAAACAAAGTATATTCACCCTTATTGATAATATCTCTATGTCATTGGATACAAAAATTATAGTAATCCCCATCCACCTTACCATTTTTGTTTGCAAATGCCACTGTCCCTCCTAACTACATATGCTTCACTAGGCTAAGAAAACATAGCCTGTTGGCATCAGTACAAATACAGCACTTGAAATAAGGACATCTTTTATTAGACTGTAACTCACCTCCAATATATTATGATTCATAATACTAAAGAAGAATAATATAAAACATAAGCTCATCAGAGATTATAAATATAAAAGAGTGACATTTAAAGAAAACTAAAGAGCCAGCCCTGATGGCCTAGTGGTTAAAGTTAGGCGCGCTCCGCTTCGGGGACCCGGGTTCCATTCCCTGGCGTGGAACTACAACTATTGGTCTGTCAGTAGCCATGCTGTGGTGGCAACTCACATAGAACTAGAGGGACCTACAACTAGAATGTACGACTGTACTGGGGCTTTGGGGAGGGAAAACAAAGAAAACTGAAGTTTTCAAAATAGCTCTTTCATTCCAAGTTTTATTTAGTCAAAATTCCTAATTAATATATGTTTAATTAGAACTCCACAGACATCACCCACGTAAATATTGAGCCTAATGTGTTTATTCTCCTGTTAATTTGTCACTGCTAAGAATACATCTTTATTTCTTCTGTTCAGGGTGAAAAGTGATTTGCCAAACCAGTTCCCTGTTGCAGTGGTGCTAGTAGCTTTGCTTCTAAATCAGAGCCTCTATCACACCTCTAGTACTAATGAGAATTCAGAGTGATGGATCAAAGATATAAAATCTGCTTTGTAAAATGAGGGATATTGCTATTTCTGAACCTATGGAAAGTAGAAAGCAATAGGAGAGGGTGAGGTTATGTCTTTCAACTCTCTCCTGTTTGATTTATTTGACAAATAGAATATAGTCATAGCCTACATGTTAGGACAAGATAGAACCAGATTGTCAGCATGATTTCAGAGAAACATCTGGAAAATCACATAGGACAAAGATATTTTATGCCTATGAATGGTGAAAGAGAATTTCTCTTTAGTTAGTGAGCAGTATGGTAATTTAAGAAATTATCTGGCAAATTTTTTTGAGGATAAAATTGGACTAATTAAGGCTCAATAGTCTACTTGCTTGACTAAAAGTGATGTTTGTTTTCAACAATGATTTTGATAACTGAATGAGCATTTCCTAGTGCCCAG
The DNA here is from genome assembly GCF_057802395.1 of Ceratotherium simum simum. Classification (NCBI taxonomy): domain Eukaryota; kingdom Metazoa; phylum Chordata; class Mammalia; order Perissodactyla; family Rhinocerotidae; genus Ceratotherium; species Ceratotherium simum. The sequence continues at coordinate 118,256,333 of NC_141940.1, read as the reverse complement.
GAAGATGTTGAAAAATCATTTGATGGTGGGGATCATTGTCTTGATCCTGTTTTTAATGGAAATGTCTCTATTTTACTATTTAGTAAGAGTTTGCTCTTGGTCCCTGATAAATATGCTTGCTCAAGTTAAAGACATACATTTCTATTTATAACTTAACTAATAATTTTTATCATGAATTTCTGTTCATGATAGCACATGAATCTATTAAGATAATCATATGGCTTTTTCCTCTTTAATTGTGTCAATTGTTTCCTGATGCTGAATTATCCTTGTATTTCTTCTGTGTGGTGTATTATTCTTGTAAAATCCACTTTAATAATCAATTTGCTAATGTTTGTAGTATATTTATAAATGAGATTGGTTGCTAGTTTTCCTTTGGGGAATAAGGCTGTCCTTATCTGATTAGCATGTTAGAGTTAGCTTAGTCTCTTAGAAATAAATTTGAACTTTTATCTTTTCTGTAGCTTTGGAATAGTTTAAATAGAATACATATAATTGGGTACATGTGTGTGGTGATGGGTTGTAATTAGTATTTTGGTGGTGAACATGATGTAATCTATGCAGAAATAGGGGTACAATGATGTACACCTGAAATTTTTACAATGTTATAAACCAATGTTACTGCAATAAACAAAAAATTAAAAAAAAAAAAAAAGAATACATATTATCTTTTCCTTCAAGATATGATAGCCCTATTCCGTAGAACTATCTGGTCATATGGCTTCTGGGGGGGGAGGGAGAATTTTGACAATTAAAAAAAATTTCTTTTATGGTCTATTCAGTCTTTTTAACTCTATGTGGGTCAGGTTTAATAATTTTTATTTTCTTTGAAAAATGTTCCAATCATGTAGATTTTCAAAGCTATTGGCATATAACCATAATTCTCTTGCATGCTTTTGCATGCCTTGGGCAAAGCATAATTTGAAAATATTTACCTTCTTTATACTAGCTATTGTATAAAAAAATTTCTGGATTTAGGGAGACCGATATCCTGTCCTAGGCACGGGAAAAATCAGGTCTCAGTCTCTTAACTGTCCTCTACCTTCAATAAGGCTTGCTTTAAACACAGTCAGAATTGGCAGGTGCCTAGATGACGTGTATTGAAGGGAAACAAAAGCCTCTTTGCCCCAAATTCTTTACTACTTCTTGATCACAATAATGAGGAATTCCATCAATTAGTCTCTTGTCTAGATTAAATTTAAACCTACATTAGGAATGCTGAACGACCAAGAGAGAAGCACACTATCTGATCAGGAGAAAGTAAAGGGAAGATGGAAACAGTACACTGAGGATCTATACAGAAGAGTGAAAAGGATAACAGATGCCTTTGAAGAAGATTCCTCTGAGGAAGAACCTGTGATTTTAGAAAGCTAAGTGAAAGCTGCCCTGAAAGTACTGAGAAGAAATAAGTCACCAGGAGTAGATGGGATATGGATAGAATTATTTCAAGCCACAGAGACTGAATCTGTGAAAATTCTAACACAGATATGCCAACAAATATGGAAAACAAAACAATGGCCTACAGACCGGAAATGCTCAATATACATCCCAATCCCCAAGAAAGCAGATGCCAAGGAGTGCAGTAACTATAGGACCATTGCTCAGATTTCCCATGCAAACAAAGTGATGCTCAATGTGCTGCAACATTTTACCTTACATGGAGCAAGAGATGCCTGATGTCCAAGCTAGATTTCGAAAAGGGAGAGACACATAAGATCTAATTGTGATTATTCATTGCCTACTGGAGTGCTCCAAAGAATTTCAGATGAAGGTTAGTCTATGTTTTATAGACTACAGTAAACCCTTTAACTGCATGGATCATGAAAAGCTGTGAGCTGCTCTGAAAGAGGTGGGCGTGCCTCAGCACTTGATTGTCCTAATGTATAACCTGTATTGTGGACAAGAGGCCACCGTGAGCACAGAATATACAGAGACAGAATGGTTTCCTATAGGTAAAGGTATCAGACAAGGGTGCATTTTATCTCCTTATCTGTTTAATCTGTATGCAGAAGATGTCATACAAAAAACTGGGCTAGATTCAGATGGAGAAGTGAAAATTGTTGAAAGAAATATTAACAATCTAAGATACACAGACGACACCATCTTACTGGCAGAAAGTAGCAATGACTTGAAACAACTTCTGATGAAAGTGAAAGAAGAAAGTGTCAAAGCAGGACCACATTTGAACATCAAGAAGACAAAAATCATGATTCCAGAAGAACTATACAACTGTACGGTAGACAATGAAGACATTGAATTTGTTAAAGATTTTGTTTACCATGGTACAGTCATCAATTTAAATGGAGACTGCAGCCAAGAAATCAAGAGAGGACTGAGACTTGAAAGGGCAGCAATGAAAGAATTAGGAAAGATCACCAAGTGTAAGGAAGTGTCATTAGAGACCAAGGCCAAGATTATCCACACCCTCGTATTCCCAATTACTATGTACAGGTTCGAAAGCTGGACAGTGAAGAAGGCTGACAGAGAAAAAATGGATTCATTTGAAATACGGTGTTGGAGGAGAGCTCTACGGATACCCTGAATTGTCAGAAAGATGAACTAGTGGGTCCTAGAGCAAACTAAGCCTGAACTATCACTGGAGGCAAAAATGATAAAACTGAGGCTGTCCTACTTTGAGCACATTATGAGAAGGCAGGATTCTTTGGAAAAGACAATAACTCTGGGAAAAGTAGAAGGCAGCAGGAAAAGAGGAAGACCAAATATGAGATGGATTCACTCCATAATGGAAGCCATAGGCATTAGTCTACAGGAGCTGAGGAGGGCTATTGAGGACAGGACATTGTGACATCACTCATTCATAGGGTCGCCAGGAGTCAGAGCCAACTTGGCAGCATGTAACAACTAGGTTAAGACTTCGGAGGCCCCAAGTAAAATAAAACTATGTGCTATGGAAGGAGTGTCACATTCTCCATTTCACCTGATCACAATTTTTTTCAGCCCTAACAGATCCCTGGACATCCTGGTGGGATCTACACCTATGGCCCCAAGCGCTTGCCCTTGAGGAATATATCAATGCTTACTGTTTTATTCTAGACTTTGTATTTTAGGTTTTATTCCAGGCCAGGCAACCTACACCCAATTTCTGCCTCAAATTTGCTCGCCTGTTTGATTTTTGATGTTTAACCCTGGATTGTGATCTTTGGTTAACTCAGGCATAATCTCTCAGCAGAAAAATTCAGAATCCCCACACTAGATGCAGACTTGAGGGTGCATGGATGTCCAATGACCATAGATGAGCTGGTGAAAAGTTAATTAACAATTAAGTAATTAACAGCCGGATAACAAGGTCACCAGCATGCCTGGAACCAATTGCTTGGAAACCTACTTATTCTTTACCCTTGAAATTTGTATTGACTAAGACACATCTTACGGCTTCTTGGCATCCAGCTACCTCCTTGGTATAAACTGAGAGGACAGTTAGGACTACTTAATAGTAAACCTAATGAAACAAAGTAGGTAGTTTTCCTTAATTCTAAAAACGCAGTCTGGGGACACCACTACATAGGGTATTTAGCTAAAAGCTAGTAGTCTGAAATTCAACTCACTATGTTTAGCTCCCTCCATGCATTGTCTCTATCTGCTCTAAGATTGAGCATAATAAATATTGATCCCTTTACCTCACAGGGATTTTTTCATGGTGTAATGAGCTGCTTGTGTAAAGCTCCTTAGAGAAAGCTACTGCTAAGATACAGCACTTCAAAATGCATGGAAAAAGAAATCATTCGTGGCCTTATCAAAGAAGATTAGTACACAGTCACACACACCACCTCTTAGTATCCTGAGGAAAATCACGCTTTTTTTTTTTGTTTAAATCAAGGAAGCGTTAAAGACTTGATTCCCTTTTCCCCGTTAGTCCCAAGAAGATAGCTGCAGGGAAATCACAGAGTGGAAATGCCTGGATAGAATAAAGCCAGGGACTGATTACATCTCTGCTGTGCATGCTAATGCCTCAGCCAAGATGGCTTCACATGGGGACATGAGAGGGTTGCATTTATTCTATCCACACCCCTCCACAGCTCTGGTTGATGCTGAGCTGTGCTGCCCAGCTTCAGTTGTCAGTTTCTAGAGGGACAGAAGGCTGCCTGTTGGCTTACTTTATATCAGAGTCAAATTGACTAAATTAGTCACGTGGGCTATATTTTGATGTTCCCTTTCAAATATTTCAGAAAGTCTCCAGGTTTGTTTCTATTTCACAAAATTAAAAGCTCACACACCCGATATATTAGCTTTGGTGTATATTTCAGAACAAAAAAGAATGCTTGAGTTCAGAAGGAGTTGGCAAGTAAATATAATTATTTCCAGCTTCTGCCTCACAAATTAAATCCTTGCTTTGTAATATACCCTAGACCAGTGTTTACCTGACTTTAAAGTGCACATAATCCCATGAGGATCATGTTAAATGCAGAGTCTGACTCGGGAATCAGGGGGTGGTGCTGAGATTCTGCATTTCTAAACAACTCCCAAAGTGATGGCTAAGCTGCTAGTCCACAGACCACAGTATGAGGAGCTGAGCTATATTGTCACACAGAGGTTCTCGCTATTTCTTAAATGTCTTAAAATATAAAAAAGGAAGAAAAAATAAAAGAAAAAGAGAAAATAACCAGGCAATGAAGGAAATATGGGAATGTCTGGATTTTCAGAAAATAAATCTATAGAACTATATATAGAATATATATATATATATATATATATATATATATATAATATATAGAAAATAAATACAACAAATAATTCACTACCACTGGGCCAAACGCTTCAAATTGGAGGTGTGGTGATGTGATGGGCCTGCATGTCTAATCATTTAAGCTATGTATAATAAGAAAATAGAACTAGTGGAGATAAGCAGTAACTGTTCAGAACATGTATTCCATTTCAGTTCCCAGATGGATAGAGATTTTCACTCTCTCATGTTTCCTCAGGTAATAAGAAAAACTCCTGAAGTGTGACATAAATGGCCTTCAAGAGGCATTAGTGTTTAAAGACAAAAAGACCCTCTACTTCAAGGTTATTGGGGGGAAAAGAGCATTTCAAATTAGCAGGAATGGGAATAGCAAATGGTGAGGCAGAATTTTCCTTCTTAAGTGGGTCAGTTGATGAACTATTCAAGTCTGTTTATAATCATCCGAATGTTCTAAGGCATGAGGGTGTATCACAGTGTTAGGTTGACTTGAATCTTGGAAGGAAATGTCAGAAGGCATCTTCCCTGCTCTGTTTCCTTGAGGTGAGGAAAGGACTGTTGGATGGATATGGAAGGAGAACTTGGCACCTCTTCATCCTTGAGTAAATGTGTATAATAAAAACTAGCACGAGACAGGGAGTCAGAATATCTGAGTTCCAGTGCCAATGCTGCTATTCACTAACTGTTGGGCCTCGGGCAACAGCTCTCTGAATAAGTTTTCTTCGTGAGAGGATTAATCTAGATTAGCATTTTCCAAAGTGTGACAGGATATTAATTGGAATTATATGGAAAAATATTGTCTGTGGTAAATGAGGTAGGCAGATATTGGGTTAAATACACTTAAACAGGTTTCATTAGAGGCAAAATTCTTGAATTCTTTACGTGGAGCCTCTGAATATGGACAGCAGTATTTCCCAAAATTGTTTGATTGTGGAACCCTTTTTACAATCTCACAAAATTAATGTTCCATTGCTCTGGGAAATATAGATGCTTTTTGAGGCTACTTCCACTTTTAGCACAATATCATCCTACTGCCAAAGTTAAATCAGGAATATCCAGAAATCTACCTACATAAAAAACTTAAAAAAACAATGAGGTTAATACTATTTTTAATTTGTTACTGTTTTAACTTGATAAAATCTGTTTTAAAAAAAAATAACTTCTTGATCTAATTTCAAAGTCAATGCACTTTTACTATAGAATCTGATTTGAAAAACAGAGAAAAGCACAAAAATTTCTAACTATTAAGAGTCACAATCATTAATATTTTCATGAAGATCCTTCTAGAAATCAAAGTGTTTCCTAAATTAACTTTATTGTTTTCATCCTTAAGTCAAGATTTTTATCTCCCATCTAACTAGTCTGGTGTTCCAATTTGCATATGGCCATGCCACTTTCACATTTGGCCTGTTTTTTGTATAAGGACTTTCAAATACAAAATTTTTCTGATACAAGGTGGGATATTGAAGCTTAAAAATATTTTCAAAATGAAAGCTAGTAATGAATTACAAAGTAGAAAATTAGCTTCATCATTGCAGTCAGATACATTATTCTTATTATAATATTCTAAGGCTGAATTCTTGTTATATCTGAACATTCCCTGACAGTGGCATCCAATTTATTTGTATATTTGTGCCCTACTTTGTTGCAAACATAATTTATGATGACTGTCTAAGCATCTTTAAATTGACTACAAGAATTGAAACTCATTGGCTTTAAGATAGAGAACCCATAGCATCTTTAATATCTCTGAATGGTAGGAGATGATGACCTTCATTTTATAGATTCATCAGAATAGCAGGATTAATCATAATACCTGAATAATAGTCCTCACATTGGGTGCTTTTATTGAAAAGGCTAGAACAAATTCTAGGAGATTTTGTTTATAATGCAGCCTAGAAAAATGAGGGATACACAAAATGACCTCTGGGGTTGCCTTCCAACTTGTTATGAATCCTTCCATTAGGAAAACAAGTTATTCAAGAAAGAAATAATGGGGATTTTTTCCCTTAAAATGTATTTTCCCCCTTAAAATTGTGCACTCATTATTTTCCGAGAAGCCTATCTTACAAAGTCGTGTTACTGATGTGTAAGGGACAAATCACAGGTTTTTGACTGGAGAGGAGTTTTATTGACTTTCTATGATTAAGGGATAAAGAGAAGATTGTGCAATGCCAGCTGCTGGTATTTTGACTCTAAATATCAAAAAATATTTCCCTTTAGTACTCTTAAAAAAATAACAGTGAATCTAAGAATTAGAGGTAGTAATAGTTCAGACCGTTTGCCATCGGCTGAGACCCCCAGTTGGCTTAAGGATGAATGATCAGGCTCTCATCCTAAGAACTTTTATTTTTAATAATTGATTCCGAATATGTGTTGCCGCCACTGTTCCCCACTTAATTACTTTTCTTTTTGATCAAACACATTAATGAAAAGAGACCTAATAAATCATGTGCAAAAACAGTAAATCGCTTAATTAACAGGTGTTGCGCTGATTGATGGTGATAGAAAACCATAGCAGTGCTGAGCAGGCTCACAAGGGCACCTTCAACCGATGTGGTATCTTTTTTTTTTTTTTTTAAAGATTTTATTTATTTATTTTTCCCCCAAAGCCCCAGTACATAGTTGTCTGCCATAGCTGCACATCCTTCCAGTTGCTGTATGTGGGACGCGGCCTCAGCATGGCCGGAGGAGCGGTGCCTCGGTGCGCACCCGGGATCCGAACCTGGGCCGCCGGCAGCGGAGAGCACGCACTTAACCGCTAAGCCACGGGGCCGGCCCCGATGTGGTATCTTGAACAAACATAAGGCTGAGAGCGTAATACGTGAACTCTATTCTCATTTAGGAACTCACTGTGACAACTACAGATCACAATGTGATTACAGTCCTCTTTATTCTCTGACTCAGAGGCTCCGTGCTCCTGGCTTGGGGGATGTAAACAGTATATGGGAAACATAAACCGACAAGTGCTGGGGTAGGCTGTTTCTAATACTAACAGCCAGTATTTATTGAATACTTACTATGTTCCAGGGCCCCTGCTATGTGTGTTAAAATACTGTCTTATTTAACTCTTCAACCATGCACTTAGCTGGTGATTATTACTATCTTCATTTCATAAGGAAAAAACCGATACATATAGATGGTAAGCAGTGGGCCAAGTTGCAAAGCTAATAAGTGAGGGAGCCCAGTCAATTTTACCCCATAGCCTCATTTGATTGGTTGGAAAATGTTTTCCCATGTGGTTCCAGATAATTTGAAATTCTGTGGGAGAATCACAAACTACTGTATATGTCTCCAGGATGGGATCACCTGAGAACCCACAAGGGTTGAGACAACTGGGTTTTATAAATACACAATGAAAAAGTCGATTACATTTCATGATTAAAACACAGCAACATCTTAATTTTGGTGGTGTGAGAATGGTAGATCAGGGCTGGAGGTGGGTTTTTTTTTTTTCTTCTTTATCCTGTGTTCCAGTTTTTTTTTTGTGACGTGGTGTTGCTGCTTTTAAAATAGGAAACAATAGAAACCAACGAATAAATCCTTCTTCTATCTCCTTCAAGAGTGGACAGGTCCTACCTCAATGGATGACCAACTCAGCTTCACTGTTAAAATAGGTTGCCTATGTTCCCAAATGAGCTTTGGGCTCTGCAATCAAGGTTGCTGATGGCTGAACAACACTCCCCCCGTCCCCTACTGAGACTCCCTGGCTGGCCAGTCTGTCGCTGAAAGATATTCATGAGGACTTTCATCACCCCCTGCTTCCAGATCCTTTCCAAGAGCACTGGGCACGGTAGGATGGAGAAACCTTTGACAATCCTACATAGCATCTCCTTTATGAAGGGTTGGTATGTGCATTGCGTCAAATGAGACAAGTAGGCATTGTTCTGAACTCACAGAGATTCAGATGAAGAAAGGGACTGATACATTCTCTGTACCATCACACCTCAAACTTAAGGAACTTCAGATCAGGTGCATCATTTGTGTATTAGGGGATGTGAGGGGAAGGCTAATATACCGAGTATCTCAGTTCTGCTAAATACTCACATACAAGAAGACAGAGAGCAGAGCTTTGGCAGCTGAAGTGAACCAGGGGATCACAAAGGATGCTCAGGACCCAGAACAATTCCTTTGGACCATGGAGAGCATCAGGTGTGCTCTAGAGTCAGAAAAAAATGTTCTAATAGGTGAAAGGACCACTGAAGAAATAAAAAGGAGGTGGTAGGGAAACTGGAGACGAGACTGGGGGAGAGAATTACCCCTCCTTGCTTAACCCTTTTCTTGCCAAGAGATTCCAAAGTAACAATTGGAAGATTTTTTTTCTTCCCCATGTGAACACACATCTAATTTCATTATAAAGTCAGGGGAAAGAAAAGATTCATGTTACACATGGAGTGAAAAGTACTTCGGTGTAAAGGACAATCAGCATTTCGTTTAAAAAGCAAAACAATTGAACAACAGCTCCCCATGAGTTGTTGTTCAATGAGTACAAAGTTTTAGTTATGAAAGAAGAATAAGTTTTAGACACCTGCTATACAACATAGCGCCTATAGTCAACGACACAGTATTGTGAACTTAAAAATTTGTTGAGGGTAGATCTCATGTTAAGGGTTCTTACCACACACACAAAAAAGGGACACAAGGAAACTTTTGGAGGTGATGGATATGTTTATTATCTTGATTGTGGTGATAGTATTATGGGTGTATGCATATGTCCAAACTCATCAATCTGTATATGTTAAACATGTGCAGTTATTTTTGTATATCAATTATACCTCAATAAAGTTGTCAAAAAAAGAAAAAAGAAAACCAAGTTATTGTCTAATGAATTGAGATACTCACAAATTAAGATTCCACTACTGTAGTGGTTCTTAGCTTTTTGGGAAGGGTGGCGAGGACAAAGATCCCTTTAGGAATCTGATGAGAGCTACCGAACTCTCTACAGGATAAAAGCACATGCATTCTCACACAGGAATTGTTGCATTTAATCCCAGTTGTTCCACATCCCAGCTATGGCCTACCCATGGAGCCCACTAATGAACACCAGCATTGCTGATTGCTCTCAGTGTTTCTCCAGGTTTCCTCCCTTCCCCAATAGGTGTATAAGGTGCTGTCCTTGTGCTGTGGGCATCTCTGTGTCTCGTCATCTTCTATGTACCCAACTCATCTTTCATTCAACAGTTGTCCACTCCCACTTTAGAATGATAAACCAGCCTGCTTAGACTTCATTTCTGCACACAGGGATATGATTTTCCTTTTTCTGTGATCAATGCAGGTGTTTGTTGATATCATGAAAGGAAACTGTTTCAGATTTTAAAAGGAAAAAGAAAACTTCTCAAACGGAAGAAAATATGGAAGAGAGATTCTAATTTCTTCTCTTCACATTTGACGGCATGATAAGGAGTAGAGAGTGGTTGAAAATTGTCACTGGAGCTTGTCTGTCTTTTTCCTGCTGCTCTGGAACACATTTTAAGAAATGTTTTGCACAGAATCCAGATTAATAATGAAATACTGAAGCAATGATATCTTCTCGATATGCATGATTTTCTTTATAAAAATGGCCCAAAGCAATCCTTAGGCCTAAGAGGCCATGTGTGTACAATGACTACCTGAATTACAACAGTCCATGTGGAATTTTTGTGATGCTGCACAATCTGTTACACATTGACTGAGTCTAAACTTATCATTAGACCATCCAATTTCCCAATTCACCAGGCTCTTCTCGAGTCATTTCAGTCTCTCATGTATGATCAGATAATCAAGATCCAACCACTCTACCAGGCAGAGATTTATTGGTGGTTACCATACAGTCTATACAACTTAGTTTGGCTTGAGATACTTTGCACCTCAGGCTGCCTCGTGTAACGGTACAGCTTGTGCTCTGCACAGATTGTTGGGCTTAGGGGGTTTGCGTAAGGACTGAACTCCAACCAGAACTCAATGGCTATGTGTCTCATTAGCCTTCACTAAATCCGCAAATACCTCAAATCTTAGTGGCTTAAAACAATAAGCATTTTTTCTTGCTCATGATTATTATAGGTAGGTAACCTAGTTTGGGCTCAGCTGGATGGTTCTTCTAGGCTTGGCTGATCTTGGCTAGCTTGCTTTTTCATCTATAGTCAGCTGGTGGTGGGTTGGAGCTGGCTGGTTTAGGATGGCCTCAGCTGGGATATTTGGCATGACTGAGATCTTTCCATTTATAGACTCTCATCATTCATCTGGCTAACGTGGGCTTGTTGGCAAGGTAAACAAGGTTATTGAGAGTAGCAAGATGGCAACACCAACATATAAGCCTTTTTCAAGTCTCTGTTTGCATCATGTTTGCTGATGCCCCATTGGCCAAATCAAGTCTTAACAACAGTCCAGAATTAGTGTGGGAGGGCAGGACCAAAGAGTATGGATAGGAGAGAATAATTTGCGGCCCTTGTTGCAATCTACCACACAGAGCCACGGCACTGACCTGCACCTACATTAGCATAGAGGAAGGGGCAACTTTTTCTAGATGGTCCACCCATTAGGTGTGTCTTTTCCTAATTCGTTTGCCCAGATTGGGTACTTATTTTTACTACTTACATAGGCACCATATATGCTACCAGAGACTCTGCCCCAGTATATATTTTGTCTTGCTGACTAGATTGTGGCAAATAACATCACCAGATGTTATTTATCCTTTTCCTCTTTCGCAGACTTTCCAGATCAGGCAGGCCCAACAATAAAGACTGCTTTAAAAAATTTTTTGTGTCTTTGAGGGAAGGATCCATGTCCTCAACTTTGTAAACTCCAAAGCCTTCAGCCTAGCATTAATTTGGGCTCAAATATCTTTAATCTGAATTACTAAATTTTTATCATTAATATCAGTTACAGTCTATATCATAGAAACATGTTGCTCAAAGTGGATCTGCAGACCACCTGAATCCGAATCACCTGGAGGACTTGTTAAAATGCAGATTCCTGGGTCCCACCTCAGGTCTAGTGTACCAAAATCTCTGCTTAGGGCCTGGAAATTTATCTTTAATACATCAGGGTACTTCTTTTTTTTTTTTTTTTATTGCAGTAACATTGGTTTATAACATTGCAAAAATTTCAGGTGTACATCATTGTACTTCTATTTCTGCATGGACTACATCATGTTCACCACCAAAATACTAATTACAACCCATCACCACACACATGTACCGAATTATCCCTTTCACCCTCCACCCTCCCCCCTTCCCCTCTGGTAACCACCAATCCAATCTCTGTCCCTATGTGTTTGTTTATTGTTGTTATTATCTACTACTTAATGAAGGGAATCATACGGTATTTGGCCTTCTCCCTCTGACTTATTTCACTTTGCATTATACCATCAGGGTACTTCTTATGTACATTAAAGTTTAAGAATCACTGTCTCAGAGAAATGGCTTTTGCAATGTTGTGACCTGTATCCAAGGTAATAAGTAACTTTTACATCCCAATGACACACACACGTACATACATATATACAAAGACAGATGACTGGAAAAGAAGATTTTGAGGAGAAAATACCTTAAGTACAATAGATATTTTCTAATCTATTTAAGGTTTCTAAATGCTGATCAGCAACTCAGATGTATTTCATGACCCAATAATGTGTCATGACCTGGATTTTGAAAAACACAGCTCCAGGGAATGCTTATAGTATATTTATTTAACATTTTTGTTTCTTCTCCCATCTACATATGGCAAACATATAATGCTTCTCCCTCTCTGTTTAAGAAATGCCTCTTAATATCAATTCTCCTGTGCTAGTGGTTCTCAAATTTTGGCATGCATCAGAATCACCTGGGATATTGTTAAATCACAACTTTCTGAGCCCCAACCCCAGAGTTTCTGATTCAGCAAGACTGGAGTGAGGTCGAAAATTTGCATTTCTAACAAGTTCCCAGACTTATGCTGCTCCTTCAGGGACCAACTTTCAGAACCACTGCCCTATATATTCAACTCTCTTTTATTTGGTCCACAAACCCTAAGAAATCCCCAAGTTTCCTGACTGATTTTATTACTGCTTTCTAACCACATTTGCACCATTTTCTGATTGTTTTTTTATTACTGCTTTCCAATTGCATTTGCTTCAGTTGGGTTTCCACTCACCCAGACTTAGCTTGCATTGTGTAATGAACATATTGGATTCAGCTGGCGTTTCCCTAAAGCCTGCCAAGTGCACTCCAACCATTGTCTTACTGGCACGTTTCCTGACTATGATTCTAAAGCTGTTCTTTTAGTTCCTCCACTTCTTCAGAACGCACTAAGGTGGCTCAACTCCCAGTCTAGTGGTGCTGTTTGTTCTGTAAAATTATATTATTGTCATCTAGAGATGTCAGATCAGTCCCTCAAGGTTGTCACTCTGATACTATTAATGGTTTATTCCTCCAAAGGTCTGCTAGGTCTCAGCCTGAGTCTACTGGCCTGTGTTTATTATTGTGCCTTATGCTATTGGAAATTCACTACAACAAGCACAGAGTAAATCATTTTTGGAAATTTTATATGTTTGGTGGGAATGGGACAAAGTAACAGGTTATTATATTGCCTTCACTTCTGCCAATAATAAATGTAGCTTTTGTTCTAGCCATTCTATCCAGTTGTTTTGGCTGTGAAGAAAGAGGTAGGGGGACACAGATAAGTCTAGACCTCCCTGAAAATTCTGTATTACCTATGGAAAGAATGGACCAGCTTTGAATGTTTTGATACAGAGGATAGTGGGCTCATTCCTGTCCCAAGAACCCTGCATTCTGGTCCCTCTGTAGGCAGTCGTCCTCTCTTGGTCATGATAAGCTGACTAATGCCTATGTCATGAATGCTTTCAGGGGAAAGATATTTGGGAATCTGATGTCATCACGTGTTTTCTCTCCCTCACTTGTGACGCAGATATTCCTCAGAGCCAGAATGGTGCTACGGTGCTCATGGCAGTTGACCCTAACACCTCCCCGTAGAATTTCCAAGGCCAATATGATCCCTCCTATATCCTATGATCTGTTTATCTGGGGAGTGGGGTGGGATCCATGAGTTCTCATGCAGGACTTGGAGCATGTTTTAAATTCTTTTCTGAGAAAAATTTGGACTCCATGCCCAGGCCCATTTCCATTTAAAGGTAGGATGACTTTTTATCTAAGAGAGAATACAAATCAGGTTATTGAATTAAAAAAAAAGATGTTTATTTAACCTTCCCCCATAGTCATCTGAAAGCACAAGCATATGGGTCTCATTTCATTCAACAACACAAACTATATACATGTCAGATACTTATTGGAAAACTTATTTTTGAACTGATATGCAGCTTTGGCCAAAATCATGGTGGGTAGCGTTATACTTGCAAAAGATGGTCTAGGTCATCCACTAATAATTCTAGGATCTCTTACTTCTTGCTTTGTGTTAAGTGTTAGATCCCCTGAAAGCAATGCATTCAATAATGTTATCTTGGCTGCAGGAGAATCCTTCTTTGGGACATCACCCACTCCCACCCAAAAGGTAAGAGCAGTCACCCTGACAACCATTTTCTGAGATATGGCCTTGGCTTCCTATGCACAGTTGATTGGTCCAGACTTGAATGTGTAACCCAGACTGGATGAAATAGAGGATCTTCCCTGAAAATTTGGAATTGGGATTGAGATTCCAGTTTCTGTCAGGACTGCTAATTTAAAAGGAGGCAATATAAATTCATGAGTGATAGTGTGATCCTGTTTTTCACCATGTGGATTGGAGAGCAGAGAAGCCCAGGAGGAGAGAGATACAGAAACTTAGAGAAAAAGAGAAAGAAATGAAGAAGACTTGTAGAGTGATGCAGAGACGAGAAATGGAGAGAGCGCGGATGGTGTCCTAAGCCCTCAATCTAATCTATTCCCAAGGCCTTTGGGGTCTGGGAATGTTATTATTTGTTATTTATATCTTAATAATAAATGGTGGGTTTTTTTGCTTATAGCAGTTTGGGTCCACTTGAGTCCATTTCTGTCATATGCAGCTAAAGGAGTTGTAAATAGGACTAATGCCTTCTCTGAACTACTGTCTAATGTTATCTCTCAGCTTGTATCAGAATCTTTACAGAAAAGATGTCTGCATTTTGTACAGAGACATGGTTGAAGTATCCCCCTTTATATTGGTAGTTGGGTGAAAAATACTTGCACAGACTTATATCTTATTTATGTGAGTGTGTTTCTGTGAGCATATAATATTACACTTTCTCCATGAAAATATTTACTTTCTTGTAGTCATCTGACAAATGTTTATTGAGCACTACTACGTGTCAAGCGTTATCAGACCTGTTTTTTTTTTTAAATGACAATTTCTTCTATTAGGTGGTGACAGTTTTATGATCTGTAATGTTTCCCTAGTAATCTTGCCTTCCAGGAAGCTCCCAGCTAAATTTACATTCCAGTTATGGTGACTATTTCATTTCATTATTTTATTCCTGTTATACTTATAGCCTTACTTTCTTTACATGACTCCTGTCCACAATTTGAATTCCTTTTGACTAGCCTAGGTTCACATGTTTATGCATTTTTATTTTAGGTTGACTCCAATACTTTTGTGAGAAGGTGGGGCACAGATTATTTGGAATTCATACTAATGAAAGCTGGTTCCATCTGGGTTGGTCCTTGGAATGGAGATGATATTAACTCAGCTATTGAGTCATGATACGGCCATCTTTTCTGTCACATGGATGACACAGGAGAGAATATCAGTCAAGATAGAGGAAGAGAGAGGAGGAGAAAGAGAGAAAGAGGGAACACAAGAGTGAGAGAAGGTAGAAGTAGGCATGTAGGAAAACAGAGAGGCAAAGTGGAGAAGGTCACACCAAACTGGGCTTTCAACACTTACATTCGTTCTTTCATTTATCCTCCAAAGATCTATTGGGTACTTAGAAGAAATGTGCTGAGTGCTATATATCAGAGACAGAGTTCACACTCAGTTTTTACAGTTTTACAGTTTTAAAACCTTCTTTAACTGAATCAGATTTAATATTGCTGACCCAGGATGTTTTTTGTTTCCAGACTAGTTTTCAGTGGGTCTTCTGGCTTTATTTCTGATCTATGTTGCTGGATTCCACTTTTCACCTACTGGCCTAATTAATGCCTGGGTGGCCTCTCCCAGCCTTTGCTAAGCCCTTGGTATTTATTGCCCAGCCCAGACCCAGGGATAAGTCAGAATTAGGCCCGCACCCGATGGTTTATCTCACTGGGGTCAATGGCAACACACAAGATGGGGATGAACACTTAGTATTGGCAGCGGGCACAGCACGCAAGCTAGCAATTTAGAGTGAAAATCCAGCTGCCTGTCCCTTGAGCTCTTTCACATTTTAACAATGGATGTTTACTGGCAGGGGAAGTGAGGCCTATGCAGAAAGATTGGAAGATAGAAAATCACCCAATCTTCATTACTAAAATTAAAGCTTTGTTACTTCTTTTCACTAGATACTCTAATATGTTGATCTGGAGAGATTTTCCTTCACTATGTGACTGTTAGTTCTATGAGATCCACAAAAATACTCTTGTCATTTCTGAGCCTGAAGAGTAATTACAATGTATGTGCATAAAAGGAACACACACATACACACTCGCTTAGTGGTGAAATATTCTTTCAATTCAATGAAATCTAGTCCTATTTATAAATTTATGTTTCAGCCCACTCTCATATCTAAGAATGCACTGTAAATGTTGCTTTGGAAAGCTGAAAGAAAAAAAATCAACTAAATGTTTCTATTTTATAGAGTTGAATACAATTAAAATGCTTATATATACACACAATAGCAAGTAGGACTAACCATTTAGTTTAATTATACATTCCAGATTTTTAAAAATGTGCTTTAACTCCCAATTGGTACTCTAAAATCTGAGCGTAAACTTCCTGTGATAGTAAATGGAAGGAATTCCAGAATCCGAAGAAGCCTTTCTTGATGTCTCATTACTGATCACAAAGAACACGTGCTCAGTGAACACAATTATAAATTAATTTAAATAAAGAATGCCCAAGGAATTATTTATTGAAATTCAGTGTGCCTGGTTACAGTGGACTCTATATTGGAAGTAGATGTATGTATATTATGTATAACAAATCAGGTGAGATATTCCATTTACAGGCAACATTATCACACTATTTCTTTCATCTCTGGGAATGCTCTAATATGTTCACAAGATTGTTCAGAATCTTGTTCTGCAAATTCTAATGCTTGAGCAATGTGGGGAGTGGGGGGTGGATGATCTTTCATCTAAGCAAAAATCTTCACACCCAATTTTGTTCAAGTCAACTCTGGCTACAGAGTAACTGGTAAAATTTTTCGTTCAGATGCTCTTATAAGATCTCAGAGAGATGGCAAAGATGAAACATGTAAAAGCCAGTAATGGACCACAGAAGAGCTCATTGATATACGAACATTTCTAATTATAAATTTTATATTCCTAACTATAAGACATAGAACATCTCAACTAAGCACCCTAAAATTTAAGGTTCCAATTGAGCATGCCAACAGCAGAGAGGGTTTTTATCATCACCATCACCACCACCACCACCACCATCATCATTATCATTATCATCATCATTGCCATTATCATGGAGTATTTTTTATGTGCCAGGAATAAATTTAATAAGCATTTCACTCTCAATAGCTCATTTAATTATCACACAGACCCTATAAGGTAGATATATCGTTATTATTCTCCTTTTACAGGGGAACAGACTAAGTCTTAGAGCAGCTAAATATACACCACTAAAGTCCAAATTCTGCTATCCATCCAACTATTTGCCACTATAGAGTCAGTAACCCTAAGTGTTCTTGATTTGGTATTCTTCTTAAGATAACACATTTAAAGTTGAAGCATACATTAAACATTCAGTCAGAGACTGAAGGGCAACCCTCTTCCAATGTGGAGCATGAAAGAGATAGCTGAATGTGATTTAAAGATCCTTTTGCCATTACCTGACTAGTCCAGAAGTAGCTATTTTTATACCATCATGACTCCTGCTTTCCAAATTTGTAAAAGTGGTGCATAGACAGACCAGGGCACGAAATAAAAAGCTCTCTCTTTTCACCCACGCTTTGTTTCTACAGCAAGTATTAGAGCTGATTTTCCTACCTAGACATCAGAATGGCAGAGCAACACAGAGGTGGTGATGCAGATTCTGGAGCAGGACTGCCTGGATTCTTCCAGATCCTGGCTATACCACCTGCTACCTCAGTGACTTGGGAAAGTCACTTAACCTGACTTACCTCAATTTCCTTGTCTGCAAAATGGTGATAAAAACAGTATCCTACTCCACAGGGTTGTAGTAAAGATTAAATGAGATGCTACATTTAACACCCTTGGAACTATGTGATAAATGTCAACTTGTATTATTTATCTGACTATAGCATTCATCTCTTACTCACTACTAAACTGTCCCCTGGAAGCGATCACTGGGCTTTTGCTGTCTCTAATATCGCTGGCTTCTAACTCTGTGTCTCCATGATAATAAACTCCTTAATGATGAGGACCATTTGTTATCTCTTTATATCCCCCTGGTGCCTGGCACAATTTTATGTGTAAGAACTCCATAATGTCTTACTGCATTAAAAAAGTGTGGGCGACAGGAAAGACCTTTTTATTTGTACCCTGGTCCATCTTTACACTAGTTTACAAATGTCGAAAGCTGGCGTCACGATGATATAAAAATAGCTGCTGTACCTGACTGATGGTGCAAATGGAAAGGGATTGTCCAATCACATTAAAGCATCTCTCACATACTTTGCATTACCTTGAAGGAAGAGTTTGCTTTCAACCTAGTCAATGTTTACTGCTGGTTAGTGCCCTGCAATTTCTTTTTTATCTTAAAAAGAACACCAGGTCAAGAACACTTAATGTTGCTGATCTTATATTAGCAATTAATCCAACTGGATGGATAGTGGAATTTGGGCACAACTGTGTGAGTTCTTAGGGATGTGAGTCATGTTAGATACAGAAGGCATGAAAGTGGCACAGGGGGATGCAGTTCTTGGCAAAGTCTTTTGGATAGACATCCATTATGAACCCAAGAAAGGAGAAAGCGCAGCTTCTGCAGCAACCACAAAGATTAATTTGGTGTTGACAATGTTAACCTGAAAACCAAGTGCCTGGTACTGGCTTTGCAGACTGAGATGTACAGGGAGACACTGTGTCATGTTGGTGATGGGGTCTGTCATCTCTGAAAGTCACATAGTCAATAAGGTCATATCAAGCCATGCACCTTAAAAGTCTGATGCAATGGGAAGAGCTTTTCACTGGTCAGCAGCAGCAGAAAATAATGGTCATCTTGGTAAATACCTAAGCTTTCTTCCAAGGGGTTCAAGTGTTCTATTTACAACCAGATAACACGGAAACCTCAAAGTTCTCTACTGTAAACATTCACCCTTAGGCTTGTGCTAAAATAGCACTTGGTCTTAAAACAGTTGTCCTCTAGAAAGCCACATTGTTACAGCTACTCTTGTTTACTCTGATAATTTCCCAAGATAAGCATCGTTGTTAGTGCCTATCAGTTGCCTAAGACTCAAGGCTTGTAGACATCACTCTTTCCTCTCCACTCCATCATCAGGCAAGCATAACCCATCAGGCAAGCACAAAGGTCACTTGGGTGTGAGGGTATCTCTAGCTTGAAGGAACTACAGGATATTAAAGTCTGAACTAAGTTTTCCTTTATATCCCTGCCCCACAAAGGAGAGAGAGGGACTATTTATTAAACAAATACCACGTTCCAAACCTATAATAGGCACTGTGTATCTGCATTTACTTTACATACATCCCATAAATGTTATATATATTTTATACGTACTGTACACTACATAATCCATCCTTACAGTTGCTCAGCCAAAAATCTTAATGTGTCGTTCTTGATACCTCTTCTGTTCTTTTGATGCCTCTCTTCTCTTATACCTCACAATGGATTCATCACCAAATACGATCAGCTTTATCTTCATAATATACCTGAAATCTGACCACATGTCACTACCTCTACTGCCACCACTCTCGTCCCATCTGCCATCTTCTCTCTCCTGGATTGTTGCACTGGCCTCATAACTGGCCTCCTTGCTTCGACTCTTGCCTCACAAAGGTCTATTCTCAATTAAGCTCCATACTTTGAAGACATAAGCCAGGTCATGTCGCTCCTCTGGGAAAATCTTCCAGTGGCTTCCATTTCACTCCTTGATCTGTCCCACTTAGTACCTCTCTGACTTTATCTTTTGCTCTTCCCCACACCTCATTGAAGAGAATGTGGAGCATTTGGTTTGAGTTTTATGTAAATGGAAGCATAGATTAGTTATTCCTTTGTGTCTGGTTCCTTTCGTTTAACATTATAGTAATTAAGAGATTGTGGTATTATCTCAGGGTTAGACAAACAGACTAATGGAACAAAAGGGAGGGGCTGGAATTGTGCCCACATGTACATGAAAGAGATGAAAAGATACATGAAAAGAGATGAAAGATACATGAAGGGAGGCCTAGAATTCGTCCACTTATACAAGAGTTAACATGGGAGATCAGTGAGTAAATAACCCATCTATTCAATAACTAATACTGGAATGAATAGTTATCCCTATGGAAAGAAATGAACTTGTATCCCCATTTTATATCATAAACAAAAATCAATTACAGATGGATAAAAGACTTAAAGGCAAATGGAAAACTGAAACTTAAAGAAGAAAATATAGGAGAACAGCACTACAACCTCTGGATGGAAAGGATTTCTTTAAAAAGATGAAAAATGTACAAGCAAAGGAAATACATGCTAAATTTAAGTACATTAAAATTAAGAATTCGTGTTCAATAAATAGATCATAAAAAGTAAAAGACAAGTCACAAATAAGGAGAAGATATTTGCAGTACATATGACTGGCAAAGGACAAATATCCAGAATATTTTTTAAAAATCCCACAAATCAATGAAAAAAGAAAAACAGTAGGCATTTCAGAAGAAAAGATACATGAATGAAAATATCCCTGATCCCATTAATAATCTGGGGATGCTAATTAAAGATACAATGAAATGGCATTTTATGCCTACCAGATAAACAAAAATTAAAATGTCTGACAAAGATAATTATTGCCAGAATGTGGACAACCAAACACTTCTTGAACTATTGGTGGGTATGTAAATTGATGCAACCACTTTGGAAAACGACTTGGCATTATCTCGTAAAGTAAAAACATGTGTACTCTTATTACCCAGCAGTTGTACTCCCAAGCATGTCCCTAGACAGACTCTTTCTTATCTGACCCTAGAAACATGTGAAAAATATTCTAAGTAGAGTGTTTGTAGTAGCAAGAAAATAGAAATGACACTATTACCATTGACTGGAGAATGGATAGAAAAGCTATAGTATATTGGTCATTGGAGCAGGACACAAAAGAAAACCTAATTTATGCTTTCATTTAAATAAAGCATGTTAATGTAGTATAAGAGCAGTGAAATTGAAATACAGCCATATGCATCAATAAAGGGTGACTGTTAGACATAATATTGAGTAAAAAAGCAAGTCACCGAAGAACGCACACAGTATATTCTGTTTATCAAATGTCCAAAATCATGTGAAGTGAAATAAAATTTTGTTTAGGCATACAAATTTTGGTAAAAATGTACAACAAAATAAGGGAATGATGAACACAAAGTTCAGGGTAGTAGTTACCTCTCGGGGTGGGGTGGGATACAGCAAGGTCAGGCAGGGGCATTTGGGGAACTTCAGAGGTTTGAGTAATATTCTCTTTCTTAAGAAGGGTTGGAGGGTACATGGATTATTTTATTATCATTTAAACGGTACATATTATATACTCTTTTATGCCTATGATATATTTAATAAAAATATAGCACCCATGAATGGAATAGTTCTGCCAGAAGTGTACTTTCCAATATGGTAGCCCCTAGACACATGTGGCTATTTAAAATCAAATTACATAAAATTAAATAAGATTAAACATTAAATTCCTCAGTCATACTGCCACATTTCAAATGCTCAATAACCATATGTGGCTGCTGGCTACCATATTGGACAGTGCACATTACTGGGCAGCACTGTTCTAGAACATTCTTATCTCCTTAGAGTTAGATACAGTTTTTATCCACTTTTTATAAAATCAAGAAATTCATTGGCTTTCTGCAAAAATGTCTCCATAAATCTGTCAATAACAGCAGTAGGAGATGAAGCAAAGATTTACTTCCTACGGATTTTGTTGATCCTCTTGATTAAAGGAAACTCCATTAACAAATTTGTCAGACTTCACATTTCAGTTCACTTAACTCATCAAATGCCAGCATGAACCTCATTATTCTTCTGCTTCAGGAAGTCCAAGACTTTTCCACGCAGCTTCTTGTGCCAACAAGCTTGTGAGCAGAATTTCATCTGCCAAAAAATTTCATTGTATGAAGATTTCCAAAGTTATATATCCTCCAAGGTAGAATTCATAAGTGGACAATGGTGTTCTAGAATGAGATCCATATGTACTATATAGAAAGAAGAAAATATCTGCCTTCTTCTCACCTACTTTCTCCCGGAGGAGGCATTGCTAATCTGAGTGGCTCAGATTATAGTACTCCAGTGTGTGTTTGAACTTGTATGTTAGAGGGTCAAATACATGGGTGTATTTCTTTTTCTCTTGCCTCCGTGAAGTAGAATCTGGCCTTAGGCTCTGGCTTCCTTCCCTTCTTTTCTATCTCACAAACACTCAGATGTTCTAAACCCTGGCCTCATATTCCTAATACAGTTTCCGTAAGAGTGGTAAAATTTTGAAAGTGGGGTTTGGGATTAGGGCAAGGATGAGCTCTCCCTCATCCCTCAGGTCTAAGCCATGGATTCTTGTCCAGTTGCCTAGAAAGCTCTGCATTAGAGTTTCAGGCACAGGCTCACTGAAAAGAAATGATGCCTTGCTTCCCTTGCCATTGTCCACTGTGGGCACAGTGACTTTGAGGACTTCAAAGAGAAGTGAGAGGCTGAATCAAGATAAGATTCACATGATGCTCTAGCCGTTGTTCAAAATTCAATTTAATGGCACTTGAAGCCCCATCATCACCCCTCAGAGATCCTAGACAGGGATTCGTAATTCAGAGTTGAATGGGGAGTTAGGGAAGGAGCAGTCATAAGCCTGCTCTTAGCTGTAGCACAGCTCTGCTGGAAGCTGAGATTCCTCTTTTTTAAAAAAAAATTAAATTATTTTTTGAACAGGTAATACATGCACTTGGTCCAAACTTTGAAAGGCAAAAAATCTACCAAATACTAGAAATACTTTCAGCTTTGCATCATTTCTTTTTTAAAATTTTTTACTGAGGTGTAATTGACATATAACATTATATTAGTTTCAGTTGTACAATGTAATGATTTGATATTTGTATATGCAGTCATGCGGCGCATAACAATTTTTTGGTCAACAATGGGCTGCATATATGACGGTGGTCCCATAAGATGAGTACCATATAGCCTAGGTATGTAGTAGGCTATACCATCTAGGTTTGTGTAAGTACACTCCATGATGTTCACACAATGATGAAATTGCCTAAGGATGCATTTCTTTATTTTTTTATTTTATTTTTTTAATTTTTTGTTTATTGCAGTAACATTGGTTTATAGCATTGTAAAAATTTCAGGTGTACATCATTATACTTCTATTTCTGCATAGATTACATCATGTTCACCACCCAAATACTAATTACAACCCATCACCACACACATGTACTGAATTATCCCTTTCACCCTCCTCCCTCCCCCCTTCCCCTCTGGTAACCACCAATCCAATCTCTGTCCCTATGTGTTTGTTTATTGTTGTTATTATCTACTACTTAATGAAGGAACGTAGGCCACATAGGGGTCACCCCTGGAACATTGAGAACTGAGGGAAGCACACTGCAGGCCTCCTAAGCCATCACTTACATAAGGTCACCTATCCAAGAGCAGGAGACGTAGCTGACCTACCTAATACACAGACACAAGCACAGGGAAAGAGGCAAAATGAGGAGGCAAAAGAATACATTCCAAGTAAGGGAACAGGATAAGGATGCATATTTCTCAGAATGTATCCCTGTCGTTAAGCGATGCATGACTGTATCGTGAAACGACCATCACAATAAATTTAGTTAACATCCATCACCATACACAGTTAAAAATTTTTTTCTTGTGATGAGAACTTTTAAGATCTACTCTCTTAGCAACTGTAAAATATGCAATATAGTATTATTAACTATAGTCACCAAGCCGTACATTACATCCCCATGACTTATTTATTTTATAACTAGAGATTTGGACCTTTTGACCCCCTTCACCCGTTTTGCCAATCCCCCATCAACATCCCTCTTTAAACAGGTGTTTCCCTCACATTATGGGTGGTCATCATCCTATCAACACCAGTGGTGGTATGGTAGAAGGCACCAAGTTACCTTCCACCCTCACTCAGGACACTTAGGATATGTCTATCCATCCTGGCAAGGTTATATCTCAAAGCCGCAAATGTTTGCATGGTCTGCAGTGCTGAATCCATGAAGAGAAAAAACATCTTTAAAAACACCATTTTAATAGCTAAAATTTACTTCTAAAGAAGACTTATTTCATCTGATTGCTCTACTAACACAGCTTTTTGACCCCAAAACAAGTGCCCCTAAATTCATCACAGATGTTTATAGCAGTAATAAGAATTCTCACAAAATAAGTTTTCATTTACCAACAAAAGTAATTATAATTCCAGTCTCAGCAAAGAGGTCTACCTCCTTCTGTTTTACTAATAAGTCTAGGTTTGTTTTTTTGCCCCCAATTATTTATTTCTTTTGTATTTATTCATTCATTTGTTTATTTGATAGCATTCACTGTCTAAGACACTGGTTTCAAATCTGTGCATTGTGGATACTCAGGAACTCTAAGTGTTATGCAAAAGGATCCCTTAATCCCTCTGCTCGCCAAGTATTGGCTGCACAATGAATAAAAATAGGTTTTCCTGTAAACGGACTGCTACTTTCAAATGTCTGCAGGTGTTGTGATTAATCAAATAGAAGATCATTTAAAATTATTTTTGAAACTACAATCATTTTTTTTGTCCTGGTACAAATATTTTCTCAATCAACTAATACAAGAAATGTAGGTAAAATTATATAGCGATTTGGAGATTTTTCTGATGATATAAAGGAGTCTTCAAACTCATAAGCCTTAGGCAACTCTAGTCTAAGTCATGCAGAGTTGGGTCCTCTCACACTGTGAATTAATGTCTGCAAATGGACTTTCCAAATCCGTGAGCAATAGGAGCCACTGCTGATCAGGAACTATGTTAGAATGTTGCTGGAGCAGAACCTGGGACAGATACCTGGGATGTTAACAAAGGAAAATGAACAAAGCCCTCTCACTACCAAAGAGAAAACCCTTTTGCTTATCTAAAGTGATTGTTTCCTTCCTCTTTCCGAAAAATCCTACAACACCACACTTTCTTTCCAAACATAGGGATATAACAGCACCTAGAAGGAGCATGGTGAGAAGTCAAGGGATCCCAGGCATCTAGCCATCCAGTCTCTCACCCAAGCATTCCCTTGTCCTGCTTTTGACTTCCCTAGGTATTCCTGGATGGAGGCAGTGCCCAGGTAATCCATCAGTCAGCATCCTCACCTTTCAAACAATCCTCTGCCCCATCTCAGGCTACTCAGCTGCCTGGGATTCAAGCGGTAGGAAGATGGGTAGTCAGCTACAATTCCTTCAGGGTCTGCATGTGCAATGTGCCAAATATCTCTGCAGTTCTGATTAAATACCCAACATCATCTGTTCTTCTTCAATAAGCTGCAATTGAAGTCTAGGGGGGCAGAGCGGGGGACTAAAACTGGTGATGCACCTGGGCTCCAGTCCCCAGATCAAGAGAGAAGATGCAATGACTAATTCCCTTCTAATGAATTTTTTCATACAGAAATTAATTGGAAAAACAGTTACAAGTATTGTATGATATACATCTTTTGCTTAAAGTTTGAACAGCAGGGACAGGTAATTCTCCAAAACACAAATTCCTTCTGTGTAATAATCTCCTTTAGCTCAGTTCCATGTCCACAGTTTGCACCTTAGATTTCAGTTCATCAGCTTGCAAAATGCACACACGTTCTTGGTAATAACTAGGAGGGAGGAGGGTGAATCAGAGAATCTTCGTGGCTGGATGAAACAAAGAAACAAGGAAAATCCTGTGGCCTTCATGCTAAATCAGTAGAACCAGCATCCTATGTAAGAAAACACACCTTGATAAGGGGTGGGGAGATTATAGAGAAGTGGAAGGAGAATGCAGGAGGAAAGAATAAAACTTCATCGCCTTCTATTGCCTACATGGGTTTTGGTGGACATTTTATAAGGCTAGCTTATCATACTTCCAAATTGGTATAATGATGGCCAGCTTCAGCACAAAGCACACACGCTGCACATAATAAGTACCCAACAAATAGTTATTAACAGCATCTGACCAATTGGAGACCAATTTAGAAAACTGCTTCTGTCTTTTTTGCCAGTTTGCCAGTTTACCTCTACTTGATTTTAGCTCTCAGAATTCTTCTAACTACTCTCAAGACTGAGATTATAGTTAGAATGACTATAAAACTTGCTCACTTAGTCCTGGTATTACGGTAAGAAAATAACATCTTTCCTGAGGGAAATATACCACAAATAGTTTTGCCTGTTTTTTCCTCGTTTTCTGAGTATTATTTTTTAAAACATCAATCATAAGGAAAATAAGAAGGTGTCTTCATTTAAAAATTACTTTATTGTGTGCATTTCCTCTAAAATAGTTCAAAAATATGGTTGTATTTTTACCTACACTTCATAACAGTATTTTACTACCAATGATTGGAAAAGGAGGGCCACACACTCTCCTGGAAGCTGACAGTCTTGTTCACCGCTATTATTGAAACCATTTTAGTTCTTCCTTTTTTAGGTTTAGGGAAGTCTGGTCCTAAAGAAGTAATAGATTAACACTCAGTAGAAATTTGAAAATAGTGAGAGAGGCAGCTCATTTCCTCTTCCCAATTTTTAAATTCAGTTTTGTGATAAGTACAAATTACTAATCAGTGGTTCTTAGACTTTGGACTGCGTAAGAATCCCTTGGAAAGCTTGTTAAGATGCAGATTCCTGTGCCCACCACCAGAAATCTGATTCAGAAAGGGTTGCCTGAGAATCAAGATCTCTATCAAGCTCCCAGGCAATGCCGATGCTGCCAGTCTGCAGGCCACACTTTGAGTGGCACTATTCTAGTGGCCTGGATGAGTTAATGGAGCCATTCAAAACACCTGACATCCTCCTAGAGGATTACGTGTGGGTTCCAGTAATCCTGCCTAATAAGTGAGGATGGATGTCAATACTTGGGCATCTTAAGACTTAAGCTCTGGCTATACCTGAAATAGTATGTTTTGAGACCAGCTCCAGTTTGACAAATATGTTGTCACAGCTGATCAACATGACCCATGCCTACCAAATCTGCTGTTAAGGCAGCCTAACCGAGAAGAATGTGTACTTTAGGAGAAAGCCTGTTTCCCTACCTAGAGAACTACTGGGTCAAATCAAACTTGAGTTCATTCCAGTGGAACTGTGGAAAAGGGAGAAAGCACCCAAGCAGATCCAGTTACTTTCTATGATGGCAGTTTAAAATACCATAACCCAAGTGGAATGGCTAAACTTGTCTCCTTGGGAAGCAAAATGGGTTGCTGGTCATAAAACAGGTGCGGGGTATATTTTCAATTAACTCACAAGTTTTTTTGCCAACTTGGATTTCATAGGAGCTTGTCACACACACAGCAGGCTCTCAGCGAACTGGGAGACATGATTCCAAGGAGAAGAGGTGTCCTTGGGTGTCACTGAGATGCATTCATATCATCTGCAGTCCTCATGCTTTGAATGCTCCATTTATTTGCTCTGCTGTCTATGAGACCAACAGAAAGCGCATTCTCTGAGGAATATACTAAAATTCAATTCAAAAGGTATTGAGGACTTCTGGATCTGGCTGAGATGGAGTAAGCACACTTCACCCTATCCTCCCACTAATTACAACTAAAAACTCTGGACAGAATACATAAAGTAACTGTCTGAGGATGACAAATAAACACTTGAAAGTATTATGTTCAACATCATTAGTCATCAGGGAAATGTTAAGTTAAAACCGCAATAAGACATCACTACACAACTATCAGAACGGCTTATAAAATAACCTGACGATACCAAGTGCTGGTGAGGAGGCAGAGCAACTGGAGCTCTCATACTTTACTGATGGGCATTCAAAATGGGACAGTCATTCTGGAAAACAATTTTGCAGTTTCTTATAAAGGTAAACAAAACAGGAAATAAACCAACATTCCTAAGTGATTATCCTAGAGAAATGAAAACTCATATTCAAACAAAAACCTGTACATGAATGTTTAGAGAAGTCTTAAAGTCAAAAAAAAGTCTTTTAACAGATGAATGAATGAACAAATTGTGATCAATACAATTTAATGCTACTCAATAATAAAAAGGAATAAGCTAAGTATATATAAACAACAAAAATGAATCTCAAATTCATTGTGCTAAATGAAAGAAACCAGTCTAAAAAAGGCTATTACTGCATAATTCCATTTATTTGACATTCTGAAAAAAGCAAAACTATAGAGAGAGTGATCAGTGGTTTGTCAGGGAAAAGGGTGCGTAAGAGGTTTACCATAAGGGGGCAGCATGAGGAAATTTGGGGAGAGAGAAAACTGTTGTTTAACCCTGATGGTAGTGTGGTTACATGACTCCATGCATTTGTCAAAACTCACAGAACTTTATGTCAAAACAAAAGCGAAATTTACAGTATATAAATTTAAAAATAAATTAAATAAAAAACTATATCTGCTAAGGCTGAACATATGCATATTCTAGGATCCAGCCATTCCACTTTTTGGTTTATATCCAACAGAAATGCATGCATTTGTTCACTAAAAGACATGAATGAAAATGTTTGTAGTAATACTATTCACAATAGTCCAACCCTAAAAACTAGCCAAATGTCCAACAATAGAATGGATAAATAAAGTGTGGTATGTTAATACGATGGAATATACACGGGAATTAATGAACTGCAGCTACACATAATAATTTGTTCTACTCTCACAAACATCATGTTGAATTTTAAGAAGCCAAATATAAAAGTCCACATACTAGATGATTTCATTTATATGAAATTCAAAAGTAGGCAAAAACTAATCTAAGATGTTAGAAGTTGGGGTAGCATTTACCCTTGGCGGGCTAGTGACTGAAAGGGGAAAGAGAGGTACTATTGGATTCTGGTAATGTTCTGTCTTTGATCTGGGTGCTGTTGACGTGGGTATGTTCAGTTTGTGAAAATTTATTAAACTGTAGCCTTTTGATTAGTACACTTTATGTATGTTATACTTCAACATAATGTGAATCTGCGTGGATTTTTCTAGGAAGAGTTTCCACAGCTTTCATCAGTTTTGCAAAGGGGTTCCTGCCTCCAAAAATAATTGTAACTATTGGATTGGAGAAGAAAGAGCAGATCTTGGGTGGCATTAGGACTGTGGGTTGACCAGAAAACTGTTTTTTCAGGATTTTTCTCAATTGAATGAGTCAAAGTGTTGTCCTATTTAAAGAAGTTGCTGGTCACGTGACATTCCCCACTCCTGGCTATATTTATAAGAAAGCTGTTCTGTGTATTCCTGGGTCTATAGGGTTTCCCAGGACTAGGGACTTTCACTGCTAAAGCTGGAAAAGTCCTGGGCAAACCAGAATGGAAGTGGAAGAGACCCCTATTCTGCTTTTCTTAAGAAAAGAGCAAATCTTCAACGTTCCATGTCATTGGAGTTTTTGGGGCTTTGGGAATCATCTGCCCCCATAGAAGCACCCAGACGGGTTTTGAGGGAAAACAGAGTGGAATTTCCGGGAGTTCCTGTATTTGAAGAAAACTAATGCGGGTCAGGGCAGCATTTAGAAATTCCCTTGTGTCCTGAGGGTGAGGGCCGCCATAGCACCTGGCCTTTAGTCAACCGCCTGTATGAGTCCTCCTTTCCTCTTCCACGCTAAGTGCAGGGACTTGGTTTCTTGTGTCACTTCAGCTGGTAATTTCAGCAGCAGTTTCAGGACAAGTGATTAAATGAATGTCTTTCTGAGTCCTTGCTGGTGGATCAGATTTCACCAAGGCAATCATGTATCTCCGTACAATGAGTTCCCTAATGCCCAGAGAAAAGGCACAAATGGCCTAGTAGCCCTTGAGAGTTTTCAGTGTAAGTTGGTTTCTCTCTCTAGGATGGTGGCTTTTTAGGTGAATACCACTTAAAAATATTCAATATAAGACAATGAAAATGTGTTCTCTTAAGAAAGGACAAAGGCATGCTTCCTTTTTTTTTAATAGGAGATTTCTTTGCCTTATTTAATAATCATGCTTTTTGCACTGGTGATTAACAAGTGATCTCGGCATGGAGTGGAGAAACAGACAAAGTGGCTGGATTCTCTAAACATTGTAGAAAATTATAATGCAGGCTAGTGGACAATATGTTTTACTTTTTAACCTGGTTGTAAATCCTCTCCAAAGGAACACATCTATACATCTATTTTGTTAGGTGATATGGCATCCTACTCTAGCCTTTGAAAAGCTGCCATGATTGGTATGAGAGCTAGAAAAGGGGAAGAGAGAGCATGCTATGGATAACAAGCTTATTAAGCACTGAGTACTATGAAATCTCTGACCCTCTATATCTATATTTATATCTATCTAATTTGTATCTGTATCTATCTATCCTTACACATATATACATAGATAAGGATATATACATATTTATTACATATGTATCCTTATTTGATTTTCTCAACAACCTTTGAGTGTACTATTATCTGTTTTATAGATGAAAATCTAAGGTTGAGAGAGATGTAATTCGCCTTAAGTATGCACAAAAAACAGCAGAGAAAGCATTTGAACCCAGTTCTTCTTGATGCCTGGTGATACCTCAGGGGCCTTATGACCACTGTGGGCCTGGGAAATAAAACAGTCCATTATACAAAGGAGAACTTGGGCTGGGGGTCTTCAGGATAATTCTGTTTCAGATCATCCAAGAGAACTATGAAAAAAAAATTTAAAGGCAGAAGTTTGTGAGCCTTTATGTTTGTAGCTGTGAAGAGTTCAGTGTATTGGGGGGAGAAGAAATAAACCAGCATGAGGGAAATGCAAGATCTGCATGGGGAGGTGTGAGGGGAAAAAAATGAATGCTCAGATTGCAGGGCTGGGAGAGGCGCTTGAACCTTAGGTAAGGCATGGTGGCTCAGGTGACCCCAGATTCCACCTCGGCATCAAGAGAGGTGATTGAAAGCCAAATGAAGCCATTTTTATATTCTGTTCATGGCGCTATACACCTCGTATCCCGAGTTTCTACTCCTTGAAATGACAGACTTCTCTAAGAAAGATTAGCCAAATTAGTGCTGAGTAAATCCCACATGTGTGGACTGACCTCAGACATCATAACTCAGACTGTTTCTGAATACCTTGATACGTTTTTCCTCAGTTTTCAATGCATTTATCACTACTTTTTGTCCTCAAGATAATGGTATAAACACAGTTATCTCAGCTATAAGGCAAGCAGAAAGACTGATGTTACTGTATTTGCCTTAGAATCTTAGAAATAGGTGATTTAGCTAATCCTGCTTTCCAACGTTATCTTCGTGCTAGCACCAAATTATTACAAATCCAACTTATTTCCCAAGTGCATTTATTCTGAAGGATTCAAACTGTTTTCTGGATTCTTTATTAATCCTCACAATATGTGCCCGAGGGACCCGATGTCAAGTGTCAGGCCCATTTTACAGATGGAGGATTTGAGCAGCTTAACAAAAGACGTGTCAGTGACATACTCAAAGGAGTGAGGCTCCAGCCCAACCCTGACCCCAGACCTGCTGGCTCCCAGCTGTTGTTCTCATTATTAAGGAACGTGTCTTCTCTAGGTTCCACTCGGATGCTGGTCTTTGGCTGGTTACTAGGCAACTTGAGCTATTACAGCCTGGCTGGTTCAAAATACCAGAGCATCAAAGTCTGAGAAAAATGAGGCAAAATCTTCTCATTGTGCCTAAATTTAGTCTAATACTGTGCCATTCCAGCCAGGACTGGCCAGGAAAAAACAAAAGCTTTGAAGGGCGACCAAACACTGTGTGTCTGATGGATTGGGTTAATTTTAGGCTGATAATTATTACAGGTGTCTTAGAGCGCAGAAGAGGAAAAGGAAAGTATGGCTGCTTGCTCTCCAGAGCTTAGAGCCCAAGGCACTCAAATAAACACTTGAACCACATGGAAAGACGATGTAAAGGGAATGATGAGGGGTCAAGATAGAAGAGAGAAATCATCGGTTAACCAGACCGAGTTGATCTCAGCTTCTCCGAGCTTGCATGGTGATTTCAAACCAGGAAAGCAAAAAGGTGAAGGCAGAGGAAGCAAATTACCCCCGCTACTTATTTCTGAAGCATAAAAAGGAATTCCTCAGAAGAGTAAGAGGAGGAAAACCAGCTCTGTGCCGTCATTTAGAATTCTCAGTGTGTGGACCCACGTGGACCTGGTTATGTGAAGTGGGTTTTGCTCTTGAGGACAGAGAAGGGTGTGAGATGTGGTCGTGGGCTTTGCAAACAACAGTGGAGCCACAAGCCTGCAGCACTGTCCTTAGACATAGTGAAGGAGTGGCAGACTGAGCCTCCAGGTTCCCATTGGGCACAGGGTATGTTGCTAGAGCACTTTCACCCCACTCTGTTTAACAAGGGGGAATTTTGAGCAGACCTAAAAGGTAAAAAGTTCAAATTTTCTTAGTTTTTAAAAATGTCACTATTATTACTAAAAATTGTGTGGGACCATCAACCCGTGAGATGTACTTTGCACCCTGCCTGGAGTACTTCCTTCTCTTGTCCCCCATCAACCTCATAGCTAGGCAGAACAACTGTCAAAATGTGACCCTTAAAAAACCTCTGATTCCATGAGGTTCTGCCTGGGGAGGTACTCTGACCCAGCAATATGCTGAATAGGACAGACAGTAGGAGGGATTACACGTAAAGTACCTGCAGTCACAATTACAGCTCTAACGTAGAGTGAACACTGGCCAATAGCTTATGCTTGCTCAAGAAGAGATGTTGCTATTTTTATTCCTTCAGAGTTCTAGCTAACGCAATAAGCCTTAAAAAGTAAAGAAGTTATGGGGCCGGCCCCGTGGCTTAGCGGTTAAGTGCGCACGCTCTGCTGCTGGCAGACCAGGTTCGGATCCCAGGGGCACACCGATGCATGCTTCTCCGGCCATGCTGAGGCCGCGTCCCACATACAGCAACTAGAAGGATGTGCAACTATGACATACAACTATCTACTGGGGCTTTGGGGGAAAAAAATAAATAAATAAAAATTATTAAAAAGTAAAGAAGTTATGTAAATATTGGAAGAGTCATATTATCCTGATTTGCAAGTGATATGATGTTTTCCTAGACAACCTAGCAGACAAAATTAAAAGTAAATTATTGGATTTCAAGTAAAATAATTTAGTAAGGTACTGGTTACCAGGAAAAATATTTTAAAAACCAATTTATTTAGTAGTGGAAACCAAATAGAAATGGAAATGGGAAAAAAATCACACAGACCTCATTAACAATACAGAAAAAAACTACAAAATACATAGAAAAAAAATTAACAAAGAAAGTGTAAGATTTATTTGAGAGAGCTATAAATTTTATTGAGGGACATAAAACAAGACCAGAATAAATGTAGAGACATACTATGCTCCTGGATAGAAAGACTTAATATAATGAAAATGTTAATCTTTTCCAAGTAAACACATAAATTTCATGCAATTTCAATCAGCAAAACAACAGGCTTTTTTTAAATTAAAAATAATGATTTAGGAATGCATATAAGTATGCAAAATTGCCAAGAATGTTTTAGAAAAGATAGAAAATAAGGAGAGAGTTATCCTCCCTGCTACTAAAATTAACAACTACTGTATTCCAGAAACTTCCTCTCAGCCTCTGCTTCTGGGAAACTCAATATGACACTTAGGATCAGTCTGTCACTCAACCATATTTTAATGAGGATGTCAGAATTCAATTTCAACACTATGTTTTTTATGTAGATAAAGGAACATGAAAGGGAAGTGGGTTTAAGCTTTTTAAAGCTGCACATTAGGGCCAATTGGGTCTCAGGTGGGCTATGGCTCCAGAAAGCGGTCCGCATGGTCCCTTTCCCATTGTTTTATGCCTTTGGGCTTTGCTTTTTAAACATTTGCCTTTGTGACCTGGTCCTCTTTCTTGGCTGGATCATTTGGCTTGTTTCTCATACAGCACAACTCTTCCCTGTTTTGCTTGTAATTCTGTGCCTTGGCACCCCTCCTGGTGCTTTGTTCTGGCTTGGCCACCTTTATGCTCCACTTGGCTTTGGCCCAGGATCCAGCACTTTTTCTCCCTTGCTTCATCCTTACAGGCAGTTTCAGAATTCCAGATTTAGTCATAGCCTCATAGGCAATTATATTGCTCCCTCCCTGGAGAAAACTGCCTCCAGTGGATTATGACAAGTGGCTAGACTCTAAGCGATTTGGAGCCTGGGCCATGTCTTATTTACCAGCCAGGCATTGAGATTGTAGTTGTATTAGTCTGCTAGAGCTGCTATAACAAATTACCACAGTCTAAATGACTTAAGCAACAGAAATTTATTTCCTCCAAGTTCTGAAAGCCAGAAGTCCAAAATCAAGGTGTCAGCATGGTTGGTTTCTTCTGAGGGCCTCTCTCCTTGGGTTATAGATGGTCATCTTCTCCCTGTGTCTTCACATGGTCTTTCTTCTATGCATGTCAGTGTCCTAATCTCCTCTTCTTATAAGGACGCCAGTCATACTGGACTATGGCCAACCCCAATGAACTCATTTAACCTTAATTACCTTTTTAAAGACCCTATCTCTAAATACAGTCACATTCTGAGCTACTATGGGGGGGTAGGGCTTCAACATATGAATTTTAGGGAGACACAATTCAGCCCATAACAGTGGTCAATCTACCTGGGTTCAAAAATGTATTTACCTCTTTCTAGCTGAGGGACTTTGAGCAAGTTCCTTCATTTTGGGGGGTCTCATTTACCCTCTCTGTAAAATGAAGAAGATAAGTGCTTGCCTCATAGGACTGTTGTGAGGATTAAATAAAATAATATATATAAGGTGCCTGATTCATAGCCAGCACTCAATAAAGTTTAGCTATTTTGGGTATCTTTGAGGACCCAGCACCAACACTGAATCCAATACGAATACACATAAAAAATTTGCATACATAAAAATATGCAAATATGAGATTTTCATTCAGTTGCTCATTTGCCTAACAAGTATTTATTGAGCAGGCACTATATATAATTGAGTCTCATTGTTTGCAGTGGTTATGTTCTATAAAGTTACCATAAACACTGAATTGGCAAATATTGAAACATTGTTCTTAGGGAAAATAGAGGGTTAGGTTCCTGTGAGCCTCTGGTCACAATACTTTCATCAACTGATCAATACATAACCTTGTTTAACGTATGTTTCTGTTTAAGATACTGTATTTAATATATATTGTTGGTTTGTTAACATTGACCTCACGGCCAACATCATTATAACTCATGCCTGAATAAAGCTTATCTAACACATGTATTTTCTCCATAAAGCACATCACGGCCTTCTTGTGTTTGGCAACACTAGACAGCACCTCAGCATTATACTTGGGAGCCATTTTAAACAGTGAAATCACCAACAAAAAGCACAAAAATTCTTAAATGTGCCAGTAAATTGACTAGGAGAAGGACACTTGTTTGCAGCATGAGAGCTACAACAAGTAGCTGGACCTTTGCCTTGTTCCACCTTAGCTGGAAGCATGCATGTGCTTGGGGAGGCCAAAATTTCTCATTGCCCTGCACATTCCCACAAACGACTGTGACAGTGCCGCGAGTATTGATTTTGAGGTTACAAATAAATTGTAGTGAGTAGGTGAATTCGTCAATACGGAACCCACAATAATGAGGACTGACCGTATTTCAGTCACCGTATTAGGTTCTAGGGCACACTGCAGAACAAGGCAGTTTCTTCAGTGATGCTTACTGTCTAGCAGAGCACAGAGTGGTAGGGAGGTGAAAGAGGGGTTTTAATGAATGACCTGCTGACTTAAGGAATTTGCAGGAATGTTCTGATTCCTTGAATCTTCTGGGAAGGAAGAGGATTCCAAGTATCTGCCTCCTGAAAGAGTTCCACCCTCACTCCTTTTGCTAAATGATTAGTATCTCTTTCCAGAGGGCACTATAATTGGGCTTCGACCCTACTGAAGTCCAACCTGAGTTATGTTGTATGTCTTTGTGTATTCTGTGTCTCCTGGGAAATATTTGTACTTTACTTACATTGGGACTAGCATTCTCCTTCTTCAACAGTCCCTTGCTGCAACATTTTCCCTCTCCAGTGCGGCTGTGGCTCACCTCCCTTCGGTGCTCCCTGCAGTGCCAACAGCCAGCATTCTGCAAGGTGGCAGCATGGGGGCAGTGGACACATCTCTGATCTAGGACTCATACGGCCTTGTTCTACTCCCCACTCTGCCACTGAGCTTTAAAACAGGGATTCTGGACTTTGGCTGTGTATGAGAATCCCTGGGGGAGCTTTTGAAAAATCATCAATGCCAGGCTCCACCTCTGACCAATCAGATCGACTCTGGAGATGGGGCCCAGGCATCCCTATTTTATAAAGCTCCCAGATAGATTTAATGTGAAGCCAGAGTGGAGAACCCCACTTTGATCTCTCTGAGACTCACTTTCCTCATCTGTAGAAAAAGATGTTAGTATCTGCTAAGTCCCAAGATAATATGCTATGAGCTACAATCTTAAATTCTACTTCAAAACTACCAGGGCACTTCTCCCTCCAGTCTTTCTCCTACTGATGTAGCTACTATAGGAAATATGCTAATTAAGAGGTTTTCTTCCCCATAGCATGTTTACAACATCATTGATGTTGGTCTTCCTATTTATAAGTTTAGAAGAAATGAAAGTGATTCCCCCCCCCAAAGAAACAAAAAACAGAAGAGACAAAAATATAACTCAGTGTTAAGTGAACAGAAAAAAAAAGCACCATGATCTTTCACATGCTAGCTGAATTTGAATGCTCTATGGCATGAACTTCGATGCCATTTCATGTTTCTAATCACTTCCCTTAAGTACTTAGGTCTGAGTGCCATCGACACAGAGTTGAGCCAAATCGAGTTTTTGTTTTTGAAAAAGAACATGTCTTGGACTCTGGAAAATAGTTCAGATCAGAATCTACGAAGTAAGCCTAGAATAGATTTGAGTGGGCAGATGAGCAGAGCAGAGGCCACAAGGTTCTCCCCACAGGCCAAATGCTGAGTGAAGTAACAGGAGCACTTTGGCATAGTTCTCTTCAAATGAAACACTAAAATTCCATGCTTGAGTTACTTAAAACTCTCTTTGGATGATAGGTAGCAAGTCTTCTTAAGGTAAAACTAAGTGGTGAAAATAATTTAGATATATTGATCAGCAGCTGTCCAAAGAGACTCTATCTGTTTGATAAATGGAGTTTCAAAAAATTATTCCCCGCTAATCTGATAGGTCTGGGCACTCAGTCCATGGACTGCAGGAGAGAGAAAATATATAATTGACCTCCACTAGCCAAGACACAATGCTTTCCAAAACTGTCAGCAATGAAGAGAAAAGATGATGGAAAGAAGCTCTGACAAAAGTCTGAATTTGGGTCTAGGAGCTTCCAGAATGTACCCAAGATTTGGCAGGACTGATTAGGAAAGTAGCCAGCAGTTATTGCAATTCACATGGACAGCAAGTGACACTCGGTGACATCTGCGACAACTACATGCGATCAGATCCCAGAGGGAAAAAAATGAAGGCAGAATAGAGAGTGTTGTCCATGACAGAGAGCAGTAAGCAGATAGAATGCATCTACACAGGTAGGAATCAGAAACCACAGGGTTAGGAAGCGGAAATGAGAGAGCCAGACTCAAAGATTGGACTTGAAAGGTTGAAGGACTCTGTGAGAATCTAAAGTGAGGCCAAAACTTACTCAGGATTCCAGCAACAAAAACAGAGTGGTTAGTAAGGAAAGATCTGGGAATTAGGGGCTTCCTGATAGGGTGACCAACTGTCCTGGTTTGTCTGAGACTCTCTAGGTTTTAGCACCCAAAGCCCTGCCTGCACCTAGGACAACCTCTCAGACCTGGAAAAGCAGGGCTGGTAGATTACCCTATTCCCGTATAATCCTGAGCTGAGACGAGATGTTTTCTGAGTAAGAGGTGACCTATTTTAAAGAAGATTATGCAAGGATACATCTGATTTGAGGGAGGGATAACAGAGAAGAGCTAGGGAATCAAGAATTCTCCTTATAGCTACCATACCTGGCCATAGGACCTTCTAAATATCCTTTCATCTCTTAGGACTTCAGTTTCCTTATCTGCAAAATGATTACTTGGTATTAGAGCAATGACTTTCCATTGTTTTTATTTTCCTCTTTTAAAAGCAGCAGAATCTTTTCTTCAAATGAAGTCTTACCCAGAAAGGAATATATACACAAGATAAAGCAGAGCCCCTGAAGTGAAGCCAGGTTGGGTGACCCATAACCCTCACCACTTTGCTCTACATTCAACCCTTTCCTTCTGCCCCCAGACAGCCCCTGATGCATCTGTGCTGAACCTATACCGCCTTGAAGAACAGACTTTTAAAACCACCAACTTGATGATCTTCAAGTTCTCGCTGGGTAAAAATCCCACGATGCCTTGGTCGTCTGCCACATTATCACTATCTTTCAGAACTGGATAAGCTACCCCTATTTTCAGAGTCTTAGCCTCAATCTCTCCCTCTCTTCAACACACACAGTACTCAGAACACAGTCAGGGAATCAGCTTTGGTTGGGCTTTGCTTAACCTTAAAGTCAGATAATGTGTAGAAAACATTGAAATGATCATCTCTGGGTGTGGGAATATGGGTGACTGATTTCTTGTAGTGTGTATGTGTGTGTCTGTGAGTGCTTTTCTGTATTTTCTACAATTTGGATGTAATACTTATTTGATCTTGTGCCAAACCCTGGGGCTTAGACATACTTTGGCCTCATCTACTATGTTTGATCTACTACCTCCCCTTACTCACAGACGCTTTTTTCTTGGCTCCTCCCTTTTGCCTTGCATCCTTGCTTTGACAATGCACTTTTTTGAGTTTCTCCTATATCATTTTCCACCTTGCATTTCTTCCTCCTACTTTAGTTTCCAATGTAAGTTTTTATTATTCATTTTAACGTCCCCTCCTTCTAGGGGACTGATCCAGCCCTAGGACAGCACACTTTGTTTCCAGTGGGTCTCCCTAGGAGCTAATTCTCTGATGAAGCTCTCTTCTCTCCCTACAAATAGCTTAGTAATCACCCTGTGCCCACCTCCTAGCCTTAGGGTGTGATCTACTCCCAGTTCTGTTGTGCTTCCCTGTGAAGAGGATGTTTTAATAAAGAGGAGACAAGTCCTTAAATTTGATGATCCTGGATGGTATTCCATTTGGTCTCCCTGAGGATAAAGACTCTACAATTGAGCCTCAAACCATGCCAAAGGATGTGTCCCTCCCTTTGCCATATACAGAAAAGCTTTCTGGATAGATATTGATGACCCTATCACCTTGAAAGAATCAGGACCACTGAGTTATAGGGAGACTCAGACACTACATTGGAAGGTGGTGGAAGAATCAGGTGACAGCTTTTAATAAAAATATCTTTGGTTGCTTTAGGAAAAAAGGATGCTTAACAAAAGAAAAAACCTTTATTCCAGTTTTTTATTGGGGTAGCTGCTTATGAGGAACATGCCATAGTTCAGCAGCCAATCCAGTTTCAACCATTCTCATCTTCAATTACCTAGTACCTGACTTGTGCCTGACCTGATTCTCCTGGTCTTTTGCTTCCAGCGTTAATTTATGACCTTGGACAATAGGATCTGATTCTGCCTGATGTCATTCTTCTGTCAATATCTCTGCACATTACAAACTATCCAACCTTGCTACTTGCCGATCCTTAAGAAAAGATGGTGGTGGATAGATTTGAGTCAAGAAGACACATTCCACCACTGACTAAATTTGTGACTTTCAGCATATTACCTAAACTCTCTAAACCTAATTTTTTCATCTGTAAAACAGAAAGAAGAATTGCCTCACAGGATTGTTGTGAAGACTAAATTATGATATTTATAAAATGTTGGGCATAATATCTGCCTTTTAAAAGGTGATGACTACTATTTATATAGAACAGGGCTACACAAAGTGTGGTTCCTGGACCAGTGCTAGCTGTTCATTACTTGTCTGTGATGAAAAAAAATTTTTCATTAAAAAATAGGGACAGAGGTTGGATTGGTGGTTACCAGAGGGGAAGGGGGGAGGGAGGAGGGTGAAAGGGATAATTTGGTACGTGTGTGGTGATGGGTTGTAATTAGTATTTTGGTGGTGAACATGATGTAATCTATGCAGAAATAGAAGTACAATGATGTACACCTGAAATTTTCACAATGTCATAAACCAATGTTACTGCAATAAACAAAAAATTAAAAAAAAAAAACAAAAAAACTAGTCCTTTCCCAAAGATACTTAGAGAAGCACTGATATAAATGGGACCTCTGTTGAGGAAATGTCTGATGTACAGCTTAGCATACATCACTTGGAAAGACATTCCTAAGAAATATTACATGACCTCTCAGTTTTCTGCTGGCCAATTACCTTCATGGTATTGTTAATCCTTGAAAGTCCTCTGTCACACCATCACATTCGTGAAGGACCTCTTTCCCTTTTCTGTTCATCTGTTGGTGTCTGTTAAGGAAACACAAATTAACGTTAACATTTGTCTAAAACATAACTCAGAAAATCTGTTTCAAAAGCACACAGGATGCATTCCAAAGCCAACTGGCATTTCTGATTTGTGTTACTCATGCCATTTCCCTAAGCTGTCAGGGGATAATTAAAAGTCAGAGGGGAAAATTTAATTCTTTTCATGTTAAGGTATAGTGGCTATAGTAGAAAGAAAGCATTAACATTTTCAGGGGAGGAGAGGCAGAGGGCTTGATTAAATTTAAAGAAAACAATCAATTCTAGGCGTACCCTGTGGTCACTTTATCCATTAGCTTCAGGACAAGAGCAGCATTTGGAGCACAATCTTTTCAAGGCACCGGCACCAGGCCATTCCTGAAGCACACAGTCATTATGGAGACATTTAATTAGTGCATTTTGCATGATTGCCTATGGACACAGGAGGGGCAATAGGCCATCTAGCCCTTTTAGGATCAATTGATGGCTGGAAAGAAGGCCAGCCTACAAAGTCATGGTAAATTCTATGATAAAGACTTCATATTACTTCCCTTTTCAGTATCCCCCATGCCAGAATAGGGTCTGGAACATATTGGCACTCAATAAAATATTTGTTGAATGAATAAATGATTTCAAGATCACCAAAGCTAGAATTCCTCTAGAAACCTGGTTCCATCCAGCATGCCTGGTCCTAGTAAATGATTGAGCTAGGATTCAAACACAGAGCTGTCCAACTCCAGAGTTCAATGCTCATTCTACTACAGCACGCTGCAGAGACGACACCAGAAACACACGCCATGCCCTCCATAATTGAGGTGGCCTCAGAATGCCCAATCTGGGCCCCCCATTCTTCAGACTCCATGGGCTGAGTTACCCCTCACTTCTCTTACTCCTTTCTAAAGAGGGATATATAGTGGTGCCTCTTAAGCTTATTACCAGGAAAATAAAATTGGACCCCTCTACTGTAGGCAAAGAAGTCCTTCCTCTCTCTATCATCTATGGAATGTGTTCTGGCCATGTCTTGAAGAACCCAAGCTGGCCCTTGAAGGTACAAAAGGAGTCATTACTGTAATAGGTTGAAGTATAAAGCCAAAGTGGAATCTGGTTCTAAAAATCCATTCCAGTCTCATCGTTATTTATCGTCCCTAGTCCAACAGGGACTATATGACCTCATGTACTATATGACCCTTGAGCATCCTTCACTTGAATTTTTTTAATACAGTAAAAGAACTAACAACAGTGTTTAGTTTAAGTAAACATGATAGCACTTTCCAAATAAATTGACCTCCTTTCTTTGATCAGCTAAAAAATTTTTTAAGATGAGCTCTGTATTGTGCCCTGAAGGGTGGAAAATTCAGACTTTGCTATATTGAGAGAGCAAAGGACTTTCAGGCTCATAAACTCAGAGTTTGTCATCAATAATCTAATTTAGTAGCTTTGTAAAGCAGCCTTGAGACTTAAAGGGTTATAAGAATTGGGTATAGGAGAAAAATAGGGATGAAGGCATGGATTAAGATTGAAAGAAAATAAGAAAGGTTAGAAAGGAGGAGAAGCAAATCAAGAAATAATGAATTAAAATTTCAAATCCAGTTCCTGACTAGTCCTCTTTCTGGACTAAAAGCTATGAGAAGTATAAAGAATGGATTTCTGTGTCATCTTTATGTGAGATATGTCTTATACTTAACTGAATAATTACACATGAATTTAAAACAAAGTGCAGTCATAATAGAACATAGAAAATGTGTACTAGAGGTGATATGGAAGAAGAGAAAGTAATGTTAATCACAGCTTGCAAAACAGGCAGGTGAAGAAGAATATAAAAGAGAGTTAAAGGTCAGAGAGAAGAGTTTGGACACGATCTCATGAACAATGGTGGCTTGTGTGGGAGAAGGTCCTGGCTGGGAACAGAAGGTGTACTCAAGTGGGTTAACTGAAGAGAGTTTACCAAAAGGACTATGTACAAATGCCTGTGGTCAGGATTAAAGGAAGCCAACTAAGGATGGTAAAACACCCAGGAACCAACAACAGCAGGCAGCTGTTACCATCCTAGGCATGAAGGTACAAGAGTGAGCCATTTACTGGAAACAAGAAAGAGCTGTAGCTGTAGGAGAGAGCCACCTTCCAGAAACTGTAGTTTTTTCTTTCTTTCTGTCTGTCTATTTACTTTAATTGATATAAATGATACATTTTTCTTGGTTTGTATTTTTATGTTATGATTTCAGTTTTTAGTGTTTCTTTCCTTTTTTTACTTATCCATATTTTCTTTGTTTTGTGCTATAAAAGTTTGATTTGAAACTTTTCTATCCATTTTTTTTGTTGAGATATAATTGACATATAACATTATATTAGTTTCAGTTGTACAACATAATGATTCTATATTTGTACATATTGCAAAATGATCACCACAATAAGTCTAATTAACATCCATCACCATACATTGTTGCAGAATCTTTTTTTCTTGTGATGAGCACTTTTAAGATCACTCTTAGCAACTTTCAAATATGCAATACAGTATTATTAACTATAGTCACCATGCTGTACATTACATCCCCAGGACTTATTCATTTTGCATCTGGAAGTCTGTACCTTTTGACCCCCTTCATCCATTTGACCCACCCCCATCCCTTGCCTCTGGCAACCACCAATCTGTTCTCTGTATCTATGAGCTTGCTTTTCTTTTTTTTTTACATTCTACATATAAGTGAGATCATATGATATTTATTCTTCTCTGTCTGGCTTATTTCACTTAGCATAAGCCCTCAAGGACCATCCATGTTGTTGCAAATGGTAAGATTTCATTTTTATGGTTGAATAATATTCTCTTGTAGATTTTCTATCCGTTTTTAATTGAGACATATATCACACATCTTAAAATTCACCCTTGTAACATGCATAATTAAATGGCCTTGGTTTATTCACAAAGTTTTGCAACCATCACCACTATCTAATTCAAGAAAATTTTTATTACCCACCAAAACCTCATATCCATTAGCAATCACTCCCCATTTTCCTCTCCCCCAGGTTGCTGGAAACCACCAATCTATTTTCTGTCTCTTTGAATTTGGCTTTCAATAGAAGAACAAAGCCACTACCAAATTTCTGCTCAGCAGGGAGGGAGCTGATGGAATAAATACTGCAACTTCTCCTTCTTTCTCAACTTTGATCTTCTCCAGATGCTTCCTATTGGCTGAAATCAACTGGAAGTCAGCTGTCAATAAAGCCTAATTTGTGCAGTCCATCGATGTCAACCTTCAGAGGCATAGAGCAGGATGAAGGGTGGAGAGGGAATCTGTAGGGACATACAGGGAAAATAGAGTGCCCTGTAGATTCTTGACAAGAAGAGTCTGGGAAGACAATGGATTGCCAGACAGAACTGGAAAGTAGAAGGGGTGTGCAATCCTGGGGCAAGAAGCTAGGACTCCATGGTGAAAGGACATACCCCTGGGGATAATGAGTCTATTCAACATAATGGAATCAAGGGGTCTGAAGTCCACAGTAAGATTGTTTTCAATGTTCTCATGTAACAAAAGATTAGTCATGGCATCCTTTCATTTTAATTTTTACGTGGCTTCTGGAGACCCAAGAAAAAGATTCATCATCCATTATTCATATTTCATTTTCATTCTTATCTGTATCAATGTGACTTTGTATACATGACATTGAGAATTGCATTTATCCTTTCTTTATGGTATCCTATAAACAAATAGAAAAGCTTATTTTCTGATTATATGATAGGAGCCCGTACAACTAGATTTGTCTAGTATTTACTTAAAAACTGATTTAGTTCTGCAATATAATTTGGCTTTATCTTCAAGGCATTGCAAGCCATAACAAAAACAGTTTTCCTTAAAAGGAGAAAGATGAATGGTTACTCAATTGTTTCAGTCTCTTTGGTTGATTACATTTCTTGGTGTTCTAGTCAAGAAGGAAACACAACTCAATATTTTCCACAGAGTCGCTCTTAAATTATCTCCAGCTCCCTTTAAAAATGTTTCTCTAACAAGAAGACCTTTCCTTTGTGTCAACTGAATTCTCCCTCCATTCATATTTAGCAATTTATCCAAGTCATTTGGCATGACTATTAAACATACTTTTTATTATTAAGTTTAGTAACTTAAAAGTTGAATTAAGTTTTCTTTCCAGAAGCTCATATAATAATTGTCCATCTGAAAAATAATAGGATCTTGTTTCTTCATCCACACATATTTTGTATATAATATTCATCATAATTGAAAAATACATCTCCCTTTTTTCTATTTTCCTAAACTAATGTGAAATGTTGAGTACAAATTTTAATCCTCTCTGTAGAATTAAGGAAATTATTAAGGAGGCCATTACAAAAATAGTCTCACGTGATTGTGATAAGGAAAGCATTTATTCAAGAATAACAGC
The DNA here is from genome assembly GCF_057802395.1 of Ceratotherium simum simum. Lineage (NCBI taxonomy): Eukaryota > Metazoa > Chordata > Mammalia > Perissodactyla > Rhinocerotidae > Ceratotherium > Ceratotherium simum. Next base: position 118,211,475 of record NC_141940.1, on the reverse strand, counting down.
AACTTACATTTATCAGAGTCCTTGAAGTTTATATAGCCCTGTAACTCATGTCATTGGATCCTTGCTACAACCAGGGTGGTAGACAAGAAAGGTGATATTATCTCCCATTTTACTGAAGGGGACACTGGAGCTCAGAGAGTTAGTAATTTGTCTAAGATTGTAGAGTTAGTAGGCAGGGGAGCTGGAACTTGGATATACAGCTTCTAAATTCTCAATCAATACCATGTGCCATACATGCATAAGCCTAGAGGGAAGCAAGTGGGTTTATGACAGACCCACATGTTTTTTAAAAAGTTCTGTTGATGGAGATTCTACCCATTTCTTCCTTGCTAAATGGTCCAACAGCTAACCGTTTGGCAGGAATTTCCATCATTTATGTATCCTAGACCCATGGCCCCTATATGGCTGTCCTGAAAGGAGATGGAGATATGCTAGTTTGGCATGTTTTAGAAAATGGACTTTATATTCTTGAAGGCAACAATTAAATTGTCCCTTAACATTCTCATATATAAAGTGAACTAATTCCAGGGGTGGGGGAGAGAGAGAGAGAGAAAGAGCCTTTGATTCTCCAGTTTGAAATGTTAATTCTATTTGTCATTTTTTTTTAGCATTTAAAAACTACTCAGGATGCCCCTGTGGCCTTCTACACCCTCGATTATTCTCTCTGCTCATCCTCATCTTCCTTGATTTTTCTTTCTGCTCTATTCCAACGTGGTATCATCGTACAGCTTTAATCAGATTGATCTGGGGACTATTCCTGGCTCTCCCTAGTAAGATTTTTTTTTTTTGCCTTAAAACATACTTTGGTCTGAAATTAATATACACTGTTATTATTTATTCATATTTACCCATTTATATAGCAATTTCTATGTTCACTACTTTTTCTCGCATCTTATACCTTCCTTCTGGAATAATTTTCCTTTTTTCTGAAACTGTTTTTCACTCTAAGTTTTATTGTTCTTTCATTCCTTTCTTTATGTTCCATTGTCAGTAAACATTCTCAGTTTTATTTGTTTGGAAATATATTTCACTCTTTTTTTTTTTTTTTTTTTTAATTTTTGTTTATTGCAGTAACATTGGTTTATAACATTGTAAAAATTTCAGGTGTACATCATTGTACTTCTATTTCTGCATGGACTACATCATGTTCACCACCAAAATACTAATTACAACCCATCACCACACACATGTACCCAATTATCCATTTCCCCCTCCTCCCTCCCCCTTCCCCTCTGGTAACCACCAATCCGATCTCTGTCCCTATGTATTTGTTTATTGTTGTTATTATCTACTACTTAATGAAGGAAATCATACGGTATTTGACCTTCTCCCTCTGACTTATTTCACTTTGCATTATACCCTCAATGTCCATCCATGTTGTCACAAATGGCTGGATTTCATCGTTTCTTATGGCTGAGTAGTATTCCATTGTGTATATATACCACAGCTTCTTTATCCATTCGTCCCTTGATGGGCACTTAGGTTGCTTCAAGTCTTGGCTATCGTGAATAAGGCTGCAATGAACACAGGGGTGCATGTATCTTTATGCATTGGTGTTTTCAAGTTCTTTGGATAAATACCAGCAGTGGAATAGCTGGATCATATGGTAGTTCTATCCTTGATTTTTGAGGAAACTCCATACTGTTTTCCATAGTGGCAGCACCAGTTTGCACTTCCACCAGCAGTGTATGAGAGTTCCCTTCTCTCCACATCCTCTCCAACACATGTTGTTTCCTGTCTTGTTAATTATAGCCATTCTGACAGGCGTGAGGTGATATCTCATTGTAGTTTTGATTTGCATTTCCCTGATAGTTAGTGATTTTGAACATCTTTTCATGTGTCTGTTGGCCATCTGTATATCTTCTTTGGAGAAATGTCTGTTCAGGTCTTTTGCCCATTATTTAATAGGGTTCGTAGTATATTTGCTGTTGAGATGCATGAGTTCTTTATATATTTTGGAGATTAAGCCCTTATCAGATGTATGGTTTGCAAATATCTTCTCCCAATTGTTAGGTTGTCTTTTCGTTTTGTTGATGGTTTCCTTTGCTGTGCAGAAGCTTTTTAGTTTGATGTAGTCCCATTTGTTTATTTTTTCTATTGTTTCTCTTGCCCGGTCAGATGTGGTGTTTGAAAAGATGTTGCTAAGACTGATGTCGAAGAGAGTACTGCCTATGTTTTCTTCTAGAACTTTCACAGTTTCAGGTCTTACATTCAAGTCTTTAATCCATTTGGAGTTAATTTTTGTGTATGGTGTAAGGTAAGGATCTACTTTCATTTTTTTGCATATGGCTATCCAGTTTTCCCAACACCATTTGTTGAAGAGACTTTCTTTTCCCCATTGTATGTTCTTGGCTCCTTTGTCAAAGATTAGCTGTCCATAGATGTGTGGGTTTATTTCTGGGCTTTCGATTCTATTCCATTGATCTGTGTGTCTGTTTTTGTGCCAGTACCATGCTGTTTTGGTTACTATAGCTTTGTAGTATATTTTGAAATCAGGGAGTGTGATACCTCCAGCTTTGTTCTTTTTGCTCAGGATTCCTTTATCTATTCGGGGTCTTTTGTTGTTCCATATAAATTTTAGAATTCTTTGTTCTATTTCTGTGAAAAATGTTGTTGGAACTTTGATAGGGATTGCATTGAATCTATAAATGCCTTTAGGAAGTATGGACATCTTAACTATGTTAATTCTTCCAATCCAAGAGCACGGAATATCTTTCCATTTCTTTGTGTCTTCTTCAATTTCTTTCAGAAATGTTTTATAGTTTTCAGTGTACAGATCTTTCACCTCTTTGGTTAAGTTTATTCCTAGGTATTTAATTCTTTTTGTTGCAATTGTAAATGGGATGGTATTCTTAATTTCTCTTTCTGCTACTTCGTTGTTAGTGTACAGAAATGCAACTGATTTTTGTATGTTGATTTTGTATCCTGCAACTTTACCATATTCGTTTATTACTTCTAAAAGTTTTCTGGTGGATTCTTTAGGGTTTTCTATATATAAAATCATGTCATCTGCAAATAGTGACAGTTTCACTTCTTCCTTTCCAATTTGGATCCCTTTTATTTCTTTCTCTTGCCTGATTGCTCTGGCTAGGACTTCCAATACTATGTTAAATAGGAGTGGTGACAGTGGGCATCCTTGTCTGGTTCCTGTTCTTAGAGGGATAGCTTTCAGTTTTTCACCATTGAGGATGATATTAGCTGTGGGTTTCTCATATATGGTCTTTATTATGTTGAGGTACTTTCCTTCTATACCCATTTTATTCAGAGTTTTTATCATAAATGGATGCCGGATCTTGTCAAATGCTTTCTCTGCATCTATTGAGATGATCATGTGATTTTTGTTCTTCATTTTATTAATGTGGTGTATTACGTTGATTGATTTGCGAATGTTAAACCATCCCTGCATACCTGGAATAAATCCCACTTGATCATGGTGTATAATCTTTTTAACGTATTGTTGTATGCGATTTGCTAGTATTTTGTTGAGGATTTTCGCATCGATGTTCATCAGTGATATGGGCCTGTAATTTTCTTTTTTTGTGTTGTCCTTGTCTGGTTTTGGTATCAGGGTAATGTCAGCTTCGTAGAATGAGTTAGGAGCTTCCCCCTCCTCAATTTTTGGAAGAGTTTGAGAAGGATAGGTATTAAGTCTTCTTTGAATGTTTGGTAGAATTCACCAGGGAAGCCGTCTGGTCCTGGACTTTTATTTTTGGGGAGGTTTGTGATTACTGTTTCGATCTCCTTACTGGTGATTGGTCTATTCAAATTCTCTACTTCTTCTTGATCCAGTTTTGGAAGGTTGTATGATTCTAAGAATTTATCCATTTCTTCCAGATTGTCGAATTGGTTGGCATATAGTTTTTCATAGTATTCTCTTATAATCTTTTGTATTTCTGAGGTGTCTGTTGTAACCTCTCTTCTTTCATTTCTGATTTTACTTATTTGTGCCTTCTCTCTTTTTTTCCTGGTGAGTCTAGCTAAAGGTTTGTCTATTTTGTTGATCTTTTCAAAGAACCAGCTCTTGGTTTTATTAATTTTTCTATTGTTTTTTTGGTCTCCATTTCATTTATTTCTGGTCTGATTTTTATTATTTCCCTTCTGGTACTGATTTTGGGGTTTGGTTGGTCTTCTTTTTCCAGTTCCTTTAGGTGCATTGTTAGATTGTTTATTTGAGATTTTTCTTGTTTGTTGAGATAGACCTGTATTGCTATAAACTTCCCTCTTAGAACCGCTTTTGCTGTATCCCATAAATTCTGGCATGTCGTATTTTCATTTTCATTTGTCTCCAGGTATTTTTTTATTTCTTCTTTGATTTCTTCGTTAACCCAGTCGTTGTTCAGTAGCATTTTGTTTAATCTCCACGTATTTGTGGCTTTTCTGATTTTCTTCCTATAGTTGATTTCTAGTTTCATACCGTTGTGGTCAGAAAAGATGCTTGGTATTATTTCAATCTTCTTAAATTTATGGAGACTTGTTTTGTGGCCTAATATGTGATCAATCCTGGAGAATGTTCCATGTGCATTTGAAAAGAACGTGTATTCTTCGGTTTTTGGATGGAATGCTCTGTATATATCTACCAAGTCCATCTGTTCTAGTGTGTCGTTTAAGGCCAATGTTTCCTTATTGATCTTCTGTTTGGATGACCTATCCGTTGGTGTAAGTGGAGTGTTAAAGTCCCCTACTATTATTGTGTTACTGTCTATTTCTGTTTTTATGTCTGTTAATAATTGCTTTATATATTTAGGTGCACCTACATTGGGTGCGTAGATATTTACAAGTGTTATATCCTCTTGTTGGATTGTTCCCTTGATCATTATGTAATGCCCTTCTTTGTCTCTTTTTACAGTTTTTGTTTTAAAGTCTATTTTGTCTGATATGAGTACTGCTACCCCAGCTTTCTTTTCATTGCCATTTGCATGGAGTATCTTTTTCCATCCCTTCACTTTCAGTTTGTGAGTGTCTTTAGGTCTGAAGTGTGTCTCTTGTATGCAGCATATATATGGGTCTTGTTTTTTTATCCAGTCAGCCACCCTATGCCTTTTAATTGGAGCATTTAGTCCATTGACGTTTAAAGTAGCTATTGATAAGTATGTACTTACTGCCATTTTTTAACTTTTTTTTTTTTCCCTCAGTGTTTTAGTAGTCCTTCTCTGTTCCTTACTTCTTCTATACAGAATTGATGGTCACTTTAGTTTGACCTCTGTCTGAAAGCTGTACTCTTTAACTCCCCTCCTCCCTCCTTTTATGTTTTTGATATCATATCTAACCTCTTTTTTGTGCATTTGTATCCATTACGTTCTAATCGTGGAAATAGATAATGTTTCCTATTTGTGGTCTTCTCTTTTCCCCTTAAATCAGTCCCTTTAACATTTCTTGTAGCACTGGTTTCTTGGTGACAAACTCCTTTAATTTTTGCTTATCTGGGAAAATTTTGATCTCTCCTTCCATTTTGAATGATAACCTTGCTGGGTAGAGTATTCTTGGTTGTAAGTTTTTTCCTTTTAGGACTTTAAATATATCGTGCCATTCTCTTCTAGCCTGTAAGGTTTCTGTAGAGAAGTCAGCTGATAGCCTTATGGGGTTTCCTTTGTACGTAACTTGACATTCTCTTGTGGCTTTTAGGATTCTCTCTTTATCTTTAATTCTGGACATTTTGATTATGATGTGTCTTGGTGTGGGCCTCTTTGGGTTTATCTTGTTTGGGGCTCTCTGTGATTCCTGTACCTGGATGTCTGTTTCCTTCCTTAGGTTAGGGAAGTTTTCATCTATTATTTCTTGAAATAGATTCTCTGACCCCTTGTCTAGCTCTTCTTCTTCCGGGACACCTATAACACGGATGTTAGTGCACTTGATGTTGTCCCAGAGGTCCCTTAGACTGTCCTCAGTCTTTTTAATTCTTTTCTCTTTTACCTGTTCACCTCGGGTAATTTCTTCTAGTCTTTCGTCCAGCTCGCAGATCCGTTCTTCTGTACCCTCTGCTCTCCTTTTGAGTCCCTCTAATGAATTTTTCATTTCCAGTATTGTATTCTTCATTTCTGATTGGTTCTTTTTTTATCTTCCATTTCTTTGTTGACATTCTCACTGAGTTCATCTATTCTTCTCCCCAGATCAGTGAGCATCCTTAACACTCTTAGTTTGAACTCTCTGTCAGGTAGGTTGCTCATTTCTGTTTCACTTAGTTCCTTTTCTGGGGTTTTGTCCTGTTCCCTTACTTGGAATGTATTCTTTTGCCTCTTCATTTTGCCTCTTTCCCTGTGCTTGTGTCTACGTATTAGGTAGGTCAGCTACGTCTCCTGCTCTTGGATAGGTGACCTTATGTAAGTGATGGCTTAGGAGGCTTCCAGTGTGCTTCCCTCAGTTCTCAATGTTCCAGGGGTGACCCCTATGTGGGCCACGTGTATCCTTCTGCTGTGGCCTGTTTGTTCTCCCTGTAAGCGCTCAGGGAGGCTGAGTTATGCTCCTGGCCAGCTGTTGTAGTGCTCAGCTGCTTGTAGTTGTTGTGGGCCCTTCAGTCTCTTTATCAGGTGTGGGGATCCCCAGCACAGTTGGCTGCAAGTTCTAATACCACATTTGTGTTGTAGTATTTCTTTTAAGTGAGTAGGCCCCCACTGTGGCAGGTTGTTAGGCTCAGGGCCTTACAACTGCTGTAAGCCTCTAGCCTATTAGGTCTCTTGTCAGCTCTCTGAGGATTGCAGCTGGGTGGGGCTGGCCTCAGGCACAGGAGCACCCAATTGTTTCAGGTTTTGGAAGGTGGAGCAAACCTCCTATGTGGGTCTTTGAGAAGCACAAGTCCTCTGCGCCTGAGAAGCCCTGCCACCCACAGGTCCACACACAGTCAACACAGTCCTGCCCCGTGTGAGCGCCCCGACCTCCCCAAGCGGACCCAGTCTCTCCACGGTGGGAGCCCCACACACTCCGCCACCGCCCCACACTCTCCACCCGCTCCTTGAGCACACCCTGCCCTGCTCAAGTCGGCTCTGTTGCCAGGCTGCAGAGAATCCAGTCACCAATCTATGCAGGCCCACACGTTGCCTGAGGGCTTGTTGTTGGGTGGGGCCAGTCTCTAGGGTGGGCTGCCTGCCCTGGCTGAGCTGGATTAAATCGGTGCTCTAGCGGGTGGGGCAGACCCTGGGCTAGCAGGCCTCAGGGAGAACTCCAATGGCAATGGCGTCTGTGTCAGCACGCCCACACCAGGCCACAACAATGGCCGCCGCCAATGTCCCAGTCCCTGGAGAGGTCTCACCCCTCACCGAGATGCACTCAGGACCTATTAGGTGAGTCTCTTGTCACCAAAGCACTGTACACCTTTCTTTCTGGTGATTTTAGGTTGCTTCCTGAAACGGGTGAGTTTGTGCGCGGGCCCTTTAAGAGCCAGTTTTAGTTTCTTTGTGAACCGGGTTTTCTGGGGGTGTTCCCCAGTGTTTTAGTAGCAGGTACAGTCAGATATTATGCCGCTGGTCTCGATTGTGCTGGGTCCACAATATGCCCACAGCGGGGGCGCTCCCCGGCTCAGAGCCCCGCGTCTCCAGGGAGGCTGCGTACCTGTGAGCTGCTCCCGGCAGCCGTGAAGCTGGCAGCTTGTGAAGGCGGCGTTTTCCTCTCCAGAAGGGAGTCTCTGCCTCTTCCACCTCAGTTAGGATTGTCCGTTGTTGCAGGAGTTCCTCTCATCCAGTTTTCAGTTCTGTCTCATGGGTAATTTTTCCACGAGTAGTTGTAAATTGGCTGTGTCCACGGGAGGAGGTGAGTTCAGAGTCTGCCTACGCTGCCATCTTGACTCCGCCTCTCACTCTTTTTTTTAAAAAGAGCTTGGCAGATACAAAATCCTAGGTTAACGTTCCCTCAGGATATTGAATAATTCATTTCATTGTCTTCTTGTCCTTTTATTATTGCTGAGAATTCCACTGTCCATCTAATTGTTGTCACTCAGTAATTTTTTTAAATCAGTTTCTGACTGATCTCAAGGTCGTTTCCTTGTCTTTAGTGATTTTTGTTTTGTTTCACTTTCAGTACAATTTATTTAGGTCTGGCAATCTTTTCATTTATTCTGCTTGGATTTCATTGGAATTTCTGATTCTGCTGATTCAAATTTTTCATCAATTCTGAAAAATTTTAGCCATTGCATCTTCAAAAATCACCACTCCTGAAATCCATTATTTCCTTGAAACTCCTACTTGACATGTGTTAGATCTTCTCTCTCTATTCTCCATGTTTCTTAACCTCTCTTTTGTGTTTGAAAATTCTTTGTCTTTGTGTGCTATTTTCTGGATAATACTTTTGGTCTATCTTCCAGTTCAATAGTTATCTCAAAGCTATATCTAATACAATATTTAAATAGCTCAATGACTTGTAAATGTAAATTATTATACTTTTCACTTCTAGATATTCTATTTGGCTATCTTTGAGTCACTTATTTCTTACTCATTCTTTGCTTCTGTAATTGTTAAATATAACTAATACATTTATTCTAAGTCTGATAATTCTGACAGTCATGTGCCGCTTATTGACGTTTTGGTCAACGGCTGACCACACGTACGATGGTGGTGTCATAAGACTAGTGCCATATAGCCTAAGTGTGTAGTAGGCTATACCATCTAGGTTTGTGTAAGTACACTTTGATGTTTGCACAATGACAAAATCACCTAACGACACATTTCTCAGAATGTATCCCTGTTGTCAAGTGATGCATGACTGTATCTGAAGTGTTTGAGTGTCTTATTCTACTACTCATTGCTTCTCCTGGCTCTTACTTATGCAGGCCTTGTTTTGTTATATGTTCTGTGATCTGTGTTTGTAAATCATATCCATTATAACTTTATCTAGAGGAAAACTTTGAAGTGTGTGTTGAAACTTGTTTCCCCCAAGTGGATTATCATTGCTTCCACCAGAGATACTTGAAGTCAACAACTTAGAATAACTTTAAATAAATTCTTGGTTTGAGGTATTGGATTATAAGTTAGGATCACAAGCCCATATGATGTTTTCCTGTGGTTACAAACTCTCAGATATGTTTTAGTTCCATTTAGAGTCAAGTTTTGGATAAGCAAATGCTTCCACGCTCTCTCTCCTTTTGTATGGCTTATGCATCTTCCAGGGTCTCCAAGTATACCACCCATCTTGCCTGGACTCTAGGCTTTCTCTCTCATTCTCCCTCCCCCACTCAAGCTGCCATTAAAACTGAGGTCATAAGTCTTGGGGACTAAAAGATACTCTAGGGTAGCTCCTGTCTTTAGCATTTAAATTTTACTCTGGATTCATGCTCTCTTGTTTTAGGTCTCTGAGGATTTCTCTTAGTTCATGGCCAGTTCGACTTTGCTTTTAGAAACATTTTATCCATGATTTTTAGTTGTTTTGTATTTAGAAATTTATCAGTCTATTTAATCTTCTTCATTGCTTGAATTAGAAGATGACACAACACTCTCTGCAAATATTAATATTGGTGATCCTTTGACATGGCTGTTGTAGTTAATCTTCAAAGACAACTGCCCAATGAACCATACCTTCTAGTATCCACACCCTAGAGAAGTTTCCTTTTATATTGAAACTGAGCTGGCAATGTGTAACCAGTAAAATGCAACATAAGTGACACAGCATGACTCCCAAGACAACGTCATAAGAATCCTTACAGTAACATCTTCCTTGTTCTTTTGGAATGCTCATTGTAGGGACACACCTTCTTGGAACCCAGGTATCATGGTGTAAGAAGCCCAAGCCCCAGGGAAAAGCCATGTGTAGGTTATCTGGTTGACTATCCCAGTTAAGTTCCCAACCAGTACCCAACAACCAATATCAAATAACAATCGTGTAAGCAAGCCATCTTGGAAGTCTGACCCACTGAGCCCTCATATGACTCAAGCCTTAGCTTCCACATAACAGTTTGAGAGATTCCAAACAAGAATGTCGAGATGAACCCACTCAACCTATAGAACCTTGAGAGATTATAAATTGTTGTTTTAAACCATAAACGTTTTTGCATAGTTTATTCTACAGCCATACATTATTAGAACAAGTCAAGTCTTTTTGGATTAGGAGCCATTTTATCTCTTTGAAGGGACTTTGCAAATCTATTTTGTAATATGCTATGTTAATACTATAAGGCATTTTAATTTCCAAACTCTTAGAAGGGGAACACCTAATTCTTGTTTTCATATATTATTTACGTACATCAATTAACAACTATAAGTGCATAACAGTCACGTAGATAATTAAAATAGATAATATTTACTCTAGGTATTAATTATTTAAATGTGAATGACATTTTAAAAACTTTAGAAGATAATATAGGAACACATCATCATAATCTCAATATTGATACTTACAATACAAAAATAGTAAAAATCATAAGGGGAAAATTAATAAATTTTATCATGTTAATAATATGATCAAGAAAGTGGAAAGCCGCGAACTGGGAAAAGATATTTGTAAAACATACAACTAGCAAAGGATTGCTATAAAATAGTTTTTACACATAAAAAAGCAAAAGGAAACAACCTAATCGAATAGTTTTCAAAAGAAATAAGCAGGTATTTCACAGATAAAACACAAATGGTCAGTAGACATATTGAAATGGTACTCAAGCTCATTAGTAATTGGATAAATGCAAACTAAAACCACAATGAGATGCTATTTAACATTCTCTAGATCGGCAAAAATTAAGAAGTCTGACAACGCCAAGTGTTGGTGAGGATATAAAGAAATTAGAACTTTTCTACACTATGGTGAGAGTGTAAATTATTACAACATTGTGGGAAACAACTTGGCATTATCTAATAAAATTGAAGCTGTGCATACTTTAGGACTCAATAATTCTTCCTCTAAATATGCACATGTACAGCAGAAGAAATGTACAAGAATATTATGCAGCATTATTTATCATAGCAAAAACCTGGAAACCACCCAAAAGCCCATCAGCAGTGGAATGAATGAATAAATGGTGGAATGCTCATAGAATGGAGCAATATTGTGTGAAAATGAATGAATTCTTGCTATGTGCAATAACATAATATTGACTAAACAAAATAAGTCACGGAAGAATACAAACGATCTCAATTTATGTATAGTTTAAAACGTGAGAAACTAAACAATGTGTGTGTGTGTGTGTTAGAATAATAAAGTAAAGCAAGAAAACGATAACAGAATATTCAGGATAGAAGTTAATCTAACAGATGGGAGAATGGTTCAGCATTCAGGGGGCTTCAGAGGTGTGGGTGATTTTCTATGTCTTATGCCATATGTGGTTACACAGAAATTTGTTTTATTATTCTTATGTATACTTTGTATGTATTCCACATATATGTTTTTATAAGTATGTAATATTTCAATATAAACCATTTTCAAAAAGCAATGAACATGTCAATTAGCAGTGGAGCTGATTAGAATTAGTGCATAAAAAAGAGAAGTCTGAGAGAGAAATCAAATCCCAATCCAAGGAATGAGTAATGAGAACAGATAATATATTCAGTTTCACAAACGAGTATTACAAAGTTGGAGATGGCTCTATCGGTCTATTTGAGATAGGTTCTACTCAACTTTTTCACATTTCAACCATACAGTCAGATCCTATTACTCTATTTTCATGTTTATCATGAAACCTTCCCAGGCAGCATGCACCCAAAAAGCTGATACACTGTTCAGACTACATGGCTTACTTGGCAGCCCCATAGCTATATTTTCATTCTGGTTTATATGTCAGGATCTTAAGTATTACAGAGTTAGTATGTCACATCTCTGATTAGTAAGATATTTGGGGCACTGACAAGATTAATTTTGTGAACCTGCCAAGCGGAGACCCAGAGTTTAGACTGTGAAGAATACATAGGTGAATGCCACATTTTGAAGCTCTCGGGTGTCAGTCAGCTGATCTCCCCAGATGATACTCTGACCTAGAGCCCCACTTCCATAGTTTTTATTTTTCTTATCTTCACATATAAATCATAAGTCCCTAGAGGGCAGAGATAATGTCTTATATTACTTTGCCTCATCTTCAGAGAAATACACAGTACTTTGTATATAGTAAATGCTCAATTTATTTGTTGCCTGGTTGATTGGCAGGACTGTTGATTACATATGCACTATCCTGTTAGCATCTATACTATGCTTTACAACAATAATAAAAATGTCATCATTGAATATAATGAATGGAACTCCACTTCAACTCCCAAGTGCTAGCTTACTTGCAAATGTAAAACTATTGCTATTGTTCAAGTGAAGATAATTCACTCTTTCAAAATAAACTTCTTTTCAGCCTTCTGTGAACCAAAAAGAGGATTTTATGGGGGGGGATAAACATTAATCAAGTCAATAACAAAACTTTAAAATCTGAGAACTCTCCAAACGAAATGTTCAGCAAGAGTATCATGATAATGAAGGTGATGTCGAGACAGTTTTCATGTCAGTTGTAGAACCAAACCTAGGAGATTCTAAGGAGATCCTAAGACAAGTGATACTGCAACAATCAATCTTATTGTTATTCGTTATTTTCATTTTTAGAATTGTAGGAAGGAGGAATATTTCCAACACATTCAAGTGGGATTACATTTGATTTATCCTCCAAATTATTGTTTGCCCACTTGATGTTTATGAAAAGAAATCCTGCATTTCTCACATTAGCTAACAGAGAAGAAATCACTTGTATGAATCATTCCTGGAAATAGAAATTGTTTCAAGTGCTGGACACATTTGTGGTCTGTGAACATTGAACACTAATAAGCAGAAGAGTTCCAATCCTAAAATGATTTTTCTGACTTCTAAATAATTTAATCCAGAAATACTCTGGACAGACATCCAATTGTCTGCATGGAACCTGGAAGAACAGTGATTTCACATTTAGACTTTATGGCCTTAAAGCTTGCCTCTCTGCATGCTGAGCAACTTTATTCATTCCACAAGATAAAGAAGAGAGAAGCAAACTGGATTTCCAAAAATGAAAGAGAATAAATGTGGGGTGACATCAGTTCTTTAGGCATCCTTGCTCTGTGGACAATGCTGGCCTTTGAAAACAGCTTTAAATTCATCAGTACTAGCACTTGTAGCAGCCTTCACAAATCAACATGCAGAAACTATGCTTCATGTTTCATCTTCTTTTTATAATTCCTGTCCTCCTAGCAATTTATTTAACCCAACAGAATGGGCTCTATAGTGTACCTTTGATTTCCAATACAACCAATGCGAGGAGATAAAGGACATATGGGCCAGTGAGTGGCCATGAAAGTTGAGAGTTATTTGTTGACTCTGCAGTGGTAGCTTAGAGATCCCAGATTTAAGAGATTGACTTTCTACCTGATCCCTGACATATTATATATAGTCAAAGAATGGCAATCACTAATCGTTAATCTCACAAGCCACACAATTTTAATGTGATCATAATGACCAAGCATCCTCATGTCAGAGGGTTTTCTCACCCAGAAATCCATTCTAACCTTGGGCCCTATAGTGAGAAGAGGGTCTGTTTGAGGCGGGAGAATCTTTCCTAAAATTCAGAAGGTGCATTTTATCAAGATGAAATTGACTTTATTGTTCTCTGTGAGGAAGCATCCTCAAGTAACTAAAGATTTGGTGAAACAACTTCTTGCCCTCTCTAATTTGTCTCAAACCTCTACTTCTTGGTTGGTGTCAACTGCAAATTAATAAGTCTTTTCTTAATCTCTACTTCATCTTTTCAAGTGGAGGAAAGAATGCTCATATTTGAAGATGACCATCTGTCTGCAGGAAGACTCGTAAGATTCATGAGGAGAACTGATGCAGGATATCGATATATTAGACATCTTTCAACTCTTTCCCTAAGGACACTGATGTTGAGACTCAATAATGGGCTTTCCATTTGTCATTTGTGTGTATGTGTATGTGAATATGATGGAGACCAAAATGCCACCAAGAAAGGGGCACTTACTGCAATGGAATCTTAAACATAGTTATTAAAAGATAGTGGTGGGTACATAGTAGGTTTTCTGAGACTTGAAAAATAACATCAATCATACATATGACCAGAAATAAGTCTGTTCACTTGGGTAGTAAGTATACAAAGTATGAATTTGTCACATAATAATCATGTGGATTTGGGACAATTGATTGACTTATATAAAGGTCAGATTCCTCATTGGAAAAAAATATGGCAATTAATCATTGTTCTGCCTACCACGTAGTGCAGGTATTTTGAAAACTAAAAAGCATCATGTATATGTTAGAGGTTTATCAGTGTCAGTAAATGGTACTGATGTTCAAATGATACTGAGTTCATACTAAATGTCTCTAATTGTTTATATCTATTTAGAATTTTTTAATATGTAGCATCATATAGACCGAATATCGTGTACTGATCCTTATGACATTATAGGATGGGTCAGAATCTTCTCATTTCTCTGATAAGAAGAGTATAAAACAAGGGTGCCACGTGCCTCAACCGGTTGTAATTTGGTGAATTAGAAGCATAGGTGGATTTGACTTCAGTATTCCATTGCATTGCAAGTAAGACCTTTTCCAAGCTCCTGAGACTTACTGTCTTTGAAACTGGAATTGTCCAAGGGATAAAGTCAAAACACGAAGTTTAGCAGTCAATTGATGCTAAGAACTGAGATTAAGAGTCTAAAACACATTCTCAGCTATGATTTCATATGACTTTGAAGAGTCTTCCATATAGAAGTATTTTATGTAGCAATATTATCATCTGCATTTTACATGTTATGAAAATGAAGCTCAGTGGGATAAAATGACTTGCCCAAGGTCACATAATTGATCAGTGTTAGAGGTGGAACCTGAATCAAGAACATCAGATTCATAGTCTCCTACTTGAATTTTCATCTCATATTATAGACTCCTGAGCCACTGAGCTTGGTTTCCTTTCAAATAATCATAGTTCTTAACTTGTTAATTCTCTAACAAGTAATTTTTGACAGAATTATACATATTTAAATATATTTTTTTATTTTAGCAGCACTTCTGGGTGCATTTTAAAAATTGTATCCTAGTCACCATCAATACCATTGTGATTATTGTCATTATCACTGAATGTATGGAGATACAATGGTAGACCAAAATAGATGCTGCCCTGTCCATTACAAAGCTCATTATCTAAGCAATTAATCATACACACGTATACATGCAATGGTGACAAGCTCTTTGAATCAGAGTTGCTAAATACTAAGGGAGCAGGTAATAGGGAGAGTTGATAGAGTCATGCAGGTCAGGTAAGGCCTTCTTGAAGAAATAACACTTGAGCAGAGATTTGAAAAATAAGCTGATGTTAACAAGACAAAATGGGAGGCATGAGCACTCCATGGAATTAAGCAATATGGCAAACATGAGGGACTAAAAGGAGACAAATATGGCTAGAGAGGAACAAATGAGATAAGTAGGGGATGAGATGAAGGACAATGTAGGCATGGGCCAGACCATGTGGAACTTTTAGGTCAAGTAGTTTTCTTGTTCTACCCAAAGATCAATGGAGAATCATAGTGTTAATCAGGGGGTGTGATATAAATAGATTTTGATTTTTGAAGAACCATTCTGGTTGTAGTGTAGAGAATGAGGTGGAGGAGGATCAGCTGTTGGTCCAAGTAGACTAGTAAGCTAACTGCTGCTGAAATATGAGCAAGATATAAGGATAAGCCAACTGGGGTCATGGAGGTTGAGATGGAGAGAAGTGGACAGATTTGGAAAATATTTGAGAGATAAAATCAATAGAGCTTGGTAAAGAACTGAATATGGTGGGTGATGGAGGCTTAGAGATGATGCCTTGGCTTTTGGTGAGTGACAATGCAACAGGCACAGTAGAACAGGAACAGGATTTGGAGGAAGTATTAAAAGTTTGTTTTTGACATGTAGAGTTTGAGGAGACTTTGAGATATCCAACAGGAATTGTTCAGGAAGTAGTTGGATATAAAGGTCTGGATAGAAACATATATTTATGTGTTATCTGCATAAAAGGATAATGGAAGTTATGGATGTGCATAACATTGTCTGAGAGAGTGTAGTGTGAGAAGAAAAGAGGGCCTAGAATATAGCTTTCAGGAAATCTAACTTTTATAAGCCAGGTAGAGGGGAATATGCCTGCCAAGTAGATAGAATAGGAGGCAAGCCAGGAGTGCACTGTGTCATTTATTATTGAAGCAATAATAAGTGCTTCAAGAGAACGGAATGGTGGTTGTAGAAACAGGGGAGAGGATGAAATGGGGAGTTGCTAATCCATGGGTATAAAGTTTCAGTGAGGCAAGATAAGTTCTAGAGATCCACTGTACAATATTGTGCCTATAGTTAACAATATTGCATTGTACACTTAAAAATCTTTTGAGAGAGTAGATCTCATATTAAGTGTTCTTATCCCAATAAAATAAAAATAAAAGTGTTTTAAAAAAAAAGAAGAGAAAAAAGACTGATGATGTTAAGGGCCACAGAAATGTCAAGTAAGATGACAACAGAAAAATATCTTTTGGCCTTAGTTACAAGGAATTCATTGGCAGACTTAGGGAGAACTGTTTCTGTGGATTGACAGAGCTGGAATCCAAATTGAGAAGAGATGAGAAGTAAAATGAGGAGGCTAGACTAGATCCTCTCTAAAGTTCATTCCAACTTTAAAATAAATGCTGTGATTTTATGCTGCTGGCCAGAGTCTCCCTTTGTCACAAGTTTCCCTACTCACCCTACTCCTGTTTAATAATAAGACACTGCTGTTGAAAGAAATGATTTGCAAAGACTGTATTATTGTAAGCATCATTACAACCTCAAATAAATTCGGGACAAATTGTTTTATATGTATATATATACACTCTCTCTATATATTCTTTTGGAAAGAATCTTGAGCATAAAAATTCTTGTATGAGTTTTATATAGCACAAATTGAAGAAATGTATTTCCAGGAATTGATTTTATTTTTGGGGTCAGGACTGCAGGGATAAAATCAGGTCTAGAGTTTCCATGTGGATGAATTTGAAAGTGGATAGATTCGAAGCTGCAGTCCAGGGATGTCTCACACTACACTATACTGTTTTCCTTTTAAATTGAATCATTTTTTCTGGGCTTTGAGAGTTAAGAGAACACATCCAAAGAATTGATTTTGTACATAAGCAGAATGCTTGGCCACTGCTGCTTTTCATCTAAAGAGAGGTTCCTATATTCTCACTGTCTTGGTGGGATAGAAATCTCATAAAAGGGCACATAGACCATTGCTAATCAGTGTGATCAGTGGACCAGCAGCATCAATTTCAGCTAAGAACTTGTTAGAAATGCAGAATCTCAGAACCACCTCAGACCTACTGGATCAGAATCTGCATTTCAACAAGATCCTCAGGTGATTTATATTAACATTAAAAGGTGAAAAGAATTTGCAACTTTTTTCTCAGAATCTACCTTCAAAAAACATAGAAATATTTGTTACTCTGCTATGACATTTAAACTGACTGAAGGGAAGATTAGTCATTTATGGACAAAAAATTAATCATATTATTTTCTTTTAAAATTAAGACCTGCAATGGAGTGTCAAGGTGACTAACGAGGTATATTTTATAGAGAAAAAGTAGGTTACTCACCCAGCTCATCGTAGAACATCCATTTTTCATTTCCCCTTACCAGAAGCTGCTAATTACTTGCATTGAACTATTTACACTTCCTCTTTTTTATTAATAATAATATTTGTAAATTTAATTTGAGATAGCAAGGTTACCTGTCATGCTTTTGTACAGGATTTATAAACTTTCACTATTTTCTGTCTCTTTAGCCAATTTAGGAGAACTTCTACACTTTATTACATAACCTTCCCTGGTGATGAACATCTGGAGTGGGCAGATGAAACTCAACCACAGTCTCATCCTTCCTTGCTCCATTTCTTACATGGAGCCCTACTCTAACCTTTAGCCAGGGCAGGAAAAGATTGCTACTGCCCCCTGCTGGCCCATTGTATTTTTCCTCCTCTACAAATCTGCGACTTGAGGATGCCCAAGGATTTGGAGCCACAGAAGAAAGCTGAGCGGAAGGGGCTTTCCCTAGTAGAGAGGTAGAGAGATCCTTTGGGAACAGGTGGCTAAAATCAAAAGAAAACACTCAAGGGGCGAGGAAGCCATAAGGGGCTTCTAAATTAAATTGTCGACCCTCATAAACCTTTTTCTGCACATGGGCTTCAATATGCCAAGGAAATGTCCCCTCCTCTTCAGCACAGAACTCCTCTTTTGCCTCCAGGTTTCACTGACAAGGAGTAGATTACCCAGTTCCCTATTATAATTTCAGTACTCCTGATCCTGGTCTCTGCTTCCTCCAATTTCCTTTTCCCATGCCTAAACCTTATTCCCCTCTCTTTTCTGCTTCAAACTCTCGTCCCGCCCACCCACCAACAGACTCGCATTCCCAGGAGCTCAGACCCTAGCGTCCTTCATTCTCTCTGTCTACGCTGACTTCTGCTCTCCCCTGGCCGTCATCGCACCTTCCTCAGCAACCCTTCGCTGAACGGCCAGTCACTCTTTGCCTTTGAACGGCAGGCATGTCCCCTCTTGAATGCCTCTCCCCTACCCCCGCCCCAAGCGACTGAAAAAGGAAACATGCGCACTTCAGAGCTAGGAGCTGTCCGAGTGCTGAAATTTATAGGCTGGGTAGGATCACGTCTCCGTCTCTTTCTGTAGCCCTCACTCCAGCACAGGATCTCAGCAATTTTGCCCTCTTTTCCCTACCCACTCCAACGCGCAGAGTCCTTTCTTCTCCCTCATTTACAACTTCTTTTAAAAAGAGAACATTTTCTAGAGAAAAGAGATTTGCTAAACAGAAAGGACATAAAAGCCACAGCAACACGACTTCCAGCATGGCATTGTCACCATTCCCCTTTACGTGGTGATGCGATTAAGGTAGCAGCGTTTTCATTATTCAGGAAAAGCAACTGGGGGATCTATCAGTTCTAAGGCTTTGTCTTTCCTGGGTTAACTGATGGTCCTGAGCCCTGGTTTGACCTGACCATGATGTCTAGGACTGGCACTTTTTGTTTTTTCTCAGCAAACTGTCCAAACCCAAATCTCTTTTTGATTTTCAAGGAAACTAGACTCCTGTCAGATTTTGAATCTGGACAATAAATAGATACTTTGTCCTAGCTTCTTTCTGGAATCATTTCGGGGATATTTTCCACGAGCATCACAGAAACAGGAATGGACCGGCAGCTAGTGAACATTTTGACAGCCTTGTTTGCATTTTTCTTAGAGACAAACCACTTCAGGTAGGTGAAACGACTTTGCATGCTGATATTTTGCACACGAAAACTGTTTGAAAGAGAACGTGTCACGCAATTTTTATCTATTTTTCTATGCCCTGGACCATATTATTTTAATTTTATAGAGGAGAGTTAGATTTCTTTTGTTCTTTTAAAAAAGCTTAATTATGGTGGGAGGGTGGTAAATTTTCACAAAGGCAAGTTTTATGATGCATAACCCCACGCTATGCATTTCAACACATTTTCACAGCAAATGTGATATAAGGTAGTCTGATGAGTTGCATGCTGTTTATATTTCTGTGTAATGGTGATATTTTTGCTTTCAAATTCTTCTGGAAGTCATTTAAAGGGATTATTGGATGCAATGCTTTTCATAAGGTGGAAGTGATTGGATTAATTTGCCAGGAGCATGCTCATTTTATATAAAATATAAAAGAACCCTAATTCTTATCCAACTTGGGACTTCTATTGTATTTCAGCAAGTAGATGCATACCATGAGGACTACAATTCAGGAAATTTCTTGAAACATCAAAAACATTTAAAATCTCCTTTTACCACTATAGTCTACTGTTCAGTATATTTGGAAATTTATTGGCTACCAAAATTTAATTCATATGACATCTTTGTATTTATGTATGCATGAGAAATGGACTATGCATAATTAAAATAAGTAAGAAATCATTATTTGCATGCTTGCATTTTCTACCTAATTTACAAATTGTCAAATCAATTGATACTTCAAAATATCAGATTATTACCAGTGAGTGAAATAGCCATCCTAGTGGCAGAGGTTCTAAGACAGGATAGAGATAGGAGATGTTCATACAACAAAGTGTAGGACTCTTCATTTAATTTTCACCAAATTTTATGGTATTTTTTTCACAGAACCAAGAGAAATGGAACATATAGCAATAATGCTATGAGTACTGGGAAACCCCACTATGTTCCTTTCAAGTTCACACCTCCTACTATGATTAATAAAAATTGTAGGCTGGGTTTTATTAGAATCATCATCATCATCATCTTCTTCATCACCACCACCACCATTATCATAATCAAATAATAGTTGATTAATCAGATGAGTCTGCATATGGGAAAGTGAGTATTTCTAGATGATTGTATCAATTTTTAACTCCTACTAAATGTTTATATCATCTTTGCGCTTGTATTTAATACTACTTTGAAAAACTGGCAAGAATGTGGTATTTTATTAATGATAGAATTAACGAGATTATTTGTTAAATTATTGAAAACAAAGCTTGTAAAACGTATGCTTTAGGAAAGAAATCAACATTCAATCAACCACTATGTATTGTGAAAGAATTCATTTTACTACAAACCAAATAAGCCCTTTAAAGGAAATGAAAATCTGAGAAATTTTCCAATCAACATTTAGTGTTTTTGATAATGCAAAAGACAAAATGATTTAGAAGTTATTTTTCATGAATACTCTTTTGGAGAGTCAACAATTTAAATGCTAATATATCAATAACAACTGATAAAATAATAGAAGTACAGACATGCTTATTGTTTGACCTATCTTAGAATGAAATTAAATTTCCAAGTGAAGATTTCCTTTTAGACAACACATTGAAAATTATTAGTAGTTGATAGCTGGAATAGAATCTAGCAGGTGAGAAAAGAAGCAATAGGATAATTTGTTCTGCCCATCTTATTACGTATTTCTCTCCTTCTACTTTTTATAAAAGCAGAGGACTTATATTAAGGGCTGAAGTGTTGGAAGACTTTTTTTTTAAGTCATGGGCAAATGATTTTAAGACAATCAAATAAATTTTAGATATTGTCATCTTCATTTCTCTGATGACTCTAGAAAGAAATAGCTTTATATATCCATAAAATCTACAACCTAAAACTATGCATGTTGTATCATCTTAAACATCTTATGGCTAGAAACTTAGAAGATATGACTCAGGATTTATATCACTCATCATTTAAAGTTAACTTTAGACCATGTACAAGTTCTGAAGTTGACCAAAGAGTTTTGTAATTTTCTTTTTCTTCTTACTAACATATCAAATATATTTAAAAACATGATGTCAAACATTCTGTGAGCATTAGTTCTCAGGTGATGAGAATGGAATTGTTGCTAAAAGAGTTAATGATGTGTTTAGGATGGCTTTCTGCAAAGACCATGACTCCAGGTCTGGAAAACAACCTTCGCAGACTCTATCTCCTTCAGATTTCTTGGACAAATTAATGGGAAGGACATCAGGATATGATGCAAGAATCAGGCCAAATTTTAAAGGTAGGATCAACTTAAACATATGTTAAGCCTGTGGAAAATCTTCTAGATGTTTGAATACTCTGAAAAAAGTTTTTAGGGCTTTTTATTATGAAATGGAGACAAGTATATTATTCACCTCATTTTGGCATTCTTTTGAACTAGTCAATTTAATAGCTTAAATTTTACATGCTGCTTGTCACTGTTGAAAACTTTCTTCATTTATATTCTATTTCACAAAGAAAACTAATGTCAGAGATTATTGCCACACTCTCTATTTTACCTTAAGTGAGAGTGTGACTGGAAACAATGTGAGAAGAGGCTCTAGTCGAGTACATTAGAAACTTTTGGTTTCCTCTTGTTTAAATACTCTAATTGTTTATTTGAAATTATTTATCTGAAATTAACAAAAAAAGATCATAGAATTGTAAAGTACACATGTCAAATATGGTGGGTACTTCCTTTATTCATTAGAAACAAACCAAAAGTTTGGGGTTTTTGTTTGTTCAACATGACAAAAATGTAATTAATAGTGCATAGAAATTACTTTTTATCCTTTTGGTTTATTTTTATTCTGAATCAGAAAAATACTTTAATAAGAAATTATTAATTATTCAATTATTAATAATTAATTATTTTTGATGCTTTAATTTTTAAATACATATTTTAAGTGACAATTGCATTTTATCTTGTAATTTAATTTAACATAATGCATTGTGAAGTGCTTATAATATTTTATAAAAGGAGAAATCCATAATATTCTAGATATTATGTCATAATTCATGCATTGCTTTGCTTTTGCTTCTTAGCAATTTAATTGTATTGCTTTCCTTGAGGTTTAATTTTTATTATTGGCAAATATGAGCATGAAAACTAAATTCTAAATTCATTTTCTCTTTAAATGCTACACCTCTGAATATACCCAGCTCAGGGCACATTTCATTAAGAAAAATGTCAGAATTTTGACAAAACAAATGTTTTTGATTTATAGAGTATTTCAAAAAGAGACAACAGAACTAAGTTCAAAGCTCAGTTTTCCTGAAAACGATTGTCATGTTCATCCTATTTCATATTAATTTTGTGGTCATTCCCTTGGAAGTCAATATTTGAAATAAAATCTTATGAGTAACAAGTTGAGAATCAGCTTTCAATGGGACTGCTCATTCATACATTTATTCACTTAGCCATTCAATAACTTGAGTCTGAACTATATGCAAAATACCAACTACCCTAAGCTTTGAAAGTTGAGAAACGAAACAGGTTTGGGTGCTACCATCAAAAATCTCAGAGGAGAGAGCAGATGTTACAGGGATACTTATAAAATATAACAATATAATATGTAATAATATAAAATATAATATATAATATTAGATAGAAATAGTTAAGTGGTTAATAGTCAAGTAACATTAGGAAGCACAGATAAAATGCTACAGGATTCCAACAAATGGAGAGATGATTTCCTGTGAAGTTATTTACGGAAAGCTTCATAGAGGTGGTCCAGAGATAGAAAATTGTTTCAAGTTTATGAGCACCTTGTTTAGCAGCAGCTATTATTCATTATTTTCTAGAAATAATTTTTCAAAAGAGGAGGAAAGTGCAAAGAGTAATAAAACAAATACCCATGCTTCCATTGCTACTTTAAGTGACCACCTAGAATGAGCAATCATTTCCACACACAGCTTTTTTTCTGGTTCTTCTGGGGATGTCATCCTTCGAAAATGACATTTCTCATGACTCTAAAGGATAAAAAAATGAGGAGAACATCAAGTATAGCAAAGCATGGCCATATTTTTGAGATCTATCCACTACTTAAAGACCTGAGCACAGGATGTTTTAAAGACTTATAAAAGGCAAATGGGGTGGATATCATTTAAGACTCTAAAATTAATGGACTTCACTGAGTTTTGTCTCTCTCTCCATTTAACTCTCTACTTTGATGAATCCTGATATTCTTTCATAAATTTTATTTACATACACCACTTAGATCAATTACCTAACAATTCCCACAATTCTCTTTACTCTGAGGATCTTGGCTTCTCCTGAATGTAAAACATTCCCCTTTATTTTAGACTAAAATAATTTTCCTTCCTTGGTGTTCCCATGGAACTTCATATGTCTAATATGGTTCCTTTGCACGTTTATGTTTCATCAACCCACGCTCCACACCACATTTGAGAGGGCAAGGAAGTACCTTATTTTTTATATATACACTATGTATATATAGTGTAGGGAAAAGAAGTCATCCTTTTCTCCAGAATGAGGAAATAAGAACCAGGAAAGAAAGAAAACTGTAGATTAATTATGAAGATTAGTGCTTCCAGTTAGTTGTAGTAGAAGTTGAGAGTGAGAACTTTTGAGGTACCAACCAATAGTCACAGTGGCTAGCAAAGATGATCTTAGTTGAGCTGGGGAGAGAAAGAAATAAAAGAAAGAGATACTAGGGAACTTGTAACAGTGAGGAGGCTAGGAAGAACACTATAGTACTTACTGTAGTTGATTAGCAATGTATCAATGAGAAATTTTATATAGTATGTAGAAATGAAGAGTAATTAGGAAACGTGATTGTATCTGGAATAGTGACAGGCCCCCTGCAAATGCCAAAAAACAAATTGACTACGATAACAGTAAACATGACGATAATGCTGCTGCTGCTGCTGAACATGACAATAAGGGTGATTAATAAGAAGACACAAGGGCAAGATTTGACTATAAAAGCAAGAGCCAAATATGGGCTGTTGAGGAAAAGGGAACGGCTTTTCTAGAACACTTATTAAACGTCAGCACATTTCTCTGTTTTCCTTGCTGACATGCATTGGTAAGGGAAAAAAGAAATTCATATGCATAATTTTTCTTATTGGAAGGAATTTTTCCAGCATACTTTCAAATCAGTAAAATATTTCATGTCTATTCTATATCCCTGATGGGCTCTGAAATATGTCTTAATGGGCGTATGTACAAGAAGGAAGACGGACATAAGCTAGAAAAGGGAACCAGAAATGATTCAGACTTGACTTGGACTCTCTGTAATTGAGAGCCATTCTTAGAAACTATAGGGAAAAAATAGCTTTTCTGATGTACTGAAGCACTAGTGTATAAACAAAGTCATGAGTCAGAGTTGCCAACTGCATTCTATCTATAAGACCCATAGAGACCTGGGTCAGATCTTGTGAAAACATAAATTTTCAAAATCCTCAGTTCAGATAAAAACACAAGCTATGTCCATTCACAATTACCTGTTTCTGAAACCATGGTAAATGTTGATTCCATGTCAACAGCAGAGCCTCTTTCCCCACTTGGATGATTTGTCTCATTCTCAGTTGATTTATCATGGATTCTATCATCCATCAGATATTCCTTTGTCAGTATTATTGTATCTTGAAAACGTCACTTTAAACATTAAGCTTTTAAAGAAATCAAATGAAATGCTTAAACCTGGGAAAAATGCATTAGTTCTGACTCTCTCTCTTTTAAATAAAGCCTATATCTATTTTAATAAAATTTTCTTTGAAAATAAAATTAACTTAGAATTATATCCTAAGTTTCATCCCAATACGAATAAATATATTTCACTGTAACATTCATTTGGGATAGGATCTGGAATAGACGATGCCAGGAAATAATTATTCACTCCACTTCTTTGGGCATGCCATGCACACTAATTTTTTTTCCATGTCTGGAGACCTAAATTTGAAAGTGTGATGTGTGACATTAAAACCTACATTTGCATGCAGTATGGTTTCCTTCATTTTCCAAAGAGTTATCAGCTCAAGAGGTGTTTTAGATATAAGTAGAAATAGAGCCACTTCCAAAAAACTAGATGTCTTCAGGTTTCTGCCCTTGGAAATTCTCTTGTCTTTGGCCAAGTGGAGCTCCAGCTCAACTGTTGTGCTTACCTGTTCCTGTAGGGGGTGGCTTGAGCACAAATGTCCAGCAGGGACACTTGAAAAGGGTGATTCTCTCAGTTAGTGATAATGCAGCATCAGTGTGATCATTTCTTTGATCACCCTGGTGGATGTGGTCATCAGATATTACTATGGATCCAGAGAAAAAGAGTAGAATGCTTGCAGGTATTAGAAGTATTTGAC
This sequence comes from Ceratotherium simum simum, assembly GCF_057802395.1. Classification (NCBI taxonomy): domain Eukaryota; kingdom Metazoa; phylum Chordata; class Mammalia; order Perissodactyla; family Rhinocerotidae; genus Ceratotherium; species Ceratotherium simum. Next base: position 118,185,973 of record NC_141940.1, on the reverse strand, counting down.
TTGAGTGCAGAAAGTAGCAGAAGCCTTCAGGCACCTGAAAGGGTACAGCCATTTTAGGACAATACAACAGGAGATAAAAGAGGAAAAAGGTTACTGAAGGGAAAGGTTGGGAGCAACAAAGGGAAATTTATATATGACTGTTTTGTTCAGAGGTGATATTGATGAAGAATTTTGAACATCTGAAATCCACTGGCTGTGTCACAATTTATGGACACCAACCAACACGTTTGTATATACTAGGCTACTATGGGCCTACAAGGTGCTTGTCAGGGATCTGAGGTGACATCAAGAAGGAGGCATCTATAGCATTCTAACATATCCCGGCAAAGTATGAACTTATTGGAATACGTCTTCCATAAAAGAGCCCTGGACTTTGATCCAGAAAAGTCAGATTCATGTCCTGGTTCAGCCACTTTTGAGGAAAGGTGTCTTCACCTCTCCATGCCTCAGGTTTTCTTCTGCCTTTGTCCACCTCATTTGGGTCGTTCTGAGCATCAAACGAGATCATGAATCTGAATGATTTGTTTTCAACTCTTAAGACTATTACAAATAATTTGAATTATTATTACTAGTTTCCCATTTCTCTTTTATAACCGACACTGACTATGTATTATCAAAGCTTATCCTTCATGGTGATTGGATCTTTATAGTTGTTTGATTTTTTTTTAATGGAAAAAAAACAAGTCAAAGAAGTTCTAGCATCTTAAAGTCCTACCACAGTAACCAGAGCACAGATGTCATGTGTCTCAGCTGGTTCTCCTTTTATTAGTTTTGTGGGACTATTTCCAAACTGAAAGGGCGACTTCGTATTCTTAAATATGAAACAAAGAGGGAACCAATTGTGGGAAGGAATTATCTTTATCCATTCAAATCCTAACCCTGATTATTTTCTTGGACTCACTTTTAAAATGAACCAAGTAAAAGACATAGGACCAATTTTGCTTGGTCCTGGAAACAAGGACCCTAAATTTAACTGAACATATATGACTGTCATTTCTGATGTATTTTCTTGTCCAGTTAGTGCAGTTGCAAGGGTCACTTCACAAACGTGCTGAATGAATTTCCTATTTTAGAATAAGTATTTTAAAGAGAACATTTGGTCTCTACAACATGGCAGGTTAAGAGCACTGGAAATGGAATCCCATAATTTAGTTTCTGAGGATGTATTACATTGCTTCCTGGTTGATTCTGAGTAAATTCATATCCCTAAGTTTCATTATTGAAAAAGCCTAAACATTTTATCCAGAATTCTATAGTGCTTGCTGTTTCTCCCCATCCTGAAGGACAATTCAACCTATTTTGCTGATTATCTGAGACTTCATTTTAAAAAAATTAACATAGATATCAGGGTATCTCGGTACTTAATGACTGGACATTATAATGTGTCCAGTTGGTACGATCAGGTTTAGAGTAAGAAAAAATAGTCATTAGTTTTTTTCTTGGTGTGTTGGATCAGACATGTTTGGAACAGGGTCTTAAAAATGGAAATGTAGTTGATCAATCCTCATAACAACAAGGTCTTGGGAAGCATTCTGGGTTCTCCTTAGAGTTAACACCTAAGAGGCTGTCCTGACTGTGGCATGCAGCATTTGCTCATTGACATCTTTCTTGAGAGGGCTACTCTGGATGCTTGTGACTGATTGCAGACACTTTTAGCCATGTGAAACCCACTACAGGAAGGACATGAGCAAAAGGAATAGTTCTCTAAGTGGTATTCTTAAATGCGAAAGACATTTAAGAATAAATTCATTAGGTTACCCTCTTGGAGTCTGGCCTGGCTAGCCCACTAAGTGTGGTCATGGGGCAAGTACAAGAGGGAAGCTGGACACTCCCTCTGACTCATGCCCTGGCTTGTGTACCCACCATTCCCTATGAACATGAGTACACCAAAAGGTGGCTCTGTTTTATTAACACATTCATCCAAGAGGGCAAAAGAAAATCCTGGATTGAGTCAGAATATGGAAAGCCAATAGGCAATTATGATGAACGTGACTGGATAAGTCTTGTTTTCTATTTTTTCTTCTTTTCTGATGGGAGGGAGGATCATATTTTCTTCAGGAAAAATATGCTACACTTGCCCATGCATTGTTAAGGCAATAGAATAAATTTGTGGCAAGGGAGCACATGTGTAGGCACAAAAAATTACATGTAAAGGTTTTACATCTTTATATTTGAGTCTAAACACACAATTAATTTGTTTATTTCTTTAATAAATAATAGCGAGCGATTACTATGTCCCAGGAACAATGTTACTTGCTAAGTTCACAGAGGTAAACAGAAATTTAAGCTTTTAAATTTCAGTTGTCACTTCAGTTAAAACTGAAATATAATATGTAAGTTGAATGCTGTATCATCCAGGATGTTTGCAGAAAAGAAACGGCACGCTCTAACGGAGTGTGAGAGGGTTTGGAAAACCAATCCCTAAAGGAGAGTGTAGTACTCTGGGACTATCAACAGTAGACCTGAAGAGGCAAGGGAGGCAGTGGTTACCAGAACCTAGAGAAGGTGGCTGTATAGAGAGGACACCTAATGAGATCTGTAGGGTAATGTAGTTGATCTGTGCTGTCCTAGCAGGGAAGAAGCTAGGGAATACACATTCTGCCCTCACTCTCGTCCTGCTCTCCATTTTCTTGTGGGAGTCTCGCATTGGCCCAATACAACTAGAAGTCAGAGGGCAAGAGCAAGCAATGATGCGTCCCAGGGTACAGAGAAGAGAGTGTCTCTGGGGGGAAATGGAAGATAATCAGCACAAATTCTACTGATGAGCAAAGCCACCTCTCAACCTTCAGGTGGCCAAGCAGATATCTCCAAAACTTATGATCAGTTTAGTAAGCCTTCCTTTATCAGTGTCGGGAAAGAAGGGAAGTGAGAAAGGAATATAATTTGGATATATTATCCCAAAAGATAAATGATACCTCCAAAAGCAGAGAAGAGAGAGGAAGATAATGTAACATAAGAGTTCTGTCTCCTTGGATAAAAACTAGACTATTGGTGGTGAACATGATGCAGTCTGTAGAGAAGGTGAAATATAATAATGTACACTTGAAATTTACTCAATGTTATAAACCAATGGGACCTCAATAAAATAAAACACACACACACACACACACTCGCGTGCACACACACACAAAGAGTTCTGTCTTCTAAACAACAATTGGAAGAAGTACAAACAATGGACTGGGGTGTGGGTGTGGGGTGGTAGAGAATGAGGTCTTCCTGTGGAGTATATGAAAATAATTAATATAGTTTCCTTTCTATCTGATTTAATATGTTTATATGTTTGCTAATATTGTGCATGCCCCACAGTAATCCCCTCCAAGCTCCCCATGCTGGGATGTGTTGTGGGTTTAGATTTGAGCACAGGGACTTAATGCCAAGTCTCTCTGGGATAGCACTTCTGAGACACATTCTTTTCCTCTGTGCTATTCTATTCTACACAGAGCTGAGGAAGGAGTGTTAGAAGAGAAGATTGGAGGGGGGCGGGGCTTAGAAAAGCATGAACACTGGGAGCAGAGCAGTGTGTGTTTCGAGGAAATGGCGAGTCTGAGGAACACTTGCTTGTTTTCTACTCCTTGCTTGGTTTGATTACTGCACCTGAAATACAGCTACTTATCGTGGCAATTCTGCTACTTTAGGAAAACCTCAGAACCACTTTACCACATCATTTTTCTTTCATTTTAAAAAACTAAGTGTACAAAGAAGATAATATAATCTATCTTCTTCTGGTTTATTTACATTTAAATACTTCAAGATGTTGATTTCTAAGAACTACTTCACATCCAACAAGGCAGTTGAGATTTCTTTTATCAGGATTTCTCTTAGAAAAAGCATTCTTTGCCAAAAAAAAAAAAAAAAAAAGAAATGTATTCAGAAAACAAGGGGTCTGCTTATTTAGTTTTGAACCTCAAAGTCTCTGAAAAGTGAATGGTACACACATTTGGCAAACCACACTGTAACTAACTCAAATTAGATGATGTGATTCAGGATAATTTATAAATATACTGTGCAATGCTCACAATGGATTTCTTATATTCTACTTTTTCATTTGAATTAACCCTGGTTTTAGCACTTGAGCATTGTATAGAGTATGCCAAGTCAAAGGACTTAGGATTTAATACTAAACCAAATTAGCAACCAACCAGATGTGTTTCTCAAACTAAGTTTTTCAGAACACCTGCTTCAGAGACACCTGAGAGTCCTGTTAAAAAGGCACATACCTGGGCGCCACACTTCTCCAGCTCTGCCTCTTTAGAATCACTTAAATGATGGGATCTTGAAATATTCACTTTAACAAATTCATTACTCCTCGCAACTTAAGAACTACAGGACTAGAATGAGAAGTTTTTGCCCCTGTATCTGAAGGATAATACCTTCCTTGTAGTGTTTTTCCCAAGATACTGTGTGCCAGTATTGCTTTACCAAATAAAGGGAGAAAAAAGTCCCACAAGAGAAAAAAAATCTAAACTGAGACTCATGAGGCCTGGTTTTAAATCCAGTTTTGCCAATTGTGATCTGGAGCATGCCATCTAACCTCTCTGGGATTCATTCTTGTCATCCCTAAAAAAAAAGGACTTGGACCAAGATGTCTCTCTATGTCACTTGCAACTTGGATAGTCCCCGGTCTTTATAGTCTAAATCAATATCTTTGGGTATGTCCTCTTGTAAATTATTGATTCCCCCACAGAAGAGGTTGGATGCATCCAATCTTCCTAGAGAATGGGTCTCTCCTCTGAGAAATAATTAATTCTGTCTAGAATTTTTTGCAGTTGCTCATATCCTATTTTAACTCCCAATATTTCAAGGATGACCATTATTCTCTGGGAAGACTCTGGAAACTTATGAGGGCATTACTGAAGAAATCAGCCATTTGCAATTTTTGCCTTGCTTTTGGTTTGGAGGTAGTAAATTCATGTACAGAGGCTGCTTCTTGGAAAAGCATCTGGCCAAAGACGTTTTTTAAAACACTAGTCCCACATAATGTTCTGAAATATAAGGTTTAAAATGTAAAATAAGAATGGGAAATTCTGCAAAATATCCTCTGAGACAGTCCCAATATTCATTAGCATATTAAAAACTTTTGAGAAAACCTGCAGTAAAAATACACAAACAAATAAATATTTTAAAAACTTTTTTACACAGGAGCTTATCCTATACTTATTTGATCATAGATTCTTTAAATAACTAACATTCTGGGAAACTTATGTTTCATAGAATACACTTTGGAAAATGTGGTCTTGGTAAAATCCATAAATCTAAAATAATTTTTGCCATGAAAATAAGATGATGATGATGGGAAACCTAAATATACATAAAATATGATGATCTGCTAGAAAGATAATATTTATAAGAGGGAGAAGGCCCCGTGTTCAGTAAATGTGGCTTTCATTTTGATACATGGTCAACATTAGCACTCTGATGCCACACGAGAATTACTCTACAAGCTGGAATATTATTGCAGACTATTTATCTCCTGCTTCATTTACAAGAATAAATAAGCAAATAGTGGCGTTTTGAAAAAACAAACATTGAAGACAAAAGAAAAGACATAAGTCAATACAGCAAAATACTTTGATCTGATAATCACCTTCTGTTTTAGTCTTTATGATTCTTGAACGCTGAATGACAAATACACATTTAGACAAGTGACCTTTAAACCTTGAACTAAAGACATCTCTTCAGCAAGATATGACAAAGTTTCATGCCTATATGAAGAATTTCCTTTTGGATTGCCATCTTCTCTTTCAAGCAGTTTTCCAAGATGGATAAATCTTGTGGTTGTACAATTTCCATTAAATTGTTTGTTGAGAATTTTTTTCCCATCACTTCCTTGAAAACAAATTTTAAAAATTTGAATCCATATTAAAAAACCTCATTTAAAAATTGAAATTACGCAATATTTATCTTAAATAACTTGTGTAGATTTAAGATTAAGGTGTTCATTTATTAGTATTAAAATATATTCTAAGTTGGTCTGCTCGAAATTGATCATGTTTCGTATACTTAGGTATATAAATTCCCAGGAAACACTATTGAAAATTGTTTTCAATGGAGACATATGCAGAAAGAGAAATGTCTTTGAAATATCACTAAATGTCTTGGGAAAAGAGTTATATAGACATAAAACTTCTTTATTACTAGTTCTTCCCCCATGCTTTCTCTGAGAGAGTTTGTTAAATAAGCAAGTATGATTTTTTTCTTCCTATTTCTTACTCCAGAGTCTTAGGAAAATATAGAGAACAAAGTAGGGGGTGGGGAAATAGTAAAGCTATCTTAGACTTAGTCAATGGCTCCTGATCCATGTCATTTATTTCATACAGTAGATGAAGACACATTGATGATGGAGCCACTACACATTCTATATCAAACCTAGTCCTTGATTTGAAACTTTGCTGCAAGATCTCCACAATGATGGCATTATTGTAGTTGATATTCCACTGTACAACCCACAGATAATGGAATACCAATTTTTAAGCTTTTCTGGTGATTGAGGATTGGCAGTCTTAGATATACTGGACCTTGAAGAGGAACTGAGTGAAGATTAACTATAAAGAAGTCATTTTGCATGCACACAGTTTGCTTACTCTGTCTTCAAATTTTGTTTTATATAGCCTAGGGGCGTGACTCAGATTCCTTGTTATCATTTGCTTCTGGTATCACTGCTGCTTCTCCATTTCTGGGAGGCAGACAGTGGCATTAGATATTGGGGGATGGGGAGATGGCTTTGCTGAATCGTTAGTTATAGAAGTCATGGAATACAAAAAAGAGGATAACATTTTCTGCAGGATTCTGAGATTTGCTTTCAAAATAGAGTATATAGTGTCTTGCTCAAATATAAAAATTTAAGAAGAGATCATCCCTGTTTGAAAGGAAATGTCACATAGGCCCAATGCCATGCCTTGTGAATAGGAACCCCAGGCACCAAAATTTCCAGTTTTTCAGGAGCATTTTTTATAGATAAAATGCTACTCTGCTTATTTTCTCTAAAATTTGAGGTCATAGCTTCTTAGCAACAAAGTTGCCACGCTATTCAGCTTTATTTTCTCTGGAATATCCCTACTTCATTTTCTGGAGTTAGTGACCACTCTGTGACATACTTGACCTGTGGCATACTTGACCTGATCCTTACCAAACCAATCCTATATTATCAGACATATTTTCTCCAGCTTTCTAAAAATAGGAGGAATTACCCACAGTCCGGGATATGCATTCGTTTTATTTCTCTCAAGCATCTACATTTCCAATATTCACATTTGTTTATTATACACATATGCCTCATTTAAGCTCATCCTTTATTCAAATCTTCTGAGCAAATATTCCCACTTAAAACCCAACAGGCGGCTTCCTGTTCCATAGATCTCCTGATGCCAACCAAGTTTATAACATGCAAGGCTTTCAGCAAAGCGTATGAATTTGTGACTTGGGGCTAACATCCCAAAGCCCATTAAAAAAAAGGATTTCCTAAGCAAGAGAATACACTTATCTCAAGGGAAAAACTCCACATTTATACTTAACCATACTCTGCAAATAGCATAATTACATGCACATTTTTTATTTACTGCCTACTTTTGAAATTGGGTTTACAAAGGGCCCCTGAGTGAAGAGTCTTCCATAGCACCTACTCACCCCAAATGAGTTCATTTAAGAGGTGTCATTGTACAGTTAGCAACATAGCTTGGGTGAAGGAATCTTTGTGGAGCTCAGTGGAAGTGGATTGACATGTGAAACTTCCGTGATTGAGTTATAAGGCCTTCACCATGTGACCTTTCTCATTCCTCCATACAATGAAAGAACATAATTATTTAATCTAGAGTCAGATGCTAACAATATGTGCCATAATAAACAGTGCATATGTAAAGTCTCAACTGAGCAGGTATCCCCTCAGTGTCTCACTTTTCATATAAATGTCAGAAGAAGTTACATGCTTCAGCGATAAAGAAAAGCAGTTGAGGGTATTAACAAAAAGTGTCCATCAGTGACATCGTGCAATATGCCATATAAATTGCAGAATGACACCTTTGAAAAAAGTTATTGACTTCTGAGGGGTGATGTGGCAGGTGCAAAGAAAGCAAAGAAATATAGAGTAGATAATAAATAGATCCGAAAGGCAAGCTCAGATCAGAAATAAACTCCTATACTTTTTTTAGAAAATCCATAGTGCAGCTGCTCTGGGGTGCCTGATTGGCTATATCTTTATCTCAATGCACAGGAAAAGGAAGCCGAGCTGTTACCCAAGGGTGTGCAGAGCTCAAAATACTAGTATCCTCGACGTTATAGGCCTCTCATGACTCTTGAAACTCTCCTGGGACTTCTCATCACTTCCAGATAAAGTCCATACACCTGCACATGACTTACAAGGGTCTTCGTGGTTAGATTTTTGACTACATCTGTCTGAGGCTGGGTTTCCAAGAAGCAGACCCTGTATGCAAGTGACTTATTAAGGATAAGTGAGCAGGAGAGACATATAAGAGAGAGATGAAATGAGACAAGGACAGGGGAAAGCCCAGTAAGGGTGTGATCTTAGGGAAAGCCCAATAGAGTGTGGGTTCGACCTGATCCCTCAGGGGAACTCGAGTGTAAGCTACACCCCAGAGTTATACTGACTGGAGGCAAGAGAGCTGGCTTTTCATTTTCCCCTGTCAGTTATTGGATAAAGACTGCCCTCAGGGTGTGTGTGGGTGGAGGGGAGAGTAAATTCCCAGATGCTTCTATCTCTTCTCATGTGGGCAAAATGAGCTCCAGAAGCCCTAGGACAGTCCTCTGTGAAAGACCACTTATTCTGGTTACTGGAAGCAAAAGCACATTGAGGTGAGGGGCGCAAAGTGTTAAATGGGATCCAAGGAACCGGGTGGAGCATTAATACCGTCCACTTCAACATCATCATTCCACATCTCTAGCCATGCCTTCCCACTCTATTCCAGCCTCAATGCCCTGTTGCCTGTTCCTCAAACCTTTTACATCTGGTGCTTTGCACTTTCATTTCCCCTAGTGATGCCTGCCTTTCCACCAGCCTAATGCCTACTCATCCTCCAGACCTCATCATCAATATCATTTCCTCTAGAAAGCCTCCTTTATACTACTAAGTCCATCTTCTCCTACATGGTCAGTCTACAATCTCTCTTGTGATTGTCTGCTTCCCTGTCTCTTTCCCTCCTAGACTAGTTCAAGGAGGCCAGAAATCGGGTTTATCTTATTCCCTATTGTACCTCCAACATCTGACAGTAGGTTGGCAGCCAATAAACATTTATCAAATGAATAGAAAAAATTTATAATACCAATCTTTAATCCCAGAATCTGCACTGATGCAAAGTTGGATGTGAGCAATGGAACTAAAATAAATTATTATCTGCTAATAATTGTGATTCTTTTAAAATGCATGAAGTTTTTTGCCATGTGTTATCTCATTTGACTCCTTATGCATTTCACAGAATGGAAAACAGCTGGAATTTTGTTTACCATTCTTGTTATTTAAGGGGAAGAAAAAGTTATTTAGCTGCCAGACAGGACTTAGACCAACACCTTTCCAGATACATAAAGATCTCCGTAAAGATTCTTCTCCAGATCGGGAAGAATATAGGTCATCATTTAGAGGATAATGACAGACACTCATTCTCGATCTGCAATACTTTATTAAATGTATTTTTAACATAGCTGTCCCCCATTTCTATTACAGGGTGAGTCTAATTTATCTTTGAAGTCTCAGGTTTTTGTGTACTTCCTGCCTTATAGGAGCCTAATAAATGTTTCTTGTTGAGTAACTGGATTCATTCACATATAGACATATATCAAGTATTTATTATGCATATGGCGCTGTGCTAGGCACCAAATAGAGGAGAATTAAAAGGAGAATTAACTTACCAGCATTCTAACCTTCAGCCTTTCTATCCCCACTCCTTCTACTTTACCACTATTCCAGGTCCAACATCCCATGTATAAAAAGCTTATTTTTCATGCACAATACTGAACAGGGATGTATAGTGGCATCAAACTTACCCAAATAGAATCCACTAAGCTGAAGAAACTCTCCTACTCAGTATCTGCAGTGTTTAGTAAATAAAACTAACGCACCCAATGATACTCATTGTTAATATTGGATATGCTTGAATTACCAGTAAGTTCCAACTAATAAAGGAATATCAGATTCACTTCATGGTTATAGCCCTTAACTCTTTCCAACCAGTGAGCCTGTGGTTAATTCTCATCTAAAATTCTCCTTTTGAGCCTCATATCCTAGCTTCATCAAAAATTGAAGAGTAGTTCTCAAGGTGCAGGATTCTCCCAGATTATGAGGCAATGGACCAAAAATCTTTACAAAACCTAGGAGGCCCAACTAAGGCACCTGCTAATAATGACGATCTTCCTTTTTCTCTCGAGGGCCCTCTTACATGTGAGAGCTCAATCCACAGAGGAGAAAAAGGAGTATAGCTCTAGGCTTCATAAGAGAGGTGGTGTCTGAGTTGGATCTTGAGAGATGAGTAGGTGTTCAATGAATAGAAAAGAAAATTTCAGGTAGGGAACTTTCCATGTCTGGAAAGAATGTGGCTAGTTTGGGGGGTAACAAAAGATGTGTACACCTAGAGGAAATAAAAGGAGAAAAGTCGTAGAAGATGAGGCTAGAGAATAAAGTTAGTCAGGGCCAGAGTGTTAAAGAGCTTATTAAGGCATTAAGATTTAAGCATAGGTAACAGAAAGACAATCAAGGTTTTTAAGCAGGGAAGGAGCATGATTAGATGTGGTTTCTAAAAAGAAAACTCAAGATGCCTTTCAAAGGATATACTAGAAAGATGGGGGATCAGAGTGCCATGACAATCACCCACAGGAGAAAAATGATGAAAGTTTAGGCTTAGGCAGTGGCAATGAGATTAGAAAGCACAGACTAGATTAACAAGATAAATTTAAGGTTAAATTGCATTACACAAGGTATGGAGGGTAAAACAAAGAGTAATGTTTGACTCAAGGTTCCAGCTTAGGCAATTGAGCAGATGGTGATTTTGTTCACTCAAACAGGAGATATAAGAAGAAGAAGAAGCAGAGAGAAGAAGATAATGAGTTCAGCTTTGGGCATTTTTTGAGATGACTGCCACAAATCCACATAGAGATGTCTAATCTACAGTTGAAGTTAATCTGAAGAGATGTCAGGGCTAGAAATGTAGGAATGGGAGTCATCATATGATGACAGTATCAACTAAGATCACTCAGTGCAAATGCGTAGAATGAACAGAGAAGAAAAATAAGGATAAGACTTCCATAAAGGTGAACATTGACAGAGTAGGGGAAAGAGAAGGACTCAACAAGGAAAACAGAGAAGGAGTGGTCAAAAAAAGTGGAAGAGAACCAGGAAAAGACGTACTAATTGACGTTAAGTGAAGAGAGAGTTTTGTGGATGAGGAAATTAACCCTGTCAAGTGCAGCAGGGATGTTGAGTAGAAAGAGGCAAGGAAATAAATAGGTCATTGGTTTTGGTCAGTGGGACATTTTTGACCTTAGCAAGGGCAATTTCTCCACAGTAGTGAGACAAAAGCCCAGATTGTAGCTGGTTGTAGAGTGAATGAGATTTGAGAAAGTGGGGGAAAGTGAGTGTGTAGACTTCTCATTTAAAAGACAAGGAGAAGAAGGGAGATCAAATATCAGTTTACAGAATTTGAGGGAAAGGAGGTTTTTTATTTTGTTTTTGTTTTTATATTAAGATGAGAAGAGTGTGTTTGCGAAATAAAGAAAAGAGAAATTGAAAGTACAAGAGAGATAGAGAATAATTGGTGGAGCAGAGTTCTGGAGGGGGCAGGACAGAGCAATCTCATGAAGACAGATGGAGAGATTACTTTTGCACTGGAGGAGAAATATCACTCCCTTACCCCCATAGTAAGTTATACATGTGGAGGGGAAGGTAGTCGGGGCAAATTCACATCCTATGGCCTCTGTTGTCTTGGTGAAGTAGTGCTCTGTTATTTGCCACAGAGGGCCCCCTGCCACTGGCATGGGCTGGTCCTGGGTATAGTCACCATGATGTTGAAAAAGAGCAGCAGGCTCTTGATGTTTTTGTCTCGATGGCCTTCTTCACCAGACACTCAGGAAGCATTTGTAAAAATTTAAATACATCACAAAAACGGAGTTTTCTCCTAAAAATATACTTCTCAGTAGGCTTCTTTAGTAGGGAGATTTTTTAAATGTATTTTAGACATAAGACCCAGAAGATGAAGCCAGAAGGTATTACGTGTAATACTCACACAAAAGACAAGGGGAAATAAAGGGGCTCAGTGTCCAAGTTAGCCATCATCTGCCTTCCGGGCCAACTGTTTATTCCTCAGGCACCCATCCATATATTTCACACCTTTTTAATTGTAGGGTCCCAGAAAGAGTTAATAATAATAACATTATTAGTTTACATTACTTGAGTCCTTACCATGTGTTAAGCATTCTTGTAAGCACTTTGCATATTAATTCATTTAATCCTCCCAATAACCCTATGGAGAAGTACATGTATGTTATTATTATCTCTAGTTTACACATAAGGAAACAGAGAAAAGAGAGCTTATGTGATTGTTCATATAGCTAGTAAGGGTGCAGAGCTAGCTTTCAATCCCAGGCAGTCTGGCACGAGTCCACCGTTACCATTTGTGGGATAATTAAGGCCTAGAAGATTTGTCTGGTACACCAAGTTCATGAGTTAGACTTGTATCCATTTCTTAAATTACAGAGCCATGTTAGGGGCTGTGAGTCTGGAGGCCTGCAAGAGTCTTTGGAGCATTTTGCCTCAGAATCTGTTTATTTTTCAACTTTGTATCCTCAGATTCACATTATTAATCACATAAAACACATTATTAATCCTTCATAAATATTTGATGAATAATTAAATGAATGAGCAAAGCTGATTTCTCTCTAATCGCCCAACAGGTTTCTGCTTGGAATGTATTGGAACTAGCTTGTAGATTGTGTGGGGGAGGCAGTCAGTGGCTGAGGAAAGGAGAAGGGATACAGAGACTGCTACCTTCACGGGTTACACAGTCTGTGATTTTGTCTCTGACTAATGGCATTTTGTAGTCATTTTTTACATCTTCTTTCAGTACAAATTCGTGATGCATTTAAATATATTCCGGGAAACTGCTGACTATGACATACCAAAAGCATGCTCTTCCCTCTGGCATTTTCTCTAGTCCTGTAGTCTCCTTCTAGTGCAGTTTACTATCTGGGCTCTGGGAACGTTTTCATTTAACAATCACAGTCACTTGGGCATAATGGGAGAAAATGTTAAGTTTGAGACCTGAAGTCTGCAATTTGATCCTCTTTGTGATTACATTCCAACATATATAAAACAGCCCAACCTTGCAAAGGGAACAAAGGAGGGAAGGCTTTGAGGGCTGCTTGCGGGGGTAGTGTTCTTTAAGAACTAAGGATACTGCTCTCTGATATAATGTACCTGGTCTTTTCTTAAGCAGAGGAAGTACTTGCTGCTTATGTGCAAAGTCAGATTTACTTTGTAGCAAGGTACAAAATAATCACAAAGCATTTGGGAGAAACCCTTATGATGCACATAACTTATAGGAACTTTGGGAACTTACTGAAAGCAGTAACAGACAACCCCTGTCCTCTAGCAATGTGTCATCTTGCTGAGCAAATGAAATAACACATGTAAAACAAGTCTGAGCAACACAAGCCAATTCTTGTCTACATAAACATACAGCTATGGATGGAATTATGTCTTGGAAACTAGGATTTCTGAGTAAGGGAAGTTGATGATGGCTGAAGTATAAGGAAGAGGTGGGAAATGAGTGAGGACTTGAGGTACAGGTGGGGTTTACAGAGACAATGTGTGCCTCATGATGTGCCAGGAAACATGTTAAGTGTGTTACATGCACGGTCTCATTTATTCCCTGCAAAATTGGTAAGTACTACTATTACCAATTCCCTTTTTCCAGATCCAGAAACTAATGTGCAGAATCCTTACAGGTGGCACAGCTATGAGAGGCAGAGCAGCTGGTCAAACCCAGGTTCTCTGGTGCTGGAGCCCACACACTTACCCACTGCACTGTTCCTTGTGGTGGTGTAGATAGGCTACCAGTGACTGTGTTTGCAAATGCACAGCACATCTGACTGGAAGGGAACATTTGGAGAGGGTATGCATCAACCCAGGCTAATCCCCAGAAAGAAGACTCTCTTAGGAAGATTCTTGCCTTTTGTCTTGGGGGACTTTCTACCTCCATTACCCGAGAGTTTGGGAATGGGGCCATTTCTTATCAAAGGACTTTCCTTCCTACAATACTGCTCTGTTGTGTTTGGTACAACACACAAAAGCCTTTTAAAAGCCTCAACAAATCTTGTCTCTAGTATGAAAAGATTGTGAGTACAAACCCCATTCTGTTTCTTTAGCAAACCATCCAAACTCTCATGTCTTCAAACTGTAACCCTCTCAAGGTCCCAATGTGATGTTGGTGCCCACTGTCAGGAGCCCACAGGAGATAATGGTGTCTAATGGGAGAAGGACATTCTCCACTTCAAATGTGAACTCAACTGTGGTGAATGAGAGGAGGCCACTCAGCTTCTTACTTTTGGAGGGACAGCTCTACTAAGCTCAGCATCAGGGATCCTGTCACACTGAGGTGGAGGTGGAAATATATGATATTAAAATCCAGACATAGGACAGTTTCTCCACAACTTTAAAAAATCTCTAACAATGCAAAATTTGAGGGCCTTCGAATTTCAGGGAGGATGTGCAATAATGCAGGTTTAACCTTCAATTGCTGATTACACTTTGGCTAGTGATATATACTTTTTATAAAATAGAGCCATATCTTTCCCCTCCTCTGTATATAAAGAAATACATCAACCTCCCTACAAAGAATCTCTCCTCTCCTTTCCCTTTCTCCTTTCCCATGCACAATTCATTGCCTCCTCTGTTACATTCCCTTAAAACATTAGTCTTATTATCACATTACATTATAGTTAGTCTAACTCATGTCTTCCTGCCATGACAGATTGTGAGTTTATTGAATGCAAAGATTGAGTACATTTTGATACTCCCAGCACCTTATAGGCATTACTGTCAGTGCCCAGCCCACATCCCCAATCCCTTTCCATATCAGTGCACCATGCGACTCTCAAGTGCCTGCACTTGCATTTCTTTGCTTGAGCGCTTTCTCTGACCCAAGCCACTTTGCTCACCCTTGTGGCAGACCAGAAGTGAAGGTGAATTAATGCCCCCTGAGAATATTCTCATCTAATGACTAATGGGAGTTGATGTATAATACCAGCTCCTTCTCCCTTTGGGCAGAATAGCTTCGAAGAGTGTGTCTGCCAGAGTTGCTCAAGAGATAAAGCTTTATTTGCCCTAGAGGGATAATGGACTTGCTAAATCACCTTTTCTTGGCATCCTTCCTCACCCTGTCTCTCTGCCCCACTTCCCAATTGGTGTATCATCCACCTCCTTAATAAACTACTTTCACCTGAATCCTTGACTCAAGGGTAACACAAACTAAGTAAGCACCCAATATACTGAAGTAGTCCAATAAATGTCCTTTTAATTAAACTGAACTACAAAGAAGCATAGTGTAGCATGAGATAAGAGACATGGAAGCACTATGCTGCATAAGTGCTTGGGGCCTATCAGTCAAATTTGAGCACGTATACACACAACAATCACCATGATTTCAGGGTTTCCCTCTGCAGTAGGGAAGCGGCTGTCCTAGTTGTTAGTAGAGAAGAGTGCATGTCAGGAACTCTGGCTTCTATTTTTAGATCTCTTGCTGACATAGAAAACCTCTGTTTCCTAACAGTACAATGGTGACCTTCCTACCCTCAGAGAAATGGTGCAGAATGCCTAATGAGGAAACAAGTACCCATTTATGGAAGCTACAGAGGAACAGAGGAGGGAAATAAGAGCTTAGGTACTATTCATTGGCAGACATGGTGCTCTAAGATCTCTCTCTCTCTCTTTTTTTTTTTTTTTGGTGAGGAAGATCAGCCCTGAGCTAACATCTGCCAATCCTCCTCTTTTTTTTGCTGAGGAAGACTGGCCCTGGACTAACATCCTTGCCCATCTTCCTCCACTTTATATGGGACGCCGCCACAGCATGGCTTGCCAAGTGGTGCGTCGGTGCGCGCCCGGGATCCGAACCGGCGAACCCCGGGCCGCTGCAGCGGAGCGCGCGCACTTAACTGCTTGCGCCACCGGGCCGGCCCCTCTAAGATCTCTTTTGACAGCGAAACAGTAAGTGCTGAGTTGCCTGGCAGTGCAATGGCCTTCAACGGGATTTAGGTCTCCAAGCTTTCAAAGCCTAACTCCAAGACTTCCAAAAGGTAACAATTTCTTTTTTTAAAACCTCACATTAAATGATAATTTTTAAAAAAAGATTAAATCATGACTCTTATGCAGGCATAAAATGAATATGTGTTAAAGATTCTATTTAATTCTATCAATGAGGGAAGCAGAAAGATTGTATAACCAGTTCAAAAGAAAATCCAAAAACAGACACATTTATAGATTAAGAATATTGAAATGAATGTGCAAATGGAGGCAAAACTAACCTCTTTCACACCGAGGGAGAGAAGTCACTTGAACCTCTACGGGATAAGACAGGACAGAATTTGCATGTCTATAAGCAAGAGATATTTACACTGCTATCAGTTATACAATTTACAGAGTTGTAAAATAGTTCCCAAAGAATCAGTCAGATAACATGGAAGGGTGTACTATAGACAATGCAGAGTTTTCCACTAAAGCACAATTTTTTCCTGCACTCATGATTGCTAGACTTAATAATACAGTCCTTCTCCAATAAGGAGGAGAGCATATTTTTTTTCTAGAGCCTATTTATACTTTTAAAATCAAGGTCTTTCTCTTAACATTGTGAGTAGGGGTGAGCATAATAAAGTGTTGGGCAGAGATATGGTGCTTGAGAAAAGTACATCTGATTGTTCACTAAAGGGAAAAAAATCACAAAGTTTAGAAGGAAGCTCTTTCCCTGATAGGGAAAGGAGATGGTAAGAGAAAGGAAATAGGTGGCATTTCACACATGCTATACATTCAGCCCTCCCAATGAACCTGAGAGTTAGGTGAAGATATTTCTTCTTTTATAGATGAGGATACTAGAGGCCAGAGTGATTAAATAGCCTACAGAGGGTCATATAAATAGCACATAGCAGAGCCAGGATTTAAATCCAGTTCTTCTAGCTCTGAGATTTATGATTTTTCCCCATTATTCCATGCTGCACTGGTGAGGGATGATGTCTGGAGGGAGGGCAACAGTAAGAAGTTTCCCAGCCCACACCTCAAACAGGGCAGCTCAGTAGTAGTTTCAAAGGGCCACGTTGCAATGTTGCTCATTGGTGACTGTCATGGTTTTGTCATAATTTTCTCATTTTGTTGAGTGCTCTGGAAAGATAGCAAACAGAATTCACTTCTGATTTCACAGGCTGCGATGAGACAATTGATTTAAATGAATGAACTTTTGAATGAACTACCCTTTGAAGTAGAAGGGATGGAGGCCAACTGATAGGGTTAAAATGCCTTGTATTGAAAGTTGCTCTGAAATAAAATGGAAATGCACAGATTTCTTGGGATGCCACTGGCATTTCTTTACACAAAAAGGCTTATAGTATCTACTGAATGCCTACTATGTGCTCAGTACTATACTAAATGCTTTGGGAAACATTACAGTGAATCAGATCTGAAACATATCCTGTCTACAGCATACTAGAAAAGATTAGACACATGTGAAATACTGACTACAATACCACATGATAATGGTTATGGGGCTATGGAAGTGCCAAGAAAAATGATATTCAAGTGGGGAAGAATCAAGGAAAAACTCATTGAGTAGGTATCATTTGAACTGGACCTTGGAGGATGAGAAGATTTGAACATGGAAACATATATGCATATGTGTGTGGACTGCACACACCAATTCCATTATTATAACCCCAAACACAGGATAGCTCCTTCTTTAAAAATTATTAATACAAAAAAAAGATCTATTTTTAATTTGTCAGGGCCTAACAAGTTGATGAACTTGCTATTCATTTTGCAAAGTAGTAGAGGATTCAATTAACATGAAAGAAAGTCATCTTTAATTCTATTTTTGTTACTTCATAAAATGAAAGGAAATATCATTTGGATTCATGAGAAATTCTCGACTCTTTTCATTTCAAAACTAATTCCAAATGGCATTTAAAATCGACTTCTTCTAAGGCTAAATGGGCCTTTAGTTATTATCCATCCCAGTCCCAAGATAGCAAGAATCTCATGTTTTCCAGCAATTCTCCACCTGACAATATTTTATTATAGCATAAATAGAAATATATATATATATATTACACTTACAAATTACTCCCAACGTGAAGGTTTCCATTTAGTCTCTGAGATCTTTAAAATAGGAAATGAACCTTGTCACCACAAGCAAAGTGCCCTAAATCTCACAGAACATAAACTGCTCACTTTAAGGTCAGTATGATTCTGCGGTGAAGAAAAAAGCAGCAGTTCACTTGTATTAGAAAGAGCCTTAACAAAAATGCCCTCTCTGTGATGCTTGGTTGGGCACACACTTTTTGTTTCATCTGACATTTCTTGTAGAATGACTCAAGGGCTTTTCAGCAAATTGTTTCTGACTTGTCCTTAATGCCTGATTTTCTTATGTTTAGTCCTACAATTTACCATTTAATTATAAATAATAATTAGAGGACCAAGTATATACCACACACATAATGGGTACTCAATAAATGTTTGTTGATTTAATGAATAACTGAAGATTTACAAGATAGAAATGCACAGAGTTCAGCAAATGCCTGCAAAGAGGCACCAAATTTAATTTCCTGATGAACAAATGCAACAAAGGAGTATAAGTTCCATAATACTGCCATGTTTTCACCAAAAGTATGTTTAAATCTTTTAGAAAATCCATATTTTCTGTTGAAATATATGAGAGAGATGATTTTCTTATGGAAAATTCATATGACCAAAAATATTTTAATATGACCCTAGCATTTGTCTGGCTAAGCAGAAGAATAATCTGAAGCTCATTTCATTATTACATAACATATAATCCTCGTCGAATAACATTTCCACTCATCCTGACATTTTTACCTTCTTTTCATAACTTAGTGGTTCTCAACCAGCAGTGATTTTGTAGCCCAGGGGACATTTGGCAATGTCAGGACACGTTTTTGGTTGTCACAACAGGGGCCAAGGGAGGTGGGGTGCTACTGGCATAGAGACCAAGGATGTTGCTCAACATCCTACAATGCACAAGACAAGCTCTCACAACAAAGAATGATCTGGCCTAAAATGCCAATAGTCCTGAGGTTGAGAAACTTTATCTTAAATAAAGAAGCAATTATCTCAAACCCATGGTGCTACATGGTTGTCCAGACACAAAGAACATTTATGCATAATTCCTGGAAGCAAGGAAGTTATAAAACATGGTTGGATCATGCTAAAAAGTTCTACAGAGCTGAGAAAACACAGAGTTTATGGAGAGAAGAGAAAGGAAATTGGATGGGATGGGCATTATTTCAGTAAAGATTAGCATAGGAAATGTTGGGAGATCAAGTTGTAGTCTCAACATTTCAGTTTACTCTACACTAAAATAGGTTTAATGTTGTACCTCCTGCGTAGGCATATTTCAACAATCCAATGAACTTGTAATAATAATACTACTACTACTATTACTATAAGTAAACTACAATTTGTTGAGCAACTAGTATGGGCTTTCCATACATTACCATTAATTCTCATAATTAACATCAAGGCAAGCATCATTATTCCCATTCTACAGAAGAATTAACAGGCTCAGAGAGTTTCTGTAATCTATTTAAAGTTCACAGGTGGTAATAAGCAGAGCTAGAAGCAAAAACCAGACTGGTAGTTGCCATACTTTAAATACATCTTTGAGTAGTATGACCTAAAGTCCAGTTTTTCTCAGGATAGTCCTGGTTTATGCCTGGTGTTCCTATGTAATTATTAATAGCATCTACTTTCTCCCTTAAAAGTGATCATCCTGTATGAGATAATGGCCCCTGTCTTATCCTTTCTCTTTAAATCATGAAGAAATCCACGGTATGCAAAGATAGAAACTTGCCTGCATTCTTAAAGCCCTCTGACATGGATCTGAGCTGTGTGCACATCTATCCATTCACTCATCCTTGTGTGAGAGTGGTTGACAACTGGTAGGCATTAGTGGGAAGGACTCACAGAAGCTGCTATTAGTTCTCTATATTTAAGCTACCTTAGGTGCTAATTAACTGCTTTGTCTGGCAATTTCATCATTTTATCAATATGACTAGTCCAAAGCAAATGGTTTGCTGGACTATCTCATCAGGTTGTGGGAATCAGTGAATGTCCAATTTCTTTACTTCTCTGAATATTTTGCCCTTTGCATGGACTTGAATGTCAGCAACCAAACTGAAAGTAGTAGGATTGGTAAAACCATTTTGACCATGTGTTGTGCATGTGTTGGGTGAATTTTCAAGAAAATTAAAATAATGCCATGGGTTAGTTTGTGTGGTCATTTCTAGTTTTAGTCATGACATTTTTGAAAACTTTCTCCATTCTTTCAGATTAGATGCCTCAAATCACCCCTCACAAAGAGTTCACCACCATGAAAACTATTCCCTCCTCTTGCAATCCTCCCATCCTCCAAGGCTCTCTGTTTCATGGGCATCAAAGGACCACACAACACAGGAAGCTGTCTTAAGAAACAGTGCTTCCCCATGTTCAAATAGCAAGGCTCTGACCCTTAACTATACATCTTTCTTCCTCTGTGTGCCCTATTTCCCCCCTTTATCTCTTGAGCTAATAGCAAGAATCTTTCTGCTAGAAAAAATTCTTCTTATTCCAAAGGAAATTTAATTTCTATATAAATCAAGCACATATATTTAATATTCTATTCCAATCCAAGAGCCCTACACTAAAGCAATTGTGGTACTTGAGGACACATTAAATTATTTACGAGGAATAAAATGCAAAATGAAAGTGCCATTCTTGTATATTTTTGACAAGAGAGAAAAAAATAACATTTTCATCTTGGAACTCAAAGAATGCCCTCTGCTCTCAAGTCTTTCACCTTAAAATGATATTGGAAAAAAACATGCAAAACTAACAAATGGTGACTAGTTGTTTTGATGTTACACAAGATCCCCTCTTCTTTCCTAATGCTTATTTTTTATCTTTGCTGCAGCCCTCATTTAAATTTTTTTCAGCTTTATTAAGATATAATTGACATATAACTCTGTGTAAGTTTAAGATATACAACATGTTGATTTATACACTTATATATTGCAAAATGATTACCACCATAGCATTAATATCGCAAAGTGATTACCACCTTAGCATTAGCTAACACCTCCATCACGTCACATAATTACAATTTCTTTTTCGTGGTGAGAACATTTAAGATCTACTCACTTAGCAACTTTCAAGTACATAATACAGTATTGTTAACTATAGTCATCATGCTGTACATTAGATCTCTAGAACTTATTCATCTTATAACTGGAAGTTTGTATCCTTGACAAATATCTCCTCATTTCCCCCACCCCTTAGCCCCTGGTCACTACCACTCTACTCTTTGTTTCTATAAGTTTGGCTTTTTTAGATTCCACAAATAAGTGATATTATACAGTATTTGTTGCTGATGCTGATTTTTAAATAGAACTCATCAAAATGAAGCTTTTTTAAAAAATAATATTTATTGTTAACTTAGAAAGCTTTGGTCAATACAAATACGAATATATATATGCTTATTTTAATATAGTCAGTATGAATAATAGATAAAATTTTCATTAGCATGGTAGAAGTTATAAAAATTGGTTCCATGTTTTAAATATGCAAGATATAGAATGCTCTTACCCTGATTCATTTTTATGAGCAATGCCTGAGTCATATTAAATATAATAACTCAGTCAAATATATTAAGTATTTGTTGTCCACATTATCTGGTTTGGCCCCATTTTACTTCCATACTTCCTTCTCGCTCTTATGATAACATAGTGGTCTGACTCAAACTTGATGGTTTTCACTTGGGCCCACTATAGTGCAGCTGGCCCAAAGGACATCATCTTTCATCCAACCTTTCTGCTAAAATGGCTTTCGTTCATGCCACAAAGCACAATATCAAACTCATCGTAGATAGTCCAACAGACCATCCCTATGCTTGTCCATGTCCATGGCCAGTCCTCACTTCCAGGTATGGAAAGATCATGGAATTACAGAACAATTTCTATTGTTCTCCAACCTCCTACTCTAAAAGTCCAGAGCAGGGCTCAGCAAACTTGGCTCATGAGCCAAATCTAGTCTGCTACCTGTTTTGTAAATAAAGTTATGCTGGAATATAGTCACACCCACTTGTTTACATACCGTCTATGGCTACTTTCACTACAAAGACAGAATTGAGTAGTTGTGACAGAGACCTTGTGGCCCACAAAGCCTAAAATATTTACCACCTGGCCCTTAACAAAAATTGTTGCCGACCTGTCATCTGAGGCACTGAGTATTTAAAAGAACTCATCCAAGAATTAATACATTTGTCAAATCTGATTACGAGCAGAGTTTTTCACTTGCATCTTTGAGTTATATCTCTAAACTACAGGATCATTACATAAATTTAGTCTTAAACAAGTAACTGGGGAAGGTTAAGCTGATCCTTACTGATTCTTTGTTCCTCTTCCATTACCTCCTTACCTCTCCATCCCAGGCACCTACCCAGCAGCCCCCAATAAAACATTCTCTCTTTGGCAGGAGCATAGGGTTTTATAACAGCCCTATTATTGCCTTTAGTCTTATTCATAGTTCTATTATTATCTAACATATTTATTGTTCAAAAAGAATTTGTTAATTGAATTAATAAGTTAACAATGTGGATCAGCATTTTCAAAACTATGTTTTGCAGAATGCTTGCCTTCTTTGAAATGTGCTCCATGAAAAGGATGGTCTATTTAAAAAACAAAAATCTCCTATGGTTAAATAAATTTGGCAAACAACAACACACTATGTTCTCCTTCAGGAGCGCCATAGTTCACATGAGTGTATTAATGTTTTGGGGAGGAGGAGGCTGACATCAACAAAATGGCAGATTACGCAACTCCAAGCCCTTGTTCCCAACAGAAACATTGAAAAGTAAGTAGAAACTGTCAGAACTAACCTTGTCAGAACTCTGGGAAATAGTCAAAAGTTTACAGCAACCAAGAGACTATTGAATCAAGAAAAAGCCAACTTCAAAATGGTAGGAAATTTTTGTGGTGTTTTTACTTGCCCTTGCCCCATTCCCTCCCCAGCAGCGGTTTTGGTTTTGAATCAGTGGAAGTCTTCATTCTCAGTGTGGAACCCAGGTCCCTGGCTCCAGAGGGGGCAGTGCAAATATTACTCATAAATTATTTTGTCTGTCTATTCTAACCTGTCTGTGTGCTACCAAAAGGACCGATGCAAGGTACTTGTATTAGTTTGCTAGGGCTGCCATAACAAAATACCACAGACTGGGTGGCTTAAACAACAGAAATTTACTTTCTCACAGTTCTGGAGGCTACAAGTCCAAGATCTAGGTGTCAACATGTTTGGTTTCTCCCAAGGACTCTCTTCCTGGCTTGCATATGTCCGCCTTCTCACTGTGTTCTCACATGGTCTTTCCTCTGTGCACACACATTCCTGGTGTCTCTTGTCTCCTCTTCTTATAAGTACACCATTTGTATCAGATTGGGGCCTTGTCTCATGACCACATTTAACCTTAATTACCTGATTAAAGAACTTCTCTCCAAATATGGTTACATTCTGTGGTACTGGGGGTTAGAATTTCAGTGCATGAATTGAGGGAGGGGGCACAATTCAGCCCATAATAGTGCTCATCTCTGTTCCACCTAACGTGGAACTCAGGATGGAAAAATAGCAGGTATTCATCAAAAACACTGCAAAAAACATTAAAAATCTTCAGATGCCTGGGGCAAAAGATAACAGTTGAGACATACACTAGACTATCTAAGGCCTGAGAGCAAAAGCTGAAGAGTTTATTAGGGAAACTAGGAAATTAAAAATCAGCCATGTATGCAGGGGAATTTAGAAAGCCACGTGCATTCTCAGGGCAAGATGCACGCTCAGAAAAGACCTGAGGAGATCCTAAGATTTCACCTTGGGCTGATCCCTAGGTTCAGTTCAAGACTGCCTAAGCATTGAAGGAGTGCTCCAGGACAGAAACAATCTGCAAAGACTGGGGGAGGTGTGTTTTGTTTGTTTGGTTGGTTGTTGGTTGGTTGGTTTGTTGATTTTTCAGCTTTTGGTGTTCAAGGAAATCATTTTCAAAACTCTAGCTGAACACAAGCTGAAGAACAGAGACTATAATGGCCACATATGAGAAGAAATACAGCCTTTGCAAAAATAGTTTGGGAAAGTCACTAAACAGATGGCCTACTGTAGTTGTCAATAATCAGAACATTCAGCAAACTCTGGGGAAGGGGGAGAATTTGATTTACATAATTATCACATCATAATATTCAAATGTCCAATTATCAACAAAAATTGCAAAGCATACAAAGAAACAGGAAAGTATGTCCCATTTGAAGGAACAAAATAAATGGACAGAAATCATCCCTGAGAAAGTTCAGACATTGGACTTACTAGACAAAGCCTTTAAAACAACTGTCTTCAATATGCTTAAAGATCTAATGGAAAACAAAGGCGAAGAATGAAAGGAAATCAAGAAAGTGATATATGATTAAAATGAGAATATCAATAAAGAGATAGAAATTATAAAAAGGAAACAGAAATTCTGGAGCTGAAAAGTACAATAACAGAAATAGAAAATTCACAGAGAAGTTCAACAGAAGATTTGGGCAGGCAGAATAAAGAATCAGTGAACTTGAAGATGAGACAATTGAATTATTGAGTCTGAGGAGCATAAAGGAAAAAGAATGAAGAAAACTGTACAGAGCCTAAAGGACCAATGGAACTCCATCAAATGGACCATCATACACATTCTGGAAGTCCCAGAAGGAGAAGAGAGAAAGAAAGAGGGGGGAAGAACATTTGAATATTTGAATAGAATATTTGAAGAAATAATGGCTTCTTAGATTTTTATGAAAGACATAAATCTATAAATCCAAAAACCTCAGTGAATTCCAAGAAGGAAAACCCAAAGACACCCACATTGGAAACTTTATAATAAAACTGTTGAAAACCAAAGACAATGAGAGAATTTTTAAAATAGCAAAAGAAAAGCAACTTGTTGCTTACATGGGATCCCCAATAAGATTGCTAGTCAATTTCTCAGCAGAAACCTTGGAGGCCAGAAGGCAGTGGGATGATATACTTAAAGTGTTGAAAGAAAAAAAAAAACTGCAACTCAGAGTTTATATCCAGCAAATCTGTCTTTCACAAATGAAGGAAAATTAATACATCCTGAGATAAACAAAAGCTGAAAGAGTTCATTATAACTAGACCTACCCTACAAGAAACAATAAAGACAGTCCTTCAGGTTGAAATAAAAGGTGACTAGAGAGTAACTCAAAGCCCAATGAAGAAATAAAGATTTCTGGTAAAAGTAAATACATTGACAAATGTAAAAACAGTATTATTGCGGGCCGGCCCCGTGGCTTAGCGGTTAAGTGCGTGCACTCTGCTGCTGGCGGCCCGGGTTTGGACCCCTGGCACGCACCAACGCACCGCTTCTCCAGCCATGCTGAGGCTGTGTCCCACATACAGCAACTAGAAGGATGTGCAGCTATGACATACAACTATCTACTGGGGCTTTGGGGGAAAAATAAATAAATAAAATTAAAAAAAAAACAGTATTATTGCATTTTTGGCTTGTAACTCCACTTTTTATCTCCTACAGAATTTAAAAGACAATTTTTTTTTTTGAGGAGGACTAGTTCTTAGCTAACATCCAATGCCAATCCTCCCCTTTTTTCTTGAGGAAGATTGGCCCTGAGCTAACATCTGTGCTCATCTTCCTCTACTTTATATGGGATGCTGCCACAGCATGGCTTGACAAGTGGTGCGTCAGTGCGCACCTGGGATCCGAACCTGTGAACCCTGGGCCACCGAAGTGGAGTGCGTGCACTTAACTGCTTGAGCCACTGGGCTGGCCCCAAGGCAAATGTATTTCAAAAGTTGTTAATCTATGCAATTGGGCAAACAATCAATAAAGATATAATTTGTGACAAGAACAACATAAAGGGAGGAGCATGTAGCTGTACAGGAGTGGAGTTTCTGTGTATAATTGAAGTTAAGTAGGTATCAATTCAAACTAGATGGTTATAAATTTAGGGTGTTAAATGTGATCCCCATGGTAACCACAAAGACAATATCTAAAAAGTTAGAAAAAAGGAAATGAAAGAGAATTAAAATGGTTCACTACAAAAAAGTTAACTAAACACAACAGAAGATAGTAATAGAGGAAATGAGAGACAAACAAGCTGTAAGATATACAGAGATCCAATACCAAATGGCAGAAGTAAGTCATTCCTTATCAGTAATTACTTTAAATGTAAATGGACTAAACTTCACAATCAAAAGACATAGATTGGAAGAACGGATAAGACAAACCACGATCCAACTATATGTTGTCTACAAGAGACTGACTTTACATCCAAAGACACACGTAGTTTGACAATGAAAGGATGGAAAATAATATTCTATTCAAATAGTAACCAAAAGAGAGCTGAGGTGGCTATACTAATACCAGACAGAATAGACTTTAAGTCAAAATCTCTTAAAAGAGACAAAGAATGACATAATTTATTGATAAAAGGGTCAAATCACCAAGATGATATGACGATTCTAAAAATATATGCACCAAACAACAGAGCCCCAAAATATATGAAGCAAACCTTGACAGAATTGATGGGAGAAATAACACTTCTACAATAATTGTTGGAGACTTTAATATATCATTTTCAATAATGGATATAACGTCTATATGGAGATCAGTAAGAAAATAGAGGATGTGAACAACACTATAAACCAACTAGACCTAACAAACGTATAAAGAATGCTCCACTCCATAACAGCAGAATACACAATCTTCTCAAGTGCACGTGGAACATTCTCTAGTACAGACCATATATTGGCCCACATAACAAATCTTAATAAATTGTAAAAGATTAAAATAATAAAAAGTATCTTTTCCAATCACAGTGGAATGAAGCTAAAAATCAAAAATAAAAGGAAAACCAGAAAATTCACAAATATTTGGAAATCAACACACTCTTAAACAACCAATGGGTCAAAGGAGAAGTCACAAGGGAAATCAGAGATGAATGAAAACAAAAACACAATATACCAAAACTTATGTGATGCAGTGAAGGCAGTACCCAGAGGGAAATTTATAATGTAAATGCCTGCATCAAAAAAGAAGAAAGATATCAAATCAATAACCTAATATTACACCTTGAGGAACTATTAAAGGAAGAAAAAATTAAACTCAAAGCTATCAGAGGAAGTAAATAATAAAGATTAGAGAGGAGAAAAATAAAAAAGAAAATAGAAAATCAATTAGAGAAGCAACAAAGTTAAAAGTTGGTTCGTTTAAAAGATCAACAAAAATTACAAACCTTTAGCTAGACTGACAAAGAAAAAAAGAGAAGACTCAAATAATTAAAATCAAAAATGAAAGTGAAGGCATTACTATCGACCTTACAGAAATAAAAAGAATTATAAGAGAAGATTATAAGAAAATTAGATAAACTAGATGAAATGGACAAATACCTAGAAACACCCAAATTACCTAAACTGACTCAAGATGAAATAGAAAATCTCAACAGACCTATAACAAGTAAAGAGATTGAATGAGTAATAAAAAACCTTCCACTAAATAAAAGTTTAGGACCAGATGGCTTCACTGGTGAATTCTTCCAAACATTTAAAGAAGTAACACCAATCCTTCTCAAACTCTTCCAAGAAACAAGAGGAAAGAACACTTCCTAACTCATTCTGTGAGGTCAATATTGCCCTGATATCAAAGCCAAATAAAGACACCACAAGAAAAGAAAATCACAGACCAATGTCCTTTATGAATATAGATGTAAAAATCCTAAACATATTAGCAAAACAAATCTAACAGCATAGTAAAAGGATTATACACCATGGCCAACTGGGATTTATCAGAGGAGTGCAAAGGTGGCTCAATATAAGAAAATCAATCAAAGTAATACACCACATTAATACAATGAAGGAAAGAAAACACATGATCACCTCAATTGATGCAGAAAAGGCAGTTGACAAAGTCCAACACTCTTTCACAATAAAAAAAAAAAAAGAAAAGCACTCAGAAAACTAGGAATAGAAGGGATCTTCTTTAGCACGATAAAGGGCATTTATGAGAAAATCACAGCTAACAACATGATCTAACTATACGCCATCTACAAGAGGCAGACTCAATGGTGAAAGACTAATTTTTCTCCCTAAGATCAGGAACAAGACCCTGCTTTCACCACTGCTATTCAACATTGTATTGGAAGTTTTATCCAGAGCATTAGACAAGACAAAGTAATAAAAGGCATCCAAATTTGAAAGGAAGAAGTAAAACTATCTCTCTTTGCAGATGATATGGTCCTATATATTTAAAACTCCAAATAATCCAAAAGAAAACTACTAGAGCTAATAAATGAATTCAGCAAAATTGCAGCATATAAGATCAACATACAAAAATCAGTTGTGATTCTATGCAACTGCAACGAACAATCTGAAAAGGAAATTAAGAAAACAATTCCATATACAATAGCATCTAAAAGAATAAAATACCTAGGAATAAATTAAACCAAGGAGGTCAAAGACTTGTACACTGAAAACTATAAAATATGGAAGAAAGAAATTAAAGAAGACCTAAATAAACGGAAAGATATGCCATGGTTCATGGATAGAAAGACTTAATATTGGTAAGATGTCAATACTACCCAAAGCAATCTATAGATTCAATGCAACCCCTATAAAAATTCCAACAGCCATTTTTTTATTCACAGAAGTGAAAAAGCCAATCCTCAACTTCATATGGAATTGCAAGGAGCCCTGAATAGCCAAAATAATCTTGAAAAAGAGGAACAAAGTGAAAAGATTCACAATTCTTGATTTCAAATTTACAACAAAGCTACAGTAATCAAAACATTGTGGTACTGGCATCAACACAACCAATGGAACAGAACTGAGAGTCTAGAAATAAACCCATACATCTATAGCCAATTGATTTTGACAAGGGTGGCAAGTCCATTCAATGAGGGGAAGACCAGTCTCTTCAACAAATGGTGCTGGGACAACTGAATTTCCACATGCGAAAGAATGAAGTTGAACCTCTATCTCACACTGTATATAAAAATTATTTCAAGATGAACAACCTAAATATAAGAGCTGAAACCATAAAACTCTTAAAAGAAAAAATAAGGGTAAATCTTCGTGACCATGGATTTGTCAGTTAATTTTTTTTATGACACCAAAGCACAAGCAACAAAAGAAAAAATAGTTAAATTGGACTTCATCAAAACTAAAAACTTTTGTGCATCAAAGGACATTATCAAGAAAGAGTAAAGGCAACCTACAGAATTGGAGAAAATATTTGCAAATCATATGTGTGATAAGAGTTTAATATCCAGAATATACAAAGAACTACTGCCACTCAACAACAAAAAGACAACTCACCCAATAAAAAAATGGGCAAAGGACTTGAATAGACTTCTCCAAAAAAGATAGCCAATAATCACATGAAAAGATGTTCAAATGTCGTTAGTCACTAGAGAAATGAAAATCAAAACCACAATGAGATACCTCTTCACACCTAGTAGGATGGCTACAATCAAAAAATGGAAAATAAGTGTTGGCAAAGATGTGGAGAAATTGGAACTCTGATACATTGCTTGTGGCAATGTAAAATGGTGCAGCCACTGTGGAAAACAGTATGGCAGTTGCTTAAAAAGTTAAACATAGAATTAGCATATGACCCAGCAATTCCACTCCTAGGTATCTATCCAAAAGAACTGAAAGCAGGAATTCAAACATTTCATTGCAGCATTACTCACAATAGTCAAAAGGTGAAAACAACCCAACTGTCCATCAACAGATGAATAAATAAACAAAATGTAGTATAGACATACAATGGGTTATTATTAAGCCGTGAAAAGGAAAGAAGTTCTGATACATGTTACAACATGGATGAACCTTGAAAACATCATGCTAAGTGAAAGAATCCAGACACAAAGGACAAATATTGTATGATCTCAGTTATCTCTTAAGAAATCTCTTAACTAGACAAACTCAAAGAGAGAGAAAGTACATTAGAAGTTATCAGGGAATAGAGGAAGAGGAGAATAGGGAGTTATTGCTTCATGGTTACAAAGTTCCTGTTTGAAGTGTTGGAAAAGTTTTGGAAATAGATAGTGGTGATGATTGCAAAACATTGGGGAAATCTACATTAAAAAAACTTGCCTAATCTTATTCATCTGTGTTTTCCAGACTTGTTTGACCTTAGAAGTTTTATTAATGTAAAGAAGTTTACAGTTAACATTTCAAGGAACACTCATGAAAGACTGAAACAAAGTACAAATGATCTTGATCCTGAAAGGGAGGAAAAACGATATGCAGGAACAAATCCCTCTTAAAGTGCAGACTGCTTCAGTAGGACTCTAATTGGGTCTGAGATTCTGCATTTTCCAATAAGCTCCCAGGTCGTGCTGATTCTGATCTTCCGACTACAGTTCAAGTAGCAGGAGATATAATAGTTGGATGCACTATTCGTCGTGATCCTATTCCCTCTTACAGCCAATTTGATCAACTGATTTAAAAGTGAAGATGTTAATGAACAATAACCGATGACTCTATTATCTCTCCCAAGTAGCATAATTGTAATTTTACTTGGGTTACCAAGACAAATGCCTTACTCCAAAGAAGATAATCTGAGAGAGTGATATATAGCAACAAAGAGGATCAGTATGGGATGGGGCTTGTCCTATTTTGGGCTGAGGGTCAGGGAGGGGAGCCACTCTTCCAAATGCATTTAAAGTATTCCAAATCTATTTTTTACTTCCATTTATATTTGAATTACATACCTGAGTTATGGCAAGATCACTCTTTCTCATAAGAATAAGGCAAAAAATAAAGGAAGAAAGAATGAGCAAGAAAGGGAAAGAGGGAGGGAGAGAGGAAAGACAGGAGAGAGGAGACAAGGAAGGAAAGAAGGGGAGGATAGTGATATGAGAGATTAAACGTCTATATAATTCTTTTTCCCAGTCAAATTCTCATCCAATTCACTTTGGAATATCATAACTTTACTGATAAACGATTAGATGAAATTAACTAGTATTATCCATTTCTTTCTACAGTTTACAGAACACATTCATTCACTGGTGAGCACATCTAAGAATGTGTCTTTGTTAATTAGAACACCTTAGCAGATTATTGTGCTAAAACACAGATGAAAGGTTGTGCTGGCACATATCAGGATAACTCTTAAAAGTGAAAAACAATTCTATCATTCAACCCAAAGAACTCACAGGCTGAGTTCCACATTTAGGTAGCTTCTATCATTAGGATAATTCTATTGGCCTCAGGCATTTACCCCTATAGTTAAGAAGTGTCCCTAAAGCTAGGCAATTTCTGACTCTTACAAACTCTGTGACCTTGGGAAAATTAATTAACCACTTTGTGCCTCAGTTTCCTCATCTATAAAATGGGGGACATGGTAGCACCTAATGACTGAAGAATGAAATAAGGCACTCATTGGCTCACAGAGAGGTTTTAATATATGTCAGCTCTTATTATATGCATGTGCTAATCCCTCATCCAAAAATATCTTACTTTTTTTCTTTCCAAAGTTTTATATCCAAACGCAAATGAACCTTGAGACAGTGCTGAAGATTGAAGAGGTCAGATGTAAAGAATCAAATTATTCCAGAAATGTATAAACCGATGGAAAATACCATGGTTGGCAGGTCAGGAGGGAGAGAGGATATTGTGTAATGAATGCAGTGCAGCAAAGAGGTTGAAAGTTTAGGTTTTGGGGATCAAAATGACGAGACATTGAGTCTCAGCTTTTCTAATTGCTGTGGCATGACTTCAAGCAAGTTACTTAACTTTCTAACCCCCAGTTTCCTCATCTGAAAACATTTACTGGAGTAGTAAAACAATTCCTCTTTTGTGAGGATTAAACCAGATAATTTTTTAAATGTGCTTAATGGAGTGTGTCAGTATGTGGTAGCTTAAAAAATATTTTGAGTTCCAGCAATATATTCACATTGACGTTTTCTGGGAAGGATAAAAACAAATATATGATGGTATGACCCAGCCTTCTAAATGTTTCCATTCCATTTGGGGAGGCCAAACAGATAATGTACAGTACAAGACAACTTACATTTGAATTTTCAAATTCCTCCTGTTAAGATGACATTTCTCTTTTTCCTGTTTCTTTCCTCCCATCATCCATTTTCTATCTTGCATACAAAAATTCATGCAAGTTTTCCATCCTGAATTGGACTATCTAAAAGGAAATATTTTATTGTGAAGAGAAGAGAAAAAGCAAACATACACAATCTCTCAGGACCTGCCTCTACCTTGTATAATTTATTTCTTGTTAGCAGAAAAATATATTTGTTAAAGAATAAAATTTTATGGCCAATAAAGAGACTCATTTTTGTTTTGTTTTGTTTTGAGTAGCCCAAAGAAAAAAACAAAATCAAGCAGAGTTGGCAGTGACCATGGAGAAGAAGCCATCTTAGTAAATGCTGAAATAAGAGGGGAGGGGATGAACTAGAATATTTGGAATATTTCAAAGATGTAGGCTGAAAAATGTTTTGGTAATATGGTGTTACCTGTGATACCATGCCAAACTCCTCATTCAGATCCTACCGGCTTATTGGGTACAGAGCCAACTGGGATGTAACTTGCACCAGGTTGCTGAGCCTTTGTCAAGTGAAGAGAGACAAATTTCCACAGGGGAAAGCAGTGAGTGACTAGATGGTTCGTGGCAGTATGTTCTTACCTCAGAAAGCATTAGGGGCAATGTTTCCCAGCAAAACTAGAAATCATCGGACAGTGATTTATCTATTGCCCAAGGGCAAAGAGTCTGTGGCTACACCCCGCTGAACACACCTGATCTCATCTGATCTCAGAAGCTAAGCAGAATCGGGCCTGGTTAGTGCTTGGGTGGAAGACGAAGGGCAAGAGGAAAAGAGAGCTAGTCCCTGGGTTTCTGGAGAAAAAAGCAGGCTCTTTGTTCAAATCACATCTAGGATTAATAACCCTAGTTTTATACTATATCTGCTGAGGCAACAATCTGGACATTAAGTGACATTTCTGTGTTTATTTCTTAAAATGATCGAATTTTCTTTGTTTCTGTAGTACTTTACATCATTTTTCATTGGGGGTCAGAGGATATAAAGAAGGAATGGGGTAAATTCAGAGGTATCAAGAGAACCAAACTAGACCCATTGATTTAAAGGGTATCATGCAAAAGGAGATGGATGTTCCCGACTCATTCGCAGTTCAAAATGCAGCTCCATTTAAACTCATGATCCAGGCGATTTCATCACCGTGGGGCACTCACTGTTGACATCTACAATGTTGATGAGCCTAAAATCAAAGAAAGCCACCCACCCAAAAGGCTATTTTCATAGCAACTATTGAGAATAAATTCAGTTTAATAGCCTTCAGCTTATATTTTCCAAATCCAAAACTCTGCAGGGTAAGTTATCATTGCTTAACTGTCATTATTTGAAATACTAGTGGGAATGTTATCAGTATGAACCTCTGGGTAAAACTTCTTTTTTTTTTTGCAATCTCACCATCATTTTAATTTTGTTTACATCTCTAGTCATTTGCACAGATGTTGATGGAGCTGTATTTTTGCTTCAATGTCTATTGCAATATTCTTATTGCATTCTGCAGGTCCTCCAGTAAACGTTACTTGCAATATTTTTATCAACAGTTTTGGATCAGTCACAGAAACCACCATGGTAAGTGCTACAACGCCACTGGAAAGAGAAAAACGTGACTTGCTTATGCCATGAACCCAACCTGTCAAATTTTCTATTTATTGTTCAACTTGCAGGGCCTCCTGTAAATGTTACCTGCAACATATTTATCAACAGCTTTGGGTCAATAGCTGAAACTACAATGGTGAGTGGGACTCAGCATTGAAGCCATCGTGTGAAGGAATGGGATATGGGATTGAAGAGCACTGTTGCATCTTTGTGGGACAGTCACCGAATGCCAATTTCCAAGTTCACTCACCTCTAGAAAGCAATTATTTATACTCTTTCACTTAAGAAAGTCATTAGTCATGTTCATTACTCAAAATTCAATCTTTTATCCATCATGCCAGAGAAATTTTGGAAACACTTGATGTTTGGTTAGATTTAGGTAATCAGTAATAAGCATGGTGTATAGTTAAGGATATTTAAATATTTGCATCTCCAATGTTTCAGAAATATAAATTTCAAAGTTTGGAAAGTACTTCTTACAGCCGGTCTTTTTCATATAATGCAAGTTTTAACATAGGCAAGCCTCGGATATACTACATTTAAGATATATGCCAAGGGGTAGACCTTACAATAAACACACACACACACACACACACACACACAAACATACACATTTTGTTGGCAATAGAAAGTAGTCCCAAGTCCATAGCAATTACATCACATGCATGGTTTTTCAAAAAAAAATAACATAAGCATAAAACTAAAAGCTCATCATAATGTATGTGCAAACATGTTTCATATACATGAAAAAGGTTTCAGGTACTATAAAATCCACCAAGATTTCTTATAAATATCATGATGATGATGCTGCCTATGACACAGCTTATTAGATGAGTAGCCTTACAGCACTAGGCTATAGCATGGAGACTACATTTTGGGTGAAATATTTTCTTGGCCCTATACAATTTATTTTAAGTCCTAAGTCAACTGGCTGATTCTAATTTTCGTGACTATGTAAAGTGTACAGCCATATTATTGGATGAGGTCAAAATAAAATATAGTTGAATTTGACTAAGTGCTATGGTGGTTGATGTCCTAGAAGCAAGTGAAATCATGAGCACAATGCCATTGAGAAGTAAAAAACAGTGTTCCCCCGTTTTTATGAATTTTCTCTTTGAGGCTACTAGGATCGTGTTTAACAAATTACTGTACTTTTTGGTGTCCTTGATGCTAGAAAGAAATAATTTACCTTTTACCACTCCTTTTCACTGAAAAAATTAGATGTAATGCAACTCCACTACCCATTTTAATATTGCTCTGACACAGCATTGTCCAGAAATGACTCTTCTGGGGCTTTGACAGGATGTAGTGCATACAATTTTTTACCCAGATAAGATAGTTTTGATAGAGTTATTAAATGACTCATAAGAAAAAACTGAACATGGGAAGAATAATCCAACTCTAGGCTTGGCATTCAGTTTCTGTCTCTCCCCTCTTGGTTTATCTTGATAACAGAGGGGCAAATCTTTCAGCAGCCCAAATCACTGTCGCCAGCTTTACACGATGGCATTCAATGACAATATTTGCACGACCTAATGCTGATTGCATTAATTAGACTCCTAAGTTGCTTTGATCAAATCTCCACATTGCATTTTACTCTCAATCAAAAATGTAAATGTGCACCTTTTCAATGTTCATTAACGTAAGAAAAAGCTAAACATTTAAGGAGATGAAAATGGAAACTATGGATATCCTTGTTTTCCTGTGTCTTTAACAGCTACTGAAGGTGTTTAATAAATGGGTTGCTTACATGCTTCCTGGCCACTTATTAAGGTGTCCTTTGTCATTTTTCCTATGAGAAAATTTGGAAATCATTGCTCAAATGTAATATCAACGGCCTGTCTCTTCAGCTATATGAGATCGATTGAATCGCGTGGTCGGAAGAGTGACACGTATTGTGCTTCTTTTATTTTATTTCTTAGCTTTTGATGTAATAACAAACTTCATTTGCCTTTTAAAAAGCATCCTTTATTTTCTTCAATTATAGCTTTTGTATGAAACTAAAAAAATGTTTTTTAAAACTCTATCACGCTTAGATCAAAGAATAAATCCTCATGCCATGTAGGGTAGGGACTGGCAAACTTTTTTCTGTAAAAGGCCAGACTAAATACTTAAGACTTTGAGGGCCAGATAGTCTCTGTCACAACTACTCAGTTCTGCCCTTTTGGCATGAAAGCAGCCATAAACAACAGTAAGCAAATGGGTAGAGCTGTACTCCAAAAAAACTTTACTTATAAAAACAGGCTGTGGCCAAATTTGGCCCCAGGCCGTAGGTTGCCAACCCTGGATCTAAGGCATCAATATTTAAATGGATGCTATTCAAATGCTTTAAGAACATGAGAATTGCTCCATCTCGAAAGGGTCTTATCTTCCCAGATCCCTGAGGACCTACCTGGGAATCTACTTGATGTATCCACAGAGTGTCAACCCAACTAGAGCTTCCTTTATCAAAACCCTGAGATTCTACCATGAATTTATCCATACTTTCACAAAATTTGACTCAAAAAAAATTGGTCAAAAAAGTTAAACAGAACCAGATTCTTCCACGAACGGTCTTTTTTTTTTTTTTTTTTGTGAGGAAGATCAGCCCTGAGCTAACATCTGCCAATCCTCCTCTTTTGGCTGAGGAAGACTGGCCCTGGGCTAACATCCGTGCCCATCTTCCTCTACTTTATATGGGACGCAGCCACAGCATGGCTTGCCAAGCAGTGCGTCGGTGTGCGCCCGGGATCCGAACTGGAGAACCCCGGGCCACCGCAGCGGAACGCGCGCACTTAACCGCTTGCGCCTCCGAGCCGGCCCCCATGAACTGTCTTTAGATGGAGTCAGAACATCAGGCCCTTAGCTTTTATGTACAATAATGTATGTGGTCGTTGAGCACATTGATGAGTGCTATTTTCAGGGGGGAGGGGGATAATAATTATGCTTTCTCTACGTTTTCTGGAATGAATTTTTCCAAGAATGCCTCAGAATTTTGAGTTTCTAAACATGTTGCTTTTCCCCTTTTCCTTCATGTCCCAATCTCACGCCATGACCCTGATAGCATTATTGAAGGATTTAGTTTGGGTGTTTGTTTTTAAATAAGTGGCAATGATTATCTGTTTTAGGAACTCAACATGACTTTCTTTTGGTACTATTCAGTCTTTTATGTTTGATGAAATCCCACTAAATTATTGTTGGTACTACCTGCCCACAAAGTATAGGCTCACTTACAGACCCCATATTGCCTCCCACTCCTTTGATATGTTAGTGTTGAAGACGTGTGCTCACAGGACAATATATTTGTGTTATTCTAAGGAATATTTTTATGGATCATTATGATGATATACATTACTCCAAAATATACATTTTTGTTCATTAAGAGTCGTAGGGATCTGTTGATGGTCATTGCTGGCTGACCCTGTGTTAAGAGTATTCAGTGGAACAAATTTTTGGGGGGTTCCAAAAGACTTAGAAGACTGGTAAGGAATGTATGGTGAGACAGGTTATATTTTCTTTGGAATGTCAGTTTACCGTTTCCTCTTCTTTCTTTCCCCCTTTTCTTAAGCTGCTCATGGCAAGTGAATTTACAGGATGGGGAGTATATTTGAAACCCCTTTCTTTGCTGATATAAAGGCATAATTTGGGAATATTAATAATGTCAGTAGAGGTCAAGAGTATTTGCATGCCATTTGAATGTAGCTCTCCCCAAGGCTGGATTATCAGAAAATGGAGAAGAGATAGTCTCCTCAAAGCTTCTAAATGACTGCCTGGAAGGATGTGGGTAGACAGAGTGTGACTTGGGCCTGTGGGTACTGGAACCTTACCCATGCCACAACAGCCGATCCTGACCTCTCCTTATTTAACAGATTGGAGTGGGGGAGCAAGAGCTGAAAGTGTGCAAAATGTGTCCACTCAGAGAGCATTTCCAGAATATGATTCTGACTCCCCCAAATTCTGCCCCAAAAGGTAAATTCCACATGCTCTACTCATTACTGCTGCAGGATGAAGAGTTGTTTTATCTCAGATCTGAAATCACACTTCTGAGGAACTGAATAAGAGGTAGATAGCCCCTTATGAGAATGCATGCTGTGCAGTAACTGCTGAAATAACACTGTGGGCTCCTTTTCATTCTATAGCTACATAAACAATTCATAAGGAGATGCTAACTTATCAGGAATTGTGGGTGGCTACATTTCTTATTTCTGACTTCTTACGGAAGAACCAAGAATCTACCACAAGCCTGGAATTTTGTTAAACTGAGATATAAAATGACCTTGGTCTCTAAATTAACAATGCAATGTTAAAGTCTGAATTCATCATAAAGCAACTGCCCCTCTATAATTTCAAATTCAAGGCTAACTTCCCATATCAAAGCTAGCACGGACTCCAGATGATGAAAACTTTACTGCAGTGTAGCCGGAGGTTAAAACCAAAGTGCCACATGGGCACTGTGGGGAATCACCAAAGCATATCCTTGTCTTTGATGACTTTATAACATAACTGGATTGAAAAGTGTATACATATAAAAATAATAAGAGAGTAATAGTAAGGTTTAATAGGAGTATGTATGAGACAGAATGGCAATTT
This sequence comes from Ceratotherium simum simum, assembly GCF_057802395.1. Classification (NCBI taxonomy): domain Eukaryota; kingdom Metazoa; phylum Chordata; class Mammalia; order Perissodactyla; family Rhinocerotidae; genus Ceratotherium; species Ceratotherium simum. Next base: position 118,147,474 of record NC_141940.1, on the reverse strand, counting down.
CTATGTACAAATGCTAGACTAAATATAATAGTACCAAAATACTTCAATTTAAGGAAACAACCTTTGCGGCATGGGCATAGCGTTAGAAGGTACCAGAAAAAGTGAAGCTTTAGAAATTCTAAATTTGATATGAAATAATAGTATGGAATGTAGGTACTTGGACGACTTGTGTTAAGAATGTAATAAAGATTATATGACTCACACATAGCTTTTGAAAAAATAAAACATATATATATATACATACATATTTTTTTTAATTTCAATGTTTCCATTACCTAATCCAACATCCAGATAGTCAATCATAGAAAAACAAATTTTAATACAAGGAAATATGTCACTTATTTGAAGCAGAATCTGTCTCTGGAGAGAGAAGGCCAGTGTAAAAACAGTTCAGTTTGTATTTAAGCATGCCTCTCAATATTTACTTCCCCTTTAATATTTCATTAAACCTAGAAGCAAAAATAAAGACAAAGAAAGACTACAGAACAATATAACTATCTCCTATGGTTTGGAATATCATGACAGAATAAACCTATCTGTAAATAAACAGAGATGATGTATAGATAAATCACACATCAAATTTTTACCCTACATTGAAAATGATAGTGAATTGAAAGAATTACAGAGGCACAGCCCCAGAAAATCTTTTCTTTGGCTATCTACTTCTCTATATCCTTGCGCGTGTCCTTTTCTATTCTTAAAGGTTTTAAAGAGTTGCTGTTTATTTTAGAATAGTGTATATCATCATAAACGAAGTTGTGGAAAATTTTAATTCCTATATATTATAAAGAACAAATACTGCCAAAAGATCTAATAAAAGTCTTATTTTATATAATTCCTGTCATTATGGCATAAAATATATTTTCTCTTCTAAGTTTTCCACTTATCCTTGCTTACAAACAGGAGGATTAATTTAAATTAACTGTTAGACATTTAATAGTTCTATTGTGATATGATAGATTCTGTGCTCTTTTTAAAGTTCTAATATTGGCAGAATACATTTTATTATTTTTTATATATAAAATTCAAAATAGAAAACCAGGAAACACTGGTGAAGAATACTCGTGGGAAAGACTTTTTAAAAAGATGTCCATTAGCTGTGAAAATTTATATTGAGATTTGTTTTAAAGGTCAATGTTTTCATATTGTATGTCACTAATGTAATATTCTCAAGAGTCTCTCAATATGCATCTTTAAATCATTCTCAGGCTCAAGGGAGGGTTGCAATGATGTTCTCTTGGGGATTTTGCTGCCTGATACACTCTATCTGGCTTCTCTCAGGCTTCTCCTCCTACAGTACTTCCTGGGGGACCATCATTGGCTTCCCAATGGCCTAAGATATTTAACCCATTCACCTCTGTTATTCCCAACTGTCGTTACTTCCCATACTTAGAGTTTCTCCACCTCCTGAATTGGTTAAGGGATAAGATCCTTTTCTCTTCTACTTCCTACTGAAACAAGCTTGGAGACCCCACACAAAAATTTTGTTAAGGGATAACTAGTTCTCACTCTAAGGGAAATAAAAGGGGTGGATGTCAAACACTGGAGAAGCTCCATTTTTTTTCTTTCAGGAAACCTTAAGAAAATCTCACAGTTGATGTATCTAGTGCATACTTATATGTAAATTGGATTATTATATTTTCAATAGCCCTTTTTTTGATTTTCCACAAATCGCACATTCCCACTCTTTACTCATACAAAACTCCAAAGCTTCCAGTAACTCCTGTTGCCAATGAAACACTGAATTGGTAATCTCTTTCCAGTTATAACACTCTGGTCTTTTTGGACAATTCCAAAAATACACGATGGGGAGAACTCTGAGGTTCTGCCATTCCCTTGGTTCACTTATGGGAGGAACCAGTGAGCAATTAGGATAGGACAGAAGCCTGGCTGGGCCCACAGCAGTGCCCGCTTAGGTCTGAGAATTTGCTGTGCGGGACTGCTATAATCCCAAATAAAACTCAGCTGATAAAATTTTCCAAATCAGAAAGTCCTTATGTTGTACAATGGAGAAACTTAAAGTTATTTCTTTAATATTTCAGCCTTTCCAAATGATCTGGGGTTTGATGACTGATTTTCAGAAGTTAGTAACTATTTGATTATTAGCATTCTTTAGGCCCATATTGGGCACTTTTTCCAAGAACTGCCACCTCCAAAATACTCTATCAGCCTGATCATCAACATGGCTATATTTGAAAACAAGTCATAGGAATTTGGAGAGTAGGATGGTAGGTAGAGGGAACTGGATTGAAGCTTGTCTCCATACACCCTGATCTTTATAACTTAGTTATTCTTTTCCTTTGGCCCTAAGGGAATTAACCCAAACTGACCATCCTGAGGTGGTGTCAATTGTACCTGGTAGAGTAACCAATCATCTCAGTTTTCCCCGAGGCTGAGTGGGTTCCCTGAATGTGGGACTTTTGGGGCTAAAACTGGGAAGTTCTCAGACAAACCAAGACAAGTTGGTCACCATTAGAGTAAAATAAACAATGACCAAAAATCCAGGTGCCAAAGATGTGGAGACAGAGCAAATGAGAATGAAAAAGGTAAAAGAAAGAGTAAGAAGGAATGAGTATATATCATCCTAAATGACCATAAGTGGCAGGAGTGGACAACTATTAGCTCTGAACCATAGTCCTGCTTGACTAGGGATTGTTGTTGAAGCCTCTAACAGGGTCCACTCTATCAAGCAAAGCAACAGTTCCCATGAACCTACAGACCTTTGAGTAGAAATCCCCAGGAGAGCAGTCACTGCCCCAAGCTGTTTCATTAACACAGAAGGAAATTCCCAGACCAAGTGGGAATCACACTGTGTACCTGAGGCTCCCACAGGGAGGAACACTTTTGTCAGAAGGTGCTCAGATTAGGAAAACATGAAAAAGATCTCTGTTTCGATGAAGCATCAAGTTGACTACTGTTGACACAACCCATTCGGAGAAATGATAAAATATTTAAGAACTTCAAAAGTAAGTAGCTGGGAGAGCCAGCCTTGATGGTCTAGTGGTTGAAGTTCGGCATGCCAAACTCCGGCCCGGAGTCAGTTCCAGGTCGCAGAACCACACCACCCATCTGTCAGTTGCCATGCTGTGGTGGCGGCTCACATAGAAGAACGAGAAGGATTTACAACTAGAATATAGAACTATGTACTGGGGCTTTGGGGAGGGAAAAAAAGAGAGATAGGAAGATTGGCAACAGATGTTAGCTCAGGGTGAATCCCAGCAAAAAATAAAATAAAATAAAAAGTAAGTAGCTGTGAGGGTATTATCTTGTCAACATGAAACATTTTGATATTTATGTTGATGAAGTTAAAAATATTGTCCCATCATGTCAGAGTTTTATAATAAGATTTCTACTATCAAAATTACAGAGTGGGTTTCCTTCTGCCCAGAGCATCTGAGCAGAATGAGAACAGAGATCATGTCATTTCTGATTTGAAAAATGAATCAGTTTTATTTGACAATCTGCCATCACAGACTGACTTCTGTACTCGTTGTTACTTTTTCTATAGCAAAATCAGCTTGAGTTAGTATTATTTCCTCCCATAATGAATGATTTAAACATAAAAAATTTCAACCAAGTCAACCTGTTCCATTAGTGTTCTGGTTTGGTTGAGTCTTCTTTCTTTCTCTCCTCTGTTCCCACTCCTAACAGAACTGAGTGGTTTATTTTGACCAAGATATACACAGCCTAGTTTATTCCAATGCTTCACCAAATCAGGGAGAGGAGTGAGGGGGAAATGCAGACGGACCTCTTATGCCAGAGTGGGCGATAAGTAACTCTTATGCATGGCGTTTCTGTAGGACTACCGGGTGAACATTTTTCTGAGACAACAATGGAATGATTCACGGCTGGCATATAGTGAGTACCCTGATGATTCCCTGGACTTGGACCCATCAATGCTGGACTCCATTTGGAAACCAGATTTGTTCTTTGCCAATGAGAAGGGTGCCAACTTCCACGATGTCACCACTGACAACAAATTGCTTCGGATTTCAAAAAATGGCAAAGTGCTCTACAGTATCAGGTAAGCTTCCTTTGGCTGGACCTTTCACTTTTCCATTTTTCTCCTGGCCTAGAGCTGCCTGATTCTGTAGGGCAAGATGTATATGAATATTTGACTTTTTGGTCTCCTGTTTATCATTTGAATCTTAAAGTTAGTGAGAGTGCCAGAGGTTCCCATGGTCTCAGAAGTTTCATTCTACACAACAAAAATATATCTGGTAGGATGGTGGCTGGGTGATGGTATCGTGTAAATAGCTGCACAATGTATTTTTGATTGCTTCAATTAAGGAAGGACAGGCCCTTTAGTTCAATTACCATTGAGCATAATGTACAAATTCTCATTTAAAATAATTCTACCATTCTATAACGTTTAACCATACACACAAAAAATTCAATGGCTCAGCATGGCCATTGACAGCATATTTTGGGCTGGGTGAGTGGAAAACTGGTTCTAATCTCAGCTTTGCTTCTATCTAAACATGCGACCTTGATCTCTTAACTTTTCTTGGGCTTGAGCTTGGGGTAGACAATTCCTGAGATCCATTTTTGCTTTTATATTCAAATATCTTCTCCAGAATCTTTATCACCCCAAGCTCAAAATAATCTTTCTCTTTACTGAACTCTAATAACAGTTTCTCTGTGAATCTGTAAGGCTCTTATTTCTTCCTACCTCATATTTTGGCTATTTCTGTACACGAATACAGCTTAAGAACACGCATTTTTGAAATCAGACAAATCTAGAATCAAATCCAAGCTTCGCCGCTTGCTAAATTACGTAAAACCTATAACCCTCAGTTACCTTAATTGTAAATTGGAATACAGTATATTTATCTCTGAGTATTCTTTTTTTTGTTTGTTTGTTTGTTTATTGTTGTTATTATCTACTACTTAATGAAGGAAATCATACAGTATTTGACCTTCTCCCTCTGACTTATTTCACTTTGCATTATACCCTCAATGTCCATCCATGTTGTCACAAATGGCTGGATTTCATCGTTTCTTATGGCTGAGTAGTATTCCATTGTGTATATATACCACAGCTTCTTTATCCATTTGTCCCTTGATGGGCACTTAGGTTGCTTCCAAGTCTTGGCTATTGTGAATAACGCTGCAATGAACACAGGGGTGCATGTACCTTTGCAAATTGGTGTTTTCAAGTTCTTTGGATAAATACCCAGCAAAGGAATAGCTGGATCATATGGTAGTTCTATCCTTGATTTTTTGAGGAATCTCCATACTGTTTTCCATAGTGGCTGCACCAGTTTGCACTCCCACCAGCAGTGTATGAGAGTTCCCTTCTCTCCACATCCTCTCCAACACATATTGTTTCCTGTCTTGTTAATTATAGCCATTCTGACGGGCGTGAGGTGATATCTCATTGTAGTTTTGATTTGCATTCCCCTGATAGTTAGTGATTTTGAACATCTTTTCATGTGTCTGTTGGCCATCTGTATATCTTCTTTGGAGAAATGTCTGTTCAGGTCTTTTGCCCATTTTTTAATTGGGTTGGTAGTCTTTTTGTTGTTGAGATGCATGAGTTCTTTATATATTTTGGAGATTAAGCCCTTATCAGATGTATGGTTTGCAAATATCTTCTCCCAATTGTAAGGTTGCCTTTTCGTTTTGTTGATGGTTTCCTTTGCTGTGCAGAAGCTTTTTAGTTTGATGTAGTCCCATTTGTTTATTTTTTCTATTGTTTCTCTTGCCCGGTCAGATGTGGTGTTTGAAAAGATGTTGCTAAGACTGATGTCGAAGAGCGTACTGCCTATGTTTTCTTCTAGAAGTTTCATAGTTTCAGGTCTTACATTCAAGTAATTAATCCATTTGGAGTTAATTTTTGTGCATGGTGTAAGGTAAGGGTCTACTTTCATTTTGTTGCATGTGGCTGTCCAGTTTTCCCAACACCATTTGTTGAAGAGACTTTCTTTTCCCCATTGTATGTTCTTGGCTCCTTTGTCAAAGATTAGCTGTCCATAGATGTGTGGGTTTATTTCTGGGCTTTCGATTCTATTCCATTGATCTGTGTGTCTGTTTTTGTGCCAGTACCATGCTGTTTTGGTTACTATAGCTTTGTAGTATATTTTGAAATCAGGGAGTGTGATACCTCCAGCTTTGTTCTTTTTTCTCAGGATTCCTTTAGCTATTCAGGGTCTTTTGTTGTTCCATATAAATTTTAGGATTCTTTGTTCTATTTCTGTGAAAAATGTTGTTGGAACTTTGATAGGGATTGCATTGAATCTATAGATGGCTTTAGGAAGTATGGACATCTTAACTATGTTAATTCTTCCAATCCAAGAGCACGGAATATCTTTCCATTTCTTTGTGTCTTCTTCAATTTCTTTCAGAAATGTTTTATAGTTTTCGGTGTACAGATCTTTCACCTCTTTGGTTAAGTTTGTTCCTAGGTATTTTATTCTTTTTGTTGCAATTGTAAATGGGATGGTATTCTTAATTTCTCTTTCTGCTACTTCGTTGTTAGTGTACAGAAATGCAACTGATTTTCGTATGTTGATTTTGTATCCTGCAACTTTACCATATTCGTTTATTACTTCTAAAAGTTTTCTGGTGGATTCTTTAGGGTTTTCTATATATAAAATCATGTCATCTGCAAATAGTGACAGTTTCACTTCTTCCTTTCCAATTTGGATCCCTTGTATTTCTTTCTCTTGCCTGATTGCTCTGGCTAGGACTTCCAATACTATGTTAAATAGGAGTGGTGACAGTGGGCATCCTTGTCTGGTTCCTGTTCTTAGAGGGATAGCTTTCAGTTTTTCACCATTGAGGATGATATTAGCTGTGGGTTTCTCATATATGGTCTTTATTATGTTGAGGTACTTTCCTTCTATACCCATTTTATTCAGAGTTTTTATCATAAATGGATGCTGGATCTTGTCAAATGCTTTCTCTGCATCTATTGAGATGATCATGTGATTTTTGTTCTTCATTTTATTAATGTGGTGTATTACGTTGATTGATTTGCGAATGTTAAACCATCCCTGCATACCTGGAATAAATCCCACTTGATCATGGTGTATAATCTTTTAACGTATTGTTGTATGCGATTTGCTAGTATTTTGTTGAGGATTTTCATCGATGTTCATCAGTGATATTGGCCTGTAATTTTCTTTTTGTGTTGTCCTTGTCTGGTTTTGGTATCAGGGTAATGTCAGCTTCGTAGAATGAGTTAGGAGCTTCCCCCTCCTCAATTTTTTGGAAGAGTTTGAGAAGGATAGGTATTAAGTCTTCTTTGAATGTTTGGTAGAATTCACCAGGGAAGCCGTCTGGTCCTGGACTTTTATTTTTGGGGAGGTTTGTGATTACTGTTTCCATCTTCTTACTGGTGATTGGTCTATTCAAATTCTCTACTTCTTCTTGATCCAGTTTTGGAAGGTTGTATGATTCTAAGAATTTATCCATTTCTTCCAGATTGTCGAATTGGTTGGCATACAGCTTTTCATAGTATTCTCTTATAATCTTTTGTATTTCTGAGGTGTCTGTTGTAACCTCTCCTCTTTCATTTCTGATTTTACTTATTTGTGCCTTCTCTTTTTTTTTCTTGGTGAGTCTAGCTAAAGGTTTGTCTATTTTGTTGATCTTTTCAAAGAACCAGCTCTTGGTTTTATTAATTTTTCTATTTTTTTGGTCTCTATTTCATTTATTTCTGCTCTGATTTTTATTATTTCCCTTCTTCTACTGATTTGGGGCTTTGTTTGTTCTTCTTTTTCCAGTTCCTTTAGGTGCATTGTTGAATTGTTTATTTGAGATTTTTCTTGTTTGTTGAGATAGACCTGTATCGCTATATACTTCCCTCTTAGAACCGCTTTTGCTGTATCCCATAAATTCTGGCATGTAGTATTTTCATTTTCATTTGTCTCCAGGTATTTCTTGATTTCTTCTTTGATTTCTTCGTTAACCCAGTCGTTGTTCAGTAGCATTTTGTTTAATCTCCATGTATTTGTGGCTTTTCTGATTTTCTTTCTATAGTTGATTTCTAGTTTCACACCGTTGTGGTCAGAAAAGATGCTTGGTATTATTTCAATCTTCTTAAATTTATGGAGACTTGTTTTGTGGCCTAATATGTGATCAATCCTGGAGAATGTTCCATGTGCATTTGAAAAGAACGTGTATTCTTCGGTTTTTGGATGGAATGCTCTGTATATATCTACTAGGTCCATCTGTTCTAGTGTGTCGTTTAAGGCCAATGTTTCCTTATTGATCTTCTGTTTGGATGATCTATCCGTTGGTGTAAGTGGAGTGTTAAAGTCCCCTACTATTATTGTGTTACTGTCTATTTCTGTTTTTATGTCTGTTAATAATTGCTTTATATATTTAGGTGCACCTACATTGGGTGCACAGATATTTACAAGTGTTATGTCCTCTTGTTGGATTGTTCCCTTGATCATTATGTAATGCCCTTCTTTGTCTCTTTTTACAGTTTTTGTTTTAAAGTCTATTTTGTCTGATATGAGTACTGCTACCCCAGCTTTCTTTTCATTGCCATTTGCGTGGAGTATCTTTTTCCATCCCTTCACTTTCAGTTTGTGAGTGTCTTTAGGTCTGAAGTGTGTCTCTTGTACGCAGCATATATATGGGTCTTGTTTTTTTATCCAGTCAGCCACCCTATGCCTTTTAATTGGAGCATTTAGTCCATTGACGTTTAAAGTAGCTATTGATAAGTATGTACTTACTGCCATTTTTAACTTTTTTTTTCCCTCAGTGTTTTAGTAGTCCTTCTCTGTTCCTTACTTCTTCTATACAGATTTGATGGTCACTTTAGTTTGACCTCTGTCTGAAAGCTGTACTCTTTAACTCCCCTCCTCCCTCCTTTTATGTTTTTGATATCATATCTAACCTCTTTGTTGTGCATTTGTATCCATTACGTTCTAATCATGGAAAAAGATAATTTTTCCTATTTGTGGTCTTCTCTTTTCCCCTTAAATCAGTCCCTTTAACATTTCTTGTAGCACTGGTTTCTTGGTGACAAACTCCTTTAATTTTTGCTTATCTGGGAAAATTTTGATCTCTCCTTCCACTTTGAATGATAACCTTGCTGGATAGAGTATTCTTGGCTGTAAGTTTTATCCTTTTAGCACTTTAAATATATCGTGCCATTCTCTTCTAGCCTGTAAGGTTTCTGCTGAGAAGTCAGCTGATAGCCTTATGGGGTTTCCTTTGTATGTAACTTGACATTCTCTTGCGGCTTTTAGGATTCTCTCTTTATCTTTGATTCTGGACATTTTGATTATGATGTGTCTTGGTGTGGGCCTCTTTGGTTTTATCTTGTTTGGGGCTCTCTGTGCTTCCTGTACCTGGATATCTGTTTCCTTCCTTAGGTTAGGGAAGTTTTCATCTATTATTTCTTGAAATAGATTCTCTGCCCCCTTGTCTCGCTCTTCTCCTTCCGGGACACCTATAACATGGATGTTAGTGTGCTTGATGTTGTCCCAGAGGTCCCTTAGACTGTCCTCACTCTTTTTAATTCTTTTCTCTTTTACCTGTTCACCTTGGGTAATTTCTTCTAGTCTTTCTTCCAGCTCACAGATCCGTTCTTCTGTATCCTCTACTCTGCTTTTGAGTCCCTCTAATGATTTTTCATTTCCAGTATTGTATTCTTCATTTCTGATTGGTTCTTTTTTATATCTTCCATGTCTTTGTTGACATTCTCACTGAGTTCATCTATTCTTCTCCCCAGATCAGTGAGCATCCTTAACACTCTTAGTTTGAACTCTCTGTCAGGTAGGTTGCTCATTTCTGTTTCACTTAGTTCCTTTTCTGGGGTTTTGTCCTGTTCCCTTACTTGGAATGTATTCTTTTGCCTCCTCATTTTGCCTCTTTCCCTGTGCTTGTGTCTATGTATTAGGTAGGTCAGCTACGTCTCCTGCTCTTGGATAGGTGACCTTATGTATGTGATGCCTTAGGAGGCTTCCAGTGTGCTTCCCTCAGTTCTCAATGTTCCAGGGGTGGCCCCTATGTGGGCTACGTGTGTCCCTCTATTGTGGCCTGTTAGCTCTCCCTATAGGTGCCCAGGGAGGCTGAGTTATGCTCCTGTCCAGCTGTTGTAATACTCAGCTGCTTGTAGTTGTTGTGGGCCCTTCAGTCTCTTTATCAGGTGTGGGGAGCCCCAGCACAGTTGGCTGCAAGTTCTAATACCACATTTGTGTTGCAGTATTTCTTTTAACTGAGTAGGCCCCCAGTGTGGCAGGTTGTTAGGCTCAGGGCCTTACAATTGCTGTAAGCCTCTAGCCTATTAGGTCTCTTGTCAGCTCTCTTTTTTTTTTTTTAAAGATTTTATTTATTTATTTTTCCCCCAAAGCCCCAGTACATAGTTGTCTGTCATAGCTGCACATCCTTCTAGTTGCTGTATGTGGGACGCGGCCTCAGCATGGCTGGAGGAGTGATGCCTCGGTGCGCACCCGGGATCCGAACCCGGGCCACCGGCAGCGGAGCGCACGCACTTAACCGCTAAGCCACGGGGCCGGCCCTCTTGTCAGCTCTCTGAGGATTGCAGCTGGGTGGGGCTGGCCTCAGGCACAGGAGCACCCAATTGTTTCAGGCTTTGGAAGGTGGGGCAAACCTCCTATGTGGGTCTTTGAGAAGCACAAGTCTTCTGCAGCTGACAAGCCCTGTTGCCCACAGGTACACACACACAGTCAACACAGTCCTGCCCCGTGTGAGCGCCCCGACCTCCCCAAGCGGACCCAGTCTCTCCACGGTGGGAGCCCCACACACTCCGCCACCGCCCCACACTCTCCACCCGCTCCTTGTGCACACCCTGCCCGCTCAAGTCGGCTCAGTTGCCAGGCTGCAGAGAATCCAGTCACCAATCTATGCAGGCCCACACGTTGCCTGAGGGCTTGTTGTTGGGTGGGGCCAGTCTCTAGGGTGGGCTGCCTGCCCTGGCTGAGCTGGATTAAATCGGTGCTCTAGTGGGTGGGGCAGACCCTGGGCTAGCAGGCCCCAGGGAGAACTCCAATGGGGTCTGTGTCAGCACGCCCACACCAGGCCACAACAATGGCTGCCGCCAATGTCCCAGTCCCTGGAGAGGTCTCACCCCTCACCGAGATGCACTCAGGGCCTATTAGGTGAGTCTCTTGTCACCAAAGCACTGTGCACCTTTCTTTCTGGTGATTTTAGGATGCTTTCCGGAACGGGTGAGTTTGTGTGCGGGCCCTTTAAGAGTCAGTTTTAGTTTCTTTGTGAACCGGGTTTTCTGGGGGTGCTCTCCAATGCTTTAGTAGCAGGCAAAGTCAGATATTATGCCGCTGGTGTCGATTGTGCTGGGTCCACAAAATGCCCACAGCGGGGGCGCTCCCTGGCTCAGGACCCCGCGTCTCCAGGGAGGCTGCGTATCTGTGCGCTGCTCCCGGCGGCCATGAAGCTGGCGGCTTGTGAAGGCGGCGTTTTTCCTCTCCAGAAGGGAGTCTCTGCCTCTTCTACCCCAGCTAGGACTGTCCGCTGCTGCAGGAGTTCCTCTTATCCAGTTTTCAGTTCTGTCTCAGGGGTAATTTTTCCACAAGTAGTTGTAAATTGGCTGTGTCCACGGGAGGAGGTGAGCTCAGGGTCTTCCTACGCCGCCATCTTGACTCCCTCCTCTCCTATCTCTGAGTATTCTTGTGAGAATAAATGATATAGAGCAGGGGTCAGCAAATATTTTCTATAAAGGACCAGACAATAAGTATCTTAGCTTTGCAGGCCAGACTGTCTCAATTCTGTCGCAGCTACTCAATTCTGCCACTGTAGTGCAAAATCAGCCATGGACGACACTCAAACAATTGGATGTGGCTGTGTTTCAATAAAACTTTATTTACAAAAACAGGTAGTGGACTAGATTTGGCCTTTTGGCCATAGTTTGCCTACCCCTGATATAGAGTATACAAAAATACTTTCCACAGTACCTGACACAGAGTATGTGCTCAATAAATGAAATGATGGCTGTATTTTAAATTTAACATATTTCTAAATAGTAAGCTATTTAAAGCCAAGATATTTGGATTTTGCTTCTTTTGTAACCCCTCCCAAAGTGCTAAGACAGTGTATTGTATATATAAGATATCTAATACATTGAATAAATATTGACATTTTAAAGATCCTTTATAGAATTCCCCCTTTCGCTCCAATCTTATTACGAAAAAAAGAAAGTGAACAGCTAGTGTCTTTGCAAATAATTTTCACAAGGTTTCAGACTCATCATCATCAAAACCTCATTGCACAACTCTATATACATTCTAGGTCTGTACTGTATATGCCATTCTTAACCTAGTAATTTCACAGCTTGCTGATGGCCAACAGCCCCAACGTCTTGTGGAACGAAAGAAGCTGCTCATTTGGAAAAAGTGGCAAAGTCACTGCTTACACAAAGAACCAGGAAACTTCCCCCACTTTATTTTTATAAACATTTTTAAGGAAATAGAATATTCCACATGGTGATGCATTTGGTATAAGATACGGTATTGGGTATAACCTGAGTTGATGTGACCTGATGAAATGGGACATATGTAGAGCGTGGTGCTGGGAGAGAGAGTTATAAAAAGCAGCACGTGGTATCAGCTGCTGCAGCTAACCCTCTGGGCCTTGGGTGGCATTTGCTCTAGTAAATACCTGGCATTGTGCACTGCTGAGATAAAACCAGGTGTTTTTTCTTCTGTTCTATGAAAATCTTTCCATTCTAGAACCGTGAAGAATATAATGTTCCCCAGACCTAGATTCAGACACAATTCTTCTATCTCTGGTTCCCAGTGTAGCATATTACAGGCTCTGAAATACCCTAACAATTGTTTTGGATTGGGTGGAGTTTGTCCTGTGGCAGGCTAGTTTAGACTTTTCCTTTATTGTGGGTATTCATGAAATCAGAGGAAAGATCCTTGGTGAGGAGAACTGGGTGTGTCATTTTAGGAAAACACAGCCCTTGGCAGATTTGCTACAGGAATCTAATTATTTGCCTGGAAGGATTTTCAATGAGCCAGACACTGTGGTGGGCCTAGAGATCCAGAGCTGAGTAAAATGTGGTCCCTGCCCTGGAAGGGCTCCAGTCTAACGAGGCATGCAACCATAAGATAAATTAAGTAATAGGAATAAATACGGAACAAGGAAAAGAAAAGTGGCTCTAACTTTGCAAGTGAACTGTGTGACTCAAATATTGTTTGAATTTGGGGTTGGCACCCACACTCCGGTTTACTTGAGTCACTGGACTCAATTTAACTAGAGGACAAAGAGTAATTAGTGCTAATATATGCCCAGCTGCAGGTCTGACTCAAGTTTAAGGCCAAGTGGGCTACAGTTGTCTTAAAGGTGCTTGAAAGTCCCTGCTGACATTCCATTAGGAAGGACTTTCTCTTTACTCTCAGGTTTACAATGCAAATACTCCTTGGAGAGGGAATACACTGGCATAAATTCATACTAAGTTGTAAAGAGCTGATATGAAATTTTCTTTTCTGATAGGTTTGATGTCTGTGAAGAATAGTGAGGATGAGCATGTTGCATGCCTGAGAGGAGAAGTCAGATAGGACAAAGAGAGTTAAGAAAGATACAAGGAATGGATACAATAGAAGTACCAAAGATAAACTCATAAATTGCCTCTGTTACCGCGCAAAATTGGTATTCTCTTGCCTGATGTGCATTAAAAAAGCCAATTATTACAGCATCAGCTTTTGGGAAAAGAAAATAGCTTTATTGCTAAATTGATCTGCAAGGAGACATGGGCATATGCTCTCAGATCTGTCTCCCTGATCCTGGGCTTGGGGCACAATTTACGGGATGAAGGGCAGGGCAGTCTGAAGTGTGGAGATAGATTGGGGGTAAGGAGAAGTGAGGTAATTGACGATCTGCACAAGTGTAGTCAAGCTTCACGCCTCTTCATAGGATGCATGTTCACAAAATGGGGGTACTTGATCTGAGGGTGGAGTTTTTAGCTCCTTGATGTCAAAAAGGTCATTTATCAAGCATTTGCACAGGCCCAGTTAATGTGTTGGTGGCCTCAACTGGCCTGAACTGGACGAGGGGTCTCAGTTCCCAATAGACCACTCTTAATTACTCTGTTGATAAGATGGGGTCAGTTGAACTGGTTCTACAGGGCCCCTTTACTTACTTAAACACTGGTCCACATTTAAAAAATAACATTCTGTGGTGATGTTTTATATTTTCATTTTCCTGAAACCTAAAGCAAATGGATAATAGCATTTCATCCAGGAACAATTCCATGCTTTCTTAGCTTTGTAAGAGCAGAGGTAGAATTAACTCTGCATGAAAACCATAGCCCAAGGCTTTCATGGCCAAACATAACACAAATAGAACTATGCAGTCTTGTGACTTCAGAACAAGCAAGATCACACTTCCCAAGATATTATATATCTGTTTCCCAAAAGGCAAGGCTTTAAAAAAAAGGGCACAGTAGACCAGAACTCTATAAATGTCCTACAGATTCAAACATTTGTGGGTATTTCAGTAAAATTCAAACAAATCTTTTAAATAGGAACCAAAGGTCTTAGCTCAGTGTTAGAAAATTTCTATCCAGCGATAGAAAAAGTTGATGAAAAAGTGTCAACTCCATTTCTGTCCACTTCTCTTCTGATTTCTTATTTAATAGTCACTTCTCTAATATGTTTGATCTTACTCTGTTCTCTTTTTAAGTTTTTTGTTGACCCACTCAATTAAGCATTGATCATTCCTGGCCAAAGTGTAAATAAGAACACACATCTTGCTTTGTACACCTTCTTCAGAGACAGTCAAATTCTAAATTCGTGTTACTTAAAAAGGCCTGAATCCATAGTGGAATAATTAAATGATCCTTGAGTATCGTACATATTATTGCTCAAACAATATTTGTTAAATTGAATAGAACGAATAGAACGAATGGCAGTAGAAGTCAGGGCATCATGACATATGGTGCGCAATATGAAAGAAAAAAGGAGAAGGTGAGCATCTTTGGAAAGGAGCAGCTTGTCTCATGTATCCACAATGTTTTTGCTAATATTTGTTTTCTTCCTTTACTTCCCGTTGCTTTTTATTATTTTCTGCCAGAATTATAATTTTTATAGAAGCACAGGATTTTTTGTTTTTAATTTGAAGGTATTACTTTGCAAAATATCTAATCCAACACCCTTGTTTTACTGATGAGGAAATGACTTCTTTCAGAAGTTAGGTGAGCTAAAATAATGAAGCCCATAAATAGGAAAGCTAGGACAAGAGTCAAAGCTCTTGACTTCTATTTCGGTGCTATTATCTCCTACCCAATATTAATCCTTCGTTTACTCCAACTCAAGTCCAAAGACACAAATACAATTCCAAAGACACATTATTTTGGAACTAACCTTTTTGGGACTCATTTTTCAAAGGACTATTGGAGGAAGAAGGTAAAATTTAAGGTGAGAACATGAAGTATCTTCAAATTTTGCAAATGTCTGAAAAGACTTTAAATTCAAGGTGCAACAATTGACTTTCACATAGGAAGATATATTTGATAGTTTTATATAGCATATGTAGCTTATATAGCGTATCTCCTTTCTGAAAAATTTTACTATCTCAAGGATCAAAGGGCCGGAGAGACCAACTAACATCATTAAGGCAACTCCCTACCTTCAGGCAATGCTGTTGAGAACTCATTCTTTTTTTTGTTTTGTTTTAATTTTTACTTTTTTGTGAGGAAGACTACCTCTGAGCTAACATTCGCTTTTTGCTGAGGAAGATTGGCCCTGGGCTAATATCGTGCCCATCTTCCTCTACTTTATATGGGACACCACCACAACATGGCTTAACAAGGGGTGCGTGGGTCCATGCCCGGGATCTGAACCTGCAAACCCCGGGCCACCAAAGGGGAATGCATGAACTTAAACCACTATGCCACCGGGCTGGCCCCTCATCCTATTTTTAAAGACCTTCAGAGAAGGAGATTTTATATTCTCTCATTGGATCCTACAATAAGTTACTCTAACGTTGTGCAGAAATTCTTCCTTATGTAACAAATCACATTTGCTACAATTTAAATCAGTTGCTTTTTCCTACAGTTGTTAATGTGATAAACAAATGGCTACCATTTTTGGAAGGATGGAGTGATTATCTTGCTGCTTTTGCTTTTATACATTTCTGTCCCATCAGAGTTAGTGGACGTACGTTTGGTCATCAACACTATGTTGCTGATTTAATTTTACAGTCTGTTCCACTTCAGCACCAAGACGTTCTTCATCTCACAGTTTGTACAGTTTGCTGTACAGTTTTGGGCCCCTACTTTGAACCTTATGATGCTGTTATCCTACTTCTGATAACTGTAGTAGATGTGGGTTTTAGAATCAAACACACTTGGGCTCAAGTCTTTACCCTCAGAACTAGCTGTGTGACCTATGGAAATTTGTTATCTGTCTAAACTTCTATTACCTCAGCTTTGAAAAAAGAGATGATTTGGTTAAGAACATTAGTAGAATACAATATATGTTATATGGATAGACAGTCAAAAGTGCCATTGCCATATACTCTAGGGCCCTTGATATTTTCTTGTCATTTAATGATTGTGCTTTCTGTTCCAGCCTCTAAGATAAATGGTAAACTGACCAAGATAGACCACTACAAACTCTAGACATTAAGGATGGTACTGACCCACCCCTTGAGTGTGACCTTATAGAGCAGGAGTTCTTAACCTGAGGACTACATTTTCACCCTCCCTCCAGGGGGTCCTTGAATCTCCCTAAAAGTATATGCATATTTCATGTATTAAGGTATTTAAGCTCTTTTTTGTTTGTTTGTTTGTTTAGAGGAAAGGTCTTTATCTTTCTTAAGGAAGCTATGACCCTCCAACTGTTAACAATTTTGCTTCAAGGTTTATTGCTTGCCTCCAGAATGGGTATGCCTGAAGCAAAGTTGTTAAGGAAATATTGTTTGCCTTCAGCATCTTATTTGACTGACCAGATAACCAGGGGCCTCATGCTACCCTCCAACTGCAGAGAGTCCTTCAAACCATAAATAATTATGGATTGTTCCTCTACAACAGCACCCCATATCACCAAGGTATCTACTCTTATCATCAAACTTTATCTGACCTGAAACTCATTCCCTTATGGCATTGGAGGTGATTTGCTTCTTAATCCCTTTTGATTCAATTCACAATTCCAGGTGTTGATGATTCAGTGTTCCGCCTTGGCAGTAGTACTTGAATTGTAATAGAGAACTCTTGGGGATTGACATGCCTTCTCCCTCTGATGACAGATTATAGGTACCACTGAGAGTAGGTGGAGTGTAGATTTCTAGATAGACATCCAACAGTGCTCCCCAACCAATACTGTCTAATGACTGACTACCCACACACATAAAAGGCCAACTTATCTCACATAGCCTCCCATCCTTGACTCATCCTACGGCTTGATGCAAGAATTTCAAAAGATTCTAACTTTAGTTATAGAATGATTTTTATGGCACAGGAGAAAAAGAACATTCTCTATTTAGATGTCAGAGCCAAAAATAAAATGCACAGTGAACTAAGACCTGCCTAAATGTTACCAATGGTGATACTTTGGTTATCTTACTCTCAATTTTGATGAGACACGTAAGCCATATTTTCTGTTAGAAGGCAGCTATGAAAAGCTATGATTTCTTCACTCTGTGCATATTTGGACCATGTTTATCTTTATATCCTATAATCCAGGCAAAATTACATTCTCACTTTCCAACTCTGTGTCCAAATCCTCATTAGTTTTGTGACTTGACTTAATGCAGTAATTAATGACTGTAACATAAGCGCCCACATCAGAATTAAGCAGTGAGGCTTCAGAGAAGTGCTGGGAAATGCCATGGAAACCACAATGATTCCATTCTTCCTAGAGGCAAGCAAGGTTGGCAGGGTGGGAGGCACCGGCATGCACATACACTGGTAGATTCAGCAGGAGCTGAGCTAAGTGGTGCAGAGGGAGTATTTTTGGAGAGTGGCCCTCAAAAAAGGTGCAGCTAAGGGTAGAAGTATTAAAGTCTAGAAAGTGTATTCTGTACATGACAGACTCTTAAAGTGCTGGAAAGCTCTGTTGAGATTTTTATTGGGTTCAGAAATACACATACACTCAAGGGCATAATATTGGTTCAAACACAAGAGTAAGGATTTTACCCTTGTTTGAAGGAAAAGAGGGAATTGTGTAATGAAATACATGGCAGCTGGTATAACCACTTGTCCTTGACTGTTTACCTGATTGGAGTAGCAATAGCAACCAGTAGGTTTTCCTCCTTTTGGAGGTAACTTTCCACTACATTAACATTCATCAGAGTTTGCTCTGAAGGCAATGATGCAAAGAACAGAATACTGAGAAGGCAGCTCAGGGCATCAGGAACTCTACACTTCCTTCCATCGTTTAGTGTATCCTCCAAGTTTATAGAACAGCCTCTCTAACCCCATCAGTTCATCATCCTAAGTCTCAGTTTCCTTATCTATAAAATGAGATTGAATCAGGAGATTAGATGAAGTCTGAGGCTTCTTCTAGCTCTATCATTTATAAGTCTAAAACTCAAAATGATGTCCTCCTTCCCAAACCACAAAATTCTTTATAGATGAGGAAGTAAGAGTGGGTCTTCATGTCCCTTAGGGATTGGGAATCAGCAAGAAGAGATTCTGAATTTTAAGTTGCCTGTCTCAACTACTTTTGGATTTTTGAACCTTTTGCTCCCAAACTGAATATCCAACTCGCAAGGAGAGAAATTCTGATTTTGGAGTCGGGTAGGGAATATTGGACTACCTGTAGTTTAAGAGGCAGCCTTACATTCAACATATAGTTTACACATTGACAAATACTCAATACTGAATTCCCTATTGAGAAATTTCCCAATCGCAAATTAGATCATTTGTACCCTCTGATTCAATCAGCAGTAGTATCCATGAGATATTATTTTAGAATGTGTTCATGAATTATGAGTTTATATACTTTTAGACAATTATACAAAGATGGTTGGCTGGGACAATTATTAATTGGATATGTAAGCTAAAGGAAATCACATGGTAGATTTGAGCAGCAGAGTTGAAGGGCTAGTCTGCTATTACTCATTACCCAACTTTTCTTGTGGCAGGAAGCCAAAGGAAATTCAGGGGTTCTGGTGAGCCTGATCAGCGTATGTTGACGTGAGCTTCTGCCTGGTCCAAAGTGCTGCTTTTGAAAGTCTCCCTGGATGGCATCAATCCCAAAATAAACACACATAGTATCACCATGGCTCTTATGAGACACATGAATTACTTTAGTGTAGTCTCATAGCACATAATCCAAAGGAAAGATGCTCCATTTTAAAAAGAGAAAAAAATTGTCCACTCTCAAAGCTCAGCAGTCTCTCCAACAAGTCTATCCTTGCTCATGGCATTTAAAATTACAAACCAACATCTGGGGCCAGCCTGGTGGTGTAGTGGTTAAGTTCACGGGCTCTGATTCCACAGCCGGGGGTTTGCAGGTTCAGATCCTGGGTGCAGACCTATACACCGCTTATCAAGCCATGCTGTGGCAGGCGTCCCACATATAAAGTGGAGGAAGATGGGCACGGATGTTAGCTCAGGGCCAATCGTCCTCAGCCAGAAGAGAAGGATTGGCAAAGGAAGTTAGCTCAGGGCTAATCTTCCACACCAAAAAAAAAAAAAAAAAAGAAAATTACAAACCAACATCTGTACTGAAGAGGATACAACATTTATCAATGGACTGTCATTGAAAGGCAATTAAGGACACATACAATTATGTGAAGTTCTGCACATGGCACATACTCTGAGCTAGGCTATCCCATACCTGATTGATCATTCCTTTCAAAGGACAATAAAACAAATGTTTTATTTGATGTTTCATTTTAGTAGGGATATTTTGCTAAATTTGAGCAGCTAGATGAAAAATAGAAAGCAGTAAGTGAGCTAGGAGATTAAAGACAGAATGCTATGGGGGTGGGGCAGATGTCAGTTCTGAGGTTCAGGAAGACTTGGATTCAAATCCAATCTTACAAAGTGACCATGAGAAGTCATTTAACCTTTCTTTGATTTGCAGTTTTTCTCAGTTCCAGATTCATTCTAAATGTTCAATGAATGTCATAATCACCATGGGTTGGCTATAGGATAAAGGGGAGGAAAGGAGGGAGACAGTTTTCCCCATTCTCCCTAACCCACGCACATGGACATTTCCTTATTCAGTATCTGTTACACTCAGGTTCCACTCACCTTCCATGCTTAGTCCCAAGCAGATGGATACTCTCCTTGTCTTGGGTTTCCTCCCTTTGAGAGGCATGTAGCTCATAACAGAAATGACAGTTGCATCTTCTTTTAGATAATGGCTTCTTTAGATAATGGCCTCCTCTTTAGCTGCTTGTTAAAAGTAAACTGAGGAACTGTGCTTGGTTTCAAAGTATTATCTAATCAAAGATGAACCATCCTACCATCTGACCAGGACTCTGTTCTCTCTCCAACCTTTGCCATCAGAAACAGTGGCTAGCAACTCTCCACCAGTTACCCCAATAGAAGTCTTAAGGCGGCAAAATACCAACAAAGTAACGCAATTTTGCTCTCAGCTGTCAGCAGATACAAAGCTACTTTGGTTTTCTCAAAACCATATTTGCAGTTCACAAGCACTTGTTCTCTTTCTCTTTTGCCAAAAGTAAAATGACCCCAAACAAAACGTTAAGAAAATTGCTATAAAGTGTTTTTCTTTCTTTCTTACCTCAATGCCACCATTAAATAGCTGTGAATTTGGATACATAATGACCACGGACAAGTCAGTTCTCACTATTCTAAAGTGCAGGCTAACAACATTTTATCTTCATGAATGTTTGTGTGTATAAATAAGTACTAGATGTGAAATGACTTTGAAATTTAAAATGTAACTAAAATGTGGGCAGTATCGGTTATTTGAGTCTTTGGTAATTGAGCTCTTCTTTCTAGTTGTGTTCAATTTAGCCCTCTCCTATTCAACACCTTCAAAACATTTTTGTTCAAGAAATATCAAAGCATTTGGAAAAGTTTTAGCTGCAGATTTACCAGTTGCTCTCCAAATTGAATCCAATCCATGTTTGGACTTAATTAACATGGGCCAACCATATGTGTGCACATTTTCTGAAGGGACCAGGCACAGATGGGAGCAGATATTATATTTTTGTCCTTCCCAGCTAGTATTGCTCAATGCATATGGGTATTTTCTGTGATGTCTTTATAATGTTTGATAAACATGGTCCTTCCTAGTCAGCCACTGGCACTTTAGTCAGGGGAGAGGAGTAGAACAGCTGATGAACCAGCAGCGTTGCCATTCATCTCCTCCGAATCCCAAGGTCAACAGGGAAAACAGGTCTTATACTTATTTGGAATTAACTAAAAGGATAGGTTCTAACCATAAAGCTTAGGACCAACCTGGGGTTTAGGTTCAGCTCTAGACAGTAATGAAAAAATGATTTAACCTCTGTTGCCCTAGCCATACCGTTCTGAGCCCTGTTTTCCATCCACTTTCATCCTTCTATTTGATATTCTCAGTATCAAAGTCTGCTCTTCGGGATATCGATAGGGAATCTGGGAATCTATCAACTCACATACACAAAGGAGGAAATGACTAGCAGTACTTGAAACACTATTCTCTCTTGAGATTTGCATCTTAATAGTCATGCGAGCCTTTAGCTGAATGTCTATTCATTGATTACATGTAGCAGCTAAGAGTTGGGGAGGCTGTTTGAGCAAGTACATGCATTGGAATCTTTCTGGAACTCCTAATAATTTACACACCATGAATTTTCAACTTTTACTTATGTGGAAAGGCTTCCTAGGCGCAGCCACATCTGTGCCTGCCCATGGACCAGATGAACAAATCAGGTCTGGAGTAAGCAGGACCCTCTCTATGCTTCATATGATGAGTGAATTCAAAGCAGTCATTTAATTACAGAACTTTCAGAAGATGAGTTTAAAAATTTCATTTCTTGCCTGCCTAGCCAAACTTGGATCAATTATTTTTATTCTCCGTGGATCAAGATCCTTTTGTGGGTCCCTTGGGTTTTGATTCAGGAGCATCAAATGATTATTGCAAGTCATACTGCCCAGATAGACCCAAAGGGCCCTCTCAGGATCTAGGTCTATAAGGGTAGGTTATCTGCTCTACCCAATCAGTGTGAGCACTTATCTAGGCCCCAAGGGAATAATTAAACATCTTTTACTTGATTCAGTTCAGGTATGCCAGATTTACATATTCTGGAAGGATTCTTTAAATGATTTGGAAACTTTAAAAAGTTGAAGAATAAATGCACAACTATTGGGATATATTCCATTAAAAGAATATATATATAATTAATATATATTAACATATAATATATATTAATAATATATTAATGTTATTAAACTATGTTCTCCTTCAAGAGAGAAACTGTTATTTCAAGTGTCTGGATGTGCATGGCACCCAATAAAAGCTTGCCAAAAATTGCTTAACGGATGTACTAGATCACAACCTATGTGGAGTTCTGTTTAACACTAATTCCTCCTCACTGAGGACCTAGAGTTGGACCTCCTCTGCGCTCTGTCCTCTCCCCTGACCAGTACCATGAGCTTTTGTAAATTTTTAGCTGAGATTCATCCAATGCATGTTGCAGCCACCTCCCCCACGTCCTTTGAAATTTCTTGATGGCTGATTTTCTAGTCAGAGACAGCACCCTGATACACTGCCACCACCTGGAGTTCCATTACCTACCTTTGCACACTTGCATGTGTTAATAGGCATGCTGGTTTGGTTTCCTCTCTGCTGCACCAGGAAACTGTCCTCTACCCTTCTTAGCAGCTATCACGGTTTTCTAACCATACCCACCATATTCTTGGTTGCCAGTGGACTAACCTTGGTTTCACTGCCCTGACTTTACCAGTGTATCTCTCCTTTGTGACTGAGGCTCTTTTTCATGCCCCCTTGTCTCACTACCCCTAGTCCAATCACTTAGAAGCCTACTTGGGCCTAATTGTCCTGCCCTGGTTTCAAGTAGAAAGTAATATTTCCTAAAGAGAGTGCTAGCGCTACTGAAAACAATGCAGACCCCTTTCTCAGTCCTATTTCCCTTTCAAAATTGTCTGCTTTTAGTCCATCACGTTGATAGTAAATAGGTCATCCCTTGGGACATGCTGAAGTAGTGCTTCCTAAAATGTGCTCCAGGACACCAGCATCAGTATTACCTGAACTGCTTATCCAGAGGGCCTGAGAATCTGCATTCCTACCAAGCCCCTCAGATGACACTTATGCCCACCAGAGTTTAAAACCCATGGTGCTAAAGGGTATCTTGATCAGACAACCAGCCTGGCAGTGTCTTTTAATCCACTGACTCCCTAACCCTTCCCTCCATCTCCCCATGTGTGGGTTGTATTAATGATGTACTTTTAACTTAACTTCTAACTTGCCCCTAGGCTAATTTCACTTAAGGTCTAGACGGGTTAATATGACACTCTTGTTCGATGCTTGCTGCATCCTGTCAAATCTCCCTAACATTAGAATGTCACACGGTTCAGAAATTTCAAAGTACAACTGAGAGGAAAGATTCAACAGACCTACATTGCACAGTAACGCTGTCCTTATGTTCTTGGGGAAAGTGTGGGTTGTGTTCTAGGATGTTGGGTGACAAGCCCTATGGGCGCAATAAATATCTCACCTATATACCCAGATTGCCAGAAAGTTCCTATTTTAAGAAGCATTATTACTTGCACTTAAGGCTTTCATCATATTCAAGAGTGCAAATTCACCTATAAGAAGAAAAATTTTAAGCTGGTCACCTTTACTTACAGTTTAGAATCATAGAAATTTTGAGCAGGATGGGATTGTGGGTGGGGAATGAGGCCCAGAGATTTAGTTGAAGTCAAATAGCTCTTTATGGGTACGCTGGGTCTATCACCGGGGTCCCTGGATCCCCAGTCAATGATGCTTCTACTCTGCAAGGCTGCCAGGGGAGGCTGGACGAGTTTTTAAAAGGACAGGTCATGAGAAGTCTGGATGCCTGAAGAAAAATGAAAGAGGTATGCCTGACCAGGTACAAGGTAACTAAGGTGTCTATGACCCACTCTGCTGGCTTCACAGACAAAGGAGGATGGTAAATTAGCAACAGATTCTTTTTCTAAGGAAGAAATGTGGTAAAGTGGAAAATAATAAACGGACTTGGACATCAATTCGAGTTCAAATCTAACTTTTGTCACTTACTGGTTTTGTGACTTTGGGAAATGGCTTAACCTCTCTGAGCTTCAATTTACTTATCTCAAAAGCAGAGAGAATGCTCCCTGCCTTGTGTGGTAGTACTCCACGATTGTAAAATAATGAGAGTGCTTGACCTACAGCAGGTGCTCAGAGAATTATGATTATTAATACTATCATCATCACTTTAATTTTTATTTTTCCTTATTGAGTATTTTAATCCTAAAAGAACACCGTAGGTTCTATCCCCTCTGATACAGCCACATGCTGCTGAGGGTTTGTAGTGTGCTACAGAGTGTGCTAAGTGTGGTCCCTAATAGAAAAACAACAGCAATATACCGGAGACAGTGTTGCTTCCCCTGAAAAACACAGAAGCATCCCCTTGTCCTTCCTTTCCAAATAAGACAGACTACTGTAAGCATTAGAATGAACTCTCGCAAAATAGTATGTTGGCAATCTCCCAAAATAGTATGTTGGCAATCTTTGCTTTAGGCAAGCAGATCACTCATTAAAATTTTCTACGTGAAAATTCATTTCCTTTTCAAATGGCTTTTTTTTTCCCTCAAGAATCTTTCACTGGGAATGGACTTCCAATTCTAATACTGGGTTCCTTATGAACCAGTAGTTGCTCTATGAGTCAAGGAACCTTCTGTCTGCATAACATTGTAAAGTTAAATGATTAATTTGTATCCTTCTAGCAATGTGAGAACAGTCCTGGCTGTGGATCCAGCTAAGGCTCCAGGACAGGTGGACCCAGCTTCCTGGCTTTCTTTCAGCTTGATTTGCTTTATTTCTAGTGGGAATCTGCTAGCAATTTACAGAAAGGGCCCGGCAAGCTTTGCTGGCTTCTTTTGCAAGTCTTATAATTTGGCAACACCCTGTGAGCTCTGGAGACCAGGATCCTCTCTTCTAAATCCTTCCTCCTTTCTCATTTCTGCAGAATAAAAGCTGAAATTCTCCCACAGAGCTTTAGGATGCTTATTCATTCACCTATTCAAGAAATATTTATTGAATACCTACTTTGCATCAGGCACTGTTTTAGATGGTAAAAAAGAGAGAGTCCCAGCCTTTGTGGATCTTGCATTGTAATACGGGAAAAATAAGTAAAAATATAATATTTGATTTAAAAAACTGTAAAGGTAACTGAAACAGTTTACAATGTCTGCATCTATCAGTCATTTAAACTGATAAGTATAAACCCAAGAGCTGGTTTTATGAGCAAGGTGAACTGAATGGGAGAGGGAAGTGAGATTTTGGGAGACTGACTTCCTGTGCTTTGTTTTATTCTTTTGCCTTTAAAATTGAAATGTTTGCTCAGCCTTCTTACTCTCAGTAAAGAAGCAGAGCCTCTGTAATGGAACTTTATTCCTTTCCTTTGCAAACAGGAGTAGGGGTGCCCTGAATGCAAGTGTGTTAGCCATGACAGTGGGGGAATGTGCAATAATGCTTCAGGAAATGAGTTCTTTAACAAAAATCAAAAGGAAGTTGGGCAGCCTCAGCCCACTGCCTTCAGGTGCAATGGCCTTAATATTTTAGACTGTGGGGAAGGGAGAACAAATCTTACATGCTATAGGCAGTGTCTGCTGACAAAAAGTCTGAGTTTCAATTAAAATACTTAATTCTATAAGACTCACCAAAAATAGATGGAGAGCAAGATTAAAGGAGATAAAAAAAATTGTTGATGTTTTAGTATAATGTTGTGTCAGTCTTATTTGACGCAATTTCTGCATCTCTGTACAAAATAATATCAAGCTCATTTTTTCCCAAAACTCCTGGTTTTCAAATCAAAAAATAACTTAAAAAAAATAAAAGCAGTACTGGTTACTTTTGAAGGTTCTTGACCGGGAAGAGAGCACAAGGGAACGTTCTGTGGTGATGGGAATATTCTAAATCTGGATCTCGGTGATGTTAAACGGGTGGATATAGATGTAAAAAGTCATCATCATGCTGTAACTTAAGATTTGTGTGTTTTTACTGTGTTTAACATACACTTCAATGAAAAAGGAAAAAAATAAGTAAAAGGAAAGTCTGAATTTTAGGCCTGCCGATGTGTGGTAAACTAGACATCATCAATTATGAGCTCAGTGGCCCATGAAGGGACTGATTAGATCTTTACAATCTCTTCCTA
The DNA here is from genome assembly GCF_057802395.1 of Ceratotherium simum simum. Classification (NCBI taxonomy): domain Eukaryota; kingdom Metazoa; phylum Chordata; class Mammalia; order Perissodactyla; family Rhinocerotidae; genus Ceratotherium; species Ceratotherium simum. The sequence continues at coordinate 118,121,227 of NC_141940.1, read as the reverse complement.
TTTGCTCAGCTGATGACATGATTTAGCAAACTACAGAGCTGTTAACTTTCCTCCTTGTTATTGACACCTATTGAGTTCCAATACAAAAGCTATCTAGAAAGGAAATTAGAAAAACAAATAAGGAAGGAGGGAAATACCTGCTGAGTTTTCAGCTAAGATAAAATTCAGAGAGAGTTTCATGCTTGTTGGAAATTTCTCTCAGTGGGGTTTTCCATGCTGTTAATAGGTTTGACCCCAAGAATTCTGGGTCCCTGTAGGATTGTTATGTCAGGGAAGAGGGAGAATCCCCCTCTGCCCTTTCCCTTAAGGTTCTTCTGGCTGGCCAAATAATTAAAAAACAGGTTAGCAGGAGAAAATAATACCAAGTTTAATAACATGTATACATGGGAGAAACCAGGGAAACTGAGTTTCTCAACACAATAGCGGAGCTTCTCGTCTTAAATACTATCTTCAGCTAAAGACAAAGGAGGATGTTGGGGCCGGGGGGTTTGGGATTTCAGAGGGGAAGAAGAGAATTCACATGGAGAGGGAAATGTAAATGTTTGTCAGACAATTCTTTGCAGGGCCGCCTATAGAGAATACAGCCAAAGAGACAGAAATCACAGTAATCAAGAGTATGTAGATTTAAGTCCTCTCCTTCCATACTGATAAGAGTTTTCACAGATAAGGTCACCCCCTCTTCCCACTATACAGAGGGAGATACCTTTACAAATGTAAATATTTGGTAAACAGAACTTTGTTAAGAATGGGCTTAGCAAGGACCCTGCCAGTCTGTCCATACCCAGAGTTAAATTCCTTAAGGCAGTTTGTGGGAGGTCAAATGTCCATCACAGAAGATAATCAAGGTAAAGAGATATATTTCAGGGTGGCCAAATTTTGATCTCCCACAGTTACAATCTGCCACAAAGGCAGAAATAATCGTGTGTGAGGCCTCTTCTCCCTAAATAAATGTGAAAAGTTTGCTTCACAAAAGAATCACATTCAGCAAGCCTATGATTAAAAATATTAAATTTGGGTTGTTTCCAATAGCAAAGAAAATACTGTTGAATTCCCTGTCGCATATTTTTTAAGCTGTATTCATTTCCACTATTATTATTTTCTAATTTCTACAAAGTAAAATTTCATAATCATAATGAAATTTCCTGATTTTCTGATTTGATTCAATTAAATTATGTACATCCCCAATGATTATTTTTGTATGATGAACATATTTTTGTTTCATGAAAATATTTCTTCTTTAAAAAACAGGAAAGAATAGGGGCCGACTCGGTGGTGTAGTCGTTAAGTTCACACTCTCCACTTCGGCGGCCTGGGGTTTACGGGTTCGGATCCCCAGCACGGACCTGTGCATCACTTATCAAGCCATGCTGTGGCAGGGGTCCCACATATAAAGTAGAGGAAGATGGGCATGGATGTTGGCCCAGGGCCAATCTTCTTCAGCAAAAGGAGGAGGATTGGCAACAGATGTTAGCTCAGGGCTAATCTTCCTCACACACACACACAAAACAGGAAAGAATAGATTTTCATTGTGTTAATAATAATTTTAAACCCACACATCATTTTGATATTTTTCCCCCTTAATAAAGTGTTAGATTTTTAAAAATCTTTGATTACTAGAGATCTTCATTTTGATTCTTTTACTCTGCCCTACTTTAAAGAGTTCATCATATTAATCTCAATAAAATTGTGTTTTCCAAAAATTAAAGTCATCATACTGTGGAAAAAATATAAATATTTGTATCTGTGAATGAACTCCACAATCGACAAAAATTATTTTTCCTGTCTAAAACGTTATTTTTATGTTAGTTGTTTAGAACTTAAAACTATTTTTTTTTCCTTTAGAGACACGGTTTTTGTGTTCTCAGAATAGCCCACAGAAGCTAGGTAATTTACTAAGCAATGAAGGTGAAAAACTGTATGTTTATGGCAAAATTTTAATAATAATAATTATGATTATAATAATAGCAAAAGATTAATGAATAAAACAGAATTTTATAATTTTACCTTTCAACTATTTTTTAAAGGCACATTTAATTACATGAAGACGGACATCTTCAAATAACCTATCCTTGTCAATACAGATAATGCAGAATACATAGAGTAAAAACAAAATATGAATCATCCCACCAACCAGAAATATCTACTCTTAATATAGTATTGTGTTTATATACAAGATTGAAAACAGATCTTTACATAATTGAGACCACACTGCACTGCCTTGGATCTTGCTTTTTCCAATCATTGTTGTATTTTAAAGATTTTGAAGATTGTCAGCATGGATTCTTTGTCTAATCCCACTTGAAATCTTGATCGTTTTCTTTCTTTAAAATAAGTGTGCCACTACTTTTTGTTTTGTCTTGGCTTGTATAGAATGTATAAAATAAAGCAGAGAAAGGAAAGAGAAGGGAACCAGAAGGGGAGAATGAGAATAAGCATGACAACAAGGGAGAGTTTAGGTAACAGCAAGAGTTGGAGGGGTCTACTGATATAAAAGATGTTTGAGAGAAAATAAACAGAATTTGGAACAGTAAACTTTAGAATAACAGGGATTCTAGTATTAAAGCCAAATGAGAATAAGCATCATTTTATCCTACCCGTTCATTTGATAAGGAGATGAATGTTTATCAAGTCTAAGGTCTTGCTTAGGAGACAGAGATAGTTTGAGGCAATAGTGGGAAGGGAAGCCAGATCTGCTGATTCTCAATCTTAATTTCCTTCCTTGACTCTCTGAGGTATTAAAAAAATTGAAGAGCAAGAAGTGTGCATCATCTCCTTGAGGACTGAAAAAGGAAACTGTAGAAGGCGGCTCAATAAATATCCCGATATAAGGCTTGGTCAGAGTTGGCTGGAGCTCGGAGAAGTTAAGGAAAGGGGAAAGAAGAAGAGTAGCCCCTCCTGGGTGCAGAGAGGTGAAGGCTACATACAAGCCACCATCCATAAATGTTTTTTTTAGCTCATGGATTACTTGCTCCAGATTTGACAATTCTAGAATGAATGTTACAATATATTGTTAACCCATCCATGTAGATTAGCAAATGAAAAGACAGTGGAGTTAAGCATTTGCCTATTTGATGGAAGGGGAACCAATGTCTATCACAACCAATTGTGCTTATCACATCATTTTTTGTCCTTAAAGCAAAGTTCACCTGTCCACAGTATAATTCTAAAACAATATAAACTTTGTGTTTTGGATATCGGTATGGGTAATAGCCCATTGCTCTTGTTACACTATTTCTCAGTGCTCTTGTTAATTCTAGAATAAACTTGAGACCAGTGCCATTGGGGAGGTGGAAGTCAGAGGCTAGAAGATGGGAAATAGAGAGTAACGAGTTAGAGTGAAATTCTATACTTTTTTAAAGTTTATCAATGCCTTCTGTTCTTTTGAAAAATAGAAAGCATTGTCTTGAGAGCTTAGATTTCATTATCTGAATCAGTGTTACTTTGCTTAATGTCAAACGTATTTTTGGTTTGTTTCTCAAGAATCAGACCTCACAGATTTAAAACTTGTTTCCTAAATTTTTTTCTTCGCTAAGACTCACCTTGACCTTATCCTGTCCCATGGACTTGAAGAATTTTCCAATGGATGTCCAGACCTGTACAATGCAGCTGGAGAGTTGTAAGTCACCACTGTTGAAATAACTGTCTGCTTGTTTTAACCAATGACCTGGTTCTTTCAGTGTGTCATTAAGGAGAAAAGACCCATAAGACTCATTCTCTACCTACTTACCAACTCCCAAGGTCCTAAGGCAAGGACAAGCAAAAGCATGTGTGCATGTCTCATACCCAATAAAGCATAGACAATCTTTCAAAGTAAAATGCCAAATAACTCACCCTTCCTCAAAAAACAAGGCTGATTTAGTAAGCTTTTCTTTGAAATGAAAATGTCTCCTGGGAAAATTAAGACTATTCTTCATTCAACCTCTATAATGAATCACTCTCTAATCAGAAAATTGTATTTCTTTCTATGTTATGCTCATATAGACCATCACCCTAAAGGAATTTTGGCAGGAAGGGATAATTGATTTGAGGACAAGATTCAGGGGCCTTAGCCAGAGGAGGATGCAAGAATGAGGGGCATGAGATAATATGGAATAAGAGGCATCTCCCTTAGAGGCAGTGGATACACAAAGGCATGGTGAAGGAAGTAGAGAAATGCTATCTATTTTGTCCCCTTTATGCCCTAGCCCTGATACCACTGAAATCTTTGACATGTGCCGTAAGTTGCTGATGCCTCCAAGGTAATGGGACTTTCAGTCAAGAGGCATGAAATTCTTTCTGGCTTGCTCTGTCAGTTTCTCTGTTTGTAAAATGCAGAGAATAATAAGTGCTACTGATCTACAGGGATGTTAGGAGATTTAATGAGGCAGGGGCAAGGAAAAACTTTTAGCTTCTTGGTTTAGAAAAATAATAAATGTAAAAAAACACATCAACTATTATTAAAAAAAGAGGTGGTGACAGGGTTTCCTTCTGATCATTTAAAATCACTGTAGATTTCCCTAGAAACTTCCTACAGAAATAAACAAAATAATAAAACGTCTTTGTTTTAAGAAGTTGTCAGGGATAAAATGAGAATTTCTGATTTACAATAGGCTTTATGTAGTCACTTTTTCCCTATCGCCCCTTCTCTTGAGAAGGAAGCTGAGAAAAACATTTTCTTACATCATGATTCCTCCTTTGTGTCTTCTCTACTGCTCCAAACTCTCCCCTGCCTCAATCCAACACTTATTTTCTCTGTAAAACAGCCTAGCTGTCATCTGAGGCTCTTCCAAGGCTTAAAAAACTCCAATTAGTAAATATGCTTGGTCTTTGCAGGACCCAGAAGTAATGAAATCAAAGAAGCAGCGATGTGTTTGCTACTAACTTTGAATGTGAAGGGTGGGAATTACTCTTTACTTTTCTACCCTCATATTACCTCCTCATTTGCCATCTCTTTACCTCTTCTGTGTGTCCCTGGCTGGGGCCTCAGGGTGTCTGACAAGGACTATTATTGTGGTAGCCAGCAAGAAGCTTGCCAGACAAGGATATTAGGGTGTTTGGTGTGCTTCTGCTATTTGTTGGAGATACCCAAGAAGTACTCCTACAGCGTTGCAGTGGAAGAGATAGGGTTGGCCATTCTCTTTGTGGACCATCAACCCTTGTACAGGGTCCTCTTTGTAATTTCTTGCTTTCCATGTTTTTATTTTTTGGCTTTGAATGGAAAAGATGGTCCAAAGAAAGAGGAAAGTAGATTACAATTAACTTTGCCATTGATTTCTGTGTAGCGTTGGTGAGTCACTATCTTGCAGTAAACAAGAATCTATAAATTTAATAAACATGCTTAGGTTATTGGTCAGCCAAGACTTCACATAATATCCCTGTCCTCCTCACTCTCATTTTAGAGTTCAAATTTCACAAAGAGGGAGGGGAGAGAAATGATGCCTGAAGGAACAGTAGCCTTCATTTCTGGGGTGCAAAAAGATCTAGAAGCACTTGACAGATAATGACCTAATTAGAAGGAGCTTGGAGATTAAGAGCTAATTTTGGTTCACTAAACTGATAACAATCTTACTTTGGATGATTCAAGAGTCATATAACAATATGATCTTACATAACAGAGAATCTCTTTCATTTCATATTAATCACCGGGGTGAGTAGGCCCATTTAGCAAGACACTAGCACAAATGAACATGCTTGATTTGCATATTCCACAACTTCCTCTTATGTTATCTACCTATAGCCTTCCCCATTTGCTAAAATAACTGAGGATTGACCATAAGGACTTTCGCACAAGCTTTCTGAAAACAAAGCTAATAGACCCTAGGAGAGGGGCCAAGTTTGCAATGGGAATGTTTTAGGTAGGCCTGTGATGAATTCATTCTCATTTAAAAAAAGAATGCTTTTCATTTGAAATACTAAGACTGGTGCCATGAATTGGATTGTCTTATTGGATTGCCACAGACACAACTCTTTCAAGTAAAGACAATCTTCAAAGGAATTTTATCTTTATTTACTTGTTTGTTCTTCAGAAAGATTTAGTGAATAAAGAGGGCAGAATAAAATGAACTTTATAGATTTCATTCTCTCATTACACAGAAAAAAATCATTCAGAAATAGCTTGCTGTTTTCAATTTCTTTGGTTCCAATGACATGTAGTTGTCATGATGATTGCAGCACTTATGTTAAAAATACTCTTGAATTGATTGAGCATGTGTCTGCTTTAGACAATTTCCTTGTCTATTTCTTTACATGGCTAGACTTTCAAGCTTTCTGGGAAAGATGCATTCAATTTTTCACCATGATTTGTTTACTCCAGTTGGGTACACGATGAATGACCTGATATTTGAGTGGTTAAGCGATGGTCCAGTTCAAGTTGCTGAAGGATTGACCCTGCCCCAGTTTATTTTGAAAGAAGAGAAAGAACTCGGCTACTGCACAAAGCACTATAACACTGGTAAGTTTTCTTTCAGCTGCTATACCCAAGTGGGCTCCATCTGCAGCTTGGGGTATACATCCCATCACCTTAATTGCTGCATATTTACCAAGAAAATGGAGCTACAAGGCACGGACCTGGGCTTGGCTCAAAACCCCCTCAACAGACAAGATGCCTGTACCCGCTGGAATAGGTCAGTGAGCACAACAGATAATTTCTCCGAAACAGAGAGAGAAGGAAAGAGATTTAGGAATCTCTTGCTGTTCTCTTGCTGACCATCTGCTGTCAAATGAGTCTGAGGAAAGATGTACGAGACCTTGTAAGTGGTGCAGGAAGCATATAAATTCTGGCCTGTTCCTGGTGTCCACTCTTGACTTTGGATCCTCAGGTCAATTTGCACTCTCTGCCTTAGTGGGAGAGAAGAATAACAACATAGGTCTTTGTAAACCCAGAAATACAGCTGTTGTGCCCTCCAGTCCCGGACAGTAATCGGAGTTGGGATGAAAATCAGCTGGCGGGAAGTCAGCTGGCTCTAAAGTCATGCACTGTCGGCAGTTCTGACAGACACTTGGGGTGGGGGGATGGGGGCAGAATTTGAGGTGTTAGCAACAAGTGGGCATCTGTTTTTACCTGGAAGATTATGCCTATAAAGTTGATGGCTTTCCCTGTGAATGTCCCGGTCTTTGACACCACACAAGCTGATCATGGAAAGGCTATCGAAACATGGTGGTTTGTTCAGTGACTGCTCCAGGTCCCTTGCTGAGTAGAATGGTCCATGAACACTTGTTCCAGGAGTCAACAGTGCTTCCTACGAAGTAATAAAACCTGATTCCAAGGTGTTCTTCCTGACCAAGAAGAATCCAGCCCTATCTCCTATAATTCATGTTGACTAAGCCAAATTACCTTCTGGGGTTCTAACTCCAAGCCAATTAAAGAGGAAGTGGCAGGGGAAGGAACATTTGTCTCTTAATAGTGTGTTAAAAGTTTTAATATCTTTATATGCACTCCTTTTTATAGGCAATGTAACACTGTAAACAGATTCTAGGAATATTCTAAATGTCCTCAAGCAATTAACCAGAAGGCTGGGAAATGTTTACAATGATTATAGGCATGGCTTATACAAGTGTATATTTTTCTCTTGCTATTGATAAGACAAAGATAGATACACAATTATCCAAATACTTTGGGATTCCCATGTGAACTTTACTACCTAGGAGGGAATGGTTTCAACTATTACATATTATCTGTTATGTATTATATGCTTATAGTATATGTTATACATATATGCTGTAAATTACATATTGTGCTATATATTACATATTATAACCCCATAAAATGTGAATATTTTATTTCCACTGGTCAGTTTATGACAGTCTTGCAAATTCCGTAGCTCTGTCTAAATAATCAAGCTGCACTAAGCACAGATTTAGAAAATTGAATATGCCACATGGTTTTGGTGCAGTGACTCCTTATTCATTCTCACACTGTCATTTCCATTACTGGTGGAGTTGGAAAAGAGTTGAATTGCTTATGTAGGGTGAGCGTTTTGTGCAATCTTCCAAATCCATCTGTAATACTCTTTTTTTTTTTCTAATAAAGTGGGAGGCTGGAATGGGAAAGATAAATTCAAAGTGGATTTTAAATCATCTTTTCTTGCTTCCAGGAAAGTTTACCTGCATCGAGGTTAAGTTTCACCTGGAACGTCAGATGGGATATTATCTGATCCAGATGTACATACCCAGTCTGTTGATAGTCATTTTGTCCTGGGTCTCCTTTTGGATAAACATGGATGCAGCCCCTGCCAGGGTTGCACTGGGCATCACCACGGTCTTAACGATGACCACCCAGAGTTCAGGTTCCAGGGCATCTCTTCCAAAGGTAAGAAATATCCTCACTTGACAACAAGTCACCTAAGAGGTTTGTCAAAGGTCTTGTGGGTTGAAGAATTCTGTGAAGACAGAAACGTTTGCCGTCCTGAAGCGCTGTTGAAGATGCAAATGCAATGAGAGAACAAAGAGCTGAGTTTGAGAGAATTAGAAGCTCTGAGGACATGAGGGACCTTCATAATCAGATCAATTAGGGGAAAGGGGAATCAAGGTTAAGAGAGAAGAGGAGTGAGTGGAGGCAGAAACTTCGCTCAGGAATTCTGTCTAAGAAGCCATTGAGTGCTTTTGACCTCATGCGGTTTATGAGCCATGAAGCTTGCAGGAATTGGAGTAAGACTGATGCAACTTATGCTGTATTGTCAAGTATTTATTGGTGAGGCTATTGTGATTTATATGCTCAGTGAAGTCATTTACAGTAATAAAAGTTCGAATTAAGCTCCTGGAAGTTTACACAGAAAATCCATGTCAATGAGTATATATAATAAATGAATGTACAATACTAGGATGCAGCAAATCAGATACATGAATCTTTGGTATGCCTTAATTTCCCTTAATATTTGATACGCTACTATTTTCGAGTGACACAGTTACCTAGAGAAGGAACAGTGGAGTCATCCAAGATGGTAAGAATTCCGGCAACTGTGGCAGGTTGACAGAGAAGTATGGGGTGGATATCAGGGGCACATAGACATTTTGTGGCACCTCAAATAATAATCCATAATGGCTGCATAATCTATTTTTATTAAGGCAGGACCTCTGCATTTGCAAATATTGCTTAAGCAAGTAACGACAAATGTCCTGCTTGTGAAGTGCCCCAGCACCCCAGAAGTGTGCCTATGTGTGTTTCTCCCTTTCACTGAATACATCGAGCTGTTGGCTTCAATTTTTCAGGAGTGTGAGTTCAATTTAGTATTCAGTGTACACTGTCTCATACTGGTTGAGCAGTCTCTCCAAAACCCAGTTCCAGAAAATAATTGCGATGTAATCCCATATCTTTGCTGGCTTAAGCTTATGTTCAGTAGTGCTGCATTTGACACGATGAGAAATGTTAGATCATGTTCCACATTATCTAGTATGTTGGAAAGTAAGATGACATATGCAGGAGGTCTGTGGCTATAATGGGGGTGGATTGTATACTGGGGAAATAGTTATGTAAATTTTCAAGTTCCATGTTTCCAAAGATAAATATTAGATTTTGTATGCTAATAGAGAAAGGAATAGATCTGTCTGATACTTTATTTTCTAGAATAACAAATAGTACAAAATACCCGTGTCATATTTCTATTGGAATACAGATGTCAGAAATACTAACAGCTTTTTTTCAGCTACATAATCACAAATCAATTTTACCTAATAGAAATTCTAATCCACTCTGTGCCTCATCCCAAACAGGTTCATTTGCTCATTTCTCATCACTTATTAGTTACTGCCATCACTGCATGCCATGCCATTAAACCCCAGGATGCAAAAACATGTATTTTACAATCCCCTATCAATTTTACAATTTGATAGCTAAAGTATCGGTGACAAATTGTAAGCATATAATGTAAAAACATAAGACATTTAGCCTCCAACCACTCCTTGCTATGAAAAGAGTAGTCATTTATTTTCAAAATGGGAGCTTGAGTTTTTATAAACTTGTTATTCATTCTTATTAGCTATTATGATTCTACATCAATGGTCAAAACTATTACTAAATAAATGGTCACTGATCAGTGACCTTTGTATGTATAGGCAAACAGGAACTCAGATAAACCAAAAGAGAATATAATCAAAAATTATTTTATACTTAGCTCTGAATTCATAGTGATTATCCTTTTGCCATCAGCAGGTTTATCTTCCTACGTGTATTTTTCTTAGGCTATTATTAAACGTGGTTGGCTCTCAACTGACTGTGGGGAGATGTGACTCATATGGATGACAGTGAGAAAGGAAAATAGGATAAAAAGTGAGTCATGAAAAATAAAGAATTGACCATACAGTTACTTACACACACACACATACATATGAATATTTTAATTTATAAACACTGCAGTCCCTGAGCCAATGCTCCACTATGCTGATAGTACAGTTGCTCCAGAGCCTACGGCAACACTCTTCAAGAGTAGGCATGCACATTGCCCTTTAGAAGTAAGGCATGCTTGTTATAGAAAAGATAGAAAATACAGAAAATATCATTAATGTTAACCATCGAATAAATAACTGTTAAGACTTTGGTGTATTTCCTTCCAGTCTTTTTTTCTATCCACATTTGTAGGCAAACCCATACACATGCGCACACAAAAAACTGAGATCAAACTTTTATACAGTTCTATACTATGTGCTATTTCCCATGGCATTAAAATCTATCCTGAATGTAATTTGCAATGACTTAGTCTATCTTTTATTAATCATCATTTATTTTACCACCTTGGATATTTAGGATTTTCTTTTTTGCTTTTGTAAATATGATCATTATAAATATATTTGTATATGAGTGTTTGTGTCTCACCACATTCTGGAAGACACACATACATATTTTTTTAAATCTTATTTTGCAATGGAAAAAAGAAGGAACTGAGGACGATTAGAGTAAATGAGGGACGATCTATGGGAAGATGCCCAGTGGCATGTATGCTCCATTCAGGCAAAAACTTTGTCTTGTTCATCACGTTAATTTCAGCACCTAGAACAGTGTGTGACTTAGACTAGATGACCAATAAATCCTCATTGGAGGGATAAATAAATTAATTAATGAACAGCCATGTTCCCCCATGTGAGAACACGTAAAAGATAGAGTAGACTTGAAGCAGAATTTACAGGTAAAAGTTTTACAGAAAAATATTAAAGTTTTAATATATGAAAGAATCTCATAATAATATGACATATACTATAGAGGAATGGAATTACTCTAAAGGAGTATGTCTTCCTTTCCAGAAGTTCTCAAGTAGACTTTGGGAAGTTAAGAATATACCCACGAAGATGTATTTTGAAACACAGGCAGGCCTGGATCTAAATCTTAGAGCCTCTACTTCACTCAATCTCTCTAAGCCTGTTTCCTCAGTTCTAAAATGAGAATAATGTTATCGACTGCTTTCAAAAATTAAATGAGGATGAGATGAGGCATTACTTATATAAATTGTTTAGCCCAGTTTTTGTACATGGTAGGCACTCAATTTATTCTGGTTATTTTTGTTGTTATTGCTCCCTGTCCATAATACAAGGGAAAAGACTGCTCCATGGGATGGGAAGTTATGTTAGAGGACTCATAAAGGGCCTTATGAATAGAAGAAGCTGTGTTCTTTGGATGGCCCATTATCTGGTTATAGTCATGCTGCCAATGAGATGAGCCAAAGTTTATTGTATGCGTGTGTGTACACATGTGTGTGTTTTTCATAGGTATGTAGTTCATTGAATGGGTTAAGCTCTACAGGGTCTGAATAAGCAATGGCTCTGTTCTTCTACAATCACTGCCATTAAACATCCTCAATTGGTTCTGTTTTCCCTGCCCCTGGAGGACGCTTCAGGAAGATTCCATAGATTCTCAGTTGCTACACGCTATGGCATTAGACCCAGAATGAACAAACGTGTATTTTATAATTTAATAGACAGCTAAAGTATTGGTGTTAAATACTTTAGGACAGTCCATTCAAATTTTTTAAAAAATCATCTAGCCTGAAACAAAACTTCAGTCTCACACGCAATTCAATGCTTTTTCCCCTCCCTTGTCCCCAGCTCAGGCCTGACCTTTGGCTTGAAGATGTGCAGCAAGGTGGGCCCTTTGCCTTTCCAATTCTCTTCTCCACTCCTGTTGCTGACTTCACCACTGTTCAGGGGTGAGGGTGAAAGGATGGATGGAAGAAAGTTGTATGTGACTGATTCTGTTGTATTGTAACTCTTGCCTTCTCTAATGGCAAGCCTCCAAATGCCGGCTTTCTAGTGAGTTGAACTTGAGTTCTTTGGAGATTTCCGGGGGTCACACATACTATACCATTCCTGGATGAATAATACACTCTCTGGCTGATGTCTTACAATCGCCTCTTAGCTATCGCCTCCTAGCAGCATCTCCCATACAACTTCATACTCCCGGGGTCTCCTTACTCAAGTAGACAGCCCTCCTGGTTGATATGTTTTCAAGATGATTCACATCTGGCTATCTTCCACACCATTTATTTGGCCCACCAAGAACGTACGTTCTTGTCTTGCTAAATAGTGGAAATGCAACTTAACTGTTAACCTTTCTGCCTTCACCCCAGCATCTTGGGTATTCAAGCTTCAGAATTTATCCAGGTAAGAAACAAGTATTGGTGTTCATGTTTTCGTATAAAACTCAAACTGCTGAGGACACATGACAGGCTCTCCTAAGAACTCTTTTCCTCTCTGATCCAGGGGCAACTTGTTAGAATTTCAGCAGCTCAGCAGATAGATGACAAGTGGAGGAGATGCCAGACTCTTCTCCTATTGGGGTGGGGTAAATCACCTTCTCCCCGTCGTTAGGAGAGTAGGGAAAAACGCCACAGCATTGTCAACATCCACAAATTCCATTACTTCAATTAGTTCTTGTCAAGTGTCTAGTCTTCCATTACAATACACGGTGTTGGGTATAATGGTCTCTAGATAGCATTTGCTATCTTCTAGAAAGTCCTGCATCCTGCATGCATATGTGTAGTATCCCTTCAGAGTGAGGCTTTTGTCAAAATTCTCAGACAATGATATCCCATTCCCATACTGTTACACTTATAAACATACTTAATTTTAGAGTTTTATGCTTATGAGGGCAAGGATTCCACTGATTTTTTGTCCATGTTTACATACCTACCACTTAGCACAACACCTGACTCATAGTAGGTACTCAGTAAAGAGTTGGTTAATGAATGAATAAACAGTGTTGAAAAGACTTGTAGGCAAGTGGTATTCTAGGTGTAATTTAATTGGCGGTTAATTCATCCATTCATTTATTCAACTTTTATTGAATGTCTTCTCTGTACCATGCATTGTGCTAGGGGCTGGGGAAATCAAAGATAAATAAAACATAGACCCTGCCCTCATGGGCTTGTAATCTGATATGCCAGAAACAGACACTTGGAATGGTGATTTTTAAACAATGTGGAATATAAGGACATCAAGGAGGACACCTAACCTATTAAGCAGAGGAGGGAGAAATGGAGAGGGAGGAAGAAAGGAGAGAGGAAGGGAGCCAGAGAAGGAGGGAGAGAAAGAGCAGTGTTAGGAAAATGGCCTGAAGCAGGGAGCCTGAGATGAATCTATGAAGCAGATTAAACAGGTGAAGTAGGAGGACGTAAAAATCATTCCAGGCAATGAGGACTTCCTACTCATAATATTTGGACTACACTTACAAAATAAGCTTTTCTAGAAGACAATCTGGGCAGGTTTCCAACATGCTTCACAAATTTTAAAGGCATTTCAAGTAAGAAACTTGTGTTTACTGATTCCATGTTAATTTCCTGCCTTCCTGCCAACCAAAGCTTTTTGTAGTTTTTGTTTTGTTTGGTCTGGTTTTGTTTGGTTTGATTTTCAGAAGTTCAATCTCTTCCCTAAATACAGGAAAATGAAATACAGCATGATATCTGTTCCATAGGTACCTTCCCACTTGAAGTTGTAAAATTGTTTTTTTTAAATATACATCTCAGCCAACCTTCAAGAAGCTATTCTGCTGGTAATGTTCTAACCATTTGGAGCATAAAACCCCTAGTGGCAGACTAAAGGCTGGGTGTATTGTTGTCTTTCCAACCCGCAGGAAAATATCAGGATGAATTGAATAGAAGGCTGTGAGACATCAGGCAGGCTTTGAGTGTAGCCAAACAGTGTTAAAGAATTATTTTCCTTTACTCTGTGCTTGTTATTATAGCTGAATGATTTGCGGCCACTCCTAACTGTCTTGAGTCCTTATTTGTGGCTGTAGCCCAGAGACTGTAGAGGTGAGAGTAAGCATTGGTAGGGGACAATTGGGATGGCACAAGTGTGCAGGTGACTCTGACAGGTCCACAACCATCTCCTTGGAGCAAGGATCCAGAAGCATTATCTTTAGCCATTATTAATGGAGATGCCCTATTTCCTATATAAGGAAATGTCCCCTTACTTTTCAGCCATCTGGTCGACTAAGACCAGCTGGACCATTTCAAGCAGCTGCCAAACCCAGGACAGCTTGGATTTAAAACAAAAGAGGCCACCACATTTGGTCTTACTTTATTCCCACAAGAATGTTTCTATCTAGAGACTGCAGTAAGAGAAACTATGAAAGCAGTAAGACTGATACGTACAGAAGTTTTGAAATAAGGATTTGTTTGGATGTCTGTTTTAACTCTAAAAAATAGAAATGATTGCTCTTTGAATCAGGTACATCCCTGGCTGATTGGAATGAATTTCCTAGGTCATACTGGTATTTCTGAAAGAGGCTGGGAAAATTTTTGTTCTGTAAAATAAGGATTTTACTAAGTTCTTGGATAAAAGATTGAAAAATAAGAAAGCCAAGCTTTAGCAAATTGATTAGCAGGCCTGCTTGCTTTAGCCAGATGTCTGCATATGTGGGAGACTTCATAAACTTTCCCTTCTGACGTTTCCTGAGCCACAGCAAATTGAGGAGTTGTTGATGTAGTGAATGTGTGATAAGAATATGCAAAGAGATGACATGTGTGAATTCTCTTGGGACAGAGCTGAAGCACCATTGGCACTTTAGTTCAAGAATGTTGTTGGCAGCCTTTACAGGGAAGCTGACAGTGGGAGAAGCTACCCAGGCTGTGCTTTTGCTTAAGTCCTAATGAGGTTTATAAATCTTTTTGGGATAGCATTTTGAGGTTCAGGATTATTTTGAACTCTCTCTCTTGCCATTTCGCTAAAATGGGTAACTCTATCTGGGTCATACAGCCTAAATGTCTTCAGTTCTTATAAACGCCACACAGTGAGGAAAAAATAAACTATTATGAAGCATGTAATACATACTCAGGATATAAACATAAAGAAACAGAACTTCTGTCCTTAAGAAGACTGACATAATACATAAAAGATTATAATTCAGTAAAATAAGGGCAATGCGGTAATCTTCTACAAAAAGGGTTGTAATAATTCCCCTCTCTGTATCCATATCCTTTGGGTAATAGCTCCCTCTCACATTGACTGTCAATTTGACCATGTGACTTGTCTTGGCCAATGGGACAATGGCAAACATGAAATCAGCAGAATATTGAGAAATGCTCACATATTGTAGCTAGCTTTCTCTTGCTGGTCTCGGGATCCTATGAATACCACCATGTGAATAAGGCCAGGCTAGCCTGTTGAATGGTTCGAGAGACATGGCCCAGTTATTTCAATTACCAAGATGACAGCCAGCTAACCACTACTTCCTTGCTCACTGCCCCAGGCACACTGGCCTCCTTGTTGTTTCCTGAATATGCCAGGCACATGCTGTCATCCCTGGGCCTTTGCAATGACTGTTCTCTGTGCCTGGAATGCTCTCCCCCAGATATTCACATGACTAACTTCTCCACCTTTTCCAAGTCTTCATTCAGATTTAACCTTCTCAATAAAGCCTGTTCTGACCACGATCACCTCACCTATTCCCTCATCAACACCTTGAGCTAACTCAACTTTTCAATTTTGTTTCCCCAACGCATTTTATCACCTTGTAGTAACACTATGATTTATATCAAACCCTATTATGGATTATGTTTATTGTATATTGTCTGTTTCCCTTAGCTTGACTATGAGCTCCATGAAGGCAAAGATCTTTATCTGGCTTGCTCCCTATAACAGCACCTAGCCTATAGTATATGCTCAATAAATATTTGTTGATTGCATGAATGAATATATACAGCTCTAAAGTTTAGTCATTGAGAAAAATCCACCTAACCTTTCTCTAGGATATGGAACAAATTAAAGGGAACCCACATAGCTGGGGGCCCATCTTTCCTTAACTGGCTGTTCTTTACCACAGAGAATCCTGGCTGCCTATATTATGTTACTCTAACATCATAACATTTTTATAAAGTTTTACTTCTCTGATTGTATCAATTAGTGTTATATTCGTTTTTCTTTGATAGCTCTTTCTTATAGAGCCATCTAACCAAAGAAATAATAAAATAGCAATGGTTTAGATGAGAGGGCATCCAGACAGGCTATTTTTATCTCAGTTTTGCTTCCTCAGCACTGTCACAACTGATTTGGGAGGTTTCTCAGTGTGCTGATGCAAGCATCCATTTCCCCCTCTCGCTCCTCCAGTTTGTTTGTATGCAAGCGTATTCTTTGAATTCTGATAAGGGCATTCAGGGCCTCCTCATTTGAGCTCTCTACAGCCATTCTGGGCCAGAGGTGCAGCCCCATACTCTTCCATTGGGGCCCAAACATCATAAAATATACTCTCTTTTCTTTATCTGACATAAACCAAGTGGGTTTTTGTTTTCCTCTGATTTTAATGTGTCTTTAAAGACTATCTGTGCATTTGAAACTAAAGATTGCTTTGGACTGCATCTAGGACTTGAGAGGCCATGAGCTCCAATCTGAGGCAAACTGCATGATATGCCTAAAGCAAACCATTTTCCATCTCTCACAAAAAAGGGTGAGGAGGGACAACTCCAGTTTGCTTTCCAAAATTGACTATGCCTCAATGAAACCAGAATATCAAAATACTTTCCAAACTACACATGAACTGATCTTATAAAATCTTTAACTTTGTGTTGTTAGCAGAAGAGGGGCCTCAGCAATCCTCTTAAGGATAGGAAAACTGATGACTATGAAGGTTAATTTACTTCCCATTTTTTAAGATCCGCTGAAGTGGATGCCACTTCTTGCATGAAGCCCTCATGGATCTCCATCAAATGTAAATGGCCTCTTTCTTCCTTGCCTCCATGGCACTTTGTGTTTTAAATCAATCATTGCACTCGGATTTGTGGGTTAGTGATCAGGGCCCATGTGTACTTGCCCTAATATAAACTCCTTGCAGAGAGGACCAAATATTGTTCAACTCTGCATGACTCATGTGACTTACATAGAAAAGACCCTCAGTAGTTGTTTTTGAAGTACTATAAGGGGACTATGTTCAATGGTTCCTGATGGTCTGTGATCAGAGCAAGAATTAGTGCTGGAGCTTAATTGGCCTGATAAGGAAGTGTCGCTAAAGCAGAGGTCTCAACCTTTGCTGTGCATTAGAATCAGCTGAGGAGATTTTAAAGCTTTCCCAGATTCAACCACAAATAAATTAAATCAAACTATCTGGCAGTAGGGTCCAGGTATCAGAATTTTATAAAGCTGCCCAGGTGATTTTAATGTGTAGCCAGGGCTGAGAACTGTGGCTCTAAATTTTGTTGTTGTCTGGGAAAGTGTTTTCACTGTGTTTATCATGTCCCACAATATATATTCATTTAAACTTCACAATAACCCTATCAACTATATCCTGTTATTATCCTCGCTTTGTAGATGAGGATACTAAGGCACAGAGGGGTTAAATAACTTGCTCAAGTTCACACAGAGCTAGATCTTGAATCCAGGCAGTGTGACTCTGAGTTGGTATGCTTAATTGCTACGCCACACCACCTTTCATAGTTAAGAGTTGTTGAGTTCCTTCTACATGCCTGGCACCATGCTAAACCCTTTACATAGGTTATCTCACAGCAAACATATGAGGTAAGTACTATTTGCATCACCAATTTATAGGTAGGGAATCTGAAACATAAAGAGGTTAAGCAATTTGCCCACAGTTTTGTTTTTAGCAAGTGAAGAATGAAGATTCAAACCATTGGTCAATTCAAATCCTCCAAAAGGAAGAACTAAGAATTTTAAGTTCCATCACATTGTCCATACCATGCTAATTACAGGTGGAAGCTTTTGACTGTGAGATAAGTTATTTTCCAGGCTCTGAAATTCCTGTCTTTTGGGCGTGCATATTGCATTCACTGTATTATATGCAGTTGGAATCTTTGTTCATCATTTTGATGAAGAGACAATGCTTGCCTGATTGCCCTTCCTCTTTCATATTAAGAATAATTTATAATGGTTCCAGAGGCTTCCGTTACACATTCCTCCACAGCAGACTTTCTAACTGAACTCAGTTGCTGTTTATTGCTTCTATAAGCTGGAATGTAGCCATTTTAACCATCATTTTCATCAACTCACATGTGTGATTATGTTAAGAGCCCAGCCAGGTCTAAGCCGTTATCATTTAACAGCAACTAAAAAGTTGAACAAGGGGCCGGCCCCGTGGCAGAGCAGTTAAGTGTGCGTGCTCCGCTACTGGTGGCCCGGGTTTGGATCCCGGGCGTGCACCGACACACCGCTTGTCCGGCCATGCTGAGGCGGCATCCCACATACAGCAACTAGGAGGATGTGCAGCTATGACATACAACTATCTACTGGGGGGCTTTGGGGAAAAAAAGGAGGAGGATTGGCATGGATGTTAGCTCAGGGTTGATCTTACTCACAAAAGAAAAAAAAAAGTTGAACAAAAGCAGATTGGATGACCATCAACAATAAAATGGTTAAATAAAATTGTGGCCTATTCATACAACGAAATACTAGATGGAAATAAAAATTAAGAACTGCAGTACCATATAACAGAGATGAATCTCTCAAATCTAAGGTTGAGGAAAAGTTAACAAGCACAAAAAAACTTCACAGGCGAAATTAATACATGGTGTTTGAACTAGAATTCTGGTCGGGTTTGGCAAGTAGAGAGGGGCTAGTGATTGGGAGCAACCATGAAGGGATTGAGCTTCAAGGGGCAAGTAATATTCTATTTCTTGACCTGGGTGGTGTTTATATTGGTGTGTTCCTTTTGTGGCAATTCATTGAATTATACAGTTGTGATCCTGGTACTTTTTTTTCCAATATGAATGAGATGTTTTGTTTATAAAAAGATAAATAAAGATTATTTGGTAAAGCAAAGAAATATAGGTTCCTCAAATAAATTTACAGGAACATTTTGGCACAAGCCCATTTGTTCTTCTTCTTTTTGATTCTGGTACATTAAAATATTTTAATAAAGAAGTTAAAAAAAAAACAGATTGCACCAATAATGAATAAACAGTAGAGAATACTCATACACTTTAGGTAGTTTCCTCTTCTTCCTTTTTCAGGATAAAAATAACAAAAGCTGATATTTATTGACTCTAGGTTCTAGACCTGCCACTAAGTGCTTTTCATTCGTATATTATTTAATCCTCTCAACAATCCTATGAGCTGGATATTGGTCCCATTTTCTAGATAATTAAGACTCAAGGTTATACAACTAATAAGTGCCAAAGCCAGAATTCAAACTTAACTGGACTCTAAACTCTATTCATTTCTTACTATGCTACTCTTCTCATTTTTTAATCACTAATATCCCTTCAGTCTTTAAAATGGATGTACTTTATGCTTGTTGCGGCTTATATGATTGAGGGTTGATTGATGGGACTCAAAGGATTTGGTAACCTAGAGATTCCTTCCATATTCTCAAATTATGGTTCACCGTTTTGAGTAATCATAATGAATCTTCTGTCCAGTTTTGACTCCTCCCTGAAACAGTACTACCATTTATTTTGCTTCCCACCATTGTTTCCTGCTCATGTCCTAAACAATCTTTTCTTATGGAAAGGGAAATTAATAGCTTTCTGTCATTCGAGTGAATCTGAAGGTACAAGATACTAAATAGAAATTGGTGCCTAATGTTTCTTGCCTTATGTAACCGTAATTAAAAGATCCCTAAAAAAAGGAATTAACGTTTTGTAATTGACCCATATAGAAGACTATTCCCCTTTATCCATACATTTTATTGTAAGTTCCAAACCAGATTCATGGATTTCTCTTTTTATGGGACCCCGTAGAAGGTAATGCTCTGCAAATATGGAAATATGTGTTATAGGATTAGTCTTTACTCATTGATTCAGTTTATTTAATATTCACAGTATATCCTGTATTCTAAGATACACTTTTTCCTATTTTCACAGCTCTTAGTTTGGGTTACAGCTTAAAATTGAAGGCAAATCAGAATTTAATTGGAGGTGTTTTTTTCTTTCTTAGTGGCGTGTAAAATTATGGTGCATCCTACAATAACTAGCATCTTAGATTTCATGAACTACTATACTGAACTTCTAGAGCCAGCCATTGTGCTTGGCACTTGGCATACGGAAGTGAGTAAAATAGACATGTTTTCAGTCGTCAGAGAGCTCATATCCCACTGGAGTGACAAATATTGAGCATGTAATTAGCTGATAATGCTTTTTAAGAAGTAATTTTGGGTGCTATGGGAGCATGTAAAAAGAAAACGGATGCTTGTCCAAGGGTCAGAAAAGGCTTTTCTCAAGGAAGTGAAGTCTGAGTGGGACTTGAAGGCTAAGTAAGAGGTGCCTAGATGAAGGTGGCAGAGGATGATCCCAGATGAGGAAAGAACTGGTCTGTAGGATTTGAGGGTGGCAAGAGCCAGTAAACTTCAGGGAATTAGAAAGAATGCAAGAAAACGTGGCCAGAATGTAGAGAACTAAAGAGGAAGTGGCAAACACAAAGGTCACACAAAGCCTTGTAGGCCTTGGTAGGATGTTTGAATTTTCTTATCATGGGGACATAACATGATATATCTATTTAAAAAGGCCATGATGACCACTGTGTGGAGTAAGATTTGAGAGGGGCCAAGATAGATGCAGAGAGACTAGTTGGGGAACTACAGCAATAACTAGGAAGAGAGAGTATTGATGGTGGGAATGAAGAGAAATGGATACATTTGAGATAAATTTCAGAGGTAGAATGGGACATAGTCATGGACTATAGTCATGCATCACTTAATGATGGGGATACATTCTGAGAAATGTGTCATCAGGCGATTTTGTCATTGTGTGAATATCATAGTGTGTACTTAAACAAACCTAGATGATATAGCCTACTACACACCTATGCTATATGGTACTAATCTTATAGGACCACCGTCATATATGCAGTCCATCATTGACCAAAACATCCTTATGAGGTACATGACTGTATATATAAGGGATTGGTAAAGACAGAAATGGAGCCAAAGTCAACTACCAGAGGAAAGCTCATTCTAAGGGAATTAAAAATTAGGGGCAGTAGGCTTGAGCCAAGGACAACATCTCAGGATTGGAAAAAGTAGGTGTTTTGAGTACAGCCTTGGATCTGTAGCTCAGACATGACCACTAGGGGAGGAAGGCTGTGAAGAACAATGGAAAGCCTCCTCCACAAAGCACTGGGAGCACAAGAAGCACTGATTTGTAGCTTACGTATCAAAGAGTAGTGTCATTAGGTGCTGAAGCATACTTCCCCATTCAGGGTTACTGTCAGAGCACAGTGGATTGAGTAGTGCCCATTTGAACCAGAGAATTAGTGTGAGAGTCCATGGCCTATGGTTGGCATCAACAGTAACTGCAGCCCTACTTTTGTGACACCACCAACCTATGGGTTCACGACCATTAGCCCTTGGCAGAATACCCCACCACGGGGTTTCTTAATCGGGATGTTTAGACCATTTACATTTAATATGATTATTGATATGGTTAGGTTTAAATCTATCATTTTACTATTTGTCTTTTATTTGTTCCATCTGTTCTTTAAGCTTTTTCCTCTTTTCCTACCTTCTTTTGGATATAGTGCTTTTTGTTGTTGTTTATAATATCCTTCATTGGCCTGTTGTCCATAATTCTTTTTGTGATTGCTTTAGGGTTTATAATATATATATTTTAACTCATCCCAGTCTACTTTCAACTAATAACCCCTTTTCATATAGTATAAGAGCCCTACAAAGCAAACTTCCATTTTGTCTCTCACAACTTTTGTGCTACTGTTGTCACATATTTTATTTCTACATATATTGTAAACCCTACATTTCATTATTATTTTTGTCTAAACAATTATATTTTAAATGATTCAATAATTTGAAAAATATCTTTTATATTCACCTTCATAGTTACCATTTCCACTGTGCTTCTTTCCTTGGGGACCAGATACATGTACCAGATGTATGCACCAGATACATAATTCCATCTGGTATCATTTTTATTTTGACTTCTTTTAACATTTCTTATAGTACAAATCTGCTGACGATGAATACTTTCAGCTTTTGTATGTCTGAAAAGTCTTCTATTTCACATTTGTTTTGGAGAGATATTTTTATTGGATATAAAATACTAGAAATTTTTTCCAATCAGTACTTTAAAGATATTGCTCCATTGTCTTCTCACTTGCACTGTTTCCAATTTAAAAATCTGCTGTCATCTTTTTTTCTTGTGTACATAATGTCTTTTTTCTTCTGGTCATCTTAACTATTTTCTTTTTATCCCTGGTTTTCAGCAATTTGATTATTATCAGCCTCAAGGTAGTTTTCTTAATTTTTCTTGTGCCTGGGGTTCATTGGGCTTAGATGTGTAGATTAATAGTTTTCATCAAATTTGGAAAATTTTTATCTATTAGTTTTTCAAATAATTTTTCTGTACCCATCTCCTCCCATTCAGAGAATAGATTTACATATATATTAGGTCACTTGACCTTCTTCCAAAGCTCACTGAGCCTCTGTTCTTTTTGTGATCTTCTTTTTTCTGTGTGTTTCATTTTAGTTTCTATTGTCATATTTTCAAATTCACTAATCTTTTCTTCTGTAATGTCTAACCTACCATAAATCTCAATCCAGTGTATTTTTCACTTCAGGAATTTATTTTTCATCTCTACAAGTTTGATATGGGTCTTTTTTGCATCTGCCACGTCTCGTTACTCTGTTCAGTCTTCTCTCTAGCTTTTCAAGTATAGAGAATACAATTATATAATGATTGTTTTAATGTTCTTATCTGCTAATGCTAACATCTGTGTCAATTCTGGGTTGGTTTCGATTGCTTTATTTTTTTCTTAATTTTGTGTCTTTTCATGCTTCTTTGCATGTCTGGCAATGTTTTTTAGATGCCAGACATTGTAGTTTTTACTTTGTTGGGTGCTGGATTTTTTTTTATTAATATAAAAATTATTGATATGCTTTGAAACACAGTTAAATTACTTGGAAACAGCTTGATCCTTTTGATCTTGCTTTTAAGATCTGTTAGGTAGGCTCAGAGCAACAATTTAGTTAAGGCAAGACCCTTCTGAATACTCTAATGCCCCATGAATGATCAGGTTTTCTAATCTGGCTTGTAAAAACAAGCACTATTCTCAGCGCTGTGAGTACCCCATGTACTGTTTCCTCTAGGTCTTTTTGGCAGTTCTTTCCCTGGCCTCAGTTGCTTTCCTCACACGTATGCACTTATCAGTACTTTGCTTACTGCTCCAGAGGAACCCTCTTCAGGCCTCTGGAGTTCTCTCTCTCTCTCCCTGCAATTCTTTCCACTCTGTTACTCTATCCTCTGAACTCTAGCTTCTGTGGACTCCCCAGACCCTCAGCTCCATCTCTTCAATTTTGGGAGTTTGTTGGATTCTGGTTAGGTTCCTCCTCTCTGCATCATGACCTGAAAACTCTCTTAAGACAGTAAGCTGGAGCAATAGTAGGACTTACCTCACTTGTTTCCATCTTTCAGGGATCATTGTCCTTTTTGCCTAATGTCTAGTGCCTTGAAAATCATTTTTTCATGTTTTGTCCAGATTTTTTAGTTGATTCAGGATGGACAGTAAATCTGGTCCCTGTTACTCCATCTTGGTCTTAAGTGGAAGTCACAGCTATGGGTTTGAATCCTCGATTTATTTTTAAAATTTGACATGGAATACAAATAAATTGAATGTGACAATTTAGATAATTGAAAAAATTATCAGAACCAGCATTAGCTTGTAAATGATAAGAGTACAGTTGTTCTAACCAATGAAGACTGCATTTATTGAATACACAATCTATGGACTCTAAGACTGAGAACAAATATTTTGTAGAGAAATTAATAATTGGTATGTTTGGGCACAAATATTAATGTCCTAATGGGAAAATCAGTGTTGCTGTACAAAAAGTTTCATCAAAAGATTTGCTTCAAAGTGGTATATTCCAACATATTTAGGCTTATAATTGACTGATTATTCTTAACTCTTTTTGTTTATAACACACTGGACTGCTTTGGGAAGAGGGGACCTTATCTCCCATTCAGCAACTCCTCCTCACATGTCAATTTCTCTTAGTGGTTCCTGCTTGCCCCCATGGATTTGGTCACTAAATTGCATAGTTATTTACTTTAAATAGGTTCAATTCAATTCAATAAATATTCAAGGTAAACCTACTATGTTAGGCATTAAGTAGGCTGAAAAGATAGTAAGATAGTCCCTGCTCTTGAGGAATTTATAATCTAGTACATGAGTCAACAAATATAATCTGAAAAATGCTAGATAGTAAATATTTTAGGTGTTGTGGGCCATAAGGTCTCTGTCACAACTACTCAACTCTGCAGTTGTAGCGCAAAGGCAGCCACAGACAATACATAAACAAATGAGTGTGGCCATGTTCCAGTAAAACCCCTGAACTAATAGGAAGAAGCAGAGAAGTACATAGAACAATATATGTGTTACAAAGATGACCAGAAGCAAGTGCTATGAGGTGTCAAAGAAGGGAGATTCATATCTTAATACCTTGTTTGTAAAAAACAAGGAATGACTTAATGGAGGCAGCAATATTTGAGTTGATATATTAAGATTAGATAGAATTAAAATGAGCAGAAATGATAGGGGAAGACCTGAAATAAATATCAGAGATGAGTAAGCACTGAAGATTTTTGGGAAGAAGTAAGTAGTCCTATTTAGCTGGAATGTTGATTACACTCAGAAGTGAGGTGGAAAAACAAGGAAATGTAAGGCCTTTGGATCCCCCCCAGGGAGAAATAATTTCTTCCTCCTCTAGAGTGGTTAAGTTCCTCTGTTTGGTCCTTTATCTCATTCTGCTTTATACTATGGTTAGTTTTGTGCTTCTCTTTGTTCCTCTACTAGACAATCTTCACCTTTAAGGCAATAATTATATATTGGTCATCTCTGATTCTCCACTGTTTCTAACACAAAGATGGAATCCAGCAGCAGAGCAAAAATATTTGTGAGATTAATAAATGAAACCATCCACTTCAGCCCAAACCATTTGGGCTTACTAACTGGACACTGAGGCCCCATAGAAATAGTTTAAAGACTAGCTAACTGACAAGGAATGGAAATGTTCACTGGTTACAACAGTAGCATCTTTATTTTTCAACAAGGATCTTGGTAACAGATTTTGCAATTGTGCATCAGTTAATTCCTTTAATTTCTCCATCATGTAGATTTGACCATAATTAGTAGCCACTTGAAATACAGCTTCCAAGTTGAAATTCTCCAAAGTCTATTTCAAGGGGAAAATCCATATAGATAAGTACTGGGTTTTATTTTTTAGTCAAAAGGTTAATTAAGTGAATTAATCTTTATGTTTGAATATATTTTTGCGTGGAATTTTGAATAAATAATTTAAATGGGTTAAAATCAAATCAGTGTAGTATTAAAATGAATAATGAAGTTTAGGAAATGAGTACAAATCTTATGTGTTCTATTAATTATGCAGCGGCAGACAAAATTGCCTATGGCAAATTTAACCTGAGAAGACAGGAAAGCTGATCAAGATTCTCGAATCTTCCTGCAATTGCTAGTATCTCTGTAGAAATTATTTTGTAAAATATATAGTGTTTCACAAATACATAGTTTTTGAGCAGTTCTTTAAAGAAAAACATCAAGTGGTTAGCATTTAAATAAACTTTCTGAATTGCAATGAGAGTAAATAACTGTGCAATAATAAATCGGCTTTGTCATGTCCACTGTGAAAATGAAGATAGACAGCAAAAATGAAATCTGACTACACACGTGTGGCTGAGAGAAGAGGTGGCCCAGACTCATTTAATGAAGATTTTCTAGGAGCAAATAGTGACACCATCCATCAGCAGGATCTGTTTACATAACACCCGTGTGTCTGTGAGACTACGTAGGTGGTAGCTTATGGGTAGGAACCTTCTTTTGTTAGTAAATGTCACCAAATAAGCAAATAGAAATATGAAAGCCGAAGCCTGTGTCACTATTCAGAAGAAAATGGATTATATAATAAGGATATAACGTACACTTCAAAATATGAGAATGCAAGACAATTTTTGTCATGGTCTTTGAGGGCCTCCAGAGAAATGTTAATTTATTCTTCATGTAAAATTAATTAGGTCATGTGTGATGTATGTCTCGTGTTATCTCTATTGGAAACAACTCCTAAGGAGGAGTTTTGAGTATATGTCTCCCATCCCCAAGTAATGGGGATCAAATACTGCAGTTTGAATTGAGAGCAAAGAGATGCTGCCCCTCATGCCCAAGTAGAATCACTGCTTCTGGTCTTCCCTGGCCATATTGAGATTGGGTCAAAAAAAACCATAATGACAGGGGTATGTCAAAGGGACAGAAGCCAACTGAATGAGTTCCCAGTGGCCAAAGCTGGAACAATTTAAGCAACAAAGTAAAGTAGTATTGGATTATAACCCATATTACAAAATAAATATCCATGAGTCTGTACTGATATAAATAAATGATTGGATAAAAATCGTCAGGAGACAGTAGACAAATCTCTCATGCAGAAGAATTCCAAACAATTTATGTAGATAGTCTACCCTCAAGGAGGTGGAGCATAATTCCCCACTTCTTAAGTGTGGGCTGTACATAGAGACTCCCTTCCAAAGAGGACAGTATGGAAAGGGGAAAAAAGAATAATTTCACAGTGGAGAAACCTGACAAACACTACCTCAGCCAGGTGATCAAGGTCAACAGCAACAGTGATAAGTCAGGTTGATAGTATGTACCCTTGATATAATGTGATGAGAAGGAAAATTTACCTCTGTAGTCTTCCTTCCCCAAACCCCAAACCGTGGTCTAATCACGAGAAAAACATCGGACAGTTCCCAATTGAGGGACATTCTACAAAATGCCTAACCAGTACTCCTCAAAACTGTTGAGGTCATGAAAATCAAGGAAAGTCTGAGAAACTGTCACAGCCAAAAGGAGCCTAAGGAGAGACAACAACTAAATGTAATACGGTATCTTGGATGGGATCCTTGAACAACAAAAATTAGGTAAAAACTAAGGTATCAATATTGGTTCCTTAGGTGCAAGAAATGGACCACACCAAAGTAAGATGGGAAACTGGGTGTAGGGTGTATGGAAACTCTCTGTGCTACCTTTGCAACTTTCTATAAATCTAAAATTATTCTAACCTTTTTTTGAAAACTTTATTTTAAAAAGTGATATCTATTTTAAAGAAACTGAAATGTCTTATAGAATCTAAGAATTGATGTATACCTGGGCATCCAAACTGGACTGGAGGAATGGAAAGGACTAGGGGAATCCTCTTTCTCTGTTTCTAAGTAAGAGACCTGATTTGTTTTATTTTCTCTCTCACTCTTCCTTGTCTCTTATCCACACAGGGTAGAAAGCCTGGTTGTAGACAGTACCGAGATGTTCATGTTATATAATTCCAGGCACCTGAAGAGGGACTGCTCTTTCTTTCTGGCCCAATTCCAAATTCCCAGAGGAAAGGATCACCCATTTTGGGACAAGAGTCCACCTCTGTTTCCATCAACTGTGATAGGCAGGGTCAGGGAAAGGACTCTAATTAGCCTAGCTTAGGTTGCCTGTTCACCCTGGACAAATCAATTACCATCAAGGGAATAGAGTTATATGTATGTACATGGTTGCCCAGACATCCTCCCCTGTGGATGGTGGGGAGCTGTGGGGAGCTGTGGGGAGGTGGGGCAAGGAAGAGAAGGAGTTTCTCCCAGGGTAGAGAGCAGTAGGGAGGGAAAGGGAGCTCTCACCCAATAAACGAATGACCATAAAGCATCTAAGATCGAGGAGGGAAAAGTAGACTTAATAAGAAACAAATATTTAGCACTTCTGAAAATGTACAGGTCCAAAATCTCTTATCCACACTTCTGAAATCCCAAAAGCTCTGAAAACCAAAAGGTTTTCCACAGCTCATTTGGCAGCAAACCTGTCCTGAACTGATGGGAGGCTAATTATAGGCTCTACATATCTCATTTAGTGTGAACGTTCACACCATTTGCCAAAGAAATATTAATGTGTTTGATTACAGTGTCTTCCCTAAGCCCTACTAGAAGTAAGTAATATATAATAAATTGTATATGTTACAGTATTACCTTAATGAAATCTGAAAAAACTCTGAATTACAGTGCTTAATTGCTCCCATGGGTTTCATATAAGGGTTACATATATAATAGTACATATATTGAAGAACATAAATGTCAATTTCTATTTAGCTCTGAAAACAAGAGCCACAAAAATGAAAACCATACAAGAAAACAAAGAAAAAACAACTTTAAAACATTGAAAGGAAAATACACAATATCTATGCTAGTTTTGGGGGATAGGCTAACTCTATAAATAATAATACCTTATTTTTACATAATGTTTACAGTCTTCAAATCTCTTTTACATTCTTTATTTTTTTAATCATCAAGACAAGTCTCGGACATAAGCAGGGCAAATACTATTACTGCCTTTTATGGATAAGAGAGGAGTACCCAGAGAAGATTCTACTAGAGAAAGGATAGGGTCTCACTTGCATGTCTCCTTATCACTAATTGAATGCCCTTCAACTCTGGCATCTGTATCTCAGATGGAAAGGGGTAATTGAATTGGAATTTTTAGCATGTAGGTAAAAACTAAAGCTACTTAATATGGGGTTTCTTCGATGTTTTGAGGACTACGAAATGGAAGGTTTGCCAAGGATCCTTGGGAAAGGTGGCAGTGAGGCAGCCTTCTGCAGTAGGATAAAACATCCAGGGTTCAGATTTCCTTGGATCTGGATCCCTTATTAGCTGTTAAGTGCCCTCGTTCAGCCCAATTATAATAGCTACTTCTCAAGGCTGCTGTGGGGTCCTGCATGACATATTCCATAAGTCTTGCATGGTGTATTCCATAAAAGGTAGTTCTCTTCTCTTCTCCTTCAAACTCCTGCCTATCTTTCTCAGGAAGTCACCCAAACTTTCCTTCCCAGGTGACTCTTAATGGGAATCACATCCCCAATGCTGGGAAATATGACGCTGTAGACCATACACATTATGAAGACAGACACCCACTGGGTACCCAGCATAGCACAGAGCTGGGTGTAAAGCAGGTGCTCAATATGATATTTGTTGAATGAATAACTAGAGGAAGATCGGGGATTTCCCATTGGAGGAAATCACACATTAGAGGCAAGGAAACCCTCAACATTTAATTAGTTAAACTATGTGATGTAACACTCTTAGAAAAAATTCCCTCCTGCACTGCGATTATTTATGGTTTTCTCTATTCAGTGATAATGCTTTTCTATTTCAGTGTCAGTTGGGAATCCCAGGGACAATCATTAAAGCCAGCTCTTCAGTTCTGGGCCCTGTGCCCCTCTGCTTACTACTCAAATGCTGCCCATCATAGCAATTCTGAGACTTGTGTTGCCTTCGTGAGATTCAAAATTCTTATAAATGCCTGAAAACCCCACAGAAAGGACTGAAATCTGTCTAAATTTGAGAGTTTAATCCTATTTAAATAAATTCTCGTTTGTTTGCTATATTTGTTCTTTTATCTTTAGTGTGAATGTTTACATACAGCTTTTTAAAAATCTTGTATTACTTTGCAAAATATTTGTAATAAAAAGAACTGCTATAACAGATGTCAAAATAAACATAGTAAAAAAAGTTTTTGTATGATGTTTAGAGCAAGTATATTTTATATGTGAATTTCACATATTTGGTGATTCATTCAGTATTTTAATATTGAAATTCAATTTTCATTCCTCATTGGAAGAATATTTTGCAACTCTAAACAGAGTGCCATTGCATGGTTTCTTCCTCTTTCATGGCCATAGTATAGAAACACACAATCCAAACCACAGCATGTAGATACACGTTTTAAATGGATAAAAATTTTAATGTCTGCTTTCCTTAAAGATTTGTGCTTTTGGTCAAAAAAAGAAGCAAGTCTCAAACTGCCAATTGCTTTGCCAGAAGATAGGCAAAATATAGCAGGTATTTTTAAGGGAGGAAATGTGCAATGCCTCAACGTTTTTGTTTGGAAGATGTCTAGAATTATGTGGTAAACTTATCACAACAAAAATAATCAACAAGTATATTGCTTGCACCATGAGGAAAGGAATATCATGCAAATGAAAAGGAAATAAAAAAGAGCTAAAATGTCCTGTTTAATCACAGGTAAAAATTTTCCCAGGCACAAGTCTTCTTTTCCTTTTTAATGGAGTAAAAATATACATACACTAAAATGCATAAAATGCCCTCATGTTAAGTGTTCCACTCAATGAATTTTTACATGTATATACATTTCAGATTGAGAGAGTATTCCTAGTACCCTGGAAAGTTTTTTTATTTCTCCTTCACAGTCAATACCTCCCCCCAAAAGTAACCACTGTTCTGACTTATTTAACTATTGGTTAGTTTTGCCTCTTCTTGAATTTCATATAAATGGAATTTTACAGTATTATTCTTTTATGACTGTCTTCTTTCACGGAACCTAATGTCTGTGGGATGTATCCATGTTGTTTGTGTAGCTATAATTTGTTCCTTTTGTTGTCCATTCTCCTGTTGATGGGCATCACTTCGAGGTTTTAGTCTATTATGTGTTAAATCTGCTATGAACATTTGATACATAAGTTTTGGTGGACATATATACTTATCTATCTTGAGAATATGTATCTATGAGTGGAATTGCTGGGTCACAGGGTATGAATATGCTTGGCTTCAGTATATATTGACAGTTTTCCCAATTGGTTGAAACAGTTTACACTTCCCTAGCAATGTACAAGAGTTCCAGTTGCTCCACATCTGTGTCAGCACTCATTATTGTCAATCTTTTTTCATTTGGGCCATTCAAATGGTATTTAGAGGTAGCTCATTGTGGTTTTAACCTGTGTGCCTTAAATGACTAATGATGATGAGAACCTTTTCATATGCTTAGTGGCAATTTAGTTATCTTCTTTTGTGAAGTGCTTGTTCTAAGTTTTTGCCCATTATACTATTACCCATGCACAATTTTTGATTTGAACTCTATTATCCAAGTACTCTATGTTGAGTTCTACATAATTTTAGTAAACCAATCTAAGAGGTTTTTCAGGGGTAATAATTTTTGCCTTTTTATAAGTTCTCTGTGGTGTTTTCAAAAACAGTGATTTCAAAATGACCATGTTTTTCAAGTGCAGAATTCTATACAGTAGGATCCCAATCTTGCATATGTTATCAGAAGTGAAGTAAAATACTACACAGTTTGATGGTTCAGATCATAGACTCTGAAGCCAATATGTCTGGGTTCAAGACACATGATGTTGGGGCCGGCACCGTGGTTTAGCGGTTAAGTGCGCGCACTCCGCGACTGGCTGCCCGGGTTCGGATCCCGGTTGAACACCGATGCACCGCTTCTCTGGCCATGCTGAGGCTGCGTCCCACATACAGCAACTAGAAGGATGTGCAACTATGACATACAACTATCTATTGGGGCTTTGGGGAAAAAAAGGAGGAGGATTGGCAATAGATGTTAGCTCAGAGCTGGTCTTCCTCAGCAAAAAGAGGAGGATTAGCATGGATGTTAGCTCAGAGCTGATCTTCCTCAAAAAAAAAAAAAAAAAAGACACATGACATTGGTTGTATTTACATGCCTCTGATACCTCATCTGTATAATGGAGATCATGACAGGACTTGCCTCATAGTGTTGTGGAGCTCATTGGGTTAACCTATATAAAGCTCTTAGAGTGACGTGTAGTGTACAACAAGCCCTTGAAAAGTACTGGTTATTGATAACATTATTTTGGGTGCCAGGTTAGGTCCTAATTGTACCTGTTCAATCAAGAGAAGGTTAGAATATTATCCAACGAATTGGGGAAGCATTCACATGTAGATCTGGACCACTCAAACAAAAACCAGGAAATTGGATGTGAATCTCCAGAACTGGCTATGTGAAATGACCACTAAAATGATCACTGAAGCCTGTTCAAAATGTTCTTTCTGGTTCATTTGGCTTTGAGGATCCAGCATATGCCTAATGGCTCCATTGGTGTACGAATTAGGAGGGCCCAGGCCAAATTATACATATTCATGACTTGTAAATTGTTCAGTCTGGCTCTGAATAGGAACTAAAAGATTTAGGAGAAAAAGAGCAGCTCCCCTCCCAGGCAGCCCAAGACACAGAAATATTTCAATAAAATGGGAACTTGGGTCCCATAAGAATCATTTTGTAAAATCTATAATGCATTCCTATAAAGGTTATATATTCAAGGATATCCATGTGGCCAGAGAGCACAAGTCAAATGTGGCAGGGGAGAAATTGCTTAAGTAAGAGCACTTCCTCTCTGTCAGTAAGTTAAAGGGGGCTGTGGACTTTTTCTCTCATTAAGTCCATCTGCCTAGGCTTGGTGCCCAGCAGTTCTTCTGCTAATGAGAATCTGCTCTTCCTAATACTGGCAGAAATAAGTCTTCATCTCAACCCCTTTGCATGTGCCAGTGTCCTGTCAGAAACAATTTTTCAGGAAACAGACATTTCAAGGCACAACCAGCTGTGGTCATTCAGTCACCCAGCTCCTCAGTCATTTGATGCAATGAGGACAGAGGACAGTGCTGACTGATTGTCCTTCCTCTGCTGACTCATTAGATTCAGAAGGGAATCACATTCTTTATTATCCAATACCATCAGGATGTTAGCTTCTCATAAATGCTCACTTAAGAATGTGCAATGATTTGCACTTGGTCATGATTTTTTTTCACAATTCATCAAGTTATGGCTACATGGATTTCTTGCTATTAATATGTCCACTGAGCAGATAATTATTTTTATTTTGCTTAGGTTGTTTTTTTTTTAATTTCTACTTCATGGATTTTAAGAAAATGATTCTTGAGAATTACTTGGCTCAAAGGAAAGACAGTTCTGGAATCCTTTTTCATGTGTTTATTGACCTGGCATGGTAGGCAGAATTCTAAAAATGCCATTTTGACCCAGATTCTGTGAATGTGATGAAATATCACTTCCGTGATTGTGTTATGTTGTATGGCACAGTTGACCCTACCAAAGGGATATGATCTGGGTGGGCCAGGTCTAATCACATGAGCCCTTAAAAGCAGAAAAGAGGAAGTCAGAGATTTGAAGCAGAAGGGAGATTCAACTCGGGCTTAAAGATAGAGGAGCTCATAAGAGAAGAAGTGTGGGCAGCCTTAAGGAGTTGAGAGAGGCCCCTGTCTGGCAGTGATCAAGGAAGCAGGTACCTAAGTCCTATAACGACAAGGAATTGAATTCTGCCAATAATAGAAATGAGCTTGGAAGAGGACTCCAAGCTCAAGACGAGAATATAGCTGGCCAACATGTTGACTTCAGCCTTGTGAGACCCTAAGTAGAGAACCCAGCCATGCTGAGCCAGACTTACAAGCTACAGAAATGAGCTAATAAATGAGTGTTGTTTCAAGCCACTAAATTCATGGTAATATGTTACACAGCAATAGAAAACTAATACACCTGGTTTCTTCTCTTTTCATTATTTTAAATGGCCAAGCAAAAGAAGAAGATTGGGTAGACAAAATTAAAAGGCCTGAGAAATACCCAGGGATTAACTCAGGTTATTACAGATCATGGGGTTATCTCAAGAAGAAGAGGCTCCAATTGACACCATCTTGATAGTAATTATAATATAATTGAGGCAAGGAAAAGCATATTGAGTCTTCCAGTAGAAGTATAAGAGAGTTCACCAGGTGCTGAGTTTGACAATCATTTTTCCTCGAATTTGAAAGATGTCAGGAATGTCATTTTCCTTTTTGTGCTTCCTTTTCCTCCTTGGCTTAGAAAGATTCTTTCTCATTCCTGTAGCAATATGGCCAAGGTCAGGAACGCCATGACAGCTCCCTGAATAAAATGGGAATGTGCTGACATCATGCATCATTGTCACATAATCCATTATTAAAGCAAACACAGCATAGGTGTCACAAGGTGTAAGAAAAGTGGAAGGTAGGAATTGGTGATAAAAAGTATTAAGTAATTTCCAGAATTATAAGAAAGTGTAGTATGTAGATTCAGGAACCTTGGAAGAGAAAGAAGATAGAAGTATGAGTCCTGTGTGTGTTTAACACAGAGATAAAGTAGGAAGCCACTAAGAGAAGGATACACTTCTCCACTCCCTACAGCTCCTAAGAACAGCTCTACAGGCCCTCTACTCTGGTGTGGACCACCCCCGCTGGGCTCTGCTTCCTCAGGTGTGCCACCAATCTCTCTAGATTTTCTCTACACTTCTGACCTCCCTTTCCCTTCTCCTTCTGTGGCCAGCAGGAGAGCCCTTCCAGGTCTTAGGATAGATTTTTTTTTCAGAGAAATTCCCCATGACAGTGCCCAAATGACACTCTTCTGGTTTATAGAGTCCTCTCCTCACCAGAGCTCATATCTCTTGCTTTCTTTTATGGAAAACTGGAGTTTAGATAATCTAGTGGGATAATCAAAGAAATAAGCAGATTTTTTTTTTTTTTTAGGAATAGAGAAATTGAGGGTCGTGGATTTTAATAAACTAATGCGGCAATCCAGATATTTGGAAAATCTCTCTTTCAAATAATACTCTAAGCTTTCTGAAAAATAGAGAATTCTTTATGGAAAAAAAATGTGGATTCAAAGCCTACTAGTTCAAGCAAGGTAAAGAAGTATGGCATTCCCAATGACCAAAATCTCAAAAGGAAAAGCCCAGGGCAATTTATTTTATTGTCCTAACTTACAGTATTTCTTTTGCTGATATAACATTTCAGACGATGGATTTTATTTATCTTTTTAATTAGTATGCTTAAAAAAAACTAGAAGTCTCCTTGGTCTATCAAACCATTTTATTTTCTACCTAAGTTAGTGGTTCTAAATTGTTTAAAGTATTGCTCTATCCTTAAACATTCTTATAGTCAAACTAAATGCTGATTTGAGGGAGAGGAATAAACAGGAGAAGATAATTTGGTTCAGTACTGGCTTTTAACTTTATAGTTTGATAAAAGCAATTTATTTCTTGATTGTTTATCCTATACCTTTCTAGTGCTAACCTCAAGTACTAATCACAGCACTTTAATGGCTATTGTACATAGTGTTAATTGTTCACTCTCTGAAAACATATTAATGCTTAAGCCTTCTTCACATGAAGAAGAATTTTGATGGTGGCATAAATAAAAATGGCCTGAACAACTTTTACATGTGGGTATTAATGAGAGATATTGATTTTATAGAACTGATATGACTTCCGTGATCCATAGTAATGGCATAGGCAGATAAAGGTGAACAGAAAATTCCATGCTTGCTCTGCCCACTGTTTGATTACTTACCTTGGGTAGATAAAAGATAATCACAAGGTGGAGGATGTATATTTTCCTCGATTTGAGCCATAGACCTTCTCTACCTACAGATCAAAGTGTCTTTATTTCTTACACTAATAAAGGTGAACACTTAATTGACGCCTTCATTTTTCTCTTCTCCATTCCTGATAGCTGTATGTGCTTCATATTCTTATTGGGTTATATTTTCCAGTCTCTTCCTCTGGGATTGGAATTAAGTTATACTTTCAGCAACAGAAAACTGAGAAAAAATATGGAGAAATGACCATAAACTATTTTTTGGTCTTTTCTTCCTTGAGCCTGTAATTAGACACTGTGGAAATATGTGTGCAAATGGCAGAGTCATTTTTCAAAGTAAAATACTTTGAATGTAGATCCAAACAAAACACAGCTCTCAATCCATTATCTTGCCTCTTTGCAATTAACATAAAGGAAAGACTAGAACAAGAACTCATCACAGCTCTTGGAACAGAGTCCACCTGGGGCTTGCTAGACTTGGTGCAATATTAGATGGCTGGTTTTCCCACAGAGTGAGATAGATGTGCTTTGAAAATAATTAAAGGGCTTTTATTTGTTGGATTAATTAGAACTGCCCATTTACTCTCCTGTTCCCTTGCATGTCTTCCTTGTACAATACCTCTGTTGATCCTCTATGTGTTGAGAAGAATCACAAATCTAGTCTATGCAAAAATAGCTCCTCTACCTTCCAACCTGACATTAAGAATATGCCATGACAGCCATCCCTCTGGAATAAGTGTAGACAATTAGACAGTGCTCCAGAAGACCATGATTAAATAATCAGAGAGGGGAATTCCAGTAATCTAAGAAAAATAGCCAATTCAACTGCATGCTTATTATGTACCAACCACCATGCTAAAAGTGATTTATACATATGTTATTTAATGCTTAACAGAACCCTATATGGTGAAGGTACTATCACTATAGATGAAGAAATTCAGCCTACAAAGATTAATTACCTAGACTTAGATTGTGTGGCCAGTAAGTAGCAGAGACAAGATTAGAACCTAGAGAGTTAAGAGTCTGAAGCCTTGTGCTTTATGGCTCTGTTCTAGGTTCCTTTAATTCAGTTAATTGGCATATTGTACTTGTATTGACTGCTTACTTTGTACTGGGCACTGTAATGAATTCTTTATGTGATTAACTCATTAAACCCTTTAATTTAGTTAACTCATTTAATCAAACAATAAATGAGGTAGGGACTCTCAGTAGCCCATTTTACAGTTTTATAAACTGAGGCAAGAGTTCAATAACTTGCAATCATAAGAAAGGGTGTATAGCAGAGCTGGAATCTGAATTCAGAAAATCTTGCACCAGAGGCTGTGCTTGTAACTGTAGCCTTCCCCTGTGTCACTAACTAACTAACTTGAATCTTCCCCTTGAGAAGGAGTTTGGAAAGCAAACAATTTGGGGAGCCAGACTGAGTATCAGACCAATCCAGAGGGCTTGGAAGAGGATAATTGGGATGTGCAGGTGGATATGTGACAGAGAAGACTGAGGGTGATATAGTCCATTAGTGGAGGAAGGTGGGCAACCCAGTTGCAATAACCTCGCCGTTTTGCCTAGAGAGGCATGATCCTTTGATGGTGTTGAAAATAGGAAGTGACTGTTTACTCTGGGCTTCAGCTTTCTTTTTCTGCCATCTGTATCCCTGGACCTCAAATAAGAGAGTGACAGCCACTTTCAGGCCAGTTTTTGACAGCTGCAAAAACCTAAGTAAACCAGGCAAAATAAGTCATCGTTCCCCTTCACAATAGCTGTAGAAAGCCTGACATGAGGAAGCATGAACAGATGTTGGGCAATGCACAGAGTCTAATTAAATACAAAGCAAAATGCAGGGAGGAATGAAAAGGTGGTGTTCAGGGCTTGCCTTGGCCACAGAGAAACCCAGGAGTCAAGGTTCATTTTGAGGAAATGCCAAAAATACACCTGCCCTAAAACATTCCTCCCAAACACATTTGTCTTCAACTGTGGGGTTGAGAGATGCATGGATTCAAGCTAAAGCTTGATTTTAATAATGATTTTAATAGTTTATATTTGTATGGCATGTTAAATTTATAAGTGACTTTCCCATCCATTGTATTATTTAATTTCCAGAGCAGCCTTCAAAGTAGGCAAGACTAGATCTCCCTTGCAAAGGAGACGATTAGGAGCCCCAAGCCCCACTGCCAGTGCCTGACAGAGCTCGAGTTGGAATCCAGATACATGACTCCTGGTATGAGATTATGTGAGGCTGAACAGGGCAATTCGGGGAGAGGAGCAACGGGGGAGCAAGGGGAGCCTACTAATTGAGGAGAGCATGCCACAGCCAGGAGAAAGGGATCAGGAGAAAAATGGTATAAAGCTAAGGACAAGTACCATTTATTTCATTTAAGATAAGACAGATGGAGGTTTGTGGTTGTGTAAATGAAGTAGCACACACATTTACCTGGTCATTTATCTGATCAGTATGCATGGGAAGGTAAGTAAAAGTGTTGGCTTTTGGGATGAGTAGGATATTCTTAAGCAGAAATGGGATGGAGAGAATTTTAAGATGAAAGAGACAATTTGAATGAATGTGAAGAGGCAGAAATCAAGGGCATAGATGAAGAACAATGAGTTGCCCAGTGCAATTGTTGCATTGGATATGTGAAAGAGAATAGCAGAAAATAAAGCTGAAAGGGGTGGGGGGGTGATAATATCATAGACACTTTTGAAATTCAAGCTAAATAGTTTCATCTCAATTCATTAGGCTTTGGAGAACCAATGGTAGTTTATAAATATGGAGGTAACACAATGTCTGCCTAATAGGTTTCTGGTGAGATTTTAATGAAATGCTGATACAAAAGTGCTGTGTAAAAATATGATTTAAGGAATATTATATAATTTCATTCTTTCATTTATTCACTCATTCATTCATTCCACAAGTATTATTTGAGGGCCTATTATATATCATGCCAGGTCTAGGCACTTGGTGTTCATAAATGAACAAGATTTATCACTATGCACTGAAGCTCACAGTCTACTGGGGAAAATGAACATTTACATAAATAATTACAATTAAGTACTCTGAAGTAAATGTACATTTGGTGCTGTGAAAGTATAGAAGAAAGATTTGATGAACTCTTCCTAGAAGAGTCACAGGGGAAATTATATTTGAACTAAATCTTGAATAACCATATATCTAAATGTAGGAGCTAAAATTATTAAACTTTGAGAATAAAACATAGGAGAAAATCTTTGAGATATTGGATTAGACACAGTTTTCTCAGACAAATCACAAAAAGGACAAACCATAAAAAAAATGCTAACGTAGACCTTACTAAATTTAAATTTCACATTTAAGTAAATGAAAAAGCAAGCCATAGACTGGGAGAAAATATTTGCAAGACATATAACTGAACAGAAAGTTTATATCCAAAATATAAGAAGAGCTCTTACAAGTCAATACAACAGGAGAAACAACCCAATAAAATGATGGGCCAAAAGTTTCAATAGTCGCCACAGAGAAGATATACAAATGGCCAATAAACACAAGAAAAGATGCTCAACATCATTAGTCATGAGGGTAATGCAAAATAAAATCACAATGAAACACCATTATACACCTACTAGAATGGTTAAAGTTAAAAAGACTGATTATACCTAATGTTGGTGAGAACGTGGAGCAACTGAAATCCTCATGTGTTGCTGGTAGGAATGCAAAATGTTAAAGCCCATTTGAAAATAATATGGTAGTGT
Organism: Ceratotherium simum simum; assembly: GCF_057802395.1. Classification (NCBI taxonomy): domain Eukaryota; kingdom Metazoa; phylum Chordata; class Mammalia; order Perissodactyla; family Rhinocerotidae; genus Ceratotherium; species Ceratotherium simum. The sequence continues at coordinate 118,081,943 of NC_141940.1, read as the reverse complement.
ATTATAAAATTAAAGAGACACTTACCGTATAATACAACAATCCCACTCCTAGGTATTTACCCAAGATAAATTAAAACATATGTCCACAGAGACTTGTGTATAAATGTTCATAGTAGTATTATTCACAATATTCTAAAACTGAACACAACCCAAATGTCCACCAATAGTTGAATGAATACGAACACTATAGTATATATATACCATGAACTTTAAGAGTATAAGGAATGATGGTCCTTATTTATTTGTAGAACTAAGACTAAATAAAGGCTATAAAAGAGAAAACATAGTACATAATGGCTTTATGCTTTGACAATGTAGATACAGCACAGCTAGCAAAAATTACAGGACAATGAGAAGAATAAGTTCACTGCCTAATAATTTTAAAATATTTAAGCAATTTTAAATAAAATTTATTTTTAATGTTCAGATTTAAATAACTTTTAAAGTAAATAAAGTCTAAGATGCAATGTGTCATCTTTCTCTCTAATATTTAAGTTTTCTCTGGCTTGCCTAATCTGATTCCAAACATATATTCCTAAGTCTTCTTCTCTATCTCATCAGGGATATATGGATTTTTTTTTATTGATGTCTTAATAGTTTATAACATCGTGAAATTTTGGTTGTGCATTTTTGTTTGTCAATCAACATATACATGTCTCCCTTCACCTCTTGTGCCCACCCCCACCCCCATTGCCCCTGGTAACCACAGTACAGTTTTATCTGTCCATGTGTTGGTTTATATTCCACCTATGAGGGAGATCATATGGTGTTTGCCTTTCTCTTTCTGGCTTATTTCACTTAACATAATACCCTCCAGGTCCATCTATGCTGTTGCAAATGGGACGATTTTGTCTTTTTTTATGGCTGAGTAGTATTCTATTGTATATGTATACCACATCTTCTTGATCCATTCATCAGTCGAGGGACACTTGAGCTGCTTCCATGTCTTGGCTATAGTGAATAATGCTGCAATGAACATAGGGGTGCATAAGCCTCTTTGGATTGTTGATTTCAGGTTCATTGGATAGATTCCCAGTAGTGAGACACCTGGATCATAGGGTATTTCTATTTTTAATTCTTTGAGGAATCTCTATACCATTTTCCATAGAGACTGCACCAGTTTGCATTCCCACCAGCTGTGTATGAGGGTCCCTGTTTCTCCACATCCTCTCCAACATTTGTTGTTTTTTGTCTTGGTGATTATAGCCATTCTAACGGGCGTGAGGTGATATCTTAATGTTGTTTTGATCTCCATTTCCCTGATGATTAGTGATGTTGAACATCTTTTCATATGCCTATCGGCCATCTGTATATCTTCTTTGGAGAAGTGTCTGTTCATTTCCTCTGCCCATTTTTTGATTGGGTTGTTTGGTTTTTGTTGTTCAGTTGTGTGAGTTCTTTATATATTATGGAGATTAACCCCTTGTCAGATATATGTTTTGCAAATATTTTCTCCCAGATGGTGGGTTGTCTATTCATTTTGATCCTGGTTTCATTTGTCTTGTAGAAGCTCTGTAATCTGGTGAAGTCCCACTTGCTTATTTTTTCTTTAATTTTCCTAGTCTGAGAAGGTATGGCATCTGAAAAGATTCCTTTATGACCAATGTCAAATAGTGTGTTGCCTATATTTTCTTCTATGAGTTTTATAGTTTCAGGTCTCACCTTCAGGTCTTTGATCCATTTTGAGTTAATTTTTGTGAATGGCAATAGCAGATGGTCCACTTTCATTCTTTTCCATGTGGCTGTCCAGTTTTCCCAACACCATTTATTGAAGAGACTTTCCTTTCTCCATTGTATGTTCTCAGCTCCTTTGTCGAAAATTAGCTGTCCGTATATGTGTGGTTTTATTGCTGGGCTTTCAATTCTGTTCCATTGATCTGTGTGTCTGTTTTTGTACCAGTAGCATGCTGTTTTGATTACTATTGCTTTGTAGTGTGTTTTGAAGTCAGGGATTGTGATGCCTCCAGCTTTGTTGTTTTTTCTTAGGATTGCTTTAGCTGTTCGGGGTCTTTTGTTGCCCCATATGAATTTTAGTATTCTTTTTTCTATTTCCATGAAGAATGTCATTGGGATTCTGATTGGGATTGCACTGAATCTGTAGATTGCTTTAGGTAATATAGACATTTTAACCATGTTTATTCTTCCAATCCATGTGCATGGGATGTCTTTCCATTTCTTTATGTCATCATCGATTTCTTTCAATAATGTCTTCTAGTTTTCATTGTATAGGTCTTTCACCTCCTTGGTAAGATTTATTCCTAGATATTTTATTCTTTGTTATGCAATTGTGAATAGTATTATCTTTTTGAGGTCTCTTTCTGTTATCTCGTTATTAGCATACAGAAATGCAACTGATTTTTGTAAGTTGATTTTGTACCCTGCAACTTTGCTGTAATTGTTGATTATTTCTAATAGTTTTCCAATGGATTCTTTAGGGTTTTCTATGTATAAAATCATGTCATCTGCAAATAGTGAGAGTTTCACTTCTTTGTTGCCTATTTGGATTCCTTTTATTCCTTTTTCTTGCCTAATTGCTCTGGCCAAAAACTCCAGTACTATGTTGAATAAGAGTGGTGAGAGTGGGCAGCCCTGCCTCCTTCCTGTTCTCAGAGGAATGGCTTTCAGTCTTTCCCTGTTGAGTATGATGTTGGCTGTGGGTTTGTCATAAATAGCCTTTATTATGTTGAGGTACTTTCCTTCTATACCCATTTTGTTGAGAGTTTTTCTCATAAATGGATGTTGGATCTTGTCAAATGCCTTCTCTTCGTCTATTGAAATGACCATGTGATTTTTATTCTTCATTTTCTTGATGTGGTGTATCACGTTGATTGATTTGTGGATGTTGAACCATCGCTGTGTCCCTAGTATAAATCCGACTTGATCATGGTGTATGATCTTTTTAATGTATTGCTGTATTTGGTTTGCCAATATTTTGTTGAGGATTTTTGCATCTATGTTCATCAGTGATATTGGCCTGTACTTTTCCTTCTTTGTATTGTCATTGTCTGGCTTTGGTATCAGGGTGATGTTGGCCTCATAGCATGAGTTAGGAATTGTTCCATCTTCCTCTATTTTTGGAATAGTTTGAGAAGGGCAGGTATTAAATCTTCTTTGAATGTTTGGAAAAATTCACCAGAGAAGCCATCTGGTCCTGGACTTTTATTTTTTGGAAGGTTTTTGATTACTATTTCAATCTCTTTACTTGTGATTGGTCTATTCAGATTCTCTATTTTTTCTTGGTTCAGTTTTGGGATATTGTGTGAGTCTAAGAATTTATCTATTTCTTCTAGATTGTCCAATTTGTTGGCATATAGTTTCTCATAGTATTCTCTTATAATCCTTTGTATTTCAGTGGTATCTGCTGTAATTTCTCCTCTTTCATTTCTAATTTTATTTATTTGAGCCTTTTCTCTTTTTTTCTTAGTAAGTCTGGCTAAGGGTTTGTCAATTTTGTTTATCTTCTCAAAGAACCAACTCTTTGTTTCATTAATCCTTTCTGCTGTTTTTTTTTTTTTTTTTGGTCTCAATTTCATTTATTTAAGCTCTAATTTTTATTATTTCTCTCCTTCTGTTGACTTTGGGCTTCGTTCTTCTCTTTCTAGTTCTGTTAGGTGTAATTTAAGGTTGCTTATTTGGGCTTTTTCTTGTTTGCTAAGGCGGTTCTGTATTGCTATGAATTTCCCTCTCAGGGTGGCTTTTGCTGCATCCCATATGAGTTGGTATGGCGTATTTTCATTTTCGTTTGTTTCCAGATTTTTTTTATTTCTCCTTTAATTTCATCAATGATCCATTGGTTGTTCAGTATCATGTTTAATTTCCACATCTTTGTCACTTGCCCAGTTTTTTTCTTGTAGTTGATTTCCAGTTTCCTAGCATTATGGTCTGAAAAGATGCTTGTTATGATTTCAATCTTCTTAAATTTATTGAGGCTTGCCTTGTTTCCCAACATATGGTCTACCCTTGAGAATGTTCCATGCGTACTTGAGAAGAATGTATAATCAGCTGTTTTTGGATGGAGTGCTCTGTATATGTCTACTAGGTCCATCTCGTCCAGTTTTTCATTTAAGTCCACTGTTTATTGACATTTTGTCTGGATGATCTATCCATTGATGTAAGTGGGGTTAAGATCCCCTGCTATTATTGTGTTGTTGTTAATATCTCCTTTTAGGTTTGTTAATAGTTGCTTTATGTACTTTGGTGCTCCTATGTTGGGTGCATATATATTTATAATTGATATATCTTCTTGGTGGAGTGTCCCTTTTATCATTATATATTGCTCCTCTTTGTCTCTCTTAACCTGTTTTACTTGAAGTCTACTTTGTCTGATATGAGTATGGCAACACCTGTTTTCTTTTGTTTGCCATTAGCTTGGAGTGTTGTCTTCCATCCTTTCACTCTGAGCCTGTGCTTGTCTGTAGAGCTGAGATATGTTTCCTGGAGGCAGCATATTGTTGAGTCTTGCTTTTTAATCCATACTGCCACTCTGTATCTTTTGATTGGAGAGTTCAATCCATTTACATTTAGAGTAATTATTGATATATGAGGGCTTAATGTTGCTATTTTATCGCTTATTTTCCAGTTCTTTTGCATTTGCTTTGTTTCTTGTCCCTTGTGTTTTGGACTGCCAGTTCAGTTTGGTTGTTCTGTCTTATGGCTCTTTTATTTTTCTCTTTATTTATCATATGTGATTTTGTTCTGATTATTCTTTTAGTGGTTACCTTGTGGTTTGTATAAAACATCTTGTGTATGAGATAGTCCATTCTCTTATTTCCTAATACTAAGTCAATTCAATCTCTTTCCTCTTCCCCTTGTAAGTTATTCTTGTCACAACTTATTCTATCTTGTGTTGTGGGTGTGTGTTTACAGTAATGAGGTTATATTTATTTTTGGTGTTTTCCTTCCTTTGGTCTTTGATTTTGGTATTTAAGTGGTTGCTAACCTATTCCAGTAAAGATCTACTATTTTTTTGATTTAGTCTACCTATTTTTCTCCTTGCTCCAAGCTTTGTATTCCCTTTCTCTTCTTTTTCCAGCCTAAGGGCCTTCTTGAGCATTTCTTGTAGTGGGGGTCTCATGGCCATGAACTCCCTTAGCTTTTGTTTATCTGGGAACGTTATTATTTCTTCATGATATTTGAAGGATATTTTTGCTGGATAGAGTATTCTTGGCTGAATGTTATTGTCTTTCAGTATTTTGAATATATCATTCCAGTTTCCCCTAGCCTGTAAAGTTTCTGTTGAGAAATCCGCTGAGGGCCTGATGGGAGTTCCTTTGTACGTTACTTTTTGTTTTTGTCTAGCTGCCCTTAATATTGTTTCTTTGTCATTGACTTTTGCCAGCTTTACTACTATATGCCGTGGAGTGGGCCTTTGCCTGTTGACATATTTAGGCAAGCTATTGGCTTCACTTACTGGTATTTCCTGCTCCTGCCCCAGATTTGGGAAGTTCTCAGCTATTATTTCCTTGAATAGGCTCTCTGTTCCTCTTTCTCTCTCTTCTGTCTCAGGAATATCTATAATTCTTATGTTACATTTCCTAGTTGAGTCGGATATTTCTTGGAGACTTTCTTCATTTCTTTTTAGTCTTAGCTCTCTCTCCTCCTCCACCTGGAGCATATCTGTATTCCTATCCTCTATAATGTTATTTCTTTCTTCCATATTGTCAGCTCTGTTCTTTAAAGGTTCCAGATTCTCCCTTATCTCCTCCATTGTGTTCTTCATCTCCATCAATACTGATTGGTTTTTCCTTATGATTTCAATCTCTTTTGTGAAGAAACGCCTTATCTCATTAATTGTTTATCTGAGTTTTCTTGTATTTCATTGAGCTTTTTTATGATAGCTATTTTGAATTCTCTGTCGTTTAGGTTATGGATTTCTGTGCCTTCAGGGTTGATTTCTGGGCGCTTGTCATTTTCCTTCTGGTCTGGCGATTTAATGTACCTTTGCATTGTGCTTCCTGTATTCACTTTGTTTTTCCTCATCCTGGAAACATCTGGTTGCAGTTTCCACCTGCTGCCACCATATGGGAGCCAAGGGCTGTGTAATCTGAGCACCCTGCGCTCCCTGGCAGCTGCCTGCCCTCTGCGGTGGCGGTTTTGCCCTCCGCGGCAGCTGCTCTGACTGGTCCACTGAGCAGCAGTGTCGGGCATGTGGGGGAGGGGCTCTCTCTTTTGCCTGCTGGGTCCCTGGGGGGGGGGCTTCTCCCTCACCTCTTATTATCCACTCTCCTGGGGTGCTCAAACTTTGATGGCACCCCTGCGGCAGTTCTGAGTCCTCTGTGTGGGAGTTTCCCACTGGCTGAGAGAGCCCGAAGAGCTATGGTTTCCCCACAGAGGGCCGCCCCTCCCCCCTCTCTGGGAGTCACGCGGACCCCAATCGTGGATCTGATGGCAAGGGAGAGGATTTCTCCTTACCTCTCCCCACTTCCTCTGGGGGCCCCAGCGTGTCCACTCTCAGATGTGCGGCAGTGTGGGTCTTTCCAATGTCACGTTTTGCTGTGTGAGACTTCCTTGTTAGTCTGTGACTGTCCCTTTTGTTGTATCTTATTGGGGGAAGAGTTTATAAGAAAGCTCACTCCACTGTGATGCTGACGTCACTCAGGGATATATGGATTTTGATCACTTACTCTAAAAAAAAGTAGAGGTAAAAAATGTTAATCAGATTTAAAAAGTGATTTCCTAAAAGTTGATCTTTAAAATTATTCATTGTTTTGAATTAGTTAGTTGGCAAATATGTAATGATTATTCAATGCAAGAATTCTAGATAAGCCAAATAAAACACCAAGTTACAGATTCATATGAAACATAATATTCTAGCCCAGGTAATATTATATTGCATATATTAAAGCATAATAGGAATATTTTAGTTTCTGATTATCACAGGACTACTACACTAATCATCTTTGAGAACTGATAAAACACTGGTGCAAGGAAAACAAAATCTAAACACACCATAATGACTACAGGGAAATCTCTGATGAAATATTATTATATATAATAAACGAGAATTTTGAAAGCTCTCTCAAACTGTGTTTTAATCATGTTTGTCTCCATTAAGCCTCTAAGTTAATTAAATAGGAAAACCAACTTGAGACAAGGAAATTGATTTTCTGCATAGGACACTCTCAACAGAGTAGCAGACACAAGAAAAGGATCAATTTTTCTTTGTGGCATGCAAATTAAGCTCTGTTCAGAAAAAAAATTAACAAAATCCCTGTTCCCTTGTTCCCTTCTGTTCTTTTGTTCTTTAGTGACATGTTAATCAAGTAAATATGGCAAGAGGGGAAAATACATATGAATGTTCCTTGTACCTTTCACCTTTGAGAAAACCCAGAAGTCTCCTGTCTCATTAGAGAGAGCCTCCAACCACTCCTTCTAGGCTCCTCCCTAAAGGAGCCGGGGCACTGAGACCTAAGGGGTAGATCCCAGCTCCTTTCTACCCACAAAGGAATTCTAGTAGTAATCTCCTCAGTATGGACCAAAAAAAGAAAAGGTAGCTGTGCACTGCATTTTTTTATTATAATAAAGACAGCCCAATGCTTTGCCTTCCATTTCATTACAATCTCCTCATCTCCACTCCAATGCCCCCAAGAGCACAAGGGTCTCATTTTCATTTACATTCCCAAAAGAGAAATGAAGAGGACCCACATTTGCCTATATTTGTAAGGCTAGAGAAAGCTTAGCTGTGGCATCCCAAGCTTGAGCTCTTTGACATGGGATTTTATTGTTTTAGTGACTTCCTTAACATGAATTTATAATCTCGAATAGGTGAACGGAGGCTTCTCTGTTATGTTGCTTAACTAAAAATCAAAAGATCCTTTTGTGAATGTTGATGCTGAGAAGTGTGTTCTTGGATGGAAGGTAGAAGAAAGGATTTTTCTCATACCCTTTTGCTTATTATCTACATAATACTAGTAAAGCTCTCTATATTCCAGAAGATGTGTATCAACAGTTCAACTATCATAGTGTAGTATTCACTGTAGAATGCGCCATCTCTGAGATAACTGCATGCAAACGTAAATATATTCTTTATTTTTCTCCTGTGGAATTTGAATAACACCAAGACCTTAATCATTTGTGAAAGTGGTATTACTGTTTCAGGAGGTAAAAATTTGCTAATAAGTGAAGTTCCAAGTAAGAGCTTATAAATAATTCCAGAAAACTGTTTTTCCCACACTTTGTAATTCCAAACCTGTGGATAGGGAGCAGTGTGCTTTTTTAGATGTAAGAATCTGAGTGTTGAGAGATTTCAAAGTAAAAATATGCCTGATATTATAATTATTTTATATTATAATATAAAATTATAATAATTAAAAATACAAAATATATTACATAATATATTAAAGTGTAAATTTATATTTTATATTATAATATATATCACCCAATTATAGCTTAACTCCATGTTATTGTATTCAGATATCCCATAGTAAAATAAGTTTGTTGAAATGTAAAGCTCCAAAGAACAAACCTAACTTAGAATATATGCAACTAACTTTGCTTAGTGTGCTTTCTTCAGGCTGTCGTCTAGTCACTGCTTCGCATGCCTGAGCAGAAATTGAATCAAGGATTGCTAGACATAAATGAGGGCAGAGAATCATTTTGATGTCCTTGAGGTAGGAGAAGAACACTGCTCTGTTCTCTCTCCTCTCTCCACACATAGCATGTGGGCGTTTCTATCCCTCATGCATTTTTAGTCTTTGAAATCAGCATCCACCTCTAATGAACTTAGACTTATACTCAGTGCCCTAAGCATGATAGATACTGAATATACTTGGAGATGAAAGACATGGTACCCTGGATTTTCAAGGTATTCCAAAATGGAGGAGAGTGAGAGCTGTTCTGATAGAAACAAATAAGCCAGTTGTGATATCCACACTGAGCCGAGGCTACCTGCACATTGGGAATTCTCTAAAGACGGAAGTAAGTACTTACTTGGGTAAATCCCAGAACCTTGAAGTTTCATTTTGGAAATAGGAGGAGCTGGGTAAAAACAAACTAGGTGAGATCAGAGCCAAGCTGGGTTGTGTGGAGCATCTGTGAAGCAGGGAGCTGAGCGCCTGCCAAGGCTCTCTATTACTCTCGCGGCAGTGGGTTCCTCTTCTGCCTCCTGTACTCTGGGCAAGGACACCTGGAATGGGCTTCACTCATGGTTTTTTTCAGCCACCTCTGATTTATTCCCTGCTGTAGGCCTGGAAAGGTGATGACCAGATCAGATTCCCATGAGAAGTCTGTTATTCTTGGTAAAAATAATCCAAACTGAGGGTTCCTATAGAAACCCCTCCTGACTCTTCGATGGCCACTGTTCCCTGGAGGAATCTGAAGTAGGCCTCTGCAACTGCACTTTTGGATTTGTTCCAGTCTCAGATTCAGTCCAGAAGGAGGTTTCTATAGCTTGGTACTTATTTTCAGTTCTTAGGATATTTTCTTAATTGCTTCCCTCTGCATCCTCCCAGAACTTCTGGGCTATGTTTAATACTGAGCTCAGTAGCTTGCATTTGTACATTGTGGTTTTTTCCATTTTTTCCCCAAATATAATGGAAACTCACTATGAAATATGGGGGTCCATGCCATCGATCCATCTATGTTATAAAATGGATTTCTGCACATTTATTTCATAACTATACAAAGACTTTATTTTCTAACACAGATTACTTCTTACACTTGGGAACATCTCTACTGTGGTCAAGGACCAGCGGTATTGGCATCACCTGGGAACTTGTTAGAAATGTAGGCTCTCAGGCCCTGCCCCAGACCTACTGCATCACAATCTGCAGTTTAACAAGATCCCTAGGTGATTCATGTGCACATTACAGTTTGAGACACATTGGGCTAAAGCAGTGGTTTTTGAAACAGGGGCTATACATTAGTCACATGGAGAATGTAAAAAAAATCAAAGTTGGGTCCCACACCTAGAGATTCTAATTTGATTGGTTTGAGGTGGGGACCTGATATAGATATTATTTTTAAGTTTCACATTTATTTTTAAGGGCAGCCACAGCTGAGAAACACTTCTCTAGAATAAGCAATATTAGGTAAAATTTGTATCCTTTTTGCTGTACATGTTGTGTATTCAATGTTAGACTGGAAGATCCTTGAGGGCCAAATTCACCTCTTCTATTTTTTATGTGTCTTCCAAGTTGCCCTTTGTACGGTGCTTAGCATACAGGGGTTGCTCAATTACATGTTTATGGTTGATGGGGTACTAAAGCAGGAGAGAGATGACAAGGGTTCATGTCCTGGCTCTGCAAGACATGGTGTCTTTGACCTTGGGCAGATCATTGAACTTGTTAGGAAGTCAATTTCTTTGTCAGCCAAATGTGAATGACTTCGTATTCTAGCAGTTATTCATTCATTCAACAAATATTTACAAGCATCTATTCTCTTCCAGGTACTGAGGATACAGTGGTAAATAACCAAGACAAGAAAAACTCTTGTCCTCATAGAACTTACATTATAATGAGAGACATGAATAGCAAACAAGCAAATAAACAAAAATATAAAGCAGAATAGAGGCATAAGTAGTAATAAGTGCTAAGAAAAGAAAAGAAAGCATTAGTAAAGTGCTGAAGAATAGTAAATTGTTAGGTGGGAGTGAGGAGAGCTTACTCAGCTGCATGATCAGAGAAGACCTTTCTAAGGAAGGGACATTTGAGCAGAGACTTGAATGGTGGAAGAAGCAAGCCAGGCAAACATAGGCAGAGAACCTGCAAGAATAAAATCTCTGAGCCAGAAACAAGCTAGGAGTGGTCAAGGGGTAGCCAGGGCAAGGATGGCTGCAGCAGGATTCTTTGTAGATGTCTCCAGTCTATGACTTAAAGGATCAGGTAGATTTATTTAAGTCTTGAAACTATCAAAGCTTTAGTGCGGTTATGGGAAACATAAATTACCTGAAGGCAAAAATATCTAATATTTGGGGCAGCAGAAAAGTAACAGAAAACTAGAGCATCATCATCATTCGCTCAACTTCTCTACTTCTCAATACAGTAATATTTTACTTTGGAATCCACAGGACTGTGCTCCCAAACACGTACAGAGATAATATTTACTGCTCTAGGTAGTGCCTTGAGATCAGCAGGTTTACTCTTGCTCTCTTGAATGATGAAAAAGCCCATTTAGGCACTCTCCTGCTTCTGTCTCTTCCCCTTTGATTTATCAAAGCTCTGCAAACTGCTCAGAAAACTAGGATTAGGAGAAAGCCAGCCTTCTAGGCCTGGTGTCCAGAGTGCTGGAGCATTGCTCTGGTTCCAGTCAAGCAGAACATCACTATTTTGTTCTTGTCTTGCTTCTTGAACCTTATTTTTTTCTTGCTTCTTGCTAATTCTTTTCAGATGTCATGGTTTATTTCTACAGTTCAACTGCTAAAGTCCGTCTAGGGTTCAGAGATTTTTGTCCCAATTAGAGGCGTCTTAACTGCAAAATCTCGAAGTTAGACTATAAGCCCCCAAAGAAACAGTGCTTGATGATGATGATTAGTGATGAAGATGATGATTAATGTATTGATGACGGGTCTCCTCTTTTTCACATGCATTTGGCTCAAGCAGTGCAGGTTAAATACTCATAATAACAAGATTGACTAACACAAGATAAACTTAATTCCATTTCATCTCTCTTCTAAGTACCTTACGTGTGTTATGAAATTTGATTCCCATGATCCCCTTATGCATTAGTTACTGTCATCTTTATTCCCAGAAACCTAAGTCACATAGAGATCAGGCAACTTGTCCAAAGGCATACAAGAAGTGACTGAACCAGGCCTCAAACTCCAGACTTTCTGGTTCCTGCTTGGCAAACACCTACTTATCTTACAAAATTCAACTTAAGAGTCTACTCTCTATGTAGCTTTCCCTTATCTCCCCCTCATCAGGTACAAATACTATAGCAAAAACTGCATAATTACCATTTTAAGTTTTTACTCTGTGTCAGGGTCTGTGCTTAGCGCTGTACTTATATAACCCTTATAAAGTTAGGTTGCCTCCTGGCCAGGCAATAAAATGGCTTTATTCCAAGTCCTACACTGTAAAATTAAACTATAGCTTTAGTCTTTATTGCATTCTCTCTAAAAAATCCAGAAGGAAAATTACATTCATAACACAGAGCAACACTCCTTAGAATCCTTCTCTCCCTCCCTCCCTCCCTGCACCCTCCAGCATCCCTCCAGCCTACAAAGCACTGCGTGTGAGCTACCTCCAATCCCACTCCTTTCAAACTTCTAAAACTATCTCCCTGAAACCCATCCCAGGATGGCTTTTCTTCTCTATCTCCCTCTCTCTCTCCTCTTCTTTTCCAAGTCCAGTTTTTTCTCTCTAGAGTAGCTTTGTATTCTTTCCAATATAAATCAATCTACTATGTTTAGGCTTCTTTTGCCTTGGCTCTACGTAGTCAATAGGATGAACACTGAATCAATGGACCTCATCACAGAGGTAGCAGCCCTAGCAACAAAAGAACCTTCTTAGAAGAAAAGGAGAAAAGAGTAGACAATGGCGATCCATATGTTTATATTTTGCCCTTGTCATATACACGTTCTCAATGTCTTATCACCACTCTTAGATGGGTTTAAATCTTTGCCATTTTTGGATGAAAAAAAGTGAGGATTAATTCATTTACCCAACAGGATAGGGTAAATTAATGCAGATCCAGAATTTGAATCCAGTCTGAGTAGATAAAAGTCCTTCAGTTTAGTAAGGCCAAACACTGGGTATGTGACCTAAGCCCTTCAATCTCCCTTAAGGGCTCCAGTGTCCTCTAGAACAGGGGTTGGCAAGCTATGGCCCATGGGCCAAATCCAGCCCACTATCTGTTTTTGTAAATAAAGTTTTATTGGGATGTAGTCACAGTCATTTATTTACATAGTATCTACAGCTGCTGTTGCACTGCAAAGGTAGAATTGAGAAGTTGTGACAGAGAATGGTCTGCAAAACCTAAAATAATTACTGTGTGGCCCTTTACAGAAAAAGTTTGCTGACTCCTGCTTTAGAAGACCCTCATAGCACAACTAACAGTTAACTGGAAACAGGCCAATTCACCACAAACAGTTTTAAAGTAATTTGGTAATTTGATAAATTTGTTAAATATGGTAAATTAGTCATTCAGTAAATTTATCTGTTGCCACTTGGGTTCTGGCAATTTTTTTTTCAGTCAACAAATTCATTTAAGAAATGTTTATGGAGTATCTACTATGTGCCAGGTTCTCTTGGGATTTATGAATGCAAAAGACACCCTACTCTTATAGGTTACATTCCAGCAGGGTGAGACAGAAAATAAACAATACATATAATAAATAAGTAAATTGTATGGTACTTTAGAAGGAGATATGTGTTGTGGGGTAAAAAAAAAAAAGTCAACAGGAGATTGAGAGCACAAATGGAGGGCTATAATTTTAAATTGCGTGGTCAGAGTAGACCTCATTGAGATGATATTGAGCAAAGACTGAATGGAGTGAGGAGAAAGGCACATAGACATCTAGGAAAGAACATTCCAGGCAGAGGGAATAGTCAGTGCGAACACTCTAAGGCAGGAGCAACAAAGAGGACAGTGTGTCTGGAGTAGAGAGTGAAGGGGAAATTAGTAGATGATGTCAAAATAGTTATGGTGTATGGACCGTGTAGGTCCTTGTTGACCATTAGAAGGATTCCAGCCTATATTCTAAGTGAAATACGGGACATGGAAGGTTTTGAACAGAGAAGTGACATGATATAATTTACGTTTTAAAAAGGTTACTACAAATACCTTGTTGATAATAGACTTGGAGAACAAGGGAGGGAGCAGGGATACTAGTTAGGAGGCTATTGTAGTCATTCAAATGAGAGATGATGGAGAGTGGGACCAGTGGCTGGCAGTGGAGCGATGAGAAATGGTCACATTCTGGTGGATGTATATTAAAGTAGATGGATTGGATATGGAATTTAAACGAAAGGAAGTAATTAAATTTTTTAGCATAGCAACTGGAATGATGAGCATGGGAAAGACTGTAGGTAGAGCAGGTTGGTATAGATGTCCCATTAGACATCAAAGTAAAGTTATTGAGTTGGCATTGGACATACGAGTGTGGAGTTAATAGAAGTCTCTGGCTAGAGATGCAAATTTCATTGATTGAAATACAGCTCAAGCATTTCTTTGTTTCTTTGTAATTTCTTTGATGGCAAGATCCTGTCTCATTCATCTTTTTATCTCTAGCCCTTAATAAGGTACCAGGAGCACAATGGATAACACTGTATTTTACTGATGTTCAAAGATGCTACATGATTGAATGAATAGATGAATGGGCAGATACTTACATGAGACCAATTTACACACTTTGAGAAAGGAATATTTTCCTTCTGCGGAAGAGAGAAGACCTTAAATTGTTTCATTTACCTTTAATGGTATTAGGAAGACATGTTCAAGTAGGTGTCACAGTAAAGGTTCAAATATGACCTTCAAACTTGGCAGTACACTGTCTTTCCCATCATTTTACTTGTATAAAGAGACAATATATACATTGGCAGTCCTAGTTCTTGTTATTCTTGATATAAGAGAATGACTCATATTGATCAAAGAAGAGTTGTCAATTTCTGGACAAGCTAGATGATCAGAGAAATTGAATTCCAAAGAAAAAGGGCAGGAAAATTCATCCATCTTGGAAAAACTATAGTTGAAAACTATGCCAAGAGAAAAATAATTCTAGGAAGAAGTAAATCTGCTAAAACTTAATGTTAAAATAGAAAAGATTTGTCAAGATCATCCAGTCTAAGAATTAAGTATATTTTCACAGACTACTAATAATTTTTGAGCTAAATAATCTCAAGCCTATGATTTATTAAAATTTGCAATTCTGTCCAAACAAATTTAATATAATATAAATATTTTATCACTTTTTTACTTATAGATCATATTTGAGAAAGGAGGTAGAATAGTTAGGTGGGTAGAACTGAAGTGCCAGGACATCCGGGATTTATTATTTTCCTGAATACTCCCTAGTTTGTCACAATTCCTTTTGTTGACTTGTGATAAATGAGTATGAATTATACAGTCTAAGATCTCCATCTCTTTAGAATTTCTGAAGCAGAACAAAACACACACACTAGCGCATACACACACAAACACAAACACAAACACAGGCACACATACAAAGACCGATTAATGAAAATTCATATCAAGAAGACAATTTTACTTAAAGGGGCAAATATAACTTGATTTCAGAGTTCCAGAAAACTCAGCTCAAGTTTTTTCACATCAACTTAGGGTTATATATTACTGCACAGAAAGATGAGCAACACAATTCACTAAAGCTAACTCAGTTTCAAAACTATTTCAGATGTGAATGGAGATAAAAAATAGAGAAGTTACCCTGGTAAGAATTCCAGGCCCCAAACAAAATGTATATGAACACTCAGGCTTTAGAAGTTTAGTTGCACTTGATTTGTAAAAATTTTCATTTAATTTGCTGAACAAGTAATACATTTACATGAATGCCATATGCCATATTTAAAAAAAAAAAAGTCTCCCCTGGGCTGGAACTGAGGTGTAGTGGTTAAGTTCAGTGTGCTCCATTTTGGCAGCCAGGGTTTGAGGGTTTGGATCCTGGGCGCAGACCTACACCATGCATCAAGCCATGCTATGGCAGTGACCCACACACAAAATAGAGGAAGACTGGCACAGATGTTAGCTCAGGGTGACTCTTCCTCAGCAAAAAAAAAAAAAGTCTCCCCTGACCCCATCTTCCACAGGCCCAGTTCCTAAGTTTGTATCCCTCTGAACAGGTAAACATTTCATATATTTATCAGGAACACATTACAGTTACAAATTTAACCTATAAAAGGATTAAAACTTATATGATATTGAAACTTCCTATGCAAGTACATGGACTGTCTTTTCATTTGTTCAAATCAACTTTTTTGTTCTTGCACATCTCCAGTAAAGTTTACTCAGAAATATATTTTATTCTTTTTCTATTGCTATTGTGGGTAAGTTATTTTTATTATATATTTATATGAATAAAAGTTTTTGATTTCTACATATTAATTTTGTACTTTGCTACCTTACTGAATTCTCTTAATACTTGTAGATTTTTCAGTTGATTCTGTTGGGTTTCCCAAGTAGATTGTTATATCATTCACAAGTAGTTATAGTATCATCATCTCCTGTCTAATTTTTATACCTCTAGTTAAGTTCTTTCGCCTAATTGCCTTAATGTCTACCTCTAGTACAATGTTGCATGATAATGGTAATATGGGTATCCCTGCCTTGTTCCTGACACTAGTTGCAATTCTACTAGTGTTTCCCTATTAAACATAGTTCTGGCTTTTGCATATGTGTTTTCCATAAATTAATATTATTGAATATTTTATCAAGAATTTATGTTGAATTTTACAAATATCTGTTTAGTGTATCAGTAGATGACCTTATAATTTTTCACATCAGATTCCAGGCCCAGATGATTCCACAGAGGACTTCTAGTATATCTTGAAAGAGTAAATAATTCTAATCTGTTTTGTCTATTCCAGAATCTAGTGTATAAAAGAAAAACCTTTAAATCATAAAGCAAAGATAATAGTGATACCAAAATTCCTCAAAAAGATTACACACGCACATACACAAGATAACTGCAGACAAGTCCTACTTAGGAAAATGGATGCAATAATTCTATGTGACAAACAATTCAGCAAGGCATTAAAAAATAATGTTATGACCAAGTGGAATTTATTCAAGAATGCAATGAAAATATATTACTAAAATACTTCATATTAATTTATCTAAGGAAAGAAAGCATATGGTTATCTATATCCTGAAAAAAGTAGCCTTTGAAGAAATATTTCTATTTCTTCTAGGGAAATGGTTTACGTCGATATTTTAAAAATTACTTCTGGGATTAGTTTCAGCAAATCATATTTTTCTACAATATTGTCCATTTCATCTGGGTTCTGAAATGTATATGTTTAAGTTGAACAAAGTGGTCTCTTATGAGTCTTACTTTTCTTTTTCTATTTTATTCCCCATTATCATTTCTTATGTAGTTGTATTTTCTCTTTCTTGATTAGTATAACTAGCAGTTTATCTTGTTTTATATAAAAAGCTAGTTTTTCATTATATTTATTTTTCAAATAATTTCCTTTTTCTAACTCATTAATTCCTGCTTTTATCTTTATAATTCCTTCCTTCTACTTTCCTATAGTCTATTTAGCTGTTGACTGATAAAAATATTAAATATAAATATCATTCTGAGTAGTGCCCTAGATATGCCATATAAATTGCAATACATATTGTTTTATTAAAGTAAGAACTTTTCTGGGTTTTGTTGTTCTTGTTTTTGTTGTTTCTTTCTAGCTTCGCCAAATTATCATGAGAAAATGTTTGCTGTACTATTTCCAATTTTTGAAATTTATTGAGATTGCCTTTGCAGACTAGTACATGGTTGATTTTTGTGAATATTCTATGGGTATTTGCAAAGAAGGTATATTCTTTCTTTAAAGAGTTCAGAAAACATCAGTTAGATCTTCCTCATTATATTATTGGGTCTTCCATTTGTGCTCACTTCAAGTCTCAACTTACTGGACATTTCCTCTAATAACGTGTTTTCAAACCATGCACACTCTAAGCCCAAATGGGCTCCTTTCTTCTCTACTCCTCTAGCACCTGTACTTCCTGCTATTTTAACAATTCTTGCACTGTATTATAATTGCTTATTTACTTGTCAACACATTCAAGGTCCTTGAAAACAGGGAGCATGTTTTGTACACTGTTTTATCCTCAGGACCTGACAGCTCTTGGCACATAGAAGGTCCTCAGAATCATTTGTTGAACGAATGGATAAATATCTCCACAACTTTCCCTTCTTTAGAATTTCTCTTAGAGAATAAGACTGAAGACAGGAAGCAAGACACTGGGAAGAAAACATTAAGGATAGGTTGGATGTGTCTGGCAAGTAGGTAGTCTTCCAAACAAGTCCTATGATTCCCATCCAGACATTGGCACCCTACCATATTGGTACCCAGATGTGGTCAGTAGCACATCATCAGCCCAAGTGTACCAGGAAAAATGGCAAAGTGGCCAATGTTGACCAGCATTTTCTACTTCCCTTATCTTGTACCCTGTCCCTGAAGAAGCCACTAATCTCATGTGACTGCTCTGGTTCCAACATTCAGAAACCTCCTTAATCCCTTTTTCCCTTCTGCAATGGAAATTCCAGCCAATTAGGCCAGTCTCTGTTGAGTATTGGTTTTATTAAAGTAATTTGCAATAAGTTGTGACTGACTCTATCAACTTAATTTTTCAGGATATATGTTCATCCCCAAATGGGAGCCTGCTAACCTAAATAAATCTTGAGTTAGTCGCTACTTATCTCTTTTGTATAGCCCCATACACCTCCATGCTTAATTATGCTTTCAGAATGCATGGAATCAGAATAGTTTAAAGCAGGCAGCCATACATAATCTTGCCCTTTTCCTTTCCTTTCCTTATCTGTAAAATGAAAGAATTCAATTAGCTGATCTAGAAAGTTGTTTCAGCTCTAAAATTCTGTGATTGGTATTCTGTCATCTAGCCTTTGCAAATTACTCTAAATAACCCCAATCACCATTAGTAAGGACAAGCAAGGCAAATATTGAACTCTTAATAAATCCTCAGATTGGAGAAGGGAATTGTATAGTCAGTCTTGGATTATCCACAGCACTGAAGCATAGCACAAATCATCTTAACAGCGAGTAACACAAAAATCTGTTATCAATGATCAAAGACAAAAGAATGGGGAAGGGTCTAAGAGATCATTTGGTACAAACCTAACCATAGGCATAAATTCCCTGGAAAGAGGTATTGTAGGAAGAATTCTGGTTAATAAAATATTCTAATTCACTGTTAGATCTAAGATATTAGAAAATATAATGTTGAAAAAATTGGAGTACAATAAAAATATTCCAAATGTTGAAACTAGAATGAATATGTGATGTCACAGTGGAAATAAGGTTGGACCAAGAATCCTGTTCCAGGTCTGGCATTGCTCTTAACTGGTTCTTTGACATTAGGAAAATCTCTCAAGCTCTCTGACCTCAGTATCTGCACAACTATATTATGTGGAGATAGAATGAATTATATATTGAAATATTTTTGAAAGATCAATGAACCCTACACAACATACATAATACTAATTGTTCATGGTGACAACATGCTTCAAATGTTACAGAAAATTGGACAAAATTATACAAATTTAGTATTTTCATAATGTTACTCATATACAAAATGCCTTCAATATTACCACCACGCGTCATAATATTGGATAAAACTCAATAAAAGTTTATGGAAAAGATCAAATTCAATTATGAATTATAAAAGCATAAATGAATCTATAAGTTGCATTTGAGAGAATATACAGTTTGCATCCTGTTTGCATTTTAGAGAATATACAGTTTGCATCCTGTTTATCTAAAATTCCACAGGAATAATTTTGCCCAGTTTTCTGAAAATTAACAGGTTGGAATTTAAAAGTAAAACTGAGCCATTTCAGGCCAAAAGGTAATTTTAAAACAAGAATAGTAGCGGGAAAGTTAGCTCCTCACCTATAGCATTGATTTCAAGATACAGCAATTGCCAAAAATCTCTTAAGTGCTTCCATCCAGGAAGAAATCACGAGACTAACTCCCACATTTAAGTATAATGAAGATCCTAAATTGGATTAAATTGTTAATTAATCTAACTAATTTGCAGTACTCAAGGCATCAACTCTAACGGCAGGATGGGAGTACGAGAGGTCAACTCCACCATGATGATGAGAGTTAACATGTTCGAGTATTTATGGAGTACCAGGCCCAGTTCTAAGAACTATTCACATGTTATTTCATGTGTATTTCATTCCTTACAGCAAACATATGAGATGGGCTCCATTATTGCTCCCATTTTTCAGGTGAGAAATCTGAGGCACATAGTGATTATGTATCAAACCCAAGATGTACAGCTAGGAAGAGACAAGGCCTGATTTGGACTCTCAAAGTCCAACACTGGTGCTGATGGGTTTTAACACCACACCAATCCAGCACGGATAGAGTGGCCATCATCTATTTTCTTGTCTTTACCTCTATAAAACAAGTTTCTCAAGGATTTGTTTTGGGACCCTGTATCTGTATGTACAATGGCATCAAGAAATTGAAATGAGAATTTAAGTGATTCCAGAAAAAAATCCTTATAACGGAATGTTTTAGAGTATGAATTATCCAGTTTTACTTTCTATGTTGATCAAAATATAGAGAGAATTTATTAATTCAGACCACCTTCAGTAGTGGTGAGCTTGAATTATAATATATGGTTAGATCAGAAATTCATTAAAAAAACTTTCTGTAAGGGGCAAGATAGTAAATATATTAGGCTTTCCAGACTATAAGATCTCTGTTACAACTACTCAACTCTGTCATTGTAAGCAGAGAATAGAGAGCCATAGACAATATGTAAATAAATGGGTATGGCTGCATTCTAATCAAACTTTATTTACAAAAGAAGGTAGCAGGACATATCTAACCCATGGGCAGTAGTTTACCAACCCCTGGACTCTAGCACAGGTAAATTGACTGAGCTACTTTATACATGTTTAAGCAGGAAGCCTACATGAACGAATAGATTCAAAATGAATATATTATGGTTCTTTTTCTCTTATACTGATTAATTATCCTTCCAGATATCTTGCCTATCATTTTTATTAACTTTTCTCTTTAAATAGTCCAAAAATAAATCATCAAATCTTACCAAATTCTGGATTCATGAGGCCCAAAGTAAACAACTTATCTCTCTTCTCTCTCCCCCTCCCTTTCTCTCCTAAAGATACTATATATTAGTTATCTATTGCTGCATAACAAATTACCCCTCCCCAAACTTAGTGGCTTAAACAACATTTTAATCTCAGTTTCTATGGGTCAGGAATCCAGGCACAACTTAGTTGGGACCTCTGTTTCAGGGTCTCTCAGGAGGCAAGCTGTCAGTTGGGACTGCAGTCTCACATGAAGGCCCAACTAGAGAAAGATCCATTTCCAAGCTCACTCATGTGGTTGTTGGTAGGATTCAGTTCCTCCTGGGCTGTTGGACTGAGGCCTCAGCTCCTCGCTGACTGTTGGCTGAATGCTATCCTCAATTCCTTGCCAGGTAGCCCTCTCCACCAAGCACATGAGAAGAGCCAGAGAGAGAATGCCAGCAAGAAAAAAAGTACAAATAAGATGGAAGTCGGTCTTTTATAACCTAATCGTGAAAGTAACATCCCATCACTTTTGTCACATTGTCCTTATTAGAAGCAAGTTGCTAGGTCCAGCCTACAGTCAAGAAGAAGGGGTTACCCAAGGATATGAATACCAGGAGGCAAGAATGTTTGGGGGCCATTTTAGGAGGCCACCTACCACACACTTTGAAAACAGTCTGCATTAGTCTTTTAGTGTAATACGGTTAACATTTTTAATTGACGTCCTGTAAACAGGAATAATTTGTACCTTCATAATATCTACATCCTTATAATCTCAAAATATAACCATAGCTCAATCTCCCTAACAAACATCATACCTAGCATGGAACAGATTACTTACATTACGTTTCTGCAAATAAGGTGCTATCGTTATTTCTCTGACCCCAAGAGGATTGGTATATGCTAAATAACTCTTGCATAGTATTAGATCAGAAATATTAGTTTTTGTCATAGTTACACAGTTCTAATTCATCAATTTAAAACTAGCTGTGCAGAGCAAAAAGGGAAATGATGGGTGTTAAATTTTATAGGTAATATAGATCCCAAATTGATTTGATACTTCTCCAGATTGGTTTTTGAACCATGTTGATACTCCATTCTTATTGATGATGCTCAAACCAGCCAGATATAGGGCTTTAGTCAATAAGAAAGGAATTTTCAGGTGGATTTGTGATTTGTTTGCCATCCTGGTTCTAAATGGTGCATGCTATGGCAGGTATCATTTTTGTGTCAGGCTTCCCTGATCTAATATTAGGTTTGGGTCATTTATTTCAGTAAACTGCAGACCTATAACAAGTATTTGGGTACAGATAGTTCATTTCGGAGGTGGTCTCAGGAAGGACAAGTGAGAGCATGTGGAGTGTAAACAAGGAAATAAGAAAAGCCAATAAAGTGTATTACTGAGTTGGTTACCATGGAGGGCAAACTAGGGTTCAATCCTACTGGGGGTCCTCTGAAAAACTGTACAGAATTCTCATCAGACTTGACCACCAAGTAACCGGAAATCTGGGGTCTTTATCCACCAACTTCCAAGCCTCCATGTTTGAGGGCTGCCCTTGGGAGTGTTCTAGGCTTCTTTGCATGCAAGTTGAGAAAGTTTAATTAAAGTGCCAGAAAAATCTCTTAGGCAGAAAAGCAGAAAAGTTCAAGGGCTCAAGGTGAGTTGCTGACAGTTTACAGGAGACTTTCCCACTGAGTTTGCAGGTGAAATCAGTGCATCTGCTACACATAGTCTTACACATGTAAACGTTTTTCATAAATACAATTTGTTTCTAAGCAAGGAATTCACCATTTTAGGCAAGTTCTGCCTGGCACACAGAGGCACTCAATGAATATGCATTATTGGATGACACTGAAGGTGGTAAGATGGCAAAGCAGAGGGCCAGAAGGCTGGGACCCATGGCTCTGATCACCTTGAGATTGGGACACCATCCTGCTGTTGACTTAGTTTCCTCTCTCGTCACCTTCTCTTTCACTTGAGTCACAGAATCATAGAATAGCAGAACCTTAGAGGTGATCATCCAACCCTTTTATATTTCCAAGAAGGAACTTGAGGCCCAGAAATGTGAAGTGATGTGGTCAAATTTGCAAAATCAGCCAGCGGTAAGGCCAAGACCCCCATCCCTAGCAGCTTCTCGCTGCTGTCTCCATCACAGCCCTGCTGCCTCCTCTTAGTTTATATAATCCCACAGGATTGGTTTCCACCAGGGGACTGAGATTGATCTAAAGTCTCTGAAGCAGATATATGCAACAGATATATTAGAAACTGATGTGCTCAATGAGCCCAACCAAAATCTTTTCACATTTATAAGTTATCTTTTTTAGCAGTCTGTACACTTCCACATTGAAATATAATAATGCTTCCTGATGGCACGGCCTTTTTTATGTCTTCAAATAGCTTGCACATCTATTTGCTTCATTTTATTCAGGAGGTTACAGGATTTCTTTTTAATTACTAACAGACTCCTGCATGCTAGTATCTATTGCAAATAAGTATCTAATTATTAGTGGGTGATTTGTGCGTCTGGTTTTTGTGATGAGGAGAAAGGCATGGAGCTGACTTGCATCAAAATGCTGCCCAGCTATAAGAATGGACACAGTGGAGGCCAGATCTTTGGTAATTTACAGTAAGAAAAAGTGAGATCACCAGCTCAGCCGGAGGCTTTTGTACCACATTAATTTCCAACCTCTGATTGACCAGTAGCTCCTTTTCTTGTTTTCTCCTCCCAACATGTAACCTGGAGCGTGATGGGGGCCTGGAATTTTTCCATTTCAGTTTCACTTTGGATGGTATGAAACAGTAGGTAGCCGATTAGCTTCAAGAGCTTTAGGTTAGCACGCACCAGGCATGAGTGCCCCCCAAGAAGGGAATGTTTCTGTCAAGGTGGCTCCCATGGAGACATCCTCACTGACCTGCTGCCTTTACTGTGAGTTCACATTAAAGGATAGAGCTGAAGCTATACCAGGCCATAGGTCAGGGCTTGGGTGGTAAATCTTCTCAGCTACCACTGACTCTTCCGTTCAATTGAAACTAATATCTCACACTATATTCTCAGCTGTGAAATATTCTTTGGCCCTCCAAAGGAACACCTGTCCTCATCCCCAGGATGTAGCATCCCAGTACTCAGAGGATTCAGGTACATTGTGGGGAAGCTCAGCGCCTGGAGAAGCCGCTTTGTACCCTAGAGTCATCATAGGATTGTGGGTGTTCTTAAGGAAAGGGCTTCTTGATCACTGCAGGTTGAACTGGGCTTCTAAGACTGCCACCATTTTGTATCCCAGAATCACCCATTCCCCACCTATCTTACCTACCGATCATCTCAGAAGTTGGCCTGTATCAGGGGTACACCCTCGTGATTGCCGTGGGATGACAAAAAGTCTGCACATACTCACTCAATACTGGCCCTCTCACTCACTCTGATAAGGTTCTGAGTTTCAGAAATGGTCAAGGGTGAGAGGTTTGGCCAGTGCTGCTTTCCTGATCTGGCCTCCTCATCTTATTCTAAGGAGTTTGGCTGACTTGGAAATCATAAATCAACAAAGCCCAGTCTAGGAGGTGGGGACTCCTTAGCTTTTCCATATTCCTCCTCCCATGAAGCCCTCTCTCTGGGGAACACATGATGGAAAGCAGGAGAAAACCTTTGTCATCGTTATAAACCCTATCCACCATTCCAAGGCCTTTCATTCAGCCTTAGTCCAAAGAACAAGACTGGACTGTTTTTATTAATTTCCCTCCTTCTCCTTCCTTGCTCACAAGTATAAAGTTTGTACCTGAGGTGGGGTGGGTGGGGGAGTAAATAAGGAAGTAGAAACAGCACTAATTGCTGACTGAGAAAGCAAATGAAGAACAGTGTGGTTCTTTCTCATCTTTAAACATTTATTTTCATAGTATCTTCATGGCTGCAGGTGTGACCATGCTGCTGTTTCATACTCACTCACCCCACTGCATACACTTTCTCACCTCTCTTTCATAGCAGATGTTGTCATCTGGCAAAACTGGTCTGTGAGTAATTCTCCTGACTCACTCCCCAGAGAGAGGTTCCCACTAGGGTCAGTGAGCCAGAAAAGCACAGAATGTGGAGTCAAGCCAGGTTAGATGTGAATAGCAGCTTACCCACTCTTTCACTGTGTGATGTTGGTAAAGTTAACGAGTAAACTCAGTTTTCCTTTCTTTATAATAGAGATAACTCAGAGTTGTGGTATTACAAGCTTTTTGTTGATGATGGTGGTGGTGGTTTGTTGTTTTGGTTTATTTTTTTAACAGCATATCTTAACCCCTCTGACATACCGGAGTGCTCACTACAACGAGGCTCCATTTTATGCGAACTTAGCTTATGTGAATTTGAAATAGGGCAATATAAAAATACTAATAAAGTCTTAATGCATGCACAGAACATGAAATACAACAAATTCTACTTTACATTTTTTCTCTAGGGAAAATTGCCTTGAATTATGCAAGTTTTGAATTATGCAATGTCTTCAGGAGCTCATCCCTGGCAAACCAATGTGACTGAGAGTCTACAATCTGCCAAATGAGTGTTAAAATTTACATAAAGTGTCTTATTCAATCCTTCAAAAACCCCATAACACTGGAATCCTTGGGCCCCTACTTAATATGAGGAAACTGAGATTCCAAAAGGCTAAATAATTTTCCCAAGTTCATTAGCCATTCAGCTAGGATTCAAATCCAAGTTGGCCTGCCTCCAAAGTTGCTCATTTCCTTCCTTTCTTTCCTGTCTTCATATTCTCCCCAATTTGTTTTTCTCTCTCTCTCTTTCACACACACATCATACATGCATGCATACACTGACTATACAAGTACCTATTAAGTGGAGCATTATCTCATTATCCCCCAAAAGCCTGTGGTTGTCTTTCCAACACTAAGATAATCCAGTTGGCTCTTTTCTTCATTGGGGTTGTTTTACATTATTGGGCAATTTGCTCCTGACTCCCACTCCCTCCTCATTCCTGCACTTGTTTGAGAAGCAATATACTGCACTTGTTTTGTCACTGAAGGTACAGCCACAGGAAGTAGACTACGGAAGGAATCAGTATTCTTGTCCATCAGCTGAGAATGTGGCGAGACATGTGGCAGACGTAAGCGCAGGAAAGAAGATGCCCCCTAGTCCTGCTTCCTCCCTTTCCTCCAGATGCCACTCTCTCTTTACCTTGGTTCCCTTCCCCATATGCTTACATTTACAGAAGGCTGAGACTTGGGGGTACCTTTCTGCAGGGTGTCCCTAGGTGCCTCTAACAATGGATATCACCTAATATTCCTCGTGTATTCTCAAGTGGCAGTTCTACCCTTCTCTTAACCTGTATGCTTACAAAACTCACATGGATAGTGCGCTTTGGCAAGCTACTTTGAACAGTTTTCTGACCACCATAACAGAGAGAAGCTTATTCATCTTTGGAAATAATATCAGTTAAGTAGACCTGTGTGCCACCTAACATCCAACAAACTAATTGGTCCCCGAAGGTTGTTCAGGTCCTGTCCTGATGAAAGTTTTGTGATCTAAGGAGTACCATTTGTAACTAGTTGGCTCCTGCAGATACCAGGCTTGGAGGCACTGCCACCCAATGGCTGTTTCTGCAAATAGCACCTTCACAAGAGTTGAGTTTACTCAATACTCTACCCAGAACCCAACAAAAGTATAAGACATGGAGAGAAAATGGGGTGGGGGTGGTGACACTGGGATAAGCCAGGTAGTCAGTGCTGCCACCAACCCTCTCTGCCAAGGAAATATGATTTTCCTGGCATTAAACAGCAGATGTGAGCCCTTTAATTAGGCAATAAAATGGCAACTTGGCAGTGAAATTGTAAAGATAAAATTGTACAACACCATGAATCTTTGGCACTAGGCTTAATTCGACTGTCTATATTTTTTCTGACAATATTTTTACAGAGATTGAATGTGGGTAAGAGAAAAAACAGAAAATCAAGCCAGAATACTCATTTCCACCTTTGTCAGTAATTAATTGTATAAGATTTAGACATGCATTTAATAAACTTATTTTTCTCCCACATAAAATGAGGATGGAGAGGGTGATGGTATACTTCATAGCACTCAGTAAAAGGCAAGTTGATTGAAGCTACCAAAGGCTTCTGTTCCTGTGTAATGGAAGCACAAGTCAGGCTACTGTGAGCAACAGGTATCGTTCATTTCAACAGCTGCAATAATCAGGGTTAATTAAAAATTTTCCTTCTAAATTAGATTTTAAG
Organism: Ceratotherium simum simum; assembly: GCF_057802395.1. Lineage (NCBI taxonomy): Eukaryota > Metazoa > Chordata > Mammalia > Perissodactyla > Rhinocerotidae > Ceratotherium > Ceratotherium simum. The sequence continues at coordinate 118,055,037 of NC_141940.1, read as the reverse complement.
AAATTGTACTTTACAGAGCAGAAAAGCTTCTATTCTGGTTTTGCATGCATAGTTTGAGAATAATTAAACATTGACTCAAGCAGGTGGGTGAGAAAGATCATTCTATTTAAAGAAAAATATCTTAGTATTTTGAGATTGCTCTATGAACTCTATTTTTTCTCTTTTCTATTAAAAAATAATGCTTGGGGGAAAAAAAGAGGCAAAAAAGCTCTAACAATTAAATATAATGTGAGAACCTAGCTTGAATCCAGTTTTAAACAAAAGAACTGTAAAAAGACATTTTTGAGACAATTGGGGCAATTTGATTACAGACTGGGTGTTACATGATACTAACACATTATCGTCAATTTGTGAGGTATGATAATGGCACTGTGGTTGTATAATAAAATTTCTGTAATTCTTATTGACGCATACTGAGTTAGTTAGGAGTGAAATGGTATGCTGTCTGAGATTGGTTGTAAGGCACTTCAGCAAAGAAAAAAAGAGATGGGGAGTATATGATGTAAATAGGTAAAACCCTGATAATTGTCAGCTACTAGATGATATATGTATACGGAGATTAGTTATTCTATTTTCTACTTATGTGTATGTTTAAAAATTTCTAAATAAAAATGTTTTAAGTAATACAAAAAAAATAATGCTTGGTTGATCATAGTTATTTATGATTTTTCTCCACTGTAGAGAACTTCTCTCCATATGTGTTTATAACCAATCTTCCTTGATTGGCTGCTGGAGAAATGTCTTATCTCTCTGGGGTCAGCCTAGGGGCTGGGAATGTGGGCATATTTTAGTTGGCACATTGTCACATGGGAGTGCCTTGCCCATAAGGAATGGAAAGGATATCCGAACTGTAAGGACATTCAGGCAATCCTTGTACAATGAAGATCTACTCTTCCGTGCTGGAATAAACACCAGGTAGAAAATGGCCCAACCCACGAATAACTGGCTTCATGACACTGAATATGGTGTAGTTTTTGAATATAGACAAAATAAATTATGAGACTAAAGTAAATAAATTCATGGCTTAATTTTCCATTTTGAAACCGATCTGAGTATATAATTAATGAAGCAACTGACTCTAGAAAACTTGTCAAAATTTTCAAAAGACGCCAAGACACTGTTGAAAAGAACATTAATGAAAAATCTAAGGAATGTCAACATGATGCCAAAACAACTGAGCAATGAGCTCAACTCCACCATCTAACTGATCTGTTCAAATATCAGATAAATGTTTATTTAGTACCACAAAAACTTAAACCACTTGACTGGCTCTACTTTTTCACCAGATATGTTTGTAAACTACATGAATTGTAAAGTCATGAGAATAATAAATATTGTTCTTTTCTTTAAAGAAAAGAAAATAAATCAAAAGTAATCTGGATATCATCAGCTGTCAGCTTTAAATGACCTTTATTTTTTTTTATAATTTTATTTATTTATTTATTTTTCCCCCAAAGCCCCAGTAGATAGTTGTATGTCACAGCTGCACATCCTTCTAGTTGCTGTATGTGGGACGCGGCCTCAGCATTGCCGGAGAAGCGGTGCATCGGTGCGCGCCCGGGATCCGAACCCGGGCCGCCAGCAGCAGAGCTTGTGCACTGAACCACTAAGCCACAGGGCCGGCCCCTTTAAATGACCTTTAAAAGCTAGGGCCGGCCCCTTTAAATGACCTTTAAAAGCTAAATTTTCTTTCTTTTCTTTCTTTCTTTTTTTTTTGGTAGCTGAGCCTCCATATAAAGCAGTGATTATGAAAGGAATTTGAATTTATATATGGGTTGGATAATTGGTCAATCAATAGAAACTATAGAGCACTTAATATATGCACAAAGACTTGTCCTCGGTGGCATAGATACAAAAGACATTACTGGGTCTTTATCCTCCAAGTATCCTATACTTCAGTTGGGTGGATAAACATGTATACATGAAGCAAACACTAAACTGTATGATCCTAACTCTAAGTGCATTACAAATTCTAAAGATGGGTAAGACCACTGTGGGCTAGAATAGGCAGAGAAAGCATCACTCTGGAGATGGAATTTGAGCTACTTCTTGAGGAAGTATCTGGAAATAAACAGGTAGAGAAAAGGCAGGAAGAATTTCTATGCTGGGAGATGAGTGTAGACCAGGTTTTCTCAACCTTAACACTATTAACAATTGGGGCTGGATAATTCTTTGTCATGGGGGCTGTCTTATGCATTGTTAGGCATTTAGCAGTATCCCTGGCCTCTACCCACTAGAAGCCAGTGGCAAAATGCCACTCCCCAGTTGGGACAACCAGAAACATCTTCAGACATTGCCAAATGTCCTCTCAGGGCAACATCACTCTCAGTTGAAAACCACTGGACTAGACATAGATATTTAGGTTGGGGGGGTGCTTTCTCTATGTCAGAGTTTACCAACCTCAGAATAATTGACATTTTGGGCTGGATAACTCTTCATTGTGGGGGCTTGTCCTGTGCATTATAGGATGTTCAGCAGCATTCCCGACCTCAACTGACTAGATGCCAGTAGCACCTCCCCCTGGTTGTGACAACCAAAAATATCTCTAGACATTTCCAAATGTCCCCTGAGGTGCAAATTCACACCTGTTTGAGAACCACTGGGATTCTCAGCAGGAATGGGCTTAGCTTCCTCAGGGCTAAATAGAATTGCTTAAAGAAAATACAAAGTTAGTGTTAGGAAAGAGTGGAATAAGATTGAATAACTAGGGTGGACACATGCTGTGTGAGATCTTGGACACGAGAGCCTGTAACAGGCAGCCACACCAGTTCTTAAGCAGATGTGTTGCCAAATGAAATTGGTGTTTTAAATCTTGCAGAAGCAAAAGGATAAAGTGCCACAGGGAAGAACTGAATACAAGGGGAACAGTTAGGAAGTTGTTATAATAATCAGGTGTAAGTGTTGATGGCCAGGGTTGTAGTGACATCTTTGCAATAGAGAGAAATTAGTAAATCCAAGGGGGCTTTGCAGAAAGAAATATTGAGCTTTTGCAACAGATTGAATATTAGAGATGAAGGCGAGGAAAGAACCAATGATGAAACTAGGGTTGCTAGTGGGAAGAAAGATTCAAATGAGATGAATGGGAAGGAGGGGCATTTAATGAATTTGATTTTGCAAATACTCATTACAGTCATTTTAGAATTAGCATGAGAATGCTGGTGAGAGACCAGGGCTGAGTGATGGATTTTGGAGTGTTGGAAACACAAAGCCCTGAAATCTCTGTGGTTTAATACAACACAAGTTTATTTCTCACTCACATTATGCTCCAATGTGGAGTGAGTGGAGTGAGTCTTCTAGGGGTCCAGGCTTCTTCCATCTATGGTAGCGCCATCTTAAATGGGTGACATCCAAGGTGGCTGCAGAAGAGTTAAGTCCTAAGGACCTCAGGGGAGATTTTAGAAGCCCTGAAGTGGCATATATTACTTCTGCCCACATTCCACTGGGGAATCCAACTGATCCAGAAAATCTAGTTTACCGGTGTCCCAGGAAGAGGAAATGCGATTCATAAGAACTTGGCCAATCTCTGCTATAGGAGACACACGCACACAGAGGACTAAGAAGAAAACTACAGGAGTGGATGAATTGATTGAGGACATGAAGATAGAGGAAAAATAGAAGAGGATAGAGTTCAAGGAACACAAAAATAACAAATAGAAGAGCAAGACCCAGCAAAGGATTCAGAGACGTTACAAAGCTTGGAAGAGATCTGGCCCTGCATAGACTTGAAAGTGGCAAGAGGAGGGGAGGCAAATTTCTATAAGGAGGGAAAACGCCTGCTTTTGCTAAGACTCTTGCTTTTGCTAAGACTCTTGCTTTTGCTTACAAAGAAATTCAGGATAATTAGAAAAGGACTTAGGCATCTATACCCTACCTCAAAACCACCGTTAACTTATCTTTACGAGCAATCTGAAACCCAAACCCCTCTGCCTGGCTGAGCCTATCTGTTTACACCTCACCATGTACTTCCCAGGTACCCAGCATATCCTGGTCACTGGGTTGTTCACCATCCCTGAGCCCACCTACTGTCTCCCATCTTCATGGCTTTGCTGTTGCAGCATCTTCCACCCATCAAAGTCTTGGCTGTCCTCAAGCCCTAAGTCAAATGCCACACCATCCAGGAATGAAGCCTTTTCTGATTTTTCCCTGCCAACATCAACCTCTCCATATTCCAGCAGCCTTTTGATCTTTCCTCTACTTTGGCACATGGGACCATCTACTCTGTATCAGTTATATGTTCACTTGACTGTCCCCCTCAGTAGACCATAGGTTTCTCAAGCACTAAACAGGGTCACTGGGATTTACAACCCCACGACAAAACAGACAATGCTACAGTCTAGGTCAGGGGCTGACAAATGTTTTCTGTAAAAAGCCCCATAGTGAGTATTTTAGGCTTTGCAGGCCATATGGTCTCTGTCACAACTACTCAACTGTGCCATTTTAATGCAAAAGCAGCCATAGATAATATGTAAATGAATGAATATGGCTGTGACCCAATAAAATGTTATTTATAAAACATGCGGTAGGCAAGATTTGATCCATAGGCCATAATTTGCTGCTCCCTGACCTACGTGAATGATACTTTCTGAAGTGCGGTGTGAACGGCGTCCCCTGGAGTGTAATCTGAAAAGTCCTGGGAAGTCAGTGTTCATCTTAGTTATCCTTGTATCTTCTGCCCCACCTCCCACTAGCACCTAGTATAGCGCCTTGCACGTGGTAGGCCCTTAACGTTTATTTTTCTGAATTAAATAGCCTGGAAAGATACTAACTCAGTGGATCACAATAGCATTTTGAGAGCTTAATTACCTTTGAAAACTATTTTGCAAGATTGTAGTAAAGTAGTTCAGGAAGGGACCATGTAAGCCCAAGAATCATAAAAGGAAGGTGACAGGGGAAGATGTGAGCTAAAAACATCTAAGGATTAGCAGCCAAAGAGAGAGAATCTGGCATCAGAGCTGGGTAAAAGCAACAAAAATGCATTTCAATCCTGAGATACCAGCACCGAGGGACATCACATCATATGTAATCGATGTCTCACAACACCCTCTAAATCCGTGTGAATAATGCATTTAATACCAGCACTTCAATGCTGGGAAGATGTTTGTGATTTGGAGGAAACTCAGAGACCAAGCAAAATGATTGAGACTGAAAGGATTCATTTATGAGCAGCTATAAAAGAAGCCAAATACGTGCTTAGCCTGCTGATGGCCAAAAGGAGATGGGGAAAAGGTTTATACATTACTGAATACTGTAAACACCAGGAAGGGGAGGAATGATGGTCAGCTCTATTGGACTTAGCTCTTGGTGTAGACATATCTCAGGCATTGACAAATCCTTCTCATTATAGGGTCTTAAAACATTTGCAGCACATCTAGATAATATATAACTGGGAATGCTGTGATTGGTAATGTTCTATTATTAAAGGAGAATATGCTTTCTCCAGGAGTGTAAATATAAGACAAATTATTGTTTATTAAGGAAAGAAACATTCCAGGTATGCTAGGTGTGCTGAGAGAATTAAAATGCACTAATAGTCCACTCTTAGAAATATCAAATATATGCAATTGTGGGTCATGTCTTATAGTGTAGAATTGTTGAAATTAAAGCACAAAGATGGAAAGATGGCCAGATCCATCCATCCATCCTTCCATCTGTCCATCATTCAATCATCCATTTATCCATCCATCCCACATATCTAATGCTTACTCACTATTTGTCAGGTCCTGTGTTGCTGATACAAAAAGTAACACTACACAGGGCCTGCCAAAAAAACCCCCAAAGCTTATAGTCTAGTAGTGGGGTCAGGACAGCTGGTGGTCTAAGTAGGAAAAGACAGGTTCAATAGAGAGTGATAAGGGCCCCTAATCCAGATGGGAGAAAGCAGGAAGGTTAGGGAGGCTTCCCAGGGGAGCTGGTATCTAAGTCAAGTCCTGAAGGATTTTGAGAGGTCTATCAATCAGAAAGAATGAGAATAAGCATCCCAGGTAAGAAAAGTGATAAATTCAAAGTGCTGTAGATGATAAAGTGCTGGATCACTTTGTCACAACCTGTGTCGAACCGACAAGTAATTCAGATTGACTGAGACCAATAGTGTAAGGCAAGTGGTAACCTTAAAAATGACAACTGGTCGGCCGACCCCATGGCTTAGTGGTTAAGTGCGCATGCTCCACTATTGGCGGCCCGGGTTTGGATCCCGGGCACACACTAATGCACCGCTTCTCCAGCCATGCTGAGGCGGCGTCCCCCATAAAGCAACTAGAAGGATGTGCAACTATGACATACAACTATCTACTGGGGCTTTGGGGAAAAAAAAAGGGAGGAGGATGGGCAATAGATGTTAGCTCAGAGCCGGTCTTCCTCAGCAAAAAGAGGAGGATTAGCATGGATGTTACCTCAGGGCTGATCTTCCTCACAAAAAAAAAAAAATGATAACTGGACTATATTAGGATTGTGGGTGGTTTTTATTTTCCTTGTTGATTTTTTTGCCTCTTCCAAAATTTCTCCATTAACAAAAATCGCACCCTTATGTAATCAAACAATTGCAAACACTTATATAGCACTTATTCTGTGCCAGACACTATTCTAAGCACTTTGCATATATTAAGTGATTTTATCCACATAACTCTATGAGATAGGTACTATTATTGTCCCTATTATACAGATGAGGAAGGGAGGCAGAGAGAGGTTAAACAACTTGGCAAAGTTATAGCGGTGGTCAGGAAGAGAGCAGTGTTTCTTACTTGGGGCATCTTACTCTAGAGTCTCTGCATTTACACCTTCTGTGCTGCTATTAACTTTCTAAGTCAAGATCCTATTTTCTTATCATTTACTCCCATAATCCCAGTCTAAATGTTGATCTAATTAATAATCAGATGTACAGTCAAATATTTGGGGAAAGAATCTCATAACCTCAAAATTTATAGTAGCAAAAAATAAAGCTAAAAATCACCTAAATGTCCTATAATACAGAATGACTAATCATGGTACAGGCCATTATGCAAGCATTGGAAATTATGATTTAGAAGAAAGTTAGATGACATGGGAAATGCTCACTATACAGGTTAAAGGGAAACGCAAGATACAAACTATATAATCCTAGTATGGTGTTGGTGTGTGTCCGGGAAGGAAATCCACTAGTCAGACTGGGTTCCAATTCCAATCTTAGCTCTGCCACTTATTAGCTTTGTGACCTTGGGTAAAAGTTTAACCCATCTATACCTCAGTTTCCTCATCAGAAGATGAGGGTAATACCACTGTTGTAACGGTTAGAAAATGAACACATGTAAAATGCTTAAAATTCTGGCTGGCAAGCACTGTGTCAGCTATCAAAAAAGTAGGAAACCCTATTTAAAAATTAGAACTAGACAGTACACATTCAGCTGGCAGTTTGATAAACATCCTTTGTAGCCTGGGGCCCAATATATTACAACTTTGAGTTATTTTCCTCCTTATATTTTCAAAAATAACTGGAAGTTGAATAAGATGGGGGCATTTTCCATTGCAAGTGAAAAGTATTTGCTTTCAGAATCTGCTTTATCAAATTGTAAGATGTACTAAACACTCAACCAACCACTGAAGGGTTATAAAAGTTTGCTTTTTAACCAGATACCTTCCCAACACTAGAGCCCTGATGCTTTATTTTGGCTGAATATTCTTGAATTGTGATAGTTTAAAACTATTTAGAAATGTGTTTTCATGTCAGTTAGGATCAATAGATGGATGAAAATTACAAATGGGTTTTGAAGGGCCCAAGGCCTTACATAGTTTATTTCTCCAAGTTTTGGAATTATCTTAATTATATTAGTTTTTACATGTTAAGAAAAAAATAGAAAGAAATGAGCAGTTTTGAGAATAGTGTCCATTCTATTTTACCTCAAAGTTTTGTTTTTATTTCTTTTTTTTTTTCATTAAGGAAATTCTTGTAGTCATCTTTGGAGCTGGTCTCAGGGGTGAGGCTACTTGAGCAGATGGGATATACTGAGAGAGATGGAACAAGGGCCGGGGGCAGGGGGGTGTGTTACTTTCACTGCTCTGCTCAGAATCCACGAACTGGAATGGAAAATGCTTAAGCACTTTATTAGGCTAGAAAATCCTTGATGAAGGGAAATGAGGTTATTCTGCTACTCACAACCTTAGGAACCTGGTTTCTGCACAAGTTTTCATGGCGCCCCTCTCTCTCTCTCTCTCTCTCTCTCTCTCTCTCTCTCTCTCTCTCAGGTCTCCTACGTAAAAGCGATTGACATCTGGATGGCGGTGTGCCTTCTGTTTGTGTTCGCCGCCTTACTGGAATATGCAGCAGTGAACTTTGTCTCCAGGCAACACAAGGAGTTCCTACGGCTCCGGAGAAGACAGAAGAGGCAGAATAAGGTATAGTTGACCCTCAGTGCAAAGTCAGGCAGAGCTTGAGGTGGTTTACCAGGAAATGCAATTCAGAAAACAGGACAAATAATGAGCAAGACGCTAAGGTTAATTTTTGTCCTAATTTGTCATACTATACTGAATTTCTGCTCAGGTTAGTCTTTTAAAATTGGGACAGGGTTCTCACATTTAGCAAATAAAAATACAGGGCACACAGTTAAAGTTGAATTTCAGATAAAAAATAAACAATATTTAGTATAAGTATGTCTCAAATATTGCATGAGATATACTAGTAAGTTATTCATTGTTTATCTGAAATTCAAATTTAACTGGGAGCTCTGTGTTTTATCTGGCAACTCTAATTGAAGATATATACTCAATTTGACAAACTTACTTTAAAATCCTGTTGTTTTGAACATTGATAATTCGTGTGTGTGACTTTGTGTATACAACTGCTTTGATTGACTTTTTCATCAACTACTCTGGCTTTATGTAAATAAGGTCCCTAACCATGTTGACTGCAACTTGATAAATCCAATCAGACTGATCTTATTGTCTTGACTCACACTTTAATGCAGAAACCCAAACTTTACACTATCCAGAGGTTTGAGGTTTGAAATACATGGCTCAAAATCTTCAGTTCTGTGGTTCCCAAACTTGCCTCCTCATTAGAATAGCCTGGGGATCTTTGAAAAATTCCAAACCTTGGCCACATCCCACACCAATTAAATCCTAGTCTCAGGATGGGGCACAAGAGTCAGTATTTCTGAAGCTCCCCAGGCAATTTCAGTGTACACATTTGAGAAGCACTGTTCTGGTTTATAATCCAATTTCATATAGGACACCAGAAGGCTTGCACTTGTTTTCAGTTTCAGATTCTGGGAGAGACACATGCCCTTTGATATGGAGAACGCTAGTGCCTGTAACAATATCACTAGAGAACTAAAGTTAAAATTTTACATATAGGAGATGAGAGCGATTTTTCAAAATCTATTCCCCCCAAAATTGATAAGTTAAGCCTGATGGTAAAGCCAGTTATATGCTACTCTGTCAGAGCAAAAACAAAAATGTTTCCTTATCAATCTTAATGCTTCCAAATAGCTAGACATAAAGCTGAACATTTGTTGTGATTTAGATGTCGCTTACACTGAGAAGCTTGTGTGTGTATGAGCTCGCTGAGTCCCGACTACGTCAATCAAAATATTTCCTGCACCTACTCTGTGCTAGTATCCTGCTGGCTGCTCTGTCTCTTTCTCTTCCTTACCTCTCAGGAACATTTTGTCCCGCCAAACCCTAAAGACACATACACACACACACATATTCTCTTTGCTGTACATTGTTGAATACCAAGCCTTTCTCAATTTTCTCCTCCCTGCCTCCTTGTTGATGATAACCATTTCTTCAACTTCATCCACAGAAGTCTAGCACAAAGTGACACAAATTTGAGGTCACTTGTGTCACCCAGGAAATATTACTAGAATGTGAGGGTATTTTAGTACATAAACTGTATTCCCAGAATTCTCTGGCTTAGCATAGTAGGTGGCCACTGACTGCATGCTCTCCTAGCCCAGAGATGGAAATGAGTTTCACTTTGCTTCCCAATTCTGAATAATTGGTGGGACTTTCTGGGAATGCTGTGTGGAGGGTTTTTAGGCTGTATCTGTATCTTACCATAAGAATCACCTGAAGCGCTTGTTAAAAGTACAGATTCTTGTGTTCCACCCCAAACCTTATGAATCAGAGTTTTCAGGGGAGATCACCAAGAGTTAGTACATTTCACAAGAGTCCCAGCTGAGTCTTATTATAAGGTAAGTTTGGGGAAACCTGGATAGTATCAGAGCAGGCAGTAGAGAATTAGAAAAACAAAGTATTAGGAAATAAGGTTGGAGGAATAGGTAATTTCAGGTTCGTATAGGACTTTGCAGGCCAGTATAAAGGAATGAGTTTTATTCTAACTGATTGGAATCCACTGGTTAGTTTGAATATGGCAAATATCAACCTATTGATTGGATAGTCTGTGGGGTCAAGAGTAGCAGCAGTAGATCAGTTAGGAGGCTATCATAGAAATGTAGGTGAGAGATGTTGGTGGCTTAAACTATGGCATTGGTCATGGGAATGGAGGCAAATGGTTAGACTCAAGATTCATTCTACAAATATTTGCTTCCTACAATATGCCAGGCACTGTCTACATCCTTAGAAGACATTGTTGAACAGGACAGACAAAATACAATCCCTTGATGAAAATTTCATTTTAGTGGTTATCCTTTGGAGGTAAAACCAATAGGTCATACTGATGCATTTGATGTGGGGAGGTGAGGAACAGAGGAATATGACTCAGATTTTTGGCTTAGGCAGCCGAATGGGTAGTGTTACTATCTATTAATATGGGGACTATTGTGACAGAAGTAGATTTGGGGTGGAACTCAAAAATCATATTTTGATGTTGTTAAATTTAGATGCCTGTAAGACGTGCCAGTAGAGCTGGCAAATAATTAGATATATGTGCTCAAGGGAGAGATGAAATCTGACAAAAGTATATTTGGGAGTGACCAGCAAACAGATAATGTCTTACATCCACAAAACTGGGTGAGATCACCCCCGAGTGTAAATTTTTTAAAAAGGTAACTATGTGAGGTGAGGTCAGTGGAAAACATGGAAAATCATAGTTCAGTGAATATGAAACAAAATAGAGGCTGAGCAGTCTTGCTGGTGAACATCTGAATGTTCGTAATTGAAAGGTTTTGTCATTTTTTGCATGATATAAATCTGTAACTATCTGTTTTATTATTTGATAATGCTTTTTTATTTTGCAATAATTAATGTTAGAGCTGTATTGTCTGTTAGTACCACTTTCCACTGTCAAAATTGTCCTTGTTTGGATAAATTAAGTAGAGGGGTAGATCTTGTTTTCATTTAAAATTTTGATATTTTGTTCACCATAGGGTTTTTGCATTAACAATAACTTTTTTAAATATTGCATTAAAATATTTATCTGGAGTACTGGGGTTTTGGTACCCGCTTAAATTTGCACCTGAAGCCTTACTCACTTTGCCCTAGTTCTGGCCCAGCTGCTCATGAACCACTAAATTTTCACAGACTCTAATTGGTTGTGGCCTGAGTTTAACAAAAACAAAAACACCATTTTAAAATGTTCAATATTCCCAATGAAAAAAGTCATCTCTAATTTCCCACTGGGAAACTGACCTCCACCACACAATAGAGGTTGATTCTTTCGAAGGTATAAGAAAAACCAAGAGCAGATCATTTCCCAAAGTGACATTGGCATTAAGATTTATTCAAGGAAGATGTTTATTGAGAGAACACCTGAGATTACACTTACTTGCATGGGAAGAGTGCCTGTGATTACTGAACAATGGAGTTATGAAGTGGAGTCACATTCAAGGAGGGGCCAGGCAACTTGCAACTAGGTGTATTTGATTTATCTTTTCTACATCTCAAAAAGCAGCCACTGTCAATTTTATCAAAGCAGAGTTTCTCAGAAACAATCAAGCCCAGATCTTCATTGACAGAACTTGCAAATCCCTATGGTTGGGCCAACCCAAGTCTATTAGAAGCTGATGCCCCAGGTCTATGCGGTAAAGTCCTATTTTTATGTTATCTCCTCAGCTCTAATGAGAAGTATTCACACCATGTGATGGTTATAACAACTTCCCCATAAGAACCTGACTTCTGGCTTCATGCCTGATTTCAGATGTTTCCAGTTGCCCACATAGCCCTGACTTCTTTATTTTCAGTGACTAAACAGAAATTGTAGCAGCTTGAGAACATGGTTATGGCTTTGAGGCCACCTAATGATAAGCTGCCTTTTAAAAGGAATGATGTTAACATACTGTTTAGACTTCAACCTCCCCGGGAAGAAAATATGGGCCCTTTTAACCCGATTAGACAATGGAGTGAGAATGTGAGGCCATAATCAAAATGTCTCAGATGATGCTAACTTGGGAAAGTAAGAATTCAGTACCTTTTCTGATTTTCTCTCTCCGCTCCTCCTTTATCTATCCTTTAAGTCTTAGCTAAATTGCTAATTCCTCAAAAGATAATTTCCTGATCCTACAGAGCTAAAATAATCCCACTCTTTCAAGCACCTGTAGTACCTAATTTGTTCCTTTTCATAACGTGTCACTTTCTACCCATTACAGAATATGAAGTTGAAATGGTATTGGGAGACATTATTTACAACACTTTACCTACAAATACCTGAATCCTACTCTCAATTAGTTATCTCCCCATTGACTTATTGGAGGGAAATAAGCCTACAAAGACAATGAACTACTTTAATTTTACCCAGGCTTTAGCCTCAAACCACAATGCAACACCCCAGGAGGGGAGCAACTTAGAAGCAGCCCTTGTCCCTCCACTCAGTAGGTCCAGAAATCCTGCACTATTTCCTCCCCAACATTCCAAGGGCCTTAGATCTTCCCATTCCAATGGGACACCAGGCCCCAATGGTGAAGGCCAAAAGACAAGGACCCAGAGCAAATCATCACATGGGAGTGGCTTATTTAAACCCATAGGGTCCTGGAATGTTCCCAGTCAGACCAGCACTCCTCCTCCTTAGGGGTAAAAATCTCGTTCCTCTCTTCCTGGGGATATCCCTTCAAACACTTAAGGATGGTGAGCTGGTAATTCTTCTCAGATCTTCCAAGCTAAATAGACCTTATTCTTCCTATGATATGGCTTACAGCCCCTTAGCACACTGATCACCCTTTCTTTAGTTTGCTAGTGAACATCTTGAAGTACAAGTAACAGAATTTGAAAGATAGTCCGGTGATTATCAACATGTAACACAGAAGAGCAGTAATGTCGCCTCTCTTTATCTGCCTTTTTAAAATAGAGTATTAAATTATAGTAGTGTTTTTAAGTAGTCATATTCCACTATTGGCTCATTTTGACCTTGCTGATGCTTGTTAATTTCCCAAGTCTTTTTTTCCTGTTATTAATACGAATATCAAGTTATCTCCTCTTGATTATGTGCTTAATTTTTTTCTAGCCTAAATAAAAGACTTTATATTTCTTCTTATAAATTTTCACTGCATTAGATTTGACCCATTGTTCTAGATTGAATTAATCTTTTTAATATTGATTTAGTCATCTGGAAAATTAGCTACCACTTCTAGCTTTATAACATTGACAAATAGGTGTCAACTCTCTTCAGCCCTAGACCACCAGGAATAAGCCCGTAGCTAAACAAGTTGGGTTTACTACTCTGCAGTGAGGGAGAACACATACCATGGGGAGCCGGGAGGCGGGGTGTCTCTGTAAATTGGGTGATTTGGGAGGAATGTCTAAGGAAGCAGGGGTTTGCTCTAGATTGGAAGCTGTCAGAAAGCAGGGGAAATTTTATGATTGGGTATCTCAATAAATCTTATCTATAGAAGGGCAGACTAGAGTGAAGATAAAACTATAATTGGTAAAGAAGCAGCAGTCACATTTTAACTGAAAGAAGGACTTTTGGTATTTTGTGGATGTCTTAGTGACCTTGTTTTTGTCTGTGCTTAGACAAAATTATGAAGTGTCCTTGTTTTGTCTCACTTTATCATGGTCTCAGACTAACCTGGTCTGAAGTTGCTATTCCATGTGATGGCTTGAACTTTTGGAATTGTGGTTTTCGCCTCCTAAAATGAAGGGCTAGACTGCCAACATTCACATGGAGGCTCTATAATTTACCACTTCCGTGACCTTGGCAGGTTACTTTAAAAAAAAAATACCTCTCTGCCCCTCAGTTTTCTCATCTGTAAAATGGAGTTAATAGTAAATAGTATTCATCTCATAGGATAGTGGCAAGAATAAAATGAGTTTCCATGGGCAAAGCTCATAAAATAGGCCCTGGCATGTGGTAAGTTCTATGTTTAATGATAGCTCATTTTAGTATCTACTTTCTCCACCACAAAGGTATGTAGCAGACTCTAGGTCATAAAGCTTTTGCTCAATTTATTGGGGAACATGTTCTACAGATTAAAATCAAATATCTTAGGATAGCAGCAATAGGCTGCCTACATACCCCCTCCCCCATTTTCACTCCTCTTGTCTTTATTACACAAGGGGAAAGTAGATTGCACAGCAAGATGTGACCCATGTACAGCTATTTTTATAATCATAAGACTGAAATAAGGAGTTCGTGCTTTTACTCTACAGTGTCTAAACAAGAGAAGTGGAAAGAATTAGGGGCAAGCTGAATTCTTCCATTTTACCTCCCACTGATACTGGCTGTAGCTAAACTATATCTTAAGTACAAGGGCACTTTTCCCAAAGGTAGAGAACCCATTAAGACCCTTCCAACCCAATTAGAAAGTAAACTGACTCTGAAAGAAGGTAGTTGAAATTCAGGTGTCACTACCACTAAGCCTAATCAACCAAACAAATCTAAGCAAATGAGGAAACCATTGAACTATAATTAGAGTAGGGTTAACCTTTGAGAACCTTGATTAAGGTCTCTCATGTTTTTCTCTTCCTCTCCAAATGCTTAGAGCAGTGGTTCTCAACTTGGGCTATTTTGCCCTCCAAGGAACATATGGCAATGTCTGGAGATATGTTTGGTTGTCACACGTAAGGGAGGGGTGCTACTGGCGTCTAGTGGGTAGAGACCAAGGTTGCTGCTAAACATCCTACAATGTATAGGATAGCTCCCATGACAAAGAATTATCCAGCCCTAAATGTTGATGGTGCCACAGTAGAGAAAACCCTGGTTTAGAACATTGTTAGACTATGCTTCTCAATATGAAACTGTCTTAATTATTTTCTGTTTCTTGTATGCAAATCGTGTCTCCCTTGCAAACATCTGCCCACTAAGTCAAGAGAGCATTTTCAGTTCTGCTAACCTCAGTCAGAGTCAATTCCTGCATAATTCACACACAGGTGGGGCCCATGGGTGATGGCCAGTTGTCTTTCTCTTATGTTAGAAAAAGGCAAATTCTATCCAGCAGCCTCTGTTTGAAATTTTGATTTATTTATTCAAATGCACTCAATTGAGTATGAGGGAAAACTCCATCTGATTGGTTTCATTCATTAAGACATAAATCATGTGGATCCACACACCACATGCCCTAAGAAAACAGATCTATGATGCTATTTATAGCTTCGTGCATGAAGTAAGGCAGGGCCCACATCTGGGAAATATTAGGTTCAGACACCAAATTAATATCCAGATTCTGGGAGATGAAGATGCTCGTATATGGGTAGGAAAAGTTTAAGTTCTTTATCACACCTATTTACGGAATTCTCAGTGGTGTGAAGTCATAATGAATGCTTACTTTTAGGATTAACACCTGAATGTGTATGGTTCAAGAGGCCTACACAATGATGTTTAGTGTTAAAAAGAAAGGGAAGGCAGTAGGACAGTGTTAAGCAAAGAACAATAATTTCATTCGTTCTAGAAAGAATCCAGTGGGAACTTTTAAATTGGGTTTGTTACTAAAACTGGGAGAATACATATAAGAATCCTCACTACTTAGACTAGCAATAAGGACAGGAATTGAGAATAACCAATAACAAATGCACTTGTCCAGTTGTAGACTGCTATGAACAGGTCACAGACTGGCGCGGGCATATGGACT
This sequence comes from Ceratotherium simum simum, assembly GCF_057802395.1. NCBI lineage: Eukaryota > Metazoa > Chordata > Mammalia > Perissodactyla > Rhinocerotidae > Ceratotherium > Ceratotherium simum. Next base: position 118,039,108 of record NC_141940.1, on the reverse strand, counting down.
ACATCTTGCTCGTCCTGCTCTAGATCAGTACTTCTCCAACTTTAGTGCACATGAAAATCACCTGGGGCCTAGGTAAAACACAGATTCCTGGGCCCCAGTCCGAGAGATTCTGACTCAGTAAGTCAGAGCCTGGGACTTAACTTTTCCAACAAGTGTGTGCCAGGTGCTATGTGCTGCTGATGCTGCTAATCCAGAGAACCACACTTTGAGTAGCAAGGGTCCAGAGGATTCCTAAAATGGCTTTCAGTAATAATGCTATGATTACTTCATACCTTTGCTACTAATGTGTCCATAGTCATGTCAAGGACATTAAGTGCAGTGATTCCATGTTGGGAAACCAGCCATTGAAAGGTTAACAAACAGAAAATAAGTTACTTTATAAAGATATTTTTAGACTAGAAATCTCTTCAGGCCTCCTTTTCCCTCGTCCTTAGAAAGGAAACTCCATAATCTTAGCTGCTTTTTTTCTTTTGAGAAGAATACAGTGAAATGGTGTGTTTTCTTTTGTCATTTAGCATTTTTTTCCATATTCTGCCACAAGTTTGCATAAGGTGTTTAAAAAGGATTTCATAGATTATTAATGAAGGTAACAACTGCTTCCATAGCAAGCAGGATGTTGAAGAGGTTGTAACTGCTTCCCCAGGGAGGCGGAAGACATGTTTTTTTTTGTCTTAAACGTTGAGGGGTTTAGATGAGGCTTTTACAGACCTGTGTGGGTTAGGAATTTGAGCTTAATTGTGAAAGCCAACAAGAATAAATAAATGTCACAGTACTTTGTAATTCCCCTATACCACCAGGGTAGAGAGCTGGTGTTTGTCAGGGACATAGAGGCTTGAAATATTTTAAGGTATTTTTTTGTGTGTGTGTTTTTTTTTTCTTTGTGAGGAAGATCAGCCCTGAGCTAACACCCATGCTAATCCTCTTTTTGCTGAGGAAGACCGGCTTTGAGCTAACATCTATTGCCAATCCTCCTCCTTTTTTTTCCCCAAAGCCCCGGGAGACAATTATATGCCATAGTTGCACATCCTGCTAGTTGCTGTATGTGGGACGTGGCCTCAGCATGACTGGACATGCGGTGTGTCGGTGCGCGCCCGGGATCCGAACCCGGGCTGCCAGTAGCAGAGCGTGTGCACTTAACCGCCAAGCCACGGAGTCGGCCCCTAAGGTGTTTTCTTCCAAGCTTGTTCCATTTTGCTAGGTATTATGACAGACTGCTATTTTAGGGCTTGCAATGTGGAATTTTCTTTTGCAAGATGCAAAGTGATTTGCAGAAGTAGCCTTGCAAATGAAATCCCTGTTTTTTTAATGTGTCTCTCCAATTCTTTCATCTCAGGCTATTTCCCATTATCTCTATTTTCTTTACTATCTTCCTTCCTACTAGATAGTATTTTTCTGTCTCTAATTTTCTTCTCTTCATAATTTTCTCTTTCTCTTACCCTCAATTTCATCTCATCTCATTTATTCATTCATTCATACATATACTCAGTGTAAATGTATTGCACGCCTACTACAAGCCATCCACAAAGTCCAACAGACTCTGCTCTTGGGGTGCTCACAGTCCAGGGAGAGATAGACTAATAGGCAGACAAGCTTTCTATGTACATATGACATGTATTGTGATAGAGGCCATAGAAGTGCTATGGGAACACACTGGACGGGCCCTGTGGGAAACGCTGTCAATGCCCCACCCATATCCACTGGTGCTCATTGTTTCCATATATGATGATGGCTTCCTACTACGAGCTCCACTTTGCCTTGGTGTGGGGAGAATGAGGGTGTCTTACTCAGGGCCCAGAAGCATGCTCATGTTTTGCAGGGCAAGCTGGAAATATTGAGGACTTATTCCAGGAACAGCCCTCCATCGGTAACAGTTGGGGGCTGGGGATAAATATCCCAGTTTCCTTATCCCTCTGAGGCATGTTCTATACTGAATCCCAGTGATTCCTGGTAGGATATAGCCCCAGCTGCCCACGCTGTAACCTGCTTACCAATGCACCATGAATTGATGTTTCTTTCCTTGCCTCACTTTCCCACTCCTCTACTGGTGCCTCCTGAGATCACCCTCCAAACAAATTATTTGGGCTCAAATTCTTGTCTTAGGGCCTTCCAGAAAAATCCAACTAAGACAAGCACCAAGTTAATACCTGGGCTCCCTCAGAGTTGAATAACAAGACAGGAGGCTGGAGAGCTGAGCAGGTGCTAGGCAAGGAAAGGCACCACACTAAGGTTAGACTTCCTCCTCAAGGCAATGGGGCGATACTAAGGGTTTTTAAATACGGGGGTGGCATGGTCAAATTTGCATTATAGAAAAAAAAACAGTTGGGCATTGTGGAGAATGCTTCAAACAGAGCAGGACAGGAGACAGGAGGAACAGGAGAAGGTTCTTGTAATCAAAACCAGAGATGATGAGGGCCTGAGAGGTAGCAAGAAATCAAATGATTTCTAAAAAATTAAGAAAGCAAAATCAATAGGATATGTGCTATTTGAATATAGGGAATATAAAGAGGAAAAAGGTTAAGATGATTTCCAGGACTATGGCTTTATCAAGAGGGGGACTGTGGTGCTATGGGAGAAAGACTGGTGGGGGGAGATACAGATATTAAGTTCAATGTGGGATAAACTGAAATGTGAGACATGGAGGTGGAGATGTCCATGAGGTAGTCTAGAGCTCAAGAGAGAGGAGTAGCTGAACAGACATGTTGAGGAGTCATCAGGATATAGATGGAGGTTAAAGCTATGGATGTTTATGAGATTACCCAGGAAGAGTGTAAAGACTGAGAAGGGAAGGAGAAGGAAGGGGTGGGGTGGGGAAGTGAAATGGGCTGAGGACAAAGCCCTGTGAGCACCAGCATATCAGGGACAGGCAGGGGAAAGGAGCCTGTGAGGGAGACAGAGAAGGAACACTCAAAGAGATCAGAAGAAAACCAGTGTGTGTGATCACTCAGAAGCCAGAAGAAAGATATCCAGGAAGAAAGTTCATCGTTTCCAAAGATGCAGAGTTCAAATAAGGTCAAAGCTAAGAAGCTGCCATGGATTTTAGAAACTCAGAGGATATTGATAACCTCAACAACAGCAGAGTCAGTGGAGAGATGGAGGCAGACACAAGATTTCAGAGAATACAGTGGTAAAGGGGACAGTGAGGAAGTGAGAATATTTGAGTATAGCCAATTTTTCCAAGAAAAAGAGAGAGAAGTGACTGAAGACATACATAGACCATAAGTTTGTTTTTGGTGAAAGACTTGAGGAACATTTAAATGCTGACGAGAGAGTTGTTGATAGAATCGTTTTACTTTCAGGAGTTTCCTGGGAACGTGGGAGAGCATGCTTGGGTGGAGCCACTAGCCCTACTCAGGAGAAGGGATATATCTTCCACAGTAACTAGGGGGAAGGAAGAAGAAACAAGGACAGGGTAGGTTTTTGGGTGGGCGAGCAGGATGTTGAAGAATCCCCAACAATGGCATCTAACTGTTTTCTGTGACAGAGGAAATGTGTTCATTTGCAGAGAGTGAATAAGGAAGTGACAGAGCAAGAAGAATGAGAACAGTGGGACAGTTTTGAAATATTGGCAAATTGGGAAACGCATTACCAGGAACCCATAGAAGTTTTCCTACCAGCCTTAGGGTCCAGCTGCGGTGGAGGAGATTTAATCTGTTAGGGGTAACAATGTGCCAGATTGGGTGAGGTTCTCCAGCGAGGCTCAGCAGCTTGGAACAAGAACAAGATGGTGGGTTCCAGAACTGATCCAGGCAGGGCTGACTGAAGTGAAAATGTGGGGCCCCTAATTCAAAAAGTTAAGAATTTCAAGATGGCAACAGCAGGGCATTAAACCAAGCATAGGACCCTTCTGAGCATGGGACCCTGTGTGTCTGCACAGGTCACATGCTTGTGAAGGGTGAGGATTTTGCCAGACAGAACAGACAAATGGACCAATGGACAGAACGGACCAGAACGGACCATGTGATGGTCCAAGGGGGTGGGTGGATAGAGAAATGAATATAATGTAGAGAGGAGAAGTACAAAAGGAGAACATTTTATACATAAATGAAAATGTGACCAATAAAATATAGTAGTTACCACCACTTAATTGTTTTTGCAGTAAAACAGTTACCTCAGGCCTTTAACATCAATGGTCCTTTATATTTCTATAATTATCAAACTTAGTTGAAGTGCTAGTTTTGCACACAGACCCTTTTAAGAGACTTGTGCTATAGAAGTTTTTTTAAAGGGAATTCAACATTAAAATAAGAACAACTTGTATCAACTAGTCTCTTTTTTGTATTGTTTGTATTTTGTTTGCTAGGTTAAACAGACTTGCAGACAAATGATTTCAACACAGAGTGTTGTGTGCTACATGAGAGGTTTAAGTGCAAGATTCGGTGATGACTAAAGATGGAGCATCTCCTCCACTTAGTAGCACCAGGGAATTGACCACTCATCTGGGTCTTAATACAGGAGTAGGAATTTGACAGATGAAAAAGGAGTGAGGAGGATGTTCAGGCTGAGGGAACAGTTCTGCAAAGGCTCAGAGGAAAGAAACAACATGATGCTTTCGGGTCCTCATAAAGAATTGGGTTCAGCAAAGTGCTGGGGACATGGGGGTAATGGGGCCCAAGAGGAAGGAAAACTTCAATTGCTCATGAAGTGGGAGCCACCAAAAGATTTTAAAGATGCTATAATCAGAATGAAACTGCAGAAATACCGCTCTGTATAGAAAGGGTCAGATTGGAATGAGGCACAAGATCAGGAAAATGCTGCTTCAGAATTTCTATTTAAACACACTTTTAATTGTATAATTAGTCTACACTTACCTGAAAGCCTCTCCGTAGAGGCATAGATCATTATGAATATGTGTTAGTTCATCTTTTTGTAATTTTGCTGGAATTACCTTTCCAAATCTGGGATACATACTATGACCTTAACAAAGTTTGTCTTAAACAAGTGTAAATACGAAAATGGCTTTGTGGTTGGAATTATTTGCAGTAACAAATGCTTATCATTGCTGTAACATCACCACAAACAGTGGCTTAAAACAAGACAAATCTATTATCTACAATTCTGGAGGTCAGAAGTCCAATACCAGCCTCATTGGGCAAAAATCAAGGTGTTGGCAAGGTTGCATTTGTTCTGGAGGCTTGTGGGGATTTTCGGGATTTGGGGGCTGATCAAGGAAAAAGATATGCCCATGAGAAGCAGTACGACACAACAAGCTGTATGGGATGGGCTTGGGCAGGGTTGCATGAGGAGGAAGCCCCTCACAGCATGAGATGGTCCAGAGGCTTACAGCAAGGAGCTACCACCCAGAAGGGAAGAGGGCAAGGGGACTTCTAGGGGAGAGGGGACTTAACTGTCTAGGTGACGTCACTCAGCAACACTGGGGGAGTGTCTGTGTCAGAGAGGTCCAAAGGGCAGCAGTGGCTCAGGGTCTTATAACCACAAGGCTCTATCTTATCACTGGCCAGCAGACCCTAGGCAGTTTCAGGAGGTATGCAAAGCAGGCAGGCTCTAGATGACTAAAAATTTGCTTGTTTGGGCCATTTTTAAAATTATTCAGTGTATAAAATTTGAGTTCGGTGCCAGCAGACTTTTGAGCTAGTAACTCACAGCCTGTGGTGAAGAAATAAACAACCTAGGGGCTGATACACAGTGGCCACCTTTGTCTCATTTATGTAACAATGTTCTAGGGGAGAATCTGATTTCTTGCCTTTTCCATCTTCTAGAGACCAAGTCATTCCTTGACTTATAGCCCCCTTTCTCCATCTTCAAAGCCAGCAATGTTGCATCTCTCTGACCCTCCTTACATAGTCACGTCTCCCTCTGACCACACAGCTAAGAAAGGTTCTCCATTATTAAGAGCCATGTGATTAAATTGGGCTCACGTGGATAATCCAGGACCCTCTCTCCATCTCTAGTTCGTTAGCTTAATCGCACCTGCAAACTCCCTTTGTCATGTAAAGTAACATATTCACGGGTTCCAGGGATGAGGACATGGACATCTTTTTTTTTTTTTTTTTATGGTGAAAAGGTTGGCCCTGAGCTATCATCTGTTGCCAATATTCCTCTATTTTGTATGTGGGACGCCACCACAGCATGGTTTGATGAGCAGTGTAGGTGTATCTGAACCCGCGAACCCCAGGCCGCCAAAGCAAAGCCTGCAAACTTTACTACTATGCCACCGGGCCAGTCGCCAGAAGACAGACATCTTTGGTAGCCATTATTCTGACTATCACACACAGCAATGGTTTCCTACGACTGTCCAGGTGTGTCTGCAGGCCGCTCTAGCATGCTCCATGCATACTTGAGGCAGGCCAGAATTGCCAGGAGGTGAATGCCCCAGGAGCGGCCCTCAACCAGTGAGTGCTCTTAGGGTTGGTGGCTGAATACCCAGCTTCCTCACTCCTTGGTAGGTCAAGTCTGAGTCTCTCAGAGGCTTGAGCCCCATTTGCCAACAGTTGGTAATGCACTGATCATTCACACGCCCTTTATTGACTTCCTCCTTTCCCTGTCCCACTTCCCACTCCCTCACTGCACTCCCCATACTACCTCCCAGATAAACTACTTGCACACCAGTCCTTGTCTCAGGGTTGCTCTGGAGAGAACAAAAGCAAACTAAGGTACAATGCCTTCTGGGACAAGGGCCTGATGACAATCACAGTCCCATTTAACCCCATCCTCTGCCTCCTCACCAAATACCAAACAGATCATGTAGTACCTTTTGTGCCTAAAGTGTGGAAACAGAGGGCTAAGGATCTAGAAGGAGCAGTGAGTGGCATCTCTGAAGGCAGAATAGTGGTTTCTACAAATTACAGATAAACAATTGCATTCCATCTATTGCAACTTACAGTTGGCATTTGCTAAAATATTTTTGTGCTTACTGGATTTTCCAAACAACTTGACAGGTTTTATAATACAATTCTATTTCTTTATGTGCCTGAAATCAAGCCTGTGCCCTCAGCTCTATTACTATCTTAGGCTATGATGTCAGATATCTTAAACCTTTTCCTTTTACTGTCTAGCTCTTAATTGCTGTAGATTCTTCATGGTGACACAAGCTGTAGTTATTTCAACATAACTGGACTCCCATAAAAAGATCAAACTGAATGAAAGAGAAGTCTAGTGCTTCCCTGACATTACATTAAAGAGATGTGGGTTTGCCTAATCACAGTATTAATTTGTCTTCTATCAATATTATTCCTGTTTGTAAAAAGCTCATTTCAGGACAAAACACTTAAAGGGAAGCTGGAGTTATTTCCCACCTGATGAATTATAATCAGAAGCAAGTGTAACCGTTTAGAAAATAAATGATCCTGGCTCTGCGCAGAAGTGGGTACAAGGAAAGGTATAAGGAAATGGCCTCTATTAGCTTTCACTCTAAGCTGCTAGACAACCCTAGAATTCATTTGTTCAACAAATATTTTTTAGAATGCTTGCTTTGTACAGAGTTCTGTTTTAGATAAGGGGAAGTGAGGATATAAAAACTGCTTGAAACCTGCAGCGTTAGAGATCAATAAGAGAAAAAATTAAGTGCAAAATTTTCCTAATATGGGGTAGAGAATGTTGAGAACCATAATAAAGTTATAGTTGGATCTGTGGCAATTCCTAGGAAGGGAAAGTACTTCCTGCTGATGAAGAGGGGCTGTTCTTAAGGAGGAAGTGGCATTTGTAAACTTCATTTCATCTGGGAATGTTAACTGTAAATTATTATAACCTCATCTTGTTATTGTGAATAAATAAAATAGAATTAAATAATTAAATAGGTAATGAAAATTCCACTCTTTAAAGTGGCATTCAATGCTCACTGGAAAATGCCCTCATCCTACCTTGCTGATATACCTCTCATTTGCATCAGATGAACCTGGAGAGCTTCCCACTTGGAGACATTCAAGACGAAATTTGGAGTCAGTGACATGGAAACCTCCTTTGATCTAAGACAGTGGTTCTCAAGCAGGAACTATTTTTCCCTGCCCCAGGAGACATTTGGCAATATGTGGAGGCAGTCTTGGATCTCACAACGTTGGGGGGGGCGGCGTGGGGATACTGTGTGTGCTACTGGCATTGAGTGGGTAGAGGCCAGGGATGCTGCTAAATATCTAATAACGCACAGAACACAACACTCAAAGCAAAGAATCATCTGGCCCAAATGTCAATAGTACCAAGGTAGAGAAATCCTGATCTCAGGGACAGAGACATGCTGTGCACAGAGAGGACTAAGGTTTTTGAGAGAAAAAGAAGTTTAGCTTCATGATTACAACCTGCTTACGAACAGAGATATCGCTCCTGTCAGGAGTAATTAATTAGAGCTAGTATAACCCAAAAGATGATACAGCCAGAAAACCTTTTAATTAGGAATTTCCTTTTTAGTAAGTTAGCTCTTTACTCTATATAAGCTTCTTTTATTTGTACCAGATAGTAAAAAAGGGATTCAAAGTGTGGTTCTTTGCACTGGTAACAGGTATGAATTTTGTTGAGCATATAATTGAATTGCTTTTCAAGACGTTGACATGGGTGTAAACATTAGGAGGTTAAGTTATTGAATGTTCCCACTTCATTTCACTCTGTCTGCTGCTGGATATATTCAAGAGCAACAAAAGTCACACCTGAAATGAGCCCTCATATTTTCTAGAGACAAGGTAACCCCCTAGAGTAAGGTTCTCAATCCTGCCTACACAGTATAGTTACCTGGGAGCTTTATAAGATTTCCCCATGCCCAGACCCCACCCCAGACCAATTAAGTCAGAATCTTTGGGAGTGGAAAAAAAATCAAAACATCTTAATGTTTTTAAGGCTTCCCACGTGATTCCAATGTGCAGCAAGTTCGAGAACTACTGCTCTAGATCCTCGCTTCTTAAAGTGTCATCTGTTGACCAGCAGCATCAGCATTTCCCGGAGCTTGTTAGAGATGCAGACTCTTAGGCCCCACCTCAGACCTACCGAATCAGAATCTGCATTATAACAGATCCCCGGGGGATTCACAAGCATATTGAAGCTCTAGAACATATTTTAAATGCTCCATGTTTTAAATGTATACATATTGCAATTGCACAGTCTAAAACAAGGCACACCATTAAGGCATGGAAAAATGCCCCAAAGCTCTAAATAAAATTAATTTTCATTTGTTGAGAAATGTTAAGTTCATCACTATGGCTGCTTGTGTTGTTCAGTAAATTTTATTCAGTTTTAACTTTATGAAAGATTTTAATCATATAGAATAATTTAATTCCATGTTGCTTGTTGTTGTTTTTTATTTTGTTTTGTTTTTCTTAAGAAGAGTGGCACTAGCTATTCAGTGGCCTAGGATCATCCTTCTGGTATTAGGAGCCACATGGAAACCCGACACAATACCTTTTCATCTAACTGAGAAGGCACCTTCTCAGCTCTGTGTTCACATACCCAAGTAGGAGACGATCTGAAATGCCATCCAATAGAATCCATGCCAGGGTGAGGAGTTTCACCTCAGTTAACAGGATTGAACTGGGCACGCACGTATCGTAGTCAAACATTTATTCTAGTCATACAACTTATTCTGGAAAGCACAAAATGCTTCAAATTAAGGTAGTTCAGCAGTGACATATCCACAGGGAGTTTATGAGGTTTGCTAAATGTTGTACAGCCAGTTCCTGGCTGCCAGACCTTAGATGCCTTAATTCATCATAGAATCAGTGAATATTCTTTCACACTTCCTGTCTTTTAGGACAGATTGATGAGGAAAAAAAAACTTATAAAAATCCCTGTCATAAAGCCAGCTTTCTTCATCCAGCCAAGTACCCTGTCAACATGTTTCATTATAGCACCTTTTTCTGGAATAATTCTGCCATGTGAATTCCTGTCCTCTTAAAAAAATATATACCTTTTCTCTTCAAATCATATCAGTAAAAAGATGGGAGAGAAGCATGGTGTAGTAAAATGAGCCTTGGCCAGGATTCCAGCTGGCTACACTCAAATCCTGGCTGGTACTATATTTGCTGGGTGATTTGGACCCATGGTATAACCACTCAGGGTCTTAGTTTCTTCATCTGTAAAAAGGGGTCTAATAAAGCCCTTTCTCATGGGATTACTATTATGTGTAAGCAAGATTATGCATGTGAACAACAGTGCCTTGCTCCCAGCCAACACTCATCAAATATTTCCTTTCTCTTCCCTTCACCTCTTTCTTAAAAACTCTCATGAATATGTCATCAGAAATCTTCTATACAGCACAGACTATTATTCATCTTTCAATCTTAAGAGCCTATCTCATGGTCTGGTACATACTAGGTACTTGAGAAATGTTTATTGAGTGAATTCCTGGTTTCTACTCAAGGCTCACAGCTCAGCGGTCTAAAAGTGGAAAACTATCCAGCACTAAGTCACCAGAAGTCATGCCATTCCCTATATGGGGCACTTTAAACGTAGATAGCTATGACTTAGGAATCCAGCCCATTGGCATCTAACTTCTAGTCCAACACACAAATCCGAAATGGACAGCTATCTGGAATAGTATAATTGAGCTCTTTATGTAAACTTATCTTCTCATGCTCATGTAAAATGTCCCCTGACTCTTTAAAATGATCCTATATATTGTTTTGATTAATATCCCACTGTTTAGTGCAAAAGAGACTCACAACTCTGTTATTAAAATCCAACCTAATAAATGCAAGCATTTAGGCAGAATAGAAAAAAATTGTGGCTACTACTAAGCAGAGGTGGTAGAAATTAGGAGGAAAGAGCCTCCTGGAGGGAGCTATAATTTGAGCTAAGGATGGAAGGTTGAATTGTAATTCAGCAGACAGACAAAAGTCAAAGAGAATCACTGTACAAAAAGAATAGGACACAGACAGGCCCAGAAATGTGGAAAAGTTTGGGCCACTGAGGGAATAGAGAGTTTCTAAAGCACATGATATGTAATGAGAAATGATGGAAAATGAAACTAACAATGCATTAAGGCCTGATTACAAAGGGCCTGGCAATCTGTGCCAACAGAATCTACATTTTTATCCTGGAGGCAAGCAGAAAAGTGAATTTAGAAACATTGAACACTGGATCTTATTTCTTATAACAGAGGGTTTCTTCTCCTGAGAAGCTCTTGAAGACATGGAAACATTTACTGCTACCTTATTGCTAAAATCAATCAAAAACTGTATATACATAGGGTCTAGGACTTGGCAGGAAGTCTCAGGGCTGAGCACAATGCCTGGTACATAGTAGGCTGTCTCCCAGACTCCCTGTGAAATCCCAGCACCTTCTCAAGCATGACATATGACAGCTGCAATAAGTTTAAACAGAACATTTGACTCTTCGTCAGGACTCTGCTGTGTATTTGGAAGCCTCTCTTTCAGATTTCCCCATGACCAGCATGTGCCTAACATATGGTAAATGCTCAGTAAATATTTGATGAATGAATACGGACAATGAAGAAACCAACCAAGATCATTAAACACAGTACTTTTCAAACTGTGGGGTGTGATTGACTTGTGGGTCATGGAATCAGTTCAGTGGCTCACCACCAGCTTTTTTGAAAAATCAAAATTAGGAAAAAAATTAGAAAATATCAGAGTGCATCCTGCTTTGGAAAAGTGAATACCACCTTGTGAAATTTTTGTTTCTGTTAGATATATTAATGTGTGTGGGAGTGTGTGTATGTGTGTGTCCTGGCTAGTAATGAAAATGTTTCCTACTTTGAGTCACAGCAAAAAAGTGCTTTCAGGGTGTATCAACCCAGGTAAACAAGCTCATCTGAGCTTCTCTGGCTTAAACCTTCTCAGATACCCTTAAGAGTCAGTCACAGATCTGGTAACAGGGGTCCTTATTTGGTTACAATGACAGGGACAGGAGGTGTACCTTGCACTAACTATTGCACCTCACTAAAACTCACTGAACCCCTCACCCTTGTCTTACCAGCCCACACCCACACCCCACTTGAGGACTGTGATGCCTGTGACCCTGTGGGCTCATCATGCAGTGACTTGTGCCTGCAATGTGGAAGCTGTGTCATCCTCACCTGGGTATGACATCTGTCTTATAAGGAAGCACACACTGAGGTGAAAGAAAGAGACACCTACCCAGGACTTAAGTCTGTTTTCTATGAAAATATATCTTCTTATAACCACATAAGCTCTCCTCTTTGCTTCTGACTATAACTACTGCATTGACATCTTTGAAAAGGAAAAGGAGGTCCAGTCCCCATTAAGTGCCACGTACTGTGTTGCATACCTTCATGTAATTTCTAAACTTGAAACTCAATTGATCAATTAGATCAACAGATACCAGTGTTATTTTTGAATTGTGTTTGATCTCTGTCTTCTGTGTTTACTGCATCATTCTTCCCTCTGGGCCTACAGACAAGTTTCTGTCTGAAATCTTAAATCGGGTAACCATAGTAATGAAGCAGAGAGAAAGGGAGATCTTGGAAATGCACTACCAATACTCCAAAAACCAAATCCCTCATTTTATCCATTATTTTCCATTTTCCTTTTTCTAATTTTTTTTTGCAAAAGTTGCTTACAGGAAGCTATAGTTGAAGTGCTAGTGAACAAATGGTTACAGGGAAGGTAGAAGAGAGCTAGGGCATAGATGATCTGAAAAACTAAATAACAAGCTGCAATGATGGAGCATAGATTGTGTTTCTGGTTCACTTCGCTTCTTTGAATGTCCTTGGGAGAAGCAATAGGAAAGTGCCTCCTGATGGTTTATAGTGTTCATCTGCTTCAGTAACTGCTAATTTTAAAACAGAACTTACAGTCCATATTCATTACAGAAGACCTAGCTTACCAGGATCATTCAAACTCAGAAGGAAATAAGACTGGCCAGAGAAAGCAGGTTTATAGTTTCCACCTGGAGAAAACGTGCTTGTTCTGCAGCTCTGGAAAGCAATGAAGTGATGGCCTACCGAAGTCTCTTTCCTCAGGCTATGCCTCACTGCCCCTCTGTCAAAACCTAATGCTTCTCCAAGTCACACCTGGGTGATTTCATCATGAAGATTTCATCTTCAAAGTTGGTAGGAAGGGATCAAGGGCAAGATCAAACATAGATCCAATCCTATTGATTGAGTTCCCAGTTCTTGAGTTTACTGAGCCTCCTGCAAAAACAAACAGCTCATCAAACTTTGACAGCCAACAGCATTAACTCTTCTCCCTCTGAGCTCCTTTCGGCAGAAATTGAGCAGTGGGAGGGAGGAGGAGAAAGAAACAAGTGACTATTTGGAAGGCTGATATTATTTCTTGGAGCCTCTAGGCTGTCAAAACTGGATATAATAAAGATAGGCCTCCACAAACATGGTCTGTTAACCTGTAAAAATACATCTCTTCAGTGCCTAATTCTTTACATAATATGAGGTTACATGTTACTATTTTAGGGTTTTTATTATTCTATGTTATATATTTTATATATTCTATATTAGAATCTTCTTCAAAATTATAACAGCAGCAAGGGACCTGCTTCTTAAAATGAAACCCTTAGAAATGATGAAATAAAATATTTTGCAAGTGAAAGATAATTGAAAGAGAAAACACACCTGAACCAAACTGTTACTGTGGGGTTGATTATATTAGAGCAGGGTTTTTTAAAATGGGATCAGAATGACTAGAAACTTCTAGGAGGTCAAGGAGAGTTGTAGCAGGGCACAGTTTGTTGAATACATCTTTCCTGCACTTGGGTCAGCACCTTTAATGTGGTTTGCCCTCCTGGACTTCTTATCTTGGCAATTTTCATACACAATCAGAGACTCTCACAATTAGAAGGTACATAAATGGTCATCTAGTCCCCTAACCCACATGTTACATCAATGCCCAACATCTCCAACAAAGGATTAAACACTTGACTATCTCTAGCAATGAGGAATTCATTACCTTCCAAGGTGTTGTGCTCCATGTTCAGTAATAGAGTTGTTAAAAGTTCTTCCTCATATTGAGCTGAATTCTCTCCCTGTAATGTCAACCAATTGTTTCTGATTAGCAACTTTGGAGTCATTAGTACAAATGTTCTTTATTCTTTTGAAAACTCCAGTCATATGAGCCAGGCTCACCTGTTTTCAAGGCCAGCCTCTCGTTCCTTCTATGGTTCCTCATGTGGTTTACTTTCAGAAATATTCACCACCCTGGAAGGATTCCCTTGCCCCTCACCCTGGCTTCAGGCTGTCCTGTTTGTATCTCCTACCCCTTTTCCTATCCAATGACCCAAGGACAACAGTCCATAAACTAAGATAGCAATGAGATTGTCTTTTTCAAGAATTTGAGTGAAGTATTTCTCGTACTCTAATTAGAGGATAATAAGGACTTGAGTTGAAAATGTTCCCATAGGGTTGAGGCTGGGGTGGTCCAGTTGGAACATGCATAAGTAAAGAAAGCTGAAAGGAGAGAAGCAGAACTGGGAGAGAACAACAGCCCTAAGAAATTGAGAATAATCTCATTTCCTGAGTCGCTCATTGGAGTTCCTGGGCTGGATAGCCCTGCTTGCACTATCATCAATATTATCATAGCTAATGTTTATTGAGTACCTACTATATACCAGGCACTGTTATAAGTCCCTAATGTGCTTTATCTCACTGAATCCTTTCAAAAACCCTATAAGGAAGGTGTCATTAATTTCCATTTTACTGCAGAAGAGCCTGAGGCATGTAGGGGTTTGAGTGACTTACCCAGCTCCCACACTAGTTGGTGGCAGAACCAAGGTTTGAAACCAGGAGTTCTGGATCCAGAACCCAGGCTTCTTGCCTTTACAGTGCACTGCTTCCCTATCCTTGCAGACTCATGTGATTTTCTTACAATAATTACAATTTTTAAAGTAATTTCTTAAAGAAAGTCCCCATTTAAGTTACCATGAGTAGGTTTCTGTCCTTTGTAGCAAATCCTCCCTTATTAAGATAGAGGAAAATTAAAAGATACTAACTCCTGGATAAATGTTACAGACAAGTGCCTTTGAGCTGTTCTGTAGTTGCACTAAAAGCAGGCTCAGTTAACAAAATGAGGCTCTTTTACATGGGTCGCTTTTCTGTAACATGTCTGTAATATTCGTGTATATCTTCCAGAGGCAGCACATTCCATGATGTTATTACAGAAAGAATGCCATCTAGCTTGCCTTTAATTACTCTGGCATAACATTACCTCTTCCATAGTATCCTGTGGCCTGTGCATTCCTTTACCATAGCAGATACATTATATTGGAATCATTTGTCTGTATCAGGGTTTCCCAACCCCAGCACTATTGACATTTGAAGCTAGATAATTCATGCTTTGTTATGGAGGACTGTCCTGTGCACTGTAGGATGTTTAGCAGTGTCCTGGCCTCTACCCACTAGATGCCAATAGCACCATCTCCCCGGTTGTGACAACCAAAAATGTCTCCTGACATTGCCCGATGTCCCCTGGGGGGGAAAATCACTCTTGGTTGAGAACCACTGGGCTACATGTTCTAGACCTCCTCCCCCAATTCCACACTGACTTCAAGGGCAATACTCTGTCTTTTTTATCCTTATTTCTTTCCAAAGCTTGGTACATTATGATGCTCAACAAATCTTAACTGAAGAAAATATAATAACTTGAATTAAAATGATGTTTTGAAATTAAAAGTCTGATGTACCTATATACCTGTATCTCTCTGAGTTTAGTCAGGAAAACATAGACACTAAGCATACTACCAGAATAAGGAGTTTAATATAGAAATTAGGGTTTATATGAATATGAGAGTAACTGGGGGAAATGAAGGTCTGGAAGGCTATAGTCAGAAGATGGAACTTTATCCTACCTGAAGCTCTGGATGAAAAAGCACGTGCTCACAGGGAAATCTGAGAAGCCACCATATCTAGCTGCTAAAATGGGATTATAAAATGGGATCCCACAGAAAGGCCTGGAATGCTGCTGTGTCTAACAAAGCAGCCTAATCTGACCCCCACATACTCCCAAAAATAATGGCCTCCACTTCCTTTCCACCTTCCAAATCTCCCAAGTTCCTCTCACTGGTAAACCCTAACCCAGAAAAAATCAAGAAGAGAATTCTGGGCAACATAGTTCTTCTCAACCCTAGGCAGGTACTTCTACAGGAGTGGTGGTGCCAGGTAAACAACAGATAATCCCACACAGTAACCACTTTCTAATACCAAATGTGTATGTATATATATAGATTGAAGAACAACAATGGTCTGGAGAATTTGGTAGTCATGATTATCCAAGTTAGAAAGAAAATAAATGCTTGATGTGATTTGTTGTTGCTGATGTCATTATTGTTTTTAGTTTGGCAGTGGGGTCATCCCCCTGATCACCTTTCCCCTCCAGTTTGCGCTGTGTAGACAGTCTCAATGTTCACTTTGCACCCTGAACAGATGGCAAATGATATTAATAATTGAACAGCTCATACTCCAGATGGAAAATGTTCACCTTCATGCTTCTTAGAATTCAGTGTCTTCTGAACATTCCAGCTAGATCAGAATTGACAGAGACTACTAGGAAAGAATTTCCATATGCAAGGCATTGCTTCCCTCTTGAGGAATTGAAACATCACAACCACGTTATCGATTTCTAGACTGCTAAGACTACAGCTGACATTAAATGAAAACATTTCTGCTTTATAGATTTTGAGCCAAAAGTCAAACAATTATTTTTATTTTTATTTTTTATTTATTTATTTTTTAATTTTTGTTTATTGCAGTAACATTGGTTTATAACATTGTATAAATTTCAGGTGTACATCATTATACTTCTATTCCTGCATAGATTACATCATGTTCTCCACCCAAATACTAATTACAACCCATCACCACACACATGTGCCGAATTACCCCTTTCGCCCTCCTCCCTCCCCACTTCCCCTCTGGTAACCACCAATCCAATCTCTGTCTCTATGTGTTTGTTTATTGTTGTTATTATCTACTACTTAATGAAGAAAATCATACGGTATTTGACCTTCTCCCTCTAACTTATTTCACTTTGCATAATACCCTCAATGTCCAATCCATTAAAAATATGGTGCTCTAGGCGAGATGTGGTCCAAAGTAGAGTGAAGTATATATTTCACTTTAGAAAATTAGATTCAAAATATATATTGAAAAGACATATACTTCAGACTGTATGGTCTATGAAGTCCAAGATATTTACTATCTGGCCCTTTACAGGAAATATTTGCTGACACCTAGGCTAGAGAGAGAGCAGCATGAATTGATGTTTGAGAGGTAAGGGGGACATTACAAGGACTTGTCTTTTACTGAGTGAGAGAGTGGAGAGTTTTGAACTGTGAAGATCTGACTTGACTCACATTTTAAAAGGATCCCTCTAGTTGCTGTGTTGAGAACAGACATTATTGTTGGGAGGGAGGGTCTAAAAGCCAGGGAACCAGAGAGCAGACTATCACAATAATTCTGGTGGGAATGATTCTGATGAGCCACCATCAAGTGGCTCAGACCAGCATGTAGTGTTGGGGGGTGGTAAGAAGTGACTAGATTCTGGTTTGGAGATTGACCTGACTGGACCTCCTGATACTAGGTGTGTTGCATAGCCCCACATAGGTGCAGGGGAGGCTAGAAAATGCTGTCTCCCCATGTGCACATGTGTAACCAGATAAAGCAGGGCTTCTTAAGTAGGGGTGATTTTGCCCCCAGGAGACATTAGGCAATGTCTGGGGACATTTTTTCATTATCACAACTGGGAGAGGAGGGGGAAAGGTGCTACTTGTATCTAGTGTGTAGAGGCCAGGGATGCTGCTAAATATCCTAAAATACACAGCACAGTTCCCTATAATAAATAATTACCTGGTCCCAAATGCCAATAGTACTGCAGTTAAGCAACCCTGAGCTAAAGGAAGATCCACTACTGGAAGAAGAAAGAAAGATGGGTTTTGGGGGAGAACTAGGAGTCTTAGCCCAATTCAGCTCCCTATGCCGCAACCCTTGCAAGGTGTTTGTAGGCCTTGGTAACATCAGTTCTGGAATCCCTGTTCATACCACAGCTGAATACCGTTTGTCCTCCTTGACCACATATTTTCCCTGTTATTGGGGACAGGCTTTGTCCTGAATAAAAGGCTCTGCTTGTTTGTTTGTTTTTTTTTACAGAGTCTTGTAAAAATAACATATGCGATCAAGGCTGATGAAGGAGATTTTGTGTAATGATAGTTAAATGGTGCACAGCACCACAGTACAGGTGTTAATTTAAGATATTTGTGAAGAAAATGCTTTATTAATTAGAATTTCAAGACTTAAAACTGATGTTTGGTGGTAACCATAGATTTACAGAAATTTTACTCTCTTTACCAAATGGAAATGGATGAGTTCAAACACCCTTAATGTTAGGCAAATACTCCTTAGTCTTTTGCTATGGGTAATAACTGATAAGGTCTAATTTATTTGGTGAAATATTTGCATATATCTAATACATACTAGCTTTTCCTTTACCTAGATTTATTATTTTGATTTTTGATTAGATACATAAATGAAAAAAATATTTCTTTGTATTCTGGAGTGTTTGTCCATCCTATTTATTTTCATTGCAAAGAAGAGTACATTTTTTGTTAAGGTTGTTAATAAAGTGGATCTAATTTTACATATTTTCACACTATCTGGGCTGCTCACTAGCTTAACGTGGGGCAAAAAAAATGGACAGTGTTTCAAATATAGATCATAAATACCTCAGTTCTTGAGTGACATTGTTGAGTTTAGGTTTGCCCTAATTTTATATAAATTCAATATGCAAAAATAAGCCACATAATAAATGAGCAAGGAAAGGACTTTTCCTATTACAAAAGACTTTTTTCTACCATTTATATAAGAAGAATTTACTTTATATATATTCAACATACAAAGCTTCAGCCAAATATTGTTCTATGTATTGAGGCTATCAAGATATGCAAAACTGGGTCCCTGCATTTGAAGGTTACATAAAAGAGGCCAACATGTAAACAGCTGATTTTAATATGATACAGTAGGTTCTGTTATGAAGGCATGTACCAGGTGCTACTGCAGCTGAGGAGAAACCCATGGCCCAGGCTCAGGGGTCAAGAAAAGTCATCCTGAATGGGATGATGGCAGAGTGGAGTCTTGAGGGATATGCAGGAGCTCACCAAGTAAAGAGAGGTGAGAGGTATTCTATGAAAAGGGAAGCTGACTGAAGTCAAAGATCATGAAACTTCACGAGAGAAGTAGGTATAAGGCAGGACATTGGGGTCCTTGAATGTCACTCAAAGGAACTCAGGTGTGGTCATTAAGGAGATGAGAAACTGTTGAAAAGTATTAAGCCTAGGAATGGAAGCAACAGGCCAATGGCATTCCATCAATCCATCCCTTGCTCAAAAATTATTACAAATTTCATGATGGCTACAGCATAGCATTAAACCAAGTATAGGATCATTCTAAGCATTGATCCCTGTGCAACTGCACGATATGCATGCCCACAAAGCCAACCCTGGTAGAAGGTATCAAGGCAGGGGTAGGATGAAGACATTAAGATCCTTATTTGCATGCTGTCTACTCTCTGGTTGAGAAGAAAAGTCTTAAACATAGTCTCAAGGCAATATACTAGCCAACATTATAGTCCTGTACTCAAACTTAGAAAATGGCCAAATGGCTAATCTCTTCATTTTAAAGATGAGGAAATAGAAGAACAAAAAACTTGAAGAACTGCCCTAAACTCACAAATCTAGGAGGTAGTAAAGATGTGAGTTCAACCCAAGCCTTTCAGATTCTATCTCAGTGTTTTCCTCTGCTTCTCTACAATATCAAGGCTATTGAGTCTGTAGTGAGAGGGATAAGATGAAAGTTCCTTGGGGAAGATTGATCCAGAGGCTGCAGAAAGGACTGCAATTGGCAGAGAGAGGGAAATCAGCTAGGAGATAATCACTGTCCCCCACTCTCCCCCGGGGAGTACGACCTTTCTGAGCCCTTACTCAGTCAAGATGATCATTCCAAGCAAAGTCATTGAATAACTATCACAGGCCCAGCATTGTACTAGGGAATAGGGCTACAGAGATGACTTTGGCATGCAGGAGCTCGCCCTCCAGTGAGTGAAGACAATAGTGGAAATCAGCTATCAAAATCCAGAGTCCCTGACTATCTATTCTTTAATATGACTGGGAAGCAAAACTTTAACAATAGTAATAAAAAGGAAAATTTGAAATGAATCCTAAAAGCCAATAGATTAGGGGAATCACAGATAATTTGCACATTGCCTTGTGTATCTCAGCAGTAATACCCTCACCATTTCTGGAGATTTCAGACTCATCTGAACTCCAGTAAACCTTCATATATATCTCAAGACTATCTGTCATATTATACTTTATTTAGTTCTCTATGCCCCTCCAAAACCCAAAGTCTTATCTTTTGCTTCACTTGGTTCTTAAAATAAAGCTCCAAACAGGCACCATGGTTTGCAGAACCCTATATGATCTAGCCCCTGGTTATTTCTGAAACTTTGTCTCACCCCACTTTCCCCCTACATTCCAGGAACCATCCTACCATCTCTCAATTGCAGCAAACCCTCCCATCTCACACAACTCCCAACTCTGCTTTCACCTCTTTCATGCCTCTCTTTTTTCAGATTTCTAATGAAATATCAATTCCTCAGGGAAAAGTTTCTCTAACCTACCAGATTAGACGTGGACTCCCATTAATAAGCTCACATAGCACCCTATAATTTTCCTTTAGAGCCTTTATGATAGTTAGTAATTATGTATTCATGTGATTATTTTATTAATGTTTGTCTTCATCTCAAAGTTTCGAACTCCTTGAAGGCAAGAATCTGATTTTGCTCCCCACTGGATCCCCAGCACATGGCATAGTTCCTGGCATCTCCTTAGGCCTTTTCTGACCACTCAATCTAAAACACCCATTTCTCTACCTCTCTTAAGTTTCTTACCTTGACTGTTTTTCTTCAAAGCATCCATCAATATCTCTGTGTGTGTCTCGTGTATGTACATATATGTATATATGTGTGTATATGTATAAGTATGTATTTGTGTGTGTACATAATTTCTTTACTTGTTACTGCATGTTTTCCCCACTAGAATTTAAACTGCAAAAAATCAGACTTTGTCTTCTAGTTCACTGCTGTATCCTCACCACATACCTGGCACATAATAGGTGCTCAATGAATATTTGTTGGAAATATGAATACATGAATGGCAAGTCCTTAAGAAAAGAATATTAAAAGTACCTTCTTTAAAAATCAATAATAATGAGGGGCTGGCCCGGTGGCGCAAGCGGTTGGGTGCGCGCGCTCCGCTGTGGTGGCCTGGGGCTCGCCGGTTCGGATCCCGGGCGCGCACTGATGCACTGCTTGGCAGGCCATGCTGTGGCAGCATCCCATATAAAGTGGAGGAAGATGGGCACGGATGTTAGCCCAGGGCCAGTCTCTCTCAGCAAAAAAGGAGGAGGATTGGCAGATGTTAGTACAGGGCTGATCTCACACACGCACACAAAAATTAATAATAATGATATCCTTCATTGAAAAAGAGATGATCCATTGATATGCTTTTCTTTTGGAAAAATTGCCTTTCACTGTCTACCTAAAATGACACTTTGACAGTTTTAATTCATTTTACCACGTCATTAAGCAACAAGGGGTTATATTTGGTTTACTTTATTTCAGCTTTGTTCTGAAAAGTTCAGTGAAATTCTTCATCCATATTCTTTAATGGAAGT
This sequence comes from Ceratotherium simum simum, assembly GCF_057802395.1. NCBI lineage: Eukaryota > Metazoa > Chordata > Mammalia > Perissodactyla > Rhinocerotidae > Ceratotherium > Ceratotherium simum. The sequence goes on along the minus strand of NC_141940.1, from coordinate 118,017,519 downwards.
CATTTGGGGTTTTATAGAGACAAATTCATAAAAATCAAAGACTTCCAGAGTCTTTGGAATCAGACCTGAATTTGAATCTCAGCTTCATTACTTATTAGCAATATAACTTTGGGAAGCTGCACTACTTCTCTCAGCCTCAACTTCCCCAGGAAGCATGTAATTTGCAGGGTTGGTTTAGAGATAGGATTGACTGTAGTTTTAAGTGCATGATATATAGACATAATCAATAAATGATGTCTATTTATTATTCATATCTATTCCCAAGTCTCTGTGATACAGAGAAGGAAATTGAGGCCGCAAGATTTGAGAATTTCTCAAGGCCATCCCTCTTCCTCAAGTCCAGGTAATAGAAATTGGCAGGCCCACGATTAAGCATTATTCAGCCTTCATTTGCTCGAGGGACTTTTTTGGTGAAAACCTGCTGTGTTTGGATTCACACTGTGTCCTAAGGAGAGTTGGAGTCTCCATTATGTCCTTGCATTGATTGAGGCTCACTACAACCTTCAGTTCCAACTAAATAATTTCCTATTCCACCAGAAGGGAGACTCAATCCAATCAAAGAATCTAGGTGAGAAATATGATGGAAAGAATTTTCCCCTACCCCAGTTTTTAAGAGTCCTTTTATTTCCTCCTCTCTAGGGAAATAAAAAAAAATTGAAAATATGGACTCCGCTAAAATCTTGCATTTTATAAGTATTGTACTCTGTTCTTCACTTATATTGAAATCATTTTCTTATAACAAACAATTAACTACAATGCAATTCTAGTCAGCTTTAGCTCCAATTTCACATCTAGACAAGAGTTATTCCTAACACAGGAATGAGTAAATTTTACAATAAGTAAAACTGATGCATAAAATAAATAAAATGAGATAATAAGTCTCAAAAGAATTGCATAGTGCCATGGCAGTGCTTCATACAGCAGACAGGATTTAAGGAGATTTTATCAGTGGGATATAGAAATTGCATGTATTGAAACTTTGGATGATTTATTTTCTGTGGGAATTTAATCAGTGAATAACAAAACAGAGTGAGCTAGAAGCGTTTGCTGCTCAAAGTTACTGAAGATGGCTGGTCAGCAGCAATAATTAACTAATTAGTTTCCTGGCTAATTAGAAGAAATGGAGACTATATGCCTAAAATTCTTTCCTTATTGAAAGGATCTAACTGACTCTCCCTATGAATACGTTCGACTAAGCTGTGCCTGCAGATTGTTCTTTATTTTAGCTTCAGTTAATCCATGACTCAAGATCATCTCCATTTTGCCCTCATATAGGAATTTTGCCATATTACCATAATATTTTATTCTGAACCTGATAACAAGGCCATTAGTCATTCATTATAACACAAAAATTCAAACTGGCTGCAATTATGTTTTCTGAATCAAAACCATACATTTTGATGTGGATAACTTAAGGTTCTATATTTAAAAGGCATTGAATGAGTCATAATGGTAAATAAGAAGACCGTTCGACTAGCATTCATATCTCCTGCATATGAAAAATTAAATGGATAATTTCTACCTATGACAGATTTATTTTTTTGGTGGAGAACATTCAAGAATTGATTTAATTAGCTATAACTATGCTCAGAAGCATAATTTGAAATATTGTTGAATGAACGAGGAAAGTATTTTCAAGCATAGAGAAAACTCTCTTAAAATTCCCTTTTGTTCATTATTCAACAAACATTTATTAAGCACCCACAGTTTGCATGGCAATGTACCACATAATGATAATCTAACCTGGCATCATTCTTTTCTAGCTCTGGTAGTTAATTGAATGAGTTAACCTCTTCAGCTATCCATTCACAGTATGTGAGGAAAGATTATAGAAATTAAATGAATGAGTCATTCTGAAAAGAAACACAGACGTGTACTGAGGTTTCCTTTTGTTTTATGTGCTAAAAAGAGGTTACTAGCTAACTACTCTTTCTATTTCTTCAGGGGCCCAGGAATTTAAAAAGAATCTTATCTCATTCAGGCAGTGAACTGTATGCTTAATCATGAGTTTCTAAATGTTTATAAAGGTGAGAACAGCAATTTGCAAGATTCTACAGATACGGCAGGGAAAAACAGCACAATTTAGGCAGATAAGGGAAAATGTATTTTGAGGGATTGTTTCCACTTGAAAAGTAATTGTAGACTTAATAATATAGGATAGGGTCAGCATTTTAGAGCTGGACATTAGAGCTCATCTAGGCCACTGGTTTCTAATCTTTTGCGTTAGAGTCACTGGATTTTTAAAAATACGGATTCTCAGTTCTCATCCCCAGGGATTCTGATTCAGTTGGTCTGCAAGGGGCTAGGAGGGGAAGCAGGCATACATATACTTGTAAAAGCTCCCCAGCAGCCAAAGCTGAGACCCACAGATCTAGTCCAGCCTCAACATTTTTGGAATGAGTTCCCTGAGGCCTTGAAAGAATAAATATCTTACCTAAGATCAACACAATTTATAACTCTTGGAGCCTGGCCTAGAACCCAAATATCCAAATTCCTAGTCTGGATCTCTCTTTACTAAACCATCTAGCACTGTTTCTACTTCTCTCACACGCTGGTTGAGATCTAATTACCAGTTAGTAATAGTTAGGAAGCCAAGACTGCCTATAATCCACGTGACTAGCAAGTCCCCTCCTCCTAATAACCGTGTGCTTCTTTTCTCGCTAAGTAGTGAATAAGTCTTCAGATGACACTGTAATGATTAATATACCTGTTTATTCTACATTTTTAAATACTTCACTTTTTTGAAACTTTTGCATCCATAAAATATATCATTCACATTTTAAGGCAAATAAAACAGATGTAATATTTGAATCTGTCCAATTAAAGTATTCATTATTGAGCTTATATAGCTGAGCACATGGAAGTACTCTAATGTCTTCCATTAATGTCTTCCAGACTGGGTTTTCTTAGCCAGCTTCCTTATATGATAATGCCTTTAGATTGGCCACTTCCACTGGGTTCTAAAAGCTCTAGGCAGGTAGGGCTCTTCTTCATCTTCATCAACTGTCTTCCAGCAGCTAGCAAAATGCTTGCCATAGATTCAACACTCAACAGTTAATTGTTGAATGAAAAATTCTTTATTACATTTTGTTAAGAAATGAGACACAGTGTCTTCAACCAACTTGTATAGGACAATCCCACATAAATAAAAGTACTGGGTAGATGGTTTTATAAAGGAGTAGTTTTACAGTTTCTTTATTACAAGAGCATTAGCCTGATTTTCCTGACATAAATTTGTACTTGCCATACCATTTGGATTACAGTTGGCTTTTCATTCATATTATGTTAAAGTCCTTCATTCAGTATATCTTTTATATGTGGCTGAAGGCACAACTGACGTGCAAGAAACATTGATGAAATAAAATTAATACCAATTTTTCTTGTCTTTTAAGAAATATAACCATTATTATTATCTGGCAAGATAAACAGTACAGTGCCTTTGGTGACTCAAAGGGGTCACACAGTATTGTGGAAGGCAGTAATCTAGCTGCAGAAGAAGATGATTCAATCAATGGCTTTTTAAAACCAAATTTTTATTAAGCAGGTCATTTCAATCCCACCTTTTCAACTCACCATTTTAACCCAACCACACACCCAGAGTCCACACATTTGTCTCTACGAAGGCCATTTGCTCTTTACCCTGAGGTTATAATTTTTGTCTTTTATCTAATTCATATAGAAATAATCAATACAAAATACCACTGACATCAGCTAAAATGACATATGTTTAAATATGGTAGAGATAAATAACTAGCCAAAGAATCGATGTTAAAAACTGACACTAGAAAAATTAGCCATGGTAGAAATATTCAATGCCAAGTAATGAATATTTAATCTCTGCTATATATATAACTGAGATGAACTAGAGGGCTGGAGGGGAAACAGGTATACATTTAAAGGGTTAATCTTAGATCTAACATTAACATTAAAGCCAATGTTAATGGAAGAAATTGGGCTGTGAATGGCCACAACACTAGAAGTTCCTGGCTCAGGGCCAGGTACACAGCAGGGATTCAGTAAATGCTTTTTTGAATGAATGAATGAATGAGTGAATGAATGAGTAAGTGAATAAATGAATGGTCCTCTTCATAGATTTAAAGTATAATATTGGGATTTGGAGACTTGGCTTTAAAACAGTCTATTCAAAGCTATGGATAAATAAACTAGATTTTGGGAAAGTCAGTGCTAAGTATAATGTAGGTGTTTCTGTTTGTTAATTAATTAAGATGACCACAAAGTCGTTATTCTTACCCTTAATTTCTCAGCCTGAAAAGTAAATGAACTGTATCTGTTCCGTGAATAATTGCGTTGAACTTGAAAGAGAACTCCCCATTCCGAAAGCCTCCCACACTACCAGTTAACTGTGATTTATCCCTTTACTTCTGAAGAATTTTAAGCATCTTCCATCTGATTTGACTGACAACCAATCTGTGCTTCCTCTGTCCTTATTCTCCCAGGAAGAAGATGTTACTCGTGAAGGTCGTTTTAATTTCAGCGGTTATGGGATGGGTCACTGCCTCCAAGTGAAAGATGGAACGGCTGTCAAGGCCACACCTGCCAACCCGCTCCCACAACCCCCAAAAGATGCAGATGCCATCAAGAAGAAGTTTGTGGACCGAGCAAAAAGGATTGACACAATATCTCGAGCTGCCTTCCCATTGGCCTTCCTCATTTTCAACATCTTCTACTGGATCACATATAAGATCATTCGGCATGAAGATGTCCACAAGAAATAGATGTGCCCTTCAGATCCTGGGACCTTCTTGCCTAAGTGTTGTGCTTGTAAATACACAGTGAAATTGTCTTTATATCACTTTGACAGAGGAGAAGACTGGGGGAGGGGGGAGGGAGGATCATGGGGGCGGGTTTCCTGGCACCTACATGAATAAAGATAAGTTATCTAGGCAATGAAGGAAAATGTTTGCACAAAATTAAGGTGTTGCAGAATCACATGAGCATAATTCTCTTCATAGTCTTTAGCATTATTCTTTCAGATGATGCATTAATTAGACATGATATGCAAGGTCAAGTTCTTGAGGGCTCTTTGTCTTTAGGTTTCGTTTGGTTTGGTTTGGTTTTGACTAATTCTGGTACTGAAAAATTAGCTTAAAACAAACACACACACACACACAAGGAAAATACTTACCATCTGACCATAGTGACTAGTCTATAGTGAGTCGAGGACCAAACTTTTTCAGGAAAATGCTGCCTCATTTTTAAAATAAGCCTCCTGAGCTACGTTCTTTACAATGTCTGTAATTAGTGTTTCACCCAAGAAATCCTTTTGTGGGTCGTCAATTATTTCTACTTATCAAGAAAACAACAACAAAAAATAAACACCAATAACAAAGAACAAATTTCTACTTTACTGTCCGTAGGTGTGCATTTTAATATTATTTTTCTTTCTTAGATGTCATTTGGGGTTTAAATTGTGTACTGTGTAATTGATTTGATAGTATACTCTCTTGAAAATAAATGACCATTTTATTTTAGATCCAAGTTAGCGCACTATATTTTTTTCACTTTGGCTGTATTTACATGCGACTTTAAGTGCTCAAGTGTGACTTAGCCATTGCAACCTCTTGGCCACAGTATTTATGGAGATGGTGTGTCCTGAACGGTGTAGCTCGTATTAGCTTGAACTTCCCATTTCTGCTCTCATTGTAGGTGTAACTACTAGTACTAATGTCAACTGACCCATGATTTCTACTGTCAATCCAAGTGAATATTGTTTTAAATATCCTTAACTAACTTAAAGAATTTTAAAATTGTACTGTGATTTTCATAACCCGTTGCCTTTTTGGTACCAGAGCTACGTGGTTTGAATCCTGGCTACATGTTTTAAGTAAGAAAAAAAATAAAAGACGTATTTTTGCTTACTCAGATAACAGACAACCTGTAAAAATATAATGAAAAAATTAAATTTTACATGTGCTGTAAAAGGGGTTATTAAAAAATATTTGTTCAATTTCAATAAAGCTAAGTGTGCCACAGAACTTCTCTAATAGTCTTTCCATTTTTTGCACTACAATGTAAATAATTTAGATGACAATAGTAACTTGGATTTTTGTTTCTGGCCTTCCTCATAAACTTGAAGCACTTATATAGCTATTATATTATATACATATACACATAAAGAAAAAGTATGTTATTCTTATTCAAGAAATAGGGAAATGGAGATGTGGAAGTATTAGTAGCTGTGAGCTGGACCGGGGCTTCACTGGATACTTCATATGAGATATGGAAAAGTTCCAAGAGAACTGAGGAATTATAAAATATCAAAGGGAAAAGAAATTTAAAAGAGCAACCTGTCCACCTACCCATCCTGATTTTGTCAGGATGTTCCATGATGAAAAAAATTCTGAGAACTCTAGTGAAGTAGAGGTAACTCATCTTGACCCTTGTAGATTTTCTTTAACCAAAGATATCCATTATAATATTTTCAGAAACATGTGGATTCATAAATTGATGTTTATGGCCTTTTAAATTTATTCAAATGTTGAATCATTTCCATAGAAAGCAATATCACAGAATGGCTAAAAGCATGAATTTTGGACATAGAAATTCTAGCTTGGCCACCTAGTGATCTTGGATAAGTTACCTGACTTTTCTGAGTAGCTCCCGTTTCGTGGAGTTTTAAGAGGATGAACTGAGAAAAATGCAAGTAAAGCCATTAGCTTGGTGTCTAACACATAATAAATTCTCAACAACTAATAGATAATAATAAAATTAGGGGCTGGTCCAGTGGCGAAGGGGTTAAGTTTGCACGTTCCACTTTGGTGTCCTGGGGTTCGCGGTTCAGATCCTGGGCGAGACCTACTCACCACTCATCAAGCCATGTTGAGGTGGTGTCCCACATAGAAGAACTAAAAGGATCTAGAACTAGGATATGCAACTATGTACTGGGACTTTGGGGAGAAAAAAGTACAAGAGAAAGATTGGCAACAGATGTTAGCTCAGGGCCAATCTTCCTCAAAAAATAATAATAATAAAGTTATTATATTTATGAATAGTATTAGTTATCCACTGGGAAAGAAGCTTCACAATTCCTAACCTTGGCAAGATTAATGCCATGCTTTTTCATCATTCCTAAAATGCTATTTTTTCTTGTGGTCATTCCTTTTGAAATAAATAAGGCAAAGTCTTTGATTGGTCTCAATTCTCTTCCTCCCACTGAAAAACAGTAAAATTGAGGCTAAAATGCCTCCCAAAGGTGGGCCTGACCCCATAAGTGTCCTAGGAAAAGCGCTGATGCTTCATGTGGTGGGATGGGGAGGTACCTTGGGGGAAAATCCTAAGCTAAATGATCATGTCTAATCAATGTGTGTACCATATGATTTCCTGGGCAGTACGGTCCCCACATTAGAAAATTTTAAAAAGATTCACCTCTAAACATATCTGCTAGCCACTCAAGTAGGCAAAGTCATCCTGGATGGCAAGCAAGATTCTTGACTTTTCTCTGATTCTAGTCCACATTCAGCGGAAAGAACTCTTGAGTGTACCAATTTGGGTTATATAAATAAGATAAAATCTCAGGGAAAAAAATTTTGAGTGCCACATACTCTGGAGAAATATATAATTCCCATATAATGTTATTTGAGATTTTATTTAGGACATTTTTCTTTCACAATAGTATTTGAAAGAAAATAGTTCAAGAGTAAAATCATGGCTCCGAAGAAGAGAACTTACTACCAGTTTTCGTTAGATTGGAAACTTCTGGAAGAAAGTGGCTATGTTCTTATGGGTTCTCTGCACTGCCTGCCAAAGCTCAAATGCCCAATGAATATTATTACTATCATTAGGAAAAAGTTGCTGAAGGACGATATGCTGTGCCTGTTGACAAAGTTATATAAGTTTTTCCCAACCAAGCAATGACATGAAGTAACCAACTACTGCTACCATTTTTCAGATAGTGGATTACTGTGGGATTTGATTTTTAAACATTTTTTCAATTCCTACCACTTGGTTTTAAGAACAGATCCAGATGACTTAAGGCTTAAAACTTTATGGCATTCTCAAACACCCAAAACAGACGCTACAAACCAGGCTGGCTGTAGATTTTTTAAAAATCCTTCCAAACAGTGTATACATTAAGCTCCTCATCTATGAGGATGAGCTGCTGAACAGAACTACCAAATTCTGAAAGCAAATTTTCCAATAAAGATTAAATGAATATCATTTTATATTTCACTTACCCCATTAATATCAAATCAGAAGGTTCTAACCAAAACACAGCACAAAATTCCACATCATATGATTCACAGCTTTGGAAAAGACTAAAGAAATCTATTCAGAAGCTTTTTTAGGATTTATGCATTTCCTAGTTTAAGCCTGAAGCCAATTTGTGGAATGAATATAAATCATATGTCTGCCAGATACTCTTTTTTAATCTTTCAACCTCTGCTTTAATCTTTTTCTTATTTTCACCATTTGGGGTTAGTTTTTTTTTAAGTATAATTTGAATGATTCAAACAATGCATGTTCTTCATAGATCACAAAGTAGAAGAACTGAAGATAACACCACAACCTCATATTCATATAGTGCTTTCAATATATCAACATGTTTTGATGTCTACAACAGCATTCAAATCTAATAATCATCCAAGGTGGCCAGATCACAAAGAATCAATATCCATCATTTGGTCAATAGATAAACAGAAGCTTCATGAGTTAATCGCCTCACCCCAAATCACCTATCACATTAGAGGTTGAACACCCAGGGTAATTTGTTTCCTAACTCCTCAGACTATATTCTTTCACTATATCACATCGTCAGGAAAATAAAAGCCTGGAAAGTCAAAAGTCATGATACCACTGACCCACCCTTATGGATGACAAAATAAACTGATAAAGGAGGGCATAAAATAGAATATTTCTGTTGACAATGCCTAAGAAAAATAGCTCAAATGCTGCATATAACATTAAGAACATCTTCACGGAGAGTAAATATCTTGTGTGACTGAATGGCTGAAAAGATACTGGGGTTGAAAAAAAGACTAATGGAATTCAATGTAGAAGGTGTTTATTTCTATTTTTGAAAGAGGAAAAACGACCTTCACATTGTCACACATGCCCCCACATAAGAAAAGATTCAATATTCCTACTTTGGTGCAAATGCATTTTCAAAATAACAAGTAACATAGTTTCCTCCAAGCTGAGGGTAGTGTGTGTTAGATGTTTTTAGACCATAAGCCAGCATTTAGAAAGTACATTATCACTTTGGCACAAATGATTCATAAATAGGTGAATGTGTCTTCGAAGAGGAGAGCAAAGCTCTGGGGTGCTCTGTTTGAAGTGTGCGCTGCACTGGCCTTCTTCTGGTAGGACCCAGGGCTGGTCATGGAATGGACAGCTTGGTAAGTCCTCATGCAGACTGAAGCTTCATCAGAAGCTCCAGGTCCTCAAAAACTATAGAATCAAGGGCTAGAAGATCTTTCATGTGCAAGGATCAGAACTAACTAATATTTCATCACATTCAATGGATAATCATTTCTTAAGCTCCTCCTGCTTTCTGAGGAGAAAGATTTAGGGGTGGGGTAGTGAGGAAAGAAGAAGAAATAAAAGGAAGACAGTAGCCAGAAAGTTCCTTTTAAGGCATAAATCAGCTCATGTCACTCTGCTTTAAACTTCGAATGGCTTCCCATCTTACTCACAGAATAAGCCAGAATCCTCACCGTGGCCACATGATCTCACCTCCCCTCTTCTCCCACCACCCTCTCTCGTCCCCTCTCCCTCCAGGCATACTGGCCAGTGCTTAAACATGCCAACCACACTTCTATCTCAAATCCTTTGCACTTGCTGTTTCCTCTGCCTAGCACCCTCTTTCCCTGGGCCAGGAGTTATCAAACTTTTTTAAGGCCAGATAGCAAATGGTTTAGGCCATATTGTCTCTGCTGCAACTACTCAACTCTGCTATTGTGGTATGAAAGCAGTCATAGACAATATGAAAACAAATGAGTGTGGCTGTGTTCCAATAAAACTTTATTTACAAAAACAGGTGGCAGACCAGATGTGGCCCATGGGCAGTACTTTGCCAACCCTTGCTCTAGATACATAAGCTTACTTACTCTAGATATATGAACTTACTCATTCATTCATTTGATTCAGGCCTCTGCTTGAATGTCTTCTTATCAGAGAGGCCCTCTCTGACCACCCTATATAAACTAGTACCCTCCAACCATTATACTCTATTTCCCATTCTTGCCTTGCACTTTGCATAGCACTAGTCACTTTCCAATTGATGCTTTTATGTGTTTATTGTCACACATATACACACACACTTGAAGAATAGCTCCATGTGAGAATGTAGAAACATAAGTTCATTGTTGTATTCCCAGGGTCTAGATCTGTGCCTGGCACTTAGTAGGTGTTCAATCAATACAGTATTTGCTCAATGAATATTGAATAGTTAATACTTATTAAGGAGTTAATTGAGTGTTTGCGTGTGAGGCTTAGAGATGGAACTAAGGAACCTAACAGTACCATTTAGATAAAAATTGCTGTCAAAACTTAAGCAGGTTTTGGGTCTGTAACAATGAAGAAATTGCACTAGATTAGCATTTTCCAAAGTGTGCTCTGAAAAACCCTAATTCCACAGATCCTTAAGGGTCTGACACATTAGCAGACCTGCCTGGATTGAGTTTTTGTAGTTTCCCATCGACTTTTATCAGAAGACACAGGGCTTCTAAGATATGGGGGTTCTGAGAAATACCTCAGGGAATCTCCTACATTTCACACATATTTCTCTTTACCCCCCACTACATAGTAGCAATTCCTTTTCCCCTTGATAGTCAGGATCAATCACTCCAGCTAGTAGAGTAACCCTTTTCTTTGCCTGCCTACTCCCTGGCATGAAGAGTCCAAAGTGCCAGGTAGCACTCTCAACTTTAAGTTCCATTGTTGTGTCACTTGGAGGAAGCAGAGGCAGAGATTCCAGAAGAAAAGTTAGAGATTTGAGGCTTTCTATATAAATACTCTTAAAGCATAATTTTTTAAAAGATAAAATCATGACTCTCATGCAAATATAAAATTAACACATGTCAAAAGTTGCATTTAACTTATTAATTGATGAAAAAAACACAGAAAAATGTTAAAGCCAATCCAAAAAGCATTTGAGAAGTTAGGTATTTATAAGCAATGTTAGGATAAGTTTCCTGGGTTAGACATAAAACTGGTTGATGTTCAACAGGGTTATAACAATAATCCGTGGGGTTTTCTCTTCTTTGGACAGAAATTATTTGCATTTCTGCTAAACAAAATTCTACAAGTTCACCTCTGCCTCTGCAGAGTGGTAAAATAGCCCAGACAAGATGATGTCAAACTCAGCACTGCACTGAGAGAGTACCTGCAACCTTTTTTTGTCTATTTCCAAGTTTCAGTTTTTCTGACAGACAATTGCAATTCAAATTTAATGCTTAACTACTATCTGACTATTAATATCATACTTTAACAGGACCAAGACCCAGAGCATTAAAGTAACATGCCCCATATCACACAGCATGTTAATGTAACTTTGGGCTCAGAACCAAAATTTCCTGAACTCTATCCTGGTTCCTTTCTAAATACTCCCATGAGCTTTTTTCTGTGTATCCCAGGTAGAGAAATTTAGAAAGGGTAGTTTCTCTCCTTTAGATTATTCTACCTCCACGTGATTATTTGCCCATTTTTCTGGAAGGCAAGTGGCATGGTTACAAAGGCACAGTTTGTGGAGTCAGATCTGAGTTCAAATTCTCCTTCTGTCTTGTATTTGCAAGGTGTCCTTGGGCAATGCTTTAATGCCCCAAGACTGAAGATATTGTAAAATATAACATAATAATATCTACCTCATACAATTTTAGGTGAGGACTAAATTGATTAGTACCTGCCACTTAATGTGTACCGAATAAATATTAGTTCCCATTTCCCTTCCTACCCACCTTTAGTTAATGTTTATTTTTATTTATTTATTTTTTGTGAGGAAGATTAGCCCTGAGGTAACATACGATGCCAATCCTCCTCTTTTTTGCTGAGGAAGATTGGCCCTGGGCTAACATCCATGCCCATCTTCCTCTACTTTATATGGGATGCCGCCACAGCATGGCTTGACAAGCAGTGCGTCGGTGCAGGCCCAGGATGCGAACCCGTGAACCCCGGGGCCACCGAAGCAGAGCGCGTGCACTTAACTGCTATGCCACCAGGCCGGCACCTAGTTAATGTTTATTTTGGGCTGGCCCCACGGAGTAATGATTAAGTCATATGCACTCCGCTTCAGTGGCCTGGGTTGGACCTACACCACTCATCAGCCATGCTATAGCAGCAACCCATATGAAAGGAGAGGAAGATTGGCAACAGATGTTAGCTCAGGGCAAATCTTTTTCAGCAAAAATAATAATAATAATAATATTGATGATGTTTATTTTACTAATGACACCATTCAGAGCCTATGAATGGAGTCAATTTCTGTGTGGTCTACCGTAAATATTATAATTTTTTCTTTTTTGAGGAAGATTAGCCCTGAGCTAACATCTGTTGCCAATCCTCCTCTTTTTTGCTGAGGAAGATTGGCCATGGGCTAACGTCTGTGCGCATCTTCCTCTGCTTTATATGGGACGCCGCCACAGCATGGCTTGATAAGTAGTGCGTAGGATCCGAACCCACAAACCCTTGGCCGCTAAAGTGGGGCACGCAAAATTAACCGCTACGCCACTGCGCTGGCCTCTAAATACTGTAATTTTAAAGCATCTAAATATCAAAAAGGCTGATTGAAAGTGAAAAATCCATATCTAGAGACAGTCTGACTACACTTCTTTGGTAAAATGGGACAATAGTGTTCTTGCTGTTTCACTTTGACCTAACACAGAAAGGAAAACATTTTCCCGATTTAAATGTTGAAAAGTTTAAGTTGGCATGACCAGGGCCAGTGGGAGGAAGTTATTAGGAGGATTCTTGCTATATATAACAAATATTGGTGCAGGACCACTACAGTTTACAAATTGCTTTCACATAAATTTGGCCAGATCATCCTGTGTTCACAGGAATGGTGGCCTTGGGCAAGTTTCTCTCACAGCCTCAGTTTATTCTTCTGTAAAATGGAGAAGAAAAATGGTTTCCCATCAGAAAGCCTAGCACGCAGTAGGTCTTCAGTGTGTGATAACCACCATCATCAGCAGCAGCAGCAGCAGCAACAGAAGCATCATCATCATTACCATCAGCAGCAGCAGCATCACCACCATCATTATCATCATCATTTTTCAGATAAGAAAACTGGAACATAGCACAGTCAAGGGACTGGTCCACTGTCACAGAGGTAGATCCAGCCATCAGGTACTAGCCATGTGACTCTAGGCAATGTCTGCAGAATGAGAATGATGATATTTTCCCCATCTACCCATATTTCAAGGCTACTGTGAGAATAAAATGAAACGACGAATGTCAAAGGTATCTCAAAACTATTTTCTGGATGAAGAAAGTGGGGCACAGAGAGGTAAAGTAACTTGCCAAAGACATACAGCTTATAGATGTCACACCCAAAATTCAAACTCAGGCAGTCTTTCTGCACAATCCGTGCTCTTAGTCACCACATTATATTGTTCTTCAATATAAAAAATATCATGGTGGATATACAATTTGTATATTTATTTTTTGGAGATTTTATCATATCATTTTTAATTATTCATTTCCTTATCCATTTCCCCTACCAGCCTATGAAACTTTCAAGGGCACTATGTTAGTTTCCTAGGGCTGGTGTAACAAATTATCACAAACTGGGTGGCTTAAAACAACAGAAATTTATTCTCTTACAGTTCTGGAGGCTAGAAACAAGAAATCAAGGTGTCAACATGGCCATGTTTCCTCTGAAGGCTCTCAGAAAGAATTATTCCCTGCCTCTTTCTAACTTCTGGTGGTTGCTGGCAGTCCTTGGCATTCCCTGGCTTGTAGCTGCATCACTCCAATTTCTCCCTCCATCTTCACATGGCCTTCTCCTCTGTGTATCTGTCTGTCTCTAAATCTCCCTCTCTTTATAAGGACACCTTATAGGGCCCACCTTAATCTAGTATGACCTCATCTTACCTAATTATATCTACAAAGATCCTATTTCCAAATAAGGTCACACTCTGAGGTTCCGAGTGGACATGAATTTTGGGGGAACACTATTCAGCCCAGTAGAGGCACCAATTGTGTCTAATTTTTTACACTCTTCCAGGCACCTAGCCCAGTGTAAGGTACATACAGATTCAGCCAGATATAACTTAGTGATTGAGCATGGAGGTGCCGGAGTGGGATTGCCTGGGATCAAGTCTTAGTTCTGTCTTTGGGCAAAAGTTCCAAACTCTCTCTGCGTCAGAGTCCTAATGTGTAAATCGTACCTATTTCACAGAGTTCTAACGAGATTTAAATCAGTCAATTCATGTCAAGTGCTTAGAATAATCATTATCCCATAACAAGTGTTGAACAAATATTATTAGCATTATTTTTAGACAACAAATACAATTAATATTTGTTAAATAAAATAATGAAAGCAAGGAGTGTCAAAAAGCACTGAAAACAGCTTACATTCAAGCTGTTAATATTATAAAATATTTTCACATCAGTCCTTTCTCTGTGTGTAGTCTTTTTAGAGCATCAATGAACATTCAATTTAAGAGAAAGAAGGGCTGTAGGAGCAAAGGAGGTGAAAAGGAAAAAGCTTGCCTTTCCTTCTCCCACAGGGAAAAAGAATTCAAAAGAGCCATGGAGAAGCAGTATTATTTCTAAGAGACCATGCTAGGAAAATGGAATTGCTTTTCTGAAAGAAAGTAGAAGACTAGTACCTGGAGGGTCTAAAATGTAATTATGGTATTGATCTCAGGAAAGCCTTGGATGGATCTAACTTTTTTTTTTTCTTTTTTGCTCTCCAGTATCATTAAAATGGGCTCACATGTAAGGGTCTGCAGACTGCATATATCTGAACATCACACATCAAGACAGGCAAAAAGGTCCTGTTAGTGGATCCGAGGAGGTCTCTCTCAAGGTAACATTCAATATGTGCTCACATTGGTTCCCTCTTATCAGGAATCTTCTTAATGGCTCTGGGGACTGATTTAACAAGCCGTTAATGAAGTGGCAAGGGACTAGGTTGCAAATCAACCTGAAGGTACTGTGTCCTAGCCCCATCCAGCCTGTGGGTTGACTACGGGGACGAGGGGATCCCAAACCTCAGACTAAACATGAATTAAGGCTGATTTTACATCTTTCCTCTGTAGTCTCACTGAGGAGATGACTCTTTCTTTGATTCCAGCTATACCTCCTCAGTTTCTTTCCCTTCCAAGCTATTTAGAAGCCTGCAACAATAGTCACCTTTCCCACTTGGTTGGACACACATACAACACAATATTTTGCTGGGAGCCTCTGGTTGCCTCCAAACCCGATGAAAGCCTCGAGACTGATGACTGGGGACTCCAGATTTTTTAAAAAGTGTTAACAACAACTCATTATGAATATATTAAGGGTCCTTCAGAGCATTTGAGGGGGGAAAGTCGGAGATGTATTTGAGGCCTTTTGGAAATCTCTGATTCTATGGTCATATTTTTACTAAAGCATTCAGTCAAAACTCTTAGAATTCCACGTCCTCCTTCATAGAGAAGCTATGCCAGCTGCAGACATTTTAAAATGGTTGGATCTTGTTCTGGAATGGGAATGAGAAATGAGGCTGGAGAGAAAAGCTGGGATGAAAATATAAAGTCACATGCCTGGTTAAAGCTCTTGGGATTTCTCTTGTAAGTAATGGTATGCTAGTACAAGGTTTTAAGCATGGGAGGGACAAGATTGATTTTGCATTTCAGAACATAACTCTGGCTACAGAGTATAGAAGAGATCAGAGGGAGATGAAAGAGATAATTTCAAATCTCTAAAGTTTTGACATTAAGTATTCCTATCGAAACCTGACAAGATCCATCTACTGCCAAACACAACTTAAGCAAAGGAGAAGAACTTCTAGCCTGGACAAAGAAACAAAATGGATGCTAGAAACATGGATAAAAATTTTTACCAGTTAAAATTCATCCAAATTCACCACGTTACTAGCTAAAAATTCATCAACATTACACTTCTGGTTACAATCAAGAGTTAAGCATAGTACAAAAAACAGTGAGGTATTGTCACTCTGTGGTTAAGAACGCAGGCTTAGCATTGGATAGGCCGAGATTCAATCCCCAAATGTATCACTTTCTGTTCCTTTCTGTTCCTGTTCCTTTGATGTATTGCTTAATCTCTTGAATTCTCACTTTCCCCATCTGTAATGTCAATAATGATAGCAGCACCTGATTTGCAATGCCATTGTAAGATTCATACATGTAAAGTGTTAGAAACTACATTACAGGGATCATGGCGAGGGTTATGTCTACCAAACTCAGTGGTTTCTTTACATGTGACGGGAGCTCACTAGAGTATTCCTTCTGGCCTCTCTTAGCCCCTTCCCAGAAAGGAAAAGTGACTGAATCTGACTGTGGAGTTTGAAGATATTTTCCTGCCCCTTCCTGTTTCTTTTCTCTTGGGGGACAGCCAATCCTCCAAAATTGCACATTGTGCTCTGGTCTTGCCGTGTTTTCAACATAATGGAAACGTTTTCCATGGAGGAGGTGTTTTCAACATTTCCCTTCGGGGAAAGCCCACAGTCCCCCAGCACGATCTATGACTAAACAGATAAGTCTGACTAATTCTAGAGTTCAGAATTTTAGAGACTGCTCTCCCATAGATGTAAATCACATTTTCCAATATCAACACTATTTACAATAAAAGTGACACAGGTATACCACACAGAATGTGTCCTTGCTTAATGTTTTCTCAGGAAAATGTCTCTTTGTTTTTAATATCCAAACTTCACATAAGTACTTTTCAGGGGAATGAGGGTTATATTAAAAAATTACATTTATGCCTTAAAAAATCAATATAACCTTTTTAACAAAAGATCATGGGGGAAACATCTCAAGTTTCACTCCTAATACAATTGGCATTTAAAATAAATCAAGTTTATATGGATCAGAAGCACACACAGATATTTTGAAGTGCTCCAGAGTGTCAACAGAGGGGATTTGTGGCTAGGATATTGCTGGCATTAAGAAAGACATGACTGTAGACAAAGTAACTGCTTGTTAACAACCATATTAATTACTTGGTGTCAAGGAAGCAACGTTTTAAGCATTCTAGCTCATGATATGACAGTTTGTTCCTTACATATGGGCATTTTAATGTGTTTTAGTTGGTTAAGGGTTGTGGGTTGATTTGTAATGCATAATAATTTTTCTCATTTAAAATAATCAGAAAAGGGCTCCTTTAGCATTTTTGTGCAGAACATCTGATTTCATTAACAGAAAACCAATGTTAAGCAAGAGATGTCTGCATTTTGGGCCTCCCATCTGCCTCACCTACTTGTCTGATTTTTCAATTAGTTCACAACTCAACAGAAGAAGCAGATGGCTATTTGTTGGCCTCCACTAATAAACAGAATACAGCAAAAGTGAGAGGATATTGCTTCCGAAACCAGGTTACAAAAGACTGTCACATCTGTCTTGCTCTCTCTTATTGCTTGCTTGCTCTGAGGAAGCAAGCTGCCATATTTTGAACTGCCCTATAGTGAGGCCTATGTAGCAAGGAACTGTGAGGGTCCTCTGGCAAACACCCAGCAAGGAACTGAGACCCTCAGACCTATGAGGCCTATGAGGAACTGAATCTTGCCAAGAGTCATGTAAATGAGCTTGGAACAAATCCTCCACCAGTTGAGCCTTGAGTTGATTTCAGTCCTAGCCAACACTTTGATTTCAGCCTTTTAAGAGACTCTGAGCCAGGGGACCCAGCTAAGCCATGCACAGATTTCTGACCCACAGAAACTATGCAATAATAAACGTTTGTTGTATTAAGCTGCTAAATTCTAAGGCAATTTGTTATACAGGAATAGATAATTAACACATTCAGTAAATGTATGCTGATGAAAGAGTAAATGCATGACTTAATTATTCCCCAAAGAACTTAATTGATTTGGATCCTTAGGTACTCACTTCCAGAAAATGGACCCAGATTTTCTGAGTATGCCCTGGTGTTTGTAGAAAAATAAATAAGGCATGTGCCAAAAACTTGGTTGGATCCCACCAGCTTAAATCAAGCCTAAATTTAGAGAATTTCTGTCTGGAATGGAACTTTGAGGTCATTAGCCAAATGCCCTCATTTTGTAGAAATGGAAACTGAGGCTCAGAAGAGCTAAGTGACTTGACCAGGGCCACAGAGTCCATAGAAGTGTCATGTTAGAGCCCAAGGATTCTGATTCCCATTCCAGGTCTCTTCCACAGCATCCCATGGCAGTGGGTAGAGGACAGGAATATCAGAAGGGCTGGAGGAACCCTGAATGTAGAAAGTAAGTCTCAAGCAGGGCTCAGAAGAGTGGGTAGGATGAGGGAAGGCATTCCACCTGAGGGGTCTACATGACAGAAGAACAGTGATGGGCTGCACCTCCTGTGAAGGGTGCTGAGAATGAAAATCTCCATGGTTTGGTCAATCATCTTAAAGCTCATATGAAAGGTGAGGGTGGGGAGGCCTTGGAAAGAAATGGTACCTACAAGGAAGAGAGGTCAGCAGAGATAGGAGGACAAATCTTGTTAGACAGGCAAACCAAGGAACAAACATTTGCATGAGACTTGATGGCAGGCAGCCAGAGTGAATCTGGAAATAAGAAAAATGGGTGCACAGGAAGAGATGGTGGGCATCAGAATTGGGGAAACTGGCTAGTTTCAGTCTTGAAGCGGAAGGAAAGAGGAAGGGCTTACATCTATAGATATGGGCTCAGATCTGTGCTTAGAATGTGCCAAAACCCTTACCTGGATCTTGTGGCATTTGTATCATCCATTATATGACCATATGAGCTGCCAGATGGTTATGCAGTGTTCAATCTACACAGCTATATATCAGTCCTGTGACAGGCTAATAAAGCTTTGGGAACTAACATGTAAAATCAGCCCACAAGAAGCCAACTTTAAAGAAATTATTGAGAAATTATTGATTTCTTCATATTACTGGTTCCTCAGACCCAGATTGAAGAATCCCAAATGTAAGAGCCTGTCATAATGTGGTTTGGTAGATTCTATGATAATTCCCTGACTCTTGATGCAGAAGCTCGGGCATCAGAGAGGAGCCAAAAGGACAGTGGACTAGAGTCACAAGTCTGGTTTATAGTCTAGCATGACTGGACCTCTCTGCACTTCATTTTCTTCAACTGCCCAATGGAGATAACAAAAGCTGCCTGTCCTATGTCACAAAGCTTCTGTGAGGGTTGAAGTTGGAAAAGCATAAAAGAGTTGTACAAATGCACAACTATATATAAAAAGAAGTTCCACTAAATTTTCCATTGTTGCCATGAAAAGGCCTTTTTTCACTCTGTAATGGTTTTCTTCACAAAGAACAAAGAAGTTCAAAGGCTAAATTACATAAAATTACATCACATTGTCACAGTACATTCGATAAATAATGGGGCTGAAGATGATTCACAAAGATAATTGGATCAAGGCCCTGCAAAGCAGAGCATTTAATTCCCATGATCTTGTCCAGTAAGGAAAGGCATAAAAGTAAGTCTTCAAGGTTTCAGCCATGGAAGAAGTACCAGAATCCAAATGATGGAAGCAAGGGGAAATGGTGGGATAAGTGTGGAGACTTCCCTGGTGTATTAGTTAAGGTAATGCTAGCTGCTGTAACAGATAAGCCCCCAAATCTGAGTGGCTTAGCACAATAGAAGTTTATCATTCGCTCATGCAAAGTCCAAATGGGTATTTCTGATTGACAGGTAGCTCTCCTCTCTTCCAAGCAGTGATTTAGTACCTAGGCTCTTTTGACAGCTCCAGCATCACCATGGGCTCAAAGGCCCATGCTGAATCTTCTGTATCTGTCTGGTGTACAGAAAAAGATAGGAGAAGAAGGAACACCTGTTGCTTGGAGATGACACACATCACTATCACTCACATTCCTATAGTGAGAACCCGTAACACGGTCCCACTAAATACAAGGAGGGTAGTCCTGGTTTGCCAGCAATAACTCAACACTATGAGAGGGGAGCTCAAATCTTTGGGGAGCAGGTAGCCATCTTTGCCTCACCTGGGAACAGAGGGAATACAGATCTCTACCATTTTGCATCCTTACCTTTCACCAGCATTTCTGGAATGTAAACATCAAAGGTTTTTATAGCTAGAAACATTACCAATAAAACACATAGCATTGCTTGGAAAGCCACTGGCATTTATCCTTAAATCATATGAAAATAGCCTGGCATGGATCTAAATCAGAGATCAGAAGCTTATAGGAGGGCATCATAAAAAAGAAAGAGCTTTGAAGTCAAGTCAGGCTGGGTTCTAATCTCTGCTCCAGCCCAAACAATAAGGGACCTTGCACAATTTCTTTAACCCTTTTAAATCTCAATGCCTTCAGCAGCAGCAAAAGCTCAATAAGATCCTGAAAGAATTTTGTGAAGACTCATTGAAATGGCATGGCAAGTGCTTTGGCCTATGAAAGGCACTCACAAAATAGTGCCCTCACAGCATCTACTGAAGTTGAGCACAAACATCCCCTGAGGCCCAGCAATTCCACTCCCAGCTATACCCCCAATACCTACACATATTTACCAAAAGCCGAGTACCAGAATGTTCAGAGTAGCACCGTACATAATAGCTAAAATGCAAAAACAATACATATGTCCACCAAGAATAGAATGGACAAATAGATTGTGATATATCTTACATGAATACACAGCCATGAAAATGACCAAACTACAGCTACATGCACCAACACGGATGAATCTCATACATATTGAGCAAAAGATATAAGAGAATACCTCCTGTGTGATTCCACTTATATAAAGTTCCAAACAGACCAAATGAATCTATGCTGTTAGAAGTCACAATGATGGTTACCCTTGGAAGGAGCTATTGAATGGGAGTAGATGTGAGAATGGCTTCTGGGATGCAGGTAATGTTCTCTTTTGGAATGAGGGTTCTGGGTACAGAGTGCATTCAGTTTGTGAGAATTCATTAAGCTATGCACTTACATCAACAAAATTTTTTAAAAATAGTGTCCTTCCCCTAAGAGACTCCCAAAGTGTTTAAATATTGTTCATGAGTACCACCAGCATTTGGAAAGGGAAAAAAAAAAGAGAGAAAAGGAGCAGTAGGGGAGAAACGTGAAAGTAAGCCATAAAGAGGGAGAGAGATAGTGAGGATACAGAATAAGGCTGCAGGGTATCAAGAGCCAGAGATATATACCACTTTTCTAAGAAAACGCCATTTTGTGTTATATACCCCAAAGCCCTGACAATAACAAAAGGGTCTAGGACACTTTTTCACAGTGGCACTAGCATTCTTATTTGAGCTAAATTTTAGTGCTGCTAAAAATACAAGTCTTCCCTATGGGCAATCCACTACATGTCTTCCAGATTATAATGTGTCTTTCTGTTCCATATGCCATCCTGTCATTTCTGTCATTGTGATTCTTCTTTCCCGTGTCATTTTGGGGAGCTAAGGTTATATGTATGTGTGTGTATGACGTGGGGGGGGTGATCTTTACCAATTCCAATCTTTGCAATCTATATCATTTACCCTGATCACCAACGAGGGCTTCCAACATCATGATCATGTAAAAATCATTCTCTGCTAATAACACCACCAGATAACCGATCTTCTACAGGAGTGACCATGTAATAATTCAAGCCTATGCTCACTATACTTCTACATATTTAACAAGG
Organism: Ceratotherium simum simum; assembly: GCF_057802395.1. Lineage (NCBI taxonomy): Eukaryota > Metazoa > Chordata > Mammalia > Perissodactyla > Rhinocerotidae > Ceratotherium > Ceratotherium simum. The sequence goes on along the minus strand of NC_141940.1, from coordinate 117,995,789 downwards.
CTCCCTTCTATGACCATAAATATATGTCGTGTAGTTATCACATAATAACAAAGGGTTACTAAGATTATAACACTAGAAGTCATATGTCAACACATTTGGTTTCATTTTTTAAGTATTTATAAATGTTAGCATCAGTAGGAACCTTAAGAAATTACCTTCCTATTTAATGTAGGCAGAAAATTGAGGTCAAGAGAGTTGAATAACTTACTTTAAAACATAAAGATAGTTGTGGCAGAACCATGACAAAAATCCAGATTTTCTGTTCCCTATCCAGCATTCTCTCCACTATCCCATACCTTTAAAGGGTTTCTGTGTATCTCCACATCTATTTGTCATAAAATGAACATGATTCCAGCATTCACCATTTCCCATTTCAATCATAAGCCCCAGGTCTTGATGTCTACATAAATAAGTGTCTTGGCTCTTGCCTAAAACAAATTTATTGAGATAATGTTTTAAGAAGTTTCTGAAGAAAACTATACCAGTTAATTTTTTATTTCCTCAATTGTAGAGTTTTTTCTTTTTACTTTTTTGAAATATTTTTAAACTTAAAGAAATTATATAAGAATAGTATAAAGAATCCCCATATACTTTACCCAAACTGATCAATTTTTAACCTTATTTTGCCATAGCTACTTTATAATTCTCTTTTCCTCCCACCTTCCTTCTTTTTTCTCTCTTTCTCAATCTCCTTCTCTCTCTCTCACACACACACATTATTATTATTTATTCTCTGAGAGAGAATATTATTGTTGTTATTTTTCTCTGAGAGTAGGTTACATAAACCACACGACTTGACCTCATAACGCCTCAGTGTGTATTTCCTAAGAACAAGGATATTTTCTTACATAACTACAATACAATTATCAAATTCAAAAAAATTAATATTGTCACAATAATATTATCTATTCTACAGTCCATATTCTATTTTTTTCAATTGTCCCAGCAATATCTTTTAGAGCATTTTCCAACCCAGTCCAAGACCCAATCCAGTATGACATATTACATTTGATTTTCATGCCTCTTTACTCTCCTCCAATCTGGAATAGTTCTTTAGTTTTTCTTTTCTTTCATGATATTGACATTTTTTAAAAATGCAGGAGCTTTTTTTTGTAATAGAATGTTCTTTAATTTAGGTTGTATCAGTTAATTTTTGCTATATAATAAACTACCCCCAAACTTAGTAGCTTAAAACAAAAATTTATTACAACAAAAATTTATCATTTCTCACAATTCAGTGGGTCAGCTAAATGATTCTTCTGGTTTGGGCCAGCTTGGTCTAGGATGACCTCATTTACATGTCTGGCAGTTGGCTGACTAGGAGCTGGAGTGATAAGGATGACTTAGCCAGATGTCTCTCATCATCCAGCAGGCTAACCTGGGCTCATTCACATGGTGGGGGTCACAGTTCTAAAGCTCAACAAGAGAGCAAGCCCCAATGCACAAACGTTTTCCAAGCCTTTGCTTGCATCATATTTGTTACTGTGCCATTGGACAAAGGAAATCACAAGGCCAGCCCTGAGTCAGTGTGAGAGAGCACTCCCATAGATCATGGATAAAAGAAGTAGAATAATTTGTGGCCATTTTTACAATCTACCACAGCAACTAAAGGCAGGGGATAAAATATTTTTTCAAAAAAGAAAGAATATGCTATTAATGGAAGAAATGAGGAAAAAAGACAAAAGCCTCCAAAATAGTGAGGTATGAACACTTAAATTTATAGCCTTGAAAAAATCTGAAATCAAGATGCCACACCAGTTAGGGAAAAGGGCTTATAACACAAGCTGATCAGTAAAGGTTTTTCAACCTGCTTTTTTTATTGGTCAAAGTGGTCAAATTTAAAAGCATCTAAATGAACTGCAATGCTCACTCTCTGAAGCTGTAATGGAATTAATGCAAACAACTGAATGACAGAGAATTCTGTGCAGAGCAATACGTCTCTATTACAAGAAAAACAACAACTAGAAAACTATGATAGGGAATATTGAGACTGCGGTAGAGAAGAGAGCCTACATCCCCTTTAGAGGCAACAGCAGCAGCTCCTTCGTTACTGCTGAGTGCCACTATGCAGCAATAGAGGCCCTGGAATATCAAAGTTGCCATTTTTTCAAGAAAATATGGAAATTTAGACTTAAATGTGAAATTTCCAGATTTCTAAATGTTGGTTTAAATATTTTTAAGAGCACATTCACAGACTGAATTAGGCCCAAGGGTCATGAATTTGAAAACTCAACTTTTCTAATCTAGAATCAAACTATAAGAACAGAAAGGGTTTAAAAAATGAATAAATGAAATGCTTATTCAATCCCATTAGAGAGATATAAAACCTCTCTTAACCAGTGACTACGTAATATACACCTTTTCTTATGCTCAGTAACTATAAGATTTAGCATCATGGATATAGCATGGATATACTTTTATGCTCAGTAACTATTGTCTTTAGTATCATATATCATATACAGCATAGATGATTGAACTTTATAATACTGGCATACACAGACATGCAAGAGGTAACAGATAACTGACAAAGGATAAGACCATCACACAATTCCTGAAATCAAAAGCCTGAATTTATTCCTCACTTAAGTTTAAGGGAGAGATTTGCTGGTCAGGCAGAGTCTCTCTGAGCAAAGCAAACTGCTGATTTAGAGGATGGGTTTGTTTTGAGGTTACATTTGTCTAAGAGACAGCAGTGGTCAGCCTTAGAAACGTGTTCAGCGTCAGAAGCTTCCCATCAGCTGACTGTCAACGTGTGAGACTGTCACTGATTGGCTGGCATTCGGAGAGTAATCAGTGATGGATAAGATAGCTTTAGATCCTGTTGTGGGGTTTGATTGTTACCACGGCTAGAGAATGGGCTGTCTTTTCCTACAAGTATGGGGGCTTTTTGTGAATTCTCAGAACTAACTCTGTAAAACTAACGGGGAACACTGCAAAGGTTACATTGTCATGGCCTCACATAAGCACAGATGCTATTTCACAGTGGGCTATGAGCTTATTACCACATGAGGTGTGGCTCCTCTGTGAAGTCATGGCCGCCCAAGTATAAAGTCAGAGCCACTTCTCATTTCAACCTAAGAAAAGCTCTACTAATGTAGATAGGTGGATTTTGCTCCTCGGGAAGGTAAATGTTCCCACCCTCACGAACTACAAAAACCATAAGTACAAAAAAAATGGTATTTCATTGAAAGCATAGTCTCTCTGATTGCCCTAATACAAGGACAAAAGAGAACAAGAGAAAGCGTGGGATACCGAAGAGGAACAGAAAGGGAAAGAAAAAAGGAAACCAAGGTAAATGTAGTTTTGTGTCTTATTACAACTTGTTTAGGATCAGAGAATAGATTAAAATTCAGACAGCTGGATAACACTCATTTTTTATATACTTCTATGAAAGAGTTCCTGACTTCCATGACTGACTTTTTCCCTTATTAAGAGCATATCCCTGGCTTTAAACAAAATAGGATGTGGGCTATCTTTTCAGAAATATGAAGCCCAAGTTAGATCTCAGGTGAGATTCTCTTCTGCTGACTTCTCCTATAAAGAGGGTCACGGCAGCCTTAGAGAATTGAAAGGTCTCCAAAAAGGGCCACCGGGAGTAGGTGAGACAAGAAGAACCTTGCTGCGTGTTCAGTACAAACGACAATGCCATGTATTTCAGTCTTACATCTATCTGACCCTTGCAGTGGAAAATCTATCTCCTCTCTCCACAAAACTGATGGGATACAGGGAATGGCTTTAAAGCTAAATGACAAGAGAATATGTTGTTTCTCATAATTGCTCATTCACCCATCCATTCCACAAACATTAAGCACTTACTAAAGGCATAGTCTTCAGAGCAAAATAAAATTCATCCCTGTGCTGAAAGCACCACAATCTTAAAAGGAAAGATAAATTTATATACCAGGAGGTATTTGAATAAGTAACACTCCCTGTGGGTTTTGAGAATTTACTGAAGTGATATTTGAATTGGATCTGGAAGGAAGGGAAAAGGTTTGCCAGGTAAAGGAAACTGCATGTCTAGGGACTCATTTGACATTCACTTTGGGTAAACTACAGGATGAAGTTTCATGCCAGGAAATGGAATTCTATTTTTCTTTCCAATGAACTGTATTGAGGTATAATTTACATACAATAAAATGCACCCATTTTAAGTGTACAGTTCAATGAGTTCTGACAAATATCTATACTCATATTACCATCATCACAATCGAGATTTAGAATATTTGCATCACCCCAAATAGTTCCCACATGACTCTTTGCGGCAACACTTTCCCACCCTTAGGCAACCACTGGTCTCGTCGGTTTTCGTTTTCTGTCACTATAGAGTAATTTTGTCCATTCTGCAATTTCATATAAATAGAGTCATCACACACACACTTCTTTCTCTCAGCACAAGGTCTCTGAGAGTCATCCATATAGTTAAGTGTATAGGTAGTTTGTTCGTTTTTCTTGCTGGGGAATATGCCGTAGTATCCTTACACCACATGTTAATGGACTCTTGCATTGTTTCCAACTTTTGGCAATTACCAGTACAGCTGTTATGAACATTTGTGTGCAAGCTTTTCTTCAGATATATATTTTCATTTCTTTTGGGTAAATATCTAGTAGTGGAATTGCTGTATCAAATGGTAAGTGTATGTTTAACTTTATAAGAAAGTGACAAAATCATTTTCTGGAGTAGTTGTACCCACAAGCAATGTGCAAGAGTTCCAGTTTTCCATGTCCTTATGGAAACTTAAAAGTAGTTCTGGCCTTGGATTTGGCAACAGATTCTTGATTATGACACCAAAAGCACAAGCAACAAAGAAAAAAAAAATAGATTAACTGGACTTCATCAAAATTAAAAACTTTTGTGCAGCAAAGGACACTACCAAGAAAGTGAAAAGACAACTTAAAGAATGGGAGAAAATATTTGCAAATCATATATCTGGATGAAGGTTTCATATCAAGAATATATAGAGAACTCTTAGAACACAATAACAAAAAAGACAATCCTATGGGCAAACGGGCAAAGGGCTTGGATAGACATTTCTCCAAAAAAGATACACAAATGGCCAATGAGCGCATGAAAATATGCTCAACATCATTACTCATTAAGGAAATGCAAGTCAAAACCACAGTGAGATACCACTTCACATGCACTAGGATGGGTGTAAAAAAAAAAAACAGAAAATAACAAGTGTTGACGAGCATGTGGAGCTATTGGAACCCTCATACACTGCTGTTGGGAATGTAAAATGGTGCAGCTCCTATGGAAAACAGTGTGGCAGTTCCTCAAACATTTAAACATAAAGTTACTATATGACCCATCAATTCCACTCCTGGGTATATACCCAAAAGAATTGAAAGCAGGTATTCAAATAACAACTTGTGCACAAATATTCATAGCAGCACTATTCGTTATTACCAAAAGCTAGAAACAACTGAAATGTTCGTTCACTGATAAATGGATAAAAAATTGAATATTATTAAATAGCCATAAAAAATATATATCCTGGGCCGGCCCCGTGGCTTAGCGGTTAAGTGCGTGCGCTCCGCTACTGGCGGCCCGGGTTCGGATCCCGGGCGCGCACCGACGCACCGCTTCTCCGGCCATGCTGAGGCCGCGTCCCACATACAGCAACTGGAAGGATGTGCAACTATGACATACAACTATCTATTGGGGCTTTGGGGAAACAACAACAAAAAAATATATACATATATCCTAAAGAAGATGTGGTGTATATATATACAATAGATTACTACTTAGCCATAAAAAAGACAAAATTGTGCCATTTGTGACAACATGGATGGACCTTGAGGGTATTATGCTAAGCGAAATAAGTCAGACAAAGACAAATACCGTATTATTTCATTCATATGCGGAAGCTAAACAAACAAACACATAAATAAGGAGAACAGATTGGTGGTTACCAGAAGGTAAGGGAGTGGGGGGAGGGCAAAAAGGGTAAAGGGGCACATATGTATGGTGACGGATAAAACCTAGACTATCGGCGGCAAACACGATGCAGTCTATACAGAAGCTGAAATATAATAATGTACACCTGAAATTTACACAATGTTATAAGCCAATATGACCTCAATAAAATAATTTATATATTTATATATATATATATATATATATATATATCTCCTTATAGAGGTAATCTTAAAAGGTTTCTAAGAGTAACATAGTAGTTTAGTATTTCAAGAAGAGTCTGGGTAACTATAAATAAATTATAGAACGGGGAATGGTGACAGGGAGGTCAGTTGCAAATGATTCCAGAGGTGACGAGGGTTTAAATTAGGACATGGCAAGAGATGAAGAGAAGAGGCTGGCATGAGATGGGCTTTTGAAACAGAATGGACAGTAGTTCATGATTGGTTCCAGGGGTGAGAGATGATAAGGCGTTGGGGACACAGTGCTGGTAGAAGTAGATGGTAGTGATACACTAGGAACAGGTTTGAGAGGAATCCTAATAATTGAACATCTTCACATTGGGGGACAGTGTGTAGACAATGGATTAGCAGTGTGACTGTGAGATCTGGGCAAAGATTGAGCTTTTAAAGGGCTAAGAAACAATTGCCTCTTTTGACCATCCCCAAGGAATATAGGTCCATTCTGGGCCCATACATCTTATTACTTTCCAGAACAGTGATCATAGGTTTTATAGAATGGGCAGCAACAGTCTCAGAAGCTCTAAGAGTGAACCCTGATTGTGGCTGTAGATGGAAGGAAAGTGTCAAAAAGACACTACTTTCTGGACATATGAAAAAAAATGAACAAGGGTAGAGAGAATGGGTAAGAAGGTCAGTTGGGGTCATTCAAAAGATGCTGAGTGCCTGAAATAGGGGAAGAAAATCAGCAGTAGGTGTGGAAGGAGGGTTTTCTAGCTAGAATGGATGGGATTTAGTGAATAGATATAGAGTGGTGAGAAAGACTATGACAGGCTGGGAAAATGAGTGGAGGGTGGAGGGTGGATGATGGACACATGATGAATAGACATGAAACAGGCTTCAGGCAAGTACAATTCTTGCTGGAGAGGACAAGCATATACCTATTTAGAAAGCTAGCTTTCTATAAAGAGAGTGAAGAAGAGGGCACTATGAAGGTGTGCATGGTGTAGACATAATGGTTAAGCCTGGGTAGGGATGGATAAAGAGAGCATGATGGAATGGCTCAGAAGCAGGAGTCAGTGAGGGGAAGCCTAGTCGTAACATGAGGAGAGGGCCATTCTGGATGGAACTGTCTCAGTGTATGAAGGAGGGTGTATTGACTACACGTCTAACCAGAGAGAACCAACGATGCCCTCTTTGTGCAAGCATTAGTCTGCATTTCCATTACTAAAGTGTTGGAATCATGCTTCCCTCCACAGCTAATAATATTACTGTGTTTAAGGGCCCCCAGTTGGACAGTGGCCCTCATGCTTTTCCTGTCTTTCTTTCACAGTGACATTTGCAGAGTGCATGACTATTACAGGAATGCATTACAGCCAAAGAAAACAAACCAGCAGGTCCCCCAGGCCCCATACCCATTTCTTCTGTGAAAAATGCCAGCAAAGTCCTCTGCTTGATCCAGGAAAAAATGCAAGGTTCTTCACTTCAGAAAACATCAACACCAGACTCAATAAACTCTTATAAGATAAAATATTTTTGTAGTTCACAACTACTTAAATAGCAGTCAATTTGTCTCATACCAGGCTTGCCTCCTTTCAACTCATTCTCTAAAATGTAGATAGCTGGGAAGATATATTTTAAATGAATTTTGATCTTGCATTTACTTTAACTCTTTAATGGCTCCTCAGAGTAAAATCCAAATTCAAACGTGGCTTTCAGGGCAGTGAGTAGTCTAGCACTGGCCTAGCTTTCTGACATCTGTTTAGACCACTCTCTCCTCTGAATACTTGTATTTCAGAAAGTAGTCTAAACCAAACTTTGAAAGGTAGGCTGGTGATAGATTGCTTAGTTCTCTATAAGCCACATTAGATGCCCCTCTCCTTGATTTCAAAAGTCCAATGCCTTTATCCTATGACCTGATTCCCCTGTTAGGTATCTACTCAACATATACTGTTGTTCACCAAAGCCATGCACAAGGATGTTCATAGCAGCACTATATATAATAGCTCCAAACAGGAAACAATCCAGATCACCCACATTAGCATGTATAAATGTGGTATCTTCTAAAACGGGAATACTATACAGCCATGAGACAAAAGTAACTTCAGCTATATGCAACAACATGAACAAATCTCACAAACATAACATTGGGGACAAAAGTCCAGGTACAGGAGAGCTCATACTATATTAGTCCAAGTATATAAAGTACAAAAATAGTCAAAACTAAACTATGGTGTTACAAGTCAGGACAGGGTCACCCTTGCAGAGGAGGGTGGGTTACTGTCAAGAATGGGGCACAAGGGGGCTTCTGGGAGGCAGGTAATATTGTTTCTTGATCTGAGCAATAGTTGCACAGGTGTTTGCTTTGTGAAAATTTGTCAAGCTGCACACTTAAGATTTATGCACTTTTCTGTCAGTCATACCACAATAGTTAACACTTTTTAAAAATTCTCTGCCTTCATGATCTGCACCTCTTCTTTTTGCCTAAATAACTCTTGCTCTTCCAACATTTAATATCACTTCCTCCAGAAGCCCTTCCTGAATTCCCAGACTATTTTAGCTCATCCTGCTGTGCTCAAAGACCCCTGTTGTTCACCTATCTTAACAACTCTCCACATTTAATTACAACTACTTGTTGAATCAAGTTTTGCAAATTGGCTTTATTTATCTTTTCAGGCACATTGTGAAAGTGCATAAATTTTAATAGAGGACATGTGAAGGGAATAAGATTTAGTAATACTCTCCCAAGGGTAGAATATCAGCCCCAATGCAGTACAAAAGATAGAAGGGTGACCCAGGTATGTATTGCTTTGTAACAAATTACCACTAATTTAGCAGCTTAAAACAACATACATTCTTTCGCAGTTTCTGTGCATCACAAATCTGGGTACAGATTAGCTGGGTCCTCTGCCTCAGGGTCTCATAAGGCTACAATCAAGGTCTCACCAGGACTGCATTCCTTTTGGGAGTGACAGGGTCCTCTCCCAAACTCACATGGTTGTTGGTCGAATTTAGTCCCTTGCCGCTGTAGGACTAAGATCCCCGCCTTCTTGCTGACTGTCAGCCAAGCGCCACTCTCTACTCCTAGAGTCCATCTACCTTCCTTGTCACAGGCCCTCTAACAGGCTTCTCAACATGGCAGCTTCTTTAAGGCCAGCAAGAGAGAGTCTCTTGCTCTAGTAGGCAAAGAGAGACTGATACAATGTAAAAGACTTATGAAAATAGAATCCATCACCTTTGCCATATAACATAACCTAATCAAGGGAGTGACATCTCATCACCTTTGTCATATTCGGTTGGCTAGAAGCAAGTCCCAGGTTCTGCCCACATTCAAGGGGAGGATATTATACAAGGCTGTAATTCACTATGGGTTACCTTAGAATTCTGCCTACCACAAAAGGGTAACATTTGGAAACTGGAGAAGATTATCCCAGCAGCCCTCAAATCTCACAATATAGATTTGGGAACCAGCCTTCAAGATGGTACCCTATGATCCCACCCTTGTGTAATCCCCTCCCACACTATATCAGAATTGGTCTATCTGACACATAGAATTTGGCAGAAATGATGACATGTGACTTCTGAGGCTGGATCATAAAGGACAATGCAGTTTCCACCTCTGTGTCACTCATTCTCCTGGGCTGGCCACCATGCCATGAGGAGCCCTTTGGAGAGACCCACCTGGCAAAGAACTGAGACCTACTGCCAATAAGGTAGTCAGATAAAAAACAGAATGCCAGTCAAATTTGAATTTCAGATAAACAACGAATAATAGTTTAGTATAAGTATGTCCCAGATATTGCATGTGACATACTTATACTACAAAATTATTCGTTGTTTATCTGAAATTCAAATTTAACTGGGCATCCTGGGTTTTGTTTCTGTGTGTTTGTTTTCCAAAATCTGGTAACCCTACCTGCCAATAGCCATGTGAGTGACACAGATTCCCCAGCCCAGCTTCAATCAAATCTTCATCTGACTGCAGCCACAGCTGACATCTTGATTGCAGCCTCAGGAGAGACCCTAAACCAGAACCTCTTGACTAAGCCGCCCCTCAATTCCTGACCCACAGAAACTGAGATCATATATGCTTGTTATTTAAAGCCACTAAGTGTGGGGAGTAATTTGTCACACAGCAAGTGATAACTAATACAATAGGTAACTGTCTACCCATTATCTTGGCCAATCAACTTATCTCTTTTATGAGACGCAATAATCAAGAATGGTTCCATCATTTAAGAGGCAAACCCCCTTCTCTAGTTGAAGAGTAAGAATATAGCTCACTAATGACAAAGTTCATCATTAATTAATGAAATGCCTCAGTATCTATTTGATTGAATTAAATCTGTCAAATAGGACTTTGTTAAGGAAGTCAGAAGGCATTTTTTTTTGTTGTTCTTGCTTACTGAAGTTGGCAACAGCAGCTTCAACATAACAAAGCCTGACAGCTTGATTCAGCCTGAAAATGCTGATGACAGGCAAGTGATGTCTGTTGTAAATATAAGGTCCTGCAGTTCCTCAAGCAAAGATGGGAATGGCAAATGCTCATTAGGCAACTGAGAGATCTGCCAGTGTCCACTCTGACGCTGGAGGAATGGAAAGACGTTTAAAAATGATTTGCACATTATTGAACACGTAGCTGGAGAGAAGGGAGGAAATGGAGACCCAAAGGATCTTAAAAGCCATTGTTCTCAACTAGGGGCGATTTTGCCACGCAGTGGACACTTGGCAATGCCTGGAGACATTTTTGGTTGTCAAAATGGGGGGCGAGGTTGGTGGAAGCTACTGGCATCTGGTGCATAGAGACCAGGGATGCTGCTAAATATCCTACAATGCACAGGGCAGCCCCACACATCAAAGAATTATCTGACCCAGAATGTCATCTGTGCTGAGGTTGACAAATCTTGCTCAAAAGAGATATAAATGAACTACTTGTTATACTGACAAATCAGATTGCTGTAATTCTCTGGTATTAAGAAAATTTCTACTTTGGAAACATTACTTCATTGACCCATTCTACACCCTTTCATTTATCCATTCCATATTCATTCATATAGTCATACATTTATTTGTTCATTCAATAAATTTTTATTGAGTTTTTCACAGTGCCAGGTGCTTTGGGAAAAACTAATGTGTACAAGAAATTCATTCAGCCATTAAATAAATTAGTAAGCACATGGAAGTGACATGGGAGATGAATCAGATGTGTTTTTCCCTCAAAAACATAAAATTTTACATAATACCAAATGTAAATAGAAAAAAAATGAAGTAAAACACTGCTGACTTAACAATCAAAGCTTTGTGTAATTCTAATAATGGGTAATTTTCTTCAGGCAAAATATTTAAAGAGCAGTTGTCACAAGACCATAGGCTACGTGAAGTGCATCATTGGGCTAATGCGTGAAACTAGCTGGTCATGTGTGTTTTCATTGATTCACCTTCATTTTTCTTTAACCTTATACAGTATATGGTAACTTATAAAGAGGTTAAAGAAAAGGCATTTGTGAAAAATAGCAACAGAGTGAAACCTAAAACTTCAGTGATGATTGAAGAGCTAGCTCTAGGATACATACATGCCTCGCACGAAACTTCAGCTCAAAAGAAAGCCGGAACAAACATTTCAAGTTAGCAAAGGCGGGGGTCTATGAGGGCTCTGAATATACTTTTTATGAATGGTGAAGTATCATAACAGTGCTATTTGAATCAGAAAATGTGAGAATCTGGGAGTCTTGGGAGAGGTTTCAAAGGCAAGAAAGGCAAAGGTATAGTCAGAAAGCAGTCTGGCTGACATGCAGGATGTAGGGAGGAAGAGGAGAAAGAGATAACCAGTAGAAAGGCCATGACTGCAATTTAGAGGAGACTCAATGTTCAGTAAGATTCTCCTATCTAAACAAAGGCATGGAGGGAGGGAGGAAAGGAGGGAAAATATCTTTTATATTGTTCAGTACTACTTCAATTAAAACATTCTTTATGTCATCTCATATCTGTTAGAATGGTTATTACCAAAAAGATGAGATACCAAGTGTTAGCAAGGGTATGAAGAAAAGGGAAGCCTCATACGCTGTTGGTGGGAATGTAAATTGGCGCAGCCACTAGAGAAAACAGTATAGACGTTCCTCAAAAAATGAAAACTAGAACTACCATATGATCCAGCAACCTCACTTTATCCAAAGGAAATGAAATCAGTATCTCAAAGAGATATCTGCACTCGCATGCTCATTGCAGCATTTTTCACAATAGCAAAGATATGAAGACAATCTAAGTGTCCATCAAAGGATGAATGGATAAAGAAAATGTGTTATAAATACAAAATGGAATATTATCTAGCCATAAAAAAGTAGATCCTGCCATTTGCGACAACATGGACAGACCTTGAGGGCATAATGCTAAGGGAAATAAGCCAGACACAGAAAGAGAAATACTGTATATTCTTACTTATACTGAGACTCTAAAAAAGTCAAACTCATAGAAACAGGGAGTAGAACAGTAGTTGCCAGAGGCTAGGGGGTTGGGGAAATGGGGAGATGTTGGTCAAAGGGCACAAACTTTCAGTTATAAGATGAATAAGCTCTGGGGATCTAATGTACAGCACGGTGACTATAGTTAATAATACTGTATTGTATACTTGAAATTTGCTAAAAGAGTAGATCTTAAGTGTTCCCACCACACATACACAAAAATGGTAACTATGTGAGGTGATGGATATGTTCATTAGCTTGATTGTGGTAATCATTTCACAATATATACACATATTAAATCATTACATTGGAGATCCTAAATATATACAATTTTTATTTGTCAATTATACCTCAATAAAGCTGGGGGGAAAAACTATCTTTAGCAAAATGGGATTTCTTGGCTCTCATAACCAACAAGAGAGATTCTAGTTAGAGATACCTGAAGCAGGAGATCTATGTCACCAGAACACTCCATAGGTGTCAGCTTTCTCCTTTCTTGCTGTGTTCTCCATGAAGTAAAACCATCCTTGCTTACACCTCTGGGCTCACAACCTCACATCTCTATACCCAGTGAGATTCCCAAATCAAAGACATCCCAGGGAAAGAGTCTGACGGGCCTGGCCTGAGTCATAGATCCATCTGTTGAACCAACTACCAGGACGTGATGAGGTTCTTTGTTTAATGGCCCTCAACCAAATCATATGATTAGACTGGGAAAAGAGCATTACCCAAAAGAAGGAGGGCAAATAAAGAGTTGACAAAACAATCAATGCCTACAGCCTAGATGTCCAAAAATAGTATAACAGTTAGCTAAATTAGGATATATCAATATGAGAGAATATTAAGCAGCCATTAAAATTTAAAATTATGTTTTATAAATTTAATGAGATCCCAATAAATGCCAATATTTTTTGTCTAGAACTAGGCAAGCTAAATGTAAAGTTAAATGAGGAAATAGATGAGAATGGCTAGGCAAACCTCTGAAAAATAATAAAAGCAATGAAGAATGACAAGTGCTACTAGATATTAAAATATATTTATAATGACACTATAATTTAAAAATATGAGACTAGTGCACAACTAGAAATGCCAGTGTAACTGAATAGCTTAGAAATATAGAATAGAAATACACATGGGGGGCCAGCCCCGTGGCTTAGCGGTTAAGTGTGCGCGCTCCGCTGCTGGCGGCCCGGGTTCAGATGCCAGGTGCGCACCGAAGCACCGCTTCTCCGGCCACGCTGAGGCCGCGTCCCACATACAGCAACTAGAAGGATGTGCAGCTATGACATACAACTATCTATTGGGGCTTTGGGGGGAAAAATAAATAAAATTATTTTTTAAAAAAAGAAATACACATGGGATCTAGCATCTGATAGAAGGGGCATCTCAAACCTGTTGGGTAAAGTCAGGCTTTTTAATAAATGGTGTAGGGACAATTGGGCAGCCCCATGGAAAAAGATGAAGTTGGCTCCACACTTCACATTGTGCACCAAAAACAACTCCAAATGCATCAATGATTTAAAGACACAATTTTGAAATCTTAAAAGTACTAGAGGAAAAAAATGGGCAAATTTCTTTATAACCTAGGAGCAAGGAAAACCTCCCTACGATTCATGGGAAGTATATAACTCAGAGGAAAAGTACAAATGTTCCAATACATATTTTCTTTCCTATCCTTTCACAGGTAGCTAAGTATCAGATTTTTAAAGCCCTGGCCATGTCTCTTTATTGTCTGTAAACTAGAATATTTCCTTTTGGGGCCCTCTTTTATTTCTACTCTTCTATTTTCAATCCTCTAGCCCAATCTTTTTATTTTGGTGCCATTTGGTATAAGTTTTCATAATCTGCTTCAAATGTTTTGAAACGGGGTATATATAAGAACATTTTAAAATGAATGGATTATAAAAAGAAAAGAGAAGAAGAAGAAGAGCTGGGAAGAATCAGAACAAAGAAAAGGGAGAAAGCATGCTAACTATAAAGGTTGGTATAATAGTCATAAATATGCATCACATTAGAACCTAAGGTTCCTAGTAGCCAGGGCATGAAGGGAAAAATGGAGTTACGTATATTTGGTTTTCATTAAGGAGAGTAAATATCAGTTCCCCTGAGAGCTATAGCATTTTCCTGGCACCGTATTCTCAAAGAAATTGAAACCTTATAAGGATAACAATGCCCGACTCCCAAGGTTGTGAAGTGCATTAAGTATACACAAAAGCCTTTATAAATTGCAAACTATTTAACCCTAATTAATATACAACTCTCTTTTAGATTTGCAGATTTTCCTACTGCCAATCCTTCCCTGCCCTCCTCTATCTTTCAATATGGTCAATGCTTAGCCAGTCAGTGTGGGACAGGGGACCCTCAGAAGAACTAGGCTGAGTCAGAAGATAGTGTTATGGGAACCATCTCTTGGGAAGCAGCAAAGAAAGGAAGCTATCTATTGCAGACCAGCTCAGTGGGCTAGAAAAGAGTCCAACTTGTAGACAAATCCTAGGCTGTGGCAATTACTTTTTATAGCATAGCGGAGTCTCAGCTTGAGCTTCCACTGGCTCAGCAAGGGGAATGGAGATTGTCTGGGCATGTCTGTGGGCCCAGTGGGTTGATCCTGCCAGAAATCTTTCCTTTTTTGTTTGAGGAATTAAGGGGCTTCCTGAGACAGAACTTAACAAAACAAAACAAAAAGTCCTGCACAACCAGCTTGATCCAGTTACCCAGTTGTAGTGATCAGAGGGTTAGGGCTATTTTGAGTACCACATGGAATCAGCTATTTAGAGTCATGTCTCTACCCAGCATCTATTATTGGATAAATGTCTGTGCCTTATGGAGGGTTCCTGCTCACATTAATTAAAAACCCTGTAAAGCTCCGGACACAAGAAGCTGCTATACAGAGGATGACAGAGAAAAGAGAGATTCTCCATCCACTTCGCACTGGATCTGCAAGCAAGAGCAGCAGTGCACAGCAGACAGGCCACCAATGGCCACAAACTCAGCTGGGAGAAGGCAGAGCCCAAGACCAGCAGGACTGCTAGGGATCATCAAGAGAATGGGATACAATTGGTGATTTATTTGTGGGCACCTTTTATATCTCCTGATAGCTCTCAAAAGCACTGGGGGGCAAGGAGGTGTTGAGGGCCCTGCAATTGCAGGAAAGGAGGAAGTGAGGAAAACAGAGGTTTCCTCTGAGAAATTACTCATCATCAGCTTGGATGTAATATCTTTTCAGGATGCTTTTCAGTTCATCAACAATGATAAAGCAGGTAATTCAAACTGATCCTAGGGAAAACCTTCTTCAAGTTGTCAAAAACACCTGCTGGACGTCTGGCCAGGATGGTTGGGAGAGCTGTCAGGGAAAGAGCACTGAGCCAGTTCAAATCTTGGCTCTGTTGGAAATGAGCAATGAAACTTGGAACTTGTGCCTATAACTCTCTGGGCCTAAGTTCCTAGATTGTAAAATAAGGAGGTTGGACTAGACTAGTAATTTACAAATTAGTATCAAACGGAATGGAATGCTCGAGTCTACGGAGTGCCTGAGCTGAGAAGGGAGCCATGAAGACTGGCTGAGAGGGCCCTGGGCCCCAGCACCACTTCTCCAGGAGCAACGGCACGTGTCTGTTTCATACATAGGGGCTGCTTAGTTGTTCTTATTTGAGGGAAAAACTTGGCAGCTAAAACAAAGTTTGACAACCACTTAGCTAAACAAAAAATAGTAATTAATAAGAAAACATCAAAGTAAAGCTATGAGGATTGAGCAATATTAGCAAGAGAGAGGAGTGTTAATCTTGTAGGTGTCCTACTCTGAACTAAATAAGGATTCCGGGCAAAATGAGACTGCTTATGCAAGGGGTGAAGACTTGCCATCTGGGCCACATTGGGTGGGCTTTGGGGCAGTCAGAGGGATGAAGCTGGGGGAATGGGTTGGAAGAGGAAGTAGAAAGAGGGACCAAGGTAGGAGGACCACTGGATACCCATGTGAGGTGAGCTCAGAGTAACTGGAAGGTGCCTAGAAGGGAACGGTCACACAACATTGGCCCTGTCTGCTAATCTCCGCAGGTATTTTGGCTTTACCACATGTAAGAATGGGTTGTTTCAGGAGCCTTGCCAGGCATTGCTGGGTCTAAAAGCAGGTTTACAAAAATAAAGCCAATCACTACAATACTGAAATACTTAAAGGTTTACAAACCCAAATCCTGAAGATTCAAAAGCCTCTCTTAAATGAAGGTCTGTCATAGTGTAAATTAGGTGATTTTTCCCAGGGGTCTACTTATTAGGGCACCTGCTGAAAGCAGGCTCTCAGTAGTTACCTATTATCACTTCGGGAGAGCTTGAAAATAGCAAATTACTTTTCTAGGATGGGAAAGTCATGTCTTTGCATCAGTTCAAATTCCTGAGATTACAATTTGCAATACTCGATATTTTTTTCAATTCTATCTGCTCCTAATAGAGATATAAATGTTCAAGTTTGAAAACTGAATTCAGGAGATAATTACCGGATGAGTAGAAAGTTGCAATTATAGTAATTTGATGATTTTTATTACTCTGCCTTTCTCTTTGACAAGGATGACTGAAACAAGTTGAAAGTAGAACCCATAGTTCGTATAAAGATAAGATTACTGGACAGCATTTTGTATGGAAATATTCACTCTTAAATATGCCTCATTAGAATCACAGTCACAAAACACTGCCAATCTTTCCTTATAAATGAGAGATTGGCACTTCCCGTCTTACCGAATAACACTAATTCTATTCCTCCCATCCCCAATAAAATGTTACAGAGGAAACCATCAATCATCACCCAATATCATAGTCTTTCAATGGCTGCTTCCCAAACACTGGATTGAGCAAGGCAGTCTGCATTCAAATCCTGGCTCCTTCAGACACTTGAGATAAGATATATGTGAGCTCTCTGGGTCTCTGAGACCTACATGTTGCTCAAAGCATGGCTCCTCAAATTCTTGCATTTGGAATATGTGAGGTTCCTCCCTTTTGCCTTCCCTGATGTCCAAAACAAAGCAAAACAAAACAACAAAGACAAAAAAAAAACCACCACAAATTAAAAATTCTATTATTTAAGGAGGGAAAGGAGGAAAATATTTCCAGTATTTAAAAGTTGCTGGGCCAGCCTGGTGGCTTAGCGGTTAAGTGCGCGCGCTCCGCTACTGGTGGCCCGAGTTCAGATCCCGGGCGTGCACTGACGCACCGCTTCTCCGGCCATGCCGAGGCCGCGTCCCACATACAGCAACTAGAAGGATGTGCAACTATGACGTACAACTATCTACTGGGGCTTTGGGAAAGATAAAAAAAAAGGAGGAGGATTGGCAATAGATGTTAGCTCAGAGCCGGTCTTCCTCAGCAAAAAGAGGAGGATTAGCACGGATGTTAGCTCAGGGCTGATCTCTCTCACAAAAAAATAAATAATAAATAAATAAATAAATGAATAAATGAAATAGAATCAGCTACATTAACAAACCTTAGTTGATACTAAACGTAATTTATTGGATGTTTGCCAAGTGCATTACTAAGTAATGGGGAACTTGCAAGTACAGCAAAATGTAATAAAGGAAAATGAAAAATTCTTAGGTGTTGATTACTTCCTGTGTTCAAAGGGGCTTCGTGCTCTTGAAATACGTGAATAGATCAAGTGACTTTGAACAGTGATTATGGCCAACCACAAAAAGGAGGTTTGCTCCCCTGTGGCACAGGACCAATTATTTTACAAAATGAAACACTTGTCTCTAACAGCTCACTTTCTAACATGAAACAAGAGACCACTTGATATCTCAGAAAAGTATAGTCATCTTCTGTTTATTATTAAATATTCCCTGTCTACCATGTGCCAAGCACTAAATAGATTTAAGAAGTAAATATTAAAGTTAAGTATTGAAATAGTTTTCTGGGTTTTTAAACTTTAAGTTCTGTACATATAACCAGAAGGGAGTTTCCTACATTAAATCTTAGCCTGAGGTCTAAAACGTTACTAACGATAATCAGGTAGAAATTCTGCTAAACTTTTTAAGTGTCTCAAATATTTCAAAAGAAATGATTTTGATGTAACATAGAAGGTTAGAGTTAAGTCTATACTTGATAGATAATGTTACAATTCAATTTTAAGGTAACAGTTATCACCTAGATCATGGGTAAGCAAACGTGTACTGTAAAGAATCAGATAGCAATTATTTTAGGCTTTTAGGACAGATGGTTTCTGTCACAATTACTCAACCTTGCATTGCAGTACAAAAGCAGTCATAGATAATACATAAACTAATGGGCATAGCTGTGTTCCAATAAAACTTTATAGACATTGAAATTTGATTTTCATATAATTCTCATGTGTCAGAAAATATTCTTCTTCTTTTGATTTTTTTCAACCATTTAAAAATGTGAAAATCATTCTTAGCTCATGAGCGGGCTATATAAAAGCAGGTAGTGGGGCAGATTTGGTCCAAGAACCCGTTGTCCCATTTTTGGGTTTCCCCAAAGCAGGGTTGAGGCAAAGGTTTGGGGGTGCAGGCACTTTATTTGGGAGGTGATCCCAGGAAGCAGGAGTGAAGGAACATGGAGAGGAAGAGAGAGAGAGAGAGAGAGACAAACAAAAGACAGAGAGAGATTGGAAAAGAGAAAAAGCCAACAAAGGATGTGTTATTGAGTTGATTACTGAGGGCAGCTGGGCTCTATCCCACTGGAGACTCCCTGAGAAACTGATAGAATATGCCTCATAAATGCCTCTCTGAAGGATGGGAAGCTAGCATTCTTATCTACTGACTACAGTCTCTTCACTTCAAGTTGCCCTACCTGTGGGTCAGTAAAGCCCCCTCCACTTTGGCAAAAGCCCTGTGGCAGAAAAGTGAAGAGGTGATAGAAGCATTCAAGACGGGTTGCTGCTGGTCAGTCTGTGAACTTTCCACCAGAGAGGCATCTGCCATCACAGGTAGACTGAGGGAGCATGGCACAGGTAACAAAAAGTGTTTGCTAGGATGGTAGTTACCTTTATTTCTATGATACTCTATTTCTCTGGGAGCCTAAAATCACAAACATGAGGGGATTAATATTCTAAAAGCTAGGTCACTCACAGGCTGCAAAGTTAAAAATTCAGAGGAAAGTCAACATCTTGGGAACCTTATTCACTTGGCTACATACCAGGAAAGGAATGTTGGTCATGAAACAGAAAGCAAACTCCCGAAATCAGAAATTGCAACTGTAGGTCTAAGTAGACCAATGTAGAATATTCCTGAGCAATTCCAAAGTGTAGGTGAGTCTGCAGGTTTTTAGATGAGGTCACCAGCAGCGGAGAGGCAACTGTTCATGCAAAAAAGGATGAGTCCCAACAACTCTTTCTGGGAAGAAGGGCAATAAGATCAGCCAGCAGCACCAGTCCTTCATTCAGAAGAGGATGAGGGGAGCTATCGCTGTCTGAAATCCAGCTGGGCAGGGGGACATTCAGTGATGGGGCAGAGCCCACCACAAAAGAGAACTCACTCTCAGTGCAAGCCATCACAAAAACCCAATGGGAAATTCATAGTAAACAACTACTGCTTTGTCTGCCCAGAATTTATTTGCCTTTCTGATAAAATAATACTCGTCAAGTCCCCAGATTTTATCATGGGATATCCCATCAACTACTCTTGGACAATGTTCTTTGGGCATTTTCCACTGGACCTCACCCCTTGTTATAGCATTGGAGCTTCTGACCACGGTCGGCGTATCTCATTTCTCTGGCGCCAGTGACTGGTCCAAGAATGATGTGTGACTCAGCTGGAACTACTGAAAGGCAGTTGGCCTTTTTCTAGGGCTTCTTGAGGAGAGGACAGTGCCCTTTCTTCCTAGGCCTAAATCTGAGAGGATATAGAGTATGTTGAGGCTAGGGCCAGCACTTGAAGCCCCAAATTGAAAACCACAGGGAAGGCAAAGTTGGGAGATGGTGAGAAGCTAAACTCTGAATCCAGCCTTGTTTACCTGGCCAAAATCATGTCTAAAGTGCTTCTCAGACTTTAATGTGCATACGGATCACCTAGGAGTCTTGCTAAAATGCAGGTCTAATTCAGCATATCTATGATAGAGCCTGAGATGCTGCATTTCTAACAAGCTCCTAGGGGATGTCCATGCTGCTGGTTTGCAGATCATACTCTGAGTAGCAAGGATGGAAAAATGCACTGAACCTTACGTCCATAATTTGATATAGGAATCCAGTAGTTCAAATTAGTCAGGGCCAAAACAGCTAATTAATTTGGATGGCTGCTCCTGATAGCAGTGCGGAACTTAAAGCGTGGAGAACAAAAACCTCATATGCCTAAGCTTTCACCTCAAGGCACAGATTAAAATCAAAGATTTTCTATAACATGCTTTAAAAATTTTCTCTCTCTTATAGCAGTAGGAATAAAATATCCAAAATTCTAACTCAGACTTCGAGTTTGATCAAATCTAAGTTTGCTTGCTGAATTATAATACCAGTTGGATTCATAGATCTGCCAGGTCTTTGCTGTGAGTCAAGGCAGTGACCTGGAAAGAGTGCAATTCCAGCAATTTGAATGGAAATATCTGGAACACCTAAATCTCCAACTCCCTATGAAGTGCTTCCCACTGGGCCTCCTGTGTCTGCAGAGTAGTCCTCCTACCCTTGCTTAGAGAAACTGTTACATTCTGGCCTGAGTGGACACCCTTGCAGAAAGAAGTTAATAATTTGTACCCCATCAGTCATTGTCACTCAGTCAATGACCATAATCAGATTCCAGCATGCCCTGGGAGGCGAGTTTGAGTGTAGAATCAAACTAGGCAAGAGAGGGTTTACCTAATGGAAGACCTTTAGGAATTTGTTAAATTATAAGAGCAGGGGGATATTTGCAGGAACATATCTTGAGGATTTTGAACCCAAATGGAAGAATGTACAAAAGAAGAATAAAAATGTAATTCACAACAAAACAATTCACATATTTCAGTATGGAAATGTTGGGGCATAACTACAGAAGATATTCTGGAGTGGTCGGATACTTCCCCCTATTACCACACATGCAACAGCTACAAATGCCGTCAGATGCACATGTGCTGTGTTAGCAATACATGCTTGTATTACCATTAGTTTCCTAGTGTTGCTATAAAAAATTACCACAAATTTAGTGGCTTTTTAAAACAATACAAATGTATCCTCTTACAATTCTGGAGGTCAGAAGTCTGAAATTGGTCTCAGTGGGCTAAGATCAAGGTGTCAGCAAGGTTGCATTCCTTTCTGGAGGATCTAGGGGACAATTCATTTCCTTGCCTTTTTCAGCTTCCAGAGGCTGCCTGCCTTCCTCAGCTCATGGTCCCTTTCTCCATCTTCAAAGCCAGTATCGCTCTAACCTCTGCTTCTATCATCACATCTCCTTCTTCGACTTTCCTTCCTCCCTCTTTTCCTTACTAAGACCCTTATGATTACATTGGACCCACCCAGGTAATCCAGAATAATCACTCCATCTCAAAATCCTTAATTTAATCATATCTGCACAGTCCCTTTTGCCATGTAAGGCAACATATTCACAGGTTCTCGGGATTAGGAATATAATCAACTGTTGGGTTTTCCGGTCTTATACAATATATCCAGGCTAGAGTGCCCATTTCTCTGAGCCTTTTGGCTCCTTCTTATACCATCTGCTATGGGAATTCTGCTATTTTTATTTTACTTGGTGCAGGCCATTGTTTTTCTCAAGCTTGCAAGGGCCATTATAATTGTGCATCAGCACAGTCTCCTAGCATCCTTGCCAGGGTGTCAAATCCTGCATCACAGGAGAGTGCTCCCAAATCAATACATGCTCTTTGATCCAACCTTTTGCTCCCTCCTCCTTGATCTAGCACCCTCAAGATCTAGTGCCATAATTCTCTTCTGGATCCTAACAGCATATGTCAGCTAGATCCTGCAGCAGCTGTGGGATATATTCCCCATTCTCCTTCGGAAGGACAGCACTTCTCGGGCAGAGTTATGTTGTGACATGACTCTAGTTTATCTCTGAGTTGCCTGCAGGAGATAAAAGCATTCTATCCCAGTTTGCCACCTTTGAAAGTTTTAACAATCCCAGAGCTCCAGTATGCCAGAGGCTGTCCGTTCTTCACCTCATCTCAGTGATGGGGTCTTGTTTGCCAGCTAACTGGAGGGTGATCCACCACCCAAATCCCATTTTAGAGTGAGCTTCTTCAGATCACTCCCGGCACCAAATCTCTTAGGTGTAGGAGTGCTCTTGGGAACATCCATAAGGGTAAGAGGAAAGCAGGTTTGGGCACAGAGAGAAGTTAATTACAGTGTACTCACAACAATGGCCTCAACTGAGCCAAGTGGAACACTGCAAAGCTGAGATGGCCCTTTAAATTGTCTTGACTTCAGGCAAGGAGGCTGGGCCTTTCTACTCCTGCGTCAGCTAGTCAATTGCTGTGGCTGTCCCTGGGGAAGGAGTGTGACCTTTGTGAGGTGGCTCTCTTCAGCTAAGGGCAGTTCCCAAAGAGGGACTCCGCTGAGAGTTGTCAGCCACCAGCACCCAGCAGGTGGGGGGATGCATGCTTCAGTCCTAAAGGGAAACCTGAGTGATGCACAGCAGCACCTAATATAAGGGAAATGGTAAAAAAAAATTAAAGCCTTGTCTCAGCAACTTTGAGGACTTTTCTTGACCCCCCAGCTGCAGGCTGTGGCATCTTGGACCTATTATCTAAAAGTGATGGAGTCTGGGCCTTCTCTTTATCATCAGTTGCCAAGAATGGAATCCGACAAACCAAAGAACCTCCCCAAAAGGAAACAAACTATTTTTAAACCCCTATTTATGCTAACGCCTCTTT
The DNA here is from genome assembly GCF_057802395.1 of Ceratotherium simum simum. Taxonomy (NCBI): domain Eukaryota; kingdom Metazoa; phylum Chordata; class Mammalia; order Perissodactyla; family Rhinocerotidae; genus Ceratotherium; species Ceratotherium simum. Next base: position 117,972,444 of record NC_141940.1, on the reverse strand, counting down.
CACCCATTCTCTCTTTGGTCTTCATGGCAAGGGAAGGGAGCAGAGGAAAAGTGTACAGTGAATGAAACTTTCCATGTCCCTGATAAGAAAGTGAGGAGAAAGAGCCTCATAATTGCAGGCAGGAAGCAGACTGGGGTAAAATTGTCCAAGAAGCGGCAACATAATCTATTATTGGGCCTCCACTGGTATCAAGAAGTTCATTACCCCCTGAGAACACCATAGGGCAGCCTTGCCCTGGCTGCCACCTCCATAGTGCCAAGCTCTCCAGGTTTGTGATGCCAGAAGGATTTGTCCAGAATCCAATGATAATATATTTCATAGACCATGGATTTAGAGCCCAATGAGTTGAATGATGTGAAATGTCAGCACGCAAAAGTGTCACAGTGAAGAAAATGGTCAAAGGCGAACGGGGATTATGACTCTGAGGAGATGTCACTTTTGTATGGCCTCAGTCACTACATGTGTGAATTTCTTGGGAGAACATGCCTCACCTAGGCCGGTGGATCCATTAGGCAGAGACAGAGAAGTAGATGCAAGGAAGTGAGAGGGCAGAAAACCTCCATTTTCCCCAGCATTTAAAGTATTCTCTCATCAGTGCCCTTTGGGACTCATCCAGTTCTTGCTGTCCTTATGAAAAGTCATTTAAAACATACGTAATGTATACTCATGTTCATAGCAGCATTATTCACAATGGCTAAAACATGAAATCAAACATGTGTCCATTGATGGATGAATGGGTAAGCAAAATGTGGTATATCCATACAATGGAATATTATTCAACCTCAAAAAGGAAGGAAATTCTGCAATATGCTACAACGTGGATGAAACTTGAGGAAATGATGCTAAGTGAAATAAGCCAGTCACACAAAAAAAACAAATACTGTATGATTCCACTTATATGAAGTACTTAACAGTAGTAAAAATCATAAAGACAGAAAGTATAATGGTGATTTCCAGGGCTGGGGGAGGGGAAAATGGGAGTTATTTTTTAATGAGTATAGAGTTTCAGTTTTACAAGATGAAAAGAGTTACGGGATGGATGGTGGTAATGGTTGCACAACAATGGGAATGTATTTAATACCACTGAACTGTACCCTAAAAATGGTTAAGATGGTAAATTTTATGTTAAGTGCATTTTATCACAATTAAAAATTTTTAAAGCATATATGAAACAAAGAGAACAAAGAAAAAGAAGCAAATAAACTTAAAACTATAAATTAAAAATAAAAGAAAGTTAATTTGTTCATTTTAAAGTTTTTATAAACCCACCCGGTATAAATAACAGAAAGGAAAAACAAATGAAGATGAGACTTTAAATGAGGAAACCAAAAATAAGACAGGAGAAAATCAAAAAACAAAACAAAAATAGTAATAATAATTAAAAATCCAATTTATAGAAAAATGGAAAATTAATACAAGATTAAAAAACTGAGATCCAATGAGAAAAGCAATAGAAACAGAAGTTAGGAAGGTATGGATAATAAAATATTTTTAATAAAATTAAAAACTTTTTGGTTAAAAGGTGAGGTTAGGAATTAGCAGAAAGACAGGAAAAATCTGGCTAGATTGTATCAGAGGTGAAGTCCTAAGTGAAGTCATGAGGCTGGAGCTGCATTTGGCTGAAGCAGCGGGAACTTGCCCCACGTGGGCTGAGATCCCAGGAAGCCTGTATCGGGGTCCAGGCAGGAAAAAAGACACCACGCAGGTATTTTAACAGAAAAGATTTAATCTAGAGAATTGACTGAACTCTTGTCAGAGAACCAAAAAGACGAAAGGAAGAAACTGAAGCAGCAACCCATCCCTATGTAAGAGGTTAGGGTCATTGGAATTCAAAGGTTTGGAGGAGGAGCCCCATGGAATTGGGACCCAGACCTCGGGGCAGGAGGCAGGGGGGCACTGCCCAGCTGGTCCTAGTATTTTTGAGGAGTACAATGGGGCTAGATCTGGGAGTGTGGCAAGTACTGAAACCAGTTGCCACTGTCAGTGAAGAACCATTGCTGCAGTGACAACAACTGACAGTGTGGACAGGAAGCGACAAGTCCCTTCTCCTCTCAACCTTGACGTCTCCCTCCAGTGCCCCCCACTGGCAGAGCCTAACAGGGCATCAGCTGGCAAAGGTTTGCAAAGTCCCACCCCCAGCATGACAAAGCACAGCGCTGTCCAGTCTGGTTGTCACTAGCCACAAGTGGCTATTTAAGTTTCAATTTAAACACATGAAAATTAAATAAAATGTAAAATTCAGTTCCTCGGTTGCACTAGCTACATTTGGAGTGCTCAAGAGCCACATGTAGCTAGTGGCTACCATGTTGGATAGCATAGCTGTAAAGGACGGTGAGACCCTAAATCACATAAGAAGAAACACAAATCATCTTAGCAAATTTCATCTTCTATTTTGTGTCTGCAGACCCATCCCCACCCCAGCAAAGGCTCTCTTTCTTCAAACAAATAATAGTACTATGCCATTAAAAAGGACTTTTCTCCAATATGATGATGGTGGTGGCGGTGGTGGTAGTAACAGCAATATTTTATTGAGCATTTACATTTAGAGTCAGGTCCTGTGCAAAGCATTTTGATTTCAGTATTTCATTTAATAACAACACTATGAGCTAAGTACTTTTTTGATCCCATCTTACAGACTTAGAATCTGGAATTTAGAGTGGGTAAGGAATTGTCAAAGCCACACAGTTAACGGCAGAGCCCTTGACTTAACGGTACTCTGGGATGTATTGTCTAGCCTGTCAAAGGGAGCTGACATTTCACAAGGAAGAGATTTTATTTGCTTACCATTGTTCAGCAGAACATCATTTTCTCGGAAAGAATAAATTGGACAAATAAAACCAACAATAATGGCACTTAATAACATAAGGAATTACGACAATGAAAGTAATTTCAGTTTAATAAAATTCACTCCCAGCAGACTTGCAACAACCCAACAGGGAGGAGTAATGTTCTTTCTGGTTTTATGCTGAGTCAACCCACTCAATCAGATTCAATGTTTGGAAATACCTTGGATTGAGTCCTTCACGTTTCAGTTTATGTTGTTTGCAAGATGATTGCTTAATTTATGGGTAGTGACCAGAGCTTCTTGTGCCCTCATTTTCTGTAGCATTAACACTGCAGTTATCTAAGTTATGCTAATCAGAGGCAACATGATCAAGACGTGGTTGGGTCAATCATTAGCTTTGTGATATTAGAATAGTTATGAAATTCCTCTAAGCTCCAGTTTCCTTACCTTATAGGGATATTGTGAGGATTAAATTAGATCATGGATATATGTAAACAATCTAGAACATTCTTTGACATGTATAATTATACTATTATTAATGGATTTTATGTGGCCTTCTAATAGAAGGCAAAAGAGACAGAAACAATTATTTCTTGTCTTTTAAGCATGTATACATTCATTTGTTCCCTCAACAAATATTTATTGAATGCCTATTATGTGCCAGGCACTATTCCAGGTTCTTGGAATATATCAATGAACACACCAGACAAAAATCTGTGCCATGATGGAGCTAACATAATATCTATTTAGCACCCATTCTATGAAAGACATTAACCCCATTTGTCACAAATATAAAAAGGAATCTTCCCTGTCTTTAAGAAATTTATATTCCATTACCTCAAAAACTTGTAAAACACCTTCTTAAAGGAATGACATTTATTAACAAATGCAGTATTCTTGGCAACAGGAATTAAATGTATACTGTGAAAAAAATGCTAATTTAGATATCAGAGAATCTAGGCTCTAGCCCTATCTATCTATCTCTGCTTCTAACTTCTTGTAGTATCAATTATACTCTCTGAGCTTCAGTTTTCTCACCTGCCAAAATGGGAGTAGGGTCTCAAAGGTATTTTCAGCAATAAAGTTATATTTTCTATATGTCTACTATAATAATCCTAGCAAGACAGGCCAAGTTTATGGAGTCTAGAAAAATATACTTTTTCATATGTAATATCAACCACAGGCACTAATATCATGTATAACTTAATTACAATCTTATGGGGGATTACTTAGTTTTTCTACTGAAGATAACAAAAGCAGCTGTTTGACTTGTCTCAAAAGCAGAGTCTGAGACAAGAAGATAATCTCAGTAGAGTGTTGGTAATTTGTTTGAGAGAGGATCCCAAGAAGTTGTAGTGAGAGAAAGGGACAGCGAGGCAGGGGAGAAAGCCAATGTCAGGGTGCATTAGTGGAGTTGTTATTGCAATCAGGACCCAGTCCCATCAGGACTTCTGAGAAAATACAGAATACCTGCCTGAATAATCCATCCAAAGGAGAGGAGGCTAGTGCATTTTTTCACTGGGTCCCATCCATAATTGATTGAGAACTGCCCTCAAGGGTGTCAACAGCCTCACCTTCTGAGCCCAGCAGACTTCCACAGCTTCAGCTCTGAGAAGGCTATGGGACAGAAAGCAAAGTTTGAGTTTAAGGTGTGATATTGATATGGGTTGAATTGTGTTCCCCTCAAACCTCATTTGTTGGAGTCTTAACTCCCTGCACCTCAGAATGTGACGTTATTTGAAGATAGGGTCTTTATAGAGGTGATTGAATTAAAATGAGGTCATTAGGGTCAGCCCTAATCCAATATGACTGGTGTCCCTATACAAAGGGGGAAATTTGGACACACATACAAGCACACAAGGAGAATATCATGTTAAAATTGGAGTTCTGCTACCACAAGCCAAGGAACTGCCAGAAGCTAGGAGAGAAGCCTGGAACAGATCCTGATTTCAAATTTCTAGCCTCCAGAACCGTGAGACAATAAATTTCTGTTGTGTAAGCCACTCGGTTCATGGTACTTTGTTATGGCAGGCTTAGCAAGCTAATATAGACGCTGTTGTGACGAATCTGAGCTCACAAGAAACTGCAACACAGCTGTGGCTGAAACTAGAAGGAAGCAAGGGAGGTGACATGGGTATCAAAGACATCTTCTACAGTCTATGGACAACGGACATGGTGGAGCTGAGAGATTATCCTGTTTTTTCTCAGCTTCCTCTAAAGAAAGACTGAAAAAGCTACAACCTGTAATGGCTAGAACTATAAACAGTCAAAAGGTGTGTTCTATGTGTTCATTACATTTGAAGCAGTGATAAACCCTCCTATTATCCTCTTAATTGCTAATACACCTTTTCTTCCTAAGGCAGCCATTGAGATTCCATGTTCTCTTTTATTTGAACCAATTACATTTGTTAACACATTTGAAAAAGGGACATTTTAAAAGCCTGATTTCCAGAGCAGCCTCCATTCCTTCTAGGGTAAAACTGACCAAAACAAAAAGTGGATGACAGCTATGTTACACCTAAAAATCTTACATTTATATTCATAATGTTTTATAGTGGAAATGTTTAAAAATTGTGATGAATTCACTAAAAGTGTGTCATAGAACTGCCGAGGAAATTGGGAGCATGGATTTGTGCCTGAAATTTGAGATTCTTTAACTGGGTCAGGAATATCTTGCTAACACTTACTTAAAATACACTTAGTGTATTTTAAGCTACTAAGAACTTAACTTTGATTGCATACAAAACTCAACCCTTTTACTCCCACCCCTACATTTTATGTTTTTGATGTCACAATTTACATCTTTTTATATTGTGTCTATTAACAAATCATATAGCTATAGCTATTTTTATTTTTATTTTTTTATTTTATTTTATTATTTTTTGTAAGGAAGATCAGCCCTGAGCTAACATCCATGCCAATCTTCCTCTTTTTGCTGAGGAAGACTGGCCCTGGGCTAACATCTGTGCCCATCTTCCTCTACTTTATATGGGATGCCACCACAGCATGTCTTGACAAGCGGTGCCTCGGTGGGAGCCCGGGATCCGAACTCAGGCCACCAGCAGCAGAGCATGTGCACTTAACCACTACACCACCGGGCCGGCCCCTAGCTATAGCTATTTGGAATAATTTTGTCCTTAACCTTTATACTAGAGTTAAGTGGTCAATACCCCATCCTATTACAGTATTAGAGTAAATATTTGAATCTCACTATATACTTATCTTTACCAGTATGTTGTATGTTTTCACATGTTTTTACATTACTAGTTAGTGTACTTTCATTTCAGCTTGAAGAGCTCCTTTCAGCATTTCCTGTAAGGCAGGTCTAGTGGTGATGAACTCCCTCGGCTTTTGTTTGTTAGGGAATGTCTTTATCTCACCTTTATTTCTGAAGGACAACTTCCTGGGTAAAGTATTCTTGGCTGGCGGTTGTTTTCTTTCAGCACTTTGAATATATCATCCCATTCTCTCCCAGCCTGTAAGATTTCTGCTGATAAGTCAGCTGATGGCCTTATGGGGGTTCACTTGTATGAGAGAACTGTTTTGTCTCTTGCTGCTTTAAAAATTCTCTTTGTCTTTGATTTTAGACAGTTTTATTATAATGTGTCTTGGAGAAGATTGTTTTGGATTGAAAATTTGGGGTGCCTATTAGCTTCATGAACTGGGATTTCCAAGTATCTCTCTAGGTTTGGGAAGTTCTCAGGCATTATTTCTTTAAATAAGCTTTCCACCCCTTTCTCCCTCTCTTCTTCTTCTGGGACCCCAATGATGCATACATTGTTTCTCTTAACAGTGTCCCTAAGGCCCATAGGCTTTCTTCATTTCTTTTCATTCTTTTTTCTTTTTGTCCCTCTGATTGGATAATTTCAAATGATCTATCTTTGAGCTGACCGATTCTGTCTTCTCTTTGGTCCTGTCTGCTGTTGAAGATCTCTATTGAATTTCAGTTCAGTCATTGTTATTTTTAAGCTCCAAAATTTCTGTTTGGTTCTTTTTTATATTTTCTACCTTTTGTGGAACTTCTAATTTTGTTCTTGTATTGTTCTCTTGATTTTGTTAAATTGTTTATCTATGTTCTCTTGTAGCTCTCTGAGAATCATTAGAACAATTATTTTGAATTCTTTGTCAGGCAATTCCTGTATCTCCACTTCTTTGGGGTCAGTTACTAGAAGGTTACTGTGCTCCTTTGGTGGAGTCATATTTCCCTGATTGTTTGTGATCCCTGTAGATATCCATAGGTATCTGCACATTTGAAGAAGCAGTCACCTCTTCCAGACTTTATGGGCTGATTTTAGTAAGGAAAGATCTTCATCTGTGGGTGGGGACACGCTGCAGCATGCTGTGACCCTGGGTCTAGTGGTGCAAGGTGCCAAGTGCAGGAGTGTGTGGTGACTCTGGGTCTGAGGGTCTGTACTGACTCATTGGTTCAGGCTACTGGGGTCCACAGCATCAACAACTGTGTGGTCCTTGGTGAGCATTTTGGGGGGTGTACAGAGGCTACAAGAGCTGTTGGAGTACTCTAGGACACTGTTACAAATGTGTCTTTTGTGTAAGCAGATGAGTGACATGCTTCTGTTTACATGGAGCCAGGCAATAGTGCAGGTTGAAGAGTCAGAACCAAGGCAGTAGAAATGGGGAGGAAGAGGACAGGTCATATTTTTTCAGTATTTTATTGGCAAAATCAATAATTTGTTGACTGACAGATACAGGGGATGAAGACTGAGGGAGAAGACGAAAGATGGAAGATGATGCAAAGGTTTTTAGGTTGGGTGACTGAGTGATGTTGCTGTTAATTAAACTAGAGAACACCAGAGGAGAAAGGGTGAAAGGAAAGATAATGAGTTGAGTCACTATGTTGAAGATGCCTTTATGAGATGCTTTTGAGATATGCAGTTGGAATCATGGATTTGACTCTGAGGAGAAAAGTGGGGCTACATATGACTTGGAAGTCATCTGTGAATATAGAAAGCAATGAAACTGTCACCATAATAAATGTTTTCAAAGTTATCTAATTTAAGGTCCATAACAACTCTGAGCTGTACAATATTTTGACTGATGAGGACACTGAGATTCTGAAAGACCAAATAATTTCCTAAAAGCCACATAACTAGTATGTGGAAGAACCAGAATTCAACCCACTCTCACTAAATACAAAGTTCATGTTCTTTCTTTTGTGTTTTGCTGACCCTCTCTAAGTCATGGCAGTAAATGGACTCTTCCAGAAAAAGCCTATAGAGTGAGGAGAGAATAGGCATAATATTGGATGTGATGAAAAAATCCAATGTAGTCCATTTGTAGTTTACATCCCAAAAGGGGAATGTAGATAAAGGGTGTGATTGAGAGGGATGGTAGCCACCCTGCTACAGTGATTCTCACACATAATAATAGCTGTTATTCTGCTTCCTATGGAAAATTTCATTAGGCTCTTTTAGTGAACGTGCCTTTCTGACTTTGGAAAATAAAGAGAAATCAAGAACACTTAGGAAGCAATAAGAGAAAATGTGTCTTGGATCTCCAGCTTCTCAGTTTCAATATGATGCTTTAACTGTTGTCAAGTGGCCATTAGATTGCCAAATTGGTAGTTGCCCACCAGCCAAATACATCTCTATTTTAAATTTAATACATTTGTAGCTTCTTTTACTATATCCCTGGAGAAGAAGCTCTAACTTTCATCTTAGTTCTCCTTTTCAACAAAGTGAAATACAAATTTTTGGGTAGACACTGAAAAAGAGAAATGTTTCAGCATTTTCAAAATTAATGCATTCATTCATACAGTCAATGAGTCTTCATTAACAAGACACTGCCCTTGTCTTCTAGTTGACTACAGTTCAGTTGGGGAAAGCGTCCAATCTTTAAGAGTCTTAAATCATGAGTAGTTTCAATAAGAGGCCAGAAGAGAGAGAGTGGTGAAGATGCAGACCAGCCCTTGAGGAGAAAATGAGATGATATGATGCAGAGCACAGGTGGAAATATTAATCTACAAAAAGAGCACATCAACTATTCAAGAATAATAGCCAGAGGAGAAGAAAGGTTGCATTCAAAAGTAGTTTGATGACAAGCAAATTGACGGAATTTGTGTCTAGTGGCTTCTATTATTTTTCCTGTGGAATTTTCTTCTAAAAATCAAGAGGAAAGGTTCAAACAAGCAGAGAAATTTAGAACAATACTATGTCTTTCATAGGGCTTTTACCCTGTCCCAAACACAAAGATGTCTACACCCAAACATGAGAGAACAGAATTACTGGAGCTGGGAAGTCAATTCTGGATGAATAGAGGAAGGGGCCAAGTCAATGTAATATGGTCCACGTCTGCAGCTCAATGATGGAGGATTTGATTGGACATAGAGATGAAACTGAAAAATATTGAGAAGTAAAGAAGAGTTAACATTACAGATCTGTTGCTTCAGTTAGACGTTTGACAGGTACCTTACAATACAAATAAGTGGTCAAGATCTCTTTGAGTACCTAAAAGGCAGGTATTTCCTGGTTTTTACTGACAGAAGAGTAAGGCAGTTCTCCTTAAGCTTGGTTTCATATTGGAATCACCTAGTGTGGTAGTAATCTATTGCTATATAACAAATTACTGCAAACTTGGTAGCTTAAAACAACAAACATTTATTATCCTACACAGTTTTTGTGGATCACGAATTTGGGAGTAGCTTAGTTGGGGATTCTGGCTCAGCATCTCTCATGAAGTTGTAGTCAAGATGTCAGCTTGGGCTGCAGTCATCTGTAGGCTTGACTGGGGCTTCCAAGATGGCTCTCTCACGTAGCTATTGGCAGAAGGCTGCATTAGTCAGGATTCTCCAGAGATGAACCAATAGGAGATATATATATATGGAATTGGCTTACACAATTATGGAGGCTGAGAAGTCCCAGGATTTTAGTCAGCAAGCTGGAGACCCAGGAATGCTAATGTTATAGTTCAAGTCCAAGTTCAATAGCCTGAGAACCAAGAGAGCTGATGGTGTCAGTTCCAGTCCAAAAGCCAGCAGGCTTGAGATCCAGGAAGAGAAGATGTTTCAGTTCAAGTCCAAAGGCAGGAAAAGACTGACATTCCAGCTCAAGCAGTTAGGCAAGAGGAGTTCCCTTTTACTCAATCTTTTTGTTCTATTCAGGTCTTCAATTGATTAGATGAGGCCCATCCACATTAGAGAGGGCAATCTGCTTTACTCAGTCTTACCTATTCAAATACTAATATCATCCAGAAACACCCTCACAGACACATCCAGAATAATGTTTGTCCAAATGTCTGAGCATCCTGTGGCCCAGTCAAGTTGACACATAAAATTAACCATAACAAATGTCTCAGTTCCTTGCTGGCTTTTGGTAGGAAGGCTTAGTTCCTTATAACGTGGGACTCTCTCTAGGGCTGCTTGAGTGTCCTGATGGCCATGGTAGCTGGTTTCCCCAAAAGCATGTGATTCAAGAGAGAAAGCCAGGAGGAAGCCTCGAAGTGTTTTATGATCTAGTTTTGGAAGTCACACGCAATCACTGCCACCATATGCACTTGTTAGAAGCAAGCCACTAAGTCCAGCCCATTCTCAAAGAGAGAGGAATTAAGTTTTACCTCTTGCAGAAAGGAGCACCAAACAATTTGTGGGTATATTTTTAAATCTGGGGAGCTTTAAAAAATACTGACACCTGGCTATCACCCCTAGACCTTCTGATTTAACTGGTCTGGGATTTTAAAAAGCCCTCCAGGTGATTCTAATGGGTAGCCAAGGTTTCCCTGCATCATATGCATCCTCTCTTATGTCTGTTAATCTGTAAGCTCTTAGCAAGCAAGCACATAGCCCTGTGATTTTCACTTTTCCAGCCCTAATGTTGCACCACATCATGCAAGTGGGTGTGAAAACTTCCTTTGATAAAGAACTCAATTTCATTAAAGAAATTTTTAAAATTCAAAATACTTTTCTTAATGCAAAAAAACTTAAGCAATATGTTTTACATAGAAGCATGATACTCAAGAGAAAAGCATTTAAACCTAACATTTTCAAAATCATATGTGTTACAAAGCAAGGATATAGAATAAAACAAATACAAGAGATTTCTGGCTAAGTACGAAGCCTAAAACTTGTAAATAAAAGAATAAGCAAGCAATACTTTGAGCTTATAAAGGATCAGATACTTATTGATAATTCATGACAGAACGTGACCAAGTCTGACTTTGGAGTGATGGTTAGTTTTATTTATCAACTTGGCTAGACTATAGTAACCAGTTATTTAATCAAACACTAATTTAGATGTTGCTGTGAAGGTATTTTGTAGGTATGATTAACATCTACATTCACTTGACTTTAAGCAAAGGAGATTTCCCTAGATAACATGGTTGGGTCTCACCTAATCAATTGAAGGCCTTAAAAGCAAAAACTGAGGCTTCCCAAAGAAGAAGCAATTCTGCCTCGAGACTATAACATCAATTCCTACCTGAGTTTCCATCCTGCCAGACTGCCCTACAAATTTTGGACTTGCCAGCACCCACAAACGTGGGAGCCAATTCCTCAAAATAAATCTCTTTATATATATATATATATATGGATATGGATAAATATGTCTGTATATATCCTATTAGTTCTGTTTCTCTGGAGATCCCTGATTGATACAGATTTTGGTGCTTGGAAGTGGGGTGCTGCTGTAACAAATACTTGAAAATGTGGAAATGGGGAATTTTGAGGAGCTTGATAGATAGAGCTTAGATTGCCTTGAAAAGATGGTTGGTAGGAGTACAGATATTAAAGGTGGTTCTGGTGAAGGCTCAGATGGAAGTGAGGAACACAGTAGAGAAATCTTCTATTATCTCAGAGAATACGTATATCACCATGAATAGAATGCTGGTAGAAATATGAACGTTAAAGGTGCTTCTGGCGAGGTCTCAGATGGAAATGAGGAAAATATTATTGGACATTGGAGGAAAGGCGATCTTTGTTATAAAGTGGTAAAGAACTTGGTTGAATTGTGTCCTAGAGTTTTATGGAAAATAGAACTTTTAAGTGATGAACTTAGACATTTGGGTAAGGAGATTTCTAAGCAAAGTGTGGAAAGTGTGGCCTGGTTTCTCTTTGCTGCTTATAATAAAATGCTAAAGGAAAAGGATAAATTGAGGAAAAGATTGTTAAGCAAAAAGGGACCAGCACTTGATGATTTGGAAAATTCTCAGCCTATTCAGATAGCAGCGAAAGACGAGATAGTGCACTCTGGAGAGAACACCAAGGGTATGGCTGGACAACGGATTGTTAAAGAGATTGGAGGGCCGGCTCCGTGGCTTGGCGGTTAAGTGCGCGCGCTCTGATGCTGGCGGCCCGGGTTTGGATCCCGGGCACGCCCCAAAGCACCACTTCTCCGTCCAACCCGGGGCCGAGTCCCACGTATAGCAACTAGAAGGAGGCGAACCTATGGCATACAACTATCTACTGGGGCTTTGGGGGGAAAAAAATGAATAAATAAAAAAAAAAATCTTTAAAGAGATTGGATAGGTGATTTATGGGTCCAATCAAACATCTCAGCAGAAGCCAGGAATGGAGATGGGGTTATCCAGGAAGGATCTGTGGAGAACCCTCATGTCTAATGGTTCGGACTTCTTCTGAATTTCATCAGAAGACTGACAAATATTTGAGAATTTTAAACCAGCAAAAACACTATCACCCTGGACTGAGAGGGACATAGAGGAGAACACCATGTGAAGACAGAGATACGTAGGAAAAATGCCATGTGAAGACGGAGGCAGAGATTGGAGTGATGCATCTATAAGCCAAAGAAAGCCAAGGATTGCCTGCAAACCACCAGAAGTTAGGAAAAGGCAAGGAAAGATCCTCCCCAGGGCCTTCAGAGAGATCATGGCCTTGCCAGCACCTTGATTTCAGACTTCTAGCCTCCAGAACTGTAAGAGAATAAATTTCTATTGTTTTAAGCCACCCAGTTTGTGGTATTTTGTTACAACAGCCCTAGGAAATGAATACAGGAAGCATCGAAAATAGATGTTGACTAGCTGAAATCTCCTCTTACATTGAACCTACATATACTCTGTACCTGCTTTGGGGAACAAAGATAAATGTTTTAATTTAACAAACAGTTAGATTAAATTAACTAAATAATTAAATAATTTCATTTAAAACTTGGTTTAAGACATATTTGAAAGTTATATTACGTGTCATTTTGGCCTGTTTCTATCTTCCTTGATCTCTAATTTCCTCCCTTTCCCTCTTGCATGGTTGCAAAAATGCCAAACAATATTTTTGCATGTGAAATCCAATGGAATAAACAACAGTGTTCTCTTGACAAACATCACTGCTCATTAGTAAGGGATTTAAATTCTGCACGGGCTCTGTTTACACATTCAGCTGCTAATTGTCAGTCAGTTTGATATGCACAGTGAACAACCACAGTGGTGGAAATTACCAGAGTAGAAGCACCACATTGATTAGACTGACCCCCAGTGTGGCTGCTGGAAGTGTTCTCAAATGGTGGAGCCATAGCACAGGCTTCCAAATCCCTGTGACCAAAGTCACTGGAACTTAAAGGTCATCAGCCATTCCAGTCTCTGAGTTTGTGCTCTGTTAATCAGGCAACTTTATTCAGCTCTTGGAAGAGTCAGAATTGAGTTGCATTGCCCACTTTCTTTCAGTTCTTTAAAATGCAAGGAATTCTATTCATCAGATCCTATTAACCATGCATGGCTCCCTCCCACAAACAGCTGTTTCTTGGTAGGGCCTTTGGAAATGTGGCCTATCTTCATCTACATACAAGCATATACCTGAATGAAAAGGAGGCAGCTTTGGCAATAGGATTCCTCAGACTACGAGTCATGACCCATTGGTGAATTGTGAAATCATTTGATGAGTCATAACCAGAATTTTTTAAAAAGCAAAATAGGACAGGATATACTAATTAGAATAGAAAATATCAGAATGCTTGCCATGTAGTAAAGGTAACTATTTCATGAACCTTTTTTTTACTTGTCGTTTTCACATACGTTTACGTATGTGTTTATGTGATCATAACAAAACTGTATCTCCTTCTGGGGGTCATGTTTTTAAAAGTTTGAAAAACATAGTTCTAGGGCGTGATCATGATTTCTGAATTCCCTTCAGTCTAAAAATGACCACTGGCCCCTTGCACAGTTAACACAGCCATTGCTCCTCCACTTCTTTTTATTAACACCATGTCCTCAGGCCAACAGCACTGGCACCTGCTAGAAAAAAATGAATTCCAAAGACTCCAGTCCCTAGGAAACACAAAGAAAAGGGCAAAATGGACAATAAGAAGATCTTTGTGGTTTGCTCTCCTTTAAGAGCCCTGTGATTTCCTTGAAATCTAGGGAATCTGGCCACATAACTTGTCTTCCTTTCTCTGTTGGGGTGTATTTAGGTGCTAGGGTCAAAGATAAATGGATCATGGGTCCTCCTTAAGAGTCCTGCTCTCAGACTGATAGCAAAGAGGAACATTTCAGATAATATCATTGTGAGCCAACCCTGATGACCTAGTGGTTAAAGTTCGGCACTCTCACTGCTTCGGCGACCCGGGTTTGTTTCCTAGTTGCGGAACCATACCACCTGTCTGTCAGTTGCCATGCTGTGGTGGTGGCTCACATAGAAGAACTAGAAAGACTTACAACTAGAATATAAAAGCAAGCACGGGGGCTCTGGGGAGAGAAAAACAAAAAGAAGGAGATTGGCAACAGATGTTAGCTCAGGATGAATCCTTCCTTGCAAAAAAAAAGAAGATAATATCATTGCAAGGCAATGTTGTAAGTGCTTTGGCGAAGGTGGGATTAAGAAAACCAGGGTAGCTGCTACCAAGAATAAGATGTTCTTAAAAGATAACTAGGAGTTTCCCAGTCAGAGGAGAGGAGGAAGGACACTCCAGGCAGAGAGAATGAAATATGCAGGGTACATAAAAGGAATGGCAGATCCATGGAACTTGGTATATTATAGGATGGCATGGCATCATATGATGCAGCTGAAACAATGGGTCATATGGCAGAATGGTGGACCATGGGGTAAGGAGAGAAGGCAGAGATCAGGTCATAGACAGAAAGCCTTGGGGGCTATACTAAAGAGTTCAGACATCATCCTCTAGTCATGGGAAACCACAGAGCAGTCTTAAGTTGTAAAAAGAAAACCAGACTTGCAACACAGAGGGTCATTTTGTAAGGAGGATAAGGCCAATTGCTGAGATCGGGGGTGGTAAGCTGTTTGGAGGCGGGAAAGTTCAATAGAATACTATTCCCATAGACCAGATAAGACATGGTGGGGACCTTAATTAAAATGGTAGGAAAGCAGAAGAGAGAACGGAAATAAGAGATTGAAGAGATAGAATCAAGAAAATTTGGAGACTGGTGAAGAAGCAGGAGAAGTCTTAGATAACTCCCATCCTTCTCAATTGGGTGTCTAGGTGAGTGGTGGTACTATCCATCAGGACAGGAACGTGGGAGGAGAAGCAACTCTGTGGGAGAGAATTAGTTCAGTTTGGGCCAAATTGAATTAATGTGCCTGTAGGACAGCCGAGTGAATTAGGATGTTAGATAATTGGATCTGGTACCCTCTTTCTTTTGTTTTCTAAGCTGAAGTGCAATCAAACAACCCAAGAAATGTACAGGCCTTCAGTCAATCAACTCTTTCCTTTACCAGGTAGTAGTTTCTACCACGGTCCTTGCAAAAGTATTCAGAAGAAGAAAAGACTCAGTATGCACCAAATACAAGAAATTTTGGAAAAAGTAGGACACCGATGCTGGTATCTTCAGGTATAGGTACTGGTGAGACTTGAATAAATGCTATTCATTCCAGTATATGACAACCAAGCTTCATTTTGAGAGCCAAGATGTTTGCAATGGTGGAAAAGACTCAGTCAGGCCATGCCATGCCCTGATCTCACAAATTTGTCTCTGACTCCAAGAAACCTACTGTTTTGTATACACCAAAAAGACTTGGTTATGAACCATTCAGGCTCAAGCTCTCCTAAAGGGAGTGACTTTTATTCCTAGGGACAAGGTGTGCAGGTCACCCAAAGATTTCAAGACCTGTCTGTCAATTAACCACAGGCATGTATGGTGCTGGGGTGAAGCAGAAATGCTACTCGGATTTCAGCAATAAACTTGGTGCCAGCAAATATTATTGCAGGATAATACTCCAGTTTAATCTATGTCTTAAAGATCTCAGGAATTCCTTTCACCACTCAATATTTTAAAATGATCACCATGTGTTTCTTCACTAATGAAGAAATTACATTTTGAAATGCCTTTCTGAGTTAAATTACCTAGTAATAACTCTTGGGGTGTGTGTACTTTGGGCAGGGGCAGGAGTGGGTGGAAGAGTGTTAGGGAGGAGAGGAAACTCGTGCCAAGTTTTTTTTTGAGGGTGGAGATTGCATAGACATCAGTAAAATTAAAATAAGAAAAATTAAAGTGTCAGAAGTGAAAATTTAGCACGTTTCTGGCTTCAAATACCACACTTGTTTTTCATCCACATCATGTAGAGATAACAAAGATATAATTCTGCTAATGTCAGTTAGATATCATCTTCTTTTCCAAGCTCATTACTCACCTCAATCTCTTTGCAGATTGTTAAAGAGCTTCCTGCCTCTGCCAATTTTGACAGGGTACCTTGTAAAAGTAGAGCAAACTCAAAATGCTAGGGCTGCTTCTCATCTCCACTCCATTTAACAGAGCTAAGAAATCAAAGGCTACAGTTTGGCAAAAGGGACTAGATTTGTGTTTCCCTAATCTATAGCTCCAGTCCTGACACCACCCAAGCTCCAGTACTGACTTTTTAGTGGCTTTTCTATGTCACTCTGCCCACTCAAACTCCACATGCTTAAATTGTATTTATCATCTCCTCCTTCTCACCCTACTAGCTGCCACTTCTCCCTTTTGTCTCTGAGTCCACCCTTCGTGAATTCTCCTGATCCCCAAAAAAGTAGACGTGTGAGTCTCACTCATAGGCTACATGATTCACTCTTTTTTTTTTTTTTTTTAAAGATTTTATTTATTTATTTTTCCCCCAAAGCCCCAGTAGATAGTTGTGTGTCATAGCTGCACATCCTTCTAGTTGCTGTGTGTGGGACGCGGCCTCAGCATGGCCGGAGAAGCAGCGCGTCGGTGCGAGCCCGGGATCCGAACCCGGGTCGCCAGCAGTGGAGCGCGCTCACTTAACCACCAAGCCACGGGGCCGGCCCATGATTCACTCTTAAACACCAATTTTTCACCTCTTGATTTATATTTGTCCTTTAGTGATGTCATGACCCTCAAGAACACTCAAAACCAATCGTGCTAAATCTGTGGGTGCTGGTGTCTGTGGGTCTACAGCTGCCTACTTGACAGCTTCAAGGGGGTGTCATTGATACCTCAAACTAATCATGGGCATAACTGAATCCATGGTTTCCTCTACCCCCACTACAAAGTGCCTCTCCTTCCTTGTTCCCTTATCTCGGAGAGTGCACCATTACCCCTTAAATTGCTCAAGCCAGGTTCATCCTCTCACTGACTCATCTGCCCATCCAGCTGCCAAGCCCCTTCAATCCCACCTTCTCAATAGCTCTCAAATCCATTTTGCTCCATTACCCTTGCCCTGCCTTACCCCAGGCATTTTATATTTCCTTTTGGAGTAAAAGTCTTATAACTGTTCTCCCTGACTCCACTCTGACTGTGACTCTCTGACCAAAGCCTGAGTGATCTTTCTAGAATGTAGTTTTGAGCATGACATTCTGCTCTTTTACATCTTTAAAAAGCTTCCTTCTGCCCACAAGATACTTCCCAAGAACCTCCATTACATGGCCCATTCTGATCACTCCGATCCCATCAACTATAACTCAACAACTCTCCTGTACTCTCAAATGCTACCCTTCCTGCCCACAAAGTTGTCTACTCCTTATGCTTCTCAAATGCCTTGACACTTTACATCACTTTCTCCTCATTCTAGAAATTAGGAACTCCCATTCCTAACAATGTGATAGATTAAAGAAAACACTAACCTGAAAGCATGTTTCTAAAGGATGTCTACCCAGAGTAGATGGCCTTTGTTTGGCAGAATGTCTGGCTGAAGTTTGTAAAATGAAAAAGCAGGACCAGGTTGAGTTCAAGATTGGGAAAGTCAAATTGTCGTACATACTAGAGTAAGGGGAATTTTGGGTTTCAAAGGAGTGGGATGAAGAAAGTTTTATAGAGATGGAGTGGTGAGGGCTCTGAGAAAGGAGGGAAGGGGATATGTGAGGAGAATGTGAAAATGAAAGAGAGCCAGTATCATGGTGACATGCTGTGGTCTGAGAAGATGTCCACTAAGAAATTCCTAGTGATGAGGATGACCACGGGATTCTTGAGAACTGGAGTGTCTGTGATTCAATTTTATATGGCTTATCTTGACTATTCTGAGTTGTGATCCCCCTCTATTACCCCTAAACCTTCCATAAAAATCTGTTCAAACAGCACTCTGTGCTAGAGCTGAGCAGTGCTCCAAGCCAGAGGTGATGCAGTCACGGAGAGAGCACAGCTGGTGTGGAGAGAAGACAGCAGCCGCCAGTGTCCAGGTGTTACAGGGAAACAGGCTGCAGTGTGGACTGACCACAAGAAAGTCAGATGCACAGAACTGGCCAGGCATCTAGCTGGGCATGTTAGATTTTCTACCACCTGAGGGATTGCATCTCCGGGCAGTTTCCTTACATCAGAGAGAAAGGAGACGCGACTCATATGGCAGAAAGAACTGGGGATTTCCAAGCAGCTGACTCTTGGGTTACAGTTATAGCTCATAAAATAAAGTTATAGAATTGCTATGAAGTAAATAAATACTTTTGAGTAAGTAAATAAATGCAATAATAAATATGTTAGATATAAGTTAAAATGGATATACTTATAGAGAGGGATGGTAAAAATCACATTGGATGGTAGATATAAAGTAACGTTACAAGAATACCGATGATACCTTAAAAAGAAGAGATTGGTCTTCACTCTCTGGATCCTTAACTTACAAAAAAAGGTATATTGTTTCCAATAGGTCAGAGAAATAATGACATGGTTTTGATTCAAATTAGGGAGAAAGAGAGAGTGAAGTGTATGGAAGAGAAGAGGGAGAGATTGATTACCATTATACTACAATTTTCACAATTTCTAATCTAGAAATTTAGGAAACTAAATAAAATGTACATTATATCTTACAAAATAGAATTTATAATAATAAGCAGGTAAAAGTCATCAAGTTTGGGATGTCACAATTCAGGACATATTTTAGTACCAACAGAAATCATTTCAGACATAAAATGTATTTCCAAAGCTTAAAAAAAATTCCTTCACACACAGCCCCAACAACTATATGTGAGAACATTTGGTGCTTCCTGCAGAGTCACTGGAGTTTTATAAAGACTAACATCTCTCTAGGACTTCAATGCTAATCAGAATTTGAGAAAGCAGTGTTAATGAATACGCATGTGAAATATTAATATATCCTGATTCCTAAGGCAGAAGCAACACCCCAGAAATTTGGGGGTTCAAGAACTCCAGAGTACTTGTTAATTAACTTGGATATATTAGTCAGGATGAGTTAGAATATGCTACAGTAATAATTCCAAAATTCTCAGTGGTGTAGCACAACAAAAGATTATTTCTTACTCATACAAAGTCTGTGGCAGATCTGGGAGACTGGGCAGGATTGCTTTTTTCCATGTACTGGTGCAGTTTTTCACATCACTTAGATTTTATGGTTTCTCCATACCAACATACACTCCCACGGTTGCTGTGGTCTAGGAACAGAGCCTGGAAAATCATGAACTGACTTGTATCAGTAATTCACATTTCAGTCACATGACTACACCTAACTTCAAGAGGGCATGTGCCCCCCACCTCCCCAAAAAAGGAGGATCAGAAAACTTGGTGGCAAATATTAGTAATGTCTACTACAGTTATGTAGCAGATCTTTAGATTTTACTTGTATTCCTACAGGAAAGATAAAGTGAAAATATTTCCAGGTATTTTCAAGTATCAGAAGCTTTTTCCCACCTTCCTCCCACTTGTTCCTTGCTTTAGAATGGTGTGACCAAGAAAAAAAAAAGGAATAAAAAATAGACTTCGAATACATTATTTATTTTAATCCAATCCACATTACTAGTGAAGAACTAAGAGCTTTCTTTTATGTATTGTCAGGTTTTTCAAACTTGGCATTATTGACATTTTGGGCCAGATCATTCTTGGGGACTGTCCTGTGTTGCAGGATATCAAGCAGCATCCCTGGTCTCTACTCACTAGATGCCAATAGCATGCCTCTCACTCCAGTTGTGACAACCAAAAATGTCTCCAGACATTATTAAATGTCCCTGGGGGGTAAAATTATTCCTGGTTGAGAACTGCTTTTCCATTTGCTGCCTTTGACCACCGGGAAGGGTTCAGATCATCTAACACATGAAATGACCCAATATTGATGACGGGTAGAAATAGAACAAAGATAATACACTTTCTCCCAGATCTACCACTGGGACTTTGAGCAAGTCTCCGAACCTCTCTTTACCTTATCTATAAAATAGGGAGAATAACGTTACCTGGCTCACAAGTTCATTGAAAGAATTAAATGAGACACTAAATAACCCATTATTTTCTCTCTGTTTTGGGAAACTACTTCTGTACACACCAAGTTCCTATATACACATGGAGTGTATTTCTGGACTTTCTATTCTGTTCTACTTGTCTTTGCGTATTCCTGTGAGAGTTCCTCACTGTGTTGATTAACCATTCTTATTATTAATCCCTCTATTATCTACAGGTGACTTGTCTGGGAAACTCTGCCATCAGGAAAGAGGCTGGAAACTGAGAAGCGAAGAAAAAGGCCTGCAGAAGCTCTGTACTAAAGTTCAGATACTTTTCTCACTGTGAAGTTCCCCAAGGTTATAAACTATTTTTTCTTCAGCCCCTATACCATCTTGTGCCTCACACACAGGTACAGGCACCCAATAAGTGGTTGCTGAAGGTCTAAATGTACAACTTCAGACATAAGTCAAACAAGATTATCAATACTGGGTTTCCCCATGCCACCTTAGGTTAGAAGTCCCAAATTAGGTGGGATGAGGACAGGGAAGGTATTAATACAGGCAGTACCAGCATCAGCAATAAGTGACAGGTGACAGTCTGACATTAAAAGAGGAAATTAAAGGGCAAACATTAATTTAAAAATAAAAACCACATGCTCTGGAGAGTAAGCAGCCATACACATCACAATAACCCCTTAGCTGCATTACAGTGTCAGTGCATAACAATTGACATCCCTAATAATGACTCTGACATTTAAAAAAATGCTAATTTCTGTTCAGCATGTTCTATTTTTAAAAACCCAGAGTAGTGTGTAAGGTATTTGAGAAAGATTTCCATCACAGACTAATAAAATATGTGATTTGAAATATACCTTAGAGATTACCTAATCTAACTGTTTTCTAGATGAAGAAAGTCAGTCCCAGAAAGGTGAAGTGTACTTGTCCAAGGTCAGGTGCCCAGAGAGGCAGAATTGGAACTAAAGCCTTAGTTTGCTGACTCCATGGCAAGTTCTTTTTCCACTATAGCACATCTTCAAAAATATATTTCTTTAATTAATTAAAATTTCCAAATTTAATATTTGGCAGCTCAATAAGGGTACACTTCAACTATATGGAATTTTCCTGCACTGAGTTATTAATCAACTGGTCCTTATTGAGCCTTTGTGTTGCTGACAAAAATAATAGTTTAGATATGGTAGGTGTGTTAAAGGAGGGAGAAAGCACGATGCTTGACTCAAGTGACAACTTTCTAGAAAGGAAGGGAAGATTTACATGTAAAAAGTCAGGAAAATGCAAAGCAGTGTGGAGTGTGGCAATGAGTCTGAGTGTATGGAAACTAACTCTGGTTGCTCTGGGAATCGAGAGATAGGAAACATTAACCCATGGCAAGCCGTCAAGTACAGCACAGGGGTGCGGTGGGACAGGTCACCTGAGTTGGACTCACAGAATATGTTGACTTTGGAAAAGAAAACAAAGATGTTCTAGATGTGAAGAACAACATTAGAAAACACTAGAAGGGGGTGGAAGCCTGGATCACATTTTCTAAACCATTCATTTGAACAGGTTATCTAACAAGTATGAGTTATTTATGAAGATGAGGGGTGGTTACAGGAAATATTAAAAATTTAGCCTGCCTTGGAAAATCTAAGTTGAAGGAAAGAGTGAATAAGGAAAATGGCCCGATTGTTCTAGAATAGCGCTGTCTGATAGAAATATAATGCGTGCTACAATATAATGTAAAATTTTCTAGTAGCCCCATTAAAAGAAGCAAAAAGCAACAGATTAAATTCATTTTAAAAATACATCTTATCTAACTCAATATATCCAAACTGTTATTATTTCAATATGTACTCAATATACAAAAATTAATGAGATGTTTTACATTCTTTTACTCATACTAAGTCTCTGAAATCTAATGTGCATTTTACACTTACAGCATATCTCAATTTGGATGTCAAATTCATCAAGAAATATTTTATCTGCATTTAGATATTGTAAAATTTATAATTAAAAAGATGAATTCAAATACCCAAGTTGTTCCAAACATACGTAAAAGTTTTCCAGTAACTGAATCAAATACCCAAAATCATTTTCTGTTAATGTTCACATCCACATTGACAAAACTGTTTCAGTTTTTAAATTTAAATGCTAGTCAACTAAAATTAAATAAATTAAAATTAAATCCCTCAGGCCCACAGGAAAAATTTCAAGGTTTCAATCACACATGTGGCTAGTAGCTACGTGTTAGGCTGCACAGGTCTAGAGGTGGGTTTTAGGGGTGGGAAGCAGGGTTGCAGGTGACATAAGGCCCTTGGATGGCAGACTCAGAGTATCTGGAGGGAGACTGTGAATATGAGCTAGTGCACAAGACGGAGCCACTCCATACTACCCACCAAGAAGGAAGGAGATATCAAGACAAAAACAGATTCTTAGGGAGACTAATCGCACCAGAATAGAGAAAACAAAAAAGAAAAAACAAAGGAAGACCAACAAACAGTTTATTGTATTAAATAAAATGTGAAATAACGAGGACTGGAACTGGAGGTGGGAAGGAGGAATGAGAGGGGAGTCAATGATCTGAGAGGCTGTTGGTTGGATGGAAGAACTGACAAGACTGAAGAATAGATGGGACTCAGAAGAAGAGCCCCCAGTTGAAGACCTCAGAGGGACCTGGTTTTTGTTTGCTTGTTTTGTGTTTTGTTTGGGTTTTTGTTTTGTGTTTGTTTTTTCTCTATTCTCTCTTCTACATACATTTTACAAGGAAAATTATATTCCATAGTGGTTTTCAGGTGCTCATGGATTCTTGGGGTAACTCTTGAACTCCTGGGAATGTAAAGGGCCTATTATCATGGAAAACAAGAGGAGAGGAGAGTAGGGGCGGGGAAGGAGGAGGAGGTGGGGAAGATAGACTATAAATTTTAAATTTAGGATTTACCAATAAATAGATGATAGATCAAACCATTTGAGTGAGTGAGATCACCCAGGGAGATATGTAGAGTGAGAAGACAGGGGCCGCCCCAAGGACAGTACATTTTTAGGGACAGGGAAGCCTTCAAATTAATGCTTCCAATGTGCAAAGAGACTGAACCAGACAGGTTAGGTGTTTGCTCCACGGTCTCATTCACTCAACCAACATTTATCGAGACAAAGGCCTAGGTGTTCGCTTGTATTCTACATACAAGCGAAGTGGGCCGTCCTGGAAGAGTGCACTGCTAGGGTCGCAGCCAGGACTGAACTCAAGATGGTCTCTGCCTGCAGCAGGGTCTCTGTCCTACACCACATGGAGTAGAGTTATGCACAGTGTCACTGGCAGGGTTCTGGCCTTGGAGGTAGATCAGTCTAAATTGTATTCTGTTGAAGTTTCATTCACCATTTTTAAAAATGTTCTTCAAGGAAGATCTTACTTTTTCTAACAACAAAGTAATTAGACTCATATCTTAAAAGGAAAAGAAAAGATGGGGCTGTGTAGAGTTGGGATGATGGAGAAATCTTCCCATTTATAGTAGTGATGGTGCTGGAGGCAGAGCAGGGCTTTGGGGAGGGAAGTTGGTGTTGGTCTCCCATCCATTTGCTGCTGCAATGAGATGGGTGTGGAGGTATAAGAAAAAACATAAATTATGATACAAGAAAATTCAGAGGATATTCAGTTCAGTATGAACTGATGTCACATTATACCATTTAACTTTTGAAAGCAGTAGTGCTCAAATCGAAATGGGATAGAGAGGTCTAACTTTGTAACTTCTCTTTCTATAGAAATGTCACAATATTTTCCATTAAGGATCAAAAGGACCACCATATTTTCACCTGCTCTAACAACAGATTTTTATGCTACCCCGGTGACAATTGGCAATTTTACATTTGTTAGTTACGAAACTTCTATTTCCCCTGCTTTGTAATTTGGAAGAATATTTAGTATTCTGGGTTCAAACTGTGAAATACAATAGAGAAAATTACCCATCTTAGAAGCATAATTCCTTTTATTGCATAGTTGACTTAAAAAAAAAACCTTTAAGGGAAGAATTTATTCATTAAATCTAACTATTTGCATAAAACGATGCTCTCCCTCAATTCCTTACTTCTTTCTTTCCAAATTTTTCATAAAACGTAGAACTCAGTCTCATTAACTTTACACTTCTCTCAGTGACATTCAGGATTCTGAAATCAGAAAACCATGGATCATGCAAGAAGGAAAAGCAATTGCCTGGATTGTCTTTCTTCCCCCTCCACCTGACATCTATGCATCATTCATGTGCCAGTTGAAACATCACCTCTGAGAAAACACAGCTGGCTCATGTGGACTTCTCTGTGCCCTTACAACACCTCTACTCTCTTGGAGAAATCTGCTTGTATTTTTCTTACATGTGAACACATCTGTCTGTGCTAGTCCTTCAAGGAAGAACCATGTCATGCACATCATTGTACCTCTGGAGATTAGTGCAGTAACTGGTCTAGGAAGCACCCAATAAATATTTGAGAAATAAAGAATGGGTATATAAATGAACAAGTGAATGACTGAATTATTATTTTAGCTCTGGATTCAGAGCTGAAATGCTTTTTTTCTGTTGATGTTTTAATAGATTATAACTGTGAAATTTTGGGTTGTACATTTTTGTTTGTCCATCACATATGTCTCCCTTCACCGCTTGTGCCAACTCCCTACCCCCATTGCCCCTGGTAACCACAATACAGTTTTCTCTGTCCACGTGTTGGTTTATATTCCACATATGAGTGAGATCACACAGTGTTTGTCTTTCTCTTTCTGGCTTATTTTGCTTAACATAATACCTCCGGTCCCATCCATGTTGTTGCAAATGGGACGATTTTGTCTTTTTTTATGGCTGAGTAGTATTCCATTGTATGTATATATACCACATCTTCTTGATCCAATCATCAATCGAGGGACATTTAGGTTGCTCCCACTTCTTGGCTATAGTGAATAATGCTGCAATGAACATAGGGGTGCATAAGCCTCTTTGGATTGTTGATTTCAGGTTCACCAGCTGGGAGAAAATATTTGCAAAACATATATCTGACAAGGGGTTAATCTCCCTAATATATAAAGAACTCACACACCTGAACAACAAAAAAACAAATGACCCAATCAAAAAATGGGCAGAGGAAATGAACAGACACTTCTCCAAAGAAATTATACAGATGGCCAATAGGCACATGAAAAGATGTTCAACATCACTAATCATCAGGGAAATGCAAATCAAAACAACACTAAGATACTACTTCACGCCCGTTAGAATGGCTATAATCACCAAGACAAAAAACAATAAATGTTGGAGAGGATGTGGATAAACAGGAACCCTCATACACAGCTGGTGGGAATGCAAACTGGTGCAGTCTCTATGGAAAACGGTATGGAGATTCCTCAAAGAATTAAAAATAGAAGTACCCTATGATCCAGCTATCCTATTACTGGGAATCTATCCAGAGCTGAAATTCTTATTAGCTATACAGGCATACCTTGGAGATATTGCAGGTTCAGTTCCAGACCACCATGATAAAGTGAATATAACAATAAAGTGAGTCAAATGAATTTTTTGTTTTCCTAGTGCATATAAAAGTTATGTTTACACTATACTGTAGTGCAGTATTATTAAGTGTGCAATAGCATCATGTCTAAAAAAAATATATATATATCTTAATTTAATAATACTTCATGCTAAAAAATGCTAACCATCATCTGAGCCTTAAGTGAATCATAATCTTTTTGCTGGCGAAGGGTCTTGCTTCGATGTTGATGGCTGCTGACTGATCAGGTTGGTGGTTGCTGAAGGTTGGGGTGGCTGTGGCAATTTCTTAAAATAAGACAACAATGAAGTCTGCCACATTGATTAACTGTTCTTTTCATGAACGATTTCTCTGCAGCATGCAATGCTGTTCGATAGCATTTTACCCACAGTAGAACTTCTTTCAAAATTGGAGTCAATCCTCTCAAACCCTGCTGCTGCTTTATCAACTAAGTTTATGTAATATTCTAAATCCTTTGTTGCCATTTCAACAATCTTCACAGCATCTTCACCACAAATAGATTCTATCTCAAGAAAGCACTTTCTTTGCTCATCTATAAGAAGCAACTCCTCATCCATTAAAGTTTTGTCGTGACATTGCAGCAATTCAGTCACATTTCCAGGCTCCACTTCTAATTCTAGTTCTCTTGCTATTTCCTACACATCTGCAGTTACTTCCTCCACTGAAGTCTTAAACTCCTCAAAGTCATCCATGAGGGTTGGAATCAACTTCTTCCAAACTCCCGTTAATGTTGATATCTTGACCTCTTCCCATGAATCACAAACGTTCTTAATGGCATCTAGAATGGTGAATCCTTTCAAGAAAGTTTTCAATTTACTTTGCCCTGATCCATCAGAGGAATCACTATTTATGGCAGCTATAGCCTTAAGAAATGTATTTCTTAAATAATAACACTTGAAAGTCAAAATTACTCTTTGATCCATGGGCTGCAGAACGGATGTTGGGTTAGCAGGCATGAAAACAACATTAATCTCATTATACATCTCCATCAGAACTCTTGGGTGAACAGGTACATTGTCAATGAGCA
The DNA here is from genome assembly GCF_057802395.1 of Ceratotherium simum simum. Taxonomy (NCBI): domain Eukaryota; kingdom Metazoa; phylum Chordata; class Mammalia; order Perissodactyla; family Rhinocerotidae; genus Ceratotherium; species Ceratotherium simum. The sequence goes on along the minus strand of NC_141940.1, from coordinate 117,945,590 downwards.
GTAATATTTTGAAAAGAATCTTTTTTACTGAGCAGTAGGTCTCAACTGTGGGCTTAAAATATTCAATAAACCACGTTGTAAACAGATGTGCTGTCATACGGGCTTTGTTGTTTCATTTATAGAGCACAAGCAGGGTAGATTTAGCATAATTTTTAAGGGCCCTAGGATTTTCAGAATGGTAAATGGGCATTGGGTTAAACTTAAAGTCACCAGCTGCATTAGCCCCTAATAAGAGAGTCAGCCTGTCCTTTGAAGCTTTGAAGCCAGGCATTGACTTCTCTTTAGCTATGAGTGTCCCAGATGGCATCTTCTTCCAATATAAGGCTGTTTAATCTACATTGAAAATCTGTTGTTTAGTGTAGCAATCTTCATTAATTATCTTAGCTAGATCTTCTGGATAACTTGCTGCAGCTTCTACGTTGGCAACTTCTGCTTCACCTTGTACACTTATGTTATTAAAATGGTTTCCTTCCTTAAGCCTCATGAACCAACCTCTGCTAGTTTGTGGTAATTTGTTACAGTAGCCATAAGAAACTAATTCAGAAACTAATAAAAATAATGACGTCTTAGGAGAATTAGGTGATTGAAATATAGAGCAAGATTTTTCACTGATGATCTTTTTATAGTGTTTATTTTTTTAACAAAATGAATACATTCATGTTTTAAAATGTAAACTGTTAAAAAATTAATCTCTCATTCAACTCAAAACTTTCTCCCTCTTCTCAGCTCAGACCTGGCCCCCATTTTTGCAGACCAGCAGTAAGGAAGGGGACTAGCCTGTATTCTGGACCTCGACTCGCTCAGCTGTCCTGCCTGGCTCCTGGCATGGAGACTAGAGGCAAAGAGCAATCCCTTCGGATTGGCTCTGGTACAGTCTAGCTGTTGGTACCTCCATCACAGCAGCAGGTGCCCAATTGCAGGCTCTTTATCTCATGGCTTGTTTGTATGAGTTTTTTGGAGATCCTCTTGGAGGCCTTGGCACTGCCACACTCCACGACCAAGGTGAGAAATTACTTCTTATGACTTCCCTTTAACTCCTACCCTTTTAATCTTGGGAAGCAGGTATGGAGTTCCAGTATCTTTTCCCATACTGAATAATGGGTGCCCTCTCCTCTTATATATACATAATCAAAGGAGTTCAGTAGATGTTACAGAACAATGAAGATCACTTTCAAGGACACCACTCGCCATGAGCACTCCATTCAATATCTGCCTTAACAGGCAATCTATTACACAAGCAATCACAAAGTTCTGCCATTTTGAGTGCCAAAATATTTCTCAATTCCACTCGTTTCCCTTGCTACCACCTTGTTCAGGCCACATCTTTCACCTGGATTTTTGTGGCAGCTTCCTAACGCTGCCTGCTTTGTATTGCTCTGCTCCAATCTACTCTCCAAATGGTAGCTAGAGTACTCTTTCCAAACACAAATCAGATCATGTCACCTCCTTGTTTAAAACAAGTCAGATGCTTCCCATTGTCCCCCTAGGGAACCCCTTAACATAATTTTACAAGACCTTCCTGATCTGGCGCCTACTTACTTCTCCAGCTCTACATGTCATCTTCCCTGCCTCTCCCACCACTCACCAGTCCCTTTCCTTCCTTCCTACTCCTATCCTCTAGTCTCCCCAAAGCAGTTTCTTGCTGCCTCCTTGACCCTCTTGATGTAATTCGAAGGAGGAGAGACTGTCCCCATGAGGAAAAAACCAAAAATTCCAGGATGCTCTCATTTCTTCTCACTTTGAGAAATTCTCTCTCTTCTAATTTTTTAAATAGGTCTCTCTGGGTTTAAAAATATCATCAGCGAAAAATCTTGCTCCCACCTCTGTATTTCAATCACCTAATTCTCCTAAGAGGTCATTATTTTTATTAGTTTCTGAATTAGTTTCTTATGGCTACTGTAACAAATTACCACAAACTTGGTGGCTTAAAACAACAGAAGTTTATTCTCTCAAACTTCTGGAGGCCAGAAGTTTGAACTCTGTCAGTGAGAGGAAATCCAGGTGTTGGCAGGGCCATGCTCATTCCAGATGCTCTAGGGAGACTCTGCTCCTTGCCTTCCAGCTTCTGGTGGCTGCTGGCATCCCTTGACTTGTAGCTGCATCACTCCATTCTCTGCCTTCATGGTCACATTGCCTTCTCCTCTTCTGTGTGTGTAATCACTCTCTGCCTCTCACTTATAAGGATACTTGTGATGGCATTTAGAACCCACCTGCATAATCCAGAATAATCTCCTTAACTTAATTACATCTTTTGCCATAAGGTAACGGTCACAGGTTCCAGAGATTAGGAAGTGGATACATCTTTAGGGGCCATTATTTAGCCTACCACAGTTTCCTATGCATCACTCTATACATATGCAAATACAAGCACATAGGAAAATATACTCACCTTTTTTCACTTTCTAACACAAAATGTAATTTACCATACACTGTCCTCTACCTTGCTTACTCAATTCTGACACCTATCTACCTGGAGATAGTGTCAGATCTCACAGGTTAAGGGTTCAGTCCTACAAGACAGCCCCCTACGCACTTGCAAGCCCAGATTGTTACCTGTACTTCTGACCAACAGTCTATAAATCAGAGGCTCCCTTGACCCCCTCCTTTGGTTCAATTAATTTGCTAGAGTGACTCACAGAACTCAGGAAACCCGTTTACTCACTAGATTACTGATTTATTATAAAAGGATACAACTCAGGAACAGCCAGATGGAAGAGATGCATAGGGCAAGGTATGTGGCAAGGAGCACAGGGCTTCCATGCCCTCTCCAGCCATGCCATTCTCCCCAAATCCCCAGGTGTTCACCAACCTGGAAGCTCTCCAAACCCAGTCCTTTTGGATTTCTATGCAGGCTTCATTGCATAGGCATGATTGATTAAATCATTGGCTATTGGTTATTGAACTCAATCTCCAGCCCCTCTCTCCTCCCTAGAGGACGTTCTAACCATCTAATTACATGGTTGGCTCTGCTGGCAACCAGCCCCCATCCTTAGGTGCTTTCCAAATGTAACCTCATTAACATAACAAAAGACACCTTTATCACTCTCATCACAAGAAATTCCGAGGGTTTTAGGAACTCTGTGCCAGAAATGAGGAGGAAGACCAAATATATATATATATATATATATATATATATATATATATATTTCTTATTATATATCACAATATCACAGCAAGTAAGGAGTTTTAACTTAGGGATAATATTAATAATAACAACAATAACATTAAAATAATAATACACTTATTTGGAGTTTATTATGTGCCAGGTGTTTTCCTTAACATTCTTTATGCATTGTCATTTATGATTCCCATTTTACAGTTGAAACTGAGGAGTCCAGCTTCTGGCCAAAACCTATGTGTGATTTTTCAGGCTTAAGCAATAGGCAATTACAAAGGCTTTACCTGGCAGGCCTCACCAGGGAAAGGAAAGCTGCCTCCCTACACCAGACAGTGTACAACCAATCCGTTGCACCTCTCTGAAGGGAGTTGCACCCTAGGACTCAGGTTCCCCTGGTCAGCCAAGCTCTTAACTCATGTCTGCATTCCTAGCCCAGGTGCCTTCATTCAGAGGCCTCAGTATCTGGCACCTTCCTCAGGTGCCTCCATGGAGACCTCTTTATCAGGGGGTAGAAGAGGAAAGCCTTGAAGACACTTTTCTCCACTCTGACTCAGTTCTTTTCCACTCCTAATCTTTCCCCTCTCCTTCACCCTGGCTCCTAGGTCAATAAAACTGCAGGAGCCTCTTGTTTGGGGCTCCCTCAGCAGGGAGATGACCCCCAAGTCTGTGCCTATTGATCTGATCCTCAACCAATGCACCCTTCCATTATGGAAAATAGAACAGTGGGAGCCAGTGCTTTCTCCAGTTCAGCCTCTTGCTTATACTATCACAGTAAGTGAGTAAATGCATGAATGATACTTTTATTTTGACTTGTTGTCCTAATCAGCTACTCTGACACCTGGCATCTCAGCTCTCTCCAGCTCAGCTGAGTTGTGGACAGAAACTGAGGCCCGTGGAGGTTAAGTAACTAGCCTAATGTTCCTAGCTAGTAAGTGGCAGATCCCAGATTTGAACCCGGGCTGTTTTCTAAAATAATTATAGCATACATGATTAGCTGAGAGTAATTAAGCCTACAATGAGCCATTCCATGCAATCTGCTCTATTTTTTCCCTAGTCTACCTAAAGGTTTGTCAATTTTGTTTATCTTTTCAAAAAACTAACTTTTAGTTTCATTGATCTTTTCTATTGTCTTTCTAGTCTATTTCATTTATTTCTTCTCGGATCTTTGTTATTTCCTTCCTTCTACTACCTTTGGGCTTAGATTGTTCTTGTTATACTAATTGCTTGAGGTGTAAAGTTATTTATTTGAGATCTTTATTTTTTCTTCATGTAGGCATTTATTGCTATAAACTTCCCTCTCAGCACTGCTTTTGCTGTATCCTGTAAGTTTTTGTATGTTGTGTTTCCATTTTTGTTTGTCTCAAGATATTTTCTGATTTGCTTTTTGATTTCTTCTTTGACCCATTGGTTGTTCAGGAGCAAGTTGTTCAATCTCCACATATTTGTGAATTTTCCAGATTTCCTCCTGTTATTGATTTCTAGTCTCATAGCATTGTGGTCAGAAAAGATACTTGATATGATTTAAGTCTTCTTAAAAATATTAAGACTTGGGGCCAGCCCAGTGGCATAGTGGTTAAGTTCGCATGCTCCACTTCAGTGGCCCAGGGTTCACAGGTTTGGATCCTGGGCATGCACCAACGTACCGCTTGTCAAGCCATGCTGTGGCGGTGTCCCATATAAAGTACAGGAAGATGGGTACAGATGTTAGCCCAGGGCCAATCTTCCTCAGCAAAAAAAGAGGAGGAATGGCATTGGATGTTAGCTCAGGGCTAATCTTCAGCACACACAAAAAAAGTGTTAAGACTTGTTTTGTGGCCTAACATGACCTATCCTGGAGAATGTTCCATGAACATTTGTGAAGAATGTTTATTCTGCTCGTGTTAGATGGAATGTTCTGTACATGTCTGTTAGGTCCATTTGGTCTAAAATGTAGTTCAGGTTCAATGTTTTCTTATTGATTTTCTGTCTGGATGATCTATCCATTGTTGAAAGTGGGGGTACTGAAGTCCTCTACTATTATTGTATTGCTATTTCTCCCTTTAGATCTGTAATAATTGTTTTATATATTTAGATGCTCTGATGTTGGGTGCATATATATTTACTATTGTTATTTCCTCTTGATGAATTGACTCCTTTATCATTATATAATGACCTTCCTTGTCTCTTATTACTTTTTGTCTTAAATTATATTTTCTCTGTCATAAGTTTAGCTATCCCTATTCTCTTTTGGTTTCCATTTGCAAGGAATATCTTTTTCCAACCCTTCACTTTCAGCCTAGGTGTGTCCTTAGCTGAAGTGAGTCTCTTGTAGGCAGAATATAGATGGGTCTTGTTTTCTTTTTAACCCATTCAACCATTCTATATCTTCTGATTGGAGAATTTAGTCCGTTTATATTTAAAGTAATCATTGATAGGTAAGGACTTACTATTGCAATTTTGTTAATAGTTTTATGGGAGTTTTGTAGATCCTATGTTCCTTTTTTCCTCTCTTGCTTTCTTCCTTTGCGATTTAATGATTTTCTATTATAGTATGTTTTGGTTCCCTTCTATTTATCTTTTTCTGTGTCTACTATATAGTTTTTGCTTTTTGGTTACCATGAGGCTTACATAAAACATCTTATATTTATAACAGTCTATTTTAAGCTGATAACAACTTAACTTTGCATACAAAAGCTCAACACTTTTACTCTCCCCTCCCAATTTACATTTTTGGTGTCACAATTTACATCTTTTTATATTGTGTATCCATTAACAAATTATTTTAGTTATAGTTATTTTTAATACTTTTATCATTTAACCTTTACACTAAAGTTATAAGTGATTTATACATCACCATTACAATATTAGTATATTCTGAATTTGATTATATAGTTACCTTTACCAGTAAGTTTTATACTTTCATATGATTTCCTGTTACTAGTTAGCATCCTTTCTTTTCAACTTGAAGAACTCGCTTTACCATTTCTTGTAAGGTAGGTCTAGTAGTGACAAATTCCTTCAGCTTTTGTTTGTTTGGGAATGTAATTTTCTCTCCTTCATTTCTGAAGGACAACTTTGCCAGGTAAAGTATTCTCAGCAGGCAGTTTTTTCTTTTGGCACTTTGACTGTATCATCCCACTGTTTCCTGGCCTGCAAGGTTTCTGCTGAGAAATCTGCTGATAGCCTTAAGGGAGGGATTCCTCTGTATGTGATGATCTTTTCTCTTGTTGCTTTCAAGATGTTTTTTGTCTTTGATTTTTACAGTTTTATTATAATATGTCTCAGTGACTTCATTGGGTTGAACTTGATTGGGCACCTTTGAGCTTCATGTACCTTGATGTCCATATCTTTCCTCAGATTTGGGAAGTTTTCAGCCATTATTTTTGTTGTTGTTGCTGGGAAAAATTTGCTCTGAGCTAATATCTGTTGCCAATCTTCTTCTCTCTTTTTTTCCTTCCCCAAAGCCCTGGTACATAGTTTTACATTCTAGTCGTAGGTCCTTCTAGTTCTTCTATGTGAGCCGCCGCCACAACTTGGCTACTGACAGATGAGTGGTGTGGTTCCGTGACTGGGAACTGAACCCAGGCCACCAAAGCAGAGCACGCTGAACTTTAATCACTAGGCCATCAGGGCTGGCTCCAGCCATTATTTCTTTAAACAACCTTTCTGCTCTTTTCTCTCTTTTCCTTCTAGGATTCCTATAATGCCAATATTGTGTCACTTGATGTTGTTCCATAGTCTCGTAGGCTTTCTTTATTCTCTTTCATTCTTTTTTCTTTTCTCCTCTGAATGGATAATTTCAAATGACCTGTCTTCTAGTTCACTGAGTCTTTCTTCTGCATGATTGAGTCTGATATTAAAGCGATCTATTGCAATTTTTTATTTCAGTCATTGTATTCCTCATTCCTCAGTTCCAAAATTTGTTTGGTCTTTTTAACGTTTTCCTCTTTGTTGAACTTTGAATTTTGTCCTTGTATTTTCCTTATTTTGTTACATTGTTCATCTGTGTTCTCTTGTAACTCTCTGACCTTTATTTTGAATTCTTTGTCAGGCAATTTGTGGATCTCCATTTGTTTGAGATCAGTTACTGGAAGTTTATCATGTTCCTTTGCTGGCGTCTTGTTTCCTTGACTCATCAAGATCCATATAGCCTTGCGTACGTGTCTGTGCATTTGAAGAAGCAGTCACTCTTCCAGACTTTATGGACTGACTTATTAAGAAAAATCCTTCACCTATGGGTCAGGACATAGACCAATCCTTCACCTTGGGCTAGTGGTGGGAGGCCCCAAGTGTGGGAGCCTGATGTGCCTCTGGGTCTGTGGGGAGTGTGTGTGGTGTCTCATTGGCATAGGCAGCTGTTTTCCACATTGACAACTGTCTGATCCTCTGTGGTGAGAGCTGCAGGGTGTCTGTGGTGGCTGCAATGGATGTTGGGGTCCTTAGCAGTGCCTCTTGGTCCAGAGGTGAGGGACCAGGGCTGGTGGTATTTCTGGCCAGAGCTGGTGTTGTGCACATGCTTAGCTCTGGGCACTGCCTGTAGGTGCCTGTGTGGTGGCAGGGGCCAGCTGAAGGCACACATGCAGTAGCGAGGGCCAAGGCCAATGTCAGGGGCCAGGACCAACTGTGGACACACAATTATCTGTGGGGTCCCAAGCTGTTTAGTGTACCCTTGTGTAGCTGCAGGGGCAAGCCATAGGCACATGCATGGCAGTAGGGTCCAGTAAAGAGTCAGGGTCACCGGTGTGCAGGCACACATCTGCAGGGGCTAGCTGTGGGCACACTGGTAGTATAGGCCTGTGAAAGGAGTCAGGACCAGTTTCAGGCACCCAAGCAGCTGTGGGGCCTGGGCTTTTAGTGTGCACTCATGCAGCTATAGTGACTAGCCCAGAACACACACGCAGAGGTGGGAATCAACAATGGGAGTTGGGGACAACAGCATATAGGTGTGTAGCTGCAGGGGCTAGTCGCTAGTGCATGCAGTGGTTCAGGCCTGCCACAGGGGTCAGGACCAGCTCCTGGTGTATAAGCAGCTGTGGGAGCCTTTGCTGTCAGTGTGCACTCATACGGCTGCAGGGGTTAGCCGCGGGCACGTGAACAGCAGTGGAGGTTGATTACAGGAGTTGGGCTGTCAGTGTGCAGGTGTAGGGCAGCAAGTGCTAGCTGCAGGTGCATCCAGCAGTGCAGGCCAGTGACGGGAGTCAGGGAAAGATCTGGGCCCACAAGGAGCTGTGGGGACCTCAGCTATCGGTGTGCATTCATGCAGCTTCATAGGCACGTGCACAGCAGTGAAGGCCAGTGACAGGAGTTGGGATTTGGGGCATAAAGGTGCATGGCTGCAGGGGTTGGCTGTTGGCACATGCGGCAGTGCAGGCCAGTGACAGGAGTCAGGGCCAGATCTGGGCCCATGAGCAGTTGTGGGGGCCTGGGCAGTCTGCATGCACTCATGCAGCTGCAGGAGCCAGCTGTGGGCCTGTACGTGGAGGTAAAGGCTGGTGACAGGAGTCAAGGCCAGGGGCATGCAGGCACATGGCTGTAGGGGCTAGCTGTGAGCACGTGCTTGGCAGTGGAGCCCTGTGACAGGAGTCAGGCTGTATCCAGGCGTATAAGCAGCTGTTGAGGCCTGGACATTTGCCATGCACTCATGCATCTACAGTTGCTAGCTGCAGGTATTTGCATGGTGGTGGAAGTTGGCTGCGTGGACCTAAGCTGGCATTATGCACCTGCACAGTCTCAGAGGCCATGGCTGGTTTCCAGTGCAGAGCCTGGGTCCTGGGCATCCTGTGGCAAGGTGGCCCAGGGGAGGGAGAGGGGTGTGGGGAGGGACTCAGGCAGCTGGTGTCTGCGAATGCAAAAACCCGTGCGGCCCTCAGTGGCAAAAGCTGCAGGGAGTCCACAGTGGCTGTGCTGGCCATTAGTTTCCTCAGCAGCAAAAGCTGCTGGGATCCTCCGTGGAGCAGTCGCTGGGTCTGCGATGAGGTCTTCAGTGATGAAAGCTGCAGGGGTCCACAGAGTCCAAAAGGCCTTTTAAGGTCCTCAGTGGCAAAGGCTGCTAGGGTCCTTTGCAGAACAGGCTATTGGCAACCACGTTCATTCCCAGCGCACGGCTGAGACTGGTAGCCTCTGCCCTTCTTCCTTGTTCCTAGCCATCTCTCAGATGTCTCATCTATGCCAGTCTCTGGGTGGAGTGACACCAAAGCAAGTCTTCTGTGCAGTGCCCCAAAAGGCTGGAGAAGCTGGTTGCTCACCCCATTCTCCTTTCCCCAGCAAGGGAAAATATCTCAGGCCAGGGAGCTCCCTCTTGGCACTGAGCAGTGGTGACTTGGCACTAGGATGATGCAGGCAAAATGAAACTGTTCTTCCTACCCATTTTTGTGCAATTATTCTCAGGTTTTTGGTCCACTGTGTTACAGAAGCTTTTTAAGTGAACTTCTGAGCTCTCCCAGAGCTATTTTTGTTTGTGGATAGCTGTCTAATTGTTGTTCTTTGTTGGGGGAAGGAGGCTTGGGTCTCCTGCTCCACCATCTTGATGATGTCACTCCCGTTGCCATGCATTTTAGTTCTAGAAACAATTTAAACTCAAGACATGAAAATTATTGTTTTGTACAATATTTATTCATGTATATTTACTCACTATATTTTCTCATATGTTCTTCACTCCCTCCTGTATTTTCATGTTTCCATACAGCATCATTTTGTTCCTACCTGAAGAAATCCTTTTAATATTTCTTTTAGAGCAGGCCTGCTGGTCATGAATTCCCTTACTCTTTGTCTAAAAATGTCTTTATTTTATCTTCATTTCTGAAGCATATTTTTGCTACACATAGAATTCTAGGCTCAGTAATTTTGTATAAGCAGTTTAAAGATGAAATTCATTGCTTTCTGGTTTCGTTTTTTTCTGATAGGACACTGGCTGTCAGTTACACTGCTGCTCTTTTGAAGGTAATGTATCTTTCTTCTCTAACCACTTTTAAGATTTTCTAATTGAGTTTGCTGATGAAAGACATCAACCCAGAGATTCAAGCTCAGAAAACTCCAAATAGAAAAAACAGCTATTTTTCCATAATGTGCATGTGTGGTTTCCTTTTTTTTGTTGTTACTTGGAGTTTTCTGAGCTTCTTGAATCTCTAGGTTGATGTCTTTCATCAGTTTTGAACAAATTCTCAACAATTACCTCTTCAAACATTGCTTTTGCCTCATTCTCTTTCTCCTTTTCCTCCAGATTTTCAATTACATGAATGTTAAACTATTTGAGTATGTCTGAACGTCTCTTATACTCTAATCTTTTCTTCCACCTTTTTGCTCTCTGCTTCAGTTTGAGTGTTTTCTATTGACCCATATCCCAGTTAACTAATCCTACATTCTGCTGTCCCCTCTGCTGCTAAACTCATATATTGAGTTTTTAATTTCAGATACTGCATTGTTCAGTTCTATACTTCCTGTTTGATTATTGTTTAAAGATTCCAATTGTTTAAAATTTTCCATCCTTTCTTCTGTTTTGTCCTTTTCTTCTATTTTGAATATATTATACAACATATTTTAGAGTTATCTGCTAACTTCAATATCAGCAACACCTGTAGATTTGTATCTATTTTTTTCTTTTAATTACTAGTCACAGTCTTGCCTCTTTGCGTATCTAGAAATTATTTTATTATGTTGCAGATAGTGTGTATAGAAGAATCATAGAGGTTCCATGGAAAAGAGCATTTCCCTTTTATTTCATTAGGCAACGAGGGTGAGTAGCTAATCAACTCAATCCAATCAGAAATTGAGCTTGATCAAGGATTCATTGCCGAGTTTAGTAAGACTAAATCTACTTCTGGTATGTTCTTATTCCTAAGTTCTGGAAGTACAGATCTCCTCGGCCCTAGAAGCTAACAGAGAGATAGTTCTGACCTTCAGAAGTTTTCAGCTCAGCCCTGTAGCCTCCTACTTCATTCAGATTCAAAACTTGGCAAATGTCTTGAAGAGGAAATCAACCACGTGTTTGACGCAGAGCTCCTCCCTGGAAGCACCATACAGTTGAAAGAGATTTCCGTCTGGCTTTTAGAAGTTTTTGTGCTAGCTCCCCTATTTCTTGTGCAGCCACAGAACTATGAAAATATCCCAATGTGAAAACTGTACCTTTAAGGCCCCTTAATGTTTCAATTTGTCACTACACCACTATGCAACTGCTAAAAGGCTGCTGACTTCTCTGAGCCTAAGCAGAAGCCCTTTGCCTGGACCACACCTGATCACAGCCTACCCCCAGATAAATAAAGGGCTGGCAATTATCAAGTCACTTTGGAACAATTTTCCCTTTTCTGTAATTTTAATCCACCTAGTCCTGTTTCCTTAGCTCTCTGAATCCTTTAAAACGTGATTTTTATAATGTATCCAGTTTTGTCTAGTGGGAGAATGGGCCTGTGGCAACCTACTTCACTTCACTGTTAAATGAGTCTTTTTCAATGTAGTTTTAATTTTATTTGCTTATTATGTGAAGTTTCACATGTTGTTAAATGTTTATTTGCTTTTCCTTTTCCATTAATTTTTTTTAGTTTCTTTGCCTCGTTTTCTATTGATTCTTTCCCTTTATCATTTTCAAAACATTTCCTCTGTATTGTGGAGATTAGTCCTTATTTGGAGATATAAGTCACAAAAAATGTTTTCCTAGTGTTATCTTCTCTTTTGACTTACGTTTTTTTTGTGTGAGGGAGATCAGCCCTGAGCTAACATCCGTGCTAATCCTCCTCTTTTTGCTGAGGAAGACCAGCTCTGAGCTAAAATTTATTGCCAATCCTCCTCCTTTTTTTCCCCCCAAAGCCCCAGTACATAGTTGTATGTCATAGTTGCCCATCCTTCTAGTTGCTGTATGTGGGACGCGGCCTCAGCATGGCCAGAGAAGTGGTGCGTCGGTGCGCGCCTGGGATCCGAACCCGGGCCCCCAGTAGCGGAGCCCACACTTAACCGCTAAGCCACGGGGCCGGCCCTACTTTTTTTTTTAATGAAGATATTTTTTATGGCTTCTGGATTTTGTGAAATAGATTGATAAATCTCCTCCATTCCAAGATAACATGGAAGTTTTCCCCTAATTTTTTTTGTTTCCGTTTTTTATACTTGAAACTTTGATCCACATCAAATTGATCTTGGCAATGGGCACATTCTTCCCTTTCTCCCACAGATGGCTATTTGAATTTCGTAAGACCCTCTTTTCCTCACTGAAGTGGAATGTCATCATTATAACGGACTAAATTCTCATACCTATTTGGTCCTATTTCTGAACTTTCTATTCCATTGTGATATGTGGCTATTTGTGCATTTGAAACACACTTTTACTTATTGATATTTTACTATATACCTTAATATCTGGTAGGGTGAATCTCTATTTATTCCCCACCATGCTTTTCTTTTCAGAGTTTTCATGGCTTTTCTGGCCTGCAGATTTTTCCACAAGAACTTGAGAATCAGCTTGACTTGCTCCAAAGAAAGTCTATTGGTATTTTTATTGGGATTGGGTTAAATCTATAATCTAATAGAGAGAGAATTGATATCTTAAAGACATTGAGCCTTCCCCTCCATGATATGATATGTATTGCTATTTTTAAAGTCATTTTTTTGGATCCTTTAGTAATATTTAAATGTTTTCTTCATTTAGGTCTTGCACATTTCTTGTTATGGGTACTTTTTGTTGTTACTGTAATTATGATATATTTGCTTTCTTATCGTCTCATTTTGAAGATAATAGACTGGACTGAACTTTTCAATACCTGAAAATCAGATTGCTCTTAAGCACCTAAAAGTGACAGAGAAGCTACAGGGATGTGCCAGAAATACTTTTCGAGAGTAGGGAAAGAAGATTGCTTTCATTAAGTTCATCCCAATTAACAAAACACTGTTTTCATAAAATGGTATAGATTCATCAAAGGAGTTCAAACTACTCTTTTCCCTAAATTCTCTATATCATTAACCCAAAATAAAAACCTGAGAGTCCTCTTTAACTACTCCCTTTCCTTCCGCTGACCATCTATCCATGGTTTTTAACTCAGAGTTACATCTATAGCTTTTAAAAATATATATAGCCTGGGGGAATGCCCAATGGCATAGTGGTTAATATAATAATAATAATGCACGCTCCACTTCGGCGGCCCAGGGTTCATGGGTTTGGATCCTGGGCACGGACCTACACACTGCTCATCAAGCTATGCTGCGGCAGCGTCCCATGTACAAAATAGAGGAAGACTGGCATAGATGTTAGTTCAGGGATAATCTTCCTCACCAAAAGAAAAAATATATATATACAGATAGCCAGGCTCTACCCTTGGCCATTCTGGTTCAGGTCTAGAGCAAGTCTAGGCATATATGTATGTTTCTGTGTGTACAACACACACATTCAACTCCAATGATTCCGATTCCCTACCTTGTAAGAATCACTAATAAAATAAAAATTAAGTTCTGCTGACTATATATCCTAAACATATCTGCAATATATTTCTCCACTTTTGCCTTTGCCAATTTAAATCAATACTTCATCATCTCTCACCTAGACTCTAGCAATCTCATTGCTATTCCTGAGTCTCTTTGTTCCTTATGATCCAGCCTCCAAACAGCTAACAAGGTCATCTATGTAAAATAAAAATCAGACCATGCCACCACTTGCCAACATAAATTCCTTCAAAACTTCCCATCTATGATTCCTAAACACTGATCCACTGACTAGTGCAAGTCCATAAGTTTCCAGTGGTGTGTTGCACAATGAGACTGAGAAAACTAGAGAAAATGTGATGTTTTTCATGAAACTAAATTTACTCAGTTTAAACTATCTGTATTCTATGATTATATAGTATCAATATATTGTTTTATAAAGTGATGGTGGCATGGGTGCCACTTTTTAACATCCTTACCTGGCAAAACAAAAAGTTGTCAAATCTATGCTGGTCTCCCCAATCTGTAAAATTACACCCACCCACATGATCAGTCTGGGAACCACTGATTGAAGAATTAAATATAAGCTCCATAATGTGACACATAATATGGAAATCCTCCCCCCACACACACACATAAACACACCAAGGTTAGCTCTTTACTTGAATTCCTTAAAACTACATTTCATTCATTAATGTTTTTCTTTTTTTAAAAATTACACTAATATTAGTTAAGCACCAATTATGTGCAAAGTACTATGCTGGATGGGATACAGGTGATCAAGACAGAAAATAGGCCCTGCCCATAAGGTAGTTAAGAGTACAGGGGGTTTACATTTTGGAGTCAACAGCCTCGATTTCAAATTGGAGCTAACTATAGTACCTGCCTATAATTAGTTAGCTATTAGATTATAATTATAGTCACTAAAAAGAAGTATGGGGGCTGGCCCTGTGGCGTAGTGGTTAAGTTTGCACGCTCCACTTCTGGCGTCCTGGGGTTCGCAGGTTTGGATCCCGGGCGTGGACCTACGTACCGCTCATCAAGCCACGCTATGGCAGGCGTCCCACATAAAGTAGAGGAAGATGGGCACGGATGTTAGCCTAGGGCCAATCTTCCTCAGCAAAAAAGAGGAGGATTGGCAACAGGTGTTAGCTCAGGGCTAATCTTCCTGACACATGGAAAAAAAAAAATGTATGGTGTACTACAGAAGTGTATACTGAGGGGATTTGACCTGGTCTTGGAGGGTCAGAGGTTTCCATGAGGAAGTGAAGAACCAAGATTTGAAGGATGAATGGGCATGAAACTAGGTGAATGGGAGAGTAGGACTGGAGAGAGAGTAGCAAAGGTAACGGGAACAGCATGTGCAGAGTTTGAGGTAGGAAGCAAAATGCTGTGCTTGATGGGATGTCAGTGACTAGTGCCCACAAGGACAGGAGCAGAATCCTAGCTAGGCTCATGAGGTAGGCTATATGACAGGATACCTTATATGCCACATATGAATTTTGATCTTTATTCTAAAAGTAATGGGAAGCCACTGAGTAAACACTGAAACAATGGAAAGATGATGAATGGCTTTTCAGCAGTCAGATCTGTGCTTTTGGAGAACAGGACTGGAAGGAAGCAAGAGTAAAAACATGGAGACAAATTGGGAAGCTGCTGAAATAGTCCAGGTGAGAAATAATGGTAGCATCAAACAGGAAGGTAGCAATGAAAATGGAAAACTTGATAAAATTAAGATATTTAAGAGGATGGATTGACAGAATCTTATACTTTAATACTAACAACCATCTGCTTATAGTCCTATGCAAACATTATGCTGTTTTATTTTTCATTGCTTTTACAATGACCTACCTTCTTCCTCCAAAACACTCTTGATTTTTTAATTTTTGAAACTAATGTAATGGATAATAAGTGTTGTATTAGTTTTCTAGGACTGCCGAAACAAAATGCCACAAACCGAGTGGCTTATAAACAACAGAAATTTATTGTTTCACAGTGATGCAGGTTAGAAGTCTGAAACTGAGATGTAGGCAGGGTCATGCTCCCTCTGAAATCTGTAGAGGACTCCTTCCTCGCCTCTTCCTAACTTCTGGTGGTTTGCTGGAAGTCTGGCATTCCTTGGCTTCCAGCTACCTAACTCCAGTCTCTGCCTACATTGTTACACCGGGTTCTCCCTGTCTCGGTCTTCACATCTTATAAGAACACCAGTCATGTTGGACTAGGGGCCCACCCTACTCCAGTATGACCTCATCTCAACTTAACTAATATCTGCAATGACTATTTCCAAACAAAATCACTCATTCTGAGGCACTGGGGCTTAGCACCACAACATACCTTTTTGGGAGGTTACAATTCAACCCATAACAAATGCCTACGTAAAAAAAAACACTTAAGGAGGAGTAAATAGTAAACGTGAAAAGTCTGCCTCTTGTAACCTAGGCCTAAGCCAATCAACACAGGGTATTCAAATATCCACAGGCCATTTCAGGACTGAATGTGTGACAGTAAGACATGAGGAGAGATTTTCCTTTGGAAAAGAATGTTCCTTGCTCTTCCATAAGCTTTCTCCTTCTGGATGGAGTGGTGTGCAGACGTGTACCCTGAAAGTGTTACAGCCCATCTGTCCCATGTGGGGAGCCAACCTTAGAATGAAGTTGAGAACATCCTTGATATTCTGCTGAGCTGCTGAATCAAACCAACTCAAGCTTGCACACCTCCCACCAGTTACAATAACCATGACATCTTCTTCACTGGTAAATTTGTTTTGAGTTGGGTGTTCTTTCAATATAAGTCCTAATGGATAAAGGCTGTCATTAGGCATTGTAAAATCATCATCGTTCCATTGTTTCAGTGTTCAGAGTAACTTTTCATTGTTAGGAATTAAATAAAAGATATCCTTCCACAATGATTATGGACATAAGGCATAGAAGATAACCTAAACTGGAAAATGTCAAAGAAGAAAGTAAGATCAAGCTTATGTATCCTTTGGTTTTCCTTTCATCACCAAAAATGTTGGATCACAGATGATGCAGGGCAATACTTTTGTGCAGAATTTGTATCAATGGAAGCACAATGCCAGCAGAGATGGATTACCTTGTATTTATCCATTCAGAAAACATATCAGGCTGTGAGGACTTGACGGAATGACAACACTATATTTGAGAACTTGAATTTTCCCCAACACAAAAGCTTTGACTTTTACAATACCATAGGGCTGCTCATCACCTTGCCTCTCAGTGTGGTCCATGAACCTGCAGCATCAACATCACCTGCAAGCTTGTTACACATGCACTCTCAGGCCCCACTCTAGACCTACTGAATCAGAATGTAGAGTTGAACAAGATCCCCAGGTGATTTGTATGTACATGAAAGTTTGAAAAACAATGACACATTACATTGTCAAGAAAAAGATGCCATTGACAAAGAAAAATCTGTGAAGCCATGCCCTCTGAAATGGTGAAGCTTGATGTAAAGAGGTGGCTCTCAACCCTGACTGTACATCAGAATCACCTAGGGAGTTTTTAAACTGATGCCAAAGCCCAAGGCAGAACCTAGACCAACTAGATCAGAATCTTTGAGGTGGGGCTTAGGATCAGCAAATTGCTTTAAGAAGTCCTCAGGTGATTCTTATGTACATCCATGGCTGAGAATTACCAGTGTAGAGCAAGGGTTGGGAGGAGGGGGAGGGAGAATTAGCGTGTAACACATACACAGTTTCAGTTTTGCAAGATGAAAAAGTTCTAGAGGTTTGTTGCACAGCCATGAAAATATACTTAACACTACTGAACTGTACACTTAAAAATGATTAAGATGATAAACTTAATGTTACGCATTTACCACAACAAAATAAATAGGTAAAATAATTCACAGAATCAATTTAAAGAAATTATTTGCTTTAACGTACATGGATACCATTTTAATTTTTAGAACAAATTTTGTTTCTAAAAGGGTTTTGAATATAATTCTTTTATGGGTTCATCAATAGAGTAGAACCAATTTTTCCATCAATCAGTATTTCCAAATCACGTGATTTAAATAATTTAAAAACCTTTTTACTGTCCCAAGTGCTCTGGTTTGAACTTCTTTCTTTCTGTTTACATTTCTTACTGGGCCTTTCTTCATGGGGCAGCAACAGGTCTGGCAGATGATCCCTGAATCATTAGGCAAAATTCTATTATATTATGCCACTTTAACCCACAACCACCCCCAACATGAATATCCTTGGCTTTTATCAGATCCTCAAAGACCAAAATTAATAACTCCTGCTCCCAGATGGTAGCCCTACTGGGTACAGTGCCCTATAAGGGTATTCCCATGGAACCCCAGGAATACTTTTATGGATTATCTCAGAGTAGCATACAACTCTGTGCCACTGTCTCTCCCACTAAGACTGCAAGCTTTTTGAAAGACAAGCAGAGTCATATCTATCTTTATATCTCCAGCACCTAATTATATGCCTGGGTGCAACAATGTATTCAACAGAACGTTAATAAACACACGACTGAATGAAAGATCTCTGTATCTCCTTCCACTTAATACACCATTGATATTTGGAAAGAGATGAAATGTTTTCTATAGGCACATCATTTAGAAGGATTAGAGCACACAAACGGTAAAAAAAAAGAAAACAGAATTCCACTCCTTTTCTTCTCAAGTGATGTAGGACTCATATGGAATAAAGATGGAAGTGTTTGAGGCTAGACAGCTCACAACTTTTCTGGGAATTCCAAGCTCTACCACAGTGATTCCTAGCCAATGACAAACACTTCAGAGAATTTCAAGACCTCCTAGAGATATCTCAAAGAGAAGTTACTTAAGGGTTATTTAAAGAACTGACACTTTCATTTAAGAAGCCCCAAAGTATGAAGGAGCAACGGTAAATGCAATAATTCTGGAGAGTGATGGTTCTAACAGAGACAATTGAAAGGAAGCAGGGAAGAGGGACTCAGGTATTTAGATAGAGTTGGAGGGTAGTAGGCAAGAGATAAAACTCAGATAGGGCCATCAATCAACACTAAGAACTTGCCCATTCAAGATTTAAGATAACATGGCCCATATTTTTCCCAATATTTCAATTATATTAACAAATGTATACTTTTATTGAATTGTATATTTCTTGTAAACTTCCTTTTTTTTTTTTTTTTTTTTTACAATAAGTGCATTTTAATATAAAACTTTCAGAGGACATGGCACTGTTTTTACTACAAGCTGACTTCATAAGCCAAATAGCATAGTAGTGAAAGAGCAAAGGTTCTGGAGCTACACTGGATTTGAAGGTTGGCTCTGTTCCTTACTAGCTATGTGACCTTGGCTATGTTATTTAACCCATTTGGGTCTCAGTTTCTTGATCTATAAACAAGTTAATAGTACACACCTTATAGCAGCATTGTCTAATAGAACTTTCTGTGACTATGGAAATGTTCTAGTCTGTACTGTCCAAATGGTAGCCACCAGCTACATGTGACTACTGAGCACACGAAATATGGCGAGTGCGAGGGAAGTCAAGATGGCGGCATAAGCAGACTCTGAACTCACCTCCTCCCGTGGATACAGCCAATTTACAACTACTTGTGGAAAAATTATCCCTGAGACAGAAGTGAAAACTGGATAAGAGGAACTCCTGCAACAAAGGACAATCCTAACTGAGGTGGAAGAGGCAGAAACTCCCTTCTGGAGAAAAAACACCGTCTTCACAAGCCGCAGCGCCTCACGGCCACCCGGAAGCAGCCCAAAGGTACCCAGTCCTCCCTGGAGGAGCAGGGCTCTGAGCCGGGGAGCGCCCCCGCTGTGGGCATTTTGTGGACCCAGCACAATCGAGACGAGTGGCATAATATCTGACTCTGCCTGCCACTAAAACGTTGGGGAGTACCCCCAGAAAAGCTGGTTCACAAAGAAATTAAAACTGGCTCTCAAAAGGCCCACGCGCAAACTCACCCGTTTCAGAAAGCAACCTAAAGTCACCAGAAAGGTGTACAGTCCTTTGGTAA
The DNA here is from genome assembly GCF_057802395.1 of Ceratotherium simum simum. Taxonomy (NCBI): domain Eukaryota; kingdom Metazoa; phylum Chordata; class Mammalia; order Perissodactyla; family Rhinocerotidae; genus Ceratotherium; species Ceratotherium simum. The sequence continues at coordinate 117,926,108 of NC_141940.1, read as the reverse complement.
AAAGAGAATCACCTGATAGGCCCTGAGTGCATCTCAGTGAGAGGTGAGACCTCTCCAGGGACTGGGACATTGGCGGCGGCCACTGTTGTGGCCTGGTGTGGGCCTGCTGACACAGACGCCACTGGAGTTCTCCCTGGGGCCTGCTAGCCCAGGGTCTGCCCCACACACTAGAGCACCGATTAAATCCAGCTCAACCAGGGCAGGGAGCCCACCCTAGAAACTGTCCCCACCCAACAACAAGCCCTCAGGCAACTTGTGGGCCTGCGTAGATTGGTGACTTGATTCTCTGCAGCCTGGCAACTGAGCCCACTTCAGTGGGGCAGGGCATGCACAAGGAGCAGGTGGAGAGTGTGGGGCGGTGGTGAAGTGTGTGGGGCTCCCGCCGTGGAGAGACTGGGTCCACTTCAGGACGCTGGGGCGCGCACATGGGGCAGGACTGTGTTGACTGTGCATGTGGACCTGTGTGTGGCAGGGCTTGTAAGCGGCAGAAGACTTGTGCTTCTCAAAGACCCACATAGGGGGTTTGCTCCCACCTTCCAAAGCCTGAAACAACAGGGTGCTCCTGTGCCTGAGGCCAGCCCCACCGAGCGGCAATCCTCACACAGCTGAAAAAAGACCTAAAGGCTGAAGGCTTATAGCAATTGTAAGACCCTGAGCCTAACAACCTCCCACGCTGGGGGCCAACTCACTTAAAAGAAATACTGAAACACAAATGTGGTATTAGAACTTGCAGCCAACTGTGCTGGGGCTCCCCACACCTGATAAAGAGACTGAAGGGCCCACAACAACTACAAGCAGCTGAGCATTACAACAGCTGGCCAGGAGCATAACTCGGCCTCCCTGGGCGCCTACAGGGAGAGCAAACAGGCCAGAATAGAAGGACACACGTAGCCCACATAGGGGTCACCCCTGGAACATGGAGAACTGAGGGAAGCACACTGCAGGCCTCCTAAGGTATCACTTATATAAGGTCACCTATCCAAGAGCAGGAGACGTAGCTGACCTACCTAATACACAGACACAAGCACAGGGAAAGAGGCAAAATGAGAAGGCAAAGGAATACATTCCAAGTAAGGGAACAGGACAAAACCCCAGAAAAGGAACTGAGTGAAACAGAAATGAGCAACCTACCCGACAGAGAGTTCAAACAAAGAGTGTTAAGGATGCTCACTGATCTGGGGAGAAGAATAGATGAACTCAGTGAGAACGACAACAAAGAAATGGAAGATATAAAAAAGAACCAATCAGAAATGAAGAATACAATACTGGAAATGAAAAATTCACTAGAGGGACTCAAAAGCAGAGTAGAGGATACAGAAGAATGGATCTGTGAGCTGCACGAAAGACTAGAAGAAATTACCCAAGCTGAACAGGTAAAAGAGAAAAGAATTAAAAAGAGTGAGGATAGTCTAAGGGACCTCTGGGACAACATCAAGCACACTAACATCCGTGTTATAGGTGTCCCGGAAGGAGAAGAGCGAGACAAAGGGGCAGAGAATCTATTTCAAGAAATAATAGATGAAAACTTCCCTAACCTAAGGAAGGAAACAGACATCCAGGTACAGGAATCACAGAGAGCCCCAAACAAGATAAACCCAAAGAGGCCCACACCAAGACCCATCATAATCAAAATGTCTAGAATTAAAGATAAAGAGAGAATCCTAAAAGCCGCAAGAGAAAGACAAGTTACATACAAAGGAAACCCCATAAGGCTATCAGCTGACTTCTCAGCAGAAACCTTACAGGCTAGAAGAGAATGGCACGATATATTTAAAGTGCTACAAGGCAAAAACTTACAGCCAAAAATACTTTACCCAGCAAGGTTATCATTCATAATGGAAGGAGAGAGAAAAAATTTCCCAGACAAGCAAAAATTAAAGGAGTTTGTCACCAAGAAGCCAGTGCTACAAGAAATGTTAAAGGGACTGATTTAAGGGGAAAGGAGAAGACTACAAATAGGAAAAATTATCTATTTCCATGATAAGAGGGTAATGGATACAAATGCACAAAAAAGAAGTTAGATATGATATCAAAAACATAAAATGAGGGAGGAGGAGGGTTAAAGAGTAGAGCTTTCAGACAGAGGTCAAACTAAATAGACCATCAATTCTGTATAGAAGGAGAAAGGAACAGAGAAGGACTACTAAAACACTGAGGAAAAAAAGTTAAAAAATGGCAGTAAGTACATACTTATCAATAGCTACTTTATTTTTTTATTTTTTTTATTTTGTTATTTTTTAGATTTTGTTTATTTTATTTTTTCCCCCCAAAGCCCCAGTGGATAGTTGTGTGTCGTAGCTGCACATCCTTCTAGTTGCTGTATGTGGGACTCGGCCTCAGGATGAACGGAGAAGTGGTGCCTCGATGCGCACCCGGGATCCGAACCCGGGCCACTAGCATTGCAGTGCGCGCACTTAACCACCAAGCCACAGGGCCGGCCCTCAATAGCTACTTTAAACGTCAATGGACTAAATGCTCCAATTAAAAGGCATAGGGGTCGGGAGTCAAGATGGCGGCGTAGGCAGACTCTGAACTCACCTCCTCCCGTGGACACAGCCAATTTACAACTACTCGTGGAAAAATTACCCCTGAGACAGAACTGAAAACTGGATGAGAGGAACTCCTGCAACAACGGACAATCCTAACTGGGGTGGAGGAGGCAGAGACTCCCTTCCGGAGAGGAAAACGCCGCCTTCACAAGCCGCCAGCGTCACGGCCGGCCGCCGGGAGCAGCTCACAGGTACACAGCCTCCCTGGAGGAGCGGGGCCCTGAGCCGGGGAGCGCCCCCGCTGTGGGCATTTTGTGGACCCAGCACAATCGACACCAGCGGCATAATATCTGACTTTGCCTGCTACTAAAGCATTGGGGAGCACCCCCAGAAAACCCGGTTCACAAAGAAACTAAAACTGGCTCTTAAAGGGCCCGCGCACAAACTCACCTGTTCCAGAAAGCATCCTAAAATCACCAGAAAGAAAGGTGCACACTGCTTTGGTGATAAGAGACTCACCTAATAGGCCCTGAGTGCATCTCGGTGAGGGGTGAGACCTCTCCAGGGACTGGGACATTGGCGGCGGCCATTGTTGTGGCCTGGTGTGAGCGCGCTGACACAGACGCCATTGGAGTTTTCCCTGAGACCTGCTAGCCCAGGGTCTGCCCCACCCGCTAGAGCACCGATTTAATCCAGCTCAGCCAAGGCAGGCAGCCCACCCTAGAGACTGGCCCCACCTAACAACAAGCCCTCAGGCAACGTGTGGGCCTGCATAGATTGGTGACTGGATTTTCTGCAGCCTGGCAACTGAGCTGACTTGAGCGGGGCAGGGTGTGCACAAGGAGCGGGTGGAGAGTGTGGGGTGGTGGTGGAGTGTGTGGGGCTCCCGCCGTGGAGAGACTGGGTCTGCTTGGGGAGGTCGGGGCACTCACACGGGGCAGGACTGTGTTGACTGTGTGTGTGGACCTCTGGGCGGCAGGGCTTGTCAGCTGCAGAAGACTTGTGCTTCTCAAAGACCCACATAGGAGGTTTGCCCCACCTTCCAAAGCCTGAAACAATTGGGTGCTCCTGTGCCTGAGGCCAACCCCACCCAGCTGCAATCCTCAGAGAGCTGACAAGAGACCTAATAGGCTAGAGGTTTACAGCAATTCTAAGGCCCTGAGCCTAACAACCTGCCACACTGGGGGCCTACTCACTTAAAAGAAATACTGCAACACAAATGTGGTATTAGAACTTACAGCCAACTGTGCTGGGGCTCCCCACACCTGATAAAGAGACTGAAGGGCCCACAACAACTACAAGCAGCTGAGCATTACAACAGCTGGCCAGGAGCATAACTCAGCCTCCCTGGGCGCCTATAGGGAGAGCTAACAGGCCACAATAGAAGGACACACGTAGCCCACATAGGGGCCACCCTGGAACATTGAGAACTGAGGAAGCACACTGGAAGCCTCCTAAGCCATCACTTACATAAGGTCACCTATCCAAGAGCAGGAGACGTAGCTGACCTACCTAATACGTAGACACAAGCACAGGGAAAGAGGCAAAATGAGGAGGCAAAAGAATACATTCCAAGTAAGGGAACAGGACAAAACCCCAGAAAAGGAACTAAGTGAAACAGAAATGAGCAACCTACCTGACAGAGAGTTCAAACTAAGAGTGTTAAGGATGCTCACTGATCTGGGGAGAAGAATAGATGAACTCAGTGAGAATGTCAACAAAGAAATGGAAGATATAAAAAAGAACCAATCAGAAATGAAGAATACAATACTGGAAATGAAAAACTCATTAGAGGGACTCAAAAAGAAGAGTAGAGGATACAGAAGAACGGATCAGTGAGCTGGAAGAAAGACTAGAAGAAATTACCCAAGGTGAACAGGTAAAAGAGAAAAGAATTAAAAAGAGTGAGGACAGTCTAAGGGACCTCTGGGACAACATCAAGCGCACTAACATCCGTGTTATAGGTGTCCCGGAAGGAGAAGAGCGAGACAAGGGGCAGAGAATCTATTTCAAGAAATAATAGATGAAAACTTCCCTAACCTAAGGAAGGAAACAGACATCCAGGTACAGGAGGCACAGAGAGCCCCAAACAAGATAAACCCAAAGAGGCCCACACCAAGACACATCATAATCAAAATGTCCAGAATTAAAGATAAAGAGAGAATCCTAAAAGCCGCAAGAGAATGTCAAGTTACATACAAAGGAAACCCCATAAGGCTATCAGCTGACTTCTCTGCAGAAACCTTACAGGCTAGAAGAGAATGGCACGATATATTTAAAGTGCTAAAAGGAAAACTTACAGCCAAGAATACTCTACCCGGCAAGGTTATCGTTCAAAATGGAAGGAGAGATCAAAATTTTCCCAGATAAGCAAAAATTAAAGGAGTTTGTCACCAAGAAACCAGTGTTACAAGAAATGTTAAAGGGACTGATTTAAGGGGAAAGAGAAGACCACAAATAGGAAAAATTATCTATTTCCACGATTAGAACATAATGGATACAAATGCACAAAAAAGAAGTTAGATATGATATCAAAAACATAAAAGGAGGGAGGAGGGTAGTTAAAGAGTACAGCTTTCAGACAGAGGTCAAACTAAAGTGACCATCAATTCTGTATAGAAGAAGTAAGGAACAGAGAAGGACTACTTAAACACTGAGGAAAAAAATAAAAAGTTAAAAAATGGCAGTAAGTACATACTTATCAATAGCTACTTTAAACGTCAATGGACTAAATGCCCCAATTAAAAGGCATAGGGTGGCTGACTGGATAAAAACAAGACCCATATATATGCTGCATACAAGAGACACACTTCAGACCTAAAGACACTCACAAACTGAAAGTGAAGGGATGGAAAAAGATACTCCACGCAAATGGCAATGAAAAAGAAAGCTGGGGTAGCAGTACTCATATCAGACAAAATAGACTTTAAAACAAAAACTGCAAAGAGACAAAGAAGGGCATTACATAATGATCAAGGGAACAATCCAACAAGAGGATATAACACTTGTAAATATCTACGCACCCAATGTAGGTGCACCTAAATATATAAAGCAATTATTAACAGACATAAAAACAGAAATAGACAGTAACACAATAATAGTAGGGGACTTTAACACTCCACTTACACCAACGGATAGATCATCCAAACAGAAGATCAATAAGGAAACATTGGCCTTAAACGACACCTTAGAACAGATGGACCTAGTAGATATATACAGAGCATTCCATCCAAAAACCGAAGAATACACGTTCTTTTCAAATGCACATGGAACATTCTCCAAGATTGATCACATATTAGGCCACAAAACAAGTCTCCATAAATTTAAGAAGATTGAAATAATACCAAGCATCTTTTCTGACCACAACGGTATGAAACTAGAAATCAACTATAGGAAGAAAATCAGAAAAGCCACAAATACATGGAGATTAAACAAAATGCTACTGAACAACGACTGGGTTAACGAAGAAATCAAAGAAGAAATCAAAAATACCTGGAGACAAATGAAAATGAAAATACGACATGCCAGAATTTATGGGATACAGCAAAAGCGGTTCTAAGAGGGAAGTTTATAGCGATACAGGCCTATCTCAACAAACAAGAAAAATCTCAAATAAACAATCTAAAAATGCACCTAAAGGAACTGGAAAAAGAAGAACAAACAAAGCCCAAAATCAGTAGAAGAAGGGAAATAATAAAAATCAGAGCAGAAATAAATGAAATAGAGACCAAAAAAAACTAATAGAAAAATTAATAAAACCAAGAGCTGGTTCTTTGAAAAGATCAACAAAATAGACAAACCTTTAGCTAGACTCACCAAGTAAAAAGAGAGAAGGCACAAATAAGTAAAATCAGAAATGAAAGAGGAGAGGTTACAACAGACACCTCAGAAATACAAAAGATTATAAGAGAATACTATGAAAAACTATATGCCAACCAATTCGACAATCTGGAAGAAATGGATAAATTCTTAGAATCATACAACCTTCCAAAACTGGATCAAGAAGAAGTGGAGAATTTGAATAGACCAATCACCAGTAAGGAGATCGAAACAGTAATCAAAAACCTCCCCAAAAATAAAAGTCCAGGACCAGACGGCGTTCCTGCGGAAATCTAACAAACAATCAAAAAACACTTAAAAACTATCCTCCTGAAACTCTTCCAAAAATTGAGGAGGGAGGGAAGCTCCTAACTCATTCTACGAAGCTGACATTACCCTGATACCAAAACCAGACAAGGACAACACAAAAAAGAAAATTACAGGCCAATATCACTGATGAACATTGATGCAAAATCCTCAACAAAATACTAGCAAATCGCATACAACAATACGTTAAAAAGATTATACACCATGATCAAGTGGGATTTATTCCAGGTATGCAGGGATGGTTTAACATTCGCAAATCAATCAACGTAATACACCACATTAATAAAATGAAGAACAAAAATCACATGATCATCTCAATAGATGCAGAGAAAGCATTTGACAAGATACAGCATCCATTTATGATAAAAACTCTGAATAAAATGGGTATAGAAGGAAAGTACCTCAACATAATAAAGACCATATATGAGAAACCCACAGCTAATATCATCCTCAATTTTGAAAAACTGAAAGCTATCCCTCTAAGAACAGGAACCAGACAAGGATGCCCACTGTCACCACTCCTATTTAACATAGTATTGGAAGTCCTAGCCAGAGCAATCAGGCAAGAGAAAGAAATAAAAGGGATCCAAATTGGAAAGGAAGAAGTGAAACTGTCACTATTTGCAGATGACATGATTTTATATATAGAAAACCCTAAAGAATCCACCAGAAAACTTTTAGAAGTAATAAACGAATATGGTAAAGTTGCAGGATACAAAATCAACATACAAAAATCAGTTGCATTTCTGTACACTAACAACGAAGTAGCAGAAAGAGAAATTAAGAATACCATCCCATTTACAATTGCAACAAAAAGAATTAAATACCTAGGAATAAATTTAACCAAAGAGGTGAAAGATCTGTACACCGAAAACTATAAAACATTTCTGAAAGAAATTGAAGAAGACACAAAGAAATGGAAAGATATTCCGTGCTCTTGGATTGGAAGAATTAACATAGTTAAGATGTCCATACTTCCTAAAGCCATCTATAGATTCAATGCAATCCCTATCAAAGTTCCAACAACATTTTTCACAGAAATAGAACAAAGAATCCTAAAATTCATATGGAACAACAAAAGACCCGAATAGCTAAAGGAATCCTGAGAAAAAGAACAAAGCTGGAGGTATCACACTCCCTGATATCAAAATATACTACAAAGCTATAATAACCAAAACAGCATGGTACTGGCACAAAAACAGACACACAGATCAATGGAATAGAATCGAAAGCCCAGAAATAAACCCACACATCTATGGACAGCTAATCTTTGACAAAGGAGCCAAGAACATACAATGGGAAAAGAAAGTCTCTTCAACAAATGGTGTTGGGAAAACTGGATAGCCATATGCAAAAAAATGAAAGTAGATCCTTACCTTACACCATACACAAAAATTAACTCCAAATGGATTAAAGACTTGAATGTAAGACCTGAAACTGTGAAAGTTCTAGAAGAAAACATAGGCAGTACGCTCTTCGACATCGGTCTTAGCAACATCTTTTCAAACACCACATCTGACCGGGCAAGAGAAACAATAGAAAAAATAAACAAATGGGACTACATCAAACTAAAAAGCTTCTGCACAGCAAAGGAAACCATCAACAAAACGAAAAGACAACCTAACAATTGGGAGAAGATATTTGCAAACCATACATCTGATAAGGGCTTAATCTCCAAAATATATAAAGAACTCATGCATCTCAACAACAAAAACTACCAACCCAATTAAAAAATGGGCAAAAGACCTGAACAGACATTTCTCCAAAGAAGATATACAGATGGCCAACAGACACATGAAAAGATGTTCAAAATCACTAACTATCAGGCAAATGCAAATCAAAACTACAATGAGATATCACCTCCCGCCTGTCAGAATGGCTATAATTAACAAGACAGGAAACAACATGTGTTGGAGAGGATGTGGAGAGAAGGGAACTCTCATACACTGCTGGTGGGAGTGCAAACTGGTGCAGCCACTATGGAAAACAGTATGGAGATTCCTCAAAAATCAACGATAGAACTACCATATGATCCAGCTATTCCACTGTTGGGTATTTATCCAAAGAACTTGAAAACACCAATTTGCAAAGGTACATGCACCCCTGTGTTCATTGCAGCCTTATTCACAATAGCCAAGACTTGAAGCAACCTAAGTGCCCATCAAGGGACGAATGGATAAAGAAGCTGTGGTATATATACACAATGGAATACTACTCAGCCATAAGAAACGATTAAATCCAGCCATTTGTGACAACATGGATGGACATTGAGGGTATAATGCAAAGTGAAATAAGTCAGAGGGAGAAGGTCAAATACCGTATGATTTCCTTCATTAAGTAGTAGATAATAACAACAATAAACAAACACATAGGGACAGAGATTGGATTGGTGGTTACCAGAGGGGAAGGGGGGAGGGTGGAGGGTGAAAGGGATAATTCGGTACATGTGTGTGGTGATGGGTTGTAATTAGTATTTTGGTGGTGAACATGATGTAGTCCATGCAGAAATAGAAGTACAATGATGTACACCTGAAATTTTTGCAATGTTATAAACCAATGTTACTGCAATTAAAAAAAAAAAAAAAATGGCATAGGGTGGCTGACTGGATAAAACAACAAGACCCATATATATGCTGCATACAAGAGACACACTTCAGACCTAAAGACACTCACAAACTGAAAGTGAAGGGATGGAAAAAGATACTCCACGCAAATGGCAATGAAAAGAAAGCTGGGGTAGCAGTACTCATATCAGACAAAATAGACTTGAAAACAAAAACTGTAAAAAGAGACAAAGAAGGGCATTACATAATGATCAAGGGAACAATCCAACAAGAGGACATAACACTTGTAAATATCTACGCACCCAACGTAGGTGCCCCTAAATATATAAAGCAATTATTAAGAGACATAAAAAGAGAAATAGACAGTAACACAATAATAGTAGGGGACTTGAACACTCCACTTACACCAACGGATAGATCATCCAAACATATCAATAAGGAAACATTGTCCTTAAATGACACACTAGAACAGATGGACCTAGTAGATTTATACAGAGCATTCCATCCAAAAACCGAAGAATACACGTTCTTTTCAAATGCACATGGAACATTCTCCAGGATTGATCACATATTAGGCCACAAAACAAGTCTACATAAATTCAAGGAGATTGAAATAATACCAAGCATCTTATCTGACCACAATGGTATGAAACGGGAAATCAACTATAGGAAGAAAATCAGAAAAGCCACAAATACGTGAAGATTAAACAAAATGCTACTGAACAATGACTGGGTCCACGAAGAAATCAAAAAAGAAATCAAAAAATACCTGGAGTCAAATGAAAATGAAAATACGACATGATACCAGAATTTATGGGATACAGCAAAAGCGGTTCTAAGAGGGAAGTTTATAGCAATACAGGCCTAGCTCAACAAACAAGAAAAATCTCAAACAAACAATCTAACAATGCAACTAAAGGAACTGGAAAAAGAAGAACAAAGCCCCAAATCAGTAGAAGAAGGGAAATAATAAAAATCAGAACAGAAATAAATGAAATAGAGACTAAAAAACAATAGAAAAAATTAATGAAACCAAGACCTGGTTCTTTGAAAAGATAAACAAAATTGACAACCTTTAGCTAGACTCAGCAAGAAAAAAAGAGAAGAGAGAAGGCACAAACGAGTAAAATCAGAAATGAAAGAGGAAAAATTACAACAAGACCTCAAAAATACAAAAGGTTATAAGAGAATACTATGAAAAGCTATATGCCAACCAATTAGACAATCTGGAAACAAGGGATAAATTCCTAGAATCATACAACCTTCCAAAACTGGATCAAGAAGAAGTAGAGAATTTGAATAGACCAATCACCAGTAAGGACATCGAAACAGTAACCAAAAACCTCCCCAAAAATAAAAGTCCAGGACCAGACGGCTTCCCTGGTGAATTCTACCAAACATTCAAAGAAGACTTAATACCTATCCTTCTCAAACTCTTCCAAAAAACTGAGGAGGGAGGAAAGCTCCCTAACTCATTCTACGAAGCCAACATTACCCTGATACCAAAACCACACAAGGACAACACAAAAAAAGAAAATTACAGGCAAATATCACTGATGAACATCAATGCAAAAATCCTCAACAAAATGCTAGCAAGTCGCGTACAACAATACATTAAAAAGATTATACACCATGATCAAGTAGGACTTATTCCAGGTACGCAGGGATGGTTTATCATTTGCAAATCAATCAATGTAATACACCACATTAATAAAATGAAGAATAAAAATCACATGATCATCTCAATAGATGCAGAGAAAGCATTTGACAAGATACAGCATTCGTTCATGATAAAAACCCTGAATAAAATGGGTATAGAAGGAAAGTACCTCAACACAATAAAGGCCACATACAACAAACCCACAGCTAATATCATCCTCAATTTTGAAAAACTGAAACCTATCCCTTTAAGAACAGGAACAAGACAAGGATGCCCACTGTCACCACTCCTATTTAACATAGTACTGGAAGTCCTAGCAATCAGGCAAGAAAAAGAAATAAAATGGATCCAAATTGGAAAGGAACAAGTGAAACTCTCACCATTTGCAGATGACATGATTTTATATATAGAAAACCCTAAAGAATCCACCAGAAAACTTTTAGAAGTAGTAAATGAATACGGTAAAGTTGCAGGATACAAAATCAACATACAAAAATCAGTTGCATTTCTATACACTAACAACGAAGTAGCAGAAAGAGAAATTAAGAACACAATCCCATTTACAACTGCAACAAAAAGAATAAAAGAATAAAATACCTAGGAATAAACTTAACCAAAGAGGTGAAAGATCTATACACTGAAAACTATAAAACATTGCTGAAAGAAATTGAAGAAGACACAAAGAAATGGAAGATATTCCGTGCTCTTGGATTGGAAGAATTAACATAGTTAAGATGTCCGTATTTCCTAAAGCAATCTATAGATTCAATGCAATCCCTATCAAAGTTCCAACAACATTTTTCACAGACAAAGAACAAAGAATCCTAAAATTCATATGGAACAACAAAAGACCTCGAATAGCTAAAGGAATCCTGAGAAAAAAGAACAAAGCTGGAGGTATCACACTCCCTGATTTCAAAATATACTACAAAGCTATAGTAACCAAAACAGCATGGTACTGACACAAAAACAGACACAGAGATCAATGGAATAGAATCGAAAGCCCAGAAATAAACCCACACATCTATGGACAGCTAATCTTTGACAAAGGAGCCAAGAACATACAATGGAGAAAAGAAAGTCTCTTCAATAAATGGTGTTGGGAAAACTGGATAGCCACATGCAAAAAAATGAAAGTAGACCCTTACCTTACACCATACACAAAAATTAACTCCAAATGGATTAAAGACTTGAATGTAAGACCTGAAACTATGAAACTTCTAGAAGAAAACATAGGCAGTACGCTCTTCGACATCGGTCTTAGCAACATATTTTCAAGCACCATGTCTGACCGGGCAAGAGAAACAATAGAAAAAATAAACAAATGGGACTACATCAAACTAAAAATCTTCTGCACAGCAAGGGAAACCATCAACAAAACGAAAAGACAACCTAACAATTGGGAGAAGATATTTGCAAACCATACATCTGATAAGGGCTTAATCTCCAAAATATATAAAGAACTCATGCATCTCAACAACAAAAAAACTACCAACCCAATTAAAAAATGGGCAAAAGACCTGAACAGACATTTCTGCAAAGAAGATACACAGATGGCCAACAGACACATGAAAAGATGTTCAAAATCATTAACTATCAGGGAAATGCAAATCAAAACTACAATGAGATATCACCTCACGCCCGTCAGAATGGCTATAATTAACAAGACAGGAAACAACATGTGTTGGAGAGGATGTGGAGAGAAGGGAACTCTCATACACTGCTGGTGGGAGTGCAAACTGGTGCAGCCACTATGGAAAACAGTATGGAGATTCCTCAAAAAATCTAGGATAGAACTACCATATGATCCAGCTATTCCACTGCTGGGTATTTACCCAAAGAACTTGAAAACACCAATGCGTAAAGATACATGCAACCCTGTGTTCATTGCAGCATTATTCACAATATCCAAGACTTAGAAGCAACCTAAGTGCCCATCAAGGGACGAATGGATAAAGAAGATGTGGTATATATGCACAATGGAATACTACTCAGACATAAGAAACGATGAAATCCAACCATTTGTGACAACATGGATGGACATTGAGGGTATTATGCAAAGTGAAATAAGTCAGAGGGAGAAGGTCAAATACTGTATGATTTCCTTCATTAAGTAGAAGATAATAACAACAATAAACAAACACATAGAGACAGAGATTGGATTGGTGGTTCCCAGAGGGGAAGAGGGGAGGGAGGAGGGTGAAAGGGATAATTCGGCACATGTGTGTGGTGATGGGTTGTGATTAGTATCTGAGTGGTGAACATGATGTAATCTATGCAGAAATAGAAGTATAATGATGTACACCTGAAATTTATACAATGTTATAAACCAATGTTACTGCAATAAACAAAAAAATAAAATAAAATATATATCTCAAAAAAAAATAATAATAAATAAATTTCTCAGTCCCTGAGGAGCACCATATTCTTTAAGTTATTTTAGTTTGAATTTTATATTTTAGCTTTGCCTAGAGTTGGAATTTCAGATGGCTTAAAGGCATTTTCAATTTGTTTTAAAGAGCGGCCTGTGGGGTATGCTTAGTGTTTTGAAAGGGATATACTTTTGAGAAATGTCCTAAAATTTCCCATACAATTTCAGAGAAGCTTTCTAATAAAATTTAAATTAACAAGGGTTTCAAACACTTTCATCTTCATGGTCTCACCCAGACACTCCACCATTTAAATTTCCACAGGAGCTTGATGTTTACAGAAACTTGTGAATCCTGACAATCTTGTTTATCCATTTGAAGTTGATTTTTATATGCTAGGTTTTAATAAGCAGAATACAATAAAAGGACTATATTTAAGTTTTTTGAAGATTTAGACCAAAATATTGTTATATCACTTCTGTCTTCACTTGAGTGGTAACCCTAAGGCAGGATTTCTCAACCTTGGCATTACTGACATTTTGGGTTGGATCATCCTTTGTTGTGTGGCTGTCCTGTGCAAAGTAGGATGTTTAGCAGCATCCCTGTCTTCTACCTATTACATGTGAAGAGCACCCCTGCCTCACTCTCCCCATCCTTCACTACTTCCGACAATCAAAGATGTTTCCAGACATAGACAAATGCCCCGGGGGTGGGGGGGATGCAAAATGGCTCCAGTTGAGAACTGCGTGCTTAAAGCATGCTATTTTGCGCATCATCAAAACCAAAGATTCTACAACAAGACTCAATCTTTATTTTTACAAAGGAGGCATATAATGTAAAATGAAAACAAGCAGAACCAAAACGTTCTGACAGGGAAAACATATTTTAAAATATAATCAAAATGAGATTGTAATTATAAACCACTCAGTTTCTGTGCAGCAAGGTCTGATTTCAGCTGAACCTCAGCTAATTTCAAAGTCATTTCTCTGTAAAGGGCACCACTCACTTTTAGGTTCGTCCCTAATGCTTCCTTCTTTTCTCTCTGAAGTTCTTTTCTGTAGGTATGGATGATTTCCTTTCTGTCTGATAAAGCAGCCACAACATCACTACTCTTTTCTTTGCTTGCTTCACACCTCTGCACGAAGTTGTTTTCAACTTTAACGAAGGCAGAAGAAAGAGAACCAAGGGTAACCAATTCCTGCTCCAAACTTAATGCCAAATGATCAATTAGCAAATCTTCACTTCCTAATTTTAGATTTTTGAAGAAACAGTTTACAGGGAGAACTCTGATGAGATTATGAAGGCACTGGAACAAAACTGTTTGATTCCTGGAACAAAAAACCAAACACAATATTAGAAAACTCAGGTCAGCACAAGCGGTCGTGTACAACGTATTGTAGTAATCAATTAATATTCATTTATAAACATTCTAGTGATGAACAGAACCAATAATGCATGCATGTGATCATTAATATAATTCAGACTGTAGCAATCAAATATACATATCCTACACCAAGTCAGTTAATATTAATCAGGTTGCTTCCTGATTAATTTTTTTCTCTGAGTAATAAGATCAGTATTTTTTAAATTTCATTGTGAGGGAGAAGGGGAAATCTTAAAATAATTATTAGGCCCTGATCGACAAAAAAAAAAAAAGCAAAAAACAAACACAAAATTTAAACAGCTTCAGTTTCTAAATGAGGCCACCTGTCCATTCATGCTATACCAAGCAATGACCTGAACATGTCCCACAATGGCACAAAACTCTACTGTAGCGACCGCTGTTGGACCACATATTCACCACATACATACACCCTAACTTCTGTGGACTAATTCCAATTTGATGTGCATTACCTGGAATAGACTACTAAAATCCCTTCAAAAGGTGTTCTCTGTTTCCAATTGAAGAGTGTCCCACAGAAACTTCCTGGCGTTTTACAAAAGCAAATTTCTGGAAATTCTTTGATTACTTCACAGTTCATGCGTTCTAAGAGCCACACCTTCATTGAAGTCAGGGCACAGTTGGGTGATGTGATTTGAAAACAAGTTTTGCGCAATGCTGTGAGAAGTGCAAAGAGATCTTCCACGTGTTCTACAAGAAAACATGTCACAAGCTCTGTCATTAAACTCTGTGCATTATCAAAAAAAGAGAGTTCTTAAAATTTTCTGACTCAATTAGGTATATGATTAAAAAGTACCAACAAAAAATTACCGATAGTTTTCTTCTTTGGCAATTTCACTAGGTATTTCCCACTTGAAAGATCTTCTAGACTTATAAAAAGTCTACCACACGGAATATAATGATCTTCAAAATAGTTACCACTTTTTCTCTTCCTGATTTGTAGCAGCACAATACAATAAAAATTATTGAATGCTAGAAGTGGTGAAAGAGATGTTATAGCAGTAATTATCTGTACACACTCTTTCTCAGATGGTTGCTTGCAAACAAAGCTTTCCTCTTCCTCTTCCTCACTATGACCAGTCAACTTGATCCTTTTTGCCTCTGATCCTCTTTCATACGGCACTGAGCTTGGTGCTGGGACGGAATCCCTACTCAACTTGATCACCCTATTTTGACACTTAATAAGCTGAAAGCTGGAGCTATGGGCTTGATCCATTAACAGCGATAAAGTCACCTGATTCAGGGACCTATAAAAAATCCAGAGTTCGGTTTAGTCCAAAAGTTCATTCTTTAAAATCAAATAAATAGATGATTCAATGCCATGCAAACAACAACAAAATTTTATTCTCTCTTTTCCTAGGAAACATCATTTCAAATGTAAAATGTATTAGAAAATTAAGCATAAAAGCCAAACACATTTTTAAAGATCCTGTAATAGCATTTCTCTTCAAATAGGAAATCAAAAATATTGTAAATATGCTGGACTTTAAGAAAGTAATTTTTTTAACAGAAAGGAATGGCAAAATAATACCTGGATTTTATTTTTAAGGTAGGTTTATTTCACTCTTTCTTTTTAAACAAGAAAAAAACTACTCATTTTTTTAAAGAGTTTATTTTGGTAATAATTTAGAATGCAAACACCTCTAAAGTAAAAATTGCATTTTATACTCCCCTAAATGACTTGAATGAAATCTGCTTTTTAATTCAGAATATTGTTTGTTCCTCAGCAATGATAATGTTTTGGAAATAATATTATTAAAATTAATTTCACCTGTTTCTATTTGCTTTATTTAATATGGCTATAGAACATTTAAAATTACATATGTGGCTTGCATTATATTTCTGCTAGATAGTGCTGTTCTGGAGCATCAAGATAATGTTATCATGTTAGAATTTACTTACAACTTCAAAGAAGATGTGATTTTCACTCCAACAACCAAGCTATCATCTATTACACGATACCATATCTTCTCTACTAGCTGTTCCGAATCTTGAAAATTGTCTGATAACTTTTCATCCAAGGTATGGACAGGATTTTCTTCTTTACCACAAAGAGTAACAAGACATTCCTTATAGAAAAACATGTTCAAATAACCAATTACAAAAAAACTACCAAATGTAGCAAAACTAAAAAAAGGTGAATCAGCTGTTGGCCAGGTCTTATGGCTTACATATTTTAAAACAAATTATCATTTATAATATATTACATTATAGATTATACATATTTCACTAAAATAAAATTTATAAAACACATATAACTAACTATCTATTCAGATCAAGAAGCACGACCTGATTGAACCAAGATGGGGTATCCAATACAGAGTCAGCAGGGATATAAACCTGGAGTCCCTTTTGAAAAATAATCTGACAATATGCGCCCCAGGCATGCTGAAAACAATCCAGTCTTTATTTTATCAGTGACTTGTTCTAAACCTATAAATGTAAACTTTTGTATGAACAAAATTGATTAAACTATCTTTGGACTGCTGATCGATTATTGCTAAAATTTTATTCTTAAATTCTAGGCCCTACTCACTCATTTCCACACACATATGGATTTATAATAACAATAGAAATAGTAGTAGTAGTAAGAGGAGGGGGAGTATTGATAATAATAATATACAACACTTATTGAATGCATACTATATATCAGACACTATTCTAAATGCCATTCATGTATCAATTTGTTTACCCTTCACAATAACACTAGTATCCTATGTCAGTAGTATTATTATCTACATTTTCCAGATAAGGAAAACGAGGCACAGGGAGGTTAAGTACCTTGCCCAAGATCACACAGCTAGCAAGTGGCAGAGCTGGGATGTGAACCAAAGCAGACTGGTTCCAGAGCCCTTGCTCTATCTTAACCGTTACTCTATACTGCCCCTCTTTGTGGTAATTACTGAAAAAAGATATGGGCACTTACATTATAGTGGACTAAACAAGTTCCTAGGAATCTGATGTTTCTGCCAGTAGCTGTGAGATTTGAGGCAGGCTATTCATCTGAAACCTGTGGAAATTTTTACTACTTGCCAGAATTGCTTTTAAAATTAACCATATCAAGTGTCAAAAACGGTGTCTTGCACACAGTGGTCTCAATGCATTAATTTCTGAACATTTCTTCCCCTTTTCTGATACTTGCAAAATCGTTGGGGTGACGTGGGAAAGGGAACCGGGGAGACTTCCAACAATGACTTTCATGAGGTTTCCCAGGAGATTAGAAGAGTAATACAGAAATGCAACATGATGTGCTTTTGTTATGTTCTTTACATTAATGGAATCATATTTTGGACCAAAATCCTCATATTGCTAAGACTGAAATACAGACACAAGGCATAGACCATTACAAAAATGGTCCATCTTAAAGGAAGTCAGAGCTAGGTACTAAAGTGACTTGAGGGAGTAAAATGCAACATCAAGTTTCTCTATGTCCAGCTTTTCTTGATTGATTTGTAATTTTGCTATGCTTTCTCCGGGTGAAACTAATGTGCATAAATACTATTTTTTATGAAGTTAAAAGCAGTTTTCTCTAACTTTCTACATTACCGTACTGGCATAAGTAACTGCAAGGTACCTGAAGCAGTTCTTATGATGGTCAACCACAAGGAAAATGAGAGTAAAATTATAAAAAGCAGAGATAAGACTAAAACAGCATAGCAATTTAGGGCCATTAACTAGAAAAACAAATATCCTTAGAAATGAACCATGCAACAGACTAAAAGAACGATTATACTAATGATGAAATAATGTCATCACCAATACACAGTTAAATAATGCTCAGTATAGTCTGTTTAAGAAATCAGAGAATATATAATTCACTTAGGAGTAATTTCTATTCAAACTATACAAATAAAAAAGTTTAATAGTTAAATATTTTTTAAACAAAAGGTCTTATCCCCCAAAGTTCCTGATAACTGAGACTTTAATATCCTACAGAATAATTCGCAAATTGGTAAAATACTGGCTTCTTAATCAAGTATTTTTCAATGTCATAAAAGCCCACCATTATAATTTCTGCCACTTTGCT
Organism: Ceratotherium simum simum; assembly: GCF_057802395.1. Classification (NCBI taxonomy): domain Eukaryota; kingdom Metazoa; phylum Chordata; class Mammalia; order Perissodactyla; family Rhinocerotidae; genus Ceratotherium; species Ceratotherium simum. The sequence goes on along the minus strand of NC_141940.1, from coordinate 117,907,451 downwards.
TCTTGATCCATTGAGCAGCATTTTCTAATACATTCCAATATGCCAATCTAAATAACTCTTCAATAGCTTGTAGATTTTCAATTCATAAAATGATAAAATGGTCACAGGATTAATTTTACCTCCTCTGCACTTGATGTACTACCATCTTTCCCTTGAACCAGGTTTATTAAAGCTTTGTAAGATTTTGAAATCATTTTTTCCTTAAGCAAGAGATGCCGCTGTAATTCCTGAATAGAAATGAAATCAACCTGTAAAGTAGAAAGAAAAATCATTGCCAGAGACATAATTTCAAATGAAACCTGACATACTATTAATTCAGGAAGTACTCCTTAATTAATTTGCTTATTAATTCTCCAAATTTGCTTATTAATTCATTTTTCTATAGAAAAGCAGAGAATACTTCTCAGAGCAAAACTAATTTATACATTTTAAGACTCTAATTACAAAGGAATATAACACAGCAAGTAACTGCAAGATACAAACTGAGAGCATGCCAATGTATTAGTATCTGTTTCATCACTGAGTTAAGTAATCAATCAATATGAGTAAGTCCAATCAGTATGAATAAAAATCAAGGCCTACCAACACTTCTGCCCCCACAAGAAAACTGTTTTTCTTGTTGAAATAATCTCTGCTTCAAAAAGCAAAAGATATCATTATGAATAGAAATGGTCACTTTTAATTTGATACTGTTTGAAATTCTCTGTTCATATAACCTTTATAGCAAAATTTTAAAGATAGCACGGTAACAGCCTCCAACCTGCCACAAGTTTATTTTTGTGCTAATAAATTCAGTGCTAGAGTCAACTCTTAACTACTGGGGAAAAAAATGTGGCTCTGAACTGGGGATAGAGCAATCCATTCCTTCTATTACACAGGATAAATAAGATTTCAGCACTAAGGATGAAACATTCATGAAATATATTTTGCTACTTAAAATTTTAAAAGAGTCGCATCATTGAACCTATGATAGAAGCTGTTTCATTTCAGATGGATATCTGAGACTGGTTAAATATTAATCCAGCTTTTAATATAACATGTTTTTCTAGATTGAAAAAACAATATGCATCCTATTTTTGAATTCCTTTCTTTTAAATTACCTTTTAAGGCAGGTAAATTTTTTTTCTTTTTACCAATGAATAAAAGTTGGAGAGTGAAGATTGAATTATATCTTACCTCATTGCACAAAGTATGTAAAGTATCCAGCTAATATTTTAAAACTCCTTATGTTGACTTAGTTCTGTGGGCTCCAAATCATTCACACTCCATCACTCATTTGCTGAGTAATTTGTGACTTAGGGGAAGGGAAAGGTACCCATCAGAGATAGATAGTCAAACCTGAGACTGTGCAAGGGGTACAGAGTGGAAGAGAGGACCATGTGGGCAGATTGTAAATGAGGGCACCCTCAGAAATTATCCCTGTTCTCTCTTCCCTACTCTCCTCAACATACCCCCCACTCCAGGACTAAATGGTGAATCACTAGACTACTTAAATATTCTATGTTGTGAAGTTTCGTCATAAAACTATGAAAATAAGCACATGGCAAAAAATTCAAACAACATAAAAATATATCTCACCTTCCCTTCCTAGACCCTCAATCCCATTTGCACAACCAACAGACTGTTTACCTTTCCAGAACTTTTCCATGTATATGTTAAGGAATGCTTTCTTTCTCCTCCCCACAAACTAACAAAACCCACCCAAAACCGAATACAGGAGCATTCTGCACCGCATGACGCCAGACCTTGCTTTTTTGTTCTTTTTCTCTCTCATACACGCAGAAGAGTGCATAATACAAAAAATAGTTTACAGACTATTAATGAAGTCAATACCCAAGTAACAACACCCAAATCAAAAAGTAGCACTCCAGGAGCGGCCCGTGGGCCCTCCCCAATCATGACCCTCTCTTTCTCCACTGGAGGCAACACTACCCTGGCCTTTTAAGGTAACTTCCTTGTCTGTCTTCATAATTTTACCACCATTGTATGAATTCCTAAAGAATACTTTGTTTTTTGTGTGTTTTGCTTCTGTACCTTTTATAAATGGAATCATTCTGTATGTATTAGGTTTTAGAGTTTTCCATTTGTCACTAGTAGCTGTAGTTTGCACCTTTCATTGCTCTATAGTATTTTATCATATGACTATACCAATTTACTTTTCCATTCTCCTGCTGATAGACCTCTGCGGTACGTCCCTTTGTGGAGTATTACAAAGAATGCTGCTGTGAACATTCCTGTACATGTGCACAAGTTTCTCCGAGGTCCTGGTCTCCCCATTTCCCCTCCGACAACTGGCTGGAAAACAAATTTCATAGGAGAAAGAACCGTGAAACAGAATCTAGTTCTAGCTCTGCAAGTAAAACTTTCTGGCTCTCATTTGCTTACTCTTATGAAAAATGGGGGAGAGGGTAGACTTGTTAATCTCTAAAAGGCCTTCTAATACTTGGAAATGTTTCTATCCACATTGAGAGCTAGTGATAAGATGGGGATACCTGAAACAAAATGGACACTCAACTATCTCTTCCCCACCTCCATATATCCCTGACTTCCCTCTACGGTTCTTTCACATTTTCCTTCTTTGTCTCTGTGCTACCTTCTGGATAATTTTTCTAACATAGCCTGGTTCACTTATTTGCTCTGCATCTCTTTAAGTCAACTGTTAAACTCATCTGTTGAGATGTTTTTTTATTTCAATGTATTTTTAGTTTATAGAAATGCTATTTGGTTATTTTCTGTGAATGTGCTTAGTTATTCTGTAGGTGGCTCATTTTCTCTGAAAAATTACTTGTGAGATTTATAAGAGGCCTAGAATAAATCTGTTTTTCGAGAGAAGATTCTATGTTTGTTTCTGCCAGGTGCCTAGGGCACTACTGCTTTAGGTGAAATACAAATGGTCCCAGAGCAAAAGTAGCATCAGTGTTCTGTTTATCATTCTGGGTTCCAGCTTTCAGAGTTTGGCCTGATCATTTATTCTTATATTTTCAGCTTTTCGAAGCTTTTAAAAACATATTTCAGCTATCATTTTAAGTTGTTTTTATCAGGAAAGTTGGTCCAAATAAATTAGGTGACTTATTACCAGAAGTGGAATTTCTGAAAGTCATGTTTTCATAAATTTAATTATTTAGGCATCATTTCTAAGTCAGTATAAAGATCTACCTTATTCATTTTGACAGCTGCATAGTATTGCATGGTACAGGTATATCATAATTTATTTACCATACTCCAAATGATGGATATTTAGATTTTGACTGAATTTTGTTGTTTATAAATACCACATAAACATTCCTATAAAATCATCTTTGCTTACATGTACAAGTATATCCTTAGAACAGATTTCTAGAAGTAAAACTGTGAGAGTAAAAAGATATACGTGATTCACATTTTAATAGCTATAACAAGTTTCCCCCTGAGGAGGCTGGGCCACTTTACATTCTCAACAATACTGTTTCAGAATGCATATTTACATTAAGGTAATTAATCCTTTGTCACGTTACAATTTCTTTTTACATAATTTGTATTTTTATTTATTTTACTTTGTTCAGAGCACAGAAGTTTTTAATGTAATTGATCTTTTCCTTTACGGTTCTATGTCCTCTATGACGTTTTATTTATCTATTGTTCACATTAATATCTAACACGTTCATAAGCATTTAGGGAATTCACTTTAATAATTAAAAATAGTTGCAAAAAATTTTTAAAAGAGCCTGCAAAGTACAAATATTTACTATCTGGCCCTTTATTAAAAAAAAATTTGCCAAAGATAGAGGAAAAAGTTAAATGACAACACAAGGAAACAGACAAATCCAAAAGGAGAGACAACTGGCCTGACCTCTTCATTAGTGTCATTTAAAAAAAAGGGGGGGATGGGGCATTATTCTAGATAAAATGAGACATATAATAATCAAGTGCAAGTGTAAACTTCAATTGGATCCTGAAAAAAACAGCTATAAATATTTTCATGGCAATTGAAGGCATCTGAATATGGAAATAAGATTAAGGGGTCATTATTAATTTTCTAAGTGCAAAATGGTATTGTGGTTACATAGGAGAATGTCCTTATTTTTAGGGGACTCTTGCTAAAACACATAGGAGTGAAGTATTATAATATCTGAAACTTTCAAGTGGTTCTGCAAAAATGCACACATACTTGTACTCTACACACACAAGCATAAACAGATGAGGCAAATATAATTTTTTAAAAAGTAACAATAGTTGAATTCACATGGGGGCTACAGAGATAATCACTGTACTATTCTTTGAACTTTTCTGTATATTTGAAAATATTATGAATGAAAAAAGGCAGGTTGCAAAAGACCATGCATCTTATAATACACTTCCATGTAAATTTGCATGTATTCATTAAAAAATCTACAAGAATACACATGCCAAAGTGTTAAAACTGATTATATCTCAGCAGCAGAATCATAGGTAATTGTTAGTTCCTTTTTATAATTTCTTTGCATAGTCTGAGTATTTTACAGGTAATGTGCATTATCTTTGTACATTTGGAAAAAAACAAAAACTCGTTTTTAGAGAGCTTTGTATGGAAAACTAAAGGGTAAACCTGTTCATGTTTGGAACAGATATGATTCATCATATTTGCTGCTCCTTTAAAAGAGACACTATGGTATACTGATCCTAAAGACCAAAAAGAATGTTTTCAAAAGTGAGCTACTTATATTTTATCTTATGAGGCTTATTAAATTTACACATACTATAAAAAGGTATCATTTTTGGACGGTACATTTATAAGCAATGTCATAATAGTTTAAAGATCCTTTGAAATACTATTTTTTCCCAATCATTGAGTTGCTTATACTTTAAGGATATTTCTTTCAACGTTCTTTCCTTCATTTAGAATAGCACTAATCCAAAAAAGCAAAAGCAAAAAAAGCAAACATTGACACTAACTTTCAATCTTCTTTCCAGAGGTGGGATCACCAAATAACGATTCTCTTGTATTTCTTCGAACAAGTCATCTTCATTGCAATCTAGTGTTTCAGTCTAATAAATAAAAAAAATACACTAAAACTGAAATTTTGAAAAAAAACTGAAAATCCATAAGATTAACAAAATACAATTAAAGTTTACCCAAAGGGCAGTTTTCCATGTTACACACTATTACATAAAAGACAAAATATATATTTTCCCCAACATCTTCTTGTAACTAGAAAAAAATTACTATTATTACCACTATTACCACCCACTTAACATTTTTTATACTGCTTTGAAAAGTATCAGCTTACTAGATTTTTATAAAATCCCAGTAAATAAAGAAAATAAGAATTATCCTCATTTTACTAATGAAAAAAACCAAGGCTCAGAGCTATTTTATATAGATCTGAAACTTCAGGAGTATTATTTTCCTTATGTCCAAGACCTTAAGATATTATGAACTGTTACTTCTTTTAATATAGCAGTTTCACTTCATTTTATTCCTTAATTAATCCAAAACTATCATGTTTATTGGTATAAAATGTGGTTTTCAGAAGCAAAAGGTTAACTTGCAGTATTATTGTCACTTGAGTGACCACAATATATTCCAAATTTATATCAGAAGTATAGCCAATTGGTATAACATTTGTTGAAAGGAGAGTCATTGTATATATTTAAAAGATTCAATCTGAGTATTTCTTTCTTTTTTTTTTTTTTTGGTGAGGAAGGTCAGCCCTGAGCTAACATCCGATGCCAGTCCTCCTCTTTTTTGCTGAGGAAGACTGGCCCTGGGCTAACATCCGTGCCCATCTTCCTCCACTTCACAATGGGACGCTGCCGCAGCATGGCTTAACAAGTGGCACATCGGTGCACGCCCGGATCCGAACCCACGAACCCAGGGCCGCCGCAGTGGAGCGCGCACATTTAACTGCTTGCGCCACCGGGCCGGCCCCTCAATGTATGTATTTTTAAAGTTTAAAGAGTTTTTAAGTATGAAATCACAAATATTTAAATGGTGGGTCGAAAGCTTTAAAGCACTCAAATTTTCTAAAATGGTTCTTAAAGTAATGTATAAAAAGTAAACAGAACTTACTGAATAGTCTATGTTGTCCAGATCTGTTATTTTAAATGAACTCAGACAATCTGAATTCAAGGAGTCCTTAAAAAGTAGCAGTACTTGTTCAGTTCCAATTCCAATAAAGTCATCTATCAGTACTAAGCTAACTTTTTCCCACTTAGCAGCAACCTGAGAGAAAGAGGGTGGTAAAGGAGGAATAGAGAAGAAAAAAAATCAGATGTGAAATAAACTAAACCCTTTTGTTGCATGTAGTTGTAATTTGTCATCTTCAATCTTACAAACAAAGTAATGAAAATGGTAGTGTAAACACTAAAAACTAAAATAAAATAAAGATATTGGGGGATTAGAAAACATAAGTAGTTATAACAACTTTATAAATAGCAAAGTACTTAAATTTAATATTTCATCAACGTTTATCATGGGACTGTCACGTTCCTGATTTCTATATTAAATTTTATTATAATTTATAAATTCTAACACTTCTCATGACTAAATATTTTGGAAATTCTAATATTTCTCATGAATAACTTTAGTGAAGATTCTTTCTCTAACACGGTTAATTTAAGGACGACCCTCACTACCAAAAGCCTTGGTGGATATATATCCATGATAAGACTAATTACACAAGGAATTCAGTTGCAGTAGGTTAACTAGAAGATACTAGTAGACACTTTAAAGGCTCTCAAAGCAGAATAACCTTTAAGAGTCAAGATGAACTTAATGCCCTAAATCCTGGTGGGGGAGAACATAGCCATTATCAGGGGCACAGAAGGGGAGGGATCCTAATAATGGGGCACCTAGAACCATCCTAGCCTAATGCAATGATTTGATCAGTTTATACCTGAATGTGAAACTCCAAGTTTAAAATAGAAGACAACTTCATAAAGGTCCATAAAGCTGAAAACCTCCAGATTGGTCCCCTGGAAAACTAACACCATGGAGATCCGATACCCCTTCTCCCTCAGGCAGAAAAGCTTAAACTCCCACTCAGAATCCCAGGAGCACAGATACATCATCTAGATGATTGAGGGTGGCTTGCATTAGAGCAAGAATATAAGACTCTTCAATCTCTATAACCAAATATCAATCTTTCCCCTAAAAGGCTAATATCCAAAGCAGTGATTTTTTTCACGTAAGTAGGAAGGAAGCTTATTTCTAAACCCATATCCTCCCTTCCTCCCACCCCCGCCATGAGTATCATGGAGCATAATGAACTATGTGAAGAGACATTAGTAATAAGAATGTGCTCGGCATGCAAACACCACAGAGCTGTGCATCATGCATGCACACACACATTTGCAATCTATAGCTCTAGAATAGTGCTGTCCAAAAGAAATATAGGTAAGCCACAAATGCAAGGCACATATATAATTTTAAACTTTCCAGTAGCCAATAAAAGAAAATTCTCTAGCAGTGAAAAGAAAAAGGTGAAACTAATTTTATTATATTTTTATTTAATCCAATATACCCAAAATATTATTTCACTTCGATACAATCAATAAAAATTATTAACGAGACATTTTACTTCCATTTTTTACTAAGTCTTTGAAATCGGGTGTGTATTTGACATTTATAGCACATTCTAACTCAGACTAGCCACATTTCAAATGTTGAATAACCACATGTGGCTACTGACTACCATACTAGACAGCACACCTCTAGAGCATATTAACCTCTTTATATCGACAACACACCAATATGTTTCAGGTGTACTTGACAATGATCTCAATTTTGAAATGCCTGCTATGTAGATTCTTCTCAAAACTGGCAGAGACAATTTCTACTCAAGAGAGAAAGCCTAAGAAGAGAAGAGCTAATCATGTATTTCTCTAGACCCAGTTCTCTGGATTAAACATTACACCCGGGGATTTTACGAAGGGCTGATCTGAGAATATACTAACCTTGATTTTCATTTTTTATCCTAATTTATGCTTGTTTGTATTTTACCTATCTTTGTAAGCTGTCTTAATTCCTTTATGGAATGAGGTAGTAAAAGGATGGATGGATGCATGGATGAATCCATAGCCAACCCAAAAGAAGACCGCTTCTTTTGTTTTCTTCCATTTTGGGGGAAAACTGCTACTAAAGACACCATTTTATTATTCAATAATGTATTCATTTTATTATTCAAAACCTGTTACATAATACCACAAACAGGAAATTCCTCTCAGAACTCAATATTCAAAATTTTTTTCCCTTTATAGTATGTTCCATTCACTTGTAAAACCTGCTGCATTTACTTTTTTGGTCTTAACTGCTAAACTAAGCATAATTGCTCAAATGCAATTACTTCCGTTAACCCATGTTTTCTGCATGCTTACCTCCTCTTCCCCTTTATTTGTAGATTCTTAACCTTTATTCTTGTTTTTAAAGTAACTGAATATTTTACCCTAAGCTATATCCAATTTTTTTTAAAGTAAGTGAGTATAAATGTAACACCAAGAAAGAGTCAGGAGCTGCAAAACTCCCAGAGTGGCAAGGTTACTGAGACAATTTAGAAGCATTTAGATATCAGGGTCTAACTCCAGAGCTTTCAACACAGGGCATTTGAGAACAGCTTAGAAGTACAGCATCCCTGAAGAGGTAGCCTGAGGAGCACGTCAGTGGGGACTCAGGGAAGTAACTTGTGGAAAGGATGGTGGTCCACTGTAGACAAATAACCCTAGAACGCAATCTCAAGGCAGGGAGGCCAACAGTTACAGGCCCACTTACAGGGAGTGAGTACCCTAGTCTGCTTTGGATAACATGTTAGCGGCAGAGCTCTATAGTTTCCAAGCAGGGGACCCACTTCATGTGAATAAGGACAATATTTCACTGAATTAACGAAGCGTGAGGGAATTGTTTTTCCTTACCCAGGTGAATAAGGGACCCTGGGTAGCTACAAGTCACTGATGACAGCCCTAGCCCTTGTCTAACATAATAAGACCTACCACTTACTGAGCTTCTCCTATGTGCCAAGCACTGTGCAAGACACTTTACAATGTCATTTTATTTAATTCTCCCCTCTCAGAGGCCGGATAATCCCAATTTCATAAAGATGGAAAACAGGTTCACAAAAATTAAGTATATTCCTTAAGGTAACACTAGAAAGGGGCTCAGGGGGTTCAAACCCAGGTTAAGTGTATTCTTTCCATTACCCTGACCCCAATAAGGATTACAGGCTATACTAGATGTTTCCCCCTACCATTTCTTGAAAGTAAAAGAGAGTAGAAAGAGACAGAAAATGTCACCTTCCAAATAACCTTCAAATAAAAGTAACCTTCAAATAAAAGTAAAAGTACAACGTGCTTTTAAAAGATTGCTTTGGAAAAAAAATAGGATAGCTTGCAAATTATTTTCCTTTTGAGAATTTAAGTCCTCTATGTGTTACAGAGGTTGAATATGACTACATAATCCCTAATAACACAAAGGTAATTCACAAGGCAAAGCCTGATAAAACACAATTTCAACCTGACATTTCCATACACATCAACACAAATACACACGAAGTAATGATTCACATAAAAAAAATGCCTTTTGAACTTCCCAAAATATTTATCAATATCAAGGTGGTAATACAATGATAGAAATTTTAGTTGAGCTTCTAATTAAACGAACAGGGTGCACAAAGTAAAGCAGTATCTGCTTTTTTCCAAAGTAGCACAAGAACTGAAAAAGTTGCATAACATACTAAAAAAACTACTTTTGGAAGAGACATTTCTGACTAGAAATGATTATTTATCTTTTTTTTTTTTAAGTCAGCTTTTTTTTTTTTTTTTTTTTTTGGTGAGGGAGATCAGCCCTGAGCTAACATCCGTGCTAATCCTCCTCTTTTTGCTGAGAAAGACCGGCTCTGAGCTAACATCTATTGCCAATCCTCCTCCTTTTATTTTTTTCTTCCCCAAAGCCCCAGTAGATAGTTGTATGTCATAGTTGCACATCCTTCTACTTGCTGTACGTGGGACGCGGCCTCAGCATGGCCGGAGAAGCGGTGCATCGGTGCGCGCCCGGAATCCGAACTCGGGCCGCCAGTAGTGGAGCGTGCGCACTTAACCACTAAGCCATGGGGCCGGCCCTGATTATTTATCTTGAATTAAAAACACTTCATATCACATAATTGAATGAGCTGATATATATCTTAAGGCAGGAGGATGCAATGTTTCCAAAAAATCAGAATCAGAGAAATACTATTGGTGGAGACAGCCAGTTACAAACCTCCAACTGCCTATTCATTTTCTGTGCCTTTTTACCTGTTATTGAACACTTAATACCAGTGAGTATTTTAAAGCAATTTCCAAACCTTACATTAAAAGACACGACTCCATGTAGATAAAATGTGAATGCTTGCTTAAAGGACAAGTCTGAGTTTCAAAATATGACATAAAATTCTCTGAGCAACAGTTTTTAGAAAAATTAACACATCACTGTTCTGGAGAACAATTATTTGTCTCTAAAGGGATAATGATACATTTCAAGCAATTCCTTTAGATTTCAAGTTTAAATAGATAATTGCCAATTGTTAAAAAGTTAAACAACTGATTTGAGTTTTCTAGGAAGGCTTAACAAGTCAAATTACTAATAATCTTACTCTAAGTAAAAATACACATCCAATTATTATCACATTAATAAAAATTAGAAATAGTTATACTAAAAGACAATTATATTAAACAAAATATATTTCCAAACCACTCAAAGGTTTTATGACTCAAAATGGCAAGGAAAAACCTTTATCAGGTAGTATTTAGATAACTTGAAGAAAAAAGAATGATGTAATATATGATTTTCTTTTAAATGCAGCACTAACAATTGATTTGGATAATAAGACTACAGGATAAACTGGAAGAACTGTAAGAAAGCTTAATAGGTCTAAGATCACACCAACTGAATGATATAAGTACTGTACCTGAAAGTTCTTTTTCCAAACAGCACATGCATCATTGGACCTAAAGGATACAACGAAAAGGAAGCCTCCTCCACCTGAATCCATCAGTTGAACTGCACAAGGATCTCCAAATGGAAGCTGGCACACACTTTCAGGAGTCCCATTTCGGAATGAAATCAGCTGATTCTTTTGAGTAAGGGCAATCAGAGACATTCTTAACTGGTTGTTGACCATCTCAGTTGCATACACACGCACACAAGTTAACACACTGCTATAAGCAGGAGGGATAATGTATGTATCACTTATTACTTCTTCATTTTCAAGGGAGTATACACAAAACTTGGTATTCCGAAATGCATAATCTGATTTTGAAGGCTTTTGGTTTGAAGAACATCTTGGTCCTAATAAAACCATACCTAGATTTTCAATTTCCCCTGCCCACTCAATAGAGGAAAAGTTAACAGACACAGTAACAACTTGGTGAGTTTTGGAAGAGATATAGAAGAATGTTTTGTCATATCTCCATAAAATTAAAGGGCCATTAAGGACCCTTACACCATCCAGCAACTCGTGGCCTAGTTGAAAACTCAAACGCTTTTCAAATGTATTGGTACTGTGAAGAAATAGTAGAAGATATTTGAAAACGTTATTCTTTTTATTGCATTGTATCACAATATGAGGGAGGTTAATTCCATTTCTGAAATCTGACACACAGTCGCAACACACAATTTTTAAATCAGAGTTTTCTTCTTTTATGCTAAAGAATCCAGTGGATTTCTGAACAAATGCTCTTGTACCTCTGTCAAATACCATTCTTCTGACATGTAATATGGGTATTTTTGCAGGTCCTTTATCTGCAAAATTTCCTTTAGACAATCGAAAAACAAGGACTTCCCCATTATAACACAAGAGCCTTTCTTGTTCGTTAGATGACATTGCTTGTTTGCTAGTCATTCCACAATACGAAGTCTTTGTGTTGGTACAATTTTCGAATGCAAATTGATTCCAGTGGATGCTTTTAAACCTAAAATTAAAATGAGAAAAAGTGCCATCAAGTAGGCAGCGTTGAAAAGAAAACACACGTTTCTGTTAAACAAGTATCATAATGATAAATATTATTAAGTTCACATTTTTCAGCTTTTTATGTTATCTTAGCAATGTCACGCTTATCAAAAAACATATCCCAAATGTTATTTCTGTACAGCCTTAAAAAACACAGTTTGCAAAGAATGCAAAGAACCACATCAAAAAGATAACTAAATATGTTAGCAGCATCTATTAAAAGCTGTAGTGCTCTATTCAGTGACTGTAGACATCTTTCTGGCTCAGGGAATTTCTTAAGGGTTCCATTTCTGTCTCTCTTTCAAATCTACCAACCTAATCTGGTTTCCTGATTTTCTGACCCGTTGCCTCAAACTGGGTTTCTTCCTCTCGGCTTAGCCCCTTTACAATGACAATTCAGTCAGTCAATGATTCAAATTAGACTGCTCCCACAGCCCGGGCGCTTGGGCTCCTGCTTCCCTGAGACAGGGGGTCACAAAGACTCTATAGCCAAAATGAAAGCCCAGAAAGAAAAACAGGAGATGCTATAACATGGTTTAAAAAAATCTCCATAGGAGTAATAGAAATAAATCTTAAACCTCACTTGGCAAAAACCATGCAGTTTTATGACCTAAGGAAGTCACTATTCTTATTCAAAGTAGAAAAAAATAGAGGATTAGTAATACTGCTGTCAATTATTCATGCTTATTATATGCCAAGTACAATATATGTTATTTCATTTAATGCTTATAATTATTCTTTTAAAGTAAGTATTCTTATTATGTCATCTTTTAAATGAGAAAACCTTATTTTAACGGAGGTCAGAAAATTTTGCAAGGTTACAACACTAATGAGCAATGGCACTTGATTGGGAAGAGGGGCCCTCTGATTCCTGAGCCTACATTTTTAACTACCACACTGTCCTGGCATGCTTTCTCTTACTCTAAACATTGGTTATAAGAAAGGCAACTTTAGAAAATTAATACGGTAAAATAAAGAACAAAGGAACAAACCCTACATTGAACACATACATATAAGAAAAAGATGTTGAGCTCTCTTTATTCAGTGGCTATATATGCTGAGACACTCCTTTTAACAGTTACTGAATGCTTAGCACATGCTAAGCAGAATTGCACATGGTTAGAGAGCCATGTGAATGCTGGGCCCGCCTTTTACTAGATGTGTGACTTTGGGCAAGCTACTTAACCCCTTTGTGCCTCACATCTACATCTATATAATGGGGTGTAGTAACAGTATCTACCTCACAAAGTATTGGAATTAACTAATATAACCCACTTGAAATAAAACATGGTACATAGAAAGTGCTCAATAAAGGTGAGCTACTATCATCATCATGGCCAGCTCTGGTTTACATAGTACCTACCCTTACAAAGTTCAGAAGAATAGTTGCATACTTAATGGTTTGTGAATGCTGAAAGGTCCCTCTCCACTATAAATAACTCTAACTCATTCTTTCTCTTTTCTCCTACTTGTGGATCATTTACACCAGGAATTCAACTATTTCAGAAATAAATGAAAACTAGGTCATTTATGAGTAATACTGTTTTCCTCTGCTGAATGAGAAGCAAACTCCAAAGGCTTAGGTTTTGTTCTTTCATTATAAGTCTACTCCAATAGTCCAATTAGAAAAAAGTATCACTGAACCATAATCTACAAATTTAACTTAATGTAGCTTGCATTTTATAGAAATGACTTTGATTTAGAGGCAATTCTACTTAAAAGCAGACTAGATTAGTCAGCATTTACTTTCAAATTGGAGATGCCACACCTTATTGTCTAATTTCCAAATATATCACTTGTGGTTTTAAAATTACGTTCACAAATTCTTTAAAACTCCTTCCATCAATAAGTGGCACTTAATTCTCCTCTCCTTGAGTGAGGGCTGGTCATTATGACTTGCTTCTAGCTGTAGGGGGAAGAGGGAGAATCTTCCTCTGCCCTTTTCCTTAAGGTTCTTATGGCTGGCCAAATAATCAACAAGACAGGTTAGCAGTAGAAAATAATACCAAGTTTAATAACATGTATACATGGGAGAAGCTCAGAAATGAGCAACTCGTCCCTCTGTCTAAGCTGCTTGCTTAAGTATTGCAGCTAAAGGCGAGGAGCGTGTTGGGGGTGGGTAGTGGCCTGGGACTTCAGAGGGCAGGAGGACAATTCTTTTCGGGGTCATCTATAGATAATGTGGTCAGGGAGAGACAGAGTTTTTGATAAAAGGGGCTTGGTGCCCCTCCCATTGTAGCATCTATTTTACATTATCTTTACAGCCATCATGATAGAAGATCTGTTCCAGGAAGGAGCCACCATGTCAAATTCTTTAGCCAGTTAGTGGGGGAGGTCAAATGTCCCTCAGAGAAAACAATCAAGGTAAAGAGATATATTTCAGGGTGGCCAAATCTTGATCTCCCACATAGCCAATAGAATACAGCAGAAGTGATAGTGTGTGATTTCCAAGACTGGGTCATAGAGCACTGTGGCTTCCTCACTGACCTCTTCTTTGGATCACTTACACTGGAGAAAGCCACCTGCCATATCATCAAGACACTCAGGCAGCCCCATGAAGACGTACACACAAGGAGCTATGGCTTTCTGCCAAGAGTCAGCAAGGGACTGAAGACTTTTACCCACAGCCATGTGAGTGAGCCTTCTTGGGATCAGATCTTCCAGCTCCAGTTAAGCCTTTGGATGACTCAGCCCCTTGGAGAGATCCTCAGCCAGAACCATCCAGCTAAGCTGCTCCCAAATTCCTAATCCTCAGACATTTTGAGATAATAAATGTTTGTTGTTATAAACTGCTAAGTTTGGGAGTAACTTATTATACAGCAACAGATAAATACACTCCTCTATGGCATTTATTTTTTTCAATTAAATTGATGATATTGTTTTCAGAATTTCATGAAATCTATTACCTGAAGCAACTGGAGATACTGTATCATAATACAAACTAGCAAAAGTCACTGGCTTACCGGTTTGTTGCTAGGCAATTAATTTAATGCAAAGATCTGGGACAATAGGTATCACAGAGCAGTTTCAGCTTCATTAGCAAAGAAGGTAGGTAAATCAAAGGTGTGGCTTTTACTTATGCAACTATCTTTTACTTTAAAGGACACATATTAGTTTATTACATCAAAATGTATGAATAATAATTTATTTCAAATTTCCCACAGACATGTCAGGTCTCTTAGAAGATTTCTAAAAAAGGAAAACCATTAAAATGATATATTCTGAGGTAAAGATCTAAGAACTCATTGTCTTTTACTACCTGCTCACTTAAAGTTTTTCAGATTTCTTAATACTAAACACAACCAAAAATAACTTCTGTACAGAAAAGGATTTTGTTATTTTAATATTAAATGTCACAACTAACGTTTAATAAACACAATATTCTGGTTCACCAATATTCGAGTGTGATAGGAGCAAGGAGAATCTGATTGCTAAAAGGTCAATAGAATCTCACCCTTTACTAAAACTTAAGAGTATGTAGTGTTGCACCTTGACAAAGTTATGATTTCAGAAAATCAGGCCCCCTACATTCTGTTCTTTTAATGCTATCACCAAGTTCCTAAATTAGAAACATCTATTTTCCAACTCTCCGTTCCAATTGCCACTACCATAGTTCAGGCTTTCATCTCTCACTTAGGCTGAGATAAAAACTCAATTGGTCTTCCTTACTTTAGTCTCTCTTCCCTCCAATATATCAATTTATTTATGCTACCTCAGTATACTGTTCTAAAACACAAACTGTCCCCTAATTCAAAATCTTTGCATGCACCTTCCCCTCCCCGCCCCCCACACCTTCTCAATAGATCTACGATCCTTGAATTACTACCTGGAAAGATAGATGTCAAACACCATGTATTGAACATATGAATGACGTAGAGATAAAAGGTTGCAAATCATTGCTATAAGGCTTAGCATAGCATTCAAAGCTCTGTTATAATCCTAATCCAACATGCTTTTAGCATGAGCTCTAGGCAAAAAGTAAATTTATTCTCAGGGACTTAGACTCAAATAGATTTAAAAACATAAATGACTGTTCTTTGAAAGGTCATTATTTTTCATTTTTAAATACTATTGCAAAAACATGCACATTTTCAATATTATTTTAATGGACCACCTTCAGAGTTAAAAATTAGAAGCTATTAATATTAATTAATTTATTTATGAAGATAAATTTTTTTCCTCAAACTTTCTATAATCTCAAGGCTTACTGAATTCACATATCTTTGTATATTTGTTTTATTTTATATTGATGCAACATCTGTTTTAACAGTAAAAGTTCTTAGCATATATTTGTGGGAGATCAAGATTTGGCCACCCTGAAATCTATCTCTTTACCTTGGTTGTTTTCTCTAGGGACATTTGACCTCCCCCACTAACTGCCTAAAGAATTTGACATGGTAGCTCCTTCCTGGAACAGATCTATCATGATGGCTGTAAAGATAACATAGGGTAAATGTTACAATAGGAAAGGCACCAACAAGCCCCTCTTATCAGAAGTTCTGTCTCTCTGGCCACATTCTCTGGATGACCCTGCGAAGAGTTGCCAGACAATCATTTACATTTATAAGGGAAATCTCCATTTGTAAAGGTATCTCCCTCTCTGTTTGGAGAAGAGAGGGGGATGAGCTCATTTCTAGTGACTTATCAATGTGGAAGGTGAGGCCTTGAGCTGCATAATAACCTTATTCTTGTTTACTGTGCTTTAGTGGTAATCTCCTGTAACTGACTCCCCCCACCCCCAAAATCCTCCTTTGTCATTGGCTGAAAAGGATATTTAAGATGAGACTTTCTGCTATTGTGTTGAGAAACGCAGTGTCCCTGCTTTCTCCCATGTATACATGTTATTAAACTTGGTATTATTTTCTCCTGCTAACCTGTCTTGTTGATTATTTGGCCAGCCAGAAGAACCTTAAGGGAAAGTGCAGAGGGAGATTCTCCCTCTTCCCCCTACAGTTTTGCCGTAGTCGCCAGGAGCCACACTGGCTGGCAAGTTGCCTTCTCTGGCTTGAAGACCTGCCTTCTCCCTGGACTACTGCATACGATGAGATACGGGAACGCCTGACGAAAGCCGGCAAAAGGTAAGACTTCTTACCACGTCAGCCTCCCGGAATCTCTATCTGCGGAGTCCGGCAGAAGGAAGTGGTGAGAATTTTCTCTCTTTCTAAATTTAGATTGGCAGGAGAAAATATTGGGGAAACTAGTTTCTTGGGCTTTTAGTGACTCTTGGTTTAAATTTGGTAGCGTATTCTTGGTTTTGATCTTGATCCCTTTTCCTCCCAGAGTAGTCTCTGTCTTGTTCTGTGTCCTGAGAACTTGGCTTTGTGACCAGTGAGAATATTCTCCTTGGTCTCCACCATATGGAAGGTGCATTTACCGGGGTGCACCTTGGTGGCCAGTCGAGTAGACTGGGGTTCCGAACTGTCTCTGTCCGGCTGTGCCAAGTTCTCAGGGGAGTTTGTCATAAAAGGCCCAGTCCATAAGGGCTTTTGTCTTCTTTACCTTCGTTGCTTGTTAGTGCTGGAAAAATCCCATTCCTGTATCGCCTGCCCGGTGTCACAGATTAGCGGGTCTGTGACTGGAGGCGTCCCACACTATTGTGGGAGACCGGAGACACCATCCTTACCGCCTGTGCAACGAAGGTCTTTACTTTCTCTGAATATCTTTGGGAGTGAATTCTGTGGATCAGGGGGGCTACATAATCTGCGCCCTCACCAGGGACGCCTCTTGCGTCCATGGTAGATTTATTCTAAGCGTGGAAAGTTACCTCCGGGTCTTTCCTTAAAAAGCCTTATTGGTTCGAGTCACTATTGGAATAAATATACAAATGAAGATCCTACTCGCCAACGGCCAGACGACGGATCCTTTGAATTGGGAAAACTTCTAAATTGGGGGAAAAAAATTTTTTTTGAGAGCTCTCACATAATTATTTATTTGGTACCTAAGAAAAGGCCAGAAAAAGGAAGGAAAAAATTTGACTAGCCTTAAGACCTTGACTCAGGTTACAATTGAATTGAGAACATGTAAAAGTGTAAGTGTTAATAAGATTATAAAGGTTGGCATGTTTGAGCTAATTTTATATAGAGGTTACATCAACTTTGCCTGAGTATCTTTTAAAATGTCTGACTGGGAATGCTTCCCTTGTCCAAAATTATAAGACCAAGACCTATTGATAAAAATTTTAATGATAACTATGTTTAAAGGTATAAGAGGTGATGAAATTTACATAAACTTTTGTACAAAAAATTGATGTTATTTCTATTACAGAACTGGTTAACAAAAATAGTAATTTAAATGATGGCTAATTTTATCTAATGTCTTATGAAGTCTTACAGGCAATCTAAATAATTATTGGGAACAAGTAAATAGTTGTGAAAAAGATAAACGTTGGATGAACTTTAAACAATAATTATGTGTTATGGTGGTTACAGCTTCCAAACTCTTTGTGGTGACTTTTAGAGTTTTGCTAAAATTTATGATAAAAAATTCTCTGAGTATCATCATTTCCAAATAAGATAAGATATTAGACATTGCTAAATGTACGTTTGTCTACTTTTGGCTTTTCATTACAGGAAAACTAAAAGGTGTTTTGGGTCTATTGGTAAACATGTGTTTTATTAAAAGATTGTACTATAAAGTAACATGTTTCTAGAAGTTATGAAGTGTTTATAAATTTTCCAAGCCACAAGATACTAATGTAAAAGAAAGTTTATAATTGTTTAGTTTTTACTTACAAATTAAGGTTTCTAAGGGTTAAAATTTCTAATTAATATATGTGATTGAAGCTACTAAATATTAAGAAAAATATGTCTGTGTACAAGGAAAGTAAGATGTATAAAGAAGGTGCAAAGAATGGAAATATTTTGTTTGGTTAAGAAAGATAAATTTGTCCTCAAGTACTAAAAGAAAAAAAAAAAAGACATGGGACAAATTCTGAATGTAAAAAAAAAGTTATAGAAGGTTTGTGGAAGAGGAATTCTGGAAAAAGAGTTTTTGTATGGTCAAGTTGGCTAAGATTGAAATGAATTTAATTAAGTAAATGAGTTTTAATAGCAGAAGTAAGCTGGTGCAAAATTGAAATTTCTCGTAAAAGGATAATTTGCTTAAACTTGATAAAGAGGTTATAAAAGATTTTTCTTTACCTTTGAGTAAGTCTACCTAAAAAAAAACCAAAAAACTGTTAAAATAATTTCCTGTGTTCAAGAGACTGAGGTCTCTCTATTAAGGCTTTTTGGACTATTAATGCTCTGTTTGCTTTGACTTTTTATATTTTTAACAAGCTCCCCAAAATTCGTATCTTAAATAAAGTCTTTATTTTTACTTTTTTCTTCGAGAATTTTCAAAGGGCCCTGAAACTTCTCAACGAAATTTGCTCTCTTCCTATAAGGAGGAAGACAAAAAAAATTTGCTCTCTTCCTATAAGGAAGAAGATACTAAACTTATTAGGCTGATTTAGTATGTTAAATTACATAGAAAACATTGTCAGACAAGTGATGATAAGCCTGCTTAGGTGGTATTATGTGGGTAAATGTTATTGATATAGGTGTTTTAAAATTGTATAATATTACTAAATTCTGATCTGTCCTGGTTATCAGCCATAATTCTGGTTATTATTATTTTAAAGTGTTGTATGTCACAAAATTAACCAAATTTCTTTGTCAATTGCCATTTTGAGGTCTTGTTTACAGACTTATTTCTTTGCTCTAATGCTTTGCAAAATGTTTCAACTTCAGAAAAATTCATGGAAAGGACTCTGACATTTACACTGAAGTACAGGCTTCTGATAAACTTTCTGATCATAAAACTGAACTGGGAAAAAAAAAATTACAGAAATCCGATGGAGAAACTGATAAGTTCATGAAGCTGCTAACAAAAAGATTGGGATCAAGAATGGATTACACAGGACTGAATGAACTGATTATAATTTTTATGATTTTTCATTTAAAGTATTGCTGAATTTTTAATGTTTTGTTTTTTCAGATTTAAGGAAAACTTTTTCTCTTTTCTCCTGAGCTAGCTATGACTTATAGCAATTTGGTAAATGATATTTTTGTAAGTAAAATTAAAATATTTATCTTTTTCTCTCTACCTGATCCCTCGAATTTAAAAACTCTTAGTAAGTGAGTATTGTTGTTTTCATGGCAATATAGTTATTTGCATAAGTTCAATAAGAATCTATTCTCCTTATAACAGGACACAATTGGAAACACTGTGTCTATTACCAAGGTTGTGACTGGAACATCATATTTGCAATATAACCATACAGCTTTTGAGGAATGAAGATTGGACTTTATGGAATAAAGCCACGTGGAAATATTGGCCTGGTACCTTTATGTTCCAAGCAGCACTTACCAGGATAAGTAAAGAATGTCACTTATCTGGCAGGTACAAGGAACCTCGAAATATTTTGGGGAAACCTCGGAAGAGAGGAATTCACCCAAATCTATAGGTATTGCAGGCAAACTCTGATGACAAAATCCTTGGCTTGGCTTTCCTGGCCTCGAGAGACCTTTAAAGTTCAATCTGAGATTCCTTATAAAAAGTTCCAACAAAGCAGATTTAAAAGAGCCTATGTGATCAATTGCTATTCTTGCTGTACTTATGTAAATAATTGGGCCAACTCTATTGGAACTAGACTTATTTTGCAAACTAGTTAGTTTTAATTTGGCTATCTTTGATAAAAATGAGGGTGATTTTAGAGAGAAAAATTATGTTTCAGTAAAAACTATAGTATACATTTGCGGATATTAGATCCCAGTTTTGTTAATTGTATTTTGAGGTTTTTGTTTTATATCTGTTGACGGGACTGGATCCTGATTTCTTCTAGTCTCCTAAAATATCTGGCTACAGATGTCCAAACTAACGTTTTTGATTTTTTCCATCATTTTCATTTGAAATCACTGAAAACTGAACCTGCCCTTTTTCCTGAAGCCTTACAAACTGAAGCTGATGGACTTGATACAAACTTAAGAGATTACTTGATGACATCATCAGAGACATTTTAAACTGCAAAAGATGCTTTGACGCTGACATCTAAAATTCTTCACTGGCTGTCCTCTGAACTCAAAAACTGCTTTACAACTTGCTCTAACCATTAACCTTGTTTTTCTTTCGTTTACACAGAAATGCTTCTTATTAAATACTTGATTGCTTACTTCCACAATATAGGTTTAACCTTGAGAGCCCACCTGCATCACCACCTTCTAAAATGAACTTAATTAAACTGATCTATTATCAGGACTAAGAAATGTGTTCAGTGAGATGAAACAATCTACCAACTCAGCTTCTGGACTATGAAACTTCTTTAAGTTTCAAAAAGACTGTGAAACTTTTAGTTTCAAAGGCGGGACTGTGGGAGATCAAGATTTGGCCACCCTGAAATCTATCTCTTTACCTTGGTTGTTTTCTCTAGGGACATTTGACCTCCCCCACTAACTGCCTAAAGAATTTGACATGGTAGCTCCTTCCTGGAACAGATCTATCATGATGGCTGTAAAGATAACATAGGGTAAATGTTACAATAGGAAAGGCACCAACAAGCCCCTCTTATCAGAAGTTCTGTCTCTCTGGCCACATTCTCTGGATGACCCTGCGAAGAGTTGCCAGACAATCATTTACATTTATAAGGGAAATCTCCATTTGTAAAGGTATCTCCCTCTCTGTTTGGAGAAGAGAGGGGGATGAGCTCATTTCTAGTGACTTATCAATGTGGAAGGTGAGGCCTTGAGCTGCATAATAACCTTACTCTTGTTTACTGTGCTTTAGTGGTAATCTCCTGTAACTGACTCCCCCCACCCCCAAAATCCTCCTTTGTCATTGGCTGAAAATGATATTTAAGAGGAGAATTTCTGCTATTGTGTTGAGAAACGCAGTGTCCCTGCTTTCTCCCATGTATACATGTTATTAAACTTGGTATTATTTTCTCCTGCTAACCTGTCTTGTTGATTATTTGGCCAGCCAGAAGAACCTTAAGGGAAAGGGCAGAGGGAGATTCTCCCTCTTCCCCCGACATATTCATAAAACAAACCTTTACGCCCATGGAATAAGTAGTAATTTTCTTTTTTTAGGTAGAAATAATATGGAAACAAGTGAAACTAAGGTTCAATTTAGGGGTTCTTAAACCAATATAAACAAGCCCTGATTAATCAAACCCTGATTATCAGGACACCAGGCTTACTATTCCAGCCTATTGGTCATTTGACTTATTACTTAGTATCCTTACAACAGTGGCTGCAGAAAACAACAGGTAACTCAAACTAGTTAAGTATTGCCTCCTGTTGCAGCTGTGGGGGTGAGAAATTTGGAAGCAGATTATTTATAAAACACTATATAATTAATCTGAGCTTTTCCTGATCTGTAATACCATACACCAAAGTTGACTGTATATATTTTATACATAAAATGAAAACAGATAATGTGAGTATACCAGAAAAACAATAATATATGCTAACGTAAATACAGTAGGTTGGCAATAAATCATAACCCTCATCCACCCTTCTCTACCAGCCTCTGACCAAATAAGCAATGCTCCCTTTAAATGCTAATAAATTAATTTGGGCATTATAAATTTCAGAACTCTTTAAATAAACTGCTGGTCTGGTTCAGGAAGATCCTAAAAGAGCACTATACTATCTGCAGATGAAATCTTAAAACAGTCTCTAAGAAACCATATCAACTGTGACCAACAGAAAGCATCTTTGGAAAAAAAGTAGACTCAGACACCCAACTGAAAATTTCACCTAATAATATTAAACATAATCCTATGAGCATAATACCAATAGATGTCCTTTTTTCAACATATAGGACATTGTTTACCTAAGTAAACAACTACAGAATAGGTCTGCTTTTTAAAAACTTTTTTCTACCTATATAACTAGAAGTCATTTGTTGGGGCCTACCCAGAATCAATCTCCCCTTTCCCTTTCCCGACAATACCTAGTGTAACTGAAATGTAGGCGAACGTGGGGGAATGGCGCCCCACTAAGAGAAATCAGGAAAAATTAAGGTAAATAAGGTTTTCTATGTCATCCTAAGGACTTCTAACTTTCTCTAAGCAATGATAAACCACCGAAAGATTTCAAAAATAGAATCACAGGATTTCTTCTGAATTATAAAGATCTTGGTGACAGTGTTGAAGATGGGGGTGAGGTGAGATTGGAGGCAGAGCCGTCAATTAAGAGATAATTATGAGTACTTAATTAAAGGGAGAGGTGACTTTGGAAGGCAACTGGCAGTAAGCAGAAATGCATATATCCAGCAATTTCATTTCTAGATATAAACCCAGAGAAATAACCCTACACAACGCACAAAGACATTGTCTAGAATGTTCACTGTGCTATTTGTAATAAAAAAATTGGTAAAAACTTCATTGACCACCAATAGAGGAATGAATAAATACTGATGGAATATCATACTATAGTTAAAAGGAATGAATTAGACCTATGTATATCGTCATGGCTAGATTTCAAAAATAAAATGAAAAAAATTAAGTTGCAGAAAAATGTATACTGCAGTATGTTATTTATCTAAATCAAAACACATAAAACAGCATTATACATTTTCTGTTTACCTACAATGGCTACATTTGAGGGCTTTCTCCGCACCAGGTATTGTTCTAAGCACTTTGGACTAACTCATTTATTCCTCATGACATCCTTATGCCATAGGCACTATTATCTCATTCTACAGATGAGGAAACTGAGGCATGGAGCCTAGGGATCTTCTCAAAGACCTACAGATAGGAAGTGACAGGGCAAGGATTCAAACCTAGGCAGTCTGGTCCAAAATAAAAAAAGGAAAGCTGTAAAGATTCATGCCAAATCCCTCATGACTGTTTACTCTGGAGAAGGGGATAGATATCAGGGCAAGGGAGTGGAGCCAGAGGGAGACTCTAGCTATACCTGAAATGTTACTTTTTTTAATACAAATAATTCAATAATTTTTATTCAAATAATTTTTAAACAATGTGTTCATTTTCCCCCACAAAAAATGTAAACATAAAGAAAAGTCTGGGGAGAAAGACGCTAAAGTGTCAATCATGGTTGACTACGGATGGTGGGAATATGGGGACTGTTCTTACAATTTCTTTGTAGTTTTCAGTATCTTTCAATTTTTAAAAAAAGGAGTACTATTGAATGCAAAACTACTTCCTTTCAATTTTTTAACCGACAACCATGAAATTTGTTCTAGTACGTTATAAATCTAAATCTTTCTCGACTTCGGCACTTATTGACCTTTTGCACTAGAGAATGGTCGTGGGCACTGTCCTGCGCATTGCAGGGTATTTAACAGTATCCTTGGCTTCTATTCACTAGATGCCAGGAGCAGGCCCCCTCCAAGTTGTGACAACCAAAAATGTCTCCAGACATTGCCAAATGTCCCCTGGGAGGCAAAATCGCCCACCCACTACCCCCCATTAGAGAACAACCACTTGAATTAAACTGCAAGATGCTTTACATCTCAACTTTATATAACTTTTAGTTTAAAGATTTCAAAGACATTCCTGGTTAAGTATCTCACACTGGAAGTGGGAAAGAGGCTGCAGGGGTGAGGAACCTTTCTAGCGAAATCCCCGAATATAGTAAGCACCTAAAGTCTAGTTATCATTCCATAGAATAACGGACACAAGCCCCGGGAAGCCCGCTTCCTTCCCGTTTTCCCTCAATGAGGGGGGGGGGGCAAGGAGAGCAAACCCAGTCCCGCCGCTCCCTCCGCGAAAGCCAGGGAAGAGAAGACGCGCCGACCCTACCTTAGCACGCGGGGCTCTGCGTCCGATAGCCGCCAAACTTCCGACGTCCCACGCACGCGCAGCGTCCCGCGGCTCCAAACCTCCCGCCTGCGCGCTGCATCCTGGGAGGCCGGGGCCGGAGGCGGCAAAGAGCGCAGAGAAGGCGGAGCCCGCCGAGCCTGCCAGGAGACGGTTGCCAAGAGAGGCTGAGAAGGCGGGGCCACCAGGGAACGTTGTGAAAGCGAAAAGCAGGCGGAGCTCTCTCACGCACCCGCGATCCCTTGGCGGGTGGGGCCGGGACGGGGACGGGTCTGCAGTGCAGGGGACGTCGGGAGGCGGGGCACAAACGAGAAGCGAATGGGAGGCCAGGCTGATGGCCTGGTCCCGCCTCCAGGCCCAGGCGGCCGCATCGGATTGGGCAGCGTGGCGACGCTTCCGCCCGCCTTCCGGTGTCACGCGACCGCCTCCACCTCCCGCCCTTCCTTTTCTACCTTGGGGCCGGCCGGGCCGGTGTTGAGTGAGGTGTTTGGACGGCAGCTGTGGAAGTGGCAACGGTGACCATGGCCGAGGTGAGAAGCCGACCGCACCGCTACCGGCAGCCCCCGCTCCTGGACCTGGAAGTCGCCTCTGAGGCCCAGGGGCCGCGCGCCTAGGTGCAGGCGGGCTGGTCTGAGGGGAAGCGGGATGGTGCGCTTGGTGTCTAAGCGTCTCTTCGTGTCTCCTTTCCAGTATCACTCCCAGAATAAAGCCAGGCTCATTTCTGAGATCCGACGGAGGTTCGAAGCTGAGTATGTGACAGGTGGGTACCGCGTTCTCGGCGTTGAGGCGGGTATGCGGTGAGTGTCCCCAACTTTGCTGGGGTGTTTGCGGGTGTCTCTGTGGGAGGCTTTAGGGACCATTTCGACCCTCACAGGGACGGTGCCCTGCACATTTCCAAGGTTTTCTTCTCCGTAACCTGCCATGCACGCTGCTCCGATTGGGCAGGTGATGCGGCCGTTGCTTCCTTTAAAGGGTTAATGTAAGTTGGAAATCGGTGAGTTTCTAGCATCTCGAGTTTATGGAACTTGGGGCACTTGTTAGGCCCACGGCACAGGTGACACTGTCCAGGCCACGGTTTCTCTACTGACCTTTCACCAGCAACAATGGAGAAAATGAACCTAGAAACTGCCGTAATACTATTCACGTGTACTTAATTGGGGATCCAAATTCCTTGGATATTTTGCCTAATTCCACTTCATACAACCCAGCATGCCACCCACGGAGTAGGCCCTCCAGTGCTGGAACAAGTTTTTGTCTTTTCGTCCCACACTGTACCTAGCAAAGTACCTGTGAGTCCAGAATCGATTTATTGGTTGAATATTTTGTGTCCAAATGTCACAGATACTTGACTTGTCCGACATTTAACTCATGATTTAATCCTTGTACAGTAGGTTTTTAAAACATGGAGGATAACTTATCATGAATATGGAATAAATATTCTAATCCTGGCCCTGCCACTTAATAGCTTACTTGTGTTTTCTGAGCTCTGTTTCCATAATTGTGAAATGAGACAATTAGGATTAAATGAAAGAGCATATGTCACACTGTCTGGCATGGGGTTAGCATATACTAGGCTCTCAATGAATATTTTGCCTTAATAGTCATTTTGCTTGCTGTGAAAGGAGTTAAGCTTCCATGTCTTGACTTCGGTGCTAAGCAGAGGTTCCCTGCAACTTTAGACTGCCCTAGATTATATGTCAGTTGATGACCCAGAACGAGTAAGGAAATCTATTCCAAATAACCTGGTCAGTAAATCTTTTCATCCCTCCCTGTCAATTTTCTTCACATCCCAGACTTTGCACCAGAGAGTTGCAAAAGCACTTAATTCACTTTTAGCCCAGAGATTTCATTTCTAATAATACAACTGGTTCCAGTAAAGAGATAATTCTAAAATTACTTTCTGTAGAAATGTAGCTCTTATAGCTACATGGTTTATAATATTTTAAAAAGTAACCCAGAACTTGACCTAATGAGCTAATGTCTCCCCAGTAGTCATTTACTTATGCCTAAGGGAGGAAGCAGAATATAGTCATAGAAATTTAGCAATAGACAAGATCTTAGAGGTCATCTTGGTCCAACCTTCTCATTTTTAAAATGAAGAAAGTAAGGTCTAGAGAGATTAAGTGGTTTGCTCAATATCCCTGGTGTTAGTGGCTAGGCCAGGACTGGTGCTCAGGTCTTCTGAATTTCACCATAGTAATCTTTTGGCAACACCATCATGTCGAATTAGATCACGTCACTCCCCAGCTTGAAATCCTTCAGCACCTTCCCACTGTGTTTAGAATAAAAATCCCAATTCTTCATGGTAGCCTACAGTGCAAGGCCACGCATACCCTAGCTCTTGCTCACCACTCCATCCTCATCTTTTATTACTCTCCTTGCTTAGTACAGATTTTACTATTGCCTACAGTAAGAAACGTATTATACGTTGCAATTTAGTACACACTCATGTGCACACACATAGTTCATTAAAGAATACTTATTCTGAAAACTATGACTCCCTGATGCAGTGACCCGCAAAATTGGCATCACAACCTACAAACGTGACCCAGTTTGAAAAACATAACCAGCCACACTGCCTCTTTTATGTTCTTCAAACAGACTGAGTCTGTTTCCATCTCGGGACCTTTCCACTATCTCTGCCTGGAAGGCTCTTGCCCAGGTAGTGTGCATGGCTAGGTCCTTATTTTCTTTTTCATCTTGGTTTAAATGTATCTGAGAAGCCTTTGCTGATTATTAAATAGCCTCCCTGTCTTCTTTGTTTTGTCTCCTTTTCAGCTCTTACCATAACCTGTAATTATCTCGTTCATTTGTTTACTTGCTTATTGTTCATAACTCCAGTAGAATGTTTAGGGGTCTGGGGCAACCTGTGGACATTGAGGGCAGAGTCTGACTTGCCTCAGTATATCTACCACAGTTCTCAGTACATACTCATTGAATGAATATAGCAATGCTTAAATACATACCTAGGGAGATTAGTCCAAGTCTGTAGTAAAAGCTGTCCTAACTGGCTCCCCTCCCCCACCAAAATCTGGCAAAGAACAGCCCTCAGACTGTTTCATAAGGACAAGAGTTATTTCAAAGTAAAGCACTGTATGGTATTAAGTATAGGGAGGGTTTTGTCCTTAAATATACACACTTGGGTATGTGTGAACGCACATGGGTGGGTTATCTGCACAGCTGTTGTAAATATTAATTTAACGCCGTGCATGGGAAAGGAAAATAAAAACCTTTGAAGACTTTCTCCCCTTAAAGTTTCAGTTGTTTCCTGAAATATAGCCTCAGGTAAGGGTAGAGTAGGAAAGTGGTAAAAAGGGTTTTTTGATTTGCCTGTGTTCTCTCTTTCAAGTTTACTTTTTAGAAGTTAACTCAGGTATTTAGAAATTAACTCAGGAACACCCACTTTCTTCTTTCATTTCACCCTTTCTATTGTCATTAACAGTATTTTGTTTCAGAAGAAGCTTAAGGCAGACTTAAGCAAACATGATTTTTTTAAAGGAAAATACTATTATCTGCAAGTATATCACTTTAAGCACTTGCTGTACTCCAAAAACTCTTTTGGAGGTAGGTTCTTGGGAATTCCAAGCACATTTTTGTTTCCGTAGGAATTATAGACAGATTCGTAGCTGGCAAAAAGGATAAAATACAAGTCCATAATTGTTTTATGCATTACTAATGGTGTTTTTTTCCTCATTGTTTCTGTGAGAAATTCCATACTGAGTCTCAAATGAGAAACATTTCCCATTATCTCTTCTTCCTTCTTGTGCCCAAGGCAAGAGGTTAATCCCTTGTGACAATAATTTATTCAGTTCCTCAAATACTCATTATGTGCTTAATTCTGGGAAGCAGTGTGTCAATTTTAGAGAAGAGCTGAAGAAGGATAGAGCCCCTTCCTAACTACTGGAATCTAGAGAAACGTTAAAACAGAGCTAACTATTAAAATTAAGGCAAGTTGTATCAGGAGTAATAAGATTGTTAAATCATTTCTGTAGGAGTCAAAGACAAGGAAAAATCACATCTGGTTGGGGTGACTGGGTTAGCATGGAGTTAGAAAAAACTTCATAGAAAAGGTGGTGTTTCTCATGAACTTTGGAAGATAGTAAAACTCGGCCAGATAGAGAATGTGATCCAGGTGGATCAAACGGTCTGAGCTGAGGCACTGAAGTGAGAAGGTGTGGGGCATGTTCAGGAAACCATAGGAAGTCTCCTTTGATGAGCCTTAAGGAGGGTAAGCTATTGGGAGGTTTGTGGGTCTTGTTATTTTAGGTTTGTTTTCTGACTTTAGAAGTATATGAATTCATTTAAATGAATTTGGATGATACCCAAAAAGTCTGAAGAATCTTCCATACACTCACCATCCAGAGATAGCTCTGCTAACAGTGGATGCATTTTTTCTGGTCTTTTGTTCTATACATTTAAAAAAACATTTAAAAGACAATTCTGTATGTAATTTTGTGTTACATTTTTTATTGACATCTTATTTCATATTTATGAAGTAAGCAACGTTTTGCATTACAATTTAATATTCAGTTCTATAAATAAAAGATAATTTTCTTTTATTTTAAATAGTCCCTTTTTGGACATTCCAGTTTTTTGTTAATACATTTTTTTGTGCAATAGTTCAGATTATTTCCTTAAGATTCATGTCTAGAAGAATTATTGGTTTTTAAGCGTGAATATTTTTGAGACACTTCACGTGTGCTAAACTTTCCTCTACAGAAGTCGCACGGAGATTCATTCCCACCAGCATGTATGAAAGTGTTAGTCTCACCAGAGCCTTACCCATATTTAGTGTCATGATTTCTTAACTGATGGTTGTTTTAGTTTGCATTTGATTACTAGTGACAGTAAACTTGTTTTCATTTGTTTATATCCATTTGTAGTAAAAAAAAATTTTTTTTCATTAGTAGGCTTTTAAAATTGGTTTGGGCTTTTCTTATTTATGTCACTTTCCCTTTTTTCATTTTTTGAATGTATTCAAAATTACCCTTTGTGGTTTCTTCCACTGCTGTTAAGTTAAATTAATTTTCTCTCATCCAATAATTTTTTCTAGTCTTTTAATTTTTGTTTTGGTTTATTTTTTAATTTTGAAATATCTTTTATGTACAAAATATATAAAACATGAATAAAATAAACACGCATGTACTCACTACTCATCCAAAGAAATAGAATTCCCTGTCATTCATATTGTCAAATATAACTGTAATTGATTCCTTTTTATAGCTCTGTAGTAGTTAATGGAATGAAAATACCAGTTGATGGATTTGGGGTTGTTTTTTAGGTTTTGCTATTATGTACAGTGCTGGTATTAACATTCTTATACGTATCTGGTGCCTGGACTTTCTCTAGGGCAGTGGTTCTCAAAGTTTGTCCAGGAACTGTAGTTCCTTGAAACCATTTCAAGGAGCTTGAGAGGTCAAAACTGTTTGCATAATAACACTAAAACATCATTTTTCTTTTCGCTGTCATTCTGTCACAAGCATACAGTGGCATTTTCCAGAGGTTACATGGCGAGTGATAATGTCATTGCTCTGATGGCTGATAGAATGTGTGCTTGTGTGTTCTCGTGTTTCAAAATTTTTCTCAGTTTTGGGGCCGGCCCGGTGGCACAGGCGGTTAAGTGTGCGCGCTCCACCTTGGCGGTGCCGGGTTCCCCAGTTCCGTTCCCCGGGGGCTCACCGACGCACTGCCATGCTGTGGCGGCGTCCCATAAAAAGTAGAGGAAAATGGGCGTGGATGTTAGCCCAGGGCCAGTCTTCCTCAGCAAAAAAAAGAGGAGGATTGGCAGATGTTAGCTCAGGGCCCATCGTCCTCACAAAAAAAAAAAAATTCTCAGTTTTAATACCTAACACAGTAACTATTGATAAATATAACCCATATAAGCAAAAAAACTATTTAGAGGCCTCAGTTATTTTTAAGAGTATAAAAGGGGTCCTGAGACCAAGAAGTTTGAGAACTGCTGCTCTAGAGTTTGTACCCAACAGTGAAATGGGTGGATTCTAAAATAGGCACATGTTCAAATTTACTAGGTAATCCCAAACTATTTCCCCAAGTGATTGTACCAGTTTTCATTTTAACCAGCAGTTTTTGAGTGTCCTTGTTTTTCTACACCCTAAAATTTGGCATTGTTAGTTTTTGTTTTTTAATTTTTGCCCATCTGATGGGGGTGTTGGGATATCTCATTGTGGTTTTAATTTGCATTTCTCTGATTACCAGTGAGATTAAGCATTTCCTCATATCTTTATGGGCCATTTGGTTTCTAATTCTGTGAAAATCACTTCCTCAAGCTGTTCTTGGCCCTTTGTTCCTCTGCATAAATTATAGGATCAGCTTATCGTGTTTCTGCAAAGAAACCGAAAACAACCTTTGTTGGGATTTTGAGTGGAGTTGTGTTAAATCAGAAAATCAATTTTAGGAGACTTGACATTGTCATGGTTGAGTCTTCCTATCCGAGAACCTGGTATATCTATCTGCTAAACTCTTCCTTATTGAAAGATTTATAATTGTCTCCATAAAGGTTAACCCACCTTTGTTAAATTTATTCTCAGACACTTTACGTGTTTTATTTTTGTGGTTTAAATGATATCTTTGAAGAATTTTTCTAAATGATTGTTGCTGGTTTATAGAAAGTACAATTGACTTTTTTACATTAATATTGAACCCAGGAACCTTACTAACTCTTTTTAATTTTGATAATTTATCTCTAAATTAGTTTGAGATTTCTGTGTAGACAATAATATCACCTTAAAATAGACAGTTTTCTTTCTAATTTTCCAATTCTTACCACTTTAAATGCTTTTTACTTTACTCTGGCTGGAACCTTAAACACTGTTGAATCAAAGCAGTGATAAAAGCCTACTTGACTTATTCCTGGGCTTAGAAAGATAGCTCTGAACATGTCGCCATTAAGTATGATCTCTGAGGATACCCTTTATCAAAATGAAGAAATTTCCTTCTGTTCTTGCTAGTTTTGGTTTTTGTTTGTTGTTTTGTTCCTAGCAAAATTGGTGGTTGAATTTTACTAAATACATTTTCTTCATCTATTGAACACATTTATTGTATCTGATGAGATGTTCACTTGGTTTTTCTCTTTTAATCTGTTAATATGGCAGATTATATTAATCAGGTTTTTAAAATATATTGCTGTATTCAGTTAGCTGATATTTTGTTTAGGAGTTTTGAATCTATATTCACAAATTAGCCTGTAATTTTCCTTTCTTGTACTTTTTTTGTTTGTTTTTGACATCAAGATTGTGCAGCCTTCATAAAATGAGTTAAGAGTGTTTCCTCTTTTCTATTCCCTGAAAGAAATGGTCATTGTGTAGTTCTAGCCTGGTTCCCCATATTCACCCCACCTTCAATTTGTTGTTGTTTTAGATATTAGTGTTTGTTTACTTACCATATATTTACTAGTGTCTCTTTACCATTCCTTTTTGAGTTTCAGATCTTGTATCTGGGATCATTATCATTTCATCTTAAGTATAACCTTTAGATTTTCCCTTGGTGGAGTCTTGGTGATAAACTCTTAGTTTTGACAATCTTTATTTTGTTGTCTTCTTTTTTTTAATTAAGCCATTAGCCTTGAGGAATGCCTTTATTTTATTAGGCTGAAGGAGACAAAGTAGTTAGAGAAGTAGAAGAACCAGGAAACTTTAGTATCTTAGATGATCTCAAAGAGGAGAATTTCAAGGACAAGAAGATCAGCAGTTAATGGAAGGAACCTCTGTAGGTAAAGGGTACATAAAACAGGGCTTGTCCTTATCAACTGCCCTCTCTGGAAAGGAACGGTGGAAGGAAAATGACATTTAAAGTGTACCTATACTGTTGGATATTTTACGTAAGCTCTCTAGATTATGAACCACCCAAGGGATCAGCTCAGGCTTTATTCATCTTTGCATCTGCAATACTAGCTCTCTTTTGAGCTAGCATATGGTGGGTGATCATAAATTAGTCCTCATAACTAATGAGTCATGTATTATCTCCAAGAGAGGAAGCCTTTAAAAGATAGATAGGTAGGTAGGTAGACACTTGCATTTTCTTAAATTCTGCTCCATCTTTAATGTTCTCAAGATCAACCTTTTAAAGTTGTCGCGATCAGAATAAGAGGAAAAAATCTTAAGAGTTTATCAATTTTTGTCTTTATTACATATCTAAAAATATCAAGCCTTTGCTATAGAGAATATAAGATTGTACTTTACATGGAGACTCGCATAGTGAATTTGTGATGGGATAGAGAATTGGTAGACCTGCTTAGTTTGAATCTTTATTCTGAGTAATAACTTTTATCAGTACCTGGCAAATATTTTTTTTTGACTTATCTCTTTAAGTTGTTGATACGTATCCTTCATATATACTCATCCTGAATGTTTAGTGAGATATGCAACTTTAAAGAGTCTGTTACTAGAATACTGTCCCTTCTAGGATGTCAATTTGTTTTTAATCAATTGTCATTTGAAAAGCTTGCATGAGAAGGGTGGTCTGTTTACCAAATCTGTGTCCTCTTTCTTTTCTTCTTTTTTTTTTTTTGTGAGGAAGATCAACCCTGAGCTAACATCCATGCCAATTCTCCTCTTTTTGCTGAGGAAGACCAGCCCTGAGCTAACATCTGTGCCCATCTTCCTCCGCTTTATATGGGACACCACCACAGCATGGCCTGACAAGCAGTGCATCGGTGTGGGCCCGGGATCCGAACCCGGGCCGCCAGCAGTGGAGTGTGCACACTTAACAGCTACGCCACGGGGCCGGCCCTGTGTCCTCTTGATAGTAGAGAACATGAATGATTTTTTCATTACTGAAAATTTAATCTCTAACAAGAATTTTGGTTTGATTAGATCGCTAGGAGATGGAGTAGAATTCACAGAAATTACTAAATGTTTTTTTTTCCCCTGCAGCCGTTTTGTAAGGAATGGGAGGACAAAAAAATTGCTACATTTCACTCCAAACAATTTTTAGCTGAATTTGTGTTGACTATAGAGATTTGGCATATATGTATAGAACTTTTTTGATATTAGTTACTTTGTATTTACTAGTTGGGCCATGATTTACAGAGGTTTTCTTTTCCCTTTGTACTGCTATATATTTACAACTGACATAGGACATTCATAGACAATTTTTAAGTTTTTACATAAGCAGTTACTCTATACCCAGATCATTTGAGGAAAAAAAGCAGATAAAAATACGTCAGAGAAAATAAAAGACATGAGAAACCCTATATACATTTAATAGGACTTCCAGAATGAAAAAATAGAGACGATGCTATTTGAAGATATAATAGTTGACAGTTTTTCGGAATTTATAAAAGACATCAAATCCTTAGATTAAAGAAGCATAACAAGATCTGAGCATCATAAAGGAAAAGAAATCAATCCCTAGGCATATCACAGTGAAACTGAAAACACCAAGGACAAAAAATCTAACAACCAGAGAGAAGTGACAGATTATCTACAAAGGGACAAAAATCAGATTGATACTTCATTTCTTATCAGCAACAGTTAATGCCAGGAAACAGTGAATTAATTTTCTAAAAGCGCTAAGGAAAATAACTGCCCATTTAGAATATTTAGTCAAAAGTGCAAGTAAAATTTTTTCAGGCATGTAAAGATTGACAGTCCGTCGCTAATAAGAAAAGCTACTAGACTACTTCACTAATAAATAAATAGAACCCGGAAGGAAGCAGAAGGATCAAGAAACAATTAAAAGCAAAGAAAGAATAGGCAAATTAGTAAAGAAAAAATTAATGATGATAGTAAAAAAAAAAATAACAATGATAATAGGAATGGGGAAATTGGAGGTAAAACATTATAAGGACTTGTATTGTTTAGAAGGAGGATAGAGATATTAACTGTAGATTTTGTTGATTAAGTGTGAATATTTAAAATAAGGGTAACCACTGAGAGACAGAAATAAAATAATTAATTTCCAAACCAGTGGAGGAATGAAAAGGGGAATGAGAAAATGTCATCTCTCCAGCAGGAAACAGGAAAGGAGGAAAATAACAGCATAGTAACTAGAAAACACAGAATAAGACAGCAGAAATAATCCCAACTTGATCAATAGTTACCACAAATATGAATAGATTTATATTTATTATCAGAGTAGATTTTAAAAATTTTAATTGCATACTGCCTACAAGAGACTAACCTAAAATAAATTAATGTAGAAAGGTTAAAAATAAAGAGATGGAAAAAGGTATACAAGACAAATACTAACCAAAAGTAATCCTGTGATGGCTACACTTTTGTTAGACAAAATATTATTTAGCGTGAAAAAACATTAATACATTTAAAAAGTGATACTACTAGTGATAAAAGGAATCCTAAAAAGGAATAACAGTTAGGAACTAACAACATAAAAAAGTATCTAAAAGTATCTAACCTTAAAATACATAAAGCAAAAGCTCCCAGAATTACAAGGGAAACTCGAGAAATCCACAAACATGTTGAATGATTTTAACAAACCTCTTTCAGAAATACACAGAACAAGCAGGCAAGAAATCCTTAAGATTTTAGGTTTTTAACACAATGAACGAAGTTGATCATAGATATACACGTCCGTGTGTGTACGTATGAGTATGTAGACTTTTCTACCCAACAAATAGAGAATATACACTGTAGAATATGTTATTTGTGCTCTTGGAGCTTTTGCAAACATTCACTGCATATTAAGTCATAGAGGAAGTCTCAGAAATTCCAAAGCAGCTGGATCATACAGACCATGTTCTCACACCATTAAGCAACTAACTTAGAAGTCACATAAACAAGGTACTTAAAAATGAATCAAATGTTAGGAAACTAAAATAACACATTTCTAAATAACCCAGGGGTTCACAACTTCCCAGCAATGTGTGCAGTTCTTACTTCTGCTAAAAAACCCTTGGGTTAAAGAGGATATCACAATGGAAATTACAAAATACTTAAAGCTGAGCAACAACATATCTATGGTCTTACATTCGTTCATGAGAAAACAAGGCCCAAATAATCAGCTAAAGATTCAATTCAAGGAGCTACAAAATGAACACAAGTAAATACAGAGAAAGTAGAAGGAAGGAAATAAGAGCAGATATTCATGGTATAGGGAAAAAAGATAGTAGATATAATAAACATAAGCTGGTTTTTGAAAGGGCTGGTTAAAATAGACAAATCTAGGATGAGTGGTTAATAAGAAAGGGAGAAGACAAAGACACTAGGAACAAAAAGCAGATATAATTATACATGTGGTAGAGATTTAAAAATCATAAGAGAATACAATGATCAGCTTTATCACAGTAAGTTAGAAAACAGATTAAGTGGAAAACTTTCTGGAGAAAAGGAAAGTAATCCCAAATTGTCTAAATGAAAAGTAAAAAACCTAAATAAATCAATGACTATTAAAGAAATTGAATTGGTGGTCATAGATCTCTACCACTCTCCCTGCCTTGCCGTCACAAGGACACACATGAACACATAAGGCCCAGGAATGCAAAGATGATTCATAATCAGAAAATGCAGCAAAGGAATTTACCACATTAACAAAATGCTTCTCAATGAAATTTTTGAATAGGTACAGTAGTTCAGCGATCAAAACTACATAAAAAGGTAAACATTGACGAGTGTCTTTTGTCTCTTATGCCTCTTACTCCCTTCTCCTCTTCCCTCTTTAGGTAACCATATTTGTTTTCTGTTTCTTTTTCTATATTTGTTTAAACAAATACAAATATATGCATTAACAAAATTAAATGAGGGGAAATGTTTATTTCAATAGAGACAGAAACCACACTGGCTATAATTCAACTTCATGAAAAGCAAACAAAACTTTTAGCAAACAAGGAAAACTTTCTTAACTCTAAGTGTATCTTCTAAAAACCTACAGTAAATGTCATGTGTTTAATTGTGAAACTTCAAAATAATTCCCATAAAGTCAGGAAAAAGACAATGATCTCTACTATTATTTCTGTAATTCTACAGTACATAAAATAACCCAGTTATCAATTTGGCAAGGAAAACAAGAGGTATAAGGTTTGCCAATCTTGTCATTATTGGCTCATGATAGCAACACAGAAATCTCTAAACTGCCTAATAATCTAATAAAAGAAATGTATGACTTTTTTTCTTTTATGGAGAAAATTATAAAATGTCATTAGAGAACGTGGAGAGAA
The DNA here is from genome assembly GCF_057802395.1 of Ceratotherium simum simum. NCBI lineage: Eukaryota > Metazoa > Chordata > Mammalia > Perissodactyla > Rhinocerotidae > Ceratotherium > Ceratotherium simum. The sequence continues at coordinate 117,870,619 of NC_141940.1, read as the reverse complement.
GACCTGAATAGATAAATGGAGAGATATATTATCTAAGATGTTATATCCCTCACATAGCCAACATATGAATCCAGCTCTTGAAGGATAGGAGGTGAGGCAGACAGCACCTCCCCTCTCTACAACAGACCAGAGGTCAGCGAAGTCCTGTTTCTGTACAGCCCTTGATCCAAGAATGGTTTTTGTATTTTTAAAGGGTTGCTAAAAAAACAAACAACAAAATAAAGAAGAGTCAGCAACGGAGGTCCTATGTGGCCTTCAAAGTCTAACATTTAGATATTTACCATCTGGCCCTTTATAGAAAAAGTTTGCCAACCCCTATAATAGACCAGTGGTTCTCAAAGTGTGGTCCCTGGACCAACAGCGTCAGCATCTTGTGGGAACTTGTTACAAATTCAGATTCTCGGATCCCACCCATGAATTAGACACCCTAGAGGTAAGGCCCAGTAATCCCTGTTTTAACAAGCCCTCCTAGTGATTCTGATAGGTGCTGAAGTTTGAGAATCACTGCTGTAGGCCAATGGCTTAATCCATTGTAAAAGATCACCTGCCTCTCAATCGATCACCGAACAACTTCACAGGAAAGTGGAGATTCAGGATAGGTTGTGGCCAACTAGCAGAGGATGCCCTTAAGGGAATACTTTGTTACCTCAGCATGATCACTCCCATTGTTGACATTTACACAGTCCAGCCAATAGCAGTGGTTCATCCAGTACAAATGCTCTTCCCGGGCCCTACTAGGATTTGAAGTGGATCAATGCTCAGAGTCCTGGAGATGTAAGAGATCCTAAGAGGTTTTAAACTACTATAATGTTTTACGGTTGTATATTTGCTGCTTTTGAACATTATAACACCCAGTTAATGACTATTCTCTAGTTTTCTTTATCAGAATACTTTTGTATTTTTTCAATTTTTATCTGAATTTTAGGCACATTTATAATAACTATAATATACTTCCAAGATTTTCTCAACTGATTGATTAATAGGTCAGTTAGAATTTAGTCTTCTGTTCATGGGTAGCATTCTACCTTATGTTAATAAAAATTCATTTGTATAATGTTTAGAATTTTCAGTGTCTTTGATCTTCATAAGACTGTGGGTAGGGAGACCTTATCTTCATTTTTACAGAAAAGAAAATCAGGCCCAGAGTGACTTGCTCAGTCTCCCTATACATAGTTAGTAGCATGGGTCTTCTGATTCCATCATTCTGACCTGTATCCTGAATTTGGCTAGAAATTTTTTCATATTTGTTAACCTTAAAATACAGTTTCTCACCTGTTGGTAATTTCACCAGCCAACAAGTACAGGAGAGAAAAAGAAAGTGGAATTCACTGTTTTATGAGTAAGAACTGTATTCTCTTTATCTTGCAACATTTGAAATTTTTAAAAAGTGTATATGTGAAAGACAGTGTGAAGGTTGTGAGAGTTGAAAAGCTGAGAGAGAGAAGTCATCTTTACCCTGGAGCGTTCAGTACTGTCTGTCTCAGAGGTGAATCACTATTGCCATTTATCTTTAGTTCTTTCTCTGCCAAATTATGAAATTTATAATTTGTTTGGTGGCAATACAATCTATAAATATAAGACCAATTTACTGAGCAAAATTCATATAAGAAGAGGTAAATAGCAGAAAGAGGCAATGAACCATAAGTGTGCTGATAGTTCATTGTTTCTTAATGAAGCAGTGGCTGAAATGAGCTTTGAGCTATTTTGAAGAAATGTAAGGATGAGACTTAAAAATCCACCACTTGAGGGCCAGCCCCCGTAGCCTAGGGATCAAGTTCGGCACGCTCCACTTTGGTGGCCTGGGTTCAGTTCCTGGGCACAGACCTACATCACTTGTCTGTCAGTGGCCATGCTGTGGCGGTGGCTCACATACAAAAAGAGGAAGATTGACAACAGATGTTAGCCCAAGGCGAATCTTCTTCAACAACAACATAAGGAAAGAAAGAAAGAAGTAAAGAAATCAATCAGTCCACCACTTGGGATTCATGTTGGTTTGTGATGACATTTCCACTGGTCCACAGCAAGATGAATGTAATAAGGACAATGTACTATAGAGTGTATACATATGCATACATATCTGTGTATAAAACTAATCTATTGTCTCTGTGCTTTAATCATTGAGAGGTCAAGTTTTTCAAAATGATGTCCTGAGTCAGTGTGTGTGGTGGGGGGGGGGATGCGTGTGCACATACGTGTTTTGCTATCTTCAGATACCTTTTGAGTGTACATCTTTAGCTTCTTCCTGTAACATCTGGACTTACCAAAGGACTGGTTTCCTGAAAACTCCCTAACACTTGAGAGTGCAGTTGTCTGGGGGCTGTGTCTGAAAGCAGCACAGTTATTGTTGCCCTTGGCCTTGTGGTCCCAGGCCAAGTTTTCCTTACCTTGAATGCTCAGTTGAGTTTCTGTTTCTCTCTCTGTCTTGTCTCTCTCTCCACCTCTACACTCTTCAGTCCTCTTTGTCCTCTTCTGCCCTCACTTTTCTCCTGCCTCTGCCCCTCCTCCCCTACATGACCCCCTCCCCAATCCGCTCCTTCTCTGTCTTTTCCACCCTCTCTTTTTTCATTTCTATCTGTCATGGGGCAAATGTTTAACAACAGGCATTTCATATGTAAGTACATGTTCTATTAATAACAATAATTAATCATTTTAATATAAATGGAGATTTCTGATTTCAAAGATCTGCATCCATAAGAGCTATCTAAGAGTAGTTGGCTTTAAATTTCTTAGTAATGGGCACTGTCTTTTTTATGGTATTCCTAGTGGTAATACCAGCAGTGGTAGTAATAATGATAATAACAATTAATGTTTTATTATTATTATGGCTAATCTTTATCGAGTTTTTACCACTTGTTACATATTGTTCTAGGTAAGCGGTTCTCAAGAGTTTAGTCTGCTGACCCTTGAGGATGCCCAGGACTCTTTTCAGAAGTCTGTGAGGTCAAAACTATTTTCATAATAATACTAAGAAGCCATTTGCCTTTTTCACTGTGTTGACATTTGCACTGATTACACAGAAGCAATTGTGGGTAGAACTGCTGGCTCCTCAGCCCGAATCAAGGCTAGTGGTAATTGTGGTCTTCACTGTCGGCACTCTCAATAAACAAAAAAACCCACAAGCCAATTTTATTTTAGAAAGCCCCTGATGAAGCAGCAAATTTTATTAAATCTTGACCCTTGAGTATGTGTCTTTTTAGTGTTTTGTGTGACAAAATTGGAAAGGATGCATTAAACACTTCTGCCTGTTTGAGTTGCCAGCTGAATTAGTCTCATTTTCATGGACCACCCTTTTTATTTGAAAGAACAGCTGGCAGGTAAACTATGGTTATTCCGACTGGGTGTTTGGCAGAAATTGTTCTGGAAATGAAGTCAGCCTATACTTTCAAGGAAAACACTGTATTGGTCCAGTGGAGAGGACTGTCCAGTGGCCAAACTGGATGGTGCTTCTTGAGACAGGTGCTCCAAGGGGTCCTCTTGATGCTAAACAGTATAAACTCTTTTATATCCGACTTGTGTTTATAAATTATAATTAAAGAAAAATTGTACTTTGAATACTAATGAATTTTCAAATAGCAGATATAAAAAAACTTTCCAAAGTTTACCTACTACAGAACCACTCATACATGTATAAATTAGAAAAAATAGAGCCCAGATATTGAAAGCCATATCCATGGTAACACCCTACAAATGCATGATTTATGGCCAATCTTATATTTTATAGTGCTTTAAACTTGCAAGTAGTTTCATATATACATTTTTATCTGATCCTCACACAACCCTGTGATTATCTAAAGCAGCTTAAAGATAAGGAAATTGAGACTCAAGGAAGATCACTCTCTGAATGCACTTTATATTTTCCTGCCCTTTCAGCTGTTATCTCTGAGGGCCTGAAATAAGGCAGAGAAAATGGAGAGGAGAGAGAATCTATAAAACTTGGCAGCTACCTAGATGCAAAAAAAAAAAAAAATTAGAGATGAAGGAGCCAGGGAATTTCCTCAAGTTTTTTGTGTGGGCCCCTGAGAGGGTGGAGAGTACCATTAACCGAGAAAATAAAAATAGAGAAAGAACAGATTTAGTCAGCAAATGTTTCCCAAAGGCCTTTTCATTGGCACTACTATAATTTGCTTTGGGGGATAGACTGTGCTGTTACGGTCTCTATATGGGAAAATATAGCATGCATGCCGGTTACTTTGATTCAAGGGGGAAAGTGCTAAGTGCCTTAAGAGAGGCTTAGTTCAAGTCCTATAGCTGTTCACAGGAGGGAAGGAATTACTTCTGGGCTCAGGGAAAATTTTATGGAAGAGGAAGAATTTGAAAGGAATCTTGCAGAATGGTAGAATTTGGATGTGCGTGCAGAGGTGGTTGTTGAGGAGACAAGCAAAGTTCAGTTACAGAAAAATAGTGAGAGCAAGATGTGGAAGGAGGAATATCAGGTATAGAGGTTGGCAAGAACATAGCATGTGTATAGGTGGATAATGAGAAATTATTATTGGAAACAATTATTCCAATAAATTATGGGAAATGTTAACTGCTGCATACATGGTCAGTTTTTCACTTTGTATTTAGTTCATTTTTTTAAGTGATACTTGCCAAACAAATGTCTTTTTAAGTACAATTTAGTTCTTTCTTTACATGTAAAATTTCATTTTTCATTGACTAGGGTATGGATTTCAATTTCAGATAACATAATTGATCTTCCCAGATGCTGGTTTGTAGTTTTAGAGAGGGTCATGCAAAATATTTTACTATGGTCTTATTTTTTAAATCTACGGTTGCTTATTTATTTATTTATTTTTGTTTATTGCAGTAACATTGGTTTATGACATTGTATAAATTTCAGGTGTACATCATTATGCTTATATTTACGGTGGCTTGTTTAAAGTAAACCTGCAATCTTTAGATAACTTTATTCTCCTCACACTTAGAAATTCCAATCCTTTAAATTGCACTTTCATCTGAACTGGATCCCTGTGTCTGTCTTTAAATAGCTTAGCTTTGTTTTCCAGGTCTTTCTTCTCTTTTGGCATTAGTGTTTGTTATTATTCACTACAGAATTTGTCTGACTTGGATATTTGTTATTGTTTTTCCCCTAGATAAATCAGATAAATATGATCCACGTGATGTTGAAAGGCTACAACAAGATGATAACTGGGTTGAAAGTTACTTATCTTGGAGACATAATCTTATAGATGAAACACTGAAGATGCTTGATGAGAGTTTTCAGTGGAGGAAAGAAATGGCTGTCAACGGTAAGCTTTTGAGTTTAACCTTGACAGTATACTATCCTCTGCGTAAAAGTTACTGTTTTGCATTTATCTAATAGTATATTTGCAAATATTCTTGGCAATCATCATAAACACCAGAATATAATGTTTTATAAAGACCCAGTTACACTTTGAAAGAAGCATCTTATGAATAAGTCTTGAAAGTGGTATAATTCATAAGGAAATCAGATCACCAGGGAGCAGAATCACACTCAGATTCTTCACTCACAGCAGAGTCTCCTAATCTGTGCTTGTTTAGTTTGGTACCATTAAACAATAGCAACATAGCATCTTCACTACTAGGCCTGGAGATAAGGAGATGATATTATTTGCCTGTTTTTCTCAGTTGGTGCCTTATGTCGTTCTCTATCCCCAGAGTTCCTTGTGCTAATAGCTGCTCCATATAGAATTACTAAATGAATGGGGATCCCTAAAAAAAGCAGTCTTATCCCCAAGGATGCCTATGACAGTCTTCTCTTAACTTCTTGATTTCAAGGCCAAATTCTAGATTGAAATTTCCCCCCAAAATGAGAGTTTTAAATCTTAGAGGAGGTTTTGTAATAGTCTTCAAGTGTATGAAGAAGCCTTCATAGGAAAGGTTACCCATTATCTCTCTCCTCCTAAAGGTTTAACGGGAAGAAACTGTCATAACTACTGGTTTTGATGAAGTATAAAGAAGGATTTCCTGACCTTGAGGATTAAAACTCTGGAGTGACTGAGTCTGGAGACTTATTACAAAATAGTCAACAAATAAATTGAGGGAAGATACTCTTCCCCAGTCTTCATACTTGTAGAAGGAATCCATCAGAAGGAGAGTATTTAAAAAATAATTTGATGGGGCCGGCCTGGTGGCATAGCAGTTAAGTTCGCGTGCTCTGCTTCGGTGGCCCAGGGTTCTCGGGTTCGGATCCCAGGCATGGACTGACGCACCGCTTGTCAAGCCGTGCTGTGGTGGCGTCCCATGTAAAGTGGAGGAGGATGGGCACAGATGTTAGCCCAGGGCCAGTATTCCTCAGCAAGAAGAGGATTGGCAACGGATGTTAGCTCAGGGCTAATCTTCCTCACACACAAAAAATAATAATAATAATTTGATTGGAAATGTAAAATCTGTAGGTAATTTCAGCAAACAGTGATGCATTTATTAATCAAGCAAAGAAATATAAATCTGATATTTCTAAATCATTTAAGTACAGAATAAACTTATAAACTCAACAATAGGTTTTTCTTACATAAAATTGCTGGTTTATAGTGGCGAACAAGCAGAGATATGATAAAAGGTAGGTGGGAAAAGATAAATCTTTGCAAGTTCTCAGAGAACTACGTGAGTGAAACAAGAAGCCTTGGCATTTGCTGCCTTGCTCTGTTGGTTCTCGGCCTCACTAGAGACTGGGCAGGCCCTTTTCTGTTCCTCCTGCTAAAGGATCTAGCATTTTTCTTGAAATATTTTCCGCTTGCCCCAAGATTATAAAATGTATTAGACTCTACTGAATGTCAAACTTTGTAGAAAAATCGTATTTTACTAGAGAAACCATAGTGATTTTTTTCATCAATTCTGAGGCTGTAATATGGGTCTTTACTGGCATGTTCTCTTGAAATTGTCCAATAGTGATAATATTTGTTTGCAAGTGGTTATGTGAAACACAACTAGAACATGGAAATGTGTCCACATAGTAATGGCTGACATGTAAAGAGAAGTGGGTTTTTTCCATTTCTCTCATCCATGTCTTTATGTAGTTTGTTTACTTAGTAAGAAACACCATTTTTATTGCCAGAGGTTCTTTCCAGATGTTTGAATAAGCTGTATCTTTTTTTCTATCAGAAATACTATATGACATTAATCTTTACATTGTTAAGTTTTCTTTTTAAAAGGCCCCTAAGTTACAATTACTCATCAAAGTTTATCACTTTTTAGACCTGACTGAATCATCCATTCCCAGATGGTTATTGGAAATTGGTGGTATTTATCTCCATGGTTATGACAAAGAAGGCAACAAGTTGTGTAAGTATATTTACTTTATGTACTGGCTTTTCAAGATTTTGAGATGTAGTTATCTATCGCTACTGAATTAATGATAGGCAGAGCTTTCTCCATATGTACCACACATCAAGTTTCCAACAATTGAGAATTGTTAGGGCCATCTTGACCGAGTGTCAGATACTTAGTTGTACATACTGCTTGCATTATAATGAAGTAGGCAGTAAAGGCAAATGCCACATCCTGTAATACAGCCAAAATAATGTAATTCAGAGTCATCGTCATCTTTCTAATTTACTGATATTAAAATTCAACCTAGTATTTTTATGGAAAATCTTTTTGACAGTTGCTCACGGTTGCTAAATGGACTTTTTTCTTTTCAAGTTTCCCACAGTCGTCTCCTGTTAGTTTCTTCCTTAATCTGTGTGATAGCAGGAGGAACAGTCACAATCATCCCTGCTGTCCCGGGGACGCCCTGGTTACTCCTCCCCCTTGCCCCAAATCCAGCTTGGTTTGTACCAGGGCTGGGACTTGGCAGGAGTGTCAGAGCCCGGTCCTGAGCAGATATCCTGCCGAGGCAGTTTCCTGCACTGTCAGTGCCTGCCTTGCTGCCCTCTGTGTGGCCTGTGGTCTGTTCCTGTCCTAACAGTACTCTCTCAGAATTTTCCTCTTATTGCCGGCTCCTCCTTCTCAATAATCTTTTCTTGTTTCTCTTATTCCATCTGTCCTTTTCATGGGCTTTCCAGGCTTCATTCCTTTCTTGGACTCTTGCTTTCCAGCTGATACAGTCTCCTTGGGTGATCTCAAGTACCTTGGTACCTTCAGATCCCCCCCACAAACAGTGGTGACCCCACATCATCCTCAGACCACGTGCACATACATACCCAGCTACTCACTGAGTGGTGCCACTGGACTGATTGCCAGCTGCCTTCAACACAACACACAGCTGAACCATGTCCCTCCGCCTGCCCTCCCATACTGCCTGGCTCAGGCCCACAACCATCGGCTCATTCCTCTGACATAGCTTCACTTTAGCCCCTTCTCTGTTTTCACCTGCACTTCCTCGGTTCAGTCCCTAACTACCCCCGTGCCCCGAGAGCCTTCCCAGGACATAGCCTGTCGGGTTTCCTTCTCTGCCCTGCTTCTTCCAGTCTCCCCTCTGTGCTGCTGCCAAGAGATGTTTTAAATAGGAAAATCAAACACCTTAGCATTTCACTCAGAGTCCTTCAAGCCCAGCCCTATCTCTCTATTTAGCTTCTCCTCTCACCACTTGTCTCATTTTGTCTTTGCTACCGCCACTTTGAACAGTTTGCCGTGCTCCACCCACATACATGACAACCGCTCAGGCCTCCGTCATGCCTCTGTCTGGGCTGTTCCTCTGGATGGCACATTTTCTCTAGTGCTTCACAGATCAGTGGCTTTTGTTTTTGTTAAGCACAGTGAAGAGTACTTTTGAGGTAATTGCCAAATATTGTCTGTTCACCTGTCTTTTCTTTTCCCCCTTACTTATTAGTGAAGTTTGTTTATTTCCTAAGGGGGAAAATCATAGTTTACCTTTCTGCTACTCTTTAAGGTTCCCAAGTACACGCCATTTCTTATTTCAAAGAAGGAAGAGATGTTTTTAATCTGAGAAACAAAGTGAATTGTAAATGAAGAAAAATGTGAAGGGAAAGGAATGATATAATATATGTATAAAATAATATTATAATGCTATAAATATTTTTCTTATTTTTGGATAAGTCTGGATCAGGGTGAAGTATCATGTAAAAGACCATAAAACCATATTGGACAAAAAGAAGCTTATTGCATTCTGGTTGGAACGTTATGCTAAAAGAGAAAATGGGAAACCTGTAACAGTGATGTTTGACCTGTCAGAAACTGGAATAAATAGCATAGTAAGCATTTTTCTTTGTATCATTGTTTGTCATGGTGTTTTCCCTCTCTCCTGTCCTCCCTGCCACCCCTCCCCCCAACCAAATATTGCTATAAAATTGAGCTAACCAAGTTATGTTTGGGGTTTATTTTTTTACCCCCTGCATTGTGAGTGAAGCCAAACATGGGGTGGGATTTGCAAGGAAATAAATTTATTTCAGTATTTGGCATCGAACCTGTAGATTCCCTAGAAATGTTCCTTGTCTAATACACAGGATATAGAGATAGGAAGTTGAGGCTGGCAGGGTCAGGTAGAGTGGTAACAGTGAACTTTTCTGTCAGAACCAATATCCTATAGCACCTAACCCTGTGCCTGGCAGAGTAATACACTCAATAAACGTTGAGTAAAGTAATGTGTGCTCTCTGTTGTACCATTAGATTCATACCACGTTTTGTGATTGAGAGATGTTCACTTGAGTTTTGCATCATCAGCAACTTTGTGATTTTGTTGGTTTTTTTTTGTTTGCTTGTTTGAATTTGTTTTTTTGTTTAATTTGGTTAGCTTTGGAAACTAGTTTCCTTCAGGTGATTTTGCCAAGCTTAAAAAATAAGTAAAACCTGCTAGTCTTTAATTTGGGCCCTTGTGACCTTAGTGGTAACTACAAACCCTTCAGCAGCATGGGGGTCTGTTGGCACATCTATTAGAACTATTGTCTCTTATATGCAAACCTTGGCTAATTCTGACAGCAGTGAAGTGGCATTCACACACCTGCCTGGGACAGTGTTGAAACCTTTTCGAAAATTCACTTGGCAAAGCATGTTAAGAACCTTAAAGTGTTCGTATTCATACTCTTTGTTTGGTAACTAACTTCTGGAAATCTATTCTAAAGGAATAATCCTGAGTCAGAAACAGCATTGTACACCAGAATGTTTTTTCAGGGTGTCATTTAAAATAATGAAAAATTAGAAAAAATGTAAATGTCAACACAGGGAAATAGTAAATTATAGTGTATCTAATTGATGGAGTATGTGTAGCTATGTAAAATGATATTTATAAAGAATTTGTAGTTATATTGGAGAATACCTTTTTTTTTAATGAATAATGAAAAAGGCGACAGGATTACATCATAGTGATACCTAGCCCCCAAAAAAGGAAACCTTAGACATTAAAAAAAACACAAAAAACAGGCTAGGGAGAGCTGCTAGAGACAACAAGAGTATTTTTGGATGGTGGAACCATAGATTTTTTTTTCATCTTTCTGTATCTCTATATTTTAAGAGTCCATTGCCCTGGATTTTTTCAATCTAGTTTCCATGTCAGTGAGTTTTAGATTACAGAGTAAATCCTTTTATACCCAAAATCTAAATCAAAATGCCTAGATAAATAAACATTCCATAAGAATAAATCATAATTCTGTTATCCTTTGTGTATGATAGTTTTCTAATTATTAATCCAGAATCATGCAAAATAAATGTTAATATTTTTTATTGCCAAATATAGAGGCTAGGAATTGACTTGAGCTGATTCTTTTCAAGCTACTTATGTGCTATCACAGTATCTTTAATTTATAAATAAAGTTTATTTGCATTAATCATTATTAATGTTTTAAAATACCCGAATCTTACTGAATTATTTTTATATATGACCCTTTCATGATTCACAAAGGATTTAAGTTGTCTTATAAAGATGTATACAGAATTGCAAGGCAAAACATTTTTTAAATTATTTGTTAGAGTTGGGCCACTAATTTGGCTCTAAGCTTTCAGCTGCATGCCTGAAAGAAATGGAATCATTTAAAATTATTCAGTGGCCATACTTTAAAACCAGTGTCTTAGGAGAAGTGTATCCATTCCTGATACTTGAACTAGAGAGAAAAGTCTTTCATAGGTCCTCGAAGGGAGGACATTTTACAAGATAATAAACAGCATCCTTGAAAACATCCTCACGAAGTGTAGAGCAGTAAGTTTCATGGAGCTTTTTTATGTAGTACACAATATACATACCCCACTGGCATCCTGTCAGATCCACTTGAATTAGCAGTAACTTGGGATTTTACAAGCAAGGCTCTTCAATTAAATAAAAGATGAAAATAAGAATATTAGGTAAAGACTTTTTTAGACAAAGTCTCTGGGGGCCACAGATCGTATACTAGGTAACCAAATTTTTATATAACTAGTTATTTTGAGGTATTTCTTTGACTCTTACTTAACTCCAAATTATTAAACTGTATGTGCAGTAGATGTAATGGTTAGTTATAAAGGTATTGTTATATGCCAGTATTTATCTGATAATAAATACATTTACTAGAGTTAAAGATGCTGCAACTCACATGCCAGGAATGACTTTATAGACTCTCATCTATAGGACAATCTCCCTTTCAGTAATTGATGGATGTAAGTTTTCCTGGTTATAGCTTTCATCCTACAGTCCTTACAAGATGGCTGATCCAGATTAGTAAGTCAGCCTGTGGCCATGGAATAGCATGGAATGAAATGATCCATGTGAATAGTAACCCTAATAACCTAATTTCATGTTACTGTGTGTTCAAGGCAGTAGAACCAACAGACAGCTATGTTTATAAAGTCTCCCAGAAATTGGAGTCAATGAACAACACTTGAATATAAACTAAAAAATTCTAATTCTACTTCTAGGTCCCTAAATAAGGGGAAAGAAGCTAGAAGTGAAGTAGATACAGCAGGCCAATATGATCAGATTAACTATTGTGTAAAAGATTAATAAAATATATTTTATTGAAGGTATTATGAGGAATAGAAATTAGATTTAAAAAGAAAATAGAATTTATATGCATATGTATTATCATTCCAAGTAGTCAGGTTGTAAACTGTATATTTGTTTTAGTAATTCTTTAATTTTTCAGCATATTTTTAGAATTTCTCTATGGGGATTGTTTTTAGATCCATTTTATAATGCCCTGTTACCTTTGCAGCCTGAAGTATCCAACTAGTTTGAAGTAACATGAATCATGTTTAAGCATCTGATTTCTTTAACTCAATTTTAGGACTGATTACTGTAAGTAGCTTAATTACTTAAAACCTTAATCCCTGGGAATACAGATATTTATATATGAGCTTATTTTTTAAAGAATTTAATAATTGTCTCATTTGTATTTAATAATTTATATCACCTTTAGAAATGTGCAATTTAAAACTCTCTAATGTGGACAGTCTTAAAGATTTAAATGTATAATCTTTATTTTAGGACATGGACTTTGTACGCTTTATCATCAACTGCTTTAAGGTTTATTACCCTAAATACCTCTGTAAGTAACTTACCTCTTTATAAAAATATAATATAAAGAAACTAGACAGTGTCTGAGAATCGTGGAGCTTTATGTTGTTATAGACTCTAATACCTCAAACATTGTTTTCTGATGAAGACCTTAAATGTGTTCATAGAAGTTTAAGTACATATCCTAGTAGGTACAGGGGAAATTTTTCATAAATAATCATTGTCCTTTACACTTAGTTTTAAGAGTTTAAGTTCTAAACTATATGTATGGCATCCTATAACACATGCACAGGGACATAAAAACACACATTTATTTCCAAGATTATCCCATTTTTACTCATCTTTCAATTGAGGAGTTCATTTAAAATAATATTTATTATATGCAACTACTTACATACAAGAAACAGATAAGCAATATTGATAAAGTATACTGTGTGATAAGCAATAATCATACATAATGTACACTGTGTTCCTAATTGCTATTTAAAAATTGTCATTAAGAAAACACTTGACTAGAGTGCACTAAATTTGAATCTGCCATTTGGAGTTTATTTTTAATTGTGATTCTTCCATGAATTACCCGAATAAAGAACTCTTAAATCTTATGTATTCATTTTTGACTTGTTGGATTTATATGACGGTTTCCCCCTGGGGAAATCAAGATGCCATCGCACATAAACAGTCAAATATTTTTAACCTCAATGGGTTGAAAGTGAAAATACAGACCGGAGACAACAGGGACATCAGAAAATGGAAACTCACAGGTTTGCCTGGGCACACCCCTGGCAAATACCACAGTGAGGGTCTTTGGGACTCGTGACTCAGATGACACTAAACGCTAAAATCCCTAAATCATGTTACTTTGGCATGCTTTCACGTTATTATTAGTGTGAAGTGAGGAACAGACAAAAAGCATGGTGGATATTAAGGATCAGTTTCATCCCTAGTCGTGTGCTCTCACGTCTTCAGAAAGAGTATTCATGAACATTTTTAGGTGTAGAGAATGTCTGATTTAGGGAACCTATAGGACCTGCTGTTCCTTTTGAATTCTTCCTGGATCTAGCATGTACCCTGATTCATTAAGGCTTGCTGAGCAGTGCCAGTCAGTGGTCAGTAGGGAATCACTACCCTGTATTATTAGCTTATTTCTCTTATGTTCAAAATGAAAATAAAATATCCACTTGTTTATTGAAATATCTAAAAGAGTTTGTGAAGAGCCGTTTATAAATAGTATAAATATCATTATTACCTTATAAAACACATCCAAGATTCTTTTGAGAAAACTATTGTAAATTCATGGGTCTATATAAAGATGAATTGGAACATTATTCGTTCCAATTAACTAGAGATAATGTATATAGTCTACCTACATAATCTAGTTTTGCAGACATTGAGTTTTGTAGAATTTTAAATTATGCTTCAAAATCTGTCATAAAATATAACTATTATTTCTTAAAATCTTGAGTCCAAATCCTTTTAGGTGTATCCCAGATGAAGACTGAGGTGTTAAGCGCCAGGGTACCTCTTTGCACATAACTTGTTCCTTACATGTACTTTACTTGTCCTACATTAATATAATTATTCTAGGAGGTTCTCCGTCCAGAGAAGAACGAAATTACATTTTGATTCATCTGGAATAGAAGAATGAACTGGATATCAAAAATTCTCTTTGTGGTTTCTGGTTCTTTTCTCACGCTTGTTAATATGGCTGTTTAATATCTTCATCTAAGTATGCAAATAATACTTGTGTATACTTTGGAATTATTGGCTTCCTGGGGCTCATAATATTAAGGAAAGTAGAAATAGTTTTTGTTTCTTTAAACATAATGATTTATTAAAAATAGGGGGGGCAACTATGAGAATGGTTTAACAATATAATCTTTAGAAAATTATAATTCAAACCATAAATTAGGCATTGAAATTGTTTTAAAGTTCAGTGGACTTCAGCAGTAATATGACATACCATATCCAAAGACTCTACTAACCCACTTAACTATTTTTTTATACCTTTTTGCAAACAACAAAAGCAATAAATGAATAAAAGAACAGGCAATTTGCAAAAGGACAGTAATAGTGCATTGTTCATTTCCCACAAGCTGTCCTCCTGGGTGGGCCCCTCACAATTGTGAAAAGTTAGTTTGATTCTAGCACCACGCGCACTTCATTGAATTAGAACTGAGTCAACTAGCTGAGTTTTTAGTTAACATTTAGATCACCAGATTTTCTAGGCCAGGTATAATTGATATTACTATAGTGGTACTAAGTCACATTCAATGAATTTTTTTTTTCATTTTTCAGCAAAAATGGTGATCTTTGATATGCCTTGGATAATGAATGGTGAGTATATTACTTATACTTTCCTGAAATAAAATATCTGATTTCCTTTGCCAACTTAGCCATATTTCTATGGTTGTTTAAAAAAATGTTTCTGTTGTGCTTGGTGTGTACTCTTAAGAGACTGGAGCTAGAACACTCAAAGGCTGTTCCTAAGCAAACTGGGCTAACATTCTACCCCCAGGCTCTGGGGACACCCATTAGTCTTCTCTAAAAACAGCCTCAGGATGTTCAACCATTCAGGTAAAACTATGGTCAGAAGCCTCAGTTTGTCACCCACATATGGGATATATCACAGAACACAGGCCTTGGTAGGTTTTCTCATGGGCTTCAGGTATTGAGGAAGAAGGTGGGATGAATCTGAAATTTACTCCAAATCTCTGTAGTCACATAACTCTTACAACAGTCATTGTATATTTTTGGTAAAAAAAAAAAATTTTTAAAAACATTGAAAAACACCTTTTCAACTTAAACATGATTATAAATTTAGTGTTATTTTCAGAATGTTCATTTTCATTTGTGTTTGCCAAAGTCAGTTGTTACATAGAAAGCAATAGAGAAAACCAACAAAACCAAAACTTGGTTCTTTGAAAAGTTCATTAAAATTGACAAAACTTTAGCTAAACTGATGAAGAAAAAAAGAAAGACTCAAATAATTAAAATCAGGAGTGAAAGAAGAGACATCACTACTGACCTTACAGAAATGAAAAGGATTATAAGGGAATACTATGAACAATTGTTTGCCAAGAAATTAGATAACGTAGATGAAATGGACAAATTCCTAGAAAGACACAAACTGCTGAAATGGATTCAAGAAGAATCTGAATAGAAGTATAACAAAAGAAGTTGAATTAGTAATCCAAAAATTTCTCATAAAGGAAAGCCCAGGCCCAAATGGCTTCACTGGTAAAGTCTACCAAACATATAAAGAAGAATCAACACCAATCCTTTGCAAACTCTTCCAAAAAATAGAAGGGACACTTCCCAACTCATTTTATGAAGCAAGTATATCCCTAATAACAAACATCACAAGAAAAGAAAACTATAAACTGGTATCACTTATGAATATAGATGGACCAACCCTCAATAAAGTACTAACAAACTGAATCTAACAGCATATAAAAAGGATTATACACCATGACAAAGTAGGATTTATCTTAGGAATGCAAAGTTGGTTCAGCCTATGAAAATCAGCCAGTGTTATCCAACATGTTAATAGACTAAAGGAAAAAATCATATGATCATCTCAGTAGACACAGAAAAAGCATTTGATAAAATTCAGTACTATCATGATAAAAGCACTCAAGAAACTAGGACTAGAAGGTGCAAAGAGTTGGAACAGCTTTAAAATTAGGGGACCACAGTAGTCCACACAAGACTACCCTCACTTCTGACACCAACTATAAGTTCAAGAGGTTCCCAAAACCACCCTCAGTTTCACTAGAATGACTCAAAGAACTCACTGAAAGCTATTATATTCAGTTACCGTTTGTTACAGGGAAAGGATTCAAATTAAAATCAGCCAAGGGAAGAAAAACATAGGGCGGAATTCAGGGAAGTACCAAATGTGGAGCACATTACTTTTCCAACATCAGTAGATGACAGTACCCATAGAGTATTGTCAACCAGGGAAGCCCACCCAAATCGTGTTCAGAGTTTCTACTGGGGCTTTGTTATGTAGGCCTGACTGATTTATCACATGGTTGATCTCAGGCTCCAGTCTCTCCAGATGTCTACTGATACTGCATGACCCAAAGCCCGCACCCTAAATCATATTGTTCCAGTGTGACCCAAGGCCCCCTGGCAAACAAAGGCACTCCTATTAGGCATGAAGATTACCTCCCAGAAGCTGAGGGCAAAGGCTAGACCTTTCTTCACTACACAGAAGGGAACTTCCTCAGTCTGATAAAGGGAATCTATGTAAAACCTGCATCTATGAAAACCTGCAACTAATAGCAGTGAAAGAATGAGTGTTTTCCCTCTGAGATGAGGAACAAGACAAGGTTGTCTTTCTCACCACCTATGTTGCCAGGGCACTTAGGCAAGAAATAGAAATAAAAGGCATCCAGATTGGAAAAGAAGATGTAATACTATCTATATTTGCAGGTGACATAGTTGTCTATATGGAAAATTTTAAGGAATACACACACAAAAAAAACCTATTAGAACTAATAAACAAGTTCAGCGAAGTGGCAGGATACAAAGTCAATACACAAAATCAATTGTATTTCTATACACTGGCAATGAGTAATCCAAAAAATGAAAATAAGAAAACAATTCCATTTGTAATAGCATCACAAAGAATAAAATACTTAGAAATAAAATTAGTAAAAGAAGTTCAAGACTCATACCCGGAAACCTCAAAACACCATTGAAGGAAATTCAAGACTTAGGTAAATAGGCATCTCTTGTTTGTGGATTGGAAGACCTAATGTTAAGATGGCAGTACTTCCTGAATTGATGTACAGATTCAATGCAGTCCTTGTTAAAATCCCAGCTGCCTTTTTTACAGAAATTGACAAGCTCTTCCTTAAATTCATATGGAAATGCAAGAGGCCCAGAGTAGTTAAAATAGTCTTGAAAAAGAACATAAAATTGGAGGACTCACACTTCTTGATTTCAAGATCTCACTACAAAGCTATAGTAATTAAGACATGGTACGGACGTAAGGATAGGCGTATAGATCAACAAAATAGAATTGAGAGTCCAGAAATAAACCCTAACATTTATGGTTAATAGATTTTTTGACAATGGTGCCAAGACAATTCAGTGGAGAAAGACTAGTCCTTTTAATAAATGGTACTGGGACAATATCCACATTCAAGTGAATGAAGTTGGACCTCTACCTCCCATCATATATAAAAATTAACTCAAAATGGATCAGAGACCTAAATGTAAGAGTTGAAACTATAAAACGCTTAGAATAAACCATGGGAGTACATCTTGGTGACCTTGGATTAGGCAGTGGTTTCTTAGATATAACACCAAAAAAGCACAAGCAACAAAAGAAAAAAAATAGATACATTGGGCTTCATTAAAACTTTTGCACTTCAAAGGACACAGTCAAGGTGAAAAAACTCTCAGAATGGAAGAAACTATTTACAAATCATACATCTGATAAGGAACTTTGGGCCATTTGACTTTTTATTGTTGCATTCTAAAAGTTATTTATATATTCTAGACCTATTAAAAACGGCAAAAGATTTGAATAGACATTTCTCCAAAGAAGATGTGTAAATGGGCAATAAACACATAAAAATATGCCCAACATCATTAGTCATTAGAGAAATGCAAGTCAAAATCAAATAAGATACTACTTCACATCCACTAGGATGGTGATAATCAAAAAGACAGTAACAAGTGTTGTCAAGGATGTGGAGAAATTGGAACCCTCATACGCTACTGGTGAGAATGTAAAATGGTGCAGCCACTGTGGAAAAGTTTGGCAGTTGCTCAAAAAGTTAAATGTAGAATTACCATATGACCCAGCAATTCTACACCTAGGTATATCTTCAAGATAATTGAAAGCATATGTCTACACAAAAATTTGTACACAAATGTTTATAGCAGCATTATTCATAATATTGAAAAGTGGAAACAACCAGAATGTTCATCAACTGATAGATAATCTAAATTGTATATCCATAAAATGGAAAATTATTCAGCCATAAAAAGGAATACTGATACACGCTACATCATAGATGAACCTTGAAAACATGCTGAGTGAATAAAGCTTGTAGAAAAAAAGCACGTATTGTATAATTCCATTTATATGAAATGTCCAAAATAGGCAAATCCATAAAGACAGAAAGTAGATTAGTGGTTTCCAGGGAATGGGAGAAGGGGAGATAAGGAGAGATTGCTAGTGGGTGAGGGTTTCTTTTTGGTGAGATGAAAATGTTCTAAAATTAGACAGTGGTAATGATTGCACAACTCTGTGAATATACTCAAAACCATTGATGTGTGTACTTTAAAAGGGTGAATTTTATGGTATGTAAATTATGTCTCAATAAACGTGTTATAAAAAATCAGATTTAGCACTTTAGTTAATTCATGTAGCGTAGCTTCAAAACACATCAACTCTCAGACTTTTTAAATTGAAATTAATGAAAATGTAAATGTTATGTAAAAAATTTTTAAGCATAATTAGCCACAGTAAAAATGCGGTTTTCTGAACTACTGTTTAATGTTTATCATGCTGTTTTATTTATTGATTTTTTTTTCATTGACGCTTTTGCATATTTAATGAAGGAATCCTCTTTTAATTTCTTTAAAATGTGTTTAGAATATCACGATGGAAATGAGGTTTAAAAAATTAAGTATAAATCAGAATGGCATGACAGAACAAGATTGTAATTACTAAATAGCTGTGTTTGATAACACTTGATTCTTGCAGATTCCATAAGTTCCTCACAGTTACGTAAGCTGCAGGGCTTGGGAGAAAGGCAGAGAAGTTTAGGGTTGGCATGCAAGTCTGGGTCCGGCTCAGATTGAAGGGTTTATCAGAACTGTAAGGCAGATGACTCTATTGTGTAGTTATTCCCTGAATCACTATGCTATCTGATTCAGTGTCTGGAAATCTTAGTAGTTGGGATCATTGATGGATTTGTGCAGAGGCTAAAACCCTGATAAGTTTATTAATGAACTTCAGGGTAATTTAATCTTCCTGAATGTTCATGGAACATTTGAAACCCATAAGGGACAATCACAATGTAAATGCCTACAGGAATTAGAGAATGTTAATGACCTATCATGCCATGGAAAGATACATATTAACAAACTTTAGCACAGACTAATTTCAGAAGACGTGGGTTAGCACGTAGTAAATTAATTGAGAAAGAGAATGAAAAGAATTTAATGAAGTGACTTTTTTTCTTCAGCTGCTTTCAAAATTGTGAAAACCTGGCTTGGTCCAGAAGCAGTGAGTTTGTTGAAGTTTACAAGTAAAAATGACATCCAAGACTATGTCAGTGTAGAATACCTGCCTCCCCACATGGGTGGAACTGTAAGTATAATACTTGAAACTTGTTTCTAAAATAAGACTGGATCACAGCACATTAGGCTATATTCTTTCCTCAAGGAAAAAGGAAAGCAAAATCTTAACATCCAAAGAAAGATCATAGATACCCCCCAAATAGAAAGCAGCGTTACAGGGGCTGGCCCGGCCGTGTAGCAGTTAAGTTCACACGTTCCGCTTCAGCGGCCCCGGGTTCACCGGTTTGGATCCTGGGCATAGACCTACTCACCGTTCATCAAGCCATGCCCAGGCAGCGTCCCACATAGAGGAGCTATAACTCTACAACTATGATATACAACTATGTACTGGGGCTTTGGGGAGAACAAAGAAAAAGAGGAAGATTGGCAACAGATATTAGTGCAGGGCCACTCTTCCTCAAAAAAAAAAAAAAAGAAAACAAAGCAGTGTTACATTTTTTATTTAAGTTTTCAAGTTGTTAAATTTTTATTTTTTAATAGGTTATGTATTTACACAGTTCTAAACTGAAAAGTATTCAGAAACAAGTATTCAGTAAAAAATCTTTCTATTGCTATCCCAACCACACTATTCCCCTCCCCAGTTCCATTTCTCATATTTATTTCCAGGAATCTGTATTGCCTATATAAGCAACTTTAGTATATGTTATATACATAAGCAAATATAGTGTATATGTCATTCTTTCTCCCTCCCATCTCTTCTAAACAAATAGTGTATTTCTACACTATCGTGCATAGTACTTTTTTCTTCACAACATGTCTTAGAGATCATTCTAAATCAGTATGTGACAAGCTGTCTTACTCTTGTTTATGGCTACATAGTATTCCAGTGTCTAGAGATCAACTATAAATTTTTTAATTAATAACCATAAGTTATTTAATTTCCTTTTGATATGTCTTTAATTTGCTTCCAGTTGTTTACTCTTGAACAGTCTCTTTAATTTAAAAGATAATGTATACTCTCAAGATTTTTTTGAAATGATTTTACTACTTACAAATAAGAGACCAGGAGTAAGTAGATATGTGTTAAATTTTTTTTTTAGTATTTTTTTTTCCCCAAAGCCCCAGTAGATAGTTGTATGTCACAGTTGCACAGCCTTCTAGTTGCTGTATGTGGGACGTGGCCTCAGCATGGCCGGAGAAGCAGTGCGTCGGTACGTGCCCGGGATCTGAACCCAGGCTGCCAGTAGCGGAGCACGCGCACTTAACCGCTAAGCCACAGGGCCGGCCGATATGTGTTAAATTTTTAATACTACATAACAATGAAACATATTGTGGTAATCACTTTTTTTTATAAACTGTGAAACCTATGAATTTGGTATGCTTTGGGTTAACTTTATTGATAATACTTCAATTATTTGATTTTTACAATCTACTTTGTATACTGCCTACTTGGCAAAATTGTATTCAGCCAGAACCAAGGGACTAGCAAGATGAAAAGTTTTATGTCCTTTTGTTTGTTTTCTTTGACTAGAAAAAACTTGAACCAATATTTTTAATTTGAAATTTGCTGCTTTTCTATTCTGAGGCTTTATATTTCACATTTTAACCTAGAAAAACAGAGTATGGTTCATTTCAAGTACTACCCTTAGTTAAAATAGCAATTTAATTGAGTCATCATTTATAATAATTTGCCTATAGAATTATTGTATCTTAAAATTAATAGCATTTAGTGCAAGGTATTTTTATTTTTGGGGGTATAAAAGGTTATTTCCCTTCTCTGTTGTTAGTGGTATATTTCTTCAGGATTGTGGTCAAAATTGTAGTAGGACTACTATTCTTTAATATAAATTTTTTTTCCCAAAGGTAATACATACACGTGATTTATTTTTTTCGAAGCAAACAATACCAAAGACTGAAAAGTACAACAGTACAGTGAAAAGTACATCTCCCTCCCCAGGTCACTGCCCACTGTCACTCCCTAAAGGCACTCACTGCTTCCAAGTTTTATTCTATCATTTTTTTTACATAATAATCACATACCATATCTATTGTTCTGTTGTGGTTCTTTTTGCACATCATTTATTTTTAGGTCATACCACATTGATTCATAGAGGTCTACCTGATTTTTTAAACTGTTGCAGAATATTCTGTTGTGTGGATATAACATAATGTGTATTTTAATCAGTTCTCTTTTGAAGGACCATTAGTTGTTTTTTAATCTTTTGCCATTACTAATAGTGCTGCAGTGAATATTCTTGTAAATAACTTGGTATACAGGTGCAGCAGTATACATAGAAGATAAACTCCTAGAATTAAAATCATTAGGTCAATGGGTATATTTAGTTTAAATTTTGATAGCTATTGCCAATTTCCCTCTAAAGAGATTGTGCCCATTTACCAATAATGTGTGAGAATGCTTGAACCACATCCTTGCCAACACCACATATTCTCATTTTTATAATCTTTGCCAGTCTCAGGTAAAAAATATTGTGGTTTTAATTTGTATTTCTTTTATTGTAAGTGATGTTGAGCATATTTTTTATGATTTAAAAGGCAGTCTGTTCTTTTTCTATGAACTCTGTGTCATTCCTTTATTTCTTATCCTGTTGGGTTATTGCTCTTTTCTTGTTGATTTGTATATATTAACAAAAGCTGTCTTTCTAACGTGTGCGGTACATGTTTTCCCAGTTGTGGTCTTTAAAAAAAAAGACTTTGGTTTTTAAGATTTTTGGGGGGGAGTTGAGGGCATTGGTGGTTGGTTGGTTGATTGGTTGGGTTTTGTTTCTTGCCATTCAGAAATGTTTCATTTTAGTGTGCTCAATTTTTATCAGTATTTTCATGCCTTCTATGTTTTTGCTATGCTTAGAAAGGCCTTCCCTACTTAGGTTTTGTGTTTTTTTTTTTTAATCTTCCTATGTGTTGTTCTAGAGCTTATATGGTTTTTAAAAAATACACGCACACATACATACACATACACACACACAAATTTAAAGCTTTTATTCATCTGAGAATTTCTTTTACAGATAACTGGCCAGTTGTCTCACACCACTTACTGCTCTTTTCCTTTCTGGTTTGAAATGTTTTTTTTGTTTGTTTGTTTTAAATTTCACTATTTTCTTGGCCTGAGGAATGGATTTTAACTTTACTAAAAGAAGTATTTCTCTACCCATCTCTTAGCAGGCTGATACAGAATTCTTTTCTTTCAGGATCCTTTCAAATATAGTTATCCACCACTAGTAGATGATGACTTCCAGACACCATTGTGTGAAAATGGTCCTATTGCAAGTGAGGATGAAACTTCAAGTAAAGAAGATATAGAAAGTGATGGCAAAGAAACCTTGGAAACAATTTCTAATGAAGAACAAACACCTCTTCTAAAAAAGGTAATTTTAACAAAAAAATGAAATCAAGTCAAAAGCTGTGGCCTAGTCCCAATCCTACCACTAGCTGGCTATGTGATTTTGCGTGATTCACTTCACTTGCTGTCCTTCCACATCTTTGTTTGTAAAAAGATGAAGGATGGCACTAGCTGATCAGTATGGCTGATATAGTATATAAAAGGCTGATTCTGGGGCCGGCCTGGTGGCTCGCGCGTTCCGCTTTGGCAGCCTGGGGTTCGCCAGTTCAGATCCTGGGCGGGGACCTACTCACCACTCATCAAGCCATGTGGAGGTGGCACCCCACATAGAGGAGCTAAAACTATGCCACTATGATACACAACTTTGTGCTGGGGCTTTGGGGAGAAAAAAGGAAAAAAAAGGTAGGAAGATTGGCAACAGATGTTAGCACAGGGCCAATCTTCCTCAAAAAAAAAATATATATATATATATATATCTTAAAGAAAAAAAGCTCATTCCATGCTTTTGTATAAAAATTGGCAAAATGCACCTGGATGGAATTGTTTTATCTAAAATATTTTTTATTTATCTAAA
The DNA here is from genome assembly GCF_057802395.1 of Ceratotherium simum simum. Lineage (NCBI taxonomy): Eukaryota > Metazoa > Chordata > Mammalia > Perissodactyla > Rhinocerotidae > Ceratotherium > Ceratotherium simum. The sequence continues at coordinate 117,847,057 of NC_141940.1, read as the reverse complement.
ATAAAAAGTAATTAATTTAAAATTTTACCTTGATCTACCTCCTCTATTTCGTTTTTTAAAGAGCACTTAGTTATCTTTTTATGAATCATCAGAGGCTTGATAGAGGGATAAATAAATTATAATTTAGAACAAATTTAAAGACTCTTAAGGGAAGGACCATGTTATATTTTCTGTGGTGACCTATTTATAGTAAGCACTTAAATATATGGTACCGGTCATGTTAATGTAGGTTAAATGTATAATTTAAATATAATAAACCTACGTCAAAGGTTATAATTTGGGTTGGATCACTATAATGTTTACTTTTTGACCTAATGAACTGCCCGTCAGTGTAAAACTAAATCCTTTATCTTTTCTTTCTTTCTTTTTTTTTTTTTTTTGTTTTTAGATTAACCTACCTGAATCTACTTCCAAAGCGGAGGAACATGAAAAAGTTGATTCCAAAATGAAAGCTTTCAAGAAACCATTGAGTGTGTTTAAAGGGCCCTTATTACACATCAGGTAATAGTTGAGGATTTTATTAGCTGTGCTCTTATAACATATCTTGATCATCTTAAGTGAATTGCAAAATTAAGAAGACTTCTGTACTGTTTTGAAACTGTGGAAATACAAAATTAAGGGTTATCTGAGACTCACTTTGGTTTCCAGACATAGTGGATATTTTTAGCTATCTTTGTGTTATTTAGTCCATTGAGTGTGTTTAAAGGGCCCTCATCCCACGTCTGGTAATAAAAGTGAGTATTCATATATTAACAATAAATCTGAATGACATGTATTTTTCTCATTTTACTAATACTGTTTGACTTGCACAAGTTTGAGAATGCCAGAAACAACATTGAAGTAGGCATTTATCTATTTGACCTTCCAAAAGCTAAAGCTGAACCAGAAAAATGGATTTTTTTACCAAAGCCAAATTTTAGCACATCTGTAGTTTTGTTTTTAGATTATTCGATCCAAAAGATTCAGGATTATTTCTTGTATCATTATGTAAAGACCTTTCTCACTAATGATGCTTTTGGTTGGTAAATCTATATAGCTTTATGTTAATATTGCTATACCAACTTTATTTAGTGATGACCTAATATATCATTTTCTATCCCTTTACTTGAAACCTTTCCATGTAACTGTTTTAGGTATGACTCTTAGGAACAATCGGCCAGAGTTTTAAAAAATCTAACCTGAGATTTTCTATTAATTGACAAGATTGGTTTGTTTACATATATTTTCATTACTTATGTTTGGATTTATCTCCACCATCTGTGTGTGTATGAGTGTGTGAGGGGGGAGGGAGGGAAACATGCATGCATGTTCTGTTTTCCATTGCCATTTTCCCCCTTTGGAGTTTTTTTGTTTATTTTTTTCCCACTTTTCCCTCTACTGGTTTGGAAGTTACACACTGTTTTTTCACTGGACGCCTGTCAAAACCGTAGGTCCTGGCTTATAAAGGTCAAGGTCTAGCTGGAAGAGCCGGCTAGGGAGAAAGCCATAGTGGAACAGGGTGGCTTCTAGGCCTGCACTTCTGGGCTCTACACGCCGTCTGTCCCCACGCCCCTCTGCCCCCAGGAGGGTCAAGGCCCTTTTCCTACACGTGGCCCAGGGACCCATCCAACATCTTAGAGCAGTTCTAAGAACCATAACCTTCCTGTCTTTTCTGTGGCCCATTTCAGATCAGGTTCTAAAAGGAAGCCAGCAACCATGCTAATTGATGTCCAAAGCTGGACAGAGTCCTCCTGGGAGAGCGCTTCCTTAAAAATGTGTGTTCGCTAGATGAATAAATATTTCTGATATGTAGGCATTCCTGATATAAAATGAAATCTGTTTAAAGATGTAGCTCAAAGTCAAGAGCTATCTGAAGAATTCACCTTTTTATCTAGAACAAAAACACTGTCCTTCCTGTTGTTTGGAGGCACCTGATATAATTTGGCTAATATAATTAAACTACACAAACTTTGCTTGAGTCTTTTAGTTTTTATTTTAGGTCATGGGCATTACATTGGCCAATAATAGTAAAATTTGTATTTTGAAGTTCACTGATTTTACTATTTGACAAATTCTTCCTGAAGTTCCCACCCCAAATTTTATTTCTGTGTTTATTTTTCTCCTCCCATATTACTTAGGAAAAGCCTTTATAGTAAGGAATTATTCTGTTGCTTAAATACATCCCTAATGATCTTTCTTTTTAAGTTATGCTTTTCTCTGTTGGTGTATAAAAATATGCCCCATTCTAATCTGTTTGTAATTAGGTACAGTTGAAGCAGCAGTTCTTTCTTTGTTTTGATGATTATCTGTAACCTTCCAAAGAGTTTAAATAAATGTACCTTAAGATGATGCTGATTACTATAGGACTAATTAAGAATCTTCCTAATTCTCTCTTTCTGTTCCTTCCTATTTTCTTTTTATCTTGGGGAAAACCATAAGACTTTTTTAAAAGCATGCATTGAATCAGTAAGATTAAAATACAAAATATATTAGGTAATTGTTTTGTAATCTTTTCTTTTTTGATATAATCTCTTCATACAAATGAGCATAAAATATTAACCAAATACTTTTCTTCAAGCTAATGATTAAATTGTCATTTATTCTAAGTAATACAAATGTCTTATGCTTTTGTCAACACCTAGCCCAGCGGAAGAACTGTATTTTGGAAGTACAGAATCTGGAGAGAAGAAAACTTTAATAGTGTTGACAAATGTAACTAAAAACATAGTGGCATTTAAGGTAAATATCTGAAATATATAATAAATTATGTGTCAAAATTTGACATGGAAAGGGATTTTACATGTATTTTAATTGAAAGATTGATAATTTTGAACTTGTACAATGTTTTTATTTATTATATTTTTAAGCATGTTATTCTGCCCTCTAGTTCTAACCACGTGGCATAGCTTATCTAAAATTTTTCCTGGGATCTGTATCTCAATCTTTAATGTATAGTAATAGGCTAATGTCCAATTAATCCCAGGGCATAATGTCTGTTAGTAAATAAAAACCCGAGGAAAATCACTCTCCATTATATGAATAATTTAAATCTTAACAGTGAAAAATAAAACTATAAAATCGAAAGTGCATTTTCCCCCAAGTATGGTATATTCTGGAGTATGGTTTATACTGGATACTAACCAGATACTAAGCGTTAAGTGTAACAAGACTGAGTCCACCATCGCCCCATATTGTAGGTATTACTTCCTTAAATTGTCTATTTAATTTAAATTTAACCACTAGGATGTTCTGGATGTCCTTTGATTATCAACTGTTTTTTAATTTCTGAATGCTGTTGAAACACGTGTTCTAATGTGCACTCAGTTTTTTGAATTTGTATTAAATTCAGGTGATTACCGGACAAGATAAATATTTAACAGATGGATTAATTTTTTTATTTAAGAGGAAGGCTAAGGGGCCGGCCCCGTGGCGTAGTGGTTAAGTGCGCGCACTCCCCTGCAGCAGCCCGGGGTTCACATCCCAGGCGCACACCGACACACCACTTGTCAAGCCATGCTGTGGTGGCGTCCCATATAAAGTAGAGGAAGATGGGCACGGATGTTAGCCCAGGGCCAGTCTTCCTCAGCAAAAAAGAGGAGGATTGGCATGGATGTTAGCTCAGGGCTGATCTTCCTCACAAAAAAAAAAAATTAAGAGGAAGGCTAAGTGACAATTGGACTTATGAGTGAATATATTTTTTTTAAATCGGTTGAGGTGCTTTTTTCACTGTTGATGGGGAAAGATACATTCTGTGCTTAACCACCAAGATTGTTTTACAGACTTTGTTTATTATTAATTTTTTAAAGTCATTTTTAAGCTATTTCCCCCTGAAAAGCAAAGGTTATTATGTGATTACTGTGTTTTATAAACAGGTGAGAACAACTGCTCCAGAAAAATACAGAGTCAAGCCAAGCAATAGCAGTTGTGACCCTGGTGCATCAGTTGATATAGTTGTGTCTCCCCACGGGGGTGAGTTGTCACCTGATGGCCACAGTGGGGTGTTGAGGGGTGGGGGAACCTGGGGTTGAGTGATGAGTCAGCAGAGCTGGACTAGAATCTAGAAATTAGCAGTGTCAGCAATCACCTCACCCTACTCAAGGCATCTGTTTCCTCACGTGTAAAATGAGATGGGCAAATGGGTCTCATTAACATTGCCCTTTCCACATTAAAAATTTTTAATTGTTTTTTAACAAGTAAAATTAAATTTCAAAGAAAGTCCTCATTTTTAGGAGAACTTTTTTTTTTAAAGGTAGTTCCGTATTATTCTTTTTCCATAATGTTGTTTTCTAGAATAATGCCTTAAACCACATATCCAACCCTTTTTAAAGGTTCCTGTTTATATAATAATTTACCCTTTTGGAATGCAGGTTTAACAGTCTCTGCCCAGGACCGTTTTCTGATAATGGCTGCAGAAATGGAACAGTCATCTGGCACGGGCCCGGCGGAATTGACTCAGTTCTGGAAAGAAGTTCCCAGAAGTAAAGTGATGGAACATAGGTATGCTTTTTACTCACAGGCTCTCAAATGTGATGGGAAGAATCAGACAGAGAAGTGTGCCTACATGGGCTAGGCAGGCATCCCTTCCTTCTTGCATTTGGAGACATTTAGGCTTCTAGTGTGGTCCTCAAGCTCTGCAAGGTTCTAGGGTGGTGCCCGGTTGAATGAGACTTGGAGTTTCTCAAGGAGGTTGCTAATAACAGAGACTTGCTTGCAGGCCAGTGCAAGAATCTGGTTGTGTCAGATACAAACACAGCTTTCTCTGTCACAGCAATTCCCTTTATAGGAATGCTCACCTTATGTACTAGCATATGTTTGTTGCAGCATCATTTGTACTAATGAAAAATGGAAAAGAAAGAACCTAAATGATCACCAATAAAGCAATAGTGAGATACATTTGAGTATATCCACACTAAGGGGTACTCTGCAGCCATTCAAAAGAGTGAGATAAGTCTGTTTGTTCTGATATGGAAAGACATCTGTGATATCTTATTAGGGGAAAAAAACCTACTCAGAAAAATGTGTGTGACGTTATCCTGTTTAAGAGGGGAAAAACCTGTGACATGTATGCCTATGAAAAGGAGAATAGAGAAGAAGGCTGTGTTGCGGTTTTATTTTGGAGTGTGCCCAGTTTTGTCCCCCAGGGGACACTTGTCAATGTTTGGAGACATTTTTGGTTGTCACAACTGGGTGATAGGGTGCGCTATGGGCTTCTAGTGGGTAGAGGCTAGAGATGCTACTAAACATCCCAAAATGCACAGCACAACCCCCCATGACAAAGAATGATCTAGCCCAAAATGTCAGTAGTGCCAAGATTGAGAAATCTCAATTGAAAGTAGTTAAGGATGGCCACTCTGACATTTGAGTAGGACTTGAAGGAAATGAGAGAATAAGCCACATAGATAACTGGAAAAAGAGCTTTCCAGATAGAGGGAAACACAAATGGAAAAAGGAGTGTGCTTGGCCTGTGTGAGGACTAGCAAGGAGGTCAGTGTAGCTTGAATCTGGTAAGGGGGGACGTTGTGGGAGATGAAGTCAAAGAGATAGTAGGGAGCCAAATCATTGCCATGGTGAGGACTTCTGATTTTGAGAGGAGAAACCATTAATTGGTGCTGAGCCAAGCCATGAGGTGATCTGGCTTATTTTTTTAAAGGATTATTGTAGGAACTGTGTGGAAAATAAGACTATGGGCAGACACAGGTGAAAGAGTAATATTGAGTTAACACTTAAATAGAGGTTACTATGTGCCAGCACAGTTCTGAGCGCTTTACTCTTATTTATTCATTTAGTCATTGAAACAACCCTAGGAGGTAGATTTTTTTTTTACTTTTTAGATGAGAAGCTGGGAGACCTAGTTAGTAATGGTCACAGCTGAGTTAAATCTTCAGAAAAGGAGTTGAAAGAATACAGATACGGCTGGAACACAGAATATGAGAGGATCCATGGTAAGAAAAAGTTGGAGAGGCAGACAGGGCCCAGGGGAGAAGCTTGATCACCATCATAAAACCAGTGGGAGAGTGTCAACCTGATCTGATTTGCCTTTGATGAGATTACCATTTACGGGATTCTTTACAGAGGGAAGGAGAACAAGAGTGGGCCTGGGGAGACAAGCTTTATTTCATCCCAGCAAGAGAGTAAAAGTTAGACCTAGCCAAAAGGAACTTTTAGTGGCCAGAGGAAGACAGTTCAGCAGGGAGTCAGAAGGGAAACCAGTAGGAGAGGTGCATTATGGAAGCCCAGGGAAGAACATGTTTCACAAAGAAGGAAATGACCAGACGTACCAGGTGCTGCCATGCTAGTCCAGAAAGATGAGGTGTGAGCAGTGGCCATTGCTGGTGACATACATCATGTAGGTCATCAATCGATGACCACACGGGGAGCACTTTCAGGCAGCAAGAGCCACATATGAGAGAGGAGCCAGATGCCAAAGAAATGGAGGTAGTAAGACTGTTGTGGAGGTTTAGCTTGTTGGGGAGGGACCAGGGGTCATATTTGGAAGGGAGAATGTGGTGTTGATGAAAGGGTTGTTTTGTTTGGGTTTTTTTAATGGGAGATATTTGAGCATTATTTAAAACCATAGCAAGGGCCATCTGAGAAGGAGAGGCCGACCATACAAGATAAATCATTGACAGCGAAATTCCTGAGAAAGCTGGAAGGGACAGGACCTAAAGCCAAGGTAGGGATCAGCCTTAGGAGGGAGGAGGGAACACAGACATAGGTAAGGTTCATGATGGATTTGACTTGTTTTTAGATGGAGTAGCTAGATACTTAAGTTTTCAAGTTATATTACAGGAGGTTCAACTTTTTATCAAGAGTTTATTTTTGTCAAAGGCATGGCTATGGAAACATATTGAAAGGTTCAGGAAGACTGGTATAAAAGATATCAGAGATTAATTTGAAGTTCTTATGAAACAGTCCATCAAATTATGGAGTTTTTTGGTTTGGTTATGTATAAGTTGCTTTGTTCTTTTTTTTATATAAACTGTCAAGAGGGAATCACTTTTCTCACAGAAAGAGGGAGACTTGGTGGTTTGGTACTGAAAGCCCAAGTAAAGCACTGCCTCCCATCTAGAAAGAGTGGTTTCCTTCAAATCATAAGATCGGATGAATTCTATGAATGCCATATAAAAAACTTTCCATAGGTTATTGAGCAGTATCTGTAATTGCTTGTGTTATTTATACATGCATTAATAAGCTGGAAGATGTAGGGAAGGAAAAATAATTTTACCTCTACCCTTCTAGGTTCTTGGCTGAGACCCCCACCCCCCTAGTAATCAAAGACAGATTAACAAGAGAAGAACAAACATAAGTTCAAACATGTATACCTCCTGTATACATGGGAGATACCCAGGAAAACTGAGTAAAACTCCCCAAAATGGCCCACGCCACCACCTTAAATACCAACTCCAGCTAAAGACAAAAGAAAGATGTTGGTGGGGGGAGCCAGTTATAGGCGGCTATCAGGAAAAGTACAGTAAACAAGGGTAAGGTTATTATACAGTTTTAGGTGTATTCCTCTCTTCTTGAGGTCCCCAAAATATCCTGAGCCTGCCAGGAAGTGACTTTCATTACTCACCTGGTAAGGCTCTCCAGAACCCTGTAAGCAAGAGACCAGGTCAGTTTTTTCCAAGAGGCTTTATGGGCTCCATAAAGTCAACCTTAGTTCCTTAAAGCTGTCTGGTCATATCTGATTTTATGCCTATCATTTTCTCAAGTATGACATTCCAGTGAAAGCCTTGGTAATATATCCATGTTTCCAATTGTGTGCTGTTACAAGGAGAACAGATTCTTATTGAACTTATGCAGATAACTATATTGCCATGAAAATAAGAATACTCACTAAGAGTTTTTGAATTCTGGAGGGATGAGGTAGGGAGAAAAATTATTTCAATTCTGCTTACAAAGGTATAATTTACCAAATTGTGGTAAATCATAGGTAGCTTAAGAGAAAAAGTGTTCCTTAAATTGTGAAAAACAAAACATTAAAGAAGCAGCATTGTTTCAAACAAAAAGTCATAAAGGTTATAATCAGTTCATTCCATCCCATGTTATTCTTATTCTGCTTGAATCCAGTTTTTCCATTAGTTCTGGAAATTCTTAACCAGTTCAGTTTTATGATCTTTAAGTTATCAGAACCCTGTATTCTAGAATACTTGTCAGAGCCCTTTCCATGAATCTCTCTGAAGAGGGAGACACATTTGTAAAAGCATGAGTGAAACAATAACTTCTGTAAATGACAAAAAGACTTAAAAATGGCCATGGTTAAAGATCTGATGAGAGTTCATTATAATGCTATTGACAAGGAAATTTGGTTATTTCTGTGACATACAACAGTTTAAGATAATAACTAGAATTACAAGTGATAACATTATACCAGGACATAGCAGATTTCTAGGAATTTTATATAATTTCTGGAACACTTATATTAATAACATATATCCATACAAATATAATCTAAAGAAGGTTTAGTATTCTTATTTGACAAGGCTTCCCATGTAATTTAATATATCAAATAAGCCTAATTAGTTTAATATCTCTTTTTTTATAAGGAGAGAGAACAAATCTTTTGAGATGTTCCAGGGGCCCTCTGGAAAAGCCCAAAGTTAGTTTGAGATCAAAAAGACTTCATTTAGAATTTGATTTTGGAAAGTTTGTCAAAAATATCAAAAGGTTTTAGACACTTGACTAAATAGGATCATAGATCATTATGAAACAATACTTAATTATTGATGTAACCAGAGTGACAATAAAAGATTTCAAAGGCAAATACAAAAGGTTACATAGTTATGAGCAAAACTTACCTTTTTTAATCTTTAGAAGACTCAGTTTTCTTAAGTAATCAAAGATCTGATGAAAAGATAACATGAAGCACAGGAAATTATTTTGATAAATCGTAAAATCTTTGCCTTCTAGGCAGATTACTTAAAAGGTAAAAAACTTTCATAATCTCTTATCAGGAGCAGTCCAATAGTCCAATAAAACTTTGTCCTTGTAGCAGATGAAAGAAAATTAAGTTTTAGTTTTACATAAGTACACTATTGATATTAAAGCTTATTTTTAAAACCCTTATAACAAATTCATTCAATTTTAGCCAGCTTGACTACACAAGGTAAAATTTTCTCTCTCTTCCCAACTTTCTATATCCATTTAGTTTGTCCTTTATTCTCGTCTTTCCTATTCTGAAATAACCAGCTTTACTTTAGGAAATTACTTTTATTTCCCTTAACAAAAATGCTTCTCCATACCTCATACCTTTTCTTGGTCAAAAACACATCCTACTTTCCTTGCATACAGAGTTGTTTCCCTTATTATTTCTAGTAGCTTTAATGACATATATTAATTAGAATTCTTAACCCTGTGTTGTTAGTGCCATTGAGTCAATTCCGACTCTTAGTTACCCTGTGTACAGCAGAGCAGGACCTTGCCTGGTGTTTTTGCACCATCCTCTTACCTTGTGGCACTATGTCAGACAATGCTGCGCTGCTATTCACAGGGTTTTCATGGCCAATTTTTTCAGAAGTGGGTGGCCAGGTCCTCCTTCCTAGTCTGACTTGGTCTGGATGCTCTGCTAAAACCTATCCACCCTGGGTGACCCTGCTGGTATCTGAAATACCAGTGGGATAGCTTTCAGCATCATAGCCGCATGCAGCTGCCACAGTATGACAACTGACAGACAGGTGGTGTGGTTCCCTGACCAGGAAACAAACCTGGAGCCTGGTGGTGAAAGCACCGAATCTTAAGCACTAGACCTGGCTTCTTAACCCTTAGAAACCTTAATTTCTAGTGAAAAGTAAAAAGTAAGCCATTGTGGTCTGTTACATCAGCATTCTTTAGATTGGCAAATTTATGAATACATTTCATAATTAGAAGTGTATACTTCCTCATAGTACAGTTTTTCAGTGTGGCACAAGATCCAAATAACTTTAGTTCCTCTGTAATAAGAAGCCAAAAGTAGATAAACCTATGTTCAGTAATTAATGTTTCAGTATTTTATCTTATTTGGAAATGATCTAGATATTCAGTGAATTTCCCATCATTTAACTTAGCAAAACTCTAAAGTTTCAAGTTACCAAAGAGATTTGGAAAACGATTTTTAAGTAGACATAGCATAACACATAATCATTGCTGAAAAGTTCACCTAAAAACTCTTATCCCGCTTAAATTTATCTCAATCACTTGCTCCCAAAAATTATGTTTAGACTACTCACAAAAACTTCATGAGACGTTCGACAAAGTCAACCAACATCCCAATCTATTTTTGTTGCTGACAAATTTTGTAAAAGAGATAACATGAACTTATTTGAATAGTAAACCCAGGTAGAATAAAAGTTGCATGTCTGGATTATATCTAATGTTGATAACTCTGAAGACATGCATATGTTAATTAAACCAACAAACTTAACTACCTTTTATTTACCAAAGATTATCCCAGATCACATGAACTTGAAAAACATTTGAGTTAGTTCCTATAGTTCTGAGAGTTTTGGTAATACTTAATTTGATAAGTGCTGATTTTTCTTTAAGCCAGTTGAATAGAGGTTTTACAAATTAATTTTGGCAATGCCGTGCAGAGGTAGAAAAACATCACACATCTGTAACATCTGTAGACACACACAGACATACAGACAGGCACAAACAGGGACCTTATAGCTGTAGTTCTAAAATTTTAGCCATGAATCAGGTACAATAACAAAAAGCTCACTAGTTTATAAAAGACCAGTTGGATCCAAATTGTGTTTCTGCCAATTGGAATAAGTTTACCTGCTCAGATGGCTAAAGCTTTTTTACTAATATTTGTATTTTAATTTTTTTTCATTTGCCCTATTTCCAAATTGCTCCTTGTTTTCCTTCTGATGAGAATCATTTCCTAAAGTTTGCATTTCAAAGAGCTGGCTAGCAGGTTCTAGAGAAGATGGAGTAGAAAATTTATATCTCAAGGGCACAGAGAAAGTATCCAGGTTTTTTTCTAGGAGTTTTAGGATGTATTTGCCTATTATCAGAGGTCTAGAGTAATTACTATTTAAATTTTTCTTTTTCTTAAGGGCAAGGCAGTTCTGTTTCCAATGTCCTGATCTTTTACAATACCTACAAGTATTTTGAGATGAATAGGGGAGGTTTTGGGATTAGTAAGGATAGGTGAACTTTGAGTTGCTTCTAGAGCTGCATTTCTGGTTTTGTAAAGATTTGCAGGACAAAAACAGTTGCTTTTAATTCCTCAGAAGAATTGGATTGCAGCCTGAATGATATCAAGGGACTGATTCACCCATCCACCTACATTCTCTTCAATTTGCTTTATATCAGGGACAAGATTTCCAACTAAGATGGAAATCAAATGATTTCTGTGTTCTGGAGCTTCAGGGTTTAATGCAGTATGCCTTTAAAAAGTCTGTATAAAGTGTTCAACAAAGGCCTTTAAACGCTCACCTTTTTCTGAGTGCACAATTCAACATTGGACCAATTCACCTTAGGGGGAGAAAACCTCTATGAGCTGCTCCATTTCCTGATCTGTTGTAGGAGGGCCTGGGAAAAATTCTGGTCATGTTTCTTCTGTGAGGAGGGTTTTCCCCAGGGGACTGTCTGGCTTGTAGTATAATCATGGGTGGGAAGAACACCCCTTAGCAGCCAGTCAGCATCCCTGTGAGTGGGGCCTGAATGGCCACTGATCTTTTTAACTCTTCTCTAAATTTGGTAGATATATTCTGAAAGTGGAAGTAAAAAGGGCTTTGTAATTTCTGTTGCAAAGGAAGTCCCTAAGGCTGGCCACTATACTCCTTCGTGCCCTCCTCTCAATTTGGTCTTTCCATAGATACCAATAAGACAATTGTTTAGGATGAGAGCTCTTTAAAAATTTTTCAGACATAGAAATTTTTCCAATTCAAAGGATCCATCATCTGGCCATTGACAAGTAGGATCTTATATTAATCTCACTAGCAACTCAAACCAATAAGCCTTTTTATGGCTTAACCATGAATGCAAGAGGTGTCCCAAAAGAGGGTGCAAAATATGCAACCCTCATGAGATCCAGAAAGTTTACTCTGAGAGTTAGCCTAAGAAAGCAAAGACCTTCATTGTCACAGACAGTAAGAATGGTGTAGTGAAAACTGTCTCCAGTTACCCACAGGAATGTGAGATGCCTTCAGTCACAGACCTGCTAATCTGTGACACCGGGCAGGCACTACATTCAGAGACTTTTCTAGCACTAACAAGACAACAAAGGTTGAGACAACAAAGGCCTCTTATGGACTGGGACCGCTTATGACAAATTCCCATGAAAGCTGGTATGGTCAAAGAGAATGCTGCTTGTCACTTTGTGGCTGAGATCCCCAGCCTATTTGGCTGGCCACCAGATGTATGTAGACATACATGCATCCTCCAGTTGGCAGAGACCAGAGAATATTCTCACCGGTCATAAAGCTAAGCTCTCAAGACATAGAACAAGAGGAAATGAAAACCTCATCTGGCCTATAGTTTTCTGCATGACAAATGACACAAAAGAAAACAAGGACCATCTCTGGGAAGAATAAGGATCAATAGAAAACAAGGATACTCATAACAAAACTTTCTACCAAAGTCACTATACCCAAGGAATTAGTTCACATAAATATTTTCTCCTGCTAATCTAGATTTGGAAAGGAAGGGACAAGGTGAAATTTTTACCTTCTTCTCTTGTCCTGGCAGTAGAGTGAGGGTCCAGGAGAACCGACTTTGGTAAGAGTTCTTACCCTTCGCAGGCTTCTGCAAGTTTTGTAGGATTCCATCTGCAGGTTCCTGAGCAAGTATGGTGTCTTAGCAGGTCCCATAGTAGGTTATGAAACTGTAGGGGAGGAAAAATAATTTTTCCCTTTACCCTTCTAGGTTCTTAACTGAGACCCCCACCCCCTGGTCATCAAAGACAGGTTAACAGGAGAAAAACAGGAGTTTAATAACACGTATACCTCCTGTATACATGGGAGATACCTAGGAAAACTGAGTGACTCCCCGAAATGGCCCAAGTCACCACCTTAAATACCATCTCCAGCTAAAGACAAAAGAAAGTGTTGGTGGGGGCAGTTATGGGAGGTGACCAGGCAAAGCACAGTAAACAAGAGTAAGGTTGTTATGCAGATTTAAGTCCTGCCTTCTCCATTGATAAGAGTTTCTAGCAATTTAGAGTCATTCTCTTCCTGGTACAGAAAAGGAGACCCCCTTACAAATGGAGATTTCCCTTATAAATGTAAATATCTCTTACAAAAGGTTAACTTGTACTTGGTTTTCAGAGCTGCTCCTGTGTCAGCTGTTTCTTAAAAATAATCAGCTCAAGATAATCCTTATGCCAAAGAGACATATTTTGGGGTGGTTTATGCTGCTCCCCTTCAAAGATAAATACACAGTGAGCTGCTACCTTAGGTGTATCTGGGGAGAGGAAGAGTACTATCACCTCTGTTACATATACTTCTATGTTTAACTTTTTTCATTTTATATTTTACTTGTATGAAAAAAATTCATTAAAAATTTTAAAAAGTTATGTTTCCTTTGGGTTGTCTTAGGTTAAGATGCCATATTGTTGAGAGCAGTAAACCAACCACTCTTACATTAAAAGACAATGCTTTCAATGTATCAGATAAAACCAGTGAAGATCTATATCTACAAGTAAGTGTTCTTTCTTCCTAACTAAAACAAAGTTGTAAATGCTAATTAATGTTGGAAATCCATTTTTTCCCACTGACTTAAGGAAAACCTTTGGCATAGACACAACAAAAACGCTCTCTTTGTTAAGGGAAGCAAAATCAGAAATGGTAAGTGGTGAGTTTACTTTTGGAGATCGACTAACTTTTTAACAGCTCTGGCCATTTTAATTTGGACCAGGGACCATATAGGAAAGCACATGATGCATTGGGGAGTATCAAAGAATTCGATCTCATAGAAAAGGTACCATGTAGTACATTTAAATTGGAAACAGACAGAGGGGCTCTCTTTCTGAGTAGTGGGTTTTGGTACCTCCAGGAAGTGATTGCTTAGCTCCTTTCTCAACTAGAAAATTAGACCTTTTCAAAATGAGAGTAAGCAGATACACGTCTGTTCACCAAACAAATCTAATTCCTCGTTGCATTTCCAGCTCCCCGCCTTTCAGAGTAGATGGACCCCATCCCATGAATTTTTGGATTTCTAATATTCCTGTTTGTGAGATTTCTAATATTCCTGTTCGTCATTTACATGATTAATATACTGTTTTATTGATACAAATCTTTCATCCTTTTTTCCCTCTTTAGCTCAATCGTTTACTAGAAAGCAATAGGAAGCTTGAAGACCAAGTTCAGCGTTGTATCTGGTTCCAGCAGCTACTGCTTTCCCTAGCAGTGCTCTTGCTTGCTTTTGTCATCTCTTTCTTTTATTTGTTGTACAGTTAAAGAAGTGGTGCTCGGTAGGAAACATGGCTCTTTCGTTCATTAGTTGGAAAAAGTAAGACCCAGAACTTCTCCACCACGCTACTACAAGTGTCACACATCTGTGCTTCCTAAAAGGAAATGTGCGATGGAACAGATACATGTCTTGAAAATAAACTGTTAGAATAAGGAAACACTGAAGAAATTGATTATAAGAGACTATAGCTAGTTAGTAAAGTAAGAAAAGGCATATTTGTTGTGTAAATTAATAGTTTAGATATAATTTATTTTTTTCCTTTTGAATTGAATACTTTTAAAGCTTGTTTTATTGTGTATAAACATTAGCTGAACTGAAAAGTGTAATATGCTTTGTTGCAGCCAAAAAATGTAATTTGCTTTTTTTATAACAGAATTATTATAGCTGAGCCAACTTATTAGCTTTTCTATACTATGTATATAGAATACACATGTTGAAAAAAACAGAGTAATTTCTGTAATAATGACTTTGTATTTTGGAGAATTACTTCCAGATGCTAGTCAATATTCTCTTGGAATGTAAAACTATTTAATGCCAAACCACCTTTAGCCTTTGTTTCTTATCTGTCTTCCTTAACAGCCTGCCTTTTCTTAATCTCGGACTTTTTTATGAACACTCTCGTTTAGGTAGAATTTGGGAAACTAAGTTTGATTGGATTTTCTTTGAATTGTTAGTAATGTCCAGAAGGAAAATGTCTTCAGTCCCTGTTTCTAAGTCTTTTTTACACAGTTTCGCGTTGCTCACTATGGCTGGACACTGACCCTTTTGCTTCATTTATTATAAGGGCCTGATCCTCCATTGCACCATCTTCACTTTCTTTTCTAAGTGAAAGGAGATAAAATTTTTTGAGAAGTTAATTTTTGAGATGCATAGCAGTATATTTCGTTTACATTTCGATTCCTTGTTAAAATCAGCTGTGAGAAGTAAATTTGACAAAAGACCAGAGTGTCTATAGGGTGAAAAAAAGAAAAATCTAAACTCAAGTGTCAGTTCTCCGTTTAAGAGTGAAAAATATAACTCGCGATCGACTGTGAAACCTTCAGACCAGGGCTAAGTGACTTGCTTGATACTCTCTGCCTTTGTCACAGTAACATCGAGGCTGATTCCTAAATTCCTAAAAAGAAACACCTTGCAGAAGCAGACGCTAATGAAATTAGTTTGTTTTCCTCATTAATATGACCAGTTTCAGTCCATGTTGGTTCACATGTAAATCTACTTTATATGAAAGAAAAAATAGTCTGCCTGTAAAATAAATTTTGAGTTTTGATTGAGCCATGTTTGGAGATTTTTTTTATTCTGAGGTTCATTGTTGGTGGCTTTCATCTTGAGAAGTTGATGATTCCAAATTGAGTCGTGAAGAATGATATAATAGAGTCCCTTCAGAACTGGCCTAGAAAATAAAACCTTAAAAGGACACTGGTCTGATATGTTGTCTTAATTTGGGTTTTTCTGTTTCAGTTTGCCAACTCCAGCCGTGAAAGTGACTGACTGCAGTCCACCCTAAGTACTGTCCATAGTACCTCCCTGTGTGTGTGCACAGTGGTTTCCCATTCTGTGTTAGAGTCCTGGCTTTAATATAATCTAATCCCAAAGCAGATGTGTATGTTTTTTGTTCCTTGGCAAATAAACAAGGAAATAGTCAAAATTGGAAATGTATTGTCCTAACGGTGTCCCTTTAATGTTTCAGATGACAAGTACATTGACTCACTAAAATGTTCTTCCCCAATGTCTGGCCAGTTGAATTTACTAACATTTTTTGTTAACATTTATTTGTCTATTAAATGTGACAAATTACTGAAAATTAACTATAAAATCAAAGGCATCTAAACTTTTGTAGTTGTCTTGATTAATCACATGTATTTACATTTGATTTTACTGTCTTCATTTGATTCTATTTAATCACATTTGTATGGTTATTATTTTTGGTACTCTATAATAATTTTATTTTTAATCATATCATTACCTGTTCATGACCAAATTACCAGGGACCAACATTTAGATTTAGATTGTTTTCACTTGGGAATGGAAATTAATAGATTTTCCATGAAAATATTAATGAAATATCATTAGCTTGATCTGCAGGTAGCCTAAAAATGCAATTACTGGTAAACCTAGCCTCAAATTTCATAGTAATACCGTAACTGTTTTTATATCTTGACACTAATTTTGACTGAATTTAATAGCACTTTATTGTACAATTGCAAAAATATATTCCTAGAATTGTTGCCAGTGTAATTTCTCTAATGTTCTGGTGCTTTTCATATATTTTCAGTATTTTATTACTATATTGGTATTTTCTTTGTATAAATTGATCAAAAGAACATGTTTTCTATTTTAATGTTTTAGAAAAATAATTACGTTTATGAAATAAATATCATCAGGAAAAACCTCTGGTCTCTAATTGATAAAGCATCTTAAGATCAATGTTCAGGGTCACTCTGACCTTTTAAAGATCGCATTAATTTCTTTTGGACCTGCTTTGCATTTTTATAAGGACAGTGCCGAAAGCTTCCAAAGGTGCAATTGTGTTATCAGGTGAACCTGTCCTTAGTGTGTCCCATTTCTCCTCGACCCCGGTCAGGGTCTGGCTGCTCTTCAGTGGAGCTCTCTGTTTTCCGCAGACTTAGTGTTGGACTCACTGTCGCGACTGGGGGTCTCCATCTTGGAACCTATCGCTACAGCTGCCACATGTCCACCCCAATCCTAATACCCACACACCTTCCTGCCTGACAAAAGCCAGCAGCAAGCAGGCTGATGAGAAGTAGTACCTGGCTGCCAGGTGCATGGAAGGCCGTTCATGCTAGGAGGCAGGGGAGCACAGGGTGTGGGTGTGGTTGGGGAGGGGCCCTGGGGATTGTTGATGTGGTCTCCTTGTCACTGGAAGGCACAACTCCCAAATGGCAGCTACCACTCCATAATAATAGAACGAATAGGACAAGTCCATCCTCTAAACTGAAAAAGAGGTGGAGATACAAAATCATCAGAGAAATTCAAAACAGAACTACAAAGACAAAAGGGTAACCTACTGAGAAGCACCACAGCTACCCAGGACTGAGTGTATGGTCTCCTTTCCTAAAAGACAATTTTCTAGGAAACAGAAGAGCTCCTGTGGGGCAATCTCCAGCCAGGAAAGGATTGGTTACTTTACATCGATCTTCAGCTCTAGCTCCCCTGAATTTTCACCAGCAACTCGAAGTTTCCTGACATCAGAGCAACACAGGCCCCTAGAAGCATAGGGCTCCCCTTCTCTCCCTGGCCCAAGAGGACAGAATGGAAATCCTCCCATTTGAGGAGGCAGTGGTGGTTAGGAGTGACGGCTGTGAGGGCTGTGAAGTAACCCTGCCTGGGTTCAAGTGCCCTCTCTGCCACTTGCTACCTGTGTGACTTGGGAATCTTAATTGACCTCTTTCAGCCTCAGTTTCCTTGTTCCTAAGTGAGTCTGATAATCATAGTACTACTTCACAGGGTTAGTGTGCGAGTGAGAGGAAATGATGCATTTCAAGCAGCCCTGGAGAGGCTGGCCTTGTTTTGCTGATGTTGCCTCCACCACCTGCCATTCCAGCTTCCTAGAACTTTTCACGCTTGGGTTGATCTTCCTGAATATCCCACCTCATTCAAAGCCAAATGTCAGTTCTCCAAACTTTTCCCTGCTTTGTACTCCTACCCTTGCTTTCTTGGCACCTCACTCTGAATTCTGGTGCCCAGGTCAATGGACGCACCTAGAAGGCCAGTGATGCTCTGCTGCCTTGAGTCTTGTGAAGGAGTATCCCTGCCAGTGTGAAGAAGACTTGGCTGGATATTTCCTTCCACCACTGCCTGGACACTCCTTCAGAACACAGTATACACACACATACACACACACACACAATCTTGCAATATTCCACCCATAAAAGTTTCCCCTTAAATTTGTAACAATTCAATAAAATATTACATAGGATCTTTCACATCTTCATAATAATTTTGTCCTTACATTTCATAAAACTACCTCCCTGTAATGTCCAAAGATTCCCTTCCCTTCACTACCCCACTCATGTCCCCTGCCATGCAAAGTAAGACTAATCACTTGTATGTGTTAAAGTATTTGAGACAATTGGTTCAACTGGCAAGAATATAGAGGATCATCTCCCTGACCCACAGGGGCAAGATACGTGACCGTTTTCACGTCCTTCTAGAGGGAGAATTTGAATGGTGAGTGGTCGTTGAAATTCTACCGGTTTCTTCATACTCCTTTGACCTGAACAGTCTGGGAATACATCATAAGATCTTGTGTTTTACAGATGAGAACACCGAGGGCCCGAAAAGTAATTCTCTTTCCCAAGGTCACGTGGCTAGTTGGTTTCAGAGCCAAGAGTTGAACTAGTCTCCCAAGTCCAATGCTTGTCTGTCACAACCACCCAGAACTGCCATGTGTGAGTAATAGGTTAAAATGTTGAAAAGACAGGTCTAAGAGCTTTACCTTCACTAAACAGCAGAGAGGAAAAGAAGATAGAATACTTAAGGAGAAGCAGAGGTGGCAAAACACAATAGCACTCAAGACGGTTGGCTGGAAAAGTAAGTTTCATGATATTCTAACCTACAGACAGACCTTACTTTGAAAAAGTTTTGAAACATATGGGTTAATGTAGTGTTTACTTTGATGGAGGGTTTTTGTGTGCAGCATCACCCTTCTGAGAGGTTTATCCATCACTCTGTAGAAGGGCATCTAGTAAAGTCTGTTGCTACTAGTTGTCTCAGCCATAGTCTAGTGACCTCAAGGAGTCATATGTTTAATAAAATCAGAGTATGTAAGGTTTCTATTGTCATGTAACAAATTACTGCAAACTTAGTGTCTTAACACAAATTATCTCAGTTTGTGTGGGTTGAACCCAGCACAGCATGGCTGGATCCTCTGCTCAAGGCCCCACAAGACTAAAATCAAGCTGTCAGCCAACTGCATGCTCCCTGGAGGCTCAACTGGATAAAGATCCACTTCCAAGTGCCTTCAGGTTGTTGGCAGAATTCCTTTCCATGTGGCGGTAGGACTGAGGTCCTCAATTTCTTGCTGGCTATTAGCTGTCAGCTCCTAGACACCACTCCTGGGTCTTTGCTATGTGGTCCCCTCCATAGGCAGTTCACAACATAGCTGTTCCCACTTCAAATCTCTTCTTTCAGGAAGGGCCCACTTCTGTTTCAGGGCTCACCTGATTAGGTCAGGCCCACCCAGAACAATCTCCCTTCTGATGAACTCAAAGGTAACTGATGTAGGAACCTTAATTACATCTGCAAAATCCCTTCTGTTGTATAAGCTAACCTAAATCATATGAGTGTTATCCCATCACATTCACTAGACCCAGCCCCACTCAAAGGGAGAGTGTTATGTGGGGTGTGTGTTAGGTGGGACCTGCAAGCTCATCCAATCTGGTCCCCCCATTTTACAGAGCAGGAAACAGAGGGTCAGAAAGCTGAACCCAATCTTACCCAGTCTAATTGACTGCTTTGAATTCACAGATGTCTTGCACATAAAAGAAAATAGGCTAGAACTTCTGTGTTAGGCACTGAACGACTGGTGTGGGAACAGTATGTCTCTATTCCATTTGACTTTCTCCAGTCTCATAGCTTCAGTGCACTCAAACATTCAAACGTTTATAAATACGCTATTAAGGAAAAGTATGTCACCAGTATTTTAAACATCTATTCAATCATAAAAAACATTCTGGAAACATTCTCACCATGAGTTAATGTGCTTGGACAAAGGGGACTTCCAGTAATTGTGTGCTTTTGTAAACAAAGCTCTAGTGAAAAACCATTAGTTTATTTAACTTTCCCTTTTCTTTCAGAATAATCCATTTACTTCAGTTAAATTAGTTTTCTTGAACATAAATATGTTCTATGAAGGTAGTTATGTGAAAAGGTTAAAACTGTAAGAAAGGAAAAAACTCCTTTTTTTAAAAAAAATTTTTGGTTTATTACAGTAACATTGGTTTATAACATTGTATAAATTTCAGGTGTACATCATTATACTTCTATTTCTGCATAGATTACATCATGTTCACCACCCAAATACTAATTACAACGCATCACCACACACATGTGCCGAATTATCCCTTTCGCCCTCCTCCCTCCCCACTTCCCCTCTGGTAACCACCAATCCAATCTCTGTCTCCATGTGTTTGTTTATTGTTGTTATTATCTACTACTTAATGAAGGAAATCATATGGTATTTGACCTTCCACCTCTGACTTATTTCACTTTGCATAATACCCTCAATGTCCATCCATGTTGTCACAAATGGCTGGATTTCATCGTTTCTCATGGCTGAGTAGTATTGCATTGTGTATATATACCACATCTTCTTTATCCATTCGTCCCTTGATGGGCACTTAGGTTGCTTCCAAGTCTTGGCTATTGTGAATAACGCTGCAATGAACACAGGGGTGCATGTATCTTTACGCACTGGTGTTTTCAAGTTCTTTGGATAAATACCCAGCAGTGGAATAGCTGGATCATATGGTAGTTCTATCCTAGATTTTTTGAGGAATCTCCATACTGTTTTCCATAGTGGCTGCACCAGTTTGCACTCCCACCAGCAGTGTATGAGAGTTCCCTTCTCTCCACATCCTCTCCAACACATGTTTCCTGTCTTGTTAATTGTAGCCATTCTGACGGGCGTGAGGTGATATCTCATTGTAGTTTTGATTTGCATTTCCCTGATAGTTAGTGATTTTGAACATCTTTTCATGTGCCTGTTGGCCATCTGTATATCTTCTTTGGAGAAATGTCTGTTAGGTCTTTTGCCCATTTTTTAATTGGGTTGGTAGTTTTTTTGTTGTTGAGATGCATGAGTTCTTTATATATTTTTGAGATTAACCACTTATCAGATATATGGTTTGCAAATATCTTCTCCCAATTGTTAGGTTGTCTTTTCGTTTTGTTGATGGTTTCCTTTTCTGTGCAGAAGCTTTTTAGTTTGATGTAGTCCCATTTGTTTATTTTTTCTATTGTTTCTCTTGCCCGGTCAGACATGGTGCTTGAAAATATGTTGCTAAGACCGATGTCGAAGAGCGTACTGCCTATGTTTTCTTCTAGAAGTTTCATAGTTTCAGGTCTTACATTCACGTCTTTAATCCATTTTGAGTTAATTTTTGTGTATGGTGTAAGGTAAGGGTCTACTTTCATTTTTTTGCATGTGGCTATCCAGTTTTTCCAACACCATTTGTTGAAGAGACTTTCTTTTCTCCATTGTATGTTCTTGGCTCCTTTGTCAAAGATTAGCTGTCCATAGATGTGTGGGTTTATTTCTGGGCTTTCGATTCTATTCCATTGATCTCTGTGTCTGTTTTTGTGTCAGTACCATGCTGTTTTGGTTACTATAGCTTTGTAGTATATTTTGAAATCAGGGAGTGTGATACCTCCAGCTTTGTTCTTTTTTCTCAGGATTCCTTTAGCTATTCGGGGTCTTTTGTTATTCAAACAAAATCCTTTTCTTACAGAAACTTGCATCATGATTCCCAGCATTTATACTGTCCAATTTACTTTGGATCTAATTCCAGTGCCT
This sequence comes from Ceratotherium simum simum, assembly GCF_057802395.1. NCBI lineage: Eukaryota > Metazoa > Chordata > Mammalia > Perissodactyla > Rhinocerotidae > Ceratotherium > Ceratotherium simum. Next base: position 117,825,147 of record NC_141940.1, on the reverse strand, counting down.
TGAATTCTATTATTCCAGAAAGTCCCCTGCACATTTTCAGGTCATTCCAGAATTCTGCATGTATATATGTGTTGAAAAATCTCCTTAGTTTTTGGAAGTCGTCTAAAACTGTCCTGCATGAACTTGCTATTCTATTGCCCCACAAACTCAGACACTATTTTACCTTCTCTCTATGTATTTACATATTCTTGTTTCTGACTGCAAGAAACTTAAAAACTCCTAATATTATGCCTGTCCCTTTTGCTGGATCTGGGACTATAACAAACTAAGAAGTGAGTCATTTGTCTTTCCCGGTCCAATACGCCTCCCTTTCTGCACCAAGACCTCACTCTAATACTTTCATACCGATTCACTCAGTTGAACATAGTATTTGCCGTTAAATTTGCCCTGAACTGCTTTCGCCCACTAACATGTAAATGTGCTTGAGTAACTTGAGTCAAATATCAAAGCACTGTTCTCAGTATTAAAGTAAGTGTCAAAAATGCATTTTGGGTACTTTTCCAATATTCTACCTCTGTGACTCCAGCTACTTCCTTTTTCCAGGGGCGGGGGGAGGACTTTATTATTAGGGGCAATAACAATAGTATGACACAGTCTAGCAAAATTTCATAATTTTTTTTAGTGCGGCTGCACTGATAGGTTGCTAAAAAGAAAAGGTAAAAGGAAACTGATGTCAAGAGCAAAGCTTCCTTGCAAATCTAGTATTTACTGCTCTGGAATCTCTTAAAGCACTTAAGATCTTAGTCATTAAAGGTGGAGGTATGTCTTATAGAGGAGCTATCTTCTAAAGTCTGTGCTTAGGGTAGAATTGAGTATAGTCAGAATTTCCCTAGAAAATTCATTAGGAAAGTGTCACAATAGAGTGTCACCCATATCTTGGTGAATCCAAACCTTCATTTTAACACCAAATAAAGTATTTGGTTTGCTTTTATTTATCTTTGGGGGGAGGGTCATGTAATACAATAAATACATGCATTATATCTTTAAAACTAGAATCACCTCAGCAAGATTCTCTTAAGAGGCACAAGGGATTTGAGAATGAATGAAAAAAGGAAAAACAATTATATTTACCATTCTATACACATTGAATGGAATAGACCTTCTTTATTCTAAGATTTGAAGGCCAGATATAAGTGAGGTTGCTCACATAGTTAAGGCCAAACTCAGAACTGAAATCTGCTCTTCCTCTTAGACAAACCTCTTGAGGAAGGCTTCTTACCACATCTCCACTTGGATCTCTCTCTCTGTTGTCTCACTCCATTCTAGTGTCTATTCCCATTACTCCAGCAAAACAGTACTTGCTAAGGTCCAGCAATGATCTCCTTGTCACTTTATCCAGTGGACCTGCTTCAGCCTGAATTTGAAGTGAGTTTTTGCAGTAGCATTTGGCTATACCAACCACTAGGTTTCTGAGACAACTCCTGCTTTTCTTCTCCCACTGACACTCTTTAGTGTTCTTTACTGGCTCACCTTCCTCCACCAAGTCTTTAAGATGTTAAAGTTAGAACTTGGCTCTGTCCTTTCTCTCCTTGTGTGATCTCCTCTACACCCAGGGCTGCAATTAGCATTGGTAAGCTATTAACCCTGGGATATTCTAACCAGACTTCCTGTTCTAAGTCTAGACATATATACCCACCATCAACTCAGCAGTTCCAGGTGTCCATCACAAAATGTCAAAAACAACTCATAATCTACCCCCAGACCTGGTCTTCCAGTCCCCATCTTAATGGATGGCACCGTTCTCCATCCATTTATACCAGAAAGAAACCTGACCTTCATTCACGGCCCCTCTCCTTTCTACTTCTTTCCCTCTTCACTGCCATCCCCTTCTTCAATTCACAGCATCTCTCGCCTGAGCAATAATCTCAGGCAGTGTCTGGGCATCCCCTTTGACTCTCTGGAATCCTTTCTCCATATTACATCCAGTAATATTCAGGACCCATTGAAAATGCTCAACCTATCATATCATTCCCCAAATTAAAATCTTCAAGTGGCTTCCACAGCTCTTAGCCCATGATTAAATTCCCTAACTTGGCCTACAGGCCCCTGAATGATCTGGCCCTTGCCTACCTTCCTGGCATCATTTTTCCCCCTCTCCCCCTCTTTATGATCTGGTCCCATCTGTCTGCCTGGAATTGTCCTCCATCTCAGCCTTCCACCTTCGCCTCTTCATGGTGGCTTTCAGCTCATCATTTGCTCAGAAAAGGTATCTCTCTGCCAACTCTCGCCACTTTTATTCAACATAGTATTGAAAGTCCTAGCCAGAGCAATTAGGTGAGAAAAAGAATTAAAAGGCATCCAAATTGGATGGAATAAATTGGAAAGGAAGAAATAAAACTGTCACTATTTTCAGATATGATATTATATATAGAAAACCCTGAAGACTCCACAGGAAAAAACTATTAGAACTGATAGATGAATTCAGTAAAGTTGCAGGATACAAAATCAGTGTATAAAAATCTGTTGGGGCCGGCCCAGTGGTGTAGTAGTTAAGTTTGTGTGCTTCGCTTCAGCGGCCCGGGGTTTGCAGGTTCGGATCCTGAGTGCGGACCTATGCACCACTCATCAAGCCATGCTGTGGCAGGCATCCCACATACAAAATAGACGAAGATGGGCACAGATGTTAGCTCAGGGCTAATCGTCTTCACCAAAAAGAGGAAGACTGGCAACAGATGTTAGCTCAGGTCTTATCTTTCTCACACAAAAAATAATCTGTTACATTTCTACACATTAATAATGAACTATCAGAGAAATTAAGAAAACTATCTCATTTACAATTGTATCAAAAAGGGTGAAATGCCTAGGAATAAACTTAACCAAGGAGGTGAAAGACTTGTACAGTGAAAACTGTAAGACATTAATGAAAGAAATTGAAGACATGAATAAAAGGAAAGATATTCCATGCTCATGGACTGGATGAATTAATATTATTAAAATGTCCATACTACTCAAAACAATCTAAAGATTCAATGCAATCCCTATCAAAATTCCAATGACATTTTTCACAAAAATAGAACGAACAATCCTAAAATTTGTATGGAACCACAAAAGACTCTGAATAGCCAAAGTAGTCTTGAGAAAGAAGAACAAAGCTGGGGGCATCATGCTCCCTGGTTTCAACCTATGTTAGAAAGCTGTAGTAATCAAAACAGTATGGTATTGGCATAAAAACAGATGCATAGATCAATGGAACAGAACTGAGAGCCCAGAAATAAACCTACACATATGTGGTCAATTAACTTACAACAAAGGAGCCAAGATTATACAATGGGCAAAGGACAGTCTCTTCAATAAATGGTGTTGGGAAAACTGTACAGCCACAAGCAAAAGAATGAAACTGGACCACTATCTTATACCATTCACAAAAATTAACTCAAAATGGATTAAAGACTTGAATGTAAGACCTGAAACCATAAAACTCCTAGAAGAAAACATAGGTGGTAAGCTCTTTGACATTGGTCTTGTCAATGATTTTTTAGATCTGATGCCAAAAACAAAGGCAAAAAAAGTAAAAACAAGTGGGACTACATCAAACTAAAAAGCTTCTGCACAGCAAAGGAGATCATCAACAAAATGAAAAGGCAATCTATAGAATGGGAGAAAATATTTGCAAATCATATATATATATCTGATAAGAGGCTAATATTCAAAATATATAAAGAACTCATACAACTCAATAGCAAAAAAACAAACAATCCAGTTAAAAAACGGGCAGAAGACTTGAATGGACATTTTTCCAAAGAAGACAGACGGCCAACAGGTACACGAAAAGGTGCTTGACATCATTAATCATTAGTGAAATACAAATCGAAACCACAATGATATATCACCTCACACCTGTTAGAATGGCTATTATAAAAAAGACAAAAAATAACCAGCATTGGTGAGGATGTGGAGAAAAGGGAACACTTGTGCACTGTTGGTGTGAATGTAAATTAGTGCAACCACCATGGAAAATAGTATGGAGGTTCCTCTAAAATTAAAAATAGAATTACCATATGACCCAGCAATTCCACATCTGGGTATTTATCTGAAGAAACCAAAAACACTAACTCGAAAACATGTATGCATCCGTACATTCACTGCAGCATTATTTACAATAGCCAAGATATGAAAACAACCTAAGTGTCTGTCAATGGATTAATGGATAACGAAAATGTGATATACACACACACACACACACACACACACACACACATATACACACACAAATGGAATATTATTTGGCCATAAAAAAGAATGAAATCTTGTCATTTGCAACAACATGGATGGACCTTGAGGGCATTATGCTAACTGAAATAAGTCAGGCAGAGAAAGACAAATCTCATATGATCTCATTTATATGTGGAAGCTAAAAAACAAACAAACAAACAAAAATGGGCTCATAGAACAAAGAACAGATTGATGATTGCCAGAGGTGGAGGGTGGGAGGTGGGCAAAATGGGTAAAAAGGGTCAAAAGGCACAAACTTCCAGTTATAAAATAGATAAGTCATGGGAATGCAGTGTAGAACATGGTGACTACAGTTAATAATAATGTACTGTGTATTTGAAAGTTGCCAAGAGAGTAGATATTAAAAGTGCTCATCCCAAGAAAAAAAATTTTTGTAACTATGTATGGTGACAGATGTTAACTAGACTTATTGTGGTGACCATTTCTCACTATGTACAAATATCATATAATTACATTGTACACCTGAAACTAATATAATGTTACATATCAATTATACCTCAACAAAAAAATGAAAAGTTATCTCTCATCCCAAGGATGTGGTCAGGTCCTGCTATTAGATGTTCTCATGACACTACCATGTTTTCTTCATAGCACTTATTACAGCTTATATTTAGATATTTGTGTCATTTTTATTAATGCCTTTCTCCCCATTAGACGATAAACTTCACAAGGGAAGGGGTGGTGTTCACCATTGAGTCCCCAGCACTCAACATATACCTGCCACATGGGTGGAGCCCACCTGATGAAGGAATTAATTCCTGGGATTTAAGAAATAGACTATTCTGAAGTTCTAGGCTAGCCTTCCCCTTCCTTGTTTCTGGCTTTTTCCCCCAGGTATGTCAATCAATTAACATTTACCAAGCACAGGTTTAGGCAAAGCATATAACTTGGTGCTGTGGGAAAAACAACAAGTAAAAGACACAGTGGCTGTTCTCAAAGAACCTAGAATAGCTGGTCTGCAGCCCTAATGGGAATTGTAGGTCAGTAGGGCCATTGTCTTTCCAAGCCTCACAAAGGCATTCCTTCCGTCATTGGTCATGGACTCACTAGAGCAGGATAGTGTGGGGGCTCACCCACATATCGAGTGAGTTGGAAGGGGTTCCCCCAGCCTTTCTTACTCTACTCACATCACAGCAGAGACGACTATCACACCAGAGCAGTTTCTCAAGTGCTGTTCTCTATCTCTATAGGCCTGCATTTCCCCAAGGAGATCCATTAGAACACTAATTCCATAGTTTACTCTGGGCCAAAAGGTTTCCATCATCATATAATTTTGAGAAATGCTGCATTAAACAAAATTAAAGTTTTCCCCCATAGAATTTTTCAGAATCTTTAGTATGCTAATGTGCATGACAAATCTCTGAGAATATTATGTATTTCCCAAATTTATAAAGCCATGGAATCCTCTTTTCAAGCAATATATTTTGGGAATAAGTATCTGGATCAATATTTGTCTGTTATCTTTCTGTGGATCAGTTAAATATGTGAAATATGTTTGCAACTCATAAGATGGAAGATCATCATGAGAGCCAGCCATTATTGCTCTCTGCTCCGCAGGATTTCAGCCAATCCACACAGGGCTTTGGGCCCGAGGTCATGGCCCATAGGAAGTTATTACCTCCAGGAAACACACCCGGCTTTGTTGGCTTTCCTTCACTAAGGGCAAATCCAAGTAGACCTCAAGGGCATTATGAGAATCCTAATGTAGGAGATTTCCTTATAGACACTAAATGTAAGTACGTTTAAAGTTAATAGCATTTTCTAAGAATTGGCAGAGTTGGATATAACTGCATATAATCCTTTCATCTCAGCCTGCCTCTCTTTCTGTGTTAATGGCATTTTCTTTCTGAGTCTTCTTTTCCATCTTGATGTTTCTCTGAAGACAGAAATTCTGCTGAGTACTTCACTTCATGCCAGTAGTATTTTCTTCTTCTCTTACATCTTTGAATTTCAATGGTTCTGGCACTGATCTTTGGTACTTGTACCTATTAATCCTTCCATTTCATGGCTTAAAATCAATATACTTTTTAATCAAAAGTTCAGGGGGAAAAGGTGATCTGTGAGCTACCTATATATAAATGGATTTTATTTACCCCAAGTACATCTTTCTATATGTATTGAATCTAATGTTCTTTGACTTTACTATAGGTGAAATTTCCGCATTCCTTTTCTTGCCCACAGGACTCATTATTCAATATTATATTTTCCTGCCCTCCAGTAAACAGCATGCGTAATAGTATTAGACTGTTTGCCAGGCAGTTCCTAAACAAACATGGCCTGAATCAAATGAACTGAAAGTTCAAAGTTCTATGGTTTCAGAAAGGTACAAGGGATAGAAATCTGCTTTGTTGCCCCTTAACAATAAGCTTGGAAAAGCCAATCAATTATGATGGAGATATAGAGGCAACAAAGAAAATATCACTTCTGAAAGTAGGGCCTGGTAACCTTAGAGAGAGATCAATAAAAAGTCTTTGGACCTTTTCAAAAAGTGTGTTCGAAGGAATCAGGAATCAATGAAAAAGGAGCCAGAATCTGATTAAGAAAGACTGGGGTGGGGCCGAAGATTCTGCATTTCTAACTAGCACCTAAGTCATGTGATACTGCAGTGCGTGGACCACACTTTGACTAACAAGGCTTTAGAAATGTTAGAAAGACCATCTCAGGGCCCACCCCAGACCTGCTGCATCAGAAGCTGCATGTAGACAAGATCCCAGGTCCCCAGGTGGTTCATATGCACATTCAAGTTTGAAAAGCACTGAGCTAAAGGACTCCTACCTTTTACTCCAAAGTCCTGTTTCCTAAGGGCCTTCCCATTTTATTTGACTATTCATCATTCCCTTGGCTGCAACAATTGTGGTTAGAAGCTGTTATGATCTTTTGTGGATTTTGCAAGCTAAATAGTTTGTGGCCTTTTATAAGTGGGTTATGTTATATGTGTATATTCTTTAAAATGAATTCAACATTTATTGAGTGTTCTCTAGGTGCCGTGTACTGTGCTGGGCATAGCGTTACAAAGAAGAATAAGATGTGGTCTCTATCCTCAGGGAATTACAGCCTTAGGGTGGGGTGGCCCTGGCCCAGATTTAACACATGGGGTGTCACTTTCACAAAAGGAGCTATTTTTGTCTTGAAACTTCTTCATTTTATACTCTAATAATTAAAAGGATGACACTGAAATTTTCCAGCTGGCCATGCCCCAGAAATCCATAGATTCCAGATGCATTTACCATAAGTAATCCTATACAAACCTGGTATATCCTGACAAAAACATTCTATAGGTAAGGATTCTCCATTGGCAAATACTGTCAGGAAGCCCAACTAGCAAATCTACAAGATTTGCTCAGGTCATTTCTCCCTGGTGTTTTCCAGGGTGCAAAAAGCTAGATTGCAGATCAGCTGTTAACCCTTTCCTTCCCACTTGCATAGATGTGTCATGCCAGGAGCTAGCTGATGCAGTGTACAGTTTAGAGTGTGGGCTTTGCTTTTCAGAGGCAGAAGGACAGGAGAGACAAATTTCTAAGAGGCTTATGTGGAAAATAGCTGACCCTAGTCTAACAAAACTCATCCTGGAAATGCAGCATCTAAAGCAGGGGAGGCACTCAATAAATATTTGTTGAATGAATAGAAATGCAAATCTGCCTTAGGGCAAACAGCTTAGAACACTAACCATTACACATCCCTGTGCTAGTGTTGAGGACATTAATGATTAACCCACCTCCACACTGATGGGAGCATACCCCTGTGCAAGGTTCATCTTGCACAGTTAAAAATACAGGGTGTGCCCTGACCTCTATTTGGCAGGGTCCAATTGTTAGAACTGCTGGTGTGATCACTAGTAATAAATGGCTCTATGTTTATTCTCATTTCAAAAATCACTTTGATATTCAGCTTTGCAAAAACGAATTCAGATGTTTAATGCTCCACTGAGAATTAACAGATTCATTTAATGTTTGAAACCCATTAGCAAAACAGAGCTTATTCTGGGGACCAATTATTCAACATTCTGAGGCTCTTCAGAGCACATAGACACCTCAACAGGTGCTGTTTACAGCTTTCTACCATATAAGATGGTCCTTGGAAACAGAAAATACTACACAAACTCTCTCTTGGCAATCACTCCTGTTAAGTAAGGATGTTTCATTTGGGTGTTAATTAAATGGATTTTGCTTTGCTGGATCTGTGAAATCGCTGTTTCTTGTTTAGCTTCTATAGGTAAACCATAACTCTACTAAATTTTCTCTTTTTATATTCTTTCTATTAAAAAAAGGATTCCTGAAACCAGGGCTAGCTACCAAGTATTCCCAGGATGGGAGAGAAGAGCAGGGCTTCTATATTATGATTAGGCCCAAAGAAATGTCACTGGGAGGCAGATGGGGAAAGAACAGTTATTTTGTGTAGTATAGCAACTCTGCCTGCCACTCGTGAGACCAGAGTGAAAGGACAAGTTTGCATCTACAAATAGGTTCCACAAATAGCCACTGAACAAAAGCAGCAATGCTCAGGCTTTGTTGCCAACACAAAGATTAGATTCCTTCTTCCCAAATGAGGAAAGTGCTGGGTTGTACTGGAAAGGGCTCTTGGCTCAAAAAACCCTTTGATTAGATGGTGAGATGGTCAGGATATTATGTCATGGATTTCTCTTTACACGTAAGGAAGTATGGGACCTTTGAAATTCATATGTGTCTCTGTAAATCCAGGCACCTCCCATAAATCATCAGAATGGTTTTTAACTGTTAAAAACAAGACAACAGGCCCAAAATGCAGTCACTTATGCTAAGCCCCACATTACCAAACCAAGACAATTATAGCTTCAACTCTCCCAGAAATGAAATCTTAAATCAGTGTTAAAAAGGAAACAACAGGCCCCAAATGGAGTCACTTATGCTAAGCCCCACATCAGCAAACCAAGACTTAGTACCTAACCTAATTGCAGTTTCAGCCTCTCCCAGGAATATGACCTTTAATCAGTCAATCTGGAACTGCCTGGTCAGTACCAGTGAGGTAATCTGCCCGATAGACCCCCACCTTTCACCAAGGGAAGGTGACCTTGCCTGAAACAATCTACTCTTTGCTAGAAACTTTCTTTTTCCACTCTCTTCTGCCTATAAAAGACCTCCATTTTATACAGCTCCTTGTGTCACCGACTAATTGCCCCGAGGAACTCAAGGGAGGTTTTGGAAGCATTTAACTGTTTCTCTAAATTGTTTTTTGTTTTTTGTTATGCTAAAAGATGCAATCACCAACCACCCTGAACCAGTCCAAACCCCACTGCAAGAGCAATGCCTGCACAGATGGGCCAAAAGGTGGCCAAGAATGACCTTTGCCTCATTTTACTGCTAAGAGTGCCACCCCAAGAGGAGCTTAGGCCTTATTACTATAACATGCAATGTATGTGGAAGCATGTTTTCCAACTGAGCCTGCACAAGTGAATATCTACCTCTCTCTTTTGAATATTCATTCCCCATCACAAATTAAAGGTCTCTGCTGTCCCGTGCTCAGGGAGCCATGGTTTTGGGAAATAATTTCCCTGTGGGCTCCTTATTTGTGGCAAATAAACTTTACTTTGTGTGACAACTGCTTCTGGTGAAGGCCCTGATTTCAACTCACCAAGAAGAGTACCCACTTTGGTTCAGTAACACTTGCACATCCTTTCTATTTGCTAGATGGGAGGTTGCTTGATTCATGAATCATTGAATAAAGCCAATCTGATCTTTAAATTTACTCAGTTCATTTTTGTTTTTTAACAAAAATCAGTCAATCAGGAATCGCCTGATGAGCACTAGTTAGGTAACCTACCTGATAGAGCCCTGCCGACCCCTAAAGGAAAATAACCTTGCAATAATCAACTCACTTTGTTGCCTAGGATAACTTCCTTGTTCCCACACCCTTCTGCCTATAAAAGTCTTTCATTACGTACAGCTCCTTGGAGCTCCTTTCTATCTGCTAGACTAGATGTTGCCGATTCCATGAATCATTGAATAAAGCCAATAAGTTCTTTAAAATTTACTCAGTTGAATTTTGTTTTATAACAGAACCCAAAATGATACTGTAGGGGAGGAAGAAAAATCCTCTACTCTCTCTAGGTTCTTCTGGCTGGCCTAAGAATTAAATTGACATGAGACAGGGCCAGCCCCATGGCTTAGCAGTTAAGTGTGCGTGCTCCGCTACTGGCGGCCCGGGTTCGGATCCCGGGCGTGCACCGCCACACCAATTCTCCGGCCATGCTGAGGCCACGTCCCACATACAGCAACTAGAAGGATGTGCAGCTGTGACATACAACTATCTACTGGGGCTTTGGGGGAAAAACAAATAAATAAATTAAAGTTTAAAATTGACTTGAGACAGAATAACAGGAGAAAACCAAACAAGGCTTTATAACATGTATACATGGGAGAAACTCAGGAAAACTGAACAATTTGCCAAAATGGCAGGAGTTCTTATCTTAAATACCATCTTCAGCTAAAGACAATGAGGATGTTGGTGGTGGGGGAGTCAGTTACAGGAGATTACCAGAAAAGCACAGTAAACAATAGTAAGGTTATTATGCAGATTTAAGTCCCTGCCTTCCGCATTGATAAGAGTTTCTAGAGATAAGGTCATCCCCCCTTCTTCCTGGTACAGAGAGGGAGATACCTTTACAGATGGAGATTTCCCTCACAAATGTAAATGTCTCTTACAAAGGGTAAATTCTACTTTTCAGAGCTTCCCCCATCTCTGTAGTTTTTAAAAGTAATAATCCTCATTAGTACAAAATAATCCTCATGCCAAAGAGACACATTTTGAAGTGGCCAATTCTGATCCTCCACAATACAAACAAAAATCATATAATGACAAAAAATATGATATATTTAAGTGTAAAAAGCAGTACATATAACTATATGGAAAATATAATTTAAAAGAGAATGTTTAATCTTTCTGGGCAGATGAAAATAGAATACACTGAATTAACAGCAATTGTATCTAATGGTAGCGTATGGATTTTTTCCACTTTTTTCTCTTATCCCATGTTTTTTAAAATGAGCTTATATCTCTAAAATTTTTTTATAATTAAAAGTTTTAATAAAGATACAAAACAAAAACAAATTATGACATGTTAGTTATATAATTTTTTCCTTGGTACTTTAAAAATATTTTTTAACCATCAAACATCAAAAAACAAAATTAAAAAGAACTGTCAGTAGGTATTAACAAGTAGCATAAATACACTTCTAGCACAGGGTCTGATATGGTGTAGACACTCCATGTTTCCACATTCATTCTCTTCCCTTTTCAAATGGATACTAGTCCCCTTTCGTTTTTTATTCATCAAAGCCGAGATCTCAAGACCTGAATTATTTTTTCTGGTTCTTTAGTGAATGGACTACAAATAATGATAAACCTGAAGTCTCACAAGAACCCTCCTGTGTAAACTTGCATTTGCTAGGCAATGATCTGGGCACTGCTTAGAATTTCAGGAGTATTCTGCCTACTCAAGCCAGCGCTCCACTCTGCCTCTAATCCCTGACATCCAACAATCACCCACACTCTCTACCCCCTTGATGTCTCCTGAAAGTGTCCATTTCCTCCAATCCTATTTGCTGCTCCTCTAGAACAGGAGTCAGCAAAGTTTTTCTGTCAAGAGCCAGGCAGTAAATATTTTAGAGTTTGTAAGTCCAGATGGTCTCTGTCAAAACTACTCAACTCTGCTGTCATAGAGTGAAAGCAGCTGAAGGAGGGCAGAATATGACACCCCAAAATGTGCCTCTTTGGCATAAGCATTATTTTGAGCTGATTATTTTTGAGGAACAGCAGACACAGGAGAAGCTCTGGAAACAGATAAGTTACCCTTTTGTAAAGGACATTTACATTTATAAAGGAAATCTCCATTTGTAAGTGTCTCCCTCTCTGTACCTGGAAGAGGAGGATGACTCTAAATTTCCAGAAACTCTTATCAACCACTTAAATCTACATAACAAACTTGACCTTTGTTGCCCATGTTTCTTTTCCTGTTCACCTCCCATAACTGTCTCCCTCCCCCCTCCAACATCTTTCTTTTGTCTTTAGCTGGAGATGGTATTTAAAGTGGTGGCTTGGGCCATTTTGGGGACTTACTAAGTTTTCCTGGGTCTCTCCCATGTATACAGGAAGTGTACATGTTATTAAACTTCTGTTTGTTCTCAGCAGTTCTCAGCCAAGAACTCAGAAGGGTAGAGGAAAAATGATTTTTCCTCCTCTACACAGCCATAGACAATATCTAAGTGTGTGGCCTCACTATGTTGTAATAAAACTTTATTTACATAAACAAGTAGCGGATCAGATTTATCTTATGGTCTGTAGTTTGCCAACCCCTGCCCTAGAGTATTCCACTGCCTCATCGTTGGTCTGCCTACCTCCAGGCTTCTTTCCCTACAACCTGCTCTCCTCACTACTATCAGAATGATTTTCTTGAAATGCAAACCTGATTGTAGTAAAATCTTCCAGAGATATATGGATATCAATATCTATTCTCTCCCACTTACTTTGTCGTAGAGTTCTGGTTTTTAGTTTAGTACATGGCAACCCAGAAAAAAAATACTAAATACTACTACGACTATACATTACCTAGCCTCCCTCACAGCAAGGTGTAAATATGTAACAAGTCTTGGCCAATGAGCTGTATGTAGAAGTGTGGTATGGGATTTCAAAGAAGGCTCCTTAAAATTAGGAAGTGGCCTATTGACCTGGAGTGCAGATGTGATGGGTAGAATTTCAGCAACTATCATGAAGTCATGCAGTGAGAATGGCAAAGACAGCAAACAGAGTTCTTAGTGTTTTGTGCTAACTGCCATTCTAGCCTAGACTGCATATTGCTGAATTTTTCTCCATGTGAGAGGGCAGTAAATGTATATCTTGTTTAAGCAAATATTGTTTTGGATTTTGTGTATGTATAAACATAATACTGATATATTAATGATTTGTCGTTCCGAGCTAGTCACAGGAGTGCTTTCAGTTGCAAGTAACAAAAAAACAGTGTCTGGAGGAAGTGTCTCCTTGGCTTAGGTTCTGCAGTCCAACAGGTCAAGGCTAGGACTGGTCTTTCTCCCATAAGCAAGGTGCCTGCCACAGCTGCAGGAATCACATCTCCATTAAAGGCAGAAGGAAATAGCAAAGGGATCTGCCAGCCACACCTGTTATTTTAATCAGGAAAGCAGTAGCTTTCTCAAATATCCCCCCAGTAGATTTCCACTGAGGTGCTCTGCCCTTTCTCCAGCTGCAAGGGAGTCTGGGAAAGTCAATATTGAGCTACATGCTCATCTACCTGGTACCCATGGCAAAGGCAGGCAAGAGTGCCTGGGGATAATGGTTTAGACAAACTTCAGTGCCTAAAAACCTTATAGTTACACGTATCCCTCAGGATAAAGGCTCCAAGCAAAAATTGGGCTTCCATATGCCTCAGAGTAGTGCTTCTCAGGCTCTACTGAACATATGGAGGCACTGGGGTTCTAGTTAAAATGCAGATTCTGATTCAGCAGATCTTGGGTAGAGCCTGAGAGCCTGTATTTCCAAAAAGCTCCCAGATGATGCTTGTGCTACTGATCCTTAGCACCATAGCTGGCATAGCAAGGGCTGACACAGGCTTGATGATTAGACCCCTGAATTATTTCTATAGCACCATCTTTTGCCTCTTCCCCTTCTACTCTCAGCTCCAACCATGTTTTACTTTCAGTTCCCTGGAAGGGTCATGACTGCTGACTGTCTCCCAAGCAGTACCCCTGCCTGAAATGCGTTCTCAGCCTCCTCTGCTTCACCATGTGGATTGTTATTCAAGCCTTAGGTCCCACTGGTTATCACTTCCTCCAGGAAGGTTTTCTGGATGCCACTACCCTCTCTCGTAGGTGGAATTTCTCCCTCACTCATCTTTGGATCCCCAGGACCCAGCCCAATGCCTAGTACACTGTGAGTTGTTGAACAAATACATGTTGAATTAATGAATCAATGAAATGATGCACTATTTACAAGCCAAATGTTCTATCTCAGCTGGAGTCTTCATAGCCAGCTTTCTTGTGGATAAGAGCTATAAATTATCGTGATTTTCCAAAGTCATTTACTCCTTTTAAAAATTAAATAGAAGTCACCAACAAAACCACTAAAGCTCACCTAAATCATTATGTAAAAGTGACAAAAAGTTGAACATGATATAAGAAATATAAAGACTTAAGAACAATTTCTTAGTATGCTGTAAGTATTACTTGATTTAATGCATTTTTTTCTCTAAGTCTAATTTCCTCCAAATTAGTGCTACTGAGGACTGGGCCAGTCTACTCTTCATTACTGGTCCACATGAGATAAGATAAAGGGAGACCAAGCATTTGGAAACCTTTTTGCCAACTTTACAGAGTAATTTTATTTCATTTTGAATCTAACCGTTAAAAAAATAGTTTGTATTTTATATCCTTGTTAATTTACTTCAAGCAATTAATTTTTATTGTGTTTCAAAATGTATCAGTTCACAATGGATTGGACATTTTTTCAAAATTGGTTTTCCCTATAGATAATTTGGGAAGCACTGCTCTAAATCTTGTAATCTGAGTCAGACCATCTAAAGCAATGGTTCTCAACTGGGGGTGATTTTCCCCCCCAGGGGACATTTGTCAATGTCTGGAGACATTTTTGATCCTCACAACTGCAGAGAGTAAGGGCAGGTTCTACTGGTATCTAGTGGGTAGAGACCAGGGATGCTGCTCAACATGCCATAGCACATGGGACAGCCCCACAACAAAGAATGATCCGGCCCCGAATGTCAGTAGTGCTGAGGTTGAGAAAACTTGATCTAAAGATTTAGGGCCAAACACTTTTTTTCTTTTTTCTCTTCTCAGATGATGAGTTGCTTTTTCCCATTAGAAGCAGAAACAGAAAAGTCACATGCTCACATGCTTACACAGTTAGATTTGATAAGAACTTTCTGCTCTTCTTCTTTGGGTCAAAGTTTCTTCCCTCTTCCTCCTCACACCCTTGATTCCTTCATGGTGGTGCAAAAAGAGAAGCTCGGTATGATAATTTTGCTGCAAGAGGGTCTCGTGACTCTTCCCCATCACAAATTTCCTGACAGCTAGCTCTCTGGTTTCTCAATTTCTCATTTAGAATGTGTGTTAGCACTAATTTGAAAGCAATGCTGAGATGTTCACATTACAGAAACTTCTCTGCTGATCCTTCTGGCAACCGTCTCTACCAGGATTAAATTAAAAGTCTTTTCTTGTTGGACTTGAAGTTGCTGTTCAAGCTTCTTGGAAAATAACTTTTCAAACACACGTAAACAGGCCCTAACAAGTTTTGCTACAGAAAAATATGAATTGATGTATCAATTGCTGTTTATGCTTATGTGCATTTTCATGGCTACTAGAAATCATTTAATTTCACTTAGTTTTCATTCAATGGCCTGACCCTTTTTCTTCATTTTGTCAGGGTCAACTGAGTATTTGTAGATAAACATGCTAATTAGTAACTGGGCTAATATCTGCATGTGAACAATTAACTTGAACCCAATATATTTCCTGAAGTTCTTGTAAATGAAGTCTTTGCGATCTTTATTGAAGTCATTCTTAAAAATAATCTTCCTTCTGTTGCTGTTGCCCGGTATTTCTTATAAAGAAGATGATTGTTTTTACTTTGTTGATTTCCTAAAATGCTGGTTATAAAGCTTATATTCCACAATAAAAGTTCTGATTGGTATGACATAACAATAAGAGCTAATACTTCGAGCACTCACTATGTGCCAGCTAGTGTTCTAAGCACTTTAAATATATTATTCTCATTTAATCATCGTGACAAACCTACACAATAGTACTATCATTCTTCCCTCTTTATAGACGTGGAAACTGAGGCACATAGAGGTAACGTGGCTAGGCCAAGGTTATAAAAGTAGTGAGCAGCAGGGCTAAGATTCAAACCCAAGCACACTGGATCCAGAAGCTGTGATCTTGCAGATCCTCCCTCTCTTGCGAGTTGAGAGTCACATAAACAAGAAATGCAAGTAGAGTAGGAAATCAGAAGCTATGGTTTGTGTATTCTCAGGCTGGTCACGAGAAGCACCACATGGAAACTAACATAAATAAGTTTCTGGAACCGCATCTTGCCTATCCTTGTTTCTCCCACAGGCACTACAGTGCCTCTCACAGAATGATCAGTCAGTGTTTGTAGATTTGGCCTTCTCTAGAAGCTGGTCACCCACATACTTGTTCTTCTCCACTCACCCCATATTCACCCCTCTGTGATTTGTAAGTCTGGTCTGGAACCAGTAGCTGCAAAACCATGCATTCTCTCCCCGTGCAGCCCCCGATGACATCCCACAAGCCAGTCACACATCTGTGCTGTGGTCTCTCACTATCTCTAGCTGCCTGTTCGACCTTGGCAGGGATAATGGGAGCCGAAGTTTAAGGTAGATTAAATGACAAAATCTCGAGCAGCTTTGCTATTCAGCCCTGGGGTGGGAAGTCTTAGGCTCTCCTTTTGGAATAAGAGGGAAAGAATGCTGAGCAATGCTTAGGATGGCCTCCCCTCTGTCACTCTGAGCATTTCATTCCCTCAGTAAAGGTATCTGAAGTTTCTTCTTCATTTCATCAGTGCTATTTGTAGCTTAGCAGTTCCAAAATTAAAATGGCTGGTCAGAATGAAACCAAAGAGTTGAGAGTTCCTTTTCAGTGACTCACAAGACAACCTCAAAGTGTGGTCTCTGGGCCAGCAGTATCAGCATCACCTGGGAACTTGTAGAAATGCAGATTCTCAGGTCCCACTCCAGACCTGCTGAATCAGACACTGTAAGGATGGAGCCCTGCATCTGCGTTTTTAAAAATCCTACCCGTGATTCTGATGCATGGTTAAGTTTGAGAACCACTGGCCTATATTCATGATTCTCAACCCTGATTGTATATTAAAAATCACCTTGGGAGTTTTAAACATCCAAAATTCCAGACTACATGTCAGACTAATTAGACTTTCTGGAGGTGAGACACAGGCATAAGAATTTTTTAAAGTTCCCCAGGTAAATCCAGTATGTGGTCAAGGTTCAGAACTTGTCAGTGCTGGGCTCCTCGATCACAGTAATACTGACATTTTGGGCCAGATCATTCTTTACTGTGGGAGGCTGTTCTGTGCATTGTAAGATGTTTAGCAGTATCCCTGGTCTCTGTCCACTGAAAGCCATTGGCACCCCCTGCCCTGGCTGTCACAATCAAAACTGTCTCCGGATGTTGCCAAATATTGCTGGGGGCCAAAAGTCCCCCCCGCTTGGGAACCATTGGGTTAGAGTTCATCATTATCTCTCCAACAATGATGATAGGCCAACCCACATCAGAATCATCTGCAGGGCTTATTATAAAAGCACATTATTAAGCTTCACTCAGGCCTCCTGGATCAGAATCCTCCAGGAAATCAGGAAGCTAATTGTTAGCATCAGAATTTCTTAAGTGCCTTAAAGTTGGAGAACCACTGAATTGAGTATTTCTTCTTACAGCCAGATCGAATTTGACTTTGGTGCTCAGGAAAGCAAAATTTGGCTTGTTTGGGATTCTGTTCTTTATCACTGGTAGAAGTGAATTGATTTATGGTTCTTCCAAAGATTTCAGCTTAGCTGGACAGACCCACTTGGAGAGTTTAGACATCTCCCTGCTATGCAGTCAGATAAAATAAAACTAGAAAATTTCAATCCAGTAACAGTTGTGTCAAGTTTTGTGTAAATGAGTATTTCAGCATCTACACAGTAACTTTTTTATTCCGATTCTTGACTGTAAAGGACATTTACTGTGAATGTTGACTCACACACCTCGAAAGTCACTGATCACAGGATCAAATGAGTTTGCAACATTAACTCTAGTTTATTAAGGGTATGAGCAGCACTGGTGACCCTTTTTCATAACTACTCTGGTCTTTGATGTTTTCTTTATGGATTCTGTCAATCCTCTATTCATTTAAAATTTTTTTTTGGAGAGCTTCTTGGCCATGTTCCAAGCACGCATCCACTTACTGGTTACTTTTGATCTGTACATTGTCTGTGTGTACATGAAACATGCTTCTTTGTTTAATAAGAGTTGTCTGTGTCACAACATACAGCTTTTACCTGTTAATGTCTCTTGTAATCGCTCATTCATTCACTCACCCTGCAGGGATGACTATAATAATGAATAGATGCTTTCAGCAGAGCTTTGGCAAAAAGCAAGGAGATCTCTGAGAAAGGTGGCATTTTTCTTGGGAAATTAGAAAAGACTTCAAAAATGAGGAGACATTTGAGCCGGCCTTACAGGATGAACCTAGAATTCATCAAGCAGAGAATAGATGTCTATTTCAAAGATAAATCTTATATCAAAGATTAGATGAGAATCTGTCGTATTTCTGTGTCTCAAGGAGTCCATAGTACCATGGCCTGAAACTAAGGGTGCCATTGCTCAATGATTAAAGACTGTCACAGGCACGTTTAGAAACATAATTTCTCCCCAAAGAGGAAAACAAATCAGAGAGTGAAATATTCCATAATATTAAAGCGTTAAAAAACAAGACGATAGGCCCCAAATGGAGTCACTTATGCTAAGCCCCATGTCACCAAAAAGAGACTTAATTACAGTTCCAGCTCTCCCAAAAATGGAATCTTAAACCACTCAATCAGGAACCGCTAGATCAGCACTAGTTAGGTCATCTGCCTGTTAGACCCTTGCCATCCCATAGAGGAAAGTAACCTTGCAGTAACTAACCTGCTTTTTTGCTTAGTATAAATTCATTGTTCCCCCTCCCTTCCACCTATAAAAGTCTTTCATTTTGTATAGTTCCTCGGAGCTCCTTTCTATCTGCTGGATTGAATGCTGTTGGATTCGTATAGATTTGGGCTTAAATAAACTCTTAAATTTTTTAATATGCCTCGGTTTATCTAACAGTTTGCATGCAGTTAGTCATGTAAAATGTCAAAGCAGGCCAAAAAAACTAAAAAAAAAAAAAAACCCATACATTAATCAGGAATTCATTTCATTCTAGCCCAGTGATTCTCAACTGGGGGCAATTTTGCCCCCCAGGAGACATTGGGCAAATGTCTGGAGACATTTTGGGTTGTCATGTCTGTGGAGTATGTGACTACTGGAGACCAGGGATGATGCTAAACACCCTACAGTGCACAAGACAGCTCCCCACAACAAAAAATGGTCCAATCCAAAATGTCAACAGTGCAGAGGATGAGAAGCTCCGTTCTAGTCCATGCTGTGTGGCTTAGCGTACATTTATGTAAACTAGTGTGATTTCATTTGCAGAATGGAAATCAGTCCTGCTCAGCTCTTTGTTCCTTAGACAGTTTAAATGATGACTTGTAAGATTTACCTTGTCCCACCCTCACTGCTGCACAGTTCCATCTATAAACAAGGCCCTCATGAATTTAGAACACTGTGCAAACTCATGTGAATTTAATAACTTTAGTTGAGGGAAAATAAGATAAGAATCAAAGTGTGGGGAGAGGACATCATGGCTCCACAGCTGTGGGCCCGTCACTGTCAGTCCAACATAAATATTTATGACAGCACATTCCACCATGAGTGCATTCTTCTAGAAGAGAATTGTTTCATCCTGCTGTAAGCAGAAGCAAGGTTTTCTGAATACAGCATGTATAATTTGAAATGACTAGTCCTACATTTGTGCCAGGTAGAAATGGTCAGGAATTTAATATTCAGTCAGCAAACATGCAAAGAACAGGGGATTGAGAACAAGACTGTCTTTGTCTAAAACTATATTTTTCAGTTTGGTAGCCACTAACCCTATGTAGTTGTTGAGTACTTGAAATGTGAGTCCAATTGAGATGTGCTATAAATGTAAAATACACACTGGATTTCAAAGACTTATTCAAGAAAAAAGAATGCAAAATGTCTCAATAATTTGTATTTTGATTATAAGTTGAAATGATAATTTTTGGATATATTTGGTTAAATAAAATATATTAAAAATTTTACCCATTTTTTATTTTTTAGTGGGGCTACTAGAAAATTTAAAATTATGTATATATGATATATACTATTATATATGTATTATGTATTTCTATTGGACAGCACTGCTCTAAAAGCACACTTTTCTGTCATTATTTTTTAATCTTATTGTCATGCTCATGAAAAGACCTTAGAGTTCAGATTTCTAACAGGCGTGTCCTTCAATCACCAGGCCACATTGAGTGATTTCAATGTGGCTAAACCTTGAAATCACCTTGGAGAGCTGTTAAAAAATACTAATGCTTGGACATCCGTAGACAAAAACAAAACAAAAAAACCTATACCTAAATCCCACATCTTATATAAAAATTAACTCAAAATAGATCATAAGTTTAAACATAAAAGGTAAAACTATAAACTTTTAGAAGAAAACATAGGGGAAGATCTTCAGGATCTAGGGCTAGGCAGCAAGTTCTTAGACTTTATACCAAAAGTACAATCCATAAAAGGAAAAATGGATAAATTGGACTTCATCAAAATTAAAAGCTTTTGCTCTCTAAAAGCCCATGTGCAGAGGATAAGACAAGCTACAGACTAGGAGAAAATATTGGCAAACCCCTTATCTAACAAAGTATCTAGACTATCTAGAGAATGCTCAAACTCAACAATAAAAAAAACAAATAATATAATTAGAATATGGGCAAAAGATATAAACAGATATTTCACAGAGGAGGATATACAGATGGCAAATAAGCACATGAAAAGATGTTCAACATCATTAACCATTAGGAAAATGCAAATTAATACCAGTGCACTTGAATCTACAATTATGTCAATACAAATGTCAATTTTAAAAAGTCTAACACTATGCCCTCCCATCCCCCCACTCCTCTAGACTCTGATTTAAATGGTCTGGACTGTGGCCTTGGCATTGAGAGTTTAAAATCTCCCTCTCGTGATTTTAATGTGCAGCCAAGGTTAAGAACAATTCTTCTGGGATAAAGAGTATAGCTTAATAGGAATTTATAAAATAAAGCCTGAAGGCAGGTGAGGGAAGGTGCTGACTCTGGGCTTTCTGATTGAGGGTTATCGTCACACTCAATCCCCAAAGAAGAGAATGCTGCTCGTTCTCAGGATGTTTTATGTTCCAGCATAATGTCTAGCCGGAGATCCAGCTATTTCTATTCACTGAAAAGAACAGGATTTGGGCAAATTGACCAGGTGCATGAAACTGTGATGCCTTCCTATATTCTCTCTCCTTCCCCCATTAACTTCCCTTTCAATCTTTTAGGCTACTCATTTTCAAATTTGTCTGCCTATTGGATTCACCTGGAGAGCTTATAAAATGTCAATACCTGGGTCCCGCTCCTGGAGATTCTTATTTCATTGGTATGGAGTGTGGCCTGGGTATCAGGACTTTCTTAAAATCTCCCCAGGGATTCTAATATACAGTGAAGGGGAGCAGAATATGCCACCCCAAGATGCGCCTCTTTGGCATAAAGATTATTTCGAGCTCATTATTTTGAGCAACAGCAGAAACAGGAGAAACTCTAAAAACTGAGCAGAAGTCATCCTTTTTTTAAGGGTATTTACATTTATAAGGGAAATCTCCTTTTGTAAGAGTGTCTCCATCTTTGTACCAGGAAGAGGAGGATGATTCTAAATCTCTAGAAACTCTCATCAGTGGAGAAGGCAGGACTTAAATCTACACAACAACCTTATCCTTATTTACTGTGCTTTTCCCGGTCACCTCTCATAACTGGCATCTCCCCCCACCTCCAACTTTTCTTTCTTTTGTCTTGAACTGAAGATGGTATTGAAGGCGAGGGCTTGGGCCATTTGGAGGCCATCTTGAGGAGTTCTCATTTTTCTTTGGTATTTCCCATGTATACATGAGGTATACATGTTAATAAACTTCTGTTTGTGTTTCTCTTGTTAATCTGTCTTTTATTACAGGAGTCTCAGCTAAGAACTCAGAAGGGTGGGGGGAATTATTTTTCCCCTCCTACAACAACAAAATTTGAAGACCACTGTTTTAGGCCACTGGCTCTCAACCTTGCCTGCCAGTTAGAATTACCTGGGGTAGCTTTTAAGTATTCTGATGCCTGATATTCAAAGACCCTGATTTAATTGTTCTGGAGTGTGGCCAGGTCATGGGGATTTTTAAAGCTCCCCAAGTGCTTCTAGCTTGTAGTCAAGATTGAAAACCACTAGTTTAGGCATCCATCCTCCCTTATCTTCAACAGGGATATCAGCTGTGTTTCTGGACACAGATATTTAGTGGGATTCAAGATTGAATGTTTTAATAGG
This sequence comes from Ceratotherium simum simum, assembly GCF_057802395.1. Taxonomy (NCBI): domain Eukaryota; kingdom Metazoa; phylum Chordata; class Mammalia; order Perissodactyla; family Rhinocerotidae; genus Ceratotherium; species Ceratotherium simum. The sequence goes on along the minus strand of NC_141940.1, from coordinate 117,802,696 downwards.
TAAGATAAAATTTTATAGGTTATGGGGTGGGGAGAGTCCCGTTTAGTTTCTCAAAAGTTGTTGATTACTTCATCTGGGTTTTTTGGGGGTTTTTTTTGGTGAGGAAGATTGGCCCTGAGCTAACATCTGTTGCCAATATTCCTCTTTTTGCTGAGGAAAATTAGCCCTGAGCTAACATCTGTGCCATCTTCCTCTATTTTGCATGTGGGACACAGCCACGACATGACTTCATGTGCGGTGCATAGGTCCACCCCTGGGATCTGAACCTGTGAACCCCGGGCCACTGAAGCAGAGTATGTGAACTCAACCACTACACCACTGGGCCGGCCCTACTTCATCTGTTTTTAAGGCTAGGAAACCTTTTACACTTAGCCTCATTACCAGTGCACAGCACAATATCATTTTTCCTTGCAACATAGATTTGTCTACCCTGAGCCTGGTACCACACAAATGGGTTTCTTCTACCCGGTGTGCATAAAAAAGCCAATTATTATGGCATCAATTTTTGGGAAAAGAAAACAGCTTTGTTGCTAGATCAAACTGTGGCAAAGGTGGCATATGTTCTCAGATCTGTCTCGTGATCCAGGGCTTGTGGCAAAACTTATGGGATGAAGGACAGGGCAGTCTGAAGTGTGGAGATAGATGATTGGAGGTAAGAAGAAGTGAGGTAATTGATGATCTGCACAAGCGTGGTCTAGCTTCATGGCTCTTCATAGGATGCATGTTCACAAAATGGTGGTGTTAGTATGATCTGAGGGTGGAGTCTTCAGCCCTTTGTTGTCAAAAGGGTCACTTATTGGGCATTTGTGCAGGCCCCGTTGATGGGTTGGTGGTCTAGCTGGTGCAACTGGACAAGGGGGGGGGGACTCTCAGTTCCTGAAACACAACTCTTAATTACTCTGTTGATAAGACAGGGCCAATTGAACTAGTCCTGGTAGGCCCATGGGGTTACAAGCCCACAAGACCCTTTCCAACCACCCATCCAACTGCCATATAAATTGCCTAAGCCAGTGGTTCTCAAAGTTTGCTGCATATTAGAATCTCTGGAGACTTTTTAAAAATACCAATGCCTGGGCCATACCCCCAGACAGTCTGATGTAATTGGTCTGGGGTGCAACCTGGGCACTGGGATTTTTTAGAGTCTCCACCAATGCTAATGTTCAGCTAAGTTTGAAAACCACTGGCCCAAGTGGTATTTTATTTAGTGATGGGAAACCGACTTTTGTGCCAAAAGATCCTAACAAAAATAGTCAACAATGTAAGCAGGCATGTAGAATGTGTCTTCTGTTCAACCTAAGGACTCATACAACGTGGTGAAGTGTTTGCAAGCGCAAAGGAGAATGTTTGTAGATGAATCATTATTGGGAACACAGTATTCCTAATCCAAATGGCCCCCTCCCATAGCTAAAACCCCTACCATGTATCAGTCTCTTGTGTGAACTATGCAGAGTTCATGGGCATGCCAGTTCTACAGATGTGCTGAAGAGAAAGTAGCTCCTATGCAAAATAGTGACTCAACTCATCAACTCTCTACCTCCTGGTGGGCAAACGTTACACCAACATCAAATGCAAATTAAAGGTAAACTAATTTAAGTACTAACTGCCTCTATCTTATCTCCTGAGGGGGTTAGTGTTTGTGATCTCACCTCCAAAGCAGTGTGCCACCTGCAGACTGTCATTTTCATCAGATGTGCATAATTACATTAACTCATTTTGAAGTTACCCACCTGCATTCATTTCCAGATTCCACAGCAGTGGAAGACATTTTCCCAAATATCCTTTCCACCCCCTTTCAGAAGGCACTTTGTTTCACGATGAGCATCTGAGAGGAGTCACCACCCCTGGCAGCAATCTTTAGGGAGATTTGGAAAAGAAGCTTAAATAAATGTTACAAGAGAGAATCATATGTTTTGTACTATGATTAAAAGTCCATCGCTTGCTGAAAGGGATGAGTGCCAGAAGATGAGTCACACCGACGGGGGGAGTGGGATGTTAATAGCAAGGAACAGCATGTAACAGGGGCCTCAGAACTGTGGCTTAGAGGCAGGCAAATAAGTGGGATGAAAGCTTGTTGCTCCAGATTTTCTTGGGCTGAGCAATCTGGAAGCAAACATGCAAAACATCTGGGAGATACTGTGGTGGTTTGGCCCAGCTGAGCCCACTGGAATCTCTTTCCACATGTAGACGGAGATGTGGAGTCAATAAAAATGTGGGTTAGAATGAAAATTGGTATTTCTAAACTTCCCATTGGTTCTATATGGTTCTTTTCGTACACAAGAGGCAGTCTGTCCTGGGGTAAAGAGATTACTAAACCAGGGAGTAGAACAACTCTGTTATGTTCAGCCTAAAAGCTCAGTAGATTCTGCCTTTAAAACTGTGTATCCAGGTCATGGCCAGAAACAGAGAGACAAGAAGCAATTGCATTTCATTATGCACACTGGCGTTTCCAGACAGTGTTTCAAATTCCAGTAAAATTAAAAATCTATACAAGTTGTTCTCACACTTCAGTGTGCATCAGAATCCCCTGGAAGGCCTGTTAAAACACACCTCCAGCGTTTCTGGTTTTGCAGGCTTGGGATGGAGCTTGAGAATTTGTATCTCTACAAGTTCCCAGAAGATGCTGATAGGCCAGGAACCCACTCTGAAAGCCACTGCTGTGAGAATAACTTCTGGGTATTTTTTAACTTTAAAGGATAACTTACACATGACTCTGAGGACTTATACCCAAGAACCTCTTTCTTTATAGATATTTGGATCCCTAGTAGGTCACATTAGCGTGGGATTTGGAGTCACATGGAAGATGCTGACTTTGGATGCCCATGATGTGACATGTGTGACAGGAACTTCTGGTTTCACATACAAAACAACAGCTGACGGCAAAACAAGAAAAACTGTTGGGAGCGTAAAGGGAAATACCAAACCCCAAATGCAGAAAGCAGAGTGTGTATATGTGTCTGTGTGCTGAGGGGAGGTGGGGGAGACTGGGAAGATGAAGGAAAGTTATTTTGTGGATGAGATGCTCATCTTTAATATGGATGACAGACCAGCCTTGAGGGACTAAGCAGGAGGGTTTTGGTTATTTATTTACTAATTTCATGATTATTATTGTCCACACGGTGCACAAGGTTGTGCTGAGTTATACATCTGAAAGAATATCCTAGTTGGGAGGTTTGTGATGTTGGGATATGGTGCCGGTGGAGGTGGAGTTCATCTTCTCCGATGATTTAAATTTGGGACTTGACCATTGCTTATTGGTCAGCTAGGGCTAGTTTTAGGTAGATTCTACTAGATACAGGAGAATGGATTTAATGACATCTCAGGCTCCATTTCTTCTTTATGTAAAGAAAGTATGTAAAGAAAAATTAGTGCTTCAATGGGAAGTTATGCATTGTCTACATCTCGCCCTTCCCCGTTATCTCTTTCTGAGTCTATGAAAGCTATTTTACAACTCTAAACTGTAGATAACTGATAGCAAAATAATTCTTGCCTATAGACATGCAAATTCTGTACCATGAAGGTTTCATCAACTTCCCTCCCCAACTGGAAGAAAGAAGCTGGTTTTGTCTCTACAATTCTGCAATACCATTCTGATGCTAACCACCTGGAAGTGCAGACTCTACAGGTTAAGGGTGAAATTGAGAACTAAGGAGTTAAAAAATCTTCCCTAGAGCAAAAACTTTAAGATAAGCTTTGCTAACTGCAGCTGTACATATTCAACATAATCAACTATTGTTCAAAACTAACCAAGTCTTTCTGTCCCTCCTTAGTATATGAGTGACCTGTCTTTCCTAGAAATTCAAGGTCCAGATGTCAAGATTCAGTATTCAAGGCCAAAAGCAGGCTGACGGGAAGGCACTAACCCACAAGGTCATATGCTTCCCTTCTCCTACCTAAAACCCCAGATAAAAACCGTTTTCCTTTCAGGGAGGTGGATCTGAGTTCTAACTCCCATCTCCTTATCTGGCTGCCTTTCAATAATAGTAAACCTCTTTCCTTGCCACAAGCCTGGTGTTTCAGTTTTTTTTTTTTCAGTTATTAGCCCTACTGTGCAATGGGTAAATGAACCTGTATTTGTGTTTGGTAACAATTTGGAGAGCCTGCCAGGAGGCTCTTTGCCTATGGCTCTGTGGCCCCAGGCTGACTGGAATTTCCTGGGAAGCAGTCCAGCAGCTGCCTAGGTTATTTGCCCTAGGGACTGTCCCCAGTACTTTCCATCTGACCTGACACTGCTATCCCTAGGCACATTTTTCTTGTGGCAAGGAAACAGGCTCTAGATTTGTTGTTTGTTTGTTTTTGCTTCCAGTGAGTCGACAGGCTCAATCTGGAGTAGGGTAAGTTGTCACAGCCAGACATGTGTGAACTCCCTGTCTCTTGCTGGGGAAATCCCTGAAGGATATCCCCATCTGAGTCTGGGTGCTGACTAATGAGAGACATAGTGTAGGACTACTCAGAATCTTTTGGGTGCACCTGTCTGTTCTGTTTGGGATCCTGTCTGGCTGTCTGTTCTCTTTGGGATCCTGGCTAGCTATCAGTTCTGTATGTTTATAATTCTGAAATGAGAGGAACTCCATCTGTCCCCAAGAAGAGACCTCTGGGCCGCCTCTTGGCTAAATGGGCTGATTTCAGCTATGAGCCCATGTCCAAGAAGAAGATGGTTTTCTTTTGTAACACCAAGTGGCCACAATATTCTTTAGACCCGAGAGAGAAAATGACCAAAAGGGGGCAATTTCAGTTTACCCAAATGGGTGTATTCACATATACAATTGGAAAAAGCCAGCTTTAAATTAAACAACCAATGGGAAGCCTAATATAATCTTTTGAGGCTTCTAAATGAAATCAAGAATACTTTACTGCCTCTTTAAAAAATTAATTAAATAATTAAACATGCCAGATTAGGGGATGTCAGTGGCCCTGCTGGGGAAACAAAACTTCTCACAATGGAATGCAGTGTTTGATTAATATACAGAAACTTCTAAAAGACAAAGTTATTTAACATGATATAAAATGATCTTTGGTAAATAAAACCTTGTTTAAGTTGTTGCTTTGATTGCAACAAACATGTTTTCAGAGTTATCAATACTGGATATGATAGACATGTTATCTCTGTTACAAAATTTGTCAGCAAAAAAATAATAACTTGGAATAATAGCTGATTTTGTCTGTCTCATGACAGTTTTTTAGACAATCTAAATATAATTATTGTGAACAAGTAAACTAAATAGACATAAAAAGGATAAAAGCTTTTAGAGGAACTTTTAACAATAATTATGTGTTATGGTGTATGTACTTAAAACAACTCAAGATGATGGCTAACTACTTTAATGACACATGAAGTTTTTGTGAGTAATCTAAACAATTGTTGGAAACAAGATAAAATATTAGAAATTGATTACTAAGCATAGGTTTGTCTGCCTCTGGTTTCTTATCTCAGAAAAACTAAAAGATGCTTAGGTTTATTGATAAACATGTTTTGTACATGCTGAAAAATTTTCTATGAGAAAGCCCATATTTCTAGAAAGTCTGCATACAAGGAAACTAAAATGTATGTTTTCAGTAAAGAAAATATAAAGAATAGAGATAGTTTTGTTTGTTTTGTTAAGAAAGATAAATTTGTCCTAAAGTACTAAGAAAGGAAAAAAGGAAACAAAGCATGGGACAAATTCTGAATGTAAAAAGCAAGTAAAAGAAGGTTTGTGAAAGTAAAACCCTGAGGAGTTTTGTGCGTGGTCAAGTCGGCTAAGATTGAAATGAATTTAAGCCAGTGCAAAATTAGAATTTGGCTTTCTCTCTTAAAAAGATAATTCTCTTGAACTTTTGGTCTGCTATTGATAAAGATGTTATAAAAGGTTTTTCTTCGCCTTTGAGTAAGTCTACCTAAAAGAGAAAATCTATGTTTTGTTAAAATAATTTCCTATGTTCAAAAAGACTGATGTGTCTCTATTAAGGTTTTTTTTTTTTTACTGTTTTAACTCTCTGTTTGCCTTTGACATCTTCTGTTGTCACTTCGATTGAATGGATAACTAAGCATTGTTTCTGATTTGACCAAATGTTTTAAAAATTTTGATATTTTTGACAAAGTTCTCCCAAAATTAAAGTCTTTCTTTTGACTTAAAAAGAAACTTTAAGAATTTCCAATCAGCCCTGAGACTTCTCAAGGAATTTGTTCTCTCTTTTTACAAAGAGGAAGATATTAAACTAATTAGACTTATTTGGTATGTTAAATTATATGGGAAACATTATCAAATAAAGGATAATAAGTCTTCCTAGGTTATATTGTGTGGGTAAATGTTATTAATATAAGTGGTTAAAAATATGTATATATAACATTCCAAAAATTCCAATTTGTCCTGGTTGTCAGTCATAATTCAAGTTATTATCTCAAAGTGTTGTATGTCACAAAAATAGCCAAATGTCTTTGTCAATTGCCATTTTTGAGTGTTTTTTCATTTGTAGATGGGGTTTTACTCATCTTCGGAGAGGTTCATGGAAAAGACTCTGACACTTGCTCTACAATGCAGGCTTCTGATAAACTTTCAGATTATGAAACTGAGTTGGGTAAGAAATTATAAAATTGTAATTGAGAAACTGATGGCCTCATGAAACTGCTAACAGAAGGTCAGTAATTAATTACATGGGACTAAATAAATTAATGAGGATGGTTATAATTTTTATGACTTTTTTGTTTGAAATATTGGTAAATTTTTTTGGGGGGGGAGAAGACATGAAATTGTCTTTATTTGCAGATGACATGATTGTTATGTAGAAAAATCTAATAGAATTGAGAAAAAAAAAACCCTCCTGGAACTAATAAATGATTATAACAAGGTTGCAGGATATAAGGTTAATATACAAAAGTCAATTGCTTTCCTATGTACCAAAAATGAACAACTGGAAAAAAAATGAACAATTGGAATTTAAAATTAGAAACAGAACACCGTTTATATTAGCACCCTAAAACTGAAATGCTTATGTATAAATCTAACAAAATATGTACATGATCTATACGAGGAAAACTACAAAAGTATGATGAAACAAAATCAGAGAAGACCTAAATAAATGGAAAGATATTCCATGCTCATGGATAGGAAGACTCAATATTGTCAAGATATCAGTTCTTCCCAACTTGATCTATAGATTCAGTGCAATCCCAATCAAAATCCCAGCAAGTTATTTTGTGACTATTGATAAACTGATTTTAAATTTTATATGGAAAGGCAAAAGACCAAGAATAGCCAACACAGTATTGGAGCAGAAGAACAAAATTGGAGGACTGATACTATGCAACTTCAAGACTTTCTATAAAGCCACAGTAATCAAGACAAAACTGGCATTAGTAAAAGAATAGAACAGAATAGAGAGTCTAGGAATAGACCCCCAGAAATATAGTCAACTGATCTTTGACGAAGGCACAAAGGCAATTCAAGGAGAAAGAATGGTCTTTTCAACAAATTGTGCTGAAATAATGACATCCACATGCAAAAAAATCAATATGGGCACAAGACTTATGCCTTTCACAAAAATTAACTCAAAATGGTTCATAGACGTAAATGTAAAATGCGGCTTTGGAAGGTGGGGCCAACCTCCTATGTGGCTCTTTAAGAAGCACAAGTCTTCTGCAGCTGACAAGCCCCACCACCCACAGGTCCACACACACAGTCAACACAGTCCTGCTCCGTGCACACACCCCGACCTCCTGAAGTGGACCCAGTCTCTCCAAGGCAGGAGCCCCACACACTCCACCACTGCCCCACACTCTCCATTTGCTCTTTGCACACACCTGCCCTACAGAGGCGGACCCAGTCGCCAGGATGTGGAGAATCTAGGCAGTTCCCTTAGCAGGCCCACAAGTTGCCCGAGGGCTTGTTGTTGGGTGGGGCCAGTCCCTAGGGTGGGCTGCCTGACCTGGCTGAGCAGGATTAAATCGCTGCTCTAGTGGGTGGGGCAGACCCTGGGCTAGCATGCCCCAGGGAGAACTCCAATGGCATCTGCCAGCGTCTGTGTCAGCACGCCCACACCAGGTCGTAACAATGGCCACTGCCAATGTCCCAGTCCCTGGAGAGGTCTCACCTCTCACGAAGATGCACTCAGAGCCTTTCAGGTGAGTCTCTTTTCCCCAAAGGGCCATGCACCTTTCTTTCTGCTGATTTTAGGTTGCTTTCCGAAACGGGTGAGTTTGTGCATGGGCCCTTTAAGAGCCGGTTTTAATTTCTTTGTGTGCCAACTTCTCTGGGGGTACTCCCCAATGTTTAGTAGCAAGCAAAGTCAGATATTATGCCACTCGTCTTGATTGTGCTGAGTCCAAAAAATGCCTACAGCAGGGGCGCTCCCCGGCTCAGGGCTCTGCTCCTCCAGGGAGGGCTGTGTACCTTTGGGCTGCTCCGGGCAGCCATGAGGTGCTGCAGCTTGTGAAGGCGGCGTTTTTCCTCTCCAGAAGGGAATTTCTGTCTATTCCACCTCAATTAGGATTGTCGTTTGTTGCAGGAGGTCCTCTTATCCAGTTTTCAGTTCTCTCTCAGGGGTAATTTGTCCAAGAGTAGTTGTAAATTGGCTGTGTCTGCAGGAGGAGGTGAGTTCAGAGTCTGCCTACGCCTCCATCTTGACTTCTCCTCTTGCTGAATTTTTAATGTTTTGTTTTTCTAGGTTTAAGGAAACCCTTTTCTCTTAAGGAAGTATGACATAGCAATTTTTGTGTGTGTGAGGAAGATTAGCTGTGAGCTAACATCTGATGCCAATCCTCCTCTTTTTGCTGAGGAAGATTGGCCCTGGGCTAACATCCATGCCCATCTTCCTCTACTTTATACGGGATGCCACCACAACATGGCTTGACAAGCGGTGAGTCGGTGTGTGCCTGGGATCTGAAGCTGGGAACCCTGGTCCGCTGAAGTGGAGTGCATGCACTTAACCCCTACGCCACCAGGTCAGCCCCTGACATAGCAATTTGTAAGCAGGATTGAAGCATTTACCTTTTTCTACCTATCTGATCCCTCTAGGATTTGAAAACTCTTGATGAGTGAGTATTCTTATATTGATGGCAATATACTTATTTGCATAAATTCAATAAGAATCTGTTCTCCTTATAGCAGGGCACAATTGGAGATACTAGTTATATTACCAAGGCTTTGACTAGAATGTCATACTTGATAAAAATATACATAAACTCATATATGAAACGACAGCTGAGGGACAAAGGTTGACTTTATGTAATAAAGCCACTTGGAAATATTGGCCTGGTACCTTGCTTACAGGGTTCCCAGCAACTTTACCAGGTGAGTAAAGAAGGTAACTTCCCTGGCAGGTGCAGGAACCCCAGGATATTTTGGGGACCTCGAGATGAGAGGGATTCACCCAAATATGTAGGTATTACAGGGGGAACCTGATGACAAATCATTGGCTTGGCTTTCCTGGCCTTGAGAGGCCTTTACGCTTCAATCCGAGATTTCTTATAAAATGTTCCATCAAAGCAGATTTTAAAAAGCCTATATAATCAATTGCTATTCTTGCTGTACTTATGTAAATAATGGGGCCAAGTTTATTAAAACTAAATATTTTGCAAACCAATGAGTCTTGATTTGGCTATCTTTGGTAAAATAAGGGTAATTTTAGAGAAAAAAATTGTTTCAATAGAAACTATAACACAGGGGCCGGCCCCCTGGCTTAGCGGTTAAGTGTGTGCACTCTGCTACCGGCAGCCCGGGTTCGGATCCGGGCGCACACCAACGCACTGCTTCACTGGCCATGCTGAGGCCATGTCCCACATACAGCAACTAGAAGGATGTGCAACTATGACATACAACTATCTACTGGGGCTTTGTGGGAAAAAAATGGAGGAGGATTGGCAATAGATGTTAGCTCAGAGCGGGTCTTCCTCAGCAAAAAGAGAGGAGGATTAGCATGGATATTAGATCAGGGCTGATCTTCCTCACACACACAAAAAATGAAACTATAACACACACTTGTGTATGTTGGATCTTGGTCCCGTTAATTGTCTTTGAAGTTTTTGTTCTCTACCTGTAAACTGGACTGGATCCTGCATTCTTCTAGTCTCCTGAAATATCTGGCTAGAAATATCCAAACTAATCTTTTCAATTTTTTTCCATCATTTTCATTTGGAATCATTGAGAACTGAAACCACCCTTGTTCCTGAAGCCCTGCAAACTGAAGTTGGACAACTTGATGTATGTAAGCCACTCAAAGGGTACCTAAACACCCAATGACATCATCAGAGCTTCCTGATTTGGGGGTTCAGGGGTGACCTGGTGGGAAAAAGTTACTGATAATTCTTTTTGTTTGTTTGTTTGTTTGTTGCGGTAACATTGGTGCATAACATTGTATAAATTTCAGGTGTACATCATTATACTTCTATTTCTGCATGGATTACAGCATGTTCTCATGTTCACCACCCAAATACTAATTACAATCCATCCCCACACACATGTGCCTAATTATCCCTGTTGCCGTGCTCCCTCCTCTCTTCCCCTCTGGTAACCACCAATCCAATCTCTGTCTCTATCTGTTTGTTTGTTGTTGTTATTACCTACTACTTAATGAATGAGATCATATGATATTTGAGCTTCTCCTTCTGACTTATTTCACTTTGCATAATACCCTTAATGTCCATCCAAGTTGTCACGAATGGCTGGGTTTCATCATTTCTTATGGCTGAGTAGTATTCCATTGTGTATATATACCACATCTTCTTTATCCATTCGTCCCTTGATGGGCACTTAGGTTGCTTCCAACTCAAAATGGATTAAAGACTTTAATGTAATACCTGAAACCATGAAACTTCTAGAAGAAAACATAGGCAGTATGCTCTTTGACATTTGTCTTAGCAACATATTTTCAAAAACCATGTCTGACTGGGCAAGAGAAACAATAGAAAAAATAAACAAATGGGACTACATCAAACTAAAAAGCTTCTGCACAACAAAGGAAACCATCAACAAAACAAAAAGACAATCTAACAATTGAGAGAAGATATTTGCAACCCATACATCTTACAAGGGGTTAATCTCCAAAATATATAAAGAACTCATGCATCTCTAAAACAAAAAAACTGACAACCCAATTAAAAAATGGGCAAAAGACCTGAACAGACATTTATCCAAGGAAGATATACAGATGGCCAACAGGCACATGAAAAGATGTTCAAAATCATTAACTATCAGGGAAATGCAAATCAAAACTTCAATGAGATATCACCTCACGCCATTCGTGCCCGTCAGAATGGCTATAATTAACAAGACAGGAAACAACATGTGTTGGAGAGGATGTGGAGAGAAGGGAACTCTCATACACTGCTGGTGGGATTGCAAACTGGTGCAGCCACTGTGGAAAATCGTATGGAGATTCCTCAAAAAATTAAGGCTAGAACTACCATATGATCCAGCTATTCCACTGCTGGGTATTTATCCTAAGAACATGAAAACACCAATGCGTAAAGATACACGCACCCCTGTGTTCATTGCAGCATTATTCACAATAGCCAACACCTGATAATTCTAATTACTATAATCTTTGCTGGTATTTGCCTCTGTTGTGATGTCTATTGTTGTTGTAACTTAATATACATAAACTCACAAGAGAGGTTACTACAACGGCTTGTAAAACCCCTACTGAAAAAACACTAAAAGTCATTTTACCACACAGGTCAAGTTTTTCCGTTCTATGGCCCCCTTATGACGTCCCCATTCAGCAGGAAGTAGCCATATTTGAGACAAGGCCCTTAGTCCCACGAGATTGTGGAATGAACAAATGGCAGTGGGGGATTGAAACTGAGAACTAAGGAGTTAAAAAATCTTCCCTAGAGCAAAAACTTTAAGATAAGCTTTGCTAACTGCAGCTGTGCACATTCAACATAATCAACTATTGTTCAAAACTAACCAGGTCTCTCTGTCCCTCCTTAGTATAAGAGTGAGCTGTCTTTCCCAGAAAATCAAGGTCCAGACATCAAGATTCAGTCTTCAAGGCCAAATTCAGGCTGATGGGAAGGCACCAACCAGCAAGGCCACATGCTCCCCCTCCTCTATGTAAAACCCCAGCACATTCTCTCTCTCCACTACCTAAAACCCCAGATAAAAATCCCTACAGTTTTCCCTTCAGGGAGGTGGATCCAAGTTCTAACTCCCATCTCCTCATCTGTCTGCCTTTCGATAATAGTAAACCTCTTTCCTTGCCACAAGCCTGGTGTTTCCGTTTTTTTATTTTCAGTTATTGGCCCTACTGTGTGACAGGTAAATGAACCTGTGTTTGTGTTCGGTAACAAGGGCACAGTCTTGACAAGATTGCCCTCACTTTAGATGCGAGCTGCAAGTTTGGTGGTCCTCAAGCCACCTGCACTTCTGACAAACTGGCTACAAATTCAGGGATTCCCACTACCTTTCACATTTGATAATACACTAGAATGACTCATAGAACTCAGGAGGCTTTTATACTTATGATTACAGTTTTATTATACAGAATACACATGAGGACAAGTCAAAGGAAGAGGCAAATAGGGTGAGGTCTTGGAGGGTCTCAAATTCATATCTACCGTGTCTTCTCCCCATGGAATCAGGGCATGTCATCCTCTCAGCACACATATGTGTTCACCAACCAGGAAGCTTACTGGAGCCCAGTGTCCAGAGTTTTTGCTGGGGTCTCATTACATAGGCATGATTGATTGGATCATTGGCTACGTGACTGAACTCAATATCCAGCCCCCTTCCCCTCCCTGGAGGTCAGAATGATATCCCCTGGCTCAAAGCCCCAATCCTCTAATCACATGGTTGTTCTGATCACATGATTGGCCCCCATCCTGAGCCATCTCCTTAGCATAAACCCAGGTGTGGTCCAAGGACCCACCATGAATCACAGGGACACTTCTGTCACTCAGGAAATTCCAAGGGTTTAAAAGTTCCCTCCCAGGAACTATGGGAACAAAGGCCAAATTCTTTGTTATATGACAGTCCCCATTTGCACATTCATTTTAATATTCTTGATCTATAAACTTGTCTTTTTTGGATTGTCCTTTTAACTGGTTACAACATCTGCTGGGTTCCTTTGTTTTGAGTCTTAAAGCTTAGGTATCTGTAGCAGGAGGACTGTTGGAAATTATCTTGGACCACCCCCTCATTTTGTAGTCAAGAACTGCATGCTCAGAGATAAGTGAAGTGCCCTTCAGCCTCACAGTCAGGTGGGGCTGGCCTGGGATTGGGGTTTCTGCTTCCAGGCTCAGGTTCTAAGTTGTGTTTGTACAGGAGGAAAAATAATTTTCCCTCTACCTTTCTAGTTCTTGGCTGAGACCCCCTCTAACAAAAGACAAATTAACAGGAGAAAAACAAACAGAAGTTTAATAACATGCATACCTCCTGTACACATGGGAGAGACCCAGGAAAACTGAGGAACTCCCTGAATGGCCCAAGCCACCACCTTAAATACCATCTCCAGCTTAAGACAAAAGATGTTGGGCAGTGGGAGCCAGTTATGGGAGGTGACCAGGCAAAGCAAAGTAAACAATGGTAAGGTCACTACACAGATTTAAGTCCTGCCTTCTCCATTAATGAGAATTTCTAGAGATTTAGACTCATCCTTCTCTTCCTGGTACAGACAAGGAGACACCCTTACAAATGGAGATTTCCCCCATACAGTTAAATGTCCCTCACAAAAGGGTAACTTCTACTTGGTTTTCAGAGATTCTCCTATGTCTGCTGTTTCCTAAAAATAATCAGCTCAAAACAATCCTAATGTCCAAGAGGCACATTTTGGGTTGGCATACTCTGCCCCCCTTCATGTTCTTCACCACCAGGTTTACCACACAGCCAGACCCTTTATTCACCTTCCCCCCTTCCCTGAGCATGCTTGGCTCCCCATAAAGGCCACCCAAGCTCTTATTTACTCATTAGGAATTCCCTGCTTTTCCTGACTCTTCCTTTAGATCAAGAACCCAGTGGGGGTGAGTGTGGGCCCTTGTCCCACTTTGCATCTACATTACCTAAGACTATACCACTGGCATATGGAATGTGCTCAATAGAAAACTGTTTATAAATACATAAATGATACATAAAACCTATGTACATAAATGAACAATAGCAAGTAATGATGATTAACATTTATGAGACATTGGCTATATGCCTGCAAATTACTTTTCTTGCAGTACCACATGTAAAACTCACAGCAACTCCACATATTAGGTACCATTATTATTATTGCTACTTTACAGATGAGAAAACTAAGGCTCACAGAGGTTGAAAAACTTACCCAAAATCAACCAGATAGAAGGTGATAGAAGCTAGTCTGTTTGTTTCCCAATACGGGGGATCAGAATTTACCACCCCAAAATGTGTCTCCTTGGCTTGATTACTTTTTAAAAATGAAAGACTCAGGAAGAAACTTTGACCTTCCCCTTAACTGCCTAGAAGAATTTAAGGTAGAAGGCCTGTTCCATGAGGGAGCTAATACAGTAAGATAACTATAGTATAATATAAACTAGGTGTGATAGGGAGGAACCTAGCAAGGGCCATTTAATCAAAGTCCTCTCCATCTCTTGTTTTCGTTACAAGACATGGTCGACATTTGTTTACCAAACATTTGCTTTTCCATTTCCATGTGAATCGCCTTCCTCCCTTTTGAAGTCTCAAACCACTACCCCCAACATCTTCCTTTGTCTTTAGCTAAAGATGGTATTTAAGGTGGTGGCTTCAGCCATTTTGGGGAGTTATTCAGTTTTCCTGGGTTTCTCCCATGTATACATGTTATTAAACTTTGTTTGATTTATCCTGTTATTCTGTCTCACGTCAATTTAATTCTTAGACCAGCCAGAAGAACCTAGACGGTAGAGGAATATTTCTTCCTCCCCTACTCTGAGTTAAGCTTTTAACCTCTAAGCCAGCATTTCTCAAACTTGAGTGTTCATCAGAATCACCTGGTGAGCTTGTTAAAACACCTGGGGTGAGATGTGTAATTTGCATTTCTAGAAAGTTCTCAGGGGATAATGTCCACAAGTGACCCACTGCTCTAGGCTTTGCTGGCTTATAGTGAACAAAATGAACACAGGGAAACATAACATAAGAATAAATGGAGGCCAAGTTTTAAACACCCAGGGCAATCATCTTGTACGTTTTTCATTTTTACCAAGCAGACCTTAACGACCCAGGTTTAATCTTTCATCGTTTATTAAGCATATGATGGGATTGGGGAGGAGCTTGAAATTAAAGGAAGGGATGTCCTCTAGCATTATTAGGATCTTTGATGAGATGGCAAAAAATTTCCAGTAAAGTTATCTATTTCTGTGTAAATTTCAAAACTGAAATACAGGGTTGTCTCCAAATCAGAGCATTTTGTCAATTGTATGTTCTGAGAAAATGATACAAGGGAACAGAAAAAATTCATTTGAAACTCTTTTTTTTCTATCCAAGCCTGTGCCAACCATGGAGAGGTGGTGGTGGTGGTAGTGGTGGTGAGTGGGGTACCTGTAGCATCCTTTAGGGGAAAAAATCCAGGCATTGTTTACCACCCCAAGCCTTTTGCAAGAACATAGCCCCAGCTGTGACATCATGGTCAGCTGCTGCTCTGCTGACCAAGGTCCACACAATACCCCTAGTCTTTCTCAGTTTAAGGTGAATGGATCTAGACTGTCAGATTAGATATCAAACACACGCTGGAACAATCTTCTAAACAAGATCCCACACTGACCCAGGAGGACTCTTTGGTGAGAAAGAGTGGGCTGTTTCAAGTGGTGGTTCTCAAACTTAACTGCAAAATGGCGTCACCTGAGGAGCTTTTATAATTCCCAATGCTCAGGCCATAGCCCAACCCAATTACAACAGCATCTCTGCAGGTGGACCCAAGCATTGACATTTTTGAAGCTTCCCAGGTGATTCCAATGTGCAGCCAATTTTAAGTCAGTATTCTAAAGCAGCACTTCTGAAATTTTAAATTGCATAGGATTTCCCTTGGGATCATGCTAAAATGCACATTCTGACTCAGTAGGTCTGGGATGGGGCCAGAGATTCTGCATTTCTAACAAGCTCCTAGATGGTGCTGATGCTGCAGTGTATCTCAAGTATAAGAAAAGCAGCTCAAATGACTGGCAAAGTCGTGCTGCACTGAATGCAAAGATCTACTACTAAGACCCACTCACTTGCCTGGGGTCTTAGCAAGCACCAGAAAATGTCAGGAGAATGTCTGCTATTCAGCCCCATTGAAAGTGTTAGTATCCCATCTCTGGTGAGGAGGCAAGGAAGCTCTAGAGACAGCTGAAATCCCAATTTCTCTTACCTAGCTTCGCTACACGAAATTCTCCAGGATTTCCTAGAACAGCATATTGTGCCCCTCTGGATAGACTGTTGGATTTGATAAACCCTCAGCCCTATGTTTAGCATTGCTCAGTGAAATCAGTTTTCAGAGGACAGGATATTCTCCCATATGATGTGCATTAGGCTAAGCCTTGCAAATGATTTTCCAAGTAATCAGGCATTCCCCTCTCCTTCCACCATAGAAATTCTGCAAAATGTGTGATTTGCAGTGGGCATATGTTGTTCAATGACATCCCCCCGCTTCCTTCCCATGCTAGCTGTTCACCAAATCCCAACATCTTCTTCCTAACTAGTCTACTTATCCCAGCCTCCTTTGCTTTTTTAGGTGTGGTCATGTGACTGGGTTTTAGCCAATAGAATGTTAGTAGAAATGACGGTGTCACATGCAGACCTGGCCCATAAAAATCTCTCCCCATCTGATCTTCCAAGCACTCTCCACTCTGCCAACTCAGTGCAAATGAGCTCAGCAACTTGCAAGCCGTGTGTTGCAGATGGCAGAGCCACAAGATGAAAGGAGAGCTTTCTGTCAATTAGAAACACATCTCTTTCACTTTATGGAGAAATATAATTCTTTTGTGTTTGAGCCATTCCACTTTTTGTGATTTGTTACAGCAGCTAGGCATATTTTAATTAATATACCTTGCAACCATCCCAACTCCACCTTCCATGAAGAAGCAGAACTTGAGGATATGTGGAGAGAACCATGAGTCATCAAGGACACACAGTGTGGCCCCCATCCCATCCTGGAGAGCAAGGTGTTTGTTGGAGGAGTTGAAGAGATTCTCTTTCTCTTCATGGATCCCTTTATTTATGCTTCTTTGCTGCTAGACTGTCATGAAGGGACTTGGGAGAGTCCCCCTACTAAGAGAAGAGATACAGGGAGCCAAGGAAGGAGCAAGGAGAAGCTGATTTCTTAGGTCTACTTCTCGTCTTGGTTTTAAGACTGAGAATGATGAAAAGACAGACATTGTCCAACTAACCTCACCAAAGAAGGAGACAAGGCAGGGGTAATAAGAGTGATGATGATGAGGAGGAGGAGGAGGAGGAGGATGATGATAACTAACACTATTAAATGTTTAATACATGACACCACTGTTATATAGAAATTTATGCACAAGACCTCATTTATTCTTCAGAACAACTCTATTATTAAATACTATTAATATCCTCATTTTGCAATAGCAAAAACAGAGGCCCAGAGAGATGACTTGACCACTCTGCAAGTGGCAGAGTCAAGATCCAAACCCAGGCAGTCTGCCTCCAGATCTCATGATCTTATCCTTTTTACAATGCAGTCTCAGGGTCTGGGAAAGGAGATCCAACCACCAGTGAAAGCTATGCATGCGTCTGTAGTTCTGTCTCTCAGGAATGAAACTGAAGCTGAATAGAGCAGGAATCTGGCAGAATCAGGGAACCCCAACAACTAGGGAACCCTCAACACATGTAGTATAGTTACAAGAAGGAGCCCTTGGGTAGCTCACACCTGGAAAACTATATGGTATATTTTTCATCACTGCTCCTGGCTAAGACCCAAAATAAAACATTCACCTCATGTGAACTTTAAATGAATGAATGAATAAATGAAGGCATGCATCAGAAAAGGCTCAATTTCTTCTATGCCTATTTTCTTACACTTATAACTTATCTGTATCCTCATAATTTTTAAAATTTTATTATCTTGAAAAAATTTAGTTATACAAGCAAAAAGTATATGCAATGTATAAACATATTTGAGGATAATAAAATGCACACCTGAGCTGAAGATGGAGAACCAACCTTCATCCAAGATCTTTGAAGTGCCCTGTGTGCCCCTCCTAGTCTCATATTTTCCTACTCCCCCACCCCCAAAAGGTATTCAGAATTATATGTTAATCATTCCCTCACTTACTTTTTCACCCTACTCCATGGTTTCTCAGCAGAAGCACTATTGACATTTTGGATGAGATAATCTTTCGTTGTGGGGGACTATCCTGAGTGGTTATGAGTTGAATTATACCGCCCCCAAAAGATATATTGAAGTCCTAACTCCCAGTACCTCAAATGTGACCTTATTTGGAAATAGAGTTGTTGTAGATGTAATTAGTTAAGATGAAGTCATACTGGAGCAAGGTGGGTCTTTAATCTAACATGACTGGTGTCATACAACTCTACATGAATGGAATCATACTACATGTGTTCTTCTGTGACGCTTTTTTTTCGTGACTTGCTATTTTTTGATCAGCGTTATATATTTGAGATTTACCAAGGTTGGTGCATGTAGCTGTAGTGTATTTCCTCTGCTGTACAGAATTCTATGGTATAAATATGCCTAGTTCCCCACACCCCTTCCTTCTGGGGAAAAGGTGGGAGCAGAGAAGTTTCTGAGCTGTCTCCTCGGCATTATGGGTTGATTTCCTGTTCACTCTAACCTTAAGGGTGAAGCTCTTCAGGATGCTAGCTTTATGGAGGGTTCTCATATTAAGGTCTCCACCTTAGCATTCCCTAGGCTTTATTTTCTGTTCTCCTGGCCCCACGTAGCCTTTAAATCAGAACTTGGGGGTCATCAGACACCCTCAGGGTGAAAGCCAGATTGAGACCTCCTCAGTTCCTGGAATTTCCATTTCCCCTTCCCCTTGGCCTTTGTAGATTTCTTTCTTTCTTGCCAGCCTAGCAGTGCATTGGAAAGCTCATTTTTCAGGACTACTATCAGAACTATTAGAACCGAAAAAGTGTGCCTTTTCTATTCCAGGAAAGAAGAAAAGCAATTCTTGGAAATGAATTGATTAGGCTGGTAAACCTTAAGAAGTCTTGGAGTTGAACACTGGAACATCTCAAGAAACAGTATGTTAACAGCCAGCCATCATCTTTCAAGATGCACAAAGAGATCTTGTGCAATCTACAGAAGATTGCCCCTCCAGCATTTCCCTCACCCACTCCATTCCCTGTTTGTTACTTAACTGAATAATTCCATCATTAAGCACAGATCTATCTCTGAGCCTAGTTCTGGAAGAATCCCCTTTTGCTTTGTGTAGAGAATCAGAACATTGAGCTTGGAAGCATCATCTGCATTCTTAGGCTGAACTTACAGAGGTCATATGCCTCCTCTGCATTCTGTTGAGATTTCCAGAGCCATTCCAGCATTTCTGGGTCCAGTAATTTTCCTGTAGAAATTTCACTACAATGACTATGAGGTTTGCTTTGTAAAAGCCGTACAATATTGCCAGAAGCCAGCTCTGAGGCATACTTTCCCATCAATAGATTTAAATCCAAAGTGAGAGGCAAACTTTTATGCAAAATGAATAAAACAAAACCAGGTTGGGAAGAGGGGATGATTGCAAATGTTCTGACATACTCCAAATGCCAAAATCCCACAAGTCTAATTTCTACTCCACTGACTTATGTGTCTTTCTGTGAGAGGTCAGCTTCTTAAGAAACACCTGTCACCTGGTCTGGGCTTCTCAGGGATCTCTTTTGGAATTGATTAGACCTCATAGGAATTCAGATACAGTCTCAAGTTGAATTCAATGTCATGTTTAACTCCTTTCCTAGTGGTCCCCCTCTCTCCCTCTCATGTCAGTGAGCAAGCAGGTGATGGGCATCTTTTTACTCCCCCAGATTTTTTGAGGTATAATTGACAAATAAAATTGTAAGATATTTAAAGTGTACATCATGATGATTTGATGTATTTATACATTGTGAGAGGATTCTCCCCATCTAGTTAATTAACACATCCAAGGTGATGGGCAACTTGACACTGCTTCTGCTGCCTTGATCAGATGCAAAGCACCACTAGGACAGTTCCCTGTCACTCATGTCACCCTTCAACCGGCTGCTTTCGGTGGATGTTAGAAATAGGCAGAAATCATGATACAATCATACGCTGTAATTCCTCTCTCCAAGGCTGCACTCTAGAATAACCTTGCTCTGCATACCAAGAATAACCAAAGCAAGACTCTAACCCCACGGAAAATCTGCCATGAGAGACATCTGGACCCTTGGAACAAAGCACACCCTTTATTAAAGTTGGAGTGGGAAAGACGTTACTGGCAAAAGCTGACCAACGTTCATAATGAAGTGTAGGTGAAATTATGTCATTCTCCTGCCGGCAACCCTCCAGTGACTTCCAGGAGCATGTATAATAAAGCCCTTATTATGCCTTACATGGTACATCACAGGTTGGGGTACCGCCCCAGGTCTTACCCTGCTGCCTTCACTTACTTTTTTCAGACTTAGGTTTTACGGTCCTTCTCCCTGGAATGCTCTTCTTCCAGTCTTTCCATGGCTGCCTCCTTCTTATAATTCAAGTCTCTGACCAACATTGATTTACAGAAAGGCCTTCCTAGACCAACCCTCATCAAATGCTCTCACCCCTGTCATCTTAGTCACTCTCTATACCATTATCCTGCTTCATTGTCCTCAGAGCACTTAACCCTACCTAAAATTATATTATTTACTTATTTTTATAATATTATTATCAAAATTATTATAATATTTTAAACAATATTATAATATAATATATACACAAATTATTTATTTTAACTTGATTGCAGTCTGTTTTCTCCACAAGAATCTATGCTTGGGTCTTGTTGATCTTGGTTACCCCTGTATCCCCAGCTTCTCTCAGAGTCTGGCACATAGTACATGGTCCATAAATATTTGCTGAATGGTGAGTGGGTATAAGATACAAATAGAGAATTGGAATTATAAATAAATATATATATATTTTCTTTACTGGAAAGCATGTGCTATTATTTGACTATTTCAACCCATTTCTTGCCTTCATTCATAGGGGCCAGGTGATGTTAATCTAGCCATTTAGGGGGGACAGAATAAGTTGATGTTAACGTTAGAACACAGCTGATTTTTGAGCAAAGGACCTTTCTATTAGCTTTTAAACATGATCAAGTCTCTCATCTGGAGAAAAAGAAAGAAACCTCCTTTGAGTCCATTTCTTCCCCACCTCCCACCCTCAGAAACTGCCCCTTTTTCCCTCTCCCTTTAAACCAAACTTTGTGTCTGAACTTTCTTTCAGCATTTTTTCACTTCCCAGCGCAGCTTTCACCAAACATCCCTTGCTCATGTTATCAGGATTTCCATGCCACTAAATCCCACAGAAACTTTTCTGACCCCACCCTTTTTGAGATCTTGGCATCATTAAACATGAGTGACCACTCCCTTCCAAAAGCATCCTCTTCATGTTGCTGGCGTGTACCAATTTTTCTGATTGACTTCCTAAGGCTCTGGATGCTCCTTCATAATCACCTTGTCTTTTCTATTTGACCTTGAAGCCTAGTCCCTCCCCTTTGTTTCTCCCCTTTCTTATTCCTATTTTCTACCCATGTCATTCACCTTCTGGCTTCATTTATCCATTGTACATCCCCCAGCCACAGGTTAGAGACCTGTATGCCTCTCAACTCTAGGTCTTCGTCTATTTGTGGCAGAAGCATCTCAATCTTAACATTGCAAACTGGACATGTGCTCTTTCTCCCATCCTAGTGATTCCCCTCTCTGGAAATGGCACCATCACCTACCCACCCAGTTTGGAAAAATCAGAGACCCAGGAATCACTCCTCATACCTCCTTCTTCATGTCCATATCCCAACAGACCCAGACAGTCATACATCTCATACTCTGTACTTTCCCCCATCCCTATCGCCCCACATTAGTCTTGGGCCGCTAAAACAGTCCAGTCTTGCTTAAAAGTAATTCATCCCCTTCAATCAATTCACTAAAGGTATCCTTTTAAAACCCCAATCTGGTCATGTTTAAACATTTCAATGGCTTCCAATTGCTCTTAGGATAAAATTCAGAATTCTTACCAGGGTAGTTAATGTTCTCATTTTTCCCCCAATCCTCCACCCCCAACATAGAAAACTTTCTGCTCACTATGTAGCTTTCAGTTTAAGTATATTTTCCATCAAAAAATCCCTTTCTTGATTCCTAGATAGGTTAGATCTCCATTACATGCTTTCTTAGCATCTAGTACTTCTTCTTAGCACTTATCACAAAAGTAATGAAGTAATAAATAATAACTATACAAATTATTGTTTCATGTATGTTTTTGTAGTAGGATGCAAATTCTATGAGGTCAGGAGTTTGCCTATGGTTTTTAGTTGCTTCCCAACCTTTTCCTGCATCATGACGCAAGTAGAAAAATGATATTTATAAGGGAAACTGGGGTAACCAGAGGAAGAGGCTACTTCCAGCCAGAGGCCATCAACCTGTGGTCTCTGGCTGTCCTAAACTGCCATCCACCCTGGAGCTTGGGGGCATAAATGTGTTGGCACATGTGGGTACCGGGCTAGTTGGGAAACTGTTTTACATTAACATTATATCCCTAGGACTTGAATGATTTTTCTACTCTAACACACGCTTCTCAACCAGCTACAGCTTTTTTTCCCCCCTGGAGGTATTTAAGATAGAGCCTGGAGGAAATTAATTCAAAGAAAGAAGGTTACCCAATAATCATCCAGCAGGGCCTGGAGACTTCACCAGGTTAGGAGATGAACAAGGAAATTGTAGGTGCAAGCCCAGCCATGAGAAGGGAAGAGAGAGGCACCCACAGAAAGGCCAGTGAATACAGGCTTTACCAAAGGAGCTCCAGCCATACATAAGCCTGGACTCATGGTGCCCAATTTTGATTTATTGTACACTGCTCTCAGGGGGAAATAAAGGGAAATTTGGATACCCACCTGCTGTTATATGTTTGATTGCATATTTATTTTTAAATTATATACATATATTATAGTTCTAATACCATATGTAGATTATAAAAGAAAGAAAATTTGCAAACTTAATATGACACAGAAGAAATAAAATAGGTCTTAAAAGTTTTGCTAATTAAGGTGCTTCATATTTTCATTTATCAATATCTTAAACACAACAGATACTTAATGTGAGTTTTATTCTTAATCACATTGCACGAGAGCCTTTATTTCAAGTAATCCTGATAATTTTGAATTTCTTTTAGCTGATCTTTCTATAATTAGATTTGATTGGTTTCATTCTTACCATGACTGATACAGATCTCATTTTTCCCCTGATGCTTGCGTTATTAGTATCATCTTATTAATATTATTGTTCACTGGTATCTAAGTCACTTGTCCATTTGAGGGGTTTAAATTAGTTACCACTAGAGAATACAATCTGTAGACACACTGAATGGGCATTTGTCAAGTCCATTATTTCACAACACACTGACAGCAAGAAAATGAAGGTAGAGGTGCCACTGTCCACTCCTTCCCATTGTGGGGTGCTATTACTCTCTCCAGCTGTCTCGGGGACAGGATAGATAGAAGGAATGAGGATGCCAGTGTGAGTCCAGGTGTGATATACTAGAAGATCTAATTTTTCTCCTTGTTTTTTTGAGAGAAAAATAACCATAAATAAAAGTTGTAATTCT
Organism: Ceratotherium simum simum; assembly: GCF_057802395.1. Taxonomy (NCBI): domain Eukaryota; kingdom Metazoa; phylum Chordata; class Mammalia; order Perissodactyla; family Rhinocerotidae; genus Ceratotherium; species Ceratotherium simum. The sequence continues at coordinate 117,779,020 of NC_141940.1, read as the reverse complement.
TTCTCCTGTACTACAATAAAACATCTTGTCCATCCCTGAGAGGTGTGCACCCTATTTTTCAGATCTCTAGTCTAGACCAGGGGTCAGCAAACTTTGTCTGTAAAGGAGCAGAGAGTAAATATTTTCTGCTTTGTGAACCATATAGTGTCTGTTGCAACTACTCAACTCTGTCATTATGGTGCAGAAGCAGCCATAGACAATACATGAATGAATGAGCATAGCTGTATTTCAATAAAACTTTATTTACAAAAACAGGTGGCAGCCAATTTTTCCCACGGCTGTAGTTTGCCCATCCCTTGATGAGGGCAGCAAAGGCCCAGTTTTTCTTGGGGGAGAATTTGATACAAAGAACTTTGCTTACAATCACAGAAGAAATAGTACAAGGTGATAAATGCTTTTAGGCTCAAAGAATTCTAAACATAACTAAGGTTTAGGAAAGCAGATGCTGGCTTCCAGCACAGTGAGTCAAAGCCTTGGAAGGTAAACCACCAGGTGCCAAGACCAGAGGGGTTTTCATGGTGTGTGTTAGGTTGAATTATATGACAGTGCTGATATTTGACCACTATTGACAAGCAAAAATGGCAGCTTCTTATTGTTGACCTTCAATATAGGGAGAAATAAGAAGAATAACGGTTAGGTTTTACTGAGTGCTTACTACATTCTTGGCACTGGGCCAATATTTTGCATGCATTCTTTTACTTATTTCTTACATCAAACCTGTAAGGTCAATATTATTATTTGCATTTTCCCAGTAAGGAAATTGAAATGTAAACTGTTTACATACCTTGCCCAAGGTATCATGGCTAGAAAATGCTGGAACAGAAATGCTGGAACTGGACTCAGGCTGATTGAATCCAAAGTCCCTGCTCTTAGCCATCAAAGAGTCTCATGTGGAAAGTAACTGCTTTGGAAAAGCATTTGAGGCTATGAAGGAAGCAGGAAAATGGCAGTTTCATTTTGACTCGCGGTTATGTAAATGAGCCAAATAGAGCCCCTGTACATTGGCCCCTATATTGCTTACTTCTTCACAGCAGGCTGGGACCCATTAGCTCAAAAGCCCACTGGTGCCAAACTCAAATTCTTACACATCCAATCATTAAGTATACCCCCCCAAAACATATATTTATAAAATATAGACTCATGAACAGGATATACCTCCAAATCATTTAAGTGGTTACATCTGGAGAGGGAGGGACAGGGATGGCCTGGGGAGGGGAATAGAGGAGATTTCAACTTTTATCTCCACAGTTTTATTTAAATAAAAAATGTGCAAAAATTTTAACATATGTTTCTTTTGAGAAACAAATATATGGCATTTTAATATTATTTTACGTATCTCTACTGTATTTCAAAAATATTTTTAAAATAAATAATAGAAGACAATAACTTATCTGAGGACCTATCCTATCAAGCAGAGAAACTGAGCTTCGAGCCAAGCAATTTGACTCTTATTAGAGCCTGTGTTCTTAACTTTTACACTCGTGTCTCTCATGGAAAGTTTCTCCCCCCTCCCTTTTTTCAAGATGTAGACCCTTCTAGGCAGGTTTTATAGGCAGCCTTTCTCTGCTCTTTAGTAAAAGAGACTTTGATACATGCCGTTAGTGGTCAGTGGTGTAGGTGAGTTAATTTACCACAAAATATCTAATTTTTGTTTTGTTTTGTTTTTTAAAAAGATCCCCTGCTTAAATTAACAATCTTAATATTCCATTTCTGTGTTCATTTGGCATGAGTGCTATTGGCAGAATGTATTTGGGTCATTATATTTTTTTCCATGATAATAAAACATCTTATCTAAACCTAGAATAATAATGTAAATTCAGCAAAGATATTTTCTCACAGTTCAGTCATTTATTAATAGATCATCCATGTCCTATTAGAGTTTGGCCCAATGCAATCATAGTATATATATACTCCAGCTCCAAGCAGAAATATAGATTATGCTGCTAACACGCAGTTCCGTAAGGCTGAGGAATGGATCCCATCAAATTCTAAGCTTTTCAAAGAGTCTCTATATATTTTCTGTCATGCTGAATTTTTATGAGGACATAATATTTAAATCCATTATAAAATATGTTCTCTGAAGAGAAAGAGAAATAAAAATTCTGGTGCCCTAGAGCTAAAGTGGTAAGTTAGAAAAAGTTACTAAAGCTCTTCAGACGTTAGCCTTATGGGTCTTCACATTGAGGATGGTGAACCTTTGATTTTCAAGGACCATTTATAAGGAAAGGATTCTGTACTGCTCTAAGAATGATGGTGTCAATTGAAGCATTGAGCATTTACAATTTGTAAAATACCTAAGAGGACAACTTAGCACGTAACTGCTAAAGAAAGAGGTTCTGGAATCCATAAGTTTCCTCCAGCACAGTTTCAAATGATGCCATTGAGACATCAATACTTGGAGCCTCTTGGTGCCTTTCTGTCTCAAGTGTGTTCTAAAGCAAACAGAAATTCTTCAGAAAGGATTAGAAGAAATATTCCTCTTTACTGGAATTCTTCATCTTCAGGGATAGTTACCAGAAATTGCCTTCTACATATAATACTAAAATTTTTTATTTAGTCTTACAAGTTTTCAGCCTGAAGAGTTGCAAAATGATCAGAAATTTATAATTTATTGAAATTTCAGTTATATTTTCATTTATGTGAATATCCTTTTGCAATTTATTATGTAATCATAGGAGGCAGGGTTCCATATTAAACCGAGCCTTCTAGAGGACTGATACTGTTCTCAGATAAGTGCTTCCTCTTTCAATAGAGCTCAAAAGTTGGAAAAATAGAAAGAATATTTGAAAAGATAAGGGATAATTGAAGGTGTATTAAAATGGAATTTTATGTCAGATATAAAAAACTATTTAAAGATTTTTCTCTTCTAGATTTTGAATGAGAGTACAGTTATGCGATATTTCAGATGAAATAAAGTATTCTGGTTAATCAAAGTTCTGGCTCCTAAAACTTTAACAAGATCTAGATTATCTACTGTTAAGGAATCAGGATTCAGGAAGGTAATATTATTGCTGTTCTTAAATAGAGTCTAATAGCTAGTGTTATTGAGTTCTTGGTATGTGCTAATCACTTTAGAATACTACCTCTTTTAATTTAATGTTACACATATTGCTAAACATGGTTCCATTGAAAAATATACTTTAATTTCTCCTTGTACTTGGGAAAGATAAGATGAACTGATAGAGATTTCCAAGTGATAAAATGGTTGCTACATAAACTTACTACAAATAATGGACAAGAGAAGGAAAATATTGACAATAGAACTGCATAAAAAATTAAAATAGGTATCTTAAAAGTTAAATAGATTTTAGCATAATTATCTTAATCTTTTTCAATTTTACAGGTAGCCCACAATGAACCACCAAGGAAATTGATAGCACAAAATACATACAGATAAAATGTTCTAGTGTCAGGTGAGAGTGAACTAGATAATTAAGATCAATCTTCCTATTGATATAAAGACCTTTTACAAATGAATAAGAAAAAGATAGACAATGCAAGGGAAAAACAGGAAAATCATCTGAACAGGCACATCCCAATAGAGGAAATTCAAATGGTCAATATCATATTGAAAGTCACTCAAGATCATTGGCTATTAGGTAAATGCAAGTTGAAATCACAATAAGATGTTACTACATATGCAACAAAGGGGCAAAAATAAAACATCTGATGATACACACGTATCAGAATGGCAAAAATTTGAAAAATATATGACTTTGCCAAATATTAACAAGAATGCAGAGCAATGAGAACTCTCAAGCACTGTTGATGGGAGTATACATTGTAAAATCACTTTTGAATAAAGTCTGACAGTAAAGCGGAAAATGTACACAGTCTATGACCTATTTTATTAGTCTATTAGTCTATGACCTATTTATTTATTTTTGGCTGTCTATATACCACAGAAATGCATGTTTACATACACTAGGAAACATGCCCTAGAATGTTCCCAGTAGCATTGTTAGTAGAAGCTCCAAACAAGAACAACTCAATAGTAGAACTGATAAACAAATGGAGGTAGGTCCATACTATCCTATACAACAAGAAAATGAATGAACTACACTTCCATACAATAGCATGGATAAATCTTAAGCACAGAAGATTGAGCTAAAGAAACCAGACTCCATACTGTATGATCCCCCCTCGATACATATTTCAAAAATAGGCCAAATTAAATCATTATTATACAGCATGGTAACAATAATATAACTACGTATAATAATTATGCAGTACAACTCCAAAAGAAGCAAAACATCAATACAGTGAAAGTCAGAATAGCAGTCACGGGTAGGAGGTGGGTTGGGATTATGATCAGGAAGAGACAGGTAGATGCCTTCTAGGGGGCAGATGTCATTCTGTGTTTTGACCTGCAGGGAAGACACACCAGTGTTTTTCAATAATTTGTAGAACTAAATATTTATGTTTTATGCACATTTTGCATGTTGTATCACAAGATAAAATATTAAACAAACTTATTTCACTGGTATTTCAGAAAGATGAGTTTATTTATGCCATAAATATTTAATGTGTGCCTACAGTGTACCTGGGCCTGTGCTGAGATAGCTCATAATTTAAACCAGGTGAGCCAAAAGAGAACAAAGACAGACTAAGGGAATTTCACTTCTTTTACTTAGTTAGAGTTATCAACAGGAGTATGATTGGAAAGTGCTCCAGTTAAAGATGAAAGGAACAGAAGAATAGGTGACTGAATAGAGCCAAAAGACTGTAAATGGTCCAGAAACCTCTTACATCTAGGAGGAACTTTACTCGCTAATGAATTTCCTTCTCAAGTTTGAGTTCTATCCTCAAGCTTGTTTGAAAATTGCTTGACTTCTGTCTCCAGCTCTTTGTGCTCTTTCACATCACCCGTAAGAATGTTTTTATTAATTTCCTTAAACTACTGACCAAGCACTTATAACATTCATTATTTGGATGAAAATAAAAGAAATCAAATTCAATCATTTTGAAAACTCCTAAGTGTTGGAGCCTATGGGGTAAACACAAAAATCAAACTTGAGAACCTTTGACTGTCCTCTCACTGATATATAATGAAAGTAATTACGTGAGTTTGTATTTCTGCCCTGGAAAAACAACCAAACAAACACTTGGCTACAACGAAATTTCCTGCAAATAGCTTACTGCGCCATTTTTGACAGCTTCCTCTACTACCATGACTTATAACCTTGAGTGTGACGAGAGATTTTTCAACAAAGTTTGTGACTCTTGAGTTAGGAAGTTTAGAAGTTGAATCTTGAACAAGGGAGTAGGTCTTTAGTCAGAATGTACTTGTGCATCAACCAGTATAGCGGCCAGAAGAACATGGTGTTGTAATGAATCACAATTTACTAAAATTTTGTTGTGAGTGGCCTAGAAGAACAAATTTGAATGCAAATCCCTGAGTTAAAGCAAGCAAACATGTGTTCCACAACTGTAGCTAGGCAAGAGCGGGCAGTCAAGAAACTTGGAATAAATTTAATTGTCTTGAAGATTATGAATAGGGTATGACTACTGAGATGAGAGTACTCTTATCTCTGTTAAAATCCCTTGCTATATGCTGTTTAAATACATTTAAAAAACATTCTCTGGGAAGCTTAGATAGTAACTTCAAATCTTTTCAGAAAAGCACATCTACTATCCACACTAAGTGTGTGACTCATCTACGGTTGCTAAGAGACCAGAGCCTTTAAATTAGTTCTACCTTCAAAGAGCAAGGTTAGGAGGAAAAAATCATTTTCTTCTAATTGGGAAAAAGAAGTATGCAGTTTAATGTTTAACAGTATAGAATGTTACTATTTGTCTCAGGATTTGTTTGTATGTTGCTGGATATATGTAGAACCATGTGTCCACTAACTCCTGGCAAAACATTTTGCACCAAGGGAACGTTAATTAAGAAAAACTAATGCGTGTTTTTTGATTAAATGTATGCAGATAGTTAGTTTTTATTTCTAGAAAGATGTAGAAACTTCTAACATGTTAATCTCATAGCTGCCTTAACTGTCTCAATCTAGTGACCTTCACCTCCCCATCCATTTAAGCCTTCTACACTTCTAGTCACCTTTTAAAACATAACATTGACTGAAACTTTTCCACCTCTAAAGTCTTGGACTCTGAAGTATCGCTCTCAGTTCACAACCTCCTGCAGTATGGTTATCTCATTTTCTTACTCCTATGACAGGGCTTGATGGAGGATGAGGTAGTCATCAAATTTTGACTCTCAGGTTTCTGCTTTTAGAATTTGGGGAGATTGTGGAGGCCATCTACTAAGACAGGAAACACTGAAGGAGAAGCAGATTTTGGAAGAGAAAATTACAAGTTCAAGTTTAGATACAATTAGCTTAATATGCCTCAGAGACAATAAATGTATCTAGAGTTCAGGAGAGAGGACCAGTTTGAAGTCATTGACATACAGACAATAATGAGGCCATGGTGATTGGTGAGATCATCTAGGAAGAGAGTAAAGATTAAGAAGAGAAGAGGGCTCAGGGTCAGTCTCTCAAGAACTCTAACGTTTAAGAGTTGATCAAAAGGAGAGGGGCTTAGAGTAGCCAGAAAGACATGGTGTATGTAAACCAAAGAAAGAGAGTGTTTCAAGAAAGA